>NC_134280.1:20710920-23110920 GCF_949628215.1 Phalacrocorax aristotelis
GGTGATGTTCCGGTTGCTGGCTGACAGTATGGATGGTAGTTTTTAACCAGAATACCATGGGGTATCAAGTCAAGTGATTCTGAATGCTTAAGAAGTACAACTGTGCAGCTGCATGGGAAACTACGTTTCTAGTCCAAACAAATAATATAATCAGGATTATTTGATAGACTGTACTTTCATAACACTTGTTGGCTGGTATCGGTCATAAATATTCTTCTTTATTCTCTCAGAAGAATCCTATATTTTAAGTGTTCTTTTACTTGGACTGATCTTCAGTTAACCAGCCTGCTCTTAGCCATATTTTCCCATTGATCACAAAGTGCATCAGCAGCTGGTTCATAGCAGGACCATGTGAATACGCCGTCCCTTCCCCACCAACCTTAAACCATTAGACTCACTAACTCTTGGAGTTTACTCACATTTGAGATAGGCACAATAATATTTCCCTCCCTCACAGGTAAAGATTAGTCAGTTCATAAAGTATTTTGGGGATAACTGAAAGGTATTTTATGCTGGGAAGTATTATTTTAAAGATGAGTAATATAAAAAAAAATTTAAAACCTGAATCATTATTGTTACCTACAGACTGCTCAGTGTCATAATGAGGGAAACTGAGAGTATAAAACAAAAACCTTTAAGGGGTAGTTTTTCATGAAGTAGTATTCTCTATTGTCTTTAATTAAATTGCTAAACTTAAGAAGTTATTTATTTTTCATGGAGCATCTGCTCACCAGGCAGGCCTTCTCCTAGTCGTCAATTTTAATTACTTGATTACTTTCATGAGAGAAGAATCCATATCAAATTTTATTTCATATAGGAAAGAGAAAAAAAATCATCTATGTTTCCGTCTCGACAGTTTATATTTGTAGTTTGAAGGAGAGCAGCCAAGGTCAGATAGGTGGCTCTGCATCCACTGTATTAAAAAAATGCCCCTGGACCTATAGGTAGTGATTTCTTAATAATTATAACAACCTGAGGATAGTTAGCCTTGGAACACAACACACACAAGCCTCAAACTAGAGCCCTCTCAAGTCAGCAAACTAAGCCCCTTCGTTTGCTCATCTTGTTGAGAAATCTTCATGCACCCCAGTGACATGGAGCCATCCACCCAGTGTTTCCTCACGCAGGTGATGATTAGAAGTGATATATATTTTTAAATAGAACTTACATACATTAGTATTCCAAGTGATAAGTACCAATCATGGCACTTTGATACCCTTGAAAAAATGCTTTAAAAGAGGTAAGATTTAAGCTACAATGGGAATAAAATATAAACAATGTTTATGATAACAGTTTTGCATGTACCTGAAATAGTATATGCAGTATATTATCCCATATAAATATTTTTTTGCCAAAACCAAAAATCACGTATCTTATATGCTGCACATAATTCAGACCTGTGGCATTAAAAAGATAATAGCTAACATGTTCTACTTCTATTCAGGCCAATATATGCATGTATGTCTCTATGTGTATACAAAACATATAAAGTAACCTTTTGGAAACTGAAGTTACTTAGAAATAATTAAACATTACGAAATCAGTATTAGCATATAGATATGTACTTGCTTCATTCTCTCCATACACAATACTTCCGTCAGAGCAGCCTGGGAAGTGAGGAATCCTGTATCTATTTGAAATTTCTATGACACTTTCTTAATAGCATTTTCTCCCTAAAAATTTAAAGCACTTTGTAATCTTTAACTTCCAATTTGAAACTACTGGATTTAATACGTAACTGCATATGCAGCAACTAATACATCTCCATACAGTTTAGGTTGCTGTTTGTGACAAAAGTGGTAGACTGAGGAGGTGCAAGAAGAGCCATATGACCAGAGTCCTCACGCAGAATTTCATTCAGCCACTTCAGGCTCGTGTGGCGTGAAGAAAGCTTGTGGCACTGAACCCCTCATCATCATTTTGAAATGGACCCAACTCAGCAAGGACTTAAATCTGGTCTGACATAATGCCATCTTTCGTCCAAGAAAGTATCCTGAAATGGTTCAAGCCTGGTCTGATGGTAAGGTCAAACCCTACTTTTTTGGCATATGCAGGAGTAGTATCATAATTCAGTGTTACACACTGGCTCAAAATATCATTACTACATTGGCAAAAGACTCCGACTTCTTGGAACTGAGTCAAAATACAGCTTCTGCCCTCCAGATCTTGGTACGCATCCCCAGCCTTGGATACCTTATCAGATATTGGAAGGGCTCCTTGGATCATGGATTTCAGTACCCGGTAAGGCTGGTCCCCTAAATGCTCATCTCCTCAATTTAAACGACTCTTATACTTCTATGACATTTCATCTAACTCTCAGTGCTCAGGAATTATTTTTGAGGCAACAAGACAAGAAAACAAGGAAGAAAAGCTCATCTTCCCTATACTTATAATGCACTTAAAACAGATCAATGAAAAAAAAATTTAAGAAACACACTCTGTCTAATTTTATCTTTTGTTTTCAACTCATCATTCAACCTTGTAGGCTTCTAGGTAAAAACACTGCTGCTCCCTAGGAATTGAGACCAGTACACAGCTGATACCTCACGCTGCAGCTCTGATAGCTCTTAGTGGTGACCTCTGAATGAAATGTCAAACACTGCCTGAACCTGCTGCATAGACTACAGATTACAGTTTACTTTCAAGGAAGTCCAGACTTATGTAGTTACCCCACAAATATGCAACATAAACTCATTATTTGACACAGGTTAACATCCTACTTAGGCAGGATCTCAGCTTCTCTAAATCTCAACATTATGTTATATTTGGAAGCCAACAGAGCTGCTGATGTGATGTGGGTTTTTTTTTTTTAAACTGCTTCTGAAGGTAGGATGCCACCCACTAAGACTACCACCAACCAGCAATCTAGGTTATTCTTGACAAGGTCTTGCAAAAATAATGACCAAACCTAACCCAGCTTCCACTGTGAGACAATCATAACCTTGAGTTCAGTGTCTAACCCTGGAATCAAATGCCAACATTTCCAGAAATATTGCAAAATTGTCATTACCCAATGTAAATCTACTCAAACAATTATTGTCTACATGGGAATTCAGAAGCTGAAGCTCTGTGGCTTGCATGCTAAGGCTGTGGCTGTTAAAAATGAACTGTTATTAATTGATAGGGGCTTCGAAACGAAGATATATGGTATTTGAGATCCTGTTTTGATCTTTTTTACTTTCACACATGTGCTCTTCTGTATCCTGTGGATCTTCTGTGTGGCTCGGTGGGTACATGCTCCACATGGTATTCTGCCTTTCTGATGTTAAAATACAGCACATAGGCTCTTACACATGGTGTAGGAGCTGCTCTTTGATGGACACAAAATCAAGCAGGAATTTGAAATATGGCCAAGACTTTGCTTTTATTTCTTGGCTATTGGATATAAGTGTGAATTTAGCCTGTAGAATTTATTCTTCTTTTATTGTATTAGATAAATTGAAATAAGTGGGAAAATCCTCCTTAATTGTCTTTTTCCTGCAGTCAGTTCCACAAGGTGTGGTTTAAGCTATCAGTACTTAAACATATACGATATGATAGCACTGTCAATACAAGACGTTATTAGGAAGTATTTTATTGTCATGAAAGAACTGATGTGTGTTTCTTTCCTTTTTCTTTTAGTCTTACTGATCAATGCCATTACACCCCCTGGTTTTCTCCTGCATGAGCACACTTCCTTTAACTCCCATGTGTCACTCATTTCAGGCTGCACATTAAAATACTTGTCCTGCAATAAAATTTCTCAAAGGGCCTTCTCTATCAAGGCAGTTTCCACTATTATTTGACTGCAGATGTGTTTGTGAGCAGTTTTTCTAAGTATCTATTTTAAGTATTTTATTTATATACCATATATCATTGTTCATATATTAATATTTTATTTACATACACTCTATTATATAAGCAAATCTATATTCTATTTTAAAATATATAGAAAACATTTTAACCAAGCATGTTTATAAGTTTCCCTTTTTTATACTGTTTCATTTTAATTGAAATAATCTTCTTTTTACTTGGCACAGATTATCCTTCTCAATAGTTAAAGCTTTTTAGAATTCAGCAATAAATATCGTTGAGTGTAAACTTCAAAAATAGCATGTTACTGTAGCAATAGTACAGTTTTCTTTATCATGAAGCAAACTACTATTCAGTTATTCTACTCAGTTTTCTGCAAGTTACAAAAGAATATTTCCATCTTAGAGGAAAGTTCAAGTCTGAAGAATTTGTTTTTCTTATAAAATGCAGTTGAAAGATAAAATATATTCGAGAAAAAAGTTAATTGTTTTTTGATGTTTAAATATTATTCTAAATGTATGAAATAGTAATGCAGAAAGGAGAATTAAATAAATGAACAATTTTAAACAAAAAACTCAATTGAAACATAGTATTTCATTTAGATCTCCCCGCCCCCCCCCCAATAGTTAATTCACTGTCCAGGATCTACATGAGCTCACTCAAATGGCCTTGGCTCATTTTGTAATTTCTTAGCACCCAAAAGAATTTAAGCAGAACTCCTGCTCTGGCTCTCAATCTACAAGGTCGCAAGGTTCTTCTGAGAGAGAAATTTTACAGAACTTCAGTAACACTGCTGTTCATGTTACGCTGCCGGTGATCACCACAGAAGTAATATATTGAGCCTGTTATTCAAAACTAAAAAATTCTTTAAGCATGTCTACAAAAAATGCAAAAAAAAAAAAATGTAGGCCTCAAATAATTTGTGTAAAATGTCACAGTATCAGCTTTTCAAAAAGCAGACTGATTAAATATCAATACCTGCTTTGCAAGCATTGTGAATTTCATACCACTGTTGTCTCTGTAATGTGATCTTGCAGTGACTGAGGATATTGCGGAAAACAAACCACAGAACTGCAGTGTAGCAGAGACTCCTGCCACCACAGAGCAAGCCCAGCATCCAACTATTGTCCTTTTATATTCCAGAACTGCTGGAGGTTTATGCGTGGTTTGGTTTTGATAGCCTTTGTCTAACTTACACTATGATCTACAGTCCTTGCTCTGTTTAACCCTTCTTTAAGCTATGTAGTCCATGCATTCAAGACCCGTACCTGATACACTGACCATGTTAGAATTATAGCCCATCCAGCGCTATTTCAGAAACAGAGGCTGGTTAATTTATCACTACTGGGAAGTCAGATTCAGTCATACAAGTAGCCATCAAGGACAATTCACCATCTACTATTTCCCTTGCCACATACAGAATTAGTTTCCTCACTTACACAAAACAAGATCACTGTAAAAATATAACTTTTTAAATTCAAAATATGATACAATTTATTAGCCTTTTTATCAAATAATAGAAATAACACTGAAATATAATTATTTGGATTAACAAAGCTCTATATCACACTTCCAAAAAATCCTCTTGCTCATTTAGTTTCGCTTATAGAAGAATACACCTTAACATTAAAAGGTAACTTATCATATCCAATCAAACCTGATCTCCAGATAAATAAAAATTAAACAAATCAAGATAAGGTGAAAATACTGAAGATGGCTTAGGCAGTTTGCTGATAACTAAAATTAAAATCAATAGTCCTTTTGGCTAGTAAGTGTAAAATGTATGTAGTACTTCAGGGGATAAACAGAGGTTTATTCTTGTTTTCTAGAAGGATAGCAGAGAGCACTAACTGGAGACAATACCACATGCTTTTAACTTTTATTTCATATAGAAAAATCTTAGTCTTCGCTCTCTGTTTACATAGGAGTGGAGCTGGGCTGCAAAAGAGAAACAAAAGCGCAAATGTTGAATAGAAACCCTTATTAAATAAACTGAAGGGGTATTGAAGTGCTCAGGTTTTCTTAGTTCCTTGGTTTCTTTCTTTGTGAGTAACTGACCAAATTAATGAGTAGCACCTGTGAGCTGCTAAGGAGTCATCAAATGTTGTATTACTCAAAGGAGGGCCTCAGAAGGGGCCTTCTTGTGAAAGTGGTGAAGTATCCTTAATCCACAATAGCCAATACTAGAGTACTACCTGTAGAAGAACCCATTTTCACAGTTCTTCCCATTCTCCTGCACTACTAAGATCTTTTTCTCAACCCACTGTTTAAGCCATAAATGCTTGTGAAATTGAATATTTCCTTCAAAATAGCCTGAGTACACTAAAAAGCAACCAAAAATCTATTAGGACATGTGAAATAATGATAAAAAATTAACTGGATATCTAATGGGTGTTGAATGTGTTTCCCTAGTCACCAAGCAAGGAGAAGGTCCCACCTGAGTGGGGTGGGCATGTCAGGGAGGCAGGAGAACCCACCTTTGGTAGTGGAGCTGTTCTTTTTCTTGCCCACTGCTCAGGACGTCAGCACGGTTTTTGCTCCTTAATGCCATTTTGGAGAGTTGATACCATACAGCCTTCTTGTTCTTACTGAAAGAGCATTCCTCAAAACACTCCCAAGCAAATTCTCATATAGTAATATAGTTTTGTTTTCTGAGTTATGAAAACAACCATAATATGTGATTCTGTATAGTCATGGACATATTAGCCCTAAGACAGCAGAGGGATGAGAACGTATTTGAATTATGAATGTCTCTTTACAGCCTCTGCCCTAAAATAACATTCTTACTTTTTTTGTATCTACAGCAAAAGCCACTTTTGTGTGGGTGAATAAGGTCCGTTGCTGAAAACAATCATTTCAGGAGCTTGTTTTTATCTTACTGACGGCTAGGGTTACACTGCAGATTGAACTGTAACATATTCCTTCACTGCTCCTTCGTTTCAGTGAGACAGAAAGTTTAATCCATATCAAAGACGTTCCACATGAAGAATATTCATGAACAACGCTAGATATACAAAGAAAGCTGCATATATTTCTAGTTTTTGAGAGAAACGATAGATCACCATATAGTCACGTCTAATAAATTCTTATAGCCCAGCAGTCTGTCTGTCTGAAGGAACAAACATCTACCAGAAATATTTGTCAGGCTCTCTATATTTCGAATTAAAAAAATATTCACAACAACATGAGGGATTTTTGCAACTTCTTTAACTTACAATCTTGTGGAAATAATAATTTTTACATTTTAAAAAGCTGCTATAGGATCCCTATTAAAAATATAAGAACAACAACAACAGTTTTTATGTTGTGCCCTATCCAGCTGACACTGTCCTTTCCAAAGCCAATGACTTGTTAGTACCCCTAGCAGGAGTGTGAACAGATGTGTCCCTGACAGGCGATGGATGGTCAGGGTCCATCTGGCCAGTGCAGCCTGGACAGAAATGATGTATACAGCTTCATCAGCGAATGACTGTCATCAATCCTGTGCCATGGATAGCGTAAATGACAGCTACGCTGCAGCTGAGGCCCAGGTGTGAGAATGAAGAAGGGGCTGATTTAAGAATGCTGGGTAATCAGGAATGTATAGTCTCCTGGACTTTAATTTGTATCTTTAACCTCCTATAAATATCCCTGTATACTGTAGGAGGTATGTGTTTCTAAAGAGTCTGATCGTGAAATTAGCTGCAGGATGACAGACATTCTTTGCTCTCCTTTAGCTGCTGATTACCCCAGTTCCCAGTATACATTAACAAATACATGCTGAGCTTTGGCCACTGTACTGTGGGCTGCACAATTTAATTATTACCTCATTGATTTTTCATGTATTTCAATTTTCTTTTCTTCAAGTCACAGTGACTGTCCTATTGGGGGCAATGTTTGTTTTCTTTTTCCAAGATTTCCTTGTGGAATTTATTTTGAATTCAAGGTTTATTTTTTTAACCCATCAGGAACTCATATTTGCTTAGCCTGTCGGTTAATAGACAGGTAGATACACAATCCCCTAAAATGAAACTGAATGTTATGGTTGAAGCTAGATATAAACAGAAAACAATAATGCAGTGACCACTGGTAATCCCTAACTAAAGGTACCCTGTTTTTGGAAAGGTCCCTCTTTAGTATGCATCAAAGAGCATGCATAATTTGCATCTATTATAATTTTATTATTTCATAGTATTGGGGATGGGAAAATTGACACAATCATTGTATCCTCACAGGGTATTTCTTTACTTATAACCATTTTCCAATAAATTTTTCTTTGTCAGTGGATCATGTGGACTAACACAGTGATTTAAAAGCACAAGAAGTTATGAATGTTTTATATAAGGATGTGAGTCAGTCCTTTCAGTGCACAGAAATAGGTTCATTGTCATAAACAGTCATCATCTCTAATCACGTTCTCTTAAGAAGCTGTTAATTGCCAAGGGCTACATTTTTGCACAGGTAAAGGTTTGTTTCATGCCTGGAGCAAGACTGTATGCACACTTCATACTATATATAACACACTGCATGCACAATTTGTCTCTGAACAAAAGAAGAAAAGTCCACATTTCCAATGTATAGTCCATACTAGCAGGCATAAGGCTTATCGTCACTTTCTTTTACACTGAACTTGAAAAACCTCACAAATCACTGTAGCTCTAGACAGAGAAGCTTTAGGAAAGCATGATGTAAATTTTGGTGGTATTATCATAAGGGGGGGCAGTATGGGACAGTACTCCAAACATGCCCATTCCAGACACAGAACTCAGTTAATATGCAACATACGCAGCAGAGAGGCCTTAACATGAACTTTGCAGAGGAGGGTACAACGGGCCACATTAATTGCAGGTTACAAGGAATGTGATCAATTTTCATCTCCAAGTGCTGACTTTTGCTGGCTCTTCTTCAAGTTCCTGGAACAGAAGTGGAGCAGAAGGGCAACAGAGGAAAGTGGAGATGCCTCAAGAATGGGGCATCCTGGTCCAGCTTCTTTTCCATCCGCACAGAGTACATGAATTAGACTTGGCTTAGGAAGAAACCCGATTTTTAAGTGTCTGTGTTTATATATGTGGACATATATTTTAATGTTTGTTTGAGTGCCCGTATGTACATTTGCATGTGAGCACATTTGAGTATGTATGTGCATGTGTATTTGTGAGAAAATTCTGAAAATGGTTTCATTCAAGCTCACTAAAAGTCAAAAAGGGGACTATTTTGGAGAAAGGAATTTGGAAATCCCTTGAAAACAAATTCTTCTTTTGGGTAACTGGAAATTTTTAGCCTCCAGGCAGAAAAATTTAATTGATAAAAAGATCATCCAAGTAAGCAGATGAAGACTTTTCATCTGGATTTCCCTGGAGAAAATCTATTTACTCTAACAGTTTCTTCCAGGCAAAAAACAGTTTTGTAGAAAGGAAATTTTTCATCAGAATACTAATGCAACAAAACCCCCTGATAAGTCTACACAAAGACCATATTACAGGTTTCTATGAAACCGAGATGAGTTGTACCTACACAGACTATTGGCTTTAAGCGGTTTAGGGAGAGATTTTCAAGAAGCACATGTGGAATTTAATGTTGGTGATCTCCAGAAAGTCTTTGCAATTTGTGCTCTGAAATTCTTGAGCACTTGAAAAAAATCTCCCCTTTAATATTTTATAGGGCTGTGGTTTAACCTTTAGAATATGAATAAAGCCCCCATCTGTGTAGGCTTACTTGTTATCCAGTAGTGCAGGTCAGTACCAATCAGATCAATACACCCCCAGGAGAAGACGGAAGTGGAAGAGGGCCACTGAGCATGGAGCATTTACCCCAATGAATCACAATTACAGGAACACCTGTGCTAACAAACTGTGTCCTGATCCACTGGGAAAATGTGCACAGTGCTCAGCAGCCCTCAGAATTTCTCATTTATTATCACTGGAGGGTTGGCCTGCGGTTGCATATTGTGTTACACTGTAAAATTCAGGAGGACACTGGTTCAAGACCTCTTCGGACGACTTAGCTTTCACAGGGCTTTTTGCCGCTTTTCCTCTATATGGATTTTGGCATTACCTTCAAGATACTGTTGGAGGGTTTTAACTCATACATCTCAGTTTCAAACAGCAACACACAAGTTTGAGGAACACAGTTTCAGAAAAGTTACATGCAAAAGCATGCTTACATTGGGAGCGATATACATTTGTTAAAGAATTCTTAACAAGCTGTGGCTATATAACACATAACAGAGAAAGAGAAAATAGAATGCCCGATGGTAATGGAGGAAGCAAAAATTAGGAAAAATAACCATACAATACTTGAAAATACCTCCCTTGCACACTGTCACAATAGTATCTGGTATTATAGGTATGGAACAGCTCTATTATTTCTGTGTCATTACAGTAAATTATCTACCCAAAGTGTAAGGAAAGGCAGCAGTATAATGAGGAACTTCCACTGTGTAAGAGGTTGGACTGTCAGGAAATAGGAGTTGGGATCATCATCACTGACTTTAAAACTTCTCTCTAAAGGCAAGGATATATTAATAAATCTCAAGTTTCTTCACTATTTTGCTATCATAATATTGTTGTACAACATCTGTGATAAACTTTGCCATATATGTCTGGAAACTAATAAGTGCATCACTGAACAATGGACCCTTATGATCACAGAGAAGCAAGAATGCTTCCAACGTCTCCCTGTGAAATTTAGCAGGTAATACTGGTGATAGGCAGCAGGCAGAGCCATATTTTATATATTTTACATATATTTCACAGTGAAAAAGCATCAGAGCAGAAGGCCATGCTCTGCAACTGAGAGGAAAGTGTCTGTCCAGCAAGTTTAGTTCTTCTGGCTTCAGAAGAAGTCATTATGCTTTTAACATCATGTTGATAAATGGCTATTTGGAGATTAAGACAGATGAAGATCTGGATATGCTCTCTTTTTCTGTCTCGAAATCTTGTCTAGGCAAAATCTGAGACTTTGAACATATGTTCAGGGTTTCTGTCTGTATGCCCTTCAGCCTTTTTAAAAGAGCAGCTGCTTTACACCTCTGACAAGGCTGTGGCACATCTGAAAATCCCAGGTATGTCTGCTGTGCATACGTAAGTCATTTTGGTGAAGTACATACCCAGTGAGCTGACACATGGAAGACACGCCACTGCACCTAGGTTGTGCTATGCTGATAACATGGAAAACTAAAATATCCAACATGTAAGGTCATCTGTGAAGTATCATCATGTTAGGAGACATTTCACCACCCAGGCACTGTTCGGCACATTTACCTTTATGAATATACGTAAGGAATGCTGATTATTACAAAACTCCCATATCTTAAAGTCAGAAGAAAGGTAAGGAGGGGTGGGAAGGAAGATGATGCGAAGGAAGGGAACGAGTGAAACAGCTGGAGAAACTCTTCACCTTCTGTAAAGAACTTACATGACAAAGTGCTTTAGGGGGAAAAGAATCAGCTGAGCATTAAGCCACTTAATTGATCATGCTGCAGAGCAGAATAGAAATAACATCATTCTCACTTGCTACACATTAGTACTTCTTTGGATTCAGATCTGGATTTGATCACAACTAGAAAGCTATTCGGCTAGGTTACCCTTTCCCTGTTATTTACCTGTGAAAAAGAAAATGAAGAATATTGGGCTCATGAAATGAGCACGTATTTATTCTGCCTACAAAAAACAGCAAAAAAGCCCCAAAGGTTTGTTTAATTCTGGACGTGCCTCTGCTTCTCTGACTCCTCCTACAGCTACTCCTTTCCCAGCATTGTGTGTTTGCCAGTTAGGCAGGACCCATGGCTACCACCCTCAAATCTCCCCAAATCAGGCCACATTTAACAAATATCCTGTTCAAATCTCATCAGATCTTCCAATGCAAAGTACCACACGGTACTGAACAAACAAATTAAAAGGAGGTGAAGTCCACAATACAGCGTACACTTGTTACCACTGATACTGCCTTTTCAGTCGTCACACTAGTCTGTGAACCAGCATAGGACAAAATGAAAAAGGACATAGAAAAGTGTGTTCTTTCTAGGATCAATTTACAGCACTGTAGGAGGATTGAGGAGGGAATGCCTATCTGAGATATTAGCAAATTTTAAACTAATTTTCCTTTGCCGATATTTGTGTAGTCAAGATTGTATATATCTCCAATGTGTCTTAAAACTCTTTTGATGCATTTTTGCTATTCTGGTTTTAGGACTTGCTTGATTGGAAACCACTAAGCATGCTTAACTGTGCCACATATTTTTCCTTCTGATTAAAATGCAGGCTGGCACAAGCAGAGACTGATGGCCTCTGAGTTTATAGATTGACCAGGGCACCTGCCGTGCAAGCATCTTTGTGCTGCCCCATCACTGAATTTCATTCTGACCTTGAAGCATCACACTTGATAAAGCTGAAAGTTAGTTTCTATTTCTATTTCCAGCCCTGTTTTTTAGTATCCCTTAAGAGACTGTCAATTGTACTCTGACACAACGGTGCCTGCTTCTTGTAGGCTGTAGCTCTCAAAAGATAGTAAAGTTGATGCTTTCACCACGGACTTTTGCAGCTCTTCTGGATTATTCTGATTTTAAATATTTTTAAATAAATCATAGTAATAAGACCAGGAATACATCTACTGATGACACCTTGATTCTCCAGCAATTGTGCTGGAGACCTAAGCCTGTACCTGGACACGTTGGTACCTGCCAAGATTTATTAGTTAAAGTTCTGTTCCACCTAGTTCATAAGCAGTAGTTGGAAGTGAAGTTTCCTTCGGAAACAAGAACACTTTCTGAAATGTCTCTTACAGCACGACGACTGTAGATACAGTTCACAATGAATAACAGCTTTACGCAGTACAAAGCTTCCCAGCCCTTCTCCAATGTACAGCAAAACAAATACAGAAATCAGAAAACGTAACGTATTTGTGCTTGCAACGTTTCATATAATTGCTCTTTCCTGTCTGTAATCAAGAATAACCAAAGTAGCCTGGAAATTAATGCATCTGTAACTCTGTGCAAAAGATAATCACATTTTACAGCAGCAGGGATTGGATGGAAGTGCATTTCTAGTAAAAGATTATCCTGAAACTGATACAACTCTGACAACCTAAACAAGCACATAGAGATCTGACTCAGATAATAATGAAGACTTTACTTGCTAAAGCACATGTGAAAACCTTTCCAGAGCACAAATAAAATAATATTAGTGTAACTTTTAGAGTTAGAGCCCTGAGGTGGTTTTTTTGGCCTCTGAAATGTATGCAAAACCAACAAGTACTTCACTGTCCGAGTAACGTTCATGACGTCGCATCAATGCGACAATAGCTTCCTAGAATGGCTTATACATAAAATAGAGCAATAGCTAAAGCTACAAAACACACCAAACATCTGAAGACAAGCCATCAAAAGCAAGGAAATTCTGATTTCTAGCTGAGGCCTGTGACATTTACAGGCTATACAAGAATACATGGGATGTTATACAGCATTGCGCATCATTATTGTGGAAGTCATTGTTTCCCTCATTAGTGCTCTAGATCTGTA
Source organism: Phalacrocorax aristotelis (assembly GCF_949628215.1). NCBI lineage: Eukaryota > Metazoa > Chordata > Aves > Suliformes > Phalacrocoracidae > Phalacrocorax > Phalacrocorax aristotelis. The sequence goes on from NC_134280.1 coordinate 20,724,209, forward strand.
CATTACTCCCATTGCAGGTCATGACCCCCATGCTGACAGTCCATCCTTAACTCACCCTTTTGTGCCTAGGTATTGTAGCAAATTTGCTACAGTACGTGACATCTCACACTTGAATTTTCTGCAATATTTGAAGTCATGTATCCCATTCAAATGTACTACTTATCAACTCAGAGGTCTTCAGGAAACCATTAGGACGATATGGGACACATATCTAAAGTAAAATTAGATATAATTTCATTTATAAGTGTTGTATTTTATTATAATATTTAAACTGTAGTTTAACTGTAGTTAAAAGCTCTACAGAGCTTTTAATTTTATTTGATAGAATGATGTATGTGTAAATCATGCAGTATAGTTAAAATATTCCTAAAATGTTTTTAAAAGTCAATAATCTTTTACAAAGACATTTACTCAGTAAGAACATACAAAATGGTAAACATTTCCATGCTCATTGCCCTAATTTCTTTTCGTATTAATTAAAAGCATAGCTTAATATGCTGCAAACATGTTAGCCTTTCATTTTTAATGCAGTTGAAGATAAATGACTAAAACTTATCAGTGATTCTGGATTCCTGAAAAACTGTGATTGACACAGTATCATCCTGTAATGGAGCAGTTAATATGCAGACATTGACATGGCAGAGCCATTATGATAGATCATATCAATTCATAATTTGGCTTCATAAATATGTAGAATTATTGACACAATATCTTACAACAGCATTTCTTTTTCTACAATGCCAATGTACAGGACTGGTCTTTGCGATGAGGACTTTGAAGTATAACCCGAAAGGATGTGATGTGTGGAGAAAAGAGAATGTTCATGTTGTAATAAGTCACCTTCTGTTTTAATACCAGAAAACCAGTCTTAAAACCAAGGAAAGAAATCAGTTAAGGATTCCATTGCTGGAACTCTCTTTAATACTTAGGTTTACTGTCCACATTCTTGTTTCCCTGTTCAGGAAATTGATGAGAATTTGTCAAAGTATGAGAAACCATTTGATTAAAGCAGGGGGGAAAAAAAAAGATATGCAAAACTCATTTCAGTTTTACGGCCAGATAGAGAGAGAAGCTAACTAACAGACTGCAGTGTTTTGCAGCATTTTCCTTTGGGTTTGTTTTTTTTTCAAAGAAATCTTATGTGAACTTGTTCTATGAAATTAGATTTTGAGGTTTTCTTTGAAATGTCCAAAGAAACTTTTCTAATAACTTAATGCCACTGATGTTAGAGCCCAGGGAAATGAGGGTAAAACCAGAGAACCATACAAATGCAGCTGGTAAAGTCAGCTTGGCCACAGCTTAAAGAGCATCCTGCCTCTAATAACAACGTGTAAACTAGCAAGGATTTGATCCAAAACACAGAATTCTGATGGTTCGAAAATTTGCAGATGTGTACGAAAAGGATTTGGTTTTGCGTGTCCCTGTTCTCTCGGATGCTATCATGATATTCATCTTAAGTGTCCAACGACAGTTCTATCACTTTAGGTTTGTGCCTTAGCTTTGGTTTCCACTCTTCTTGCTCTTGTACTTACAATCGGATTAATAACTGGAAGAGAGGGTGCTTAGTGGATATAAAAAAGTCACTTGGCTGATCTCAAAAGACAGACGACAGTGAACAGATTCACCCCAACTGAGGGTACACACATTTAAATTTTACTTTCATGATTAACTTCATTTTAAATTGTGACAAAAAGGTACCCTTTAAAGTAATCTAAACCGCTGCCCTGTATACAGGATAAACAGAGATTATACTGATACACATACCTCATACAAAAAAAAACCCTAAAACATATTGTGTGGGCTGAGAACTTTATATTGACTTCTGGTGCTAAAAGAATTTTGTAATGGAGTTATAAAACCCTCAAAAAAGGGGTTTGTAAAGGAAACTCTAATATACCTTTATCTATAATGGCACGGCTGGGGGCTACTATAATAATCCTTTTGCTTTCATGTGGCCATCTGGAGGCCTATTAAAACTAGTATCTAAAACAGACTCCCAAGTGTGTTGAGTTTGCCAGTTCCCACTAAGTCACTAAAATAAGGGAGTTAGCCCTGCTATAGGGTGAAGTGTCCTCTACAGAGAGAAGACAGCTTGAACTCTGACCTTTTACACTGTGAATATGTTGTGTAGAGGCTGATTTTGATACGTACACTTTAATTGTGCAAAAAAATGTAGCCCTAGGTCTGTTGTGCACCTCTGGGTTGTATGACAAGATGGAATAGGGTAGGCAAAGTGAGAATGGAAACACTGCAAATGTAATGAAGTATTATGTTTCAACTGAAAAAGTATTCCATTCTGATTTTTACAGAGAGCAAAAATAAAATATTGACAATTTCGCAAGAACCTACTTTCCTTGCTCAAATACAAACACAGACATTAAACATAACATTTATTTAGTGCTGCAAGTTTCTATCCAAAATGTAATGGAAATAAATATTTGAATATGCAAATTATATTACAGCATATTTGGGTCTCTCTGTTTTTTATTCAGTTAAGGTTAGGTTAGTACAAATGTACTCAGTACAACATTTTGAGTCAACGGGAACTGGGTATCATTTGTCCAAAATAAAGTCCTTTCCATAGGCTCATTACTGATCTTATTCAGTAATGTGGTTGCATCCTATTATACCTGATACATGAAACAAACAACAAACAAAAAAAAGAAATTAAGTTGCTGTCTAAAACCGCACTAGAACTCAGATCTAGGAGCAAATAAGATGCATTAATTGCTTTACTGCTTCACTGCAAAGCCACTCTTAAAACATAATTCCTTAATGAAGTCCGTTAATTTGTTCATGGCAGTACACAAGCTGTTCAAAATGACACAGAATTGCACTCGGTTTTCTAACCCCTGCAGTTTCTTCTGTTAGTCACTCTGTCTTGTGTTGTTATCCCATGGATAGTAATTATTTTATAGTGGCTGTAATTAGGAGAGAATTAGGCTTGGTAAACAAAACCTGCCTTCTCCTGTTAATAGCTAAGGATAATAAATTTGGCTCTGACATTCACTATATTTGGACAAGGCTTGGCCTTCTTCCAGTTTTCCCAATAAGAACTTTATTATATAATTATGCCTTGGAGGGGCTCATATTACAAGGTAATTTTTTTTTGTTAAGACACATATTGCATGGCTTCCAGCCAGTAAATGATATACTGTAATATATGCCTCCAATAAACGTTTTAAACAAAATCTCTCTAAGCAATATCCTGCTGGAGCTGCACATTGCAATTCAGCAGATATATTTACAGGACTTTTTCATAATGCAAATTATTTTCTTTCGCTCACATTGTCCAACATTATAACAAGTGTTTAAAAGGAAGCCTAGGATTATTTTTATCAGCAAATGACATGGTTAGATTCTTAACTTATCATATCTCAGTAGCTTAAAGAGAATTTTCATACTTTTTATTCTGTGAGTAAAGTCACAGTTTTGTTGACATGCACAGAAGTGTAGCAAGTATCTTATTTTCTATTTTCAGCTTGAATTAAAAAACAACCCTTTGTTCCATCTTTCAACCCACACACTAATGCATCATCTCCCACCCTCTCCTTTATTTTATCTCATACCTTTTATGTAAAATACAATTTAAGTTAACACACAATAGCTCAAAATGCTTTTCAAAGGGAGTCAATCATAAGCTAAATAGAAAAGGAAGGGCTTAAGGGGAAATATATAAAGAAGTGAGTGAGTGGTTCGAAAGAGAGAAAGTAGGTGTTTCAGTCACAAGGAGGAGCACAGGTAGGATCAAGACTGGGGAAAGGGAGTAAGCAATTAAGTTCTGAAAAATACATTATAACCAACCAAATAAGTACACCAATTGACTGTTACTGTTAACTGTTTCTCCTGCTGCTGAGTTACCACTGCTAGTAATATATAGGTAAATAATATATCATAATTGCATTTGCCAAGTTTCATAAGGACTGTGTAGGTAAGCAGACTTGGTTTTACATACTTGAATACATAAACCAAGTCCAGAGAGATTAAAAATTGGTGGAAGAAAAACAGAATGCCAAAGTCATGTTAACAGGCCATCTTTTCTGGTCATTAAGCAGCATCCAGTACCTTTTCAGTTTTCCTGAATACTATTTAATGCTACAGGTTAAAGGGTGGGAATTCCTCAACTATAAAACCCACCAGGTTCAGATAGGATAGACTGGCCATCAAATGTTTTTGGTGTATAATAACATATTTTGTATATTTTTACTTCACTCGTTGGAAGGCACTCTCACATTCCTGAAGACACGCAGTTCAGTATTGGTAACTCAGTATACAATCCCCAGGGTAAGAGGAGTCAAAAAGATCAGGGGAAGGGAATTGGGATATGTGCCAAGACAACGATATCTACAAAAGCATGCCAAAGTACTCTTGCATAGAATATGACCTATATATTATCTTTAAAAATACTATGCTCACATAGATTGCAGAAAATAAGTTTCACTGTGGTGGGAAAAAAAAATCAAATACTAAAAAAGAAATTATATCACTTCAGACATATACTTTAGATTTTTAGGCATAGCCTGGCACTAAAAAATTAAAGATCTTGAGCTAAATTCATCTGCACTAGAGGCACACAGTGGATTAATTTGGGCCTCGATAACACATCTGAAAAACAAAAGACAGGGACTAAGTACATCAACTGTCATTACAAACATAAAGAGACCATTAGGTCAGCTAGTCCAGTCTTATTCCAATTTTTAATGTAGTACTGGCCATGACAATACTATCTTCCATGTTCTCTCAAAAATATAATTTTAATTACACGAACTAAAGAATAAACACCACTTCCCTTGGGAACAAATGGTTAAGTATTCCTTATCGTTTCACTCATACCTTGGAGGATACAGACTCTACATTCCTCTAGAAACTATCCTATTATTTTACTGTTCATTAACTCTTCAAAACTTTTAAATTTTTTTTATTCTCATCTGACTTCCCAGAACCACCTTGGGAGCAGGTCCACAGATTTGCCACAGCCCATGAGGCAGCGGGGTACAAAGGAGCACCACTTGTGCTGATTCACATGAAAATTACAGGGGAGCAGGCTGAGGCACTGCTTTTTCAGCAGGAGAGTACAGACCAGTAGTGATTTCACAGTGTGGGCCTGTATATAAAGGCACCGTTGACAAAAAAGGACTGGTCTCAAGCTCTCTTGGGAGCTGGAGACTCTATCGTTCGCTGAAGATCAAGTGACAAAGAAACTTTTACTGCTGTCTTTCCTCCCTCTATTTTCTCCTCTTCCTCTCATCGTCTTTCCTTTTTCATAAGGACTGCAGAGGAAGGAAAGGAAAATAAAGCTAAAAGAGCATGAAACATACTCCAGATATGTCCCTCCTGTTTCTGAGACACAGGAGGAGACACAAGACCATGAACGACCGGTTTGTATATAATAGCATTGATTAAGAATTGCTTTTGCCATCCTATCTTAAGCTAACATGATCTCAGTGTCTGGAAGATATTATATGGTTCATAATTTTAAAATATCGCTTTAGAAGGGGGAGAAGGTGGGAAACAGACATAATTCTGTCCTATATTGAAAGCCCAGCTACCTGACAAACACTAAGGACCAATAAATGTGCATGTTGCCCTATGATGCACAAGGTGACCAGACTCAGACTTTGATATATGGACAGTGGAAGCACATTCTAGCACCAAAGAACCTGCACCTAAAGTCTCTAGGAATTGTCATGATTACCCTCCAAAGGTTTTTTAACTTGGGCAAAGATGAGGTGACTGAATAGCCAGTCTCTTCAGAAAAAGAATTAATCATGTCTTAAAAAACAAACTAACAAAATATCTATAAACTGTAAGGGTAAAAATACAGATTATAAAGATGAACCAGACTACTTGCTCTCTCCCTCCTTCCCATTATATTGTCTCTGCACTACTGCAGCTGTAGTAAAAGGCAGGAAGTGGTTTAAATAATCATGTTGCAACTTCCAGTAAAGGCAACTTACTGAAATCTTATCCTAGGGTACTTACTGTCCAAGAAGAAAATTGGGGGGAATATGGTCAGAACAGGTGCTCAAAAACCTTCTTTCAGGATTCCACAGCTGCACTTTACTCTGAAGAATTCTGAGTTTAGTCTAAATTGTGCACAGGGCCAAATTATACCCCGGCCAGAGCCAGGGTGTAAATGGAATGTGGACAATTTTGCACACCTATTATATCCATAACTGAGAGCATTTCTGACAGATCCAAGGATTAAGCATACTTTGTTTCAAACAGGGGTTTGGAGTTTTGCTTTTTTAAGGGCTGAGGAAAGCAAGCTCAGAGAAGGGCATAGTGAGCAGCAGGGGACCAAAGCTCCTTTTATCATTATTCTAAAATGAGATAAAGTGAAGAGATGGTCATGAAGAATATCAGACATTAAATAGCATCCCTGTGTGCAAATCAGAAGTGTAAACTTTGTTTTAGATAATGGCTTACAGAGGGAGATGGTTTGTTAGAACGAAAAAACAACACTGAAAAAGGTGATAGAGAGACCTGATAGTATCCTTATGAGAAATATTAGGGAATAAAGACAAAATGTTTCATTTCAGAAGTATATTTGTAATATGTGTCCTGGTCCTTTCTTTGTTATTGGTAAGCCAATGAACAGAAGAACAATATGTGAAGTCCATAGTGTATATTCACATTTTGATTTCTACAAGGAAGGGTATATGAGCTTTCTAGAAACTGTGAAAGCTCCATGCACTGGTGAGGAAGGGTCTAAATAATATTGACTCTAATTCTTTGATTTACCACAAAAAGCTTTCAGGCAACTGGCTTGGTAATACATCCTTGGCTGGATGTCTGATGAAGATGGTCATTTATAAATGTGCAAAATCTCTCCAGCTCCACACTGGTCAGGTCACATTTAAAATAATTGCTTCTACTCCTGGCCCATCTATCTGTAAACACATCAGACTGACAGCTTGCTTTACTTGCAATGCCCTATAGGCATGGGGACAGCACCACACTCTAACGAAGGCCTAACTTACTGACTAGCTTTTGGCAAGTCTATGTGATACCAAACAAGAACATTGGGCTTGATGCTGATGATGCATAGCTTGCAGGTGTAAGAGATGTGAGGGAATGTGATTCTTTTCACACATGGTAAGATTAGTGCGTTAAAACTGCAAATGGAGTAAACAATTTCTGACTTGTTTAAGGTTGGTCAGTGTCGTTACCAATATCATCAAATGTGTGATTTACTACTACAGCTACCTAACAGAGATTCTCCTTGAGATCAAACGGTAGATGACTGGGGTTTCGGAAACAAAGGAGGAAGAGAAGCTGAGCTTTCTACACAGCGTAACTGTTAGACTGATATGTCTAGTCAAGATGCTTTGGTAAAATCGTGGCGCCTGGGCCTTAGCAGAAGCATTCAATTTGCAGTAATAACAACATGTTGGTCCCTTTTACCTTGAAAAACATTTCTATGTATTTTCTGCAGCAACAGTTCACAGTTTTCTAGGAAAATAGATTACTTGGAGGGATAGCAACTCTGGCAGAAGCCTGAATAACGGTCAGCACTTTCTTTTCAAGATTCCTAGTGATGTCAATACACACACCAAAGTGATACGAGAGTCGTGACCTTTTAGAGGAAGAAAAGCATGTTTGGTTTTGCATTTTATATCTTTATGCAGAGTAGCAGTAGTTAGAACCACAGCTCTTTATCTGAGCCAAAATCTCAGGTGGCAAGTTTGTATTCAAATTTCATTACTATTTGGGAGAGATTATGAAAGTAACAGAAAAGCAGAGATTCCACACACAAAGAAAAAGTGGTGGTCCCTAAGGACAGAAAGGTTAATACAAGAAGAAAACTGGATTGTGTGAATGCCAGCTTCTGTCCACCTCCCAGACTGGTACTGACGGGGATGTTTTCACTTAGCCATTTCTGTCCCTCTGCAAAGGTGAGCAAGATACTGTTAATAACTAAGACTGTCCCTGATGGTGGCAAGTCTAATTACAGGAAGGAAAAAAAAAACCACCAATACAACAAGAAGGGAGAATGGAAGAAAAGGTTTATGTTTTTTTCCCCTGGATGTCAGTTCATTACCAGCCTGACACTATAACTTCAAGGGTCATTTCTCTGCAGTCACTAAAATACCAAAAACAAGAGAAAAGCTGAGCAGAAGCAGAAGCAAAAGCAAAACCCCTAGATCATTACATTATCAAAAGAATTTTTACGTAAAAGAGGCCTTGTAAAAGAGAGTCCCTCTAACTCATACACTGTTAACTGCATTCCCCTGTTAATGAAAGAATGAACACATTAAACAAGGAAAGACTCTTTGGAAAGAGACTGGAAAACAAGATTAGGTAAAATATTTTTAATATTTTTAAAAGTTTTACTGTTTTTTATATCTCGGCGTTCAGTCCCAGTCACCAACTAAGCACCACACAGCCACTTGCTCACTCCCCCCACCCCAGTGGGATGGGGGAGAGAATTAGAAAGGAAAAGTAAGAAAAAATCACGGGTTGAGATAAGAACAGTTTAATAATCAAAATATAATAATAATAATAAATAATGTCATGAAAAGGAAAACAAGAGAAAGAGAGAGAGGCAAAACCCAGGGAAAACACCCAAGTGATACAACAGCTCACCACCTGCCAACCAACGCTGCCAGTCCCTGAGCAGCAATTGCTGCTCACTTCAGCCAAATCCCCACAGTTAATATAGTAAGCATGATTTCACATAGTATGAAATATCCTTCCGGCCAATTTGGGTCAGCTGTCTGGGCTGTACCCCCTCCCTCCCAGCTTCTTGTGCACCTGGCAGAGCATGGGTAGCTGGAAAAATCCTTGAATAGTGTAAGAACTACTTAGCAACAACTAAAACATGGGTCTGTTATCAACATCATTCTTATACTAAATCCAAAACACAGCACTATACCAGCTACTAGAAAGAAAATTCACTCTACTCCAGCTGAAAACAGGACACTAAAGGAAAAAAAAAAAAAGGTGGTAGGATGGCGCTAGATATATCTTCCTATGCTATTTCACATGCAAGTGTAGCTTTAGCATAGTTTCTAACTTTGCCTCCCTAAAGTTGACTGCCTACATATTTTCAACAACACACTGTACACATGGTTCAAGGCCATTTGTGGGACTCAAATGTGGAACTTCTTCTGCATTTCACATATTTATAAGGATCAACATGTGAGGTTCCCCTCTGTTAACTGTGCAACTCATCAGACAAATCCAAATCTTGTACAGATGTTGGTGCTCTCACATCAAGGGAGTGTCTCCCCAGTTTTTTTGCAAAATATTCTCACAAATATCAAATAAGCAAATTCATTTTGTAATATAGCCATATTTGAAGTCAAGCCATTGCTCTCCAAATATTCCACAGACGACACAAATAATGTTTGGACCAATAAATGAATGCTTGGACAAGTTAATTTTTTAAGCGGTTATTTGCCTGAAAATAGTGCATATAATGGAAATTGCCAGGTGGCTTCAATGGTAGCAGAAAGCACTTTAATTGCCTAGGTGTAAAGGTACTTTAAATTAATTCCAAATACAAGGTGAAAATATGTGGGTGGTTTGAAAAATACACCCATGAACCAGCATGACAACACAGCTCCTCATAACATGACAGATGTGTGAGGTTTAACTGCTGTGATACATTACTCCTTCATGAATGGCTACAGAAAAATGAGGTAAAGCCAAAGCCCATCTTTGGTACACAGATCCTGTAAACTCAGACTGAAAAGAAAAAACCCACAGACATAAATACATGACAACCAAATTCTGTGGGGCCATGTGTACTGAGCTGATTCTTTTCACAACCCAAAGGAGTCTGTGCTCCAGACCAGGAACCAGCCAAGACTCTTTTCTCCTGACCTTGAGCAGCAGCTCTTGTGGAAAAATCTATTTAAACAGGTAGAGACAATTTCATTTTATGTTTTGGGAAGGTGTAGTTAGATACAAGACTCCCTGTTACTTTAATCTTTGCCAGAGAACAAAGAGGAACTCAGGGCTTGAGCCAAAATCCTTTGAAATCAATTAGATTCTTTTCATTGATTTCAATGAAATCAATGTGTGTATCAGACCACCACTTCCTCAAAGCAGCAATAAGACACTTTCTAGAGAAGGCAGGGGTCCTCAGTTTCACCATTCATTCATTTTGATCTTTCACTGTTTAATGAATCTCTCCATCCTGCTCTTATTCTCAGCCAGCCAGACATTAGCAGTGCATTCACTAGGCAGAAGAGGATCACCAGCATCCATCTTTCAAAAGAGAGATACAACTGAGGCCACTCAGGGCCATTAAAGCTCCCATGGTACTTTTGCAAGAGCAAAAATAACAATGCCAGCGTCTTGGCCAAATTCCAGCCTCTTTAATTACATTCTGTCTATCTATATTCCCTCCTTAGTTTCAGCTGGAAAAATTAGTCACCATTTTCCACTATCTTATTAATCTTTTAATGTAGAATTAATTATAACAAAAAGACTATGAGCATAAAATATTGGCAGTTACAGCTGTAATGAGAGTATCATTGCAGTCCATAAAAACCAGAAAACGCACCCCTCTTTTCACAGTAAAAGTGTACAAGATTAGCACACCAAAAGTGTGCTAAAGAGACATTTTGACATTTTCTGACTAAAGAGTCATTCTGACATATCTTAGTAAACATTTTTGAAAGAATGCTACTGTCCAAGCTATGCATATAGACTTCTAGGCAAGGACATCACATTGTTTTAATGTGGGATCACTCTCAAATCCTGCTTTTTAAGTTGATTTAGGCACTCGGGTATTGTATGTAAACCATATCCTAAAATATAATTTAGTCCAGGTAATTGATAACGGATAAAAAAAGATGATCCTTCTGCTCCTTGCAGACGCTAATAATCTAGAAATATCTTCATATTTTTGCCTTCAGAAAACAGAGACCTTAAATGCCTTTCTTTCCATGGTATGGAGTGCAATGTATCATAGAGGAGACAGTGGCACGAGAAGGTTGATGGTCTCATCCAGGTGGTACACAGCTTTGAGTAACGATTTGGCATAAAGACAGGGGATAACTATGCCTCTGTGGAATACAGCAAAAGGGGATTCAACTATGAAAGCCTGCAACTCGTTCACTCTTCTAGCAGATGTGATTGTGATTAAAAAGGTTGTTGTTGGCAACAAGTAAAATGAAGAGCACTCTAGGGGGCCCGGAGAGCAAGTCCATTAACTTCATCAGCACTAGATTGAGTTCCCATCGCAGTACAGTCTCAAGAAACAGTGGAATTGCATTTGCCCATCCTAATTTTGGGGTTCACTGAAAATGTAGGGCGATAGGTAGAGAATTCCTAGCTACAAGTAAGGTCATGTTGGTATGTATCTTTCTGTAGGAATAATTCGGTCATTTGCAGATCATATTAGGTCAAGTTGCTCATGGTACTATAATCAAAGCCATGGGCTGGAGAGCTTCCGAGTGATGATACATGACAGGAGATTTTTTTTCAAGAGTCAAAAGATCTGAAAGGAGAGAGAAAAACTAGGGAGGATCTTGCACTAAGTTCAACTGACCAAAGAGCCACTATTGTTTAGTGGAGCTCAGGGCAATCTTTATATTATCTGTTTTGCCTCTTCAGCAGGAGTGGCAAAGTCCCTTGTTTGCCAAGATATCTAACAGCAAAAAACTGATATTTGGGAATATCTGAAAACAAACAATTCATCAATGATAAGGAATAGCCTAGATCACTTCAGAAGTGTTTTCCTTCAGTCTTCATGATAATTTGGGACGAAAAACACTTTTTAAAGTAAGGTTTTATTGTATGTTATTGGTATTATTTTCACTCTGAGCAATACTTCTTTGATAGCAAATTCTGCTGCTCAAATCATCTGCAAAGTTCAACCATCCTGGAAAGCATCATTTCTGCAGCGGTTCTTACCTGGCATTGAGAGGTAGACTGAGCAACTAAGCTTCCACCTTATTTCTGAATTCCTCCTAATGGTATATTGCTATATGAACTGTGCTTATTACACACCACATACATGATGTTTCTTAATGAGCTGCCCACTGTAGAACACCCGTGCATGCACATTTCTCTTGAGTCTCTGACATACCTGATTACATTCTTTGAGCCTCAGTGCTGGAACAAACATGCACAAATGGTGACTGATGATTTCACTAGACACAGAAAGTATTTGAACATTCTCTTTACTCTTAAGATTATTATTTTATTTTTGTAAATCTGACAGCAATTTCCACCAAAATTTGTAAGAAAACCTGGAAGCTTAGTGTTGAATTCAAAACTTTTTTCAGTGAAGTGGAGGTAACTTTCATCAGGCAGCCCCAACGCTGTACATACAGCATGCAGGAAGTAATTTTAAACAATATGGGGGAAAATTCTCTTCACTAATATAGCAATGGCTTTTTTAAATGCCCAGAAAATATTTTTAATTTTTTTTTGTGTTAAATATTTTAGATGCTCTATCTGCCTAAGTTCTCAGGCTTCACAAACATAGCTAACTGTCATCACTTTTGTGAAAAGAATATTCTTTCAATTATTTAATCTCTCACAGAGCACATTTAATTGCTTTTACCTGTTGTTTGTGCAAGATATACAGACAGGGAAAGCTGAAAGTATGTTCAGAGACTCCAGTAAAACTCTTTATTACACATGTCACTGTTGAATGCGTGATTTAAACAAATAGATAAATACATTTCTTTGTCTAATCTTTTACAGTTATCTCAATCTTGTAACAAGGAAAGACCAAATAATTTTCAGGCAAATGTGTGCCCTTTTACTACAGGTACTACTAGCACTGGGAAACACCTGGTGCCCTCTTGCTCCCTGGTACTGTTTTTTTCAGCAACTAATTATCCTTGATAATTTGCATTGGGTAGGAAGAACTATTTGAATTCATAAAAAAAGAAAAAACAACAAACAAACAAACAAAAAAACCCACAACCAACTTCTTTGCAAAGGATGTCTCAAAATCCTTGTCCTGTAGATTAAAATTAAAGAGCTTGTAACAGCTACCCCTCCATGGCTTACCCAAACAAGATATCTCTACTACCAAATCTAGCTAGTAGGTTATAGACAGAGAAAATAAATCTAGCAGCTTAACCTAACTTATGAATCTACATAAGTATGAATAATTGAATGAAGCTAAAAGGAGAAACTTCCAAATGAATGATATTGTGCAGATCAATTCCCAGGTAAAGCAGTACACACCCAATGGCTTTCCACAAATTAAAACTGACTGGAAAAAAAGCTCTAAAAAATTACCCTTCTGTCAAGAAATAGAGGTGATGATCTAGCATCTCCTGTGAGATGCTATGAGATGATTAATTGCCAGAAAAGCCCTTTACATATTAAGAACTTCCTCTTTTTTTGGTTCTTTTGAAATGTGCTTGGCTACTGAAAACAGAGATGTTTTCACTGCTGTAACAAAAAATAAATAAATAAAGGTGGTCCTCACCAAGGAAAGTATATTTCATAATTAAAAAGCCAGCTTTAGCCTCATTTCTGGTTTGGGGGTCAGCCTGGATGACACAAGTGGCCATTTCTGGCTGGACTATCTACAAATACGTAATTGGAGTGTAAATTATTTTCACTATATAAATAGCTCCTGATGATATCACAATTTGTAAATAGTGCAGTTTGTTTTCCCAGAAGCAGCTTTGTGCTAGCTGACAGCTCTGAAAAGTTTTTGCATTTGATTATGCTATTTTCCTCTTTTTAGCTCAATAGAAAATCACATGCCATGTGCCCAGTATGAATTGGGTCTGCTTTTCCAAATGCTCTGTTACATCCGTGACACATAAGTGCCTTTAACATTCTTGGGTGAGAAAGCAAGCTGCTTGCACACGTACTTATTATTTTTAAGTCTTTATTTTTATGTAGCTGCAATAGTGTATTTCACAGCTGGCTGATGAAGCACACTAGAATTATTTGGAATTCCTTAGTGCTCCTTAAAAGGCAATTAAACTGAAAATAGGAATGACCGTATGTGGTCAGGTGCATTTCTGCTACTGTATTACTCACACTGTTGCCAGTAGAATATTTAAAGACAGCTTGTACCACCATACGCTGGTGCAGCTGTGCTAATAGCTTTCCAAACTTCACTACTCAAACTTGCCCTAGAGAAGCCTTAACAATGCATCTGTTTACTAAGATCTTTCCATTAGCCTTTCCAATATCATAGCATCTTTCTAACTTGTTTAGTGATTGTAATAATAAGCTGTATAGTCTATATCCGAAAACCTTTAAATGCACACACAAAGTATTCTAGCAACCTTCTATCCTTCTCGAGTAGTAAAATAGTATCAACAAATGGCTTAGAAAGAGAATATCCTCCATTTCTAAGTACAGAATACATTGAACTTAAATGCATCACAGAAAAGGCTAGAAAACCCAGTGCTGAGATACTCCAGAAATTGCCACAACATACAATGAGATGAAATGGGATGAGTCTCTGGGGTGATGTAGTCCCTCAGAGAGAAATCCTCTTCTGTTACCTTTTAAAATTGCCTTTTCTTGAAAGACTAGGGAATGTTATATCCATGTTCCTTCCTCCTCAAGAAAAGACAAAACTGTTACTATTTCCCTGTCTGCTCCTTAGGCAAAAATACACAAGAACAATAACTTACCAAGAAGCCCACCAGAAGAAAGGGCATTTTACAGAAGGAAGTGTAAGATAATATACATCCATACATAGTACTACATTCAGTATAAATATTTGCTTCCTTGTGCCTATAGAGAAAGCAAGGGAGAAGGAAAAAAGATACATAGAATTTATTTACCCATGTGAATATTTTTAAAGTGAAGCTCAGTTACAGAAAAGTCTTCTAGAAATAATAGATGTTCTCTCTCTATTACATGTAGTAGTTTTTGGAGAAACGTCTGTAGAATCCAGCTGAATTAGGTCTTATCCAATTCTGTAAAGCTTGTCATAGGGAAGAAATGGAAGCACCTAGGCCGACACACAAACAAGCGGGATCTCTGGGACAAAGGAAGCGCTGGTCACGGATGGAAACCTGCCTCTTCCAGAGGAGGAGCAATGGGCCCAGGTGGAGGGTGAAAGCAGCAGTTTGAGATTCAAGCTCTACATCAGGAAGCCCAAGGAGCGCCTCCCTCCAAGTACGGATGCTGCAGGGGTGGCAGGGCTGACGGTGGAAGGGAGGAAAATGGCCTGAGTCTGAGTTACAGGAGTGAGAACTATGGCTCGGCAAAGTAAAACACAGCTGAAACAAGGACTAAGGCTATGATGTATCAGTTTTTGATAAGTTTCTGCACTGAAACTGCCATTGTTGAAAAGAAGTATTATATTTGCTTATCTACACATGAAAGTCTTGTTAAGGTTAATGAGAATTCCTGTTAGATAGGCGATAACAGACGTTTTCATTATTAGTACAGAATCAAAATGTTTTCCCATGTTTCAGGATTAGAAAGCAGTCAATGTCCTGAATTCTAGTTCTCTGAAAAGCCCCATGAAAAGTTCATACATTTAGATCAGCAGCAATGTGGAAGCCTTCAGTTAATCATATTTTGGTCCTAACTGTGGCCTGTATTAAACCAAAAATACAGTAAAAGTAGCCTGTTTGAGGATAGGGTGAGGCACTCAGCAGATAGATTTATCACATCTTTTTTCATTTTCATATCATATGTTCCTTATTATTTAGATCCAGACTCTTTCTAGATTTTTTCTAAGCTGCAATATCAAATGGCATTTATCTAGTCATTTTAAAATCATGCCAAGATAAAAGCTAATCTTTCTGTAATCAGTATGCAGAGAAGAAGAGAAGCAGTAGTAAAGCATTTGCTGCATGTTTGCTGACAAAATATTTAATCCAAACATTTAATTTCAATCTGCCACTGTTCTCAGTTGGTATAATTACTTTAAGCAAATATCATGTAGGAAGGAACAGAAAATAGTCTCAGTTACTGAAATGTAAATAATAAAACATAATCATAATAGAATGCTTAAAGCCATATAATTCCATTTTAGGATCATTTCTGTGGACTATTTTAAATGTTTAAGTGATTTTAAATTATTTCTGATATAATGGCCTATGATACTGCCTATATTGGCGAGCAGTGGAAAAGGTTTAATTCTCTCATCTGTTCATACACATCATACTTCAAAGGTATTACAGTGAAACTGCACTGCAGTCCATGGAAAATTGTGGACTTTTGCTTTTCAAGTCAATCAATATTAAAAGCAACACAAATTTAAGGCAGCGATCATCACAAATTTTTGTGCTAAAAAGAAAATTAATATAAACAGTTTGTTTCACTATTCTAAGCTTACTTTCAATGTAACCTGATTAGCTAAAACATAGGGCAAAATAGACACCATATTTTTAGGCTAAAATTTTGCAGCAAATTTTCTATTTTCTCAAAAATCAGGGACTTAAAAATACCACTCCACTCTAAAAGTCACTTTGATTTTCTACAATAAATTAATCAATCCATTGAAAGTTTTGTGGCCCTACAAAGTGCTAAGAGTGTGAATAAGGTTCATTTAACTGATGACTAATTCTTTTCTTGTGGTTTTCCACATTCTTGACTCTGTTACAATGCTTGTCTATAGCACTGTTGGGATTTTAGACTGTTCTAGAAGTTATATAGGCTTGTAATACTTAAATACAATATACAGCTGCAAACCAGATGTACGAGTCATTCAAAACGAAAGAGGGAAAAATGCTTTCTCAAAGTGTTACTCTTTAGTGCTATTCTCCGGTGAGTAAAATTTACTTTTGTGCAGAAGATCATCACAAACTCAAGTCCCATTTAAACCTTGACTTGCAGATTAACTGGGAAAACTACAATTACTTTGTGTTCTATGTTCTATGATTACAAGCGGTTTAGATTTTTTTACATTTCGCGAAAAACCAAACCAAACCAACAATAAAAACAACCAACCAGAGTTTCATTGCATTTGTCCTAAACATATAAGGAAAATTATTACTTAGGGTTTAGAAGGGGCCAGGGTAAAGAACAGAAGAAACTTTGCTGCACCTAATTGACTGCAATATTTTTTAATCGAAGGGCTGTACTATATTTCCATTTTAAAGGTTGATCCCCAAAGTAACTAGCCTCCCCATCACTGCTTTTCCCCTTCGAAGACTCCCTTTAGAACAGAAATAGGTGAAAGGGTTAATGTGGGTTATAGGAGACCATTGAAAATCAGTCCCCTCCTTTCCTTCAGCAGCTCAGGCCAGTCCATAGCACTTGCACGTCCTTGCAGACTGGGTACGCCCCCAAGTACCAAGCTCAATACCTGTGTTGCCAATTCCCAGCCACGCTACCAGTCTCACAGTTCACCTAGACACATAGCACTATTTGCATGTATAGGAGGTGAGAGAGAAAACATTTTTAGTGGTGCTGCTGACAAGCATTTTTTTTGCTTCTGTATATAGCAAAAGCACAAGTTCATTTCAAAGCAAAGTGATGGATGTTCTTAATTCGTTACTTATGAACTGTATGACTAGATGAGATAATCCAAACCAGAGAGGTTATCCAGACTAACTAGATATAACAGGGAAATCAGAAGCAATCCAGAAAAAGGACATGCTTCAAAGTGAACTAAGCAGGATTCAAAGGCACTGTTCGAGCCACGTAATCTCTAACATAATTATAAGAGTATTTCTTTGAGATGAAGTTACAATTTTGTTTACTTCTTAAGCAGACTTGCTTGTATTACAGGTCAAGCATGCATGTCAAAAACGGCTGGCTTTTCAGCCGTGATTTCTGTTACTTATCGGGTTTGTTTACATGGCTAAACAGGTAGTGCTCATCTCTCCTTCCTAAACCCGGTACAAAACAAAAGCAGTGTAGCAGGGAGGAGGAAGGCACAAGCTGACAATGGCAGGCAGAGTTCTTTATTTATTGCTCCCAGCAGGTGTCAGATGCCAGAGTTTCTTTACAACCATCAACACTCTGGGGCTTTTTAGTTCCACATATAAGACGAGGAAGATGGGGGATGGCAACTAACCTCAAGGGATTAGGTACCTGAATCCTATCCCAACTACTAGCAGGCTCCAGCTGTGTTTAAATGTTTTTTGAAGAATTTCTGATGTTCAGTGGTTGCTGATTACTTCCAGATTTTAGTTCTACACCAGTGGAGATCTGCTACAAAAAGCATAGCAGTTGTTGTTAAAAATTGCAATTGCACCAAAGAAATGTCTTCTTTAAAACCAGTTTCAAAAATATTACAGCAGTGTTTAAAAAAAAGAAAAGAAAATAAGGGGGAGAGATAAACCTGCAGACTCTTCACAGTGAAAGGAGAATCAAGCAAGCTGTGGGGGAAGGGAGGAGAGAGGGCAGGGAAGAAGACTGGGATCATATTAACTTTAAGGCCTTCTCAAATTTTTCTTGTAAATGTTATGGTGATATTTTAATCTTCAGAGGGATGATTTAGATAAATGTTCTATTGACAACATTTCCTTTCTGTTGAGTTTACCTAATTTAAACTTCAATCTGGGGCATGTCTGGGCCTCTCCTCCATTATTACATGTCAATATAAAAGAATGTGTGTATTTAGATACATCTTGTACTTGAGTAAGTTAGATAATATACAATTTGGATATTATAAAATGAAATAGGAAGATTTTTTGATTAAAAAAAATTAAATTCTTGTTGCAGCAGCATACATCTTTGTAGTAAATCAGAGGGCATTCAGTGAGTTGCATGAAGATAAGTTTGGTGAATCTGAGCTACTTCATCTAGAGAACTACCAGTAACATATCACTTGAGTTTCCTTCAGCTTCTTAGGGAATGAAAAGCATAATCACCACATTTATATCTAAAGACTTCATTGTTTCATCATCAAAGGAGGATGGTTAAGGAGAGAAAAACCTTCAAAGAAATAATGTAATGTATATAAGAACCTTTTGCATACTTCTCCACTGAATTTAAGACAGGTTTTGAACACAATTCAATACAATACAAAGAAAGACTGCTTTCTTTGTAAGGGTTTTTTTGTTTTGTTTTCAGGCATGTACATAGGCAGTCAAAGTTAAACCAGACATTTTTAATAGTAGAAGAATTCAGAAGAATTATTCCTTCCATCAAATTTTTTTAAATATGAGTGCAAAATTTTTAATTCATCAGGCAAAGCTCCTTCCCATAAGGAGGAAAAGGGGAAGGGAAAAGGGTATTATGAGAAATAGGGAAACGTAAAAAAGAGAGAGAGAGAAAGAGAAAATAATGGAAGATTTTCCAATACTATGCTACACTCTTAAGCAACTGTGAATCTCCTTAAAATCTTGGTAGTAAGACAAAAGCACGTAAACTAAAAATCATTTCATCTTCAGAAGTGCTTACCATGTTTAGATAGACACTATTCACATAGCAGAGTTCAATTCTGACATGAACATCTTTTAGTTTTGCAAATATCCAGATGCAAAGCAATACAGGAACTTACATCTTTATAGCAAGCTCTAGGACACTACAAAAATAAATTATTTGAGCAGGTTATAGCCTAAGTAGCAAAAGCCAGATAGTAATGCATATTCACGTAGTACAAACCAGACAACATGTTTGTTTCATGGCACTGAGGATTTTTGGAAGCCTTTTGGCAGTACAAATTGAGCATGGAACAGGTTTCAAATCTTTTCAGACCCAAAATGCAACGAAGCTGAACGTACAGACTCCTGATGCATCAGCAGCATTATTAACTATTACCCTATTACAACATGTACATTCATTAGAATGGGGTTGTTTCTCTGTGAAATAATTTTCTGATGGGGAGCTATATTTGTAGCACTAACTCTTGGCAGCACACAACATACCACAGCCGGCATTGTCCAAGAAGGGATTATTTCATTCCACTACATCATATCACAACTGACTGTACCTCGTAGTACAAATGCAACCTTGTCATTGCAATTTGTCACACTCTTTTTTGTGCATTATAGCTCACTGAAGTCTCATCTCCTGCACTGAATAGGCCACTGCCATATAATATGTGACACTGTAATGACAAAGGCAAGATCGCAGCAAGGGAGATATTGGTCATAGCTTCCACTTCAGAGCTGGCTGTCTCCCAGATCATGCATGTTGTGCAACTGCATCCAGAGCTCGAGCAGGGGACAGTTTTGCTGCCAACACCACGTGTCTGCTGCCCTATTTGCAAATGTGCCTTGCTTCACTAGATCATTGAACAATTCGGCAGCAGTTGCCCATAATACATCTGGTGTCAACACTGCTTAGTTACCCAAGAAACCCATGTACGACCAAACCCAACAAAACCCATATCCCCGTTCTCACCCTTGTCCACTTTTTCTTCCAGTTAAAATCACCTCTGCAGTATCAAGAGATGTAAAGGTCAAAATGAGGATGCAGGAATATAGTTAGGCCTCGCCACCAGGGAAATGGTTGGGAGATGGCACGCAACACAAAGTGTGAGGTGCCTGATTCCTGCTTCCGAGCCCTACCCTGCAGCCAGGGTGAAAACGCAGCCTCCACTATGCATTGGGTCAAGTTAAAACTCTGCTGGGGGATGGCTGCTTAACCAGTACTCAGTTATTGGTTTAACTTGCTCTGTACATGGATATTAAAGCAGTGTAAGAACAACATACAGCAAGAAAAGGGGTGGAGGTGGGAAGCCCCTTGAGATTTTCCCAAAGCCATGAGTCCCCCTCCAGTTTCATGTCCTACCGTTCTCTCCTGCCAACATGTCTGATGCTAAGCAGCTGCGTTGCCTTGACCACTGTTTTTCATAATGATGAGTACTGTCTCATTGTTCCCTTATATTATCCCTGTTTTATCCATCCTTTGTGTACAAGTGTAAATCTCAGGCTTACACCGTAGGTTTTCCTGTGCAGTGACTGTCTTTGTTATACATTTGTAAAGTGCTTCACTCAAAGAGTCCATGGCCTATACATGCTACTGTTATAAAATTATAATAATAGGAGGCAGGTTACTTAGAGGGAAGTGCATTAATTTTTCAAACAGGTATGTGTAAATCAGGGAAAAAAACTCAACAGCGAAAAATTCTTGATAGTTAGCAGAGTAAGTGCAATACATGGGTGAGCAATTGCTTATTGTATTATTTTACATCATTGTGAGAAATCTTTTAACAAGCTTCCCAACTCAAGAATTATTTCCATCTCGTTAACATGGAAGCTAACTTGAAAGTATCAATTTTGTGTAGGATTTTAAAAAATTCAGCCAGGACAGCAAAACAATGCACAGCAGGGAAACATTTTAGATAAAACTGAAGTGTAATTCCTGCTATTTCTAACATATCTAATGAATGCATTTTAATACTGCAGCATAGTAGTGGCTGAGATTTCTTGAATCATAGACACACGAAATAGTTTGTGGGTAAAATTTTTTGTCATGTCCTACTGCCTCTTATTTTCTAGCAAAACAAAAATTTAACAATACATTTAGCACTACACAGTCAAATATTCTGTTTCACAATACTGAAGTGTTTCTGGTGCTCTTGACAAGCCCAACAGGTGATTTCTATTGGTGAGAACTTTCTTTCTAATCCTTAAAATAAATACAGAGTATTTCAGATTCAGATCTTCCTAACTGGTGCATTTTGCAACACCCTTACTATATAGAATGCTTTCCAAAAGCCAAATTTCAGCTCATTGTCAAAAGATGGATGTGGTACAATAACTCATAAAAGAACTTCATAAATGCGCTGAATGATACAGCTAATCTGACCCCACATGCCAAGTTTTGCAAGACATCCTCCCTCCGTGCCTGCATAGTGCTCCCCATTCCTTGGCAAATTCAGAGACACTTGAGCTAATCACTTTACAGTTATCTCCAAATCCTTCACACAGTCAGGCTGCAAAGGACTTGTCAGGGCACTGTGTTTTCCTTCTTCATTCTGCTTCCTTTTAAGTTAGTAGCAGCACTTTACAACAGATGAACATCAATTAATAGTAAATTATGACAGGATTCATTTGGGATCACATATTACAACCTCCTTGATGCCAAAACCTTTCACAATGATGAATGTTTTACAGTGAATACCAAACACGCTTAAAATGATTTTGCCATTTCCCGAAAAGTGTTGCAAATCTACCTTTCATTCCAAAGAAGTGGTACATCTTTATCTGTTTGAAAATACGAACTTTTGCTCATGAGATATACACAAAGGCTCTTTTATGTAGGTCAAAGGATGCTTTCCCCATGCCCATTTAATATGTTTTCTGTGAAGTTCTGTGTGCTGCCCTTAGGGCCATGCACACGCTGGTGATACGCATGCAAGTTGCACAGCAAGTTCTTCCCCCCCCCCCCGAATCATAATATCTACCATTCCATCTGCCCTGTAATGAAATCGTGTACCTCCATTTATTTTTCAAGCATTTTTAAGTGTCACACATACAGTAAACCACTGTTTTATGAATAGGCCTCTAAGACAAGGACACAGTTTACAAGAAACTTAGTGTTTAATCTATTTTCATCTTGACAATGACATGTCTCTCAGAGAATATTATATATTTAGAGTACTTTTGAAGGTGCTGTACTTAAGAAACATGTCTCGTCAATTGGATGAACTACTGAACTAAGTATTAAATGTTTAAAGAAGGGTCAAAAAGGCACCCTGCTACAAAAGTGTGCAACCTACACCTGACTAATATCAGAGCAGAAATTCATGCAATGAATAATTTTTGCAATTTTTCTTTCTATTTAAAAAAATCTTATACTTTACCTCTGAATATTTATCAGACCTGGAACTGAAGTCCTAACAAAGTAAAAGCCAAACTCCAAGGGGGAAAAAAAAAAGTGCACCACATTCTTCAAAACTTCATGAGAATTTCCTCAACACATGTGTCTCCATTTATACAACAGATCAAGGAAGGCTAGAATCCAATTTCAAATCAAATAACCTCCATATCGATGTGTGGTGTAGCTGACAGTGCACTCTCATCAACTCTGTGCTTTCTGGTGGGTAATGTGCACAATATAACTTAGAGTAGCCATTTGGCAGAAAACTGCTGTAGTCAAATTGAAATAGCCTTTAGTACCTTGGTTAAAATGGAGAGCCATAATGTATGCTTGTCATTTGATGAAAAATAGTGCCTTTAAATTAAGAAAAAAGAATTTCACATGAAGATACGATGCAGCACAATGACATAGATGTCAGGATCTTATTTAAAACTGTAAAGGCACAGTGCTGCACAGAGGCACAATTTGTTAGGAAACACAGGATCATGTGCCAGTGACCAGAGATTTGCTGCTGGAGTCTTGTCATAGAGGTAGCGAGAAAATGTGAGTTACCTCCAGATAATTGCTTGCTCCTCAAGGGAAGTGACACCTTTAAACCGATATCATAATACAGAACAAACATATATCTCACCAAAAGATGTAACAACTGTATTTGATCACATGATACAGCTACAGCAGCCTGGTATAACATTATACATTTAATAAAAGTAGGTTTTTTAAAGCAATGACATGTATCTGTTGGTCCACATAAATAAGCGGTCAGTTAATATAAACAAAAATTCCTACCAAAAACAGATTAAGGGTGAGATTTAAAACCACTGAAGGTCATGGAAAAATTTTCCCACTTGCATCAACGGATTCTTTCAGATCTCCAGCTATTTAACTCAAATCACATAGGTAAATCAGTGCTCTGAAGCGCCAGTCTTAAATAAGAACTTTAGCGGTTTCAAGGAGCTGAAATTGTGTCTTGTCTTTTCCTAAGCAAGCAGCACGCTGGGCTGTTACCATCAGTTGCTCAGCTAGTAGGCTGAGGACAGCGATTCCTCCCCTTTCCTGGGTACTCATTAGGGCACACCCGAACAGCCTCTCCAGCTTTGGCTCTGCAGTACCGAAAGACGTTGGTGAATTTGAGAGAGTCCAGCAGAGGTCACCAACACAGGTAGGGACTCAGAGCACATGGCCTGTGAGAAGAGGCTGAGGGGCTGGGGCTTGTTCAGCCAGAAGAGGAGGTGTCTTGTGGGGGGACCTCACAGCAGCCCCCTGTGCCAGTGGGGAGGTTATCTGGCTTCAGAGCCAGGCTCCTCACTGAGGGTGAGGCAGGAGAATGAGATTCAAGGGTCACATATTAAAACAGGAGACCAGATATAATGAGAAGAAAATCATTAAAAGGATAATTAGGGACTGGAACAGGTTTTCCAGAGAAGCTGTGGAATATTGGGTCCCTGGGGAGTTTCACAGCCCAACTGACCAAAGCCCCACAGCCAGCGTTGCTCTGCTTTGAGCAGAGGTTGGACTAGACAACTTTGTGAGGTGTCCCCCAGACTGACTAAATAAGAAGCCCAGCAACGCAGAGATAGTTTACTCCTATTCTGTGACAGCAGACACGTTAGGGAAACTACAGTGATAAAAGCAAATTATAGCTGCTTGCTTTGTTTAAGAATCAGCCTTCATTGCTGAAATTTATAAATCCTTTAAGAATTTTGTATGTTAAACACTTGCACTTTCCACTTTGCTTACAGCACTGGTATGAGAACATATGAAATTTGAAAATCTGTGTTAATTTAGTGAAAATCTGTGCTAATTCAATGCCATATGGCTATGGGCATTCATCCAGGAAAGTGGCATCTCAACAATGATAAGAAGAGCTTTCCGGATTTGAAGGTTCAGTGGAGAATCCAGTTGACTGGCTGCTTAAAGACTCAATGCCAGAGAGTATGAGAAGTAGATTAACCTCTCATGGGTCCTGCCTCCCTGCCTGTACTTTGGGAAAGCTCCTCCCTCACTTCTGATGGCAACAGCAACTCCAGAAGTGTTTGCAGGGATTTCCATGCCTCCCTGTCACCCTAACACTCTCTGAGAAAGGATTATGTTCTTCCTCCACCTCAGCCAAAACAATGACAGGAAGAAACACAGTAAAGGGTAACAGCGTACTGGCCAGTGTTACATGATTTTCTGAAATTTCCCCACCCAGGTTGCCAGAATGCAAAAGGAGCTGCATAACACGTCTGGGACAAATGACTGCTAACTGCCAGGAACAATCAGAAGAGGGAGAATTTGAAGGAAGAATGTCTAAAATAGCATTTTTTTGTGATCTGAATGTTAGGCAAAGTTTTTTCAATTATTAACATCAACCAATAAAGAAGGCCACCAGCACCACATTGGAACCAATCAGGATTTAAGTGAAGACCAAGAACAGTATGACATTGCCTTGCTTTTATTCTTCCCTGGTCAAGCTTAAAGAAGCTGCTTAAGAACATGTGAGCAAAAGTGTGAGTTGGTGTGCACATACACACAGGAAAGATGAAGGATACATTAAATCAACAAAATTTACAGGTTTTTTTCTTCAGATTAATAATTCTGTCACTGCATGGTGAATCTGACTATAAAGTCTAACTGGAAGCAAAAGAAAAGATACCAACTAACCAACTATATAAAAATTGTACAAGTACTATTTTTGATATGTACCAGAGTAACCAGAAAACCTACAAACTTCCAGATGCTGTCTTCAGCAACAACAAATGAGTGGTCCAACTGGATCTGAGGGAATTCATCAGCATGTGAAAAATCTCTCTTCTGTGAACCTGAAGGATTAGAACTCTAATCTAACCATTTCACAAGAGAACAATTCCCTCTGCGTAAGTGGTGTTGGCAAAGATATTATATTACTTTATTGTAATTATTATATTTTAGATTTTTGTTTCTTGATTCCCTGCTGGAGGTGCATGAATATTTTTAAAGACTCTTCAGATTTTTCAAAATTCACTTTCTTGTTTAAGCCTCTAATATTACTGATGGAGATTTTTATCTGAATCGGTTTGTTCATTACTAACTGCTAAGAGATGTTAGAGACAAAATATGGCTGTGATCTTAGATAAAAGTATTCTGTAGCTCACTCCCTAAAAAGAGTCACATCAGACCAAGTCAATACAGGATCTCCAAACAAAGGTCTCTGAAAAGCGGTGTTGGTAAGAAGTAAGACTTTTGTCTTCAGAGTCAATAGTAAATCAGTATCTGGCAGAACAGTGTTGCTCAATCGCATTGTCACAACACCTAAAAACTAAGGTTCTGAACCTTTGTCAAAATAAATATACTATAGATCTTTTCTTAATAACAGATTATCCATGATCTCCAGACCAGATTACATACATAGAACTTTTTACTTAATTAAACGTAAACTGTAATATATTGCTGTATACCTTAAATATATAGACTTTACACGTGGACCAAATTCTTGTTCTGGAACTAAATCTAAATTTCACTGGAAAAAGTGAAATTCCTCTTACTGATTTTAGTGATAGTGTGACCTGTTTGTCTGAGAAAATGTAGTACGTATCTTAGCCCCTAGGCTTCCTCCTTACAAGAACAGTACAAATAGAAGTAGGAAAATAGGTAGGGAGTTAATTATTGCATAGCTATTTCATCTATGCTATAGAATTAATTAAAATAATTGTGATTTTTATCTACTTCCTGTTTTCTTCTCACTTGCAATCAAAATTTAGGAAGTCTTTTTAAATGTGAATGAAAATTCAAAGTACGAAAACATAAATATTAACAACAAAACAGATAGTGAAGTCTTTTGCAATATACATAATACCAAAGCTTCAGAAATTTACATTTTTTTTAAAAAAAAGTGTTCCTTCAACATACAGCAAAGAACACCATAAAAAAATATTACAGAACGTGACTACGACTGCAAAATTACATACCTCATGTTAGGAGCTGATAAAGAGAATTAAAAGTAAAGGACAACTAGACGCATTAAAATAAAAACAAGATATTTCTATTTATTAAAAAATAATACACAAAAATATTCCTATGTGAAAGAAGATCTATACAACAGGAGTTCTCCTAGAAGAGAAGAATCTCATTATAAATCCCAAATATTACAACAGAATTTAATTTTTGTTACAGGAGTGGGAAGAAGCATCACCAGGTCCATAATTATTAGTTAGCATGTTAATAAAAAGCAACATTGGATTATTTTTAGTATGCTGAATTCACTGGAAGTTAGGTACCTGTGTGTCTTTCAAATGTAACAGTAAACACAGTATTCTATCAGCCAATGCTCTTATAGCAGGAGAGGCAAAAAAAAAAAAAAGAAAAAAAAGAAAAAAAAAACAAATCTTGCTCTTTTGCAGTATTTCCTTAAACTGTCTTAGCATGAATTAAAAGTTGAGTTCAAACCAATTTTATTGGAAATTCAGACAGAAAAAAATTTTTAAAAAAATCCCACTTGTGTGGCCCTGTATTTAGTCGTGGGCAAAGCTTAGGGGAGCAGGCAGCACCGCATGCGAAGCAATCACATATTATCTAGAGGATTCTCGTCTTTCAGGCTGTGTGAGGTACGTGTGAAATTCCATTACAGAGTTTGCATCTCCATCATTTATTATCTACAGAGGCAGACTAGCATTTTTTGCAATCGGGGAGGAAAATACTGTGCGAATAACAGCTCAATTATGGCTTAAAATTAAGTTCGAGAGAAAAGTTTGTGCACTCTGTAGCTTATCCAAGTATTTTTTCAGAGCCTCCTAGCTCTAAGAAAACCAATTGTAAAAGGATATTGTGAAACGGAATGTAAATAATGAAGCTGAAATATACATTATATATTTTAAAGTATATTTAGTCATTAAACATCTTCATTAATAGAGAAACAACTTCATTTAAGAGATTTCACTGAGACAATGGGAGAACAGACACTTGATAGAGGGTGTTTCAGATTAGGATGTCTTGTGTGGCTGAGTCACGCTGTTTTCAAGCAGCATGTCCTCCTTTCTTTAGTTACATGTTCCAGAATAGCAATCATAGAAACTTTATAATTTTATTGGGGAAAAAAATCAGCGCAGTCTCACTTAACTGGAGCTATATGAAAATTTTATTTTTAATTTGGTACCTTTTTTCTTTCAATATTTGAAACGATAATGTTAGGTTTAATTTAAAAAAAAAAAAACAAAACAACAAAAAAAAAAAACTAAAGAAAAAAATATGATGATATTTACTTTCTGTTGTAAAAATAGCCCCAAAACAGTAGCTGGTGCCTTTCTTGAAAATACTTGTTACCATTAGATAGGAACAACACACAACTTCTAGGTGGGCTGTTCCATCATCCAAATGTGATGAAAAAACATCATTCTAAGAACTTAGCATTCTACACAATTGCTTTGTACCCTACTGCCAGCAGAGCCAGATCTGAGAGAAGATTGTACCCAGAAGGATCCATAGGAGGGGGATCCCAACTGCACGGAACAACTGCAGCTGTTCTGATGCCACCACTGACACCACAGGCAAAGGCTGAACCAGCTTATTCTGACTCTGTGAAAACTGTTGAAACATCATGAAACCGGTCCATGATCTGACACATGCTAGAGCTGAGACAGTAACTGTACTTACCTGCTGCAAGTATCTCTCAGGTTCATCTTGGCGCTCTGTTACTCACCTTCTGTTCTGTACTTTCATTTATCACTGATTTGTGAATAAGCGATAAGTTGAACTGATCTTTTCAATACAGGACAAAATTGGGGCCATGAGGCTCTGCCTGGCATGGAACAAAGAGGTCTGTCAGGGGCAACGTACCTTCAAGAGTCTTGAAGGAGTTTGCACTGCTCCTCTCTCCCTAAAATTTGTGACTGGGCAGGCAGACAGCATCAATTCTCAAAAACAGTGGCTTCAAGTCCTGGTTCATCACTGGGCCAAGACTGACTATTCCATCAACAGCAAATCTGCTGCTTGCACGGACTCCTCTGATGCCTGCATACAGGGAAGGCAGGGGCAGGACTGTATTGAGGGACAAGGAGAGCAGACATCCCTGCTTCCATTTCCTACTGAATACTCTCATAGAAATAAGCGGATTTGAGCTTGAAATTTGTAAAGCATTTGAGCAGAAGTAGGTGATTTTCAGCAGAAAGAAGAGAAAAAAAAAACATTTTACATGCTGTGCTAGACTCTTCTAATTCTTGGCTACTGCATAGCCAAAGCTTGTTTATTAACACGTCATCTGCATGGTTCCATGTTCCAGTTACTTGTTATTAGTGAGAGGCTAAGATTAAAGACTAGGGATTTCAGCAGCTGTGATTTGTGGTGTTTTGGTTTTGTGGGTTTTTTCAGTTTCTTGTTTTGTTTGGGGGAGGGGGGCGTTGTTGTTTTGTTTGTAGCTGTTGAAAGGTTTGAAAAGCTAAATGAAATGTGACATGCTTACTAGAGAAACTTTGATTTAGCCAGCAAGGAAGTGTGGCAAGGACTGTATCTGCCTTCATCCTATGCTTTCTGTTTGGCTTTGGCAATAAGCAAGCAAAAAAAAAAAAAAAAGTATTTACAATAACTGAAAGAAAAACTATGAATAGAGAAATTACCATACCAGTGGAAACGATCTGCTCTCACATTGTGAGACCAGCTGTTCTAGCCTTCATCATTTGTACGTTTGCTGTATGAAGGGTGAATATACCCCATTATTGGAGCTGTGCACAACCTAGCCTGACCTAAATGCCAAGAAATAAGCAAGTGAGAGTGAAGCATCAGTGGCAAATTGGAATCTAAGGCCTTTTGTGCTTGTTAAATGGTGGAATGATTATAATTGGAAAAAGTGATGTGCATTAGTTCTGAGTGAATGTACAAGAAATGACAAGCGTGTAACTTAATGATTACTTCACAACACCCAGGACTGCCTTCTAGTCTTGCACTGAGAGGCTCAGCCCTACAGCAGAGAAAACTGCATGTCTTCTCCAGCTATTCATGGGCATCCTCCACAGGTCACATGGAAATAACCCTGAAGTGATAAGTCTTGGTTTAGGAAGTCTGCTGCTTAAGCTTGTATAAGTCATTGTGACAGAGCAGTTTTTTTCTCTCTCCACAAACCTTTGTCTGTATTAGTAGCAACTGGGCAGAGTCCAGCTTTAAATGAAAACATACACTCATCGTTTGTTCTCACAGGTAGTAAGTGTATTAGCAGAACTTCTCCCAATCAACATCCATAAGACTTATTCGATTATACACCATTGCTGATATGATTATTTTTCACATTTCCGTTCTGTATATCACCGTGATGGTAGCAAAAAAAAAAAAAAAAAGAAAAACCACTAGGAAAAAGTTTATCCAAACATACTAATCAATTATTTCAAGTGAATAAGAACTTCATAAATATAGATTAATTAAATGTCTTTTTACAGCTGGCAGAAATTATTTCCCAGGATATTGGAAATTCAGTACAATTATTTCTTCTTCATGTTAAAATAACTCCTGTCTAGGAAAAGTGTTGCCAAGCATTTCCTGGATGATAGGCATGTGCTTTATGGCAGGCTCATATAAAGATTCAGGGTTAAATGCTCAATGAAAATGTATAGTACATAAATCTACACACAAAAGTGGCAAGCAAAGTGTCAAGAAGCAATCATCTCCAAAGTCCCTCACAACAGGGACCTTGTCACGGTCAGAGTTAAACAGGCTCTAGATAGGACTGAACTTCTGTCTGCATAAAACAGTCAGAACTGGGGAGTTTACCAGGAAATTGGAATTTCACAATTAAGCAATATAATTAAATGTTCTGATTCTAGTTACTTTTCATAGGGAAGCACTTGAAGCTCTTGAAAGAAAACATACCAAAAAGCATTCTACAGAAACTTTTTACTGATGTCTATCTGTTACTTTAAATAGACTTTTAAACTGGAAAATCCCCATCTTCTCAAGTAATTAAAACTTGGTTTTAATTCAGTGGAAAGTTGCAGTCCATTTCTATATCACTAGGTGCAGTCCATTGGAAACTGATGCAAAAGCTTAGCCTCGGAAGTATTCTTTGGCATGCTGTGATGATAGAGACCTCAGTATTATGTAAAAAACGTAAAAGGTGATCTTCAGAAAGATTAAATTACTAATATAACTTCATTGCTTTTGTTTAACACAGTGAAGCTCTCATAAGTCAAGAGGTAGCCAAATATTGTAGATGCTTTACAGATGTCCAAAATTAAGCCAGAGACGGAATGAATAGTACAAGTAACACATGCAAGAAAAATCCCCAGAAGCCTCAAGTCCCAAACAGGGACTTATGGCAACTCTTAGCATTTTGCCAACTCTCAAAACAGAAGAAAACACAGTCCGATTTCTATGCAAAATCTTTCATGTTTCTAGGGTGGAATGTCTAAGGAACCTGTGCAAGTTCAAAAGTCAAGAGTAACAACTGCCTTCATACTTCTTACTTCAGTATATGTTGTCCCTCCAGGACAGCCTGGAGGTTCCCGGTTTCGCCCTATGCTTTCCCGTGCAATGTTTGCAAAGATGGAGCATCAGGGAGAGAACTGTTCTCCCTCCTTCTCTTTCATTAGTAATGTTCATTTGAATATGATTTACTATGGAAAAGGATGTTAATAAGAAATGCTTTTTTACATTTATTAGTGCAGAGATGGCCTGACAGTTGGGAAGGAGAATGTATTATAAAGACGATACTGCAGGTAATATCCTGTATATTGAGTCTAATCACCCATTTAAAGTTAAAACAGGAGTTGTTAAGAATATAGTGAATCACACTCTAATGATTAGTGATGAGAATCACCTAGATAATGAAATTGGTATTGAGAAACAGATTTTTCAGCAGGGTGATTATCCTGCAAGATTGATTAAAAGGATAATTGTAGAACAATGTAACCTTTTCTGTAATTATAGCACTGAACTTGTTTAAAGCCATTTGTCATAACAGTGTGGCTCTGCCATATCACAAAGAGACTGACCACTGATTAACATGATATTTATTACCTTCCAGGAAAATGAGGTATTGCCACACCTGTACAACGTGGTTTTAATATCTCTGCATCAAGTTAAGGATATAGTAAAATCACTGCAAGTAGTCAGAGCTATAAAATTCCATGTGGTTGCACATTTTCTGATTGATGAATCCTGAGGATGAGTTTTCCATCCCTTTTACTGTGAGAGCCCATGAGACTAACACTGTAGCACTCTTTCACTTGTACTGGCATGTTTATGAGACCAGACTCCTTTTCAACAGTTGGCACAGCAAAAGAAAACATAAGACAGCTTTAAAATTGTACTCAAAGAACTTCCAAAAGTGAAAGATCTGCAGCTGGAAATGCTAACAGTTCCAGTGTTTGAGATACAGCTGCAGAACAAAACTGAACAATTTTTTGAGTCTGTTTTTTTGATGTTTTAAATTAATTAAAAGAAGTTTTAATTAGCTTCAGTAAGAAATTCCCTAAGATTTTAAACAACTTTCTGGCATTCTTCACAACAGCATGAAATCTTGCAATATTTTAGCCACACATTCAAACAGGAAAAAGTGTTAATGTAGAGGAATCTTTTCAACACTATGAATGACCAAGTAGGGCAGCAGGCTTCCCAAAGGAAACAAACAAGTATGATGATGCTGCAACGTGGGCTAAGGCATTCAAGGGACAGAAGCAAAATACCTAGTATCTGCAAGTCAACATTGTATGTTTTCTCCACAGACTTGATTTTTTCAGACAAAGCTGTAAGTTTACAGATAAGTTTTTCCCATCGCTTTGTTATGACGGAAGTGCTTAGGGTCACTAGTCCATGTGAGGACTTTTGAATGTATGAAGCAGAACCCACAGCTTCACAAAAGACAACACTCACAGGATGTGAATGAGAAATACTCTCAGACAGATTAAATGGCTGTGAGTTAAAATGCAACCACAGAGTCACTGGGAAGGACCTCCAGCTAATCATCTAGTCCATTCTCCTGTCTCAAGCAGACATACCACCAAAGCCAGAACAAGCCATGTTTCTAAAACATCCACGAATGGAAATTCCTCAACCTCTTTGGATAACCACCACCAGCACTTTGATACCCTCCTAGTTAAAACATTTTAACCAAGCATCCTTTCTTTAACTGTCTAGCATTACAGAGAAGAGTTTGGCTCCACTCTCTTGTCTCTCCCTAGGTATAGGATGCTGCTGCTTCCCCTCTCAGTTCCCTCTTTGCCAGTGTAAACAAGCCCAGCCCCCTCCATCTCTCCCCTAAGGTTAAGAACAACAGGTCCTTTGCTTCTTGTCGATACTCTGCTGGATTGTCTCTACTTTCTCAATATCCTTCTTGCACCAGGGCAGCCTAAAACTAGATACAGTATTCCAGGTGATGCCCAACCTGTGCCAGGTAGAGGGAGATAATAACCTCCATCCACTAGCTATGCTTCTCCTAATATAGTCAAGGGTGCAGCTTACATTATTTACAGTAAGCATGCACTGTAGGTATCTATCATATTCCCAGAGCTATTATGCATTCAGTCGGTTTCCAGTCTGTACTGACACATGGAGTTACTTCTCCACAAGTGCAGAACCATTAAAGGTTTCGGGGTTTCTGTCAGCCCAGTCTCCAAGTCCCTCAGTTTAACTCAATTGAGTTATGGGATATCAACCCTTACCTCTCACTTAGTATCCTCTGCAAATCTGCTGGGGCTGAGTTTTACCTCATCATTCAGGTCACTAATGAAGACCCTGAACTCTACAGCCCCAATATCAACCCTCAAGGTCATACAGAGGTTTAATCTTAAAGCCTGATATATTGTTATTCTTTCTTAAATTTGTAATTTGAAATAAGCTGAGCACTCTGTGGTATCATAAAGCACATTTTAACATTAAAAAAATGTATCAAGAATCTATGGACTGATCAGGTGTGAAGTGATATGGGAAAGGAGAAATTGCTTAGCTCTATGTTTTGGTCAGGCAGCCCTAACTATCAGAGACACAGTGGTTTTCATTTACGAATGTTGTCCTCTCTGAGAGGCTCAGATAGAATA
The DNA here is from genome assembly GCF_949628215.1 of Phalacrocorax aristotelis. Classification (NCBI taxonomy): domain Eukaryota; kingdom Metazoa; phylum Chordata; class Aves; order Suliformes; family Phalacrocoracidae; genus Phalacrocorax; species Phalacrocorax aristotelis. The sequence continues at coordinate 20,757,808 of NC_134280.1, forward strand.
AATACAGTGCTTCACAATAAGACTCATAATACATTATTATTATTGGGCGACTATATTTCAAATGTTTAGGTACCATTCTGTGCTAACGTATTTCAATTCACATGTGAGTAGATTTGATGGAGAGGAGTGTATACAGGCTGAGTAGTTCTTCATTCTCCTCATGTTCTTGTAGTTTGTAGAATAATAACTATGGGAATCCACCATCTGGTGAACATATGTTAGATTTGACTCAGCCCAGGGATAGGACGATAAGTGGCCTACTTCAGGTGAGTAACTGTAGCCCCTCTTATCTGCCCGAGGTCATGACAGATTCCTTCCCTCCTCAGGTGGCAGGCAGTAGTCCATTAGGGGGCCAGCAAGAGGCTTTATTTATTTTAACTCACCTAGGGCTCTTGCATTCATTTGCAGAAGCCAGCGGCAGCAACTCCAGACACTAACAAGTAATGACATGGCAGGAGGAAATACGTGGCACACAGTGTGTGGCTACGTACCATTTGATTATGTGCTGAGCTAAGAAGTAGGGAGCAGCCTGACAGCAGGGGCTCCTGCGAGACCTCCCACCAGAGCTGTGCAGTGAATGCTGCTGGAGGGGGAGCAGCCCCTGCCACCAGGTAAAGCTACCAAATGTGCTTGCATTACAGAAGGGTAAAAGATGACATAGGTCAGCAGGAAACCAAAAGAAAAATAAAAAGGCATATCGGGTTACGCTTAATTACCACCAAACCACATCACTAATAGCCTAAATACAACCCATCAATTTCCTCTCTCGCATTTGGACACAGAACACAAATGAATTAAACAGGCAAAAAATTAATTTTCCAACCAGTTTTTCCAACACAATCCATTCCAGGCGCGTGCCTTTGCTGACTTTATATTGGGAGTGCCTGGCATTGCATGGCAGGAGGCAGAGGCACAACCTACTCCACCATTCACAAAGAGAAAGATTTCTGGAAGGTCTGGCTGCTGAATGAGAGGACTCTGATACTAGGTAGTGGAAGCTGAATTAAAACCTGGGGCAAGGTAGCCTTTTTGCTTATATTACTTTGTGTGACTCATATTTATAATGATTCCCTCCCGCTGAAAAGGCCTGGCTGCCTGTTGTTTCTGCTCAGTCATCCCCATCAGTTTTACAGATGGATTTTACTGGAGTGGGAGAATTAGAGCAAGAACATGATTGTTATTGTTTCACAGCTGATGAAGAACAACAGTAGAAAAGTAGTTAAGAAATCTTATTTTGTTGTCATCTTTGCTGTGTGAAATTTTACACACCTACCTCAGACAGTGGGCAAATCCTTGCCTTAATGTTTTCATTATGTTTCTCAAGGGACGAGTGAAATTACGTGGTTTTCACTCATTCAGGATATCTGCTTCAAAGGTTAAAATACAATGGAGCTTCCCTGAATTTTCTCTGTGTAGACACAGATAGTTCTGCAAAGACTACAGCACAAAGATAGAGAGATCCATAAAACTGACATTTCTTTTCTAAAACGTATGTGTGCCAATGGAGGTTCATTTCTCCTGAAGCAGATGTGTGAAAAATATTGCATGCCTTTTGTAGAACAAAAGTGAGAATTAATTTCAAAGTTCTGACAGATCAAAAAACCCATAATATTACAATTTGTTGAGGAAAATCATCCAACAGCAGATTCAGACAATGTGAAAAAATACACAGCACGTATTTGGGCTGAAGATCTTATACTGCTTTACAACTTTGGTTCTATTGTCACTTATAATAAAATCAGGGGGAAAGACCTTGAGAGATAAGCTGCTTATTTATTTGTTCCTGAAGCTTTGATAGCATGTAGGTTGCTGTGTGATCTTTATAAACTCAGAGGTGCTAAGCACAGCTTGTTTTTGAAAGTCAATGCCAGCAAGAGACAGACTTTTTGTAATAACACCCGGTGAGCTGTGGCACTTGTATACTGATATATTTGTCTGTGCCAAATCCTTACCTAGTCAACATTAACAGAGCTCTTTTGACTTCATGCTGGGGATCTGCCCCAGTACCCATTTCTTGAATATGCATATCCAACTAGGAGAGACATACGCAAGAGACTATTTCTCCTCCTCACACTAACCAAAAAACTCCAAATACCTTTAAAACAGAAATAAAAATAGTAATCTCTTCCTTTTCCCAAATCTCACAGGGCAGAGGCTGTTCAGATGAGAAAGTACAGGATTTCTTTACTTTTTTTTTTCTTTTAGGTTCTAAATTAACAGGTAGATGCTCTTAGAGAAAATTACTGAAAAAAAAAGAAGAGTCAAAGAAATGAATTTGTCAGTTTCCCTAATTCCACATGCAAACTGACCTCAGAAAACCCACACACAAAAAGGAAACACTACATTAAAATAAATCCTGCAATAATCCTCATCGGCAACATACACAAAATCAGGTAGAAGACTTATTGGAAAAAGGGGATTTGGGGTAAACTTCTCCTTGCATTATCCTACATCTTTGTTGATTTGTAGTCATTCATCATCATTCAGAATCAGAAGTCTGAAAGCAATCCAACACCTAAGCCAGTTTTCCCTCTCCCAGGACAGGTTCCATGGTCTGAGCGAGCTTTCCCTTGACTCCTTGGCTTTGCCCTACTAGAGGGTTATGACATGATTCTAGAAGAATTTCACTCTCACAGAAAGTTATTTTACATGAAGGGGTGATGCCAAACTGCTGCAACTAGTCTGTAGAGAGCTGGAAATATCAGGATAAGGTACTCATACATGTGTGTACGACTTTCACAATTCACTGGTATGACAAGCTGTGATGATGCAGAAGATTGGGAGTACCACAGCCTAACATATGCCTTTTCCTTTTAATTTAAAAAATGCTACATTTCCCCCCTTTTTCCTTTCTTCTACTCTGTGCCGTCCAAATACTTGATATTCATGCTTGAAGCCCCGCCCGAGCAATGGATAAACTGGAGGGTAACACACTGTTTCTATACCAAAGGCAGTTTGACACACTGCACTGTGCAGGCTGTTAATCTTAATTTTTCTCTCCTATGAGCAAAACAGTGATTTAGTTGTGCGGTGGACATGCAGTTATCTAGAAGGAAAGCACTTATACTGATGACATCAAGCACTGGCATAAATGCACATCAACCACTGCTTCTGCTTTAAAATTATTTTGTTTTGGACTCGGTTGGCAGGGTAATATTTTCTCATATTCCTTTTCTATGCAAGTCTGTGATAGATTTCACAAGAAAGCAATTCTGTAGCACTTTTATAGCCAATGAATTGAGGAAAACGAGGGGTCCTGTCCATTAGTTCATTTTAAGTCCAGGGTACTGGCAGAATAGCAAGTATGGGAAAAAAGGTATGAAAAAACCCCACAATCCATAATACAGAAAACTTTCTGTAAGACTCCATAATAAAGAAAACTAACTGTCCACATAGGTGCACAAGAATTTCCTACTGAAGAATACCCACAGTACCTTTTCATCCACTATGCCACCTCCCATATATACTGAAGGAAAAAATGCACAAACCTGACTTCTAGTGAAAATTCTTCCAAAAACCAGCCTATAAATTCTACATATTAAGTTCTGAGGTTTTTGCTTACACTGACTTCCTTTGTTTATAAACTAGGGTGACCTGTTGTACAAATAAATAAATAAACCTTTCTTACTAGTGGCAATGAGTTCCACTGTTTTGTTTTTGGTTTGGGTTTGGTTTTTTTTCTTAACAAACAAACATTTCCTCCTATTTTAAATTTTCCATTGTTCCTTTTAACTGAATATTCCTTTCCTATTAAGACAGAAGATACTCTTAACAAAAGTATACAACACAGAGGTTGATCAAAAAAGAAACACATACTTAAAAGAGTAGTATTATTGTACATACTTTTTTCCAAATCTCTTCGTATTTTTCTTCTGTGCTTAGTCAAAAAAAACCTAATGTTCTTCTCTCTTTCCCTATGTAAGCATGTTTCAACTAAACTTTAAATTGTGGACTTCTATAGACCCTCTATTTTTCATTACTGATACCAAGACCCAAGTGACCAGATCTGAGCAGAGTAATCCAAATGAGACAGACAGTGCATTTTCCGCATGGATTTCTAACTTTTTTGGTGTTTCCATTCACATGCTTCCTAACAAGATGGAGGGGACTCAGCAGTCCCCTCCGACCATATGCCAATTCCTGCACTAATACCATTAACTAGAACGTGTATGAATAGTACTTTTGTCTGTCCTCTTTAGAGAGAGTATTTGTTTTGTTTATGAGTGATGTAGTCCATCTGATACATTAATGTCTATTGTCTGGATTTTTCTTTTACTCTCTAATGAAATTCTCCACAACCATGTTTCTGGAAGTAACTGACCAACAGAATTTTGTATCATGCAACAAAATTTGACTTTATTAATTACTTTATGTGCCTTTGTTTTACTTATTACGTCTGCTTAAAAAATATTGTTAAATTTAATAGAGAAACTGAAGGCACCTCTTACCCATTTTCCTAGCATGAAAACCTTCTAGTTAACTGTTGATTCATAACAATGCTTTGCCTTGCTGCACATATCTTAGTTTCTTCTTCAACAAATTAACTTTGATGAACAGCTCTTGAGAACTTACTTAACATTTCTTTAAGGCCAAATTTAATGTCTGTGAAATTCCCTATCTTGATATTTGAATTTGCAAATACTAGATAATTGAATGGTGCAGTCTACAGACTTACATTTTATTTAGGCCTACATCAGCACCTGGCAGTGACTTTGAGAAAAAAGCCTGCAGATTCCTTGTCAATGTATGACTATTTGCCTCAACATGTTGGGAGTGCTCAGCAGTGGCTATTCCCTCATGACAAACTGTCAGGCGATTAAAAGAAAATGCAAAAATCACCAAAAGGAAAATGTTAATATTTCAAAATCTAATGTCAGAGAAAGTATGGTTAACCAGTCTGTGCAAGTTTTTTTACAAACTGTTATTTAGAAATAATTATATTAAAGAGATTGTTCGAGTCTCCTCTTTTAGTGTTAAACTCAGCATGACCATGTGTGAAATGATCCATCAGATTTCATCAAAGTTAAGAATCCCATATGGCTTGTATTGCTACAGTTTAAAATTTCCTATGATTCAAAATATGCCTACACTGTTCCTAAAGAAATACTTGAGCTAGATTACAACTTTCTTGTAGGTGTAGGTAGCACAAAACCTACCTGAGAAGCTGGATGAAGGCTTAGGCTTTGTATCACATGGGAAGCTCTGTGTTGCCAGACATACCGGCACATCATGGGCTAGTTTATTTGAAACTGAGCCCAGGCTGGGTCAATATACCGGAGCTACTTCTTTGATGGTAACATCAGCATACCTTTCATGAGCCCTAAGTGTAAATAATTTTTAATATACTGCAATAGCCCATGAATTCGATTTATTGCCTGTGTATCAATATATACACTTTACAAACAAGTATATCTAAATATTCAACACACTTCATTTCTGAACCCATATTGAGTTGGTTTTTTTTTTTTTACTTTTCAGTTCTGCTTAATGACTATCCTTTTCAAAGAAAGCCTGCTCTTAAAAGCTCAAATGAGATTCAGTGTTTTTGGCTTAATACCTAGATCTTTAAAACTCCATATCTGAAGACCTTTAGATGAGCTGCACTTGAAACCTGACTTTTTTCTTTTTTAAATTTCTCTTCCATGTCACAACTTCCAGGATTTATGTGAGAAAACATGCCTTTTTTAGGAGATGCTCCTGAGTATGTTTTATTTCCTACCTAGTTTTGTCAAAAAGCATAATACTCTGCAATACACTGAGTATGTACATATTCTACAACACAGTTTGCATCCCAGCCATTTGAGACCCAAGTCTTTCAAAGGTGGCAAAGATCCAGAATAAAGGACATAAACTCCAGTAAATAATTCTAGCATTACAACTTAAAATGTTGCAAGACTGCCATTCATTTAGTGAAAAACTTTCATATACACTTACTTTTACACCTGTCCTTCAAGAAGTCTTAATCATATTTTCTGACAACACAAAAGTAATAGCAGCATTTCTTACTTAAATATATTGTTTACATTCTGTAAGTAACTTAGAATCAAATTAGCAGTAATTGAAATGACTCAATATTGCATCCACTAAAATGGCTGTGCTTAATATAGCTTATATTAGACTGACAATGCATGCTTGCTCACTTGCACTCTCTCAAGGAATATTTATCATACAAAATCATATGTTAGAACAAAAGAATATCCTCTTCTCTTCCTCAAGTGGTGTCCAAAGTACAAAATAACATAAATGAGAATTCAAATGTTTTCTTGGGATCAGATTTGCAGATTATAGAATAGTATCCCTTGTGTTTCAGAAAATGGCAACTAAAATTGGCATGGAATGTTTTAAAAAGAATATGTGAATGATGCTGACATACCTGTTCTGATCTGAGTTGTGCATTTCTTCAGCAGGCTTCTGTGAAATGTGATATGGACAAGTTACTTTAAGATGAAAAGACCTTGAAATAAATAATGCATGTAAATTTCATGTTTTACAGTAATGGAAAATGCAAAAGTATTTGCATTTTATTTTATAAAACAGAAGCATTAATAACATTTTGTTTCAGTACATAAAATGATAAAGTATTTTCTCTCTTCCAAAAATACCACTGGTATTTTTGTCTTCATCAAAATTTAGAGGAATAAGATCAGATATTAGACGGCTATTCTCCAGACAGAACAATGAATATGATGCAATTAATTAATAATTAATTAGATTGTGATATGATTAAAGGTGAACTAGAATAAAAACAATCTTTAAGACTGCCTGTTGTAAATCAACTGATTTCCAGGGGAAAAAGATTTTAAAACATCCAACAGTAATTATGAGAAACATGTTTTCAACATTTGTAAAACAGAAAACCAGGGTGCCAAAGAAAACATAAATATAGAATGACAAGATTGCCATTAACTTCAGATTATGTGGTATTTAAAAGACCTCTCAAATACCACTTATTTACAGTAATCTCCCTTACATTAGTACACAAAACTAGGAGGCCTGAGTCCTTTTCCACAGGCTACCTGAGAAACACAAGAAAATTTCCTAACATCTCTTCTGCCTCCATTTCTAGTTCCTTATCTGAAAACGAGGATGATACCTAAGTGCTACCTTTACAAAGGTGTTAGGAGGGTTAGATAAGTACCATCTATAAAGCCCTTTGAGATCCTGAGATGAAAAGCTCCGCAAAATGCAAGAAAAGCTCTATATAAGTGCAATATTATTACTGTAGTTCTTACTATGTTTATTTGTTTACTCTCCTCTAGAGAACATAATAATTCTGAAGAGATTTACATTTGAACTTCGTAAGAATTCTGTTATCTGTCTTTAGAATTGCTCTTAAGGGCTCTGTAGAGGAAAGGCAAATGCTCACAAAAGCACACTCAAATCTTTCCGAGGATCCCATCCTGCAGGATATTCAGTGTCTCTCAAGCAGCACAGAGCACTTTCAGCTGACTGCACTCATCACATTGCAAAACTGGGCCTTGGATTTCAGGTGCCAGCATCACTCTGAACAAGAATCCCAGCACAGAAATAAACATAATTCTACATTTCTTTTTCAGTTGCTTGTTAGACTGTCATGGATCAGGTGAGCAGATACAGTTACTAAGTCCACTGCCTCAGTGCTCAGCAGAATACTGATGTACTCAGCAAAGTATAAAGAGCAGGGGTCTCTCTTTACCGTCATTGATGCTGCAAACCAACATGGACAAAAAAGAGCCCACGTGTCACTGGAGGTATTTTTTTCATTGCTGGACATTGTGGACAGACTGAACATCCAACTCCCTTATCGCAATGCCTTCTTTCCCTTTGATTTCTGAAAAAAAAACCACCAACCCCCAAAAAAACCCCAAAACTTAAGGACATTCAAACAGTTCTATGTGGCCTTTTAATGCTATTCCTATCCTGAAGAATGAGAGCATGGAAAGTGGGACATGGATAAGAAGGAAGGACGGATAAGTAGGAAAGGAAGCTGGCATCAACTTAAATGTAAGTTAAGAGAGCCAAAACTTTTCTGAAAGGACATGCTATTTTAGAGCCTAGTCTGTTAGCCTCTGACCAGATATTTCCTGAGGCAGCAATGGAAGCAAAAGGACTTCCAAAAAAACCTAACAGCAGCAGTTATGGGGAAGGAAGAAAAATGTTTATTTTTGTTCTTGAGAGGGAATCTCCAAATATTTTGCATGCTGTGAAAATCATTGCTCCAAGTTTTACTTAAAGAGGAAATTGCTCAGTTCTAAGGTTCAGTAAACCAACATAACTGAGGGGCTTTATTTTCTTCTCCATTTCCATGGAGAATGAGGCTGTTTTGAAACAAATTAATCGTATGTATCACTGACTTCCAATTGTACAGAAAAAACTGTAGTCATCTGAGTTTTCTCTTCAAAAATATCTTTGGGAAGAATGCTACAGATCATGGAAAAGTAGTTGCATCAGAAGATATCATCCATGTTAAGAGCATGTCTAGGACACAGTGTCACCTGGAGGATCAGGGAAGATGGACAAAAGATGTCTCTGAGCAGCTTAGTTTTGGGGGTTTTGGGGGGCTTGTTTGGTTTTTTCCTCCATTATTCACATTGGCAAGAGGGTACTTCTATGTCTTAGGGCAGCCCCAGAAAAAGGAAAAAAGTTTTTTGCCACAGGTAAGCTGAGTTCTAGGCCTTGAGGATATTCACCGATAAGGAAAATTCTTTTTAGGGAAGTCTTGGCTCAACAAAGCTCTAATTTGAGCCCTATACATTATTATGCTCTGTTTAAAGTCTGGTGGATCAAGGATGTATGGAGAAATGGAGTAAACGAAGCTTGTAACAGGCAGCAAAATAAAAAATAGTAATAATCTTGAATATGACCATTAGAAAATTGCTATTAAAAAAAGTTGGATTTTTAAAAATAACTTGTGACTTCATTACATTTAATGTTTGCTTTAAGCACACTGACTTGCTATAGTCCTCAGCTTCTTTCAGACTTATCTTTGGTAAGCATTTACTTCCTAAAATCCACTACTTCGTTGCAAGTTACTTTTTACACATCTCCATTGGTCATTTTTTCCACATATATTCTCATTTCACTGTGAGAAAGGATAATAAAAATTGAAAGGAAACAAAAGGGAAAAAAAAAAAACCCACACCCAACCTTATATTGGTTTTCTTTATTTCTTTAGGACAGAGATGATAGTGGGTAAGAAATATGGAAAGTGAAGTCATTCTAGACAGTCAAAAAACACTATTCAGTCAGTAAATCAGTAAGATACACAGCCAGGTGAACGGTATCTCACATGTACCAACATGAAAACTCTGCAATGAAACTGGCAGCACTGTTAAATAGGTCCTTAAAATTAGAAGCATCCATATTTATGGAGCTTATATGTGATTAAAATGTCCGATTTAAGAAAAATCTATAGTTGACAATAACAGAGTAATTACAGTCACCCTTTCAATCTGGCTGTGTAAATCATCATGATTCGACCTACAGTAGTAATAAAAATAAATGATATTGTTTTTGGTTCATTACTACTGATCTAATAAAATATAATGAACTAAGAAAAATCCTGAGTGAAATAGTCTCATAAAAATAAAAATTTACCGATGGCTTCTTAACAACTTATGTGAATGCAATACAAAAAAAAATTGTATTTTTAATAAAAAAAACCTTTTGGTAAGAAGTTATTTTAATTTTATTCTATTCCTCATCATAATTTTGTCCAACACGTGTTTTCTCTCAGAGACTGCCTCTTCTCCATAATTCTGATTTCACTGATTTAGTAAATGAGACAGGAGGAGGGAGTTTACTGACATTAAAATTTCATGAATGAGATTAATTTTGAGAAAAAGTTATAGGATCATGTGCAGTGATACTACTCAGGTCAGAAAATAGCAAAAACTGTGAAATGTCCATATAAAATATCCCAAAGCAAGTTTCTTCTCCACATGTCCCTGTACAAGCAGACTTCGAACAGTAGGTTGCCTGCCCACTACTATTATCTTTTCACATCGTATCAGGAGAAAAACAACTTTATTATTTTCCCCACCAAACCCACATGGCAACCGCAAGAAATCAATGTGCAGCTCTTTTGAACAAGTCTCCCTCATTAACTAGACCCATTAACTCTCTGCTGTGATAGAAAATCTGAAGACACCTTCAGGTGTTATAATACCAGCTTTAGATGAGATTACATGCTCAAATGTTTTCTTTAAACCTTGCATCAGACCGAGCTCCCTGAATACATGTGTTTGGTGATGAACAGCGCAGTGGCCATATTGAACTACAAGGAGTAAGACCTGTGCCCAGACACAGTCAACCAGAGCTTTGCATCAACTTCAGCAAAGTTAAGATGTTTTGCTAAGAATCAAGCCCTCCACTCCTGGTGCTGGCCAGAGTAGGCCAGATTATCGATTCATTAAAAAATAGTATTGAAGTTAAGCCCCTAGAGGTTTTCCCACTCAATACAGTCTCAGGACCTGGTAACAGTGTGTTCGGATGTTTCAGTTACATTGGGAAGTAGAATGCAAATTGCCTTTCTGATGTTTCTTTATAAATCACGTCACTGTTACAAGAAACAGCTTTTATTTTATCTACATGTCAAGACTCCACTTAAGTATTCCAGAAGCAATAATCACGCTTTGAACATAGCTGGATTTTTGCCACAGTAAAGTCTGTAGATATGGCTCCAAAATGTAAGCATTCATTTCCAGACTTCCATTGCAACACCAGAAATCACAGGTGATAATCCAAGCCCCCAGTGGGAGAGGATATTATGAATTACTTTGACACTTAGTAATCACTGCTAACTAGTAATGTACACTCAGTAAACATTACTGACATTGAAGATTAAAAAAAAAATCAAATTAGTTGACAAATTTTTGCTTAAAGAAAAAAATAGTCTAATGAGATAATGTTATGGAGAGATGCCAAAAACCTTTCTGGGTCTGTAGAATACAAAACCACTAAAGCAGCAGAGTATTTAGAATTAGTTGGAGACTTAAATTTTTGTAGAACAAATGAATTGTTCATTTCCTGCAAGGAAAGATTTAGAGAACTTCCGGATTAAGCTAAAGCAGAGGATCAGCCTGAGCTCTGTAACCACAGATTTCTACATGTCTGGAAAAAGTTATTTTCCAGTCACTCACTGACACCTAGTCAAGGATGAGGTAAAGATCAACAAACAGCAGAAAGGGGAATAAAAGCAAGTGTTTAGGAGACCAGTAAGAAATCTAAGTCAGTGTAACAGGCCAACCCATGCAGAGCTCTGCAAAATCTCTTTCACTGCCAGATAATGTGCCTGCGGGACTGGGCAGCAAACTCCTGACACCCAGTAATGCCAGAAGCCATTTCATTCTATTTGTCATAGTAGACAGTATCACATTTTGATTTCTGAAAGGACAAAGGTGGCATAAAATCTCTCCAAATAATCTGTATGAGGAGGATGCAAATATTCCACAATTTACTGAAAGATTCAAAACTAAAATGACAGATACTAAATTCAGGTGACCATTGCAATAACTGCTGTATATCACATATACTGCGTGTGAAAAATCAGGGAACTGCAGTCGTCAACGAACAGACTAAAAGGGCAGAAAAATTCTTGGAAATAATAGGTTTTGACTAATGGTGGAGCAGTTATTCTCTGCAAACTCGAAATACCTTGACAGTCCCGGGTAAGGTTTTTAGAGGGAAGAGAGTGATTTTCAGGGAATGAGTAACTGTCATTCAGTAGTATATGTCCCATCTGCATTTTTTCTTAAGAAAAGAATAGTAAGATACCAAAATTTATCAAGGGAGTGCGCGGTTAAATTGCAAAGGCCCATGCTCTCAAACAGCTCACGTTGTTCTTATGCAGACATGGATAGGGCATATGGCGCAAGAATAATTTTTTATTTAAGAATCTGAATTTGCTCACATTCAGAAATGCTCACGTAACTTAGCAGTAAACTACAAAATCCACAAACCCACAGCATATTCTGGGTATATGAACATTTACTTTGCCGTTTAATAGAGATAATAGAAGTGTTGGAAGCAACAGGATCAAGGGAATTAGAGGAAATGCTCATTAAAACAAATTTAAAAGGTCTAATGATTAAAATATTGATTAATTAGCCAAACATTGATTAACAGTCACACTTTATCAACTACAAAGGTTCTAATTACTGCACCATTATTCCATAGATTGACCTGTTCTCTCTTGTCACTTACAATGAAGAACAATTTTTATTAAGTGGGTTTTGGATTTTTGACCTGTAAAATTTTAATAGGGAGTGCAAAGAGGGTGTCGTGTGTGGTTTGGCATTTTAGTCACTGAGGGACTCATAGTTACTGTGTCTACTTAACCAGAGGCTCAGAAGTGCAAGAGGGATGAGAACACTCAGGGATTAAAGCCCCACACACTCACAACTTCCCAATCATGAGAGAGAGAGATGCATTCGGAACTGCTCTAAGTCTGCTTCAGTGAAAGGAGAAACTCTATGATGCTAAACTGTATTGATGAATAACAACAAAATGTTTAAATGGGGCACCAGGATATTGACCAAACAAATCCTGTTTGCCAAGATACATGATAATTTAATGGGGAAGTAGAAAATTAAAATCTCTCCTTAATTTTTTGTACCTACTCCAAAGCAACTCAATCTACTCTGGAGGTGTAGCCATTTCACCATAAAAAGGAGGGGAAAAAAATAAAAAGCATAAACAGTCAAGACCAAATAGTCGTTAGAGTAGTTAATCTACCAAAATATTTCCCGCTACAGCAACCTAGGTCTCAGAAAACTGCCTCACACTTGAAAAATATTCTCCAGAAAATTTATGGACGTCTCACATAAGACTATCTTGCTGATTTCAATAACTGTCCATTTAAATCTGTTGATGTAGCGTTTAAACCTTGCTTCACAAAAGAAAGAGGCTAATACACACACGGGGTTACACTCTCAATATAACTGTCTGAAAGTGATGGTCTGGATTTACTCCTGATGAGATCAGCTCTAAGGCCAGAAAGCAGATTTATAGTGTGAACATAAATGAGCATGGAGGAGGGGGACCTTTTTGATCATACATATGCTTGTCAGGCAAAATGTGCTCAAGACCTCATTGCCAAATAAGCAACAGCAAGTCAGTCCCTTGCAGCCAGTGGAAAATGACATCAGGAGGAAAACTCTTTAACAAATGCACCAGGCTGACGGCTTTGGTAGGCAAACCCTGGTAAAGGGCCAGGAAAAAGCTGGCACTCAGGTGCTAACGCAGGGCCTGGGCCATCTTTCCTTCAGGCTAAACTTATGGGTCTCACAGAGGGGCAACAGTTTAGAAATAGCTGTATCATTCTTCAGCACCTTAAAGGAAAAAGAGGAGTTAGTGCCATGCCAAAGTCTGAAATATCCTCCTACCTCAGCTTCTGCATATTGAGGAAACAACTGCTTCACACGGATAGTGGTACTCAACAGCAACTGAAGGAATTAACACTAAGTAAATAGGTAGATGTCCTTGGCTTTTCCACTCCATCCTTGTGTTTACGCTGTGTATTTTAACCAAAACAATTCCTTTAATTCTACCATCCACATCAGCAAAATAAAAACTACTTCATTTCCATTATACACCATATGGCCTCCTGATCTGCCTTCTTGATTTTTTACACCAGAAAAGCTGTTACATTTATAATACAATTATAACTTAAATCCACAAAGACAGTTTACAGCATAATCAGACAAGTCTGCCTTCCTGTTATCCTGCTATGCCAAGGTTTATGGGTTTTCTCAGGTTACTTGATGAAAGGAAAAAAAGAAAAAGGAAAAAAAAATCCCACCACTTTCTTTAGAATCCTCCTCCCTCCCTGCATTTTTACATACCCAAGCTTGTATCAATACAGAAAAAATTCCACGTAAGACTAGCTAAAGGGCGTTTTAGGGTAAAAGTCAGAAACCAGGTATTCCTCTTCTAGTTAAACTAAGTTACCATGCTCTTCACTCCTCCTGGAAGAAAGACCAAGAGGCACAGCAATTTAATGCCTACCATACTGCAAGTCAAATCATGGACTTGCTTGCAGTGTTCCCGCAGAAACCAGGCTCAGCTGTTGTAGGCAATGATGCCAGATGGGAGAATGGTCCTTAGGACCACGAGAAGGTTCATGTCGACAGAGCCCCCAGGCCTCCCAGTCCAGCCCTGGCTGGTTGCTGCTGGGCATGCTGCTCAGATCACTCTGCCCCTGTCCACACAGGTCTTCTCAACCCCTTTCATACATGTTTGGGTGCAGCAGTCTGAGAGGCAAACCAGCATCTTTGTGAGGTTCACAGCACTGCACAACCACTTGTGCCTTGCCTTTTTCCCTTCAGGGTACCACTTCCCAAGGTTAATGTTACTTGTAAAGGATAGGGGTTTTTTGTGTTATTGCTTTTATACTTTGAGAAAGCAGCAGAATGATTTGCCCTGGCAGTGATGCAGCTCTTTGTCTCACTAAGAATGCAAGAATATGATCCTAACTGTAAAGAGACACAATAAAACAAAGGTTTAACAAAGCATCCCTTTGCCATCACAATGGGATTTGCAGTCCATAAGGTTGATTTTATCGTAACAACAAAGTGCGACTATTGTTTCAGTGTCACAGCAAATATCCAGAGTCACGTGTGTGCAATATTGAAAACTTAAATCCCACATTTAATGAAATGCTACCTACTACCTAGAGGTAGCTCCAATATACAAGCTTTTACAGAGTTTTTGCAAGCCATAATAGTACACTGAATGTATACTGAATTTAAGATACTAGTAATGCAGCAGTAAGGCACAGAAAAACTGTAGTGAGTAATCAGCAAGACAACCTATCTGCCTAAGAGTGCTTCCAAAGCAGAAATATTAGTTCTTGTTTCTGGGGGTAACAGATCTTGTGTGATCCTTAGATACTATTGCTAAACATGACACTAATTATAGTGATGCTTCTATAAATATGTGTTAACTTTCTCTATTAAGAGGTATCTCCCTGTCCAAAACCACTCAACTGTATCCCGCTATGAACATTATAGGTATTGCTATAGAAAAAAAATGCAAGCGATCCTGATTTACACAATCTAACAGGTAACAAAAATGCTTCAAATATGTATTCCTGACCATATTTCACAAGTTATCAGAGTGATTTCAGACAAATTGTTCTTAAAAATATGAATCAAGGTAGCTCTACTGGTTTAATCCAGAGCAATTATTTCACAAGCAAGTAACAGAATCAGTGAATTGTTCAGCCACAGTTAGAAACTCTCTTGTAAATTCATGTTTGCCTTTTAGTCAGTACTGTTTCCATCTCCTCTACGTAAGGGCTGCTAGAAGAAAACCTATAGACCGAGGCAATACAAGTGCATATTTTATACCACAAGGGTGGTACAGGGTCTAGGACTTCCCATTCGGCTGGGACTGATGCTTCCATTTCCTGAGCATAGGACAGGACAGGCATATATATATATACACACACACACATATTCCACCCAGTCAGAAATTTTGGCTACAGACTCCTCTCCCACCTCCAAAAAAGTACTCTGGAGGGCGTCATTACTGCTTGGGTAATAGTTGCCCAGCAATAGTTGAAAGAAGAATATCTCCAGTTCCTTTTCACATGTTCAGTATCTAACTCAATTTGTCCTACTAACTACTACATCAGACATGGAAAACTTTGTCTGGGCACCTTTGAGATTCCTTGAATACAAAAATGGCCATTCTTTTTCCTGTGTACAGATGTATTATTTTAGATTTAAAATACTAACTTAAAAAAAAGGAAGTTTCTGATTCGCGTTCTAATTATTTAAGAGTCTATGGCTTTGTTTCTGTCACATTTGGTTCAAGTATGCTATGCAATTCTTAATATTAATTTTTGTGAACATTCTAGACAGATTTTGTGTGTTAGAAAATGTTTTGTATCTCATGCATGATTAGGGAGATTTAGTTGCTGTAAGGAAATAGTTCAAACCGTTCTTTTTAAAAATAGGCACATGCAAAAGCAGCATTTACATGCATCTCTTCAAGCAGACCCTGGTGAAACATAGTCACAGAGAATGAAGTTGATCCCTGTGTGTAGTGAGAACATAAAGATTATGCACCACTTAAGTCTTTAAAATAGGGTTTAAGTAGGAGTTAAGCATATTTTTTTTCAGGCGTTCTTCATGGAGTAAAATTTACCAACAGAAACCCTGAATAACTTGAGCAGAGGGCAGTGGGGGCCACACAAAAGGAAGGAGTAGAGAATCATACTTCAACATGGTAACTGTTGGTAAAGGTCAGCTTCCTACTGATTATAAAGTGCACTTGCTGTATTTATCTGGCAGATCCCTGTGACAATAGCTGGTAATCTATGGATAGCTTTTTAGAAGGGTTTGAGCAGCAGCCTTTGCTCAGCATTACTATTATTCTCTAAAAAGTTTCTGTATTCAATGTCCATTTGCCCTGAACAATACAGTAAAGAAGGAACATTAAGAGCCCACAAAATGATATGCAGTAAAAATATAAGATCCCAAATAAGTTCTTCACAAAATATAAATTTTAATTTTTAAGTTGTGTGGCTGGTAGTGTCTAAAATCATATTTCCTCCATTATCAGTGGGGAATTTTCTCTTGAGACAAAAATCATATAATCACTCAGAAGAGATGTTGCAATCATCTGCCCTAAAATATATGCAGGAACCAACAGAAAACAAACAACAAAACAAGCTGATCAAACCATATTCTGGTTTAGGCACAAATTGGCTATAGTTAGGCTACTTGCCACTGTAAGCTAAATGACATGGCTCCTTTGACTTACGCCACTGGTCTTATGCTTTTTTGCTCACAGTTGACTTAAGTAATCTTTAACTTTGAACCCTCTAGCTTTTATCAGTCTGCATCATAACCATAGTGTTATTCAGGTTTATTTTTTAGCATGTACGTTCACCCACCCATATGCATGCAGACAGAGAAAAATAAGAAAATTTTTATCATTATAGTATTTTGGCAGCATAATGGGAATAGACAGCAACTACTTTGTGTTACAAATTTGAATGTGAAATTTCAGAAAACCTCCTTGCATTAAAAATGAATTAACTGTGTGATTATTAATTGTGCATATTCCAATCCCTTTGTGCTGTACTGCATGTTTCTTGAATCTCATTTGAATCCTTTGGCTAAGTAATGTGTCAAGGGGGGTACTAGCCTGAATGCCTGAGTTATTTAAAAAGCAGGACAGCACTTCCAGATTAGAATACCAATGAGTGGGGTTAAAAAGGCTCTACTGTAGTTGGAGGGCAGCTCTCAGTCTGAGTAGTACCTGAAAGGACCTCTATGGACTAATTTTCAGAATCACATTGTAATGTGGGCTCATGTCAATCATCAGAACAGACAGCTTCATCCCATGATATAAACTAGTTACACATTCAAGAGCTGCCAGAGGATCTTCATTAAAAAGGGACTTAGCATTAAAAGAAGAAGGTTGTTTTATTATAATACTTCAAACACGTTTTTTTGTTTTATATGTTCTCAGAAATCTTTTTTTGTTGTTCTTCACAATATCAAAAAAGTGCCACAGAAGAAGCAAAAACATTAAGTATTCCAATTTTTAATGGGAATCAAGGTAGCTTTCTGGTTTAAGGCATTAAAAATCATATACATTTTTCTAAATATATTCATGTCTTTGAATAACAAAAAGAAGTCTCTAGATGTAATAGGAGGATGTTTTTAATCTTTTGTGAGAAGGGATTTGCAGAGCTGACTACTCAAGGTACAATATCTACTGGCAAAGTATATCAGTGAGAGCTTTATACATATAAATTTGTATAAAACCTTTGGGCTATCCACAAGCTTCCAGATACCAGTTAGATATTACAATCCATGTCATTAAAATTTAATATGATTGTGTTAAGAAGAAAACATTAACAATATCCATGTAAGTAAATCATTGACACAGTAATCTAGTATTTCAAGAAACCTTAACAGGGGTTTATTAAAAAATAAATAGATAACTGTATCTATTTACCTATATGGGTGTCATTTCAAAAGAACCTGATTTCAATATAATTTCACAAGTCATGCAACTTCTTCAAAACAGCTGGGAGTATTTTGGTCTAAAATTGCTGTTGCCTACCGACTTCATACCAGCATAAATAGTTAATTGAAATCAGAAGATGCACCTTTATGAGGAGAATACAGCATCCAGTCTAATGTTTTCTGCTGTGTCTTTTTAAACTACAGTATTTATATTCTGGATTAGTTTCTGTCCTGAGAAAAGATCTCCATTTGTAGCCTTTTTCCCTTACTATAATCAGTTTGACAATCATCAAAAATAAGGCACATTCTTAGTAATAGTAATAGCGAGTGTTTCATTGTACAGTGCTTTCCATTTTCAATTATTACCTTCACAATTATTAGCTAATCAATTATTAACAAGCTAATGAGTTTTCCTATTGCCCTCATTACCATAATATCACCTCTCAAACATTTACGAATTCCACTTCTGAACAGCTTGGGAGGCAGGAAGTATTGTCACCCCCATTTCAGAGATGGGAGACTGAGGCACCAAGGTTCTCATTCCTGTAATCACATTTTATAGCGATGGTAGCATTAACAAGTAATGGAATTGCTTTTAAAACAAAGTTATTCTAGTCATCATTGGCAAGAAGATTAAGAAACATAGCATAAATAGATTTAAGTAAATTTAACAAGGTTACAGAAGAATCAAACTCTTAATTAAAATGTAGATGTTCTTGTCTCCTATTTCTCTGGACAGACTACCAGATTTTCTATATTTATTTTTCGTGTAAACCAGTTATGATGGGTTATAACAGTAACAGTACATAATATATGATATGATAATACAATATATTGCATTTTTCAGTGACTCTCTTTAGACATTTCTCTGGAAGCAGTACCATTAAAAATCAGTTCCAAGAGCTTAGAAAACCCTCCTGGTGAGTGAGCTCTAGCAAACTCACATGAACCCAGGGACAGCTTAATTAAAGTCCTTCTGATGTTTAAAGATAAAACAGACATAACAATCCTTGCTCTTTTGGGTTCTTAAAAGAACTCTTTTGAGGCCACCTTCTCTCTCTCTCTGCCATGCTCAAGCCTTGAATTACACATAAACACGCACAAAATATCCACCTCAAAAAACACTCTACAGAATGAGAGCATGACAATTACTTTGAAGTGCTAGCACCTTTGCTAGCCCCTGTCCTTGGAGCTGTTAGCAGTTCAATCTTTGATTCGGCCTTTATCGCTGCCTAACAGGTAAATGGCATTCCAATCTTAAGCCCAAAGTACACACATTTGGAGGACTTGTTCAGCATAGTTCAAATCTCTGGCACAGAGCTCTTTACAGCACAATCAAAACCAAGAAATTAAGTGAACAATGAAAGCCTGCGTTGCCGCAACAGATTATATATAAAGAAATACACTGTGGCAATAAATAGGGCTGTAAAGGATTCACACACAAAAATACTCAGTGGGACTGCAATTGCTTCCAACCATCTGTTGGGCATCCATAGCTCTCACTAAACTTGTGGAATTTCCAAAGATACTCTGTACGTCACAAGATCAAGCCTTATATTAACAACACCTCGTACTGAGCATGCTTTATGAGTACCATCCAAAATGGTACATTTTCTGAAAATATCAATCTTGTTTATGTTATTTGGATCCACAGAGGGTATTGTAAGATGTGTCATGTCTCAGAGCATGCAGAATTATAAAAGAAAGCCTCCTGCAGGGCTAGTCCAACTTTCTATCTTCAGGTTTTGGAAAGTTACGACACATGGTATAATTCTTTATTGCGTACAGTAATTTCCAGAGCTTATTCTAGAAGATACTGCTTATTTATTACAAACGGAATTTTTTTTTTGTTAAACCATGCAGATATGTGACAGATTCCCATCAAATTATAAACCTTTTGAGGTGCAATATATTACGTGCATCATTTTCCTTTATGCTTGTGATTGCCTTGTCCATCTTTCCCCCATTGTCTATATGCTGATTGCACCAACTTGGAGGCTTAAACACCTTCTTAGATACATCAATCCTTTCGCAGGTGACTTTCAAAGGGGAAGCAGTACGTGTAGTTCAAGATTAAACACTATTCTTTTTAATTTCTATTTGGTTCACATTTGCATTATAAAATGTTTATACTGAAAATAAAACTTCAATGCCATCAATCTGTCATCCATGAACCACGTGATACAGTCTCTCTACTTATGGAATGGGTGAGAAGCAGGTACACAAAGCAACTATTCTGGACACAGTGAACAATTCTGGAGACAAATGAATTAGTATCTTTTCTGTGACCAGATTATAAGAAACTCTTCTGATTTTAGTTGTCAGTGTCATAACGTTTTCAGAAGTATATTTAGCGGTTTATATTGGCATCTGCAGTCAAAACATGCGGAAAAAACACATCCTTAAATTAAAAACAGAATACGTTATGCAATCCATCAAGTCTCAGACTCCATGTAGAGTGAGCACTTAGTGAGACATGAATGAAAGTAGATTATCAGAATCCTTTGGAAGGAGAATATTGACACTGCTCAGAGCACAACTCTGGAAAAGGCCTACATGTTAATAAAATGGCAAAATCCTCAACTGCTCCCCTGTGCAACACTCATTTACCTGAATTTGACTAAATTAAAGAGTTTCACAGACAGACTCTAACCGACAGCCACAATCTGCGGGTTCGCTGGAGTGCACCAATGCCCAGTAAGAAATGCTTTGCTACAGAGACAGAAAACTTCTTTGAGGGAAATAAAGACAAAAAGTGAATCCAAAACCATCAAATGAGTTACAGGAAACAGCCTGAGGTAAAAAAAAAATCTGACAGGCTTTCTAGGTCCTAGGAAGTCCTAGCTAGCACTTCGTTCTGCCCAAAAGTGATTGAGAAAGGGATAAATACACTACAACATTCATGCTACAGTAGCAGGCGTTAATCAATTTTGCAAGACCACCTATGGCAGCATTAGTAAATTCATCCCCTTTTCACTGCTTGTTGCAAATAAAAGCAGCTTTTGTCAAAACAGCCTCAAAGAAAGTGGCAAGTTGACTCATTCCAGAATCTCATTCCAGTTCTCAGGTAGCTGAAAATTCTTAACACCCTTCAACAGCAGCTAAAAAGATACATATAATGCTATACTGTTACTACGTGACCAGTATTTTGCATTGTAGAATACAGAACATTCCCCGTTTCATGTATGAGACTGAGAAACTGTTGTTAGAATTATTGTCTTCATACAACATGAGATTAGCAGAAAGAAAGAAATACGACTAAAACAGTTATATTCAGTCCCACAAAAGTTCCAAAAGAAAATATATTGACACATATTGGACTTAAATTTTTATGTCTGAATTAAGTTTCATTGAGGAAACAAAACCTCATCTCAGAAAACCTACTAAAGCTTCCAAAGACACACGTTTTTCCGAGCAGTGATAGAAAATTCAGTAGGTGCAAATATCTTTGGTTTTAAGTAAGCAGCATACTTAATCTACAAATGGCTTAAAGGGTTTTTAAGAAACATTAGGAAATTAATCACCTGAAGGAAGCTAGTTTAAGTAAGTAATATAGGGGAAAAATGAATGTTTGGCCGTAATTTTTACATTGTTGTTTCACTTCAAGCTACTTAGGGACTGTTGAGTTTCTACCATACTTCCTCATTTATTCAAATTTAATAGGTTTTAGCATTCTTGATACTATGCTTTACTACTTTGAGGTTATTGATGCATTTCCACCAAATCCTCTTCTGTGCCCTCTCTTGGAAAGTCCTTAGAAAAGCTGTGACAGCAAAGAGGGGAGGGAGGAAGAAAAAAAAGAAAAACCAGTCTTGCAGATCTTAGAGTATTTTTTTTCAAAGGCATGTAGCCATCACCACACCAGAGAACCTCACACAGGTTTTTAGTTTTTTCAGAAAATGCTTTAACACCAGGATTTGATGTCTAGTCTCTGCTTCACAGGCATATCTCTTTAAAGGAGTCTTTCCTCTCTATCATTAATGTGTAAGTCAGTCAGTCAGACCTTTTTAATAAGCAGTTGAAGAGCACTGTCTTTAACACATGAAACTAACAAAAGCCTCATTAGTCAAATGAACAAAGAATAGTTTGAATATCAATGTGTTATTTTAGAGGAAAGACTTCTCCAAGAGAATCTCAATGCAACCCTTTTTACTGGAGTTTCTTGCATCCAAATTTTAATGCTCTGAACCCTACCTATAAAAAATTGATGAGCAAAGAAAGCTGTTAAAAGATGACATCCATTTCATGTCATTTTTGCAATGTGCCACTGTATTCAACAATTTAAGATGTAGAGAACAGGGCTTTTTTTTTTTTTTTCAAGACTCATCCAACACAACTTTTTTTTTGCTGTGTCAGTGATTTATTGCATAAATAACCTTGCATCAATTAGCAAGGTTATTTAAATGACCTCTGAGCAGCAGAAGAGGGCATCAAAACTATACAAAATCCAATAAAAATCTCCTGTTCATGTCACAAGCATAGAGTAAAATCTCTATTTGGAATGTCTATAAGTAATTGGGGAAAAAAGTCACAAACGTTCCATATAAAGATTTCATGAAACTAAATTCAGGGAGAACACCAAGTCAGATCCTTAATTATTTATTAAAAGAAAGAAAAATCTGAGCAATTATCCCACAGAGATAGTACATGATGTGTTTTGTTTATACACTAGAAGATATCATTTATCCACTTCTGTCAAGAAATACAAAACACACTCAAAGTAAGTGCTATACAGCATAAACATACAGAAGGTTCCCAAAGAAACAAACAATTTTGGTACCACACACCTTTTGTTTCATGCCTCCTAGACTTACCCATGCTGCCTCCTAGGCTTACCATGCAAATGCAGATAACTCAATAATACTACATTTCATTGGAACGGCATAATTAAAAAATCTAGATGGATGCATTTATTTCCAGCCAGAGATGTTACAATAATTGATTCTTAGACAATCTTGCAGTAAATCACAATCATGTGTTACCTGGCACACCCGTCTATTTAAATCCTGCAGACGTAATCAGCATGTTTCTCTCAAAATGTATCACTATTCTCCACACACTATTCTGTCTCAAAACAGCACTGTGAATAACTTCATACTGAAAGTGAGGACAAAAAGCTGCAAACAGACATAAAATGAAAGGTTAAATAGTAATTAAAACCAAAAGTTAAGACACCCAGGAGAACGAATGTATAATAACAATCCATCTAGATGTGTTGTTAGGCACTAAAATGACAAGTGCTTTCAACCTCCAAATTGTGCCTTTAAGGCATATTAGCATAGATTGAAGAGTTTTGTCTTGATACTATGACATGGAACAGCAAAGATGAGTAGCAAATCTTGCAGGTACAGGACCAAACTAGATGAAATTTGTTGTCATATCTGACTATTACAGCAAGTCCATAGCAAGATGCAGATACAGAGAAAAAAAAAGCAAGGGAAAAAAACCTAAACCGATTCTAGAAATGAATACTAACAATGGGAAATGACACATTTCTTTCATTTGTTAAAGTAACAAAAGTGTTGACTAGTGAACTTTCAGGCAAAACACATTGGAATTAAGGAATGCTTCTGATACAGAATTGCAGAAAAGCCTGCCCTGTAAAGGTCAAGAAAATATTGCACTAGAGGTGGCTAGAGAAACTGGCTTGGATATCTGATGCAAAGGTTACTTGTGGGGATGTAGGGAGTTGATAAGTGGGATGATGCCATGAGCATTAGAATTTACACAGTTGGGTTTTTTGTTGGGTTTATTTGTTTTTTCTGTATCGATGACCTGGCAAAAGAAATGTGAAGAAAGGTGAGACAGTTTTTACTTACACAAAAATGGGGTGGGGGCATCAGTCAATACAAAAATGAAGAGCGATACAGGCCAGAAAGTCATAGGACAAACTATGAGTCTGAATGGATAAAAGTGAGTTCCAAAAGTCATCACAAAAATCATACAATAATGAAGCAACAGATGAGAAACATGAGACCGGAATTAATCTCCTTTGCACAGAATGCAATAGGAATATGATAAAATACAATGTACCGGCTTTTATAGTATTATATGCATTACTGGTCATTTTGTAGTGATCCACCATAGTGAAAGGCAAAACAAATTCTGAACTGGATAAGCAGCAAACGCCACTCAAGGAAAGCACTCCATAACAAGCGATTCAGCCAGTGTGGGATAACACCAGCATGTCATCATTTCAGTAAAGAAAGAATAGTTTAGGGTTGCTGAGAATATAACAAAGGAGAACAACTTTACATGGTAAGACTGGGATATCGAAAGCTTGATTATTTATAAAGCTGAGGGAAATTTTGTGACTTTTTTCGAAAGTGAAGGCGATTAAGAGGAAACTCTATTAAGGTACACACAATCCTGAAGGGAACAGAAAGGAGAGATGCTGCAGGCTATCTGAGCTGGTGTTAAATAGAAGTACAAGGGGTTATGAACTTAAGCTGAGGGAAGAATTGGACGCTAAAAGAATTTAGGTAGAGTTTTCTTGCGCTGCTGCCCTTAGTGGAAAAACCTACCAAGGCCAGACATTGTAATAAGCAGTACACAAAAGAAAATGTTGGACAAGTAGGAAATAAAGTATATTGTGGTGTGACTGTCCATTTAAAGCACTATGGCAGCTCCGTGAGGGTTTTTTGCCCTCAATCTGTCAGAAACTTTCCCAACTTTCCAAAAGTTTTAAGGCATTTGGTTCCCTTTAGGGGAAAAAGATAGTTAAATGGGCTCAAATGCCTGCATTCCTAGCACGCAATTCAAAAATACAAGCTCTTGATACCAATATTGCCATGCACCATGTAATACCAACCATAGAGTAAAGTACATTTTATATTAATTACTGATGGTAGGTGTCAGGACTGGGAAGTCCTTGTTCTTAGAACAGGTACAGCTCAGGGACTGACAGGTTAAAAAACAAAACAAAACAAAACTCTTCCATTCACATTCTTTGGGGACAATAGCTTTGAGATTAAGAATACAATCTCAGTTTCCTTACTTAAACTTTTCTAGGTATCCCTCCCAATACTACCAGGACAGTCTCAAGGCCATGCCACTGCTATTGAATTTAGGACAGACAGGATCTATTCACAAAGTACCAAAAAGAAACCGATCACATAGAGGACAGCACCTTTTGACTGCTACCAACACATAATTAATTTAAACCTAAGGAGACTAGGAAATGTTCTAAAGCCAGGTATTAAGATATCTCTAAGTTTCCTCACTCCCAAAGATGAGTCTTTTCAACAGCTCTATTTTAGCCAAAGCTACTTCTGAAGTACTCCATATTTTTGTGTTTTCACAGCCCTCTTCTCCAAAGACTCTTACGGCCGTGCCCCCCTCCTCCTTCCTAGCACATTTTCTCTAAGATAAAACATCGCATTTGAAACAAAACTAACTGATAGGCCACTTGAAAACAAAAGATCAATCCTAAACAAACTTGAGCTGGTTTACAAACTGCTGTTTTTTCTCATTATTTTCCCTTGTACACACCCGCTCTGTGTGGCAGCGCTGCTAACTTGCTTTTCTCTTTGGCCAGTTTGGTTACACTGGACATTTTGTTCACTTCCCCTGAGATGCAAATAGTCAGAGTGCCCTCCTACATCAGCAGCTGGGTGTTAACGTGGACTTCACACTTCTCTCCTGATGACGTTTGTGATATCCCCTAGTCTAAATATCCTCAGATAAGCAGTAGCGGAGCCTGCTGGAAGACACTGAGGTACGTAGATCATTGGGCTAAGAGAGTACAGCTTGCTTCTATGCTTTCACATATGCCAGGGAATTCCTTTTGTTTTACTACAATATTTCAGGAATCAAATAATTATTATACAAACACATTTTTAAGATTGCGCTTCATCAACTTCTGACAGCATTATACAGGGATGAACTTAATGTGGGTGGATTTGAAAATCGGAGAGCCTGATCTGTTCACACAGAGCATTTTGCAAACAGGACTGACAATTCAGAGACGTATTTTTCATTTTAGAGCAAAAGCCAGGTTAACAAGAAAGCAACCGCCCTTTATGGCCTGTCTTAAAAAAGGACTATTTTATCCCAGAAGACCACTGACTGAAAAACATCCACAAAACATACTTTTAATAATCCATTTAATAGGAAAATAACCATAAATGATCTTTGTACCCATATTAAGACACACAGGCATTCAAATACAAAATAAATCTTTGTTACTGACTTCAGTAAAACCATTGTTTGCTACAGGTAAAATTAACTTCTGCTATTTATTGAACATATATAAATTTATACATGTTCCTTTTTAATATCACTTCTCAGGACCACCCACAAAATAATGTGTTTAGAGATTGCTAAGCCTGAGCTTTACAATTCATATGCTCTAACTTAACATTGGAAGTTTGAGTTCTTACAGTTGGACATACTTCATTATTATTCCAGTAATACATTAATTATTTCCTTCTAACGAATGACAAACTGGCAGGTTTGACAGTGCAATGCTGAAGATCACAAGTGACTACATTCTTCTTAACCACCAACTACAAAAAAATACCCCACCAAGTTTTGAAGAGGAAAATGCACTCCCTAAACATTTCAAAGCACAGAAAATTGTCTTTGTCTATTATCTCATTGATTTTTTGAACAGCAAGGCTGTCATGAGGCCACTGAAGAGCCTTCTTCAATCTTCTAGCAGTTTGCCCACATGATAGCAAAATACTTTCATTTCCTAAGTCAATTTGGTTAAAACCTCACTGCTAACAAGTCATTTGGAGAGAGATCTTGTTTTAAGACAGTGCTTAAAAATACACTATCAAAGCAGCATAAATTAAGTAACAAAAAAAGCATACCACACACAGTTAAACCATGTCTGTTTTGCTGCCTGTTTCAAAAGAATTTTTAAAATACTTAGAACAATTTTAAGGGATCTCTCACAAAGATGCTCAATTTTAAATGTAATTAACAAACTAGACTAGTCTTTCAATAACTTTGAGCTTTTAACTCCCTCCCCTTGAAAATATATTTCCTGCTTGATGATTCTTTGCACACTCCGTTTCATAGTACCAACAAGAACTTGCTTAAGTAAGGTGATCTTTAAAAGAAGAACAGACATTCATTAGAAGCTGGACTAAGATCTCGGATTCATTTCACACAGACCACAGCATGGATCTACTTAATGGTTACTTTAGTTTCTCTATAGACAGGTTCAAACCTATTCAAAAGGGTTTCATACCTCATTATCATTTATCTAAGCAGTCCATTACCATCGAATTTACCTTCACCATATCAAGTAGAGCTCAGAATTAAGAAGGTTTAGTTACAAAAATGCCAAGAGCAGAGACCTGGCACATGCTATGCATATTGTAAAAAATGACCTACTTTAAAACATGCCTATACATTAGTTCCTAAGCCATTTTGCTGATTTTTTTCCACAGCAATTTTAAGCCCTTAATTAAGCAAGGAGGAAGGCAAAAGCATGGGTTCATTTACAAGGAAGTTGTAGATGGCTGGGTGGTGCCTGTTTCTGGAAAACAGGGAGCAAAGGAGAGCTGTATGCAATGCAAGGAGGCAAATGGAAGCTTAATCTTAAAAAAAAAAAAAAAAGGTCCATATTGCTGAATTGCAGCATTATAGTTCTCTAGCACTTGTGTATGTGTAAGTGACAGTTACAGTCTATTCATCTGTGCAAACAACAAAACAAAACCCAAAACCAAACATACTTGAATTTCAGATGTGAAACAAAAATTACTTATCTTCATGGTATACATAACTTCTGGGGTAGGTTTTGCTGTCCACTCAGGGCATATCTTTCAACAAAATGGATGTTGGGTTTCTGAGATTTCATTATTATTAGATTTTTAAATAAGTATAATCTAAACTATTAAATTTAAAAATTACATAGGAAAGAAAGCAGCTTATAGCTTTTTGAGGTGATTTTTCAGACCGATGAGACCATTACATATTATACAATTGTGCAGCTTGGTTGCTACTGCCAGGATGAACTTCTGAAAGCAGTTATAGTTTAAAACTTTACTTTCAAATTTATTTCACAGTTTAGCTTTGAGAGGAAATGTTTTTCTCTATATGAACTCTCAGACAGCTATGCTGAGCAAACTAGGTGCTTCTTCCTTTCAAGTTAAACCCTTTAGATTACTTTAACACAGTTCTTTGTGGTTTCATTTATCATATGTTCTGGCACCATTTATCACTAAATGCAGAATGATGAAGAAATGGCTCTATTAAAACGGAATAACTACTGAATTAAAAAGCTGTTAAATGAGTTGGAGTGCAGACTCCTGTTAACAATATGTGGGAAGGGTGTTTGGCTGAAATAAATTACTTTCACAGTAATAATTTGAGAAGTGCACCTTTGGAGAAACATGTTCAAAAATTCACATCTTGATTTCCTGACTAAAATCACATTCACCACTAATAATATTTTTAAATTAGCTTCACAGCTAAGGTGAGGAAAAATTTAGTCTCAAATAGTTTGGTTCAAAACCAAAATACTCTTTATTAAAAAAAAAAAAACTATGAATGGCAGTTTTAAAAATATACATGCAAAATAAAATAGCTGATTCCAATTAAGATTTATATCTCATACTCACCCTTAACTTTCTGAAAATACTTTTACACTCTTTCTGCCAGTATAGTCTGCCACATAAACTTGCAACTAATACATAGCCCTGTAATTCAGAGTAGTCTATATTGTAACTCTCTGAAAATAGTAAATAGCCAACTACCTAATGAGTCAAGATAGACTTTCATTTTATTGATTGCAATGGAAAATGTAGGTAAGAGAAACTACTGAATAGATATTCAGTAAGTCCATATTAATTGACATAAACTGTTTCAGATATAAAAGTACTTTTTTTTTTTATTCTAAAAGAAAAACAGTTGGACACAACAACTTACAGCATTTGTGATTAACAAAGTATCTGCAACATCCCGGTTCTAAACAACTCTTTAGCATTGTAGATTGCTGTGATCTTATTCTTGTGCTTAATCAACACATTCCTTGTGGTTAACAACAGCATTTATTCAACCCTTATTAGGAAATTATTTGGCTCAATAAAAGGAAGTGTCTTTCCATCAGTCAGGGCCCTCTCCTGCACTGATTGATTTCACTGGAAGCAAAAATAATTTCCCAGAACTCATGTACATAATTTTGCCCCTTTGAAGTGACCTCCTAAGGGATATCTTATAGTCACAGAGTGGCATCTTTATGGCTTTAATAGCAGATTATATTTTATTTCTATGACTTGTTACTAAAAAGCTATATTCTGACTCAGTTTGTTTTCAGGCTTTACTGTGGCACAGAGTACAGAAATGGTTATAACACACATCTCCCTGTCCACACACAGTATTGACAAAGCTGACAAAGATCACACATGAGATGACAAAGCGGAGGCATGTTATGATTACGCACTCCCTTACATTTTAAAAAAGCTAACCATCCTATGCAAATCAGCATCAAACAGAAAAAACCCTTAACATCTAAAATGGCCACTGTATTTAGTACAAGGCAATATATTTACACTAAAATGGCAGATTATGTTACTTGAATATTAGACAGTCTTATACAATGGACAGTAATTTAGTGATTGCAAGAACCACTCAATACTCCTAAAGAAAACCCTAACAGAGGGGCTTTTCACTTCTCAAAAAATGAAAATGACTGTTAAATTTACCTCAAACCATTGTGTACTTTATGTATCAGAACTACATACCCCACAAAGAACACAAAGATTTCTATTCAGTTTTAGGTTTGGTTGGCAGAAAAACTCATTTTTGCCTCCACAGGCTGTGTGGTTGCTGGGCCCGTGATGAAATCCAGGGCAGAACTATATACATTAACCTTTACACTCGCCCTCCATAGTCATCTGCATATATGCCATCTTGCTTCTTTTTGCATGTACAAGAACAGAAGGAGCAAGAATAGTAGTGCAGTGACCCACTTTTGTACATCCTTCTTTAGCTTTGATATAATATAGTGCAAATCTTTTTCCTACACTAACTGAAGGCCCCTCCACGCTTGTATACATTCATCTTGTACTCTCCTTTATCACGTTACTGTGCACTGTGGTCATCTGGTCCAGCAGGGTGGCTATGTCTGCCCACCCTTCTTCCTTTACTGGCTAACTCTCCATTAATCTGCTTAGGCTAGAATTAATATAGAAGAAAAAAGATCATAGTTTCTTTTCAAAGCACTGCTGAAGTTAAAAGGATTTGGGTTTTTTCTTTTTTTTTTTTTCCAGACAATAATAAAACTGGCAAGTTAAGAACAAGTGAATGCTGCCTTCAGTTGGAAACTGTATTTAAGAATGAAATATGCATCCCATACAGTATTTTCCAGCATGTTGCTGTGGATAAATTGAAGTATGAATTTAATCTCAAGCGTTTGGGGTTTTTTTAAACCAATAATCTGTAGATAATTTAGCTTAATTTTCTTTATATCTAGTAAGCAGTTGTTGCATAACAATATATAATAAATTATTTCTGATAAAAAATTACTTCTTAGATGTTTTACCACATTTTTAACGCAGCACACAAACACAGTTTTTACTTTCCTAGGTTCTTGCCAAATATTGCCTGAATATTTTGTGTGGTTTTTTTCCCCTCATACCTTCTCTCTCTGTTTCAACTTTGACAGGTATCTTCCGGTGTAAATAGAAATATAGTAAATCTCAGTCTTCCCAAAAGTCACATATTCTAATTTGAACAAATGCATCTTATTGCTGCTCATTGTATACCATGCACCATGGCCACTCTCCAAAATACACAGGAAATGAAAGGATTTATTACTTGGAATGATATTTTAAACAAAGCCTAGTATGTCTGTCTGTCCCACCAGTAATTTTAGAACTTGCCAACTGATTATCATCAAATTTAATTTAGAGGTAGAGATTTCAGAGAAATTTAGTTTCCTATTTGTATGGTGGGAAAAGGTGGCCAGGCAGAGAAGAAACCTCCCTTCAGAACACAGATGAGGACAAAGCTGAAGGAGGATCCAAGATACCAGTCAGCTCCTAAGGCTCCAAGAGAGAACTGCCACCCCCAGCTACACAGCACATGTCAGCCAGAGCTCATGGACAGCCCTTTAACAGAGACCAGGTCCCAGACGTTCCAGTGCTCACACAGCCACCCAATAAGCTCTGATGCCCTTTGCTTAAAATAAATAATTAAATAAAATATAATAAAATCTCTGTTCTACCTGTTCTCTCCTCTATTTGGCTGTGGATATTCCTGCAGATTCAAAATGGATTTAGGGAATAATTATAAAAATTCAAATGGCTGTTATTCATCGACACTGAAACCAGAACTCTCAAATCCTAAACCCCGTTTAGCACAAACACTTAGAATGGAGGAGCTTTTACAAATGCTCTACTGGGTATAATCAAATGCCTTAAGCAGGAAAAAACAGAGTAAGCTACTGAAATGAAGTACCAGTGAAATGGGAGAACATCCACTTTCACAGCAGGTAATCGTTTCAAGTAAAATTCTTTGGAGAGCATATTTTCATTTACAAAAAAAAACCAAACAAGTACTTTACCAACTTTTTGTTTCTTTAAACTTTCCCTTATAAATGTCCCATGTCCTTTAAAATGCACACAGCATTTCTTTTCACTTAAACTAGTAATTTTGGTTAGGGGTTGGTTTTTGGTTTTTTTTAGTTTCAGTCACTTTTTATTTGGGTTTCTGTTTTCATAGATTTAGCCATATATTTTAATGTTTGGGGTAAAAAACAAAGCCCCAAAAAAGAAACACTTAATTGAAAAAGAACCCAGAAGACCCTAACAGCTTTGAATGAACACAGCGTTTTATTAGTTAATATTCCATCCATTTAATATCTCTAATTATTTTCCCTTTGCAGCTTTGATGGGTAGTTATAGCCTGGAATAAAACCACTGTGGTAAGGACAACTGCACAGCAAGGTTAAGTGCCTTCTTGTCTTCAGTACCAATAATTACCTTTAAAAAAAAAAAAGAAAAAAGCTGTTTTCAGGTTTGACAGTTAATTTACTAATGAGTGTGTAGACCCAATTTATAATAAAGTAATATTGACCAGAAATAATCCTGCATTGGTACTCATCTGAATTATTTTATTGTTCAGTCTCCTATTAAATAAATTGGAAAGGATTAATTTTGCAAGATGGATTGTCAGAGGCTGCTGCATAAACTAGATGCATGTCAGCACTAAATTTAATTATTGATCACAATACAATAGTGCTGAGTATTCCAATCCCCAAACAGCTTCCAGTAACTATCAGCAGATTCCAAATATAGAAACTGAAGAAAAAAATTTGATTGCAGATTACTACATTTTAAAATAAATAAATAATTCATTAGCACCCAATAAAACTTTAATTTTAAAGTACAAGTCAGATTGCTCACTAGAACATGTAACAAGTAATCAGAAAATGAAAGTGCCTACCTTCAAGTGACAAACTCTAATGAAGTGGTATAATGTTATTTTGACTGGGGGATTCCTATGATTCCTCAGTTCTGGAAGAGAAATTACATTTGGAAATGGAGTTGGTTGGAGAGGAGTCCCTCATTACAACCCTTTTTGTTGCAAAACAAATGCAAATATTGCAGAATGTACAGTAGAACACTGTACTTACAGAAACATCACTGGAAAGACATGAGGATGCATCTTCGGAAAGAAACTCATTTTCCAGCTCTAATTGTGTTTTCTAACTGAAGAAAGCAGTATAACAGGACAACCACAGTGCTTTCCAGAAATAGCCAGTAGTGGATAGTTTTTCTTTTCATTTCAGAAAGTTCAGAAGATGAACATGAGAAATGCCTAGCTGTTTGAGATTTTGCATGTAGTCCTTAAAATCTCTCAGCACAAAAAAAAGATGTACAACCTAATGAAATATTGTTGCGTTACTTTGTGACAAGTTCTAACTCCAGAGCAATACATGATGATCAGAGCTATCTTAGATATAGGAATAAAGAGGTGTATAGCAGCAGGAAAGAAGGCAAAAGCATACAATTTTTTTTTTTAAACACAATGTCAGATAGTAATATAATACTGGTATGGTCATTGAAAAGCAATTTTACCAGTTTTATTTTATAGAGTTGCTGTTTACGTTCATAGACTATTAATTTTCATATAAATCATATTAATGAAGGCAACATTTTTCTAGTGAATTTTCAACACGCATCCTGACAACCTTTCAACTTCCTCTGACCTTCTAAACAATTCTTTCATAATATACCTCTGCTTAGTTTACAGCAAAATTAATTTTCTAAGCCAGCATCAAATATCATGTTATACAGACAGTACAACGCCACTTTAACATTGTCATAATAAACATAATAGAAATGACTCCAAGCTAATTTGAAGATTATTCCAAAAACAAACAAGCCCTTTCAAGGTTTTGTTTTTTTTTAAAGCAGTTACAAAGTTTTGACTTTTAGTCACTGAAACACAGATCAATGTTAACTCATAAATCTGGGCTTCATCCAACACTTATTGAAGTCAATAAAATTGCCCCCTTGACTTAACCGTGTGCTGGATCAGGTCCTTTGTGGTAATTGTAACACACTTGCCAAATGTTACATCCCCAGACCAGGAGTGTTTTAAATTGAGCATTAAAAGTTTTTATTAAACTTTTGCTATAATCCGAAAGCCCAAACACAGTTTGCCACTAAGCCCTGCTGCTGGAGAGTCTCCCAGGAGCACTAAACTCTTCTGATGAGTCTAAAAGAGCGCTTGGCACACTCACTGGCTTTAACAAGGTCTGTGACTGCCTTTGGCAGCCATTGAGCACCTTTCAGCATAACCTGCTCTTACATAGCCATGCTCGTTTAGGAGTGTTCCACTAACTCAGAGAAATTAATTCCTTCAAAAAAATCTCAAGTTATTGCAAACTTCCTTAATATATGCCCTGAAGCCAATTTGAAGCTTAAAAGCAACATTGTACGGGCCTTTATGTAGGCAGCCAGTTTAAGCTGAGGAAAGATATGGGTTCTCAGCCATTCCTCATGATACTGAAGCCTGGATACAAGGTAGATAAAATCCTTTTAATTTTGGAGAAGAAATTCCAGTCCATTCAATTCCCTTCTCCGCCTACAGCAAGTTGTGGACACACTGGCACTTAAACCAATGTCACCATTTAAAAAAAAAAAGGAAAGAAGAAAAATCCAAAACTACACAACAGAAAAACCCCAACCACCTTCAACTGAGTTAGAGAGGGCAAAGGCTAGACAGTCAAAAGAATCTTTTATGTATGTCTAAGCATTCAGGAAAAATATTTTGAGTTATAAATTCAGTTATTTTCAAATACAAAAGGTATTTTTAAAATTGTCTTCTCTAGAAAGCATGATTTCTTAAGATGGTTAAGTAGTCAGTTGAAATAGATTAAAGCATCCCTCTTGTCATCTCACCCCTAGCATTCCTGTAAAGGCCTAAGCACTTATTTAATTTTAAGCATATATGCAGTCCAGTGGGGAAAAAAACGACTATCACTTGCTTAAAGAGAGTGTATGAAACTTTGTTATATTAAAAACAAAGTCTTTTGAAGTCTCAGTAGCATTTTTTCCGAACACTGTACAACAACTTTTAGCGAGGCAGTTTTCACCTCAACTCAGTTCACTTAGCGCACATGCAAAGGAAATCTCTTTATATCCCCAGAGATGCACAACACACAAAATAATTATTCACTGACAAGACTGTAATTTAAACATCACAGATGAAGAGGGAACCAAAGGCAGATGTTTTCAGCAGGAACTATATGGAAAAAACAGTCCACAATCAATATTATTCTTTCATATTACTATTTCAATAATGCCTAGAGGCTGACAAATGTGAAGGAATTATCATGACAGGTCTGTGTGTATAATACCCTGAGTCCACCCTATGATACTCTGGCCTGGAAAATCTCCACGGCAGTTGTGCCACGCAGCTCCTTATTCCTCTACCTGTCATCTTCTGATTGAATGGATGCCTCTAACACAGTAAAAATCTCTGTGGCTTTCCTCCACAGTAGTCCCCTCATGGGTGAAAACCACCTCTTTATTTTTCATTGTCCCAGTAGCTTCTGTGCGATTTGAGCCAGCAGATGAAGGACGTTTGCCTCCTTACACTTACTGCCTGCCCATTGGGCTACAGCATCAGGAAGGCTGTTGAACTCCTGCCAGTTAGACAAATATTTTTGTTGTTATAGATAAAACTTGACTATTATTGCTCTTCACAAGCCGGGTTGCCAAGTAGAAAGTGATGGCGCCATGGGCTGAAGAGTTATAGTGATATCTGTAACTCCCTGCATTGGGGTTGTAAGAAAAAAAAGTCTGAATTACAACTCAAGTAATAATTGTTTAGCAGTTATTGGACAATAACCTACTAATGAAGACTTGCCATCTCACCAGAAAGGGGATTTTAACATTTGCTGAGGTTCAGGTTCTGAGCCTAATCACTGGCTTGGAGGCATATGGAAACAACCGCACCACTAAATGTGGTAGCAGCCACAGTGTAAACGGGCAAAGGGGGAGCCCTGAAGCCAGTACCGCAGTATGTGATGGAGATCCCACCCTGCCTCAGGCAGTGTTGGTGAGAAAGGCATATCACTGCCCATCATGAATTGCTAATATGGAAGGTTATCAACCCTTTCTTCCCCCAATAAATACAGATTTGAATCCACAACTAATATGTATCATAAATCAGATTATACAAGCAATTTCATGGAGGTTATTCAACAAAAATTGCAGCAGAATACAGTTATTTCTGATTAAAAAAAAAAGTCAGAAACAAAGTATGTATATGAGAAGCTTCCTTTCACAAGTGTTAGAATGGTGGAAGATAATATTTATAATGCTTTAATTTGTAAATGCCAAATCTAAATTTGCAAATCTGTTAATTTGTAAAACCTGTAAAATAGCAGCAGTTGTATTGATCAGATAAAAGAAGGCAGCACTTAATGTAGTAAGATATATATCTGTTCAAAATCAGTTTCACGTTAAGAGAATTTACTTTTACCTTAGATTCAAGTCTTATTTTCAAGTCAGAAAGAAATGGCCGGATTTAAACTGCCTTTTCCCTCCAAACCACCCAGAAATGCATACCATTAACATGTTTGAAAATATAACAGTAATTGCTTGTAAATATCCTGTAAATATTTTAGTCTGCCCAACTGCAAAAAGCAAGAACTTCAACTATTTTCATATAAAATGAAATGGTCAAAATTTCAGCCCATACAGCTCAAACCTGAAAGCCAGTGTTGACTTTTATCATTGCTCTAACACAAAACAAAGCACCTTTAAGGAAAAAAGAATGAAAGTGGTAACTTTCACCTTTACCATAATCAAGGCTGCCAAAAGAATGGCTTTGCAGGGGCTCCAAGACTGGTAAAATTGGCCTTACCAAGTTTTTTCTTCTCTATATCTCTTTATTTTTCTCTTCAAATATGAACAAACTAAAAAATCCTACATGGAGGAAAATGATGAAATCCACCCAGAGAGAGTCATGGAGAGCAGCTTAGAGTTAAATAATGGAACAGCTTTGTGGTTACCATTCACACAGCTCTCGGAGTCGGGGCTATCAGGCAATGAAGTAGAATAATGAAGCTACTCCTTCAGATAAGAGATCGGCTTTATAAATATGATCTTTTGTACAGCAGCTGTAGGAGAACTGTACACTTGAAAATAAGCTTGTCATATCTCTGAGAGTGGGTGAAGTGGTTCAGGTTTGTGTATGCTTATGAGTTTCTGGGTACATTAGTAATTTTATAGAAATAAAAACAGAACAAAGAAATTCTTTAGGAGAAAAAGCTTTCCAGTGCACACAAGCTGGTGGCTGAATGCATGCATACGTGGTCAGCAGCTAGTTATATGCATGTGACTTGGAGAACAGGGCTGACAACCTTCATTTCTAAAAGCACAGGGCATCTTTTTGCTTACATGGTAGAAGCATTCCTCCTCTAACAACAGCATAGGGGTATATCTTTTTTCCAAGCTAACACTAGGTTAACAGGGCAATACCTAATGAAATACATAAATAGATCTGACATCCTGTCCACAAGGGACCACTGGGCAGTAGCAAACACACAAAAAACCACATTATGTGCTGAACCACTTTGGGTATATGCAGCATACAGGCATTTGCCAAGTGGAAATACTAGAATGATACTAGCATGCATACTGAGCAATATGTTTTTATTTCCAGTTGTGCCATATAAATAAATTCCTAAGAAACAATCAGAACCAGTTCTTGATTTTTTTATGTGTGTTAATACATAACTCTTTAAAATCTTATCACGCAAAGTCTACTGCACAACTGCCTTTTTTTTTTTTCAGGGCAGGAAGTATTAGTTTTCTGTTTCAGTTGGCTATTTTTGCTAGTTTAAAGAAATGACTCTGCCTTCCCCCAGTTTCTGATATACGATTTTTCCTTTTTTTTGTAAGGCTGCTCCCGTTCTCTTATTGATATTAACCATTAAAAAAATTATTGAAACAAACTTTTACAGTTTTACAAGGTAAAAATATTTCATTTCTTCTATAATTTCTATCCACTGCCAGTGGAGTAAGTTCATCACAGTGATTCTCAGCTCACAAATTTAAAATTCTATTTTAGGATAAGAAGAGAAGGTTTTGCTTCTTCTGCTACCACAACTTTGAAATCAATGTTGTTGTTGCAGGTGGCAGAAGCCACATGAACAGCAAAGCCACAGGCACTGCCTACATGTAAGGTGGCAGGGAGGCTAGAGGGAGCATCAGCAGGAGGTATGCATGATATGGGTAGGGGGTTTTAAAACTGCTTTAAGAAACCAGGAATACAATAACCAATTTTGCAGACAGAAAGAGGAGAATGTTATGGATCAAATGTAAAAATCATGAGGCTTCAGAGATGGAAAAACAAGTGGCAGTTGGAAAAACACACTGTTGCCGCATAGGAAGAATAGATGTGCTCCAGGGGCTGGACATTAGACAGATTTAAGAAGACACAGATCATGTGCTGTTTCCTCTACCATTGACTTGCTGACTGATTTTAGAAAAGACCCAGTCCATTCATATGTGTGCTTATTTCCTTCTCTTGTTCACCTCACCCATCTGGATAATAAATTCTCCGTGACAAAGATTGCCTTTTCTCGAGTATTTGTGCAGAACCTAGCACAGTGAGATTTCAGTGTCTTCACAGAGACTCTGAAGAAGAACTATAAGTGATACAAAATAATAATGTGAACTATGCAAAAAGTTACATTTCCTATTATCTTTTCTATTATTGCCTAAGAGCCCTGAAGTGTTTTATGACCAAGCAAATTTTAGATCTTAATGCAATAAATAAGATCTATTCCACTGCATAAATAAATTTTAATACCTCTCAAAACAAATACAGAGTTTGTTTTATACATTTAAGTAACAATTTTAAAGGCACCTTTTGACATTCAGTAGAGGACTAGTGTGCATCTCTTGTGTCTCTAAAAATGTTCTGTATCTAGTTTTGAAGAAAGAGACTGAGATACCATGGCTGAAGAAAACAACTGTAAAAATACCCCTACAATACTGCTGCCTTTTCTGCTATTTCAGTACTTCACCATAGCCTCCAATACTTTCATCGTGTACTTCATAACATTTTAAATAAATTGATACAAAGCAACAAAACCTCAGAAGTAACTACGGTCACTGAATAATTATGAGATCAATGCACCATTCAGCAATTCTGAGAACACAGTCGAATGACCTTGCAGAATGGACCTCCGCTAGCACAGAGCAAGTACAGTGCCAGGGAAGAAAAAAGAAAAATAAATACATGAATAAAAGAGGAGGGGAAAAAAGCCAACCAAAAAACATGCCAAATTTAGTGAACCCCCCACATATGCTTCCTCCCCTTGGCTTTGAGTTAGTGCTAACCAGGGGAAGCAGAAGGAAGGAACAAAATTATGTTGTGGGATCTGCAGCCTCTATCTTTTCTATCTGACTTTCTACTGAAAGGTTTCATCAAACTGGATTGATTCTGACTTCCACCCTTTTCCTCCTCTCCTCCTCATCACCTCTTTTTTCTTTTCCTATAGTCACTCTGGATTTCCTCTCTCCTCCTCCCAAATATTCTTTTTCTTCATCATCCTCAGACTGATTGTCCATCCCTTTTTTTTTTCTGCAGTCTTTTCAGGATACTTAGCCAATAACCTTTTTCCTTATTCTTCTCTACATTTTCATAGTACAGCTGCTGAATTGCTGATGAACAGTTGTTTGGTGAGGCTGCCTCTTTCTCTCCTATCCAAAGAAGCACTCACAGCAATAAGGGGATGTAGGTAAGAAAAAAAAAAAGTGTGCAGATACAAGGACAGCTGTGAATGAAACAGGTGTGTGGAGGCTAGAGGAAAACAAGAAAAGGTAGAGCTGGCAAGAGAAGGAATTCAGGCCAAGCCAAAGGGATTTAGAGAAAACATCAAGAAAAGAGAGCCAAAAGCAAAGAGCTCACAACCATCCCCTTACTCACATTCATGTCAGAGGAAAATGTATAGGAATTGAAAAGAAAAGGAGACCAAACCAGAAAAACTACTCTCATTCTAAGCAAAAAAAAAAAAAAAAAAAAAAAAAAAAAAGAGACACAAAGGAAAACTAGCTGACCAGAAAGAGAGTAGAAAGAACAGTGAGAAAAAGGAGATTAGATTACACAAAATACTGGGAGTGAAAAAAAAGATGTTATTAAACAACTAAGCAAGTGTAAATAATTTTTAAAAGCTATTACAAGGTGCAAATACTATTTTCCCATCTTTGTCTCCCCATTATTTTTTTCCATCTTGAAAAACAAAGAAGATGTAAGGAAGGAGTGCAATAAGGAACCTGGAAAGACATGTGGGAGCCGTCTTCTCTCACATTTGTGACCATCACCGTGACTTGCAGCAAAGAATTTTCTCTGTTAATGACACACATGGTCACTATGTGGGCGAGAGCTGAGGCAAATGACAAGACTCTGAATGTGGTATAAGGACTTTTTTCTTTTCAACTTTGAAAAATAGCTGCCATTCTTAATATTTGTAGTTTAGTAGTTCTTTAGGCATCACTGCCGCATGCATCAAATTATCGCATCTTTTGTTGACAGAAATACTTTTCAGAAACAACTGGAAAACAA
Source organism: Phalacrocorax aristotelis (assembly GCF_949628215.1). Taxonomy (NCBI): domain Eukaryota; kingdom Metazoa; phylum Chordata; class Aves; order Suliformes; family Phalacrocoracidae; genus Phalacrocorax; species Phalacrocorax aristotelis. Next base: position 20,797,821 of record NC_134280.1, read on the forward strand.
AATTTGATTTTGCATTAAGCAGCTTCTTCTAGCTCTGAAACTTGACACATGAGGTTTTTTTTAAAGGTTAACCATATTTTAATTAATACTTGGTATTAAACCTGAAAAGGAAGGGGGAAGCAACAGTCTGTCGCTCCACTTATCAGTGGAAATGGTGACATAAAACCAGAAAGCAACCCGCCCCCAAAATAGAACATGTTATAACAAGAAGTTGATAGAAAGCTGTTTTCTTACCCTGAGAGAACTTTCAAGAATTTTTTTCCATATCAGACTGTTCGTGATTCCAAAATCAGAAACCTAGAAAACCACTTTTTTCCATTAAAAAAAAAAAACAAAACACAAAATGAATCAGATTTACTGTCTTGAAGCATTCCTCGTTTTTAACAATCTGAATATCTAGCTTGGTTTTGCTTTTTTGCTAGTTTGTCTTTTGAAACAATAGATAATTTTTAACCCAAACTGAAATTTTTCTTGACAAAATAAGTCATTTTCTCCCTCCAAAACTGAGAATGAGAAATTAAAAGCAATCCTTTGTTACAAATCTGTTTGGGTTCAGCAAAATGCCATTTCCCAACAAATTTTAAAGACAATTTTTAACCAAAAATACTCTTTCTTGATTGCTACTTCATCTCATGTGAAAATGTCTGACAGTTATTTACCAGAGAGTAGATGGAGGTGCTCTAAGGAGTGTCACACACTTCAGCACACAAGAACTCCATCCTGCTAACAAGTCAGTTTACCTATCTGCTAAGGGAGAACGTTTGCAGATCATCTCCTGCACTTAGGTGCCTGCAGAACACCCACATTCCTTACATACCACAGAAACACGCTTCTGTTCGCAGAGGCTGCAGTGATGCAATCCTGACATTAACCTAAACCATGTCTACCTTACACATAGAAGCAGCTCAGTATATTTCAACTCTACATAACATAGTTTTAACAAAATCTTAATCCATCATTCATTTTCTGCCGTGGAAACTCTGTATTCTCTAGCCTATCTTTTAAATTCTGTTCCCCCATCCTTACTATATTTCATTCATTCAATTTATCTTTTTATATTTACCATATGTGAGAAGTATTCAAACAAGAGAAAAATAAAGACAATTGTAGCAATGATTTCTATTCTTTACATAATGTTCTGAAAGGTTCCACATGACAATGCTGGCAGATGTTGATGCATGCAACGTTTTAGCTAAGCCAATGATTGACAGGTACACCATTATTTCTTCAATCTGGACTGACTGTTACACAGAGTAAATGCTAATCCTTATCCATTCAGTTGTTTCTTCACATTATTCATTTTTTCCCCTCCAGTATAGGAATGACTTGTTTGTTGCACTCCTAATCCTGTGCCTTTGTGCCAATGGACACCAGACTGCAATGAACACACCTGGACAACTATTCTCTGATGAGACTACAGAAATTATAGCCATTGTAGCAAATGCCCACTAGTAAAAGCCATGATATGTGACTCATGGGGAGCCAAAGAAAAATTCTCTTAGCTTCAATTAATTGAGCTATACCTAGAGATTTTTTGTGTTTATGTAGGTATCTCATTTTATCAAGATCACTCTGCATGCAGAAAAGATGCCTCACAATGTACACCAATACTCTAGCCTGTTTTAAATTATGTCCTCTACGATATGTGTACTCATGATATGGAATACTTTTTCTGGGTTTAATTGGATGTTAGCTCCTTAGCATTCCAAGGAGTGAATTGTGGGGGGCTTTGATGCCATGGCACATAAGGTTGGACCAGCAATAAGAAGAGAGCATGTTCTGTGTAAGCTATCCAAGAATTGCATTTGCAGCAGGAAAATTACCTTGGGACAACCAAAAGGAAATCTGGAAGGGGTTTTGACTCGAGAATATTTTTCATCTTAAGTTCTGCCCTGAACAAGCCAGTTTTCTGTAGCACAACAGAGAAAGCTAAGTTTAACAAGTTCTCTAAGACTAAGCAATTTACAGAAGGTAAAAGCTGTGACAAGAAATTCTTAAACTAAATGTCAGGACCTTCATGCAGACATCAGAGACATTCATTAAACCATTGTCAAACAGACAAAAAAAAGTGGTGAGTAGATGACGATCCCATTCCATTCTTTGTTTCGAAATTTTGGTACTCATCTGAAACGGGTGAGCTGGACTGCCAACAGGTCATGGACTTGGGCAGTTTGCACCTCCCACTGTTACTCTTTGGAGCTTGAGTTTCTTGTGTCTTGTTTTACAAGTAAGGAAGAAAGTAACATTCAACAGACTGGAAACAAAACTAAGAAGGCATGATTTCTTGTGGTATTCTGGTCCAATCATTGTAACTGCAGCTCTAAGGAAAAATCTGTCCTTTTCGTTTACTATGTAGAGAGTCCAAATTTTCAGTTATTTTAACGAATCATGTATTTTATGTTTTCACTATACTTTATGACAATTATCTATCCTACTGAACATTATAGAATAACAGACAAAAGACAAAAACATTGCACCTTGGTGGGTCCTCCTCTGCTCAAAAGGAAATAGAGGCTATTCAAACTTCTCTCAGACTTGATTTACACCTACAATATCTATGAGGATAAGAGATATTGTGAAAGGAAATCAATGGCAGATCGCTAAATAGTATCTGCAATATTAGGAGGTGCATCCATGCACTGGGTAATCTAAACATTACAATCTTAAAGATGAAGTCCTTTTGCTCACTAAACCATAAGAAAAACATCAGTATGTATTTCTGAACAAAAGTATTCCCAGTGAAAATGTTGGTGAGTTATTCTGTGACATTCCTTTACAGATTCTGATTTTGCTCCTTGATCCAATAACATGCTGCTTGCACAACGTTAAAGTAAGTTTTGATATTTAGGGTAGTATACCAGTTAAGAGGTTATAAAATGTGATAAACTCTATTACCTCTTTTGTTTTGAAATGCCTTTTCAAAACACAATATCTGGCTGTGTCTAGAAAACATTAATACAACAAGCTGAACAACTTTGCAGGGGGTCTATTTAGCATATATGATTATGTTTTCTCCCAGAGTATGGATCTGGTAAATTGTAGATTCAGCACATAGATACAATTTTGAGACTAATTCAGCAAAAAAGTTCCAGCATAGTGTGTACAAAATTAATGTAAACCTCAGATAAACAGATTGTCTTCAAAATGAGATGATCTAGGCAGCATTCCAGAGCATAATTGTAGTGCCATGAACCTGAAGTGGCCCTGGAGAGAGAGATTCTTTGACCAGCAGTTAAATCTGTAACAATCCTATGAGAAACTTTGATTCAGCAGGGTAAGAAAAGAGAGCAGCCACCTGGCAGATGGCAAGTTGAGATCACTGCAAAGCAGATTTCTATTAATGCTGAATGACAGCAGACTTCAAGATTTGAAAGATAAAGGATCCTTATAATCAAAACCTGCATTGTACATATCTGTCAGGTGTCATGATGTTTGATAGTTGGCGTTATTAGAGTAGGTCTCATCAATCCAGCAGTTGGAATAGAAGCTGAGACCAACATTCACAGCAGCCCACGATGTGTTGTTGACTTGCCCCTGAAGCCCATTGTTACAGTTACAGTTCTTGTTTCTCCTGTCTTTAAAAGTAATCCTGACAGTAAATAAACTGGTGGTTAAAAAAATTCCACCCCCCACCCCCACGCCCCCAAGGAACCCTGAAATGATTGGCTAAAAATGGGTGTCCTTCTACAGGTACGTCCTCTAGAACAAATTTTCCAGTGAAGTTCTCTGAAATAGAAATAAAATAACCGTGCGTGATCAGTGACCATCTGGAGTTGCCAAGGAATGAAGCAATCTACGAGTGCTATGAAAAGCCATCACAGTTATACTCATCTTGGTGGCACCATGCCCCAAGCAAAGGGGTGCCTATATATTTGTGTAGTACATTGCTGAGATCTAACCCATCAATATTTCTATAGCTTTTAAATAAATGAAGGTTAGTTTGAAAGCTTTCAGGCATTCTTAATGGGGAGGCTCATCTGCTCTGGAATGATGTCTCCTGGGCTTTTAAGTGAGCCAACACCCGCTAAATATTTTATAGTCCAAATCTCTGTTAAAGCAGAAACAGAGCCAGGTACCGCTTTACCATGTTTCTGGGTTTCTCAGGTGTTGGTTCAAGGCTGTGAAAAGGACTCCCCTATAAACGACAAACTATTACAATCCACATCACCCTCTTTCCCAAGTGAAAGCCCCATTTCTTCACCTTTGTGTTTTTAATACAAAAGCATAGCAACATATACAGCTGATGACAAATTGTATTTGATACTACTGTTCTTAGTAGTTTTCTAACTACTAGCTGTGATTTAGCTAACTAAAAGCTGAGAAAGGGGTGTGTCTCGCAATTTGCCATCTTTATTGGACAGTTATTTTTTGCACTGCCAATAAAAAACAAGGAACCACAGGTAATATATTTAAACATTTTCATCAACATCAGACACTCTGTCCAATTGCCAGGCAAATGAAAGAGAGAGTAGTCAAGGCCTACCATAGGCCTTCACCATACGAAAGTGATATTTGCCAATTTTTTTGCAGAATGTGCGAAGCTTGAGAGCTTCCCTTCTGTAGGGAACATTATGTCAATGCCCAGAGCACCTGCAGACAGAGAAAGAGGACATATCCTGCTGAAGATGGAGATGGAGTCACCTGTGCTATTATACGTGATGCCAGTTAAACCCTTCTGTCTCTCAGTCCTTCTGCGTGACTGTCAACCAGGTACCAAGATAACTCCGCTGCACTTCCTGTGCTAATCGTCCCTGGATTTTGAGTCCACAGAAGGAAATCAGATTTCAAATGAAGTTTAAAGTATGATGTGGAAAAAATAGAGTCCCCAGCACAAGCCTTATGGTGCATACTGACAGACCCCTTAATTCCTCACAGCTCTTAACCTTTTGGTACCCTACTTTGAACTTCTTTAAAACTAGGATGCTGACCTGCTTCGTGGGTGGGTGATTATAACACTGAATTAATATTTGTAAATTACTGTGATACATTTGAATGAAAAATGTAGAACTGTAAAGAATGATGATTACGATGAACCTTCAATTCTTTTTTAAGTTGGTCCATCTGTCATTATAAATCATCTTAAAGTAGGCTATTATTAAAAAAAAAAAACCTTAAAATTTGTTATGTAATACTAGTTATCAAGACAGACCACTGTCGTAACTTAGCAAGTAGCTCAGGAAAAAAATCTTTACTTATACTTTACAGTCCTTTTCCATTTATATGGCTTTTATACCATGGTAAATGGTACAGCTGTTCTGTAAGATACCCCTGTATTGTTATAGAGAAGAACTTCAGATTTAACCTGACCTACTCAAAATGGATACCTACACTACAGTATGTTATGAGACCTCTGTGATACTTCTTTGATAATTTTTTGCAGACCTCCATTAGAAACATGGAAAAGCTACTTCAAGAGTGCACACTTACAGCTTACTGTTTACCTATACACTCGTAAGATCAAAACCCCTGGTCTTACTGTTTTTGTTAACAAGGAGCACTAAAAGTGTTCCCACATACTGAGTTTTGGTTTCCATTTTACAATCTGAGATGACAGACGGCACAAAAATGATGAGAAAACTGTGGGGAGGCTTCCAGAAGATTGATTCTCTCATCAGCTGATTCTTTTCTAGTTAGTCTTTTATTGACTACAAAGGTATAGCCAATGCAGAAAAGGAAAACCGGACTGCCCTGTTTAATCCTGAGGGCATTGGCAAAAGGTGATCACTTTTTGAGAAAACAGAGGCCTACAAGGAAATCAGCACACTGTATGAGCTGTTAAGCTGATTTAAACACACAGGGGATGCCTGGGGTTGAGCTCAAGATCTCTGAGGTGTGAGATGAGAATGAAACCATTGCACAGACTAATATTACTGTGCTTTAGTAGCAGGTGGTATAGTTGATCAGTCAGGAACCTGTCACTTGGAGAATAGTCCAATAGATCTGAAAGACATGAAAAAGCCTTCATTTTCCCCCCCTCTTCCTCACCAAGAATAAAAATACTGCAATTGTGAACTTTAGCAATTACCAGCTAAAACTTTTCATAGTTTATGCAGTTGAAAGTAATAGGGCAGACCCAAAATATAGTTACAGAGCACACACTGGCAGAACGTACAAAAAATCGAAAATGGCATTATAAGCATTTGTATCTATGATTGCACTAACACTGTCTGCAATTCTCACACATCAGAAACCAACAGAAACCATGATCAGATGGCAGAAAAAGAAATTCATATAGGAATGTATGATGCCCCAAGCACAATGACATTTACTCTGTATTAAAATCTGTACTTAATCATCTGGAACGCATACCACAGCACCTATATCATGTGCATGCTTGGAGGCTGTTCACAGCAACTTTAGGGAACTTGCAATGGTTTCTGGTATATGCTTCTCCAGCAAACAAGAGCCACCATTGAATGGGTGAAGGTTAAGGCCTGTATGCTTCTAGGATTAACTGACTTTGACTATAACTCAAAATTTTCACTGCTTTTTGCATATATTGGGTTATCCAGAACTCAGTGTTCCTGCCCTTTTCCCCACTTAATCTTAAATCTCCTCCAAATTTCCAGACAAAAACTTCTTACTGCTAATTGGTAAGCAATATAGAAGTGTCAAACCTAAGCAAGGTAGACAAAAAAAATCTTTCACATTCCATAGGCCCAAATTTCAGGTGTCTTCTTGCAGAAATATATCTGTAGATGCACTTCTGATAAATGAACAACTTGTTTATGGATTAGTTAGTTTTAAAATTTCAGCATACAAGTATAGATTATTGTTGCCTCTTAACAACAACTGGTTGATGTTAATAACCAAAATAATTGCAGGTTCTTTGAAGCTCATATTTCAAAGTCCAGCATCTATAGATATTAGGAGAACTTGTATAATCTGTGATTAATTAATCTTGACATTCAAAAGTACAACACCACAAATCAAACGGGTAATAAGTGCATAAAATCCAAGGTTAAATATTTCAAATATATTTTTTTTTCCTGGGGACACATAATTCAAACTCTCTCAGATAAAACAAATGTGGACACTATATAGACATCTGGTATACCAGGTACAAATGCACGACGATTTCAGACTCAATTTTAACTCAGTGAGTTACTGTGGCTGAGATAAATTGCATGCAAGGCAGATTATGCCGTGAGAGAAAGCTGCCCTCTAGACTGCATTTAACAGAGTACATCAATGACTCTATCTTCCAAAACTGTCACAAAATTTTAAGAATGTGGTGCAGCTTTCCTAGATTATATTGTGGAATATTGTAATTCTACATGATAGACGCCACCATACAGCTGCTCCCACTAACCAACAGAAATGGCTGCATGACAGAACTTTTCAGGTAAGTTTCTGACCATATACACATTTTCTGGTGAAGATTTCTTTCGCTATTCTTGAATGTCACGTTGCCTAATTTCACAATCAAACATGAAAGCACATTCACTTACCATAATTTTAGTTAATTGAATTCACTACTGCGTTTTCAACTAAAACTACACACCTTTCATTCTGAACTGAATTTTGACTGCATGCATAACAGGTATTAGCTTAAGAGAGAACCATATCTTCAATCTTTCTTGTAAGTAAAGTGCCAAGCACACTACAAGGCTGAGAAAAATACATTTATTTTACATTACTATTAGCACAAAAATAAACAGCATTAACCACAGTTCTACAACACCTTTGACTCGATAGGAAATACCTTTGCTCTTATGAAAACAGAATAAAACTCTGAAACTGAGATAGTAACAATTACTGGAAAGAACACCCATACTCCGAGTCTATCTCCAAAGCTGCTGCTTTTTTGGGTCTTAGAGTCAGCAGTAAAGCACTTTTTAGATGATACCTATGGAATAACTGATTTCTGGGAAGATGCTAGGGTGGAGCCCTAACTAGATCAAATTTTGCATGTCTGTTATCAGTACATCGCAGTACTAAGTGCTTCAGATAAACCAAAAAACAGAACATGTGTCACACAATGTCATTACCAACTTGCTATAAGAAGGATTCATGTGAAATTACATGTCTTCAATATGTCGTTTCCCAAAAATATTGATCTGTGTACACCTTTTTCAGAGAATGACTGGTTGATTTCTCTTTTCATACATTTAAATCTGAATCAGGCAAACTGCAGAAATTTACATTGATGAAGGGATGGGATGAGCTGACTCTTGTATTTTTTTCATTTCATTGCTTTAAAATTAGTTTAAGTGCCCATATATTTGGAATCTGTATATGATGCAATAAGTACTTTGGTGCCAATACAGCTTTTTAGACATGGTTAGGGAACATTTGCTGAGAACAATACTAGAAACACAGATTCTTCAAAAGATGAGGCATATAAAAATTAATTACTTTCTAGCTATTATCTTCCTTAGAAGATGTAATCGTTTTTTACACCATCCAGGTAAAACCGTACCTGAAACCTTCCAAAAGAACAAAGGTTTTATGAAATCCACAAAGATGGCAGATAAACTGTAGAAATGTATAACAAAGTACATGTACCCAAAATACTTTGGTAAATCCCTGTGATATCTTCATACCCACACAAAATAATTTTGTTTTGAGAGTGGGAAACTGTGACAAGACAACCAATGCAACCTGTTTTACTGTGCTTCTTAACTTTGCCCCAGCTGAAAGTTGCCTTCCAGTTGAACGCTTTTTTTTCCCTCTATAGTTGATACTATGCTAGCATGTTTGCAATGAGCTTTGTACTCTGATCAACCACCTAAGTAAACTTTGTCAAGGAAAAGGATGCTGTTATTCCTAAGACAGTGTGCATGTAGCTGTTACTTCACTGAAGAAGAGGTTACTGATCTGTTCTGGTACACTAGGTGCTAAGCCAACTTCTTTCTTTGTGGTGCATGTCGTTTGCATTTGTTACAGACAGTAACTGTAGAACTTAGTGTTTTATCTCGTATCTTCACCGCTACAGATTCCTGTTCAGTCACTGATATGCAGCTCAGGATATCATCCCTCTGAGTGGCATTGTGGAATAAACTATACATAAAGCAGGTAGATGACTAAAACTCACATTTCAGAAGTAGAAAGTAGTCCTTCAGTATCAGACCAGCAGAAACCTCCCCCTTCCTTTTAAGGTTTTCCTTAGCCCCAACCATTTTCTTCTAACTCCCTCCCCACAAAGATTAATTTACAGCAATTCTGTGTTTGCAGATTCTGCCATTATAGATAATGCATAACTTGTGCATATATATCTGATGGCAAACCTCTATCTGCACAAACTCAGATTATTAAATGAAGCTGTAGGGTTGCTTCCGTTTCCCCTGACAGATTTTGGGCTTCCCACTCAGCCATCCCCTGGTGCATAATGCCCTTTCTTAAAAGATTAAGAAAAACCCTTCCTGATCATTGATCAGTCCTCGGAACAGAGGTGTCAGAACAAAATTCTCCACCCCCTAACCTTGATCTTAGTGTATGTTTTATCCTACCCCTTCATGACAATGACACCAACATTAAAAGAGAACAAAAAAAGAGCAGTAGCAGCAAGAACGTTGCAGAACTCAATGATATAAAGATTGTTAAAAGAGACAAAACAAACCACTTTTTTTTTCCCCAGGAAGTATGACAATTATTTCAGCAGGCTTTAGATGTTAACTTCATTTTATAATGTTAAACGTGATGACAAAATACACATCTTCAGCAATGATAACAATACACACACACATGTGTGCATGTGTGTATATATATATAAAGTACTTACATTTTTGTAAGCAAGATTTACTCCTGAAACAGTAAATTCTGTGTTAACTTTGCTCCTCCCAACATAAACTTGTGAAAACAGGTGAATGCCACATCCTTTTCTTGTCTGTGTACAAGAACAATACATCAATTTTAAGGCCTAGAATAACCTGTAATTTTTATTTTTTTTTTTTTTTATCCTTCAAGATATTCCATGTTTTGGCTGGTCACTGATGACCCCTTCTTGGTACAGCACAACTTGCTGAGGCTGTGAAAGCGCGCAGGAGTAACCAGCCAATGACATTATAGAACAATGAGAAGGTCAAAGTTGCATTGCATATTGCTGTCCTTCCTCTAGCGCTGCGCACAGCATCCAAGGGGGAAAAATTAACCCTTTACCTATGCTCCCTAATTGCGTTTCTTATTACTCAAGTAAAATAGAGCAGGATGTCCCGCTAAGCCAGAGCAAGTAAAGTAGGATAAAATTCTTGGGAAAAGGAGGTTATAATTAAGGGTATGGCTTGCCCCCTCACTCTGCCTTTTATGTCCAAAAAAAACCCAACACCAAACCCCAAAAGTTGCTAGCGAGGAGGACATGGAAGTGTCTTTTGTTATCCAAAGAAATGAAGTACAGTTTTCATCCCACTAGGGGTTTCCACAATAAATGGAGCTTTTCTTTCTTTCAGCCTTATTTTAACAGTTCTCAGACTGACAAGCTGTTATAAGCATCAAGCTATCTTCTATTGGAACAGCACCAAGGAAAGGAGTCCTATCTTTATCCCTAAAGACAAAAAGAATTAATTTTAACGTAAAAGCAAAAAAAGATGCCTGTAGGCAAAACATCAAAAACTGATTTTTCAATCATAGCAAGAGCTTATAAAAATGCAGTGTTTAATATATTTTCATATTCACTCATATGCATATAGATATACATAAATTGTACATCATATATAATGTTTGTATATTTCATAGGTTCAAATAAAGTGATTGTTGTGCTTTTCTACTTAAATTCCAGGCATCTGATATTAGTTTCTTAAGTTAATGAGCCTGCACCTTATCTTACTGCCCATGTTGTATACGTTTTGCAAGCTGCCGCTGTGCATCAGAGCTGCCTCATGATGTTCATGTTTGCTTACAGGAAAAAAAAATTCGAACAAGTATTTCTTAAGAACCCTGAAATTACAAAGTAATGAAAGAAATATCCCATATTTTTAGTATCTTTGCTACTTATTCTATTTTCATTTTGCAATTTTTTTTTAATAGAAGAAAAATGACAAGAATTACCTATGCTTTCTTCGGCGGGGGGAGGGAATTTAGACTCACAGATATACAGGCCTGATGCAAAGATTTCTTCCCCCATGACATAAGAAAAACTGATTCAGGCCAGGCAGCTTCTGGCTGGTAGGGCACTACAGCTGAGGAAGTAATTCTATCTGAGAGCTCCCCAGATGAATGGAGAAGCCAGCCAAGGACAGTGGGAGCCAGAAAACAAGGAACGAAGAGACGTAAAACACCCCCCAGAGAAATGTCTTTTGTCAATTCTCCTTAAGCTTAGCTCTTTCATATTTTTTCCTACTGCCAAGATCTGCACAAAATATTTTTTCCCCAGCTACAACAGTCTGAGGAAGAAAGCACAAAAGCAGTTATTTGCATAGCTTTAAAATGACACCCCTCCTGTTACTGTTAACAGGATTTACACATTCAGAGGCTTTCCCACCCAGCTAAATTAAAACTTTTGGGTCATTTCATATTTGAGTCAACAGGATCTCTCTATTTCCACCAGATTTCTATTTGAGAGAGGGATTTCAACAATCACTTCCACTTCTCAAAATTTTACTTGCCTGGGGAGTAACATCTTTCACTTTTGATAGAAAAAAAAAATAATCACAAGTGTTCCGTTATTATAAATTGTCATGGCACAGGACAAGAAAGTGGGGTTTATGTACAGTCTACCTTTTAGTAATTACCTTTTAGTAATAGTTTTATATGTGAATTGTTTATTCAAATTTGTATAGGATAAACACCGAATTAAAAGAAATCACCAAGCAATTGTAGAGTATGTTGGTATTATAGTCAAATTCTCTGAAACAGAGCAATAAGTATGTGAGCCATCTTTCAAAAAAAAAAAATAGAGCTAGTTAGTATTTATAATAAATAAATAAAAACCACTCCTATATGCCAGTTACTTATCTGGAAGAATGCTGCCACTGCTCCAATCGCAGAAAAGGCTGTATGATCAGTGTTTTGCTTTAGTTGTATTGGGGGGAAAAAAGATTCTTTAGAAATACAGGCAAGAGGATAATTAGGTAAAGAAAAAATGTACTTGCCCTTTGTGCCCTTTGTTTCCTACTCACATATCCGCCATTGATTTCCAGCAAGAAGAAAATGGACAACTCTGGGCTTTTTTTGTTTTCATTGCTCTGAACGTACTAACTAAGGATCAGAAGACCCACCACTGACTTTAGTGTTTGGATTAGGCCATAAATGCAGCATTTAGCTTCTCATAGCTTTAGCTGTGATATGCAGAACGAGAAAGAGATAATGGGATACACTTGCTTTTGCATTAAGTCCCCCTTGGTGCCTGCAATTTCATGAGTAAGCTGATTGTCCTTTATGTATTATAATTCTTAGAGAAAAGTAGAAAATACATATTAATTATGCTGGCACCTATTGGATAAGCTTTTCTGAATGAGTATCCACACTCCCTGCTGAGGGATGCAATCTAGACAGATTAGAAAGAGGCAGTAATCAGCGTAGGTTGGCCCAGTTCCAGAGCTAGGTGACATGGCCAAAACACAATAAAACAAAACTACCAAGTTAACCTCGCAGTAATTTTAGCAACATTAGAGAACCTGCAGCAGAGGTACACTGACACTAAGTGGAAATGATTGAATTTTAATTTCTTTCTTTAATCAAATGTGTCTAAATTCATCATCCCTGAATAGCAAAACATATCAATAGCCAACTAGAAGATCATGCACAAAAGACAAAAGATCACAATCCTCAAAGTCTGAGAGGCTTTATGCATACTCGTGCCACATTCTTCAATCTTCAAAGGAGGTCATTCATATAAATTCAGTAAAGACAGTAATGTGTGAATCTGATGCTACCCTGACCCCTCTTCCACCTTCGAAAGCAACTCTAAAAGCTTAAACAGTAAAATTCAAGCAAAAAGGCACCTCCACTGCTGCCAAACAGATAGATAGCCTATGCCTGAACTCAATTTACAAAACAGAGACATCACTGTATGTTAGCCACTTTAATAGATTCAAGTTTATTTTCAGAATATACATCTACCTTCAGCAAACTGCAAAGCACAGAATAAAAATGCTGACAGAGACAGCAACCTAAAAGTAAAACAGACAACTGAAAGACCAAAATTAACAAATCACAATACTTGTTTTATTTTCATAGCAAAAGAGGGGGGTTTCCCCCAGAATTTGCCACAGCAGAAACAACAATAATGCTTGTAAATCTACTAATCCGGAAGTCAAAAAATATATTGGACCTGTTCATGCACAACATATTGCAGGAACCTGTCAGGAGCTCTGATATAGTCACCCTCAGGTCTAATCCCATTATATCGGATGAAACACTACAAGCATTCATACAAGACTAACCCTACCCAAGAAAAACTTGTAGTAGTGTAGGTGTCTGGCCTTAAGCGTTGCTAGAACAGTAACAAGCTGCAAGCAATCTACAAATCTAGAAATGGCAGTAAATAGGATTGTTTTCAGTTTATGAGCTGGTAAGCCTGTTTCACTGAGCAGTTCACAGTGACTGACAGTTAAAGCATTGGGTGATCCAGTAGTGCTTGTGCTGCATGCCAGGAGGCGTAGGGCCATGAAGACTGATGAAACTAAAACACACCAAAAAAAAAAAAAAAAAAGCTATGACAAATGATCATCTGAGGTAGCCACATCTGGAGAAGATGAGCAAGAGTTGGAGAAATAGTTATAAGCCGTAAGCATCACTAGAAAGTGAGCATACAAGAAAAGTAAGGAAAATGTTTCTGACTGGTTACTAAAACTGTGGAAGTAGCAACAATCATTTGTTGGTACTAAACAACCCACTCTCCCCTCAAAACATTTAAAAAGTCTCAGGGTGCTATTTTTGCTACTTTCTTGGAATTTATTTTCTTCTTTTTCGTTGGAATTAACTGCAAATTAAATTCAAGGTAGACAATCTTTTCAGAGAAAATATTTTTGATGCTTTTTTGTGCCACAGAAGAATTTGTTTGACATATTCTAATGTGCTTAATTTTGAAGGTAGTCAATATTCTTTGCGATCATTTCATGAGTGGAAAAACATAACGACCTCTTTAAGAATAAAGAGGGGAATTTGGAAACATCATTTCTAGTGTCCCTACTGACTGAAACAAGCAAGGTGCAAAAGGATAGAATGGTGAGTCACATTTCCTTCCATTCACTCAATAAATCAAATGCAGAGATGAAAACACACAAAAGCTATTAAGACTAAACTTGAAAGAGTTATTGATGAAAATATCTCCAAAAAATGGAAAGAAACCAGGTGCCCTACATTATTGTAAATGGGTGCTAGCAGCAAACTGGGCTAGGAATATTTTTATCAGTGCTGTGTATAAACTGTACTGGAACAAGATAGAATAAAAAAATGCAACACTGAAAAGAACAAAAGATCTATGTACGGCTTAATTATTTTAATTCCCATTGTATCCAGTCTTCCAAAGAAACTAAAGGAAGAATGACTCTGAACTGAGTTTATATTCTCTTACTTAAAGCTGATTACCAGTTTAGTATTGGTACATCATGATTTTAAGATTACTTAATATATATGTAAATTTTAAAGGACAACATCCCCCAGCAGCCTGCACATTCTTTAAGGAGGATATTAACCCCTACACAATGGTCTGGTAAAAGCTTTCTCTCCCATTTTGGTCCACCAAGTCAGGCATAAACACAGAACAAACTTCATGGGGACTTGCGGCACAGATATAAATTTCCCCTATAGAATCTCTCTCTAGCTAGCATTTAGCTGAACATCATCTCTTTTTCATTTTTCTTACTTCCACAAATTAGAAGAAATTGCTTTAGAAATAACTAGGAAGAGGCAAAAAAGGTAAAAGGAAATTCCAGTCTGAATGTGCTGAAATCTTAGAAATCAAGTTCAACTAAATTAGAATGAGCCCTAAAGCATGAGAGGTGAAACAGTTTATTCCACTAAATCTAGGATGACAGGAAAAGAATCATGAGGATAGACAAGATGAGTAGAATCATTTTTCTGTTGGAGCATAGCACAGATAAAATGACTTCTTTAAAGGACCTTTTTTTTTTTAACTTTGTAAGTTTCTTCTTAAAAGTGCTGGGTTTGCTTGGAAACGTATCCTTTCCTCTAGATTAATCGAGCTTCTCTAAATGAAGCCTTCAATATACTAATATATTGGAAAAAAAAGGCTTTTGATATTCCCCATCAGCAACAACAGAAGATGAGCCACAAGATCTCCTGTCTGTACCAAGTCCACTCCTGTTTCTTTGAATTGCTAAGCTGTTTTCCTTACTTATAAGATGAGCATGCAAATCCTTGGAGCACAATACCTCAAGAATGTAGAATATATAAATTCTGGCATTCAATTGGGAATGTGTCTTCAGGAAAGAAAAATAAAGCTGTCACGGTTACATAAGGTTCACTCATGCTCTTACAGGTGGAAGGCAACGGGAGACTGGTTTAGAAAAAATCCTATACAGTATCATGGAAATTTTGAAAGTGGAGAAAAAGTCTCTTTTGCTCCCAATCTCTGCCTAAATCTGAAACTTTTAGGAAAAAGTGAAGAAACTCCTTCCCAAAATTAAAATTAATAAAAAGAAGTAGTGATTCTTTAAGAATGTGTACTATACAACTTAGCTGGCTCATGTAAAGTATTGCTAGGGATATTTATTAACTAAATAACTGCAGATTATTTACCTTTTAACACCATATTTTACAAAATGTATTTAAAATTACTTTTTAAATTATATAAATAATATAATATAAAGAAACAAAATTACAAAAATTATTGATATTTTAACAACGTATGAAGAGAATAGCATTGCATTGCATCCAAGATCCTAAAGAGCCTGAGGAGAAAATTGGACCACTAATAGAAAGCTTTCTTGTAACCTTAACCAACAGGAAAGCCAGCTACATGCAGCTCAGAAGCAGTACTTGGGCTGGACTTCTGCAAAAGTGGAAAAATTGTTCATCCCTCAAAAAAAGGGAAAAATTCATACCCATCTCTATCCTTCAGAGAGCAGTTAATATAGTGCGCTGCGAAGGATTAACAATATATATAGAAACCAAATCCAGATTTTTACAGAAACTCTAGACTTTTAAATAGAGCCTTACTAGACATAAACAAAAGCAAACATCTTATGAAAGTCAACAATTCAAAAATTTTCAGCTGGTTTGACTGAATTGCATCCAAATACCTGTAGACAGGCATATGCACATCCGGCTATTCTATACGCAGGAATTAAGGCCTAGGACTACGTCTTTCAAACTGTAGACCCCTATTTTTTGTGTGATATGTTGCACATTACTGAAATCCAAGAGAAATATTTTAAATAACACTTCAAATATTCTTTCACTGATTATTTGGAAGTGAAATTATTGCTTACAGAAGGAGTTGATCAATTATTCCCAAAACCCTCTTCTGAGAGCAGGAAGAAAGGAGGCAAAAAAGGTAAAAATTTTTTTCTTTTTTTCATGAAAATTCCTTGTTTTTCTTGTATCCTAATATTTCTAGTAATGGATCACATCAGCAGCCCAATACTATTTCTACAGTAAGAGAGAGAGCGCATCATTTTCTGCTCTTGACAGGCTCCCCCTTAAATGTGCCTCTTAGATGTGATGCCCTATGTCACCGCCTAGCTCTGTGCAGCTTCTGTTTCCATGGCTGCTTTTAAAGGTTTTAAAGCCTCCTTTTCACCTGGAAATGTAAATTGGGAAACTCTATCAGGAGGATTGCCTAGTAAGTATTTTTAATCAAAAACTAAATTTTAGGGGATACATTTATAGCAAGCTTCCCTTAATACAACCCACAAAAGTTGCAAGCACATCAGTTTTGCACACATAAAAACTGCATTTGTGTGAATTAACAGGGTAATTTGCAAATGTTAACTTGACCAGTCATCTGGTTTGTGTGTACAGATGCAGATTGGCTGTGTGTGTAATGTCTGAGCTAGCAAATTTCCACCCAGAAGTATAGAAACATCAGTAGTTCTGTAGTCAGATTGTTGAATAAAAGTGAAGACATTTAAAAAACAATCTTTAACATTAAAGAACAAAAAAATCCCACCAAAAATTATGTAGGGTTCAATAGGATTTATCAGTTCAACAATAACCTATTGTGAACCCATATCTTCCAGAACTGTCAGAAATTATGATCTTAAGCAAGACAGGAAACGAACACATTCAAGAGTAGAAAAAAAAAAAAAGAAAATGAATAATGCTGCAGAAGATTGTCTGTCCTGTTGGCTGAAAAATATCATTGAACTCTGATATGTTTAATGGATAATCAGTTTGTAGCTCAGGGTGTAGCATAAATTTACAGACTATGGTATGAAACCAGCCCTAAAATCGTTATGCCTCTGGAATACCAAAGCAGAAGAAATCCTGAATTTATTTCCAGTCCTGAGCTGAAATGAAGAGGACTTAAGATCTAGAAGTGGTATTTTGTGAGTGGTTTTCTATATAGCTTTTAGAGTGCTGGTATAGACCTGCAAGGGCCTGTGTGGCTTGTGACAGTTATTTCCTGAGGATCCCAAGCTTAAGCAGCCACACTAATTACACCTGTGAAAACACAGTACTGAGAGGCAGCTTATCGCATGCTGGCTTCCACAGTGCCTTCAAGCACCCACTCTCCAGCCTGAGCTCCTTTCAATACCTAAACCGAACCAACGGGGCTAGATCACTACCACAGCACTGTCCTTTAGTACTAATACATGCATCACACATACACCCAGCACCCATGTGCTGACGCATGAACCGGTACCCAGAAAGAAAAAAACCTAACCAACCAACAACATACAAACCCAAGCCTAACCAAACCATCCCCCATAAGAGCGAGGCACAATCATGTAAGGTTTATTTAAGTCTCCCAAGAGTGTCTGAACCCTGGACCTACACCAAAATGTATCATCTTCTGACCCTAATTTTCACAGCGATGAGCTGCTTGGGCAGTAGCAGGAGTTTGGGTTTGACCTGAGCCAGTTGGAGGGATTGGTTCTTGAGAAGAGCTGCAGCTTAAAAAGTTGATGGAGCTTTTCATGCACTCACTGAGCATCAACTGTTCAAATGCCCTCAAAGGATGCGCTCCTGAGTCTCGTGGCATTTGGCCAAAAGCAGCAGGGTTCTCAATCAGCAGCAATAAGAGAAAGTAAACTTTCCTCCAACATGGGCACTGATGTCAAAAACCAGCCAGTCCTCTAGGATAAGACAGATAATTTCAGTGGCATATGTCTCAGCTAATTCTTATCTTTCAAACTCTGGCTAAATTTATGGGGCAATATCTGCAGAAATCTAACCTCTCAAGGACACATGCATAGGGAAACAGATGGCTTGCAACAGACTGTTTAATCCCAAATCAAATAACAGAATCAGCACTTCAGCGGAACAAGTGCTTATATAGATACTTCTGATAGAGTGTGGCCTACAGACAGGCAGCTTATGCAACAAGACCCCCAGAAAAGCTTATACAGTATATTAACAAAATCTAGAAGTCCAACATCTTTAAGCTCAATTTTCTGAAAGTATGCTATAGTTATAAAAAAATCATCTGTTCTTTTTTGGGACAAGCTACTTCATATTTTATATTAACTTTTATTAGTATAAATAATATTTTAAAATTTGTAAGAAATGAGCATTTTACTTATTGCTACCACCTCCATAAAGAGACATTAAGCCTCAAAACTGGTCATTTTTATTATCTTCTGAAACCAGTAAGAATCAGCTGATGGAAAGTGATCAAAGAACAAAACAAAAAACCAATGGTTTTTCTTAACATTCAAAAGAATTTCATGTCACAGCATAGCACACTAGGAAGCCCAGAAAGCACAGAGCATAAGAATAGCTCAAGCAGCAATATACTCTTGAGAACGTACTCCTGAGAAAAACAACAGCTTCACTACCACGTGACACTCGGCTTCTCTGACATTACTGAATGTAATCTTAGAAACACACCAAAAGAATTAGCTAGCAGCTAATTTATGTGAATATCAGAGGGAACAAAAAGTGTTCATTTTACTTCCTAGTATTTGATATTCATATTGAAATGTTTAAAAATATTTTGTTTATTTGACTACTGAAATAACGATTAAAGCTTCAAAGACCCCAGGTCACCTGCCCACCAGTGAAGCCAACTCACCCTGGGAGGTGCAAGTACATCTCCGACAGCACACGGTTCCACCAGGCTCTGTACTTGCCTTTACCCAACGCACCTTCAGTTCTAAATCCTCACTGTTATGAGGAGCATTGTGGTGCACTGGACTGAATCCCACATCCTTCTAAATAAGCACCGAACTGATTTGTCCAGCTGCAGTGATTCCGTGATGGGAACAAACTATTGTAGCATACCATGTATAAAACAGATATCCATTCATAATTTTTGGAGATTGTATCATTACTGGCAAGAAGGTGGTCTAATTCCTGATTTGTGGAAACATTTTATTGATTTAAAACTCCCCTTTTAAGGGTTACATTTTCTTTTTTCAGTTCCTTCCTGAAAACTATTGCATGGTGTTACTGAGTCATCTCAAAAGCAGGAACACTTCAACAGTGAACAAGTCATATATAAATAACAGAGATCAATAATTTTCAACATGTGGTCTGCAGACTCTTCGGGTTCACACAACCTTGCTGTGAAAAGGAAGCCTACTGCAGTAAGTTAACCTTTGCTGCACAGAGATACATGCCTCCACTGAAAAGTACTTAGGGATCCATAAATCAAAAAGGATATAAGCCACTGATGTAAGTAATCTGTAAGCAGTTTTAATGCTTTGTAGATTACAAATGCCATTTCAATTTACTATTTAAACAAAATGTAGAGATTTAGGGCATTGCTAAAACATACAATGGAAATATCGAAAATTCAGAGTGTGATTGTACCAAACTGTCAACTGAGGAAACATTGGGTGATTTAGCCAAATAATATTTTGATGAAACAAAAACCCCAAATTTTACACCTGTTCAAGTTTTTCTCTGCCCTTCACAGCTTAGCTCCCTTCATATGTTAGTTTTTCATTCTTGTTACTGACAAACAAAAGCAGTAGAGCAAAAAAAGATGTGTTAGTACAGCTAGGAAAAGGGATATCTGAAGAAATCAGTAGAATTCAACTCTGACAAAAAGCGTACGGAATTGGTGAGCCTGTTAAATACAGACAATGCTGACGAATAAACAGTCTATATTTCTTTGAAGAGCTTATAGGGTTCCCCCACCCCCCACCCAGTACTATTCAAACGATGTCCTTATCTCAAGTACTTTTCACATATCAGAGAAGTGGTAAATTTCACAAATCCTGCACTAATGTTTTGCATTTCCATTCCAAGTGAAATGCACTTCAGTACATAAACATAAGTATTCAATAAAACTGCTGCCAGAGACAATGGGAAAAACAGACCCTGTTTCAAAATACATTGATAAGTAAATCATCCTAAAATCATTGGATAATAC
This sequence comes from Phalacrocorax aristotelis, assembly GCF_949628215.1. NCBI lineage: Eukaryota > Metazoa > Chordata > Aves > Suliformes > Phalacrocoracidae > Phalacrocorax > Phalacrocorax aristotelis. The sequence continues at coordinate 20,818,207 of NC_134280.1, forward strand.
TGTGAAACACTGAAGGGCAAAGTCACTCAAAGCTGAGAACAGGGTTCGGAGAATTTTTAGTACTCAGGTTTGGGTTTTGGTGGGTGGGTCCCCCCCCCCACCCCACAAATGCTTATTGTGCTTGACAAATAGAAAACAAGATGTTTATGTTATAATATTTTATAATTCTGTAGATACTTAAGTGCATCATTTGAGAATAATCACAGCCCTCTTAAGGACTGAGAGCATACTAAACAGCATGCACATATCCTTTTTCAAATGTTTCACACAGTTGGGGTGCGTAAGGCAGGGGACCGGGTGGGTAACTTGCTTAAGAAATGTTTTGCATAATTTTGCAAGCCCTGAAATTCATAGTGGGTTGGTTTGAGCACCTCAGGACTTCTATTCTGGGAACTTATTAGAAATTCACAGACAAAGCCACTTCTCCTGCTACTGGAGTACAGCACAGAGGGTCACCATCAAGAACCACAGCCTCTGTGTTCTAGTCACTAATTTAAAAATATGCCATGACTTCGCAAATGGTGTATGTTCATGCCTAACTTCACATGCTACCAGATAGTCTCACTGGATTCAGCAAGGCCACCTACAGTAAGTTAAATGCACGCAAATTTTTAAGGCTTGGCGCTGTAGACCTATATATAAAGACCTAAGATGATGCACATGAAGAAAGAAATAGGGGAGAGTGTTAATTCATTCATTAGAATCTTAGTTTATCCCCTAACTTATTTCTACTCTTTCTTCACCAAGACTTCTCCGCTAAATATCTTACACAATTAATATCTTTAAATTAAATGAGTTGAAGAGCTCAGCATAATCTTTCCATAATGATGTACCTTATGTGAATCTTCCAATATAGCAATTGTTTTACCTAAAGTATACAAAAATTGGAAGGGGATTTGTAACAGTGGAGGAAGAGCTACTGATGGCAGAATGTCTCACCAGAGACAAAGAACAACATGGGCTGGTTCAGTGTTAGTGTATTTTTTTCTGGAGCAAGCATTTAGATCCTAGGTCTCATTTATAATCCATCCCTCTGAATGGGACTGTTATTCTTGACCTTCTCACTGTAGAATTCCTGATAAATTTTATGTGGTGGGTAGGCAGGAAAGAAGAGACCTTAGAGTAAGACTAATTTTAAACATATTAAAAAAAAAAAAAAAACAGCACAAAACAAAACAAAAACAAAACCACTAACCCAAAACCAAACAAATAAGGAGATGACAACTGCAGTTTTCTGAGCACCAGCCCAGGTTGTTCTCTCAAACAGTCATGTGACACATCACATTTTTGCATGCTGTCCCAGCTGCTGCTTCTAAGGCACCACCAGATTCAGCCCTCAGAAGAATGATATATAGCAGTGGTCTGCATTTGTGTCTCAGTAGCAAGGTCCTCAACTATAAAATTCCTGGTTAATCGAAGATAATAAAACCAAGATGTAACATGTGTCCTGGGACAGAGAGAAGTTGAGCAGGACACCGTTGTTTCATGCTATCTTAAAAACCAGTGGTCAGATGCCCTCAATCAAGGCAGAGGTCAGTCTTCCAGCAAGTTTGACTTTTTTAATCATGTCTCTCAATTTTTTCATTTCTTCTGTCTCCCTGGCTTAAAGTTTGAGGTAGTTGTTTACATCCTTTTACCTATTTCTTCCAGACAATCTACACTTTGACAGACTAATTTATTGAGTGTAATCAGTTATATGTTTATCAAACAAAACCTTCTAAGTACAGACCAGTAATCCTCACTGTGGTCTGCCAGTCAGATTCAGTCTTAAAAATCACTTTAATCCAATTTTTCCGTTTCTCTTCAGCGCTCCCATCAAATTACACTTGAATGGACTCTGCAGGTCACGTGGACGTAGTTGAGCCATATATGAGAAGCAAGAAAAAGATGAGTAATTGTCTAATGTTACTCTTCCAGCTAAAGAAGGGGTACATTTGAAAATGGTCCAGCAATCTACAACTGCTGAAAATGTCCTTATTCCATAAAATACTTTAAAATGCTTGCAAATAACAACAAAATGCTAACAGTTACTCTTATTTTACCAAATCAATAAGACTCTCACCAACCTAGGCTGATCATAAATGCATCCAAATTATAGTTTGTCCCCTTGTTTCTTAACGCTGAGTAACCAGGGGAAATGACCTGAGGAACACTTAACACAAAAGCCTATAGACTAAGATACTTTATCCAAGGTTTCTCATCCTACAAATACTTCTGTAATGTTCAATAAAAATCTACTTTCTACAAAACTTCCCTTAAAATCTGTAACTGAACTTTGGTCCCATAAAAGGGTGGTTGGCAAAATTCCGTATGTCCATACCATCTTTGCTTGCGGCATAATATCTATCAACCTGCCTATTCTAGATTTTTTCAATAAATTTACTTTCTGCTTTAACAAAAGTGACTGCTGTGTACTCCTCTCAAGTACCTGGAACTATGGATCTGTAGACTTTCAGCTTTTTCAGAAATTACATTCTCATTCTTCAGCCTCTGCCGTAGTAACTTTTTTTGGTTTGCTTTTTATTGTGAACAGGTGTTTTTCACTTTATTTTTTTTTTAATATCTGCCACAAATAAGCATGATAATTTTATCATAAAGTTCTGGTTACTGATATGTCTTAAAATAGAAGGATAAAAAATATTTTTTGACTCCTCTAAATAGCAATGTATTTTGGGGGGCAGAAAGATATTAGGAATAACACAGGAATACCTGGCATTCAGGTTGCTTCTTTTTCTAAAATTGTTTACTCAATACTTCTCCCCCACCCTTTGGGTATAGTTCTTGCCAAGTCATATAGATTTATATTCACTCTATTTTCCAGTGCAACTTTTGGAAAGCTAACACATACAGTATGCAATAAGAGCAACTTCTAAGCTGCAGGCAGAATAAAACAAATCCAAAAAGTAAATGTACCTTTGCAGAAAATTGTTGAGTGGATTTAAGTTACAACAATAAACAATAAATAATAAAGTCTTTCTGAAAGCCAGAGAAGCACATGTGTCCTTTTCATTGATTTTATCACTTCATCACACACAACAAATCTGTGTCAACATGAGTGGCAAGTCTCTGAGGTAAAAAATGTACAAGTCAAGGCCATAAAAGCAGACCACATGCTTAGGAATTTGTCTATTGTAACCATAATGAGGTGGCCTGCTGTCTCTAAGGAGACAATTCATGATACAGCATATGCCCAGAGAGAAGTGAAAGACTATTTTATAAATCCGATACAGTCATCTGTAAGTCAATGAAGACTCAATTTTTTAAAGAGACAGAGAGGAAGAAAGCATTCATGTGAAGAGCAGAGTCACAAATAACCTGTTTACATGCAACCAGTTATTGCCCTACAACACCATAACCTACTGGAATCAGCACAACTACTCATCTAAGTAAAGATTAATCCTGTAGTCCTTCAAGAGGTGGCCTTTGATGCATAACATGATCTACCCTATTTACATAAACAGCATTTTTCAGCACTCTATTAATCTTGACAGTACTTCAGAGGGGTTGCCAGTATTAAAATCCATTTTCTTGAACATACCAAGGAATAAAAAGGCAAAGCGATTTCTTCATGTTTGTACTGTGCCTTACTACTCTCCTACAATACAAACCTCACTCTGGGTGACCAAGCTATGCTATGACCACTGTACAAAGCATATAGCATTAAAATGCAAAAGGAAGCTGCATCCTCAAAACCACTGAAAATTAGGGTATCTCTGACTGCTGCCAAAGGTATTATTTACAGAACTCTGCTCAGAGAGGTGTAAGCTGCCCCATTTCACCACAATGATTGCTAATAATGAAGAACAAAATTCTTTATGGAGAATTGCCAGTCATCTGAAATGACATTTCATGTGTTCAATGGGGCGGGACAGGGACAGAGAATGGAACGTAGTGTTTTAACAAACCTTTTACTTTGGAAACAGGAGAACAGTAAAGGAAGAAGAGCTGATTTAAGAAAGTAAGAACTGCAGGACAAAGAATGGAAAAGTGGAGGGTGTTTCAATGTCCTATGGGAAGGGAACACAATGGAAAATAACATAGTTTCTTACTTTTTGATCTTCAACAGACCAAAGGGACACTCTTTTAACAGACAAGCAATACTGAAAGGGTTTTTAATAATTTTTCCTACTGGAGGTTGTGCAGTAATGAAACAAGTTTTATACACACACTTGGAAATTTTGTTTCAAATCCTGTGAATGGAGTTCATGGATATAGAAGCTCTCCCAGAAGTTTACATAAAGCATCCAATATCTTTAGTCAGCTCCCTACTTTCTTTTTTCTCCCCATTGGTAGAGTGTTACATGAAACAAGATTTCAGATTCTTCAGTAGTAATTCATGCAAGCACATTTAGTCATAGAGGTAATTTCCAGACTCTCTCTCACGTATGCAGTTGAGAGAAGCAATACCAGTTTCAACTGAGTAGTTGATTATGGATTTATAGCCTATAAATGTGAGGGCATATGGTGAGACTCCAAAATGGTTATCAAATGTTCACACAGCCTCACACAGATCATGAAGTGAAGTGTAAAATAGGACACAAGTGACTTGGATACAGTCATTTAGCATCTGCTCCAGCTGTATTAATTCTGGTTGGACATTACACAGTAGCATGATACAGACACAGACAAGCAACCACACACATAAGACAGCTTGGTTATGTCCTAGCCAAAAATGAACTATCATGCAGGAGACCTGGGTTACCAGACAGACATTCCCTCTCCATTATGCTACTATTAGGTGGAACAAAAAAAAAAATAAAAATTGCCTTTTAATCCTATCACTCCTGAATGTTATCCATACACCCCTATCTTTACTTCTTACAAGTAGAAGAAAAGCTGTTTTCTAGGCACCACACCTGGTGTAATGTATGCATCAACAGTAACTCAGCATACTTGCTGTTAAGACATACAGTTGATCCTAAAATGCAAGTCAAAGCAAAGCCAAGAGGAGGTAGCTTAAACCCGTAAAGTTTTCTTCACTTCTCCTAGACACCAAGCCCACATCTTTGACAAGCACAATCACTTTCTTGGAAAAGGATGCATTGACAGCATATCCAATTTAAAAGATCTAGAGCCTCCACATCAGAAACAATCATCACTCAAAATATAAAGGGAAGGGGAGGGAGACGTTGCTTTCTGGTGCAGTTTTACCTTAAGGCTCATTACAAACAATCTAGGAGCAAAGGAAAGAATTGATTACAGGAAGCAAAGGTGGCAGCATCAGTACTGTTCTTGGCAGAGAGTGGACAGTAATCATTAACATAATTTACATGAACTGTCAGGGGGTGCGTCAGAATTTCTGTAGCTTACAAAACTGGATAGCACACTCTAATGCTAAATAGAAGTGCTGGTTCTTGAGGGGTTGCAGGGAGCATTTAGTATGCTGCATGTTTGTTCACATTAGTCTCTGTAGTCCAAGCAGATGGATGTCAGTCTGTCTCTCACGCACACACACCCACATTAGCAAGGCAGAAAAAAGAATATTTTACTTTAGTGCTGCAAGTTTACTCTTGCCACCTGTTTTTACCATTACCAATTAAAACTGATTGTTTTCATATCCCAGGTAGTTAATGATTTGGTTGATTTGGACCTACTCTCTCAAATAATCGAAACTTGGGGCCTGAGGTATTCATCAGGTCAAAAAGAGCATCAATAAGTTGTAGAGCAAGAATTCAGGGGACTCCCAATTGCAGGACCAGTACTGTTAAGGCTTGGCTGAAAAAAATCCTCTTTGTCTTGCAATAGCCAGCTTTTTGCTTTCCTTCTCCAGCCTCTTTTCATCTACTGTTCTTTTGTTTCACTGTTCTCCAATTTTTTCTTTGTCGGTTCTATTCTCTTATTTTTTTGAATAGCTGTGTGTTCTCACTTTGTGGTTCCCACTCCTGTTTCTTCATTCAGCACAGGTTAAATGGTTCCATTTTCAGCACTAAATGAGCTGATATAAGTCAGTTCAGGGTGCTGTCACAATTTAAGGGATTAGTAACAAAGCAAATGAGAGAAGACTGGTCACGAGTGCTGCTGCCTAGCCCCATGGATATGTGGTAGCCCTTGTGAACATCATTGTCAGTGTTAAAACCCAAAAAGCCATTATTAATCTCAATCACAAGAACACATTTTCACTGTTGAAAAGAATGTGTTCATCCTCACCTATTTTTGTCCATCTGCCCTCCATGTTCTACTAATATTGGCCAAGCTGCAGATACAGAAAACATCTTCTGCAGAATCCAAATATAAGGTAACCTTTGGCTATGACCTAATACATAGAACTCAATCCTTAGCTGTCTCCAGCCTTTAACAAAGGCTTTCAAAAAGCCATCAGAACAAAATAACTGAAATTTAGGTCTAGAGGGACCAATCCAAACAGGGTTTTATTGAATAGTAGTTAAAATAGTAAATACTTTTCCAGTAAGAATTGGCAATCTCAGTAGATTTTCTAGTATCTTACAGGTTGTTCTTGAATATTTGAGAGACTGAAGGTTATTAATGAACAACTTTGAATTGCAGAAGTTTCTTGACTCTTATAATGAATTAAATTTTATTTTATTAAATAATGTAGTTTGCTACTTATTTATTATACTGATGTTCAAACATTTCAAACTAGCCCATTACAGAGCAATAGTATCACATTACTTCAACAAACAATCATGCAATATGAAAAAGAAAGGCTGATGTGAACAATTTACAGAAAAAGCACAGACTGAAATTTGTTTACATAGTCACTTTTCCCCTACTCTCCACTCCAACTGCAAATACTGTGTATTTTGATTTATTTATTACATTCTTTTAGAATACTTCTATTATGTTTCTATAAATTAACTATCTTGGTTAATAGATTAACTTTTAACTACGTTAAGCAATTTTACCCTCCATGCAGAAATTTTATTAAAAGACAAGTAGAGTTGGAGTGCCGTGGATCTTACATCACAAAATTATTAAGAAACTGGAAGCTTTAATGTGTTTGCTTAGAAGTGCATCTTCATTATATCTGATATTGTTACGAGCAAGTTCTGCTCTAATTAAGCTTCATCCTTGGTTGTCCGATTGCTTTTGCTCGTGGATGCGTACCAATTTGTATATTATAAAGAATCTTCTACTGATTCTATAAAGTTGACAATTTGCCTAATGGAGGGCAAGAATAATTTGTGACTGTGACTTCCCTTCCTTTCCAAAGTGTGCCTGTACTGAATTTGCAGATGACGTATGATCAGTGCACATTAGATTCAGAATGCAAACCTTTGTTAGCCAGATATCTAATGGCCCATTTTGCAGTGAATAGAGGATGTTCAAAATCTGCCAATTTTCATGGGTCTTTTAATTACAGCTTTGATGGGTAAGGTTTAGTTTACCTCATATTTACCTAACAGGTACAAAAGGCCTGAAGTCTTTTTTACTCTCATGTTCACCTTGCAAAGCTTAAATTTGTGGAAGCTAATCAAACATATTTCCTTTCCAATGAGACTGAGATCTAGAGGTCAGAGGCAGAACTTCAGTACCTAAAACTTGAAATACTAGACTGAAATGAATACCTAAAACCCAAAGGACCGGATTAAATGCAGAGAAAAGATGGTTTAGCAATTTTTCTTTCACCTGTTTAGAAAGGCAGACTCGCTCATCAGTCATGTGATGTAAGTATAAGCCCTGTACCCATTCAGTTTTCAGCACTACTAAATAACATTAAAAACCACACACTTATCTAATTCTGGTGACTTACACACACACACCTCCCCCCCCCCCCCCCCATATTGTCATACATGAAGAGGATTTAAAATGCATTCAACACTATGGTAGAATCTCCTGGTTTGGATGCTATTTATTAATATCTGAAAATAGCATGTTGAAAAAAATTCTTTTTAGAGGGATAATAAGGCAATTCACAGCCCTCGCCCCATCCTTTAATTGAGCACAGGTAAGCTGCTATGTTGCTTAAGCAAAATTAAAATCTCAGCATTTAATTCTTTTAATTATCTATAAAGTATCTTCACAAAGATTCAACCATTTGTGTTTCTCTGCCTTACAATGTTTCAAAAATGGAAACACAGAGGCAGAGATTTCATGTTGTGTTAGATGCTGTCAAAGAGGTCTCTTCTTCTCTCCTTTCTCTGTTGTTTCCAGCCATCCTTCTCTCCGTTTTCCTTTGTTTGCTAAAGTAGCTTACTGACTGTAATAAAGGGAGCCCAAGTGTCAGCTTGAGACTGCCATGAAAACTAACATTCACATAAACCATTTTTTCCACTTTTGTTAAGCTTCTTATCAAAAGAACTCTCCCTCTCTCCCTCTCCTTTACTCTCTCTCGTCTTCTGTCCTTTTTAGGATATCTTTCTAATTTTATTGAGACTCCTCTGTTAAGGTACAGCACTATAGTTCAGTAACTATAGGAAAGTGAACCCAAAAGAGCCAGCTTGAGACTACCACAAACCATTTTCACTTCTTATGTTAACATTTCATCTCAAAGGACTCTTTTCTCTCTCTGTCAGTTGCAAGGCATCTCTTTGTCTCTATTGTGCTTACTGCGCTAAGGTGCCTCATTGACTGGAGTGAAGTGAACTCAAGCATGCCAACTTGAGGCTGGCACACATTTTTTAATTTGGTTGAAGTTGACACCCTAAGGGACTCAGTTTCTGAGCAGCAATGCTCCTCTCACCCCCACCCCATACCTACTCCACTGAGGTAACTCTAAGATATATTTGCTGTAATAATGTTTTCTATGTTATATATTTAATTTGACAAAATTTAATAGATCATAACCCTGCAGGTCATTCAAGGATATTTCTTTTATTCCTTACCACCTTGTAGAGAACCTGGGATACTGAAGTGAATACCAAATTGCCAAACACACATGGCTCCATACCTGCCAAATAGCTTGGGAAAACTTAACAGTAAGGCCTGCTCTTAAGAGAAATACCTCTGAAAATAAGAAACCCAAACCTTTTTCCTCTTTTGCGGGGAAAATACACCACTTCAGCCTATGAAGTTTCAAGTCAACTGAAATAATCAGTATACATTTCTAACCTAAGTCCAAAACACTTCAGTTTGACCTTTTTATAGTATGTCTCAGGCCCTTGAGGATTTACTTTTGGTGACAATCTAATGATTAAATATAGAGCAACTAAGATTAAATGAATTACGGCAACCAGACTCTTATGCCTGAGTGGAAAGATGCAAGTCTAAATACAAGGACCAAAACTGACTAGACTGCAAATTCCCAGAGCAGAGTTTAAGCCAGCTGCTGTCAACACTTAAAAGTAGCAAACCTTTGGTACCCAAATGATTCACTAGAATAACAACACAGAAGAAGGAATCCAGCACGCAATATCTGCCATCTTTGTTTGTTTTCAGTGATATCCTTAACCTACTTTCTACGTCTTTCACAATTTCTGACAATGTTCAGTTAGCTCAATATAACATTTTTCTAGCTCTTCTGTAGAGCTAAAATAAGTCATCCAGTTTTGAATTGGAAAACGAGAAGGGAAGTTCTTCTTAATACTGGGTGTATCCTCCAGTTTGTTGTAGCCAATACCCTACATATTGCTGGCAAGAAAGTTCTGTGTGTCTTAATTCCAAAATGCAGCAAAAAGCAGCTTGTTTATTTTTGCACAAGCCTGAGATTAGCAATGAAGTTACTCTATGACAAAACTGAGGTGCCAAATTAAAACCCAATAATATTACCCCAAAAAATATGTGCTACTTATTTTCCTTTTTCTTTTTTTTTTCCTTCTTTTTTTTTTTTTTTTTAATGTCTGTAGATCACACTTGAATTTCAGGAGCATGCATGAAGTTGAAAACAACCAGTGCAAGTAACATGCCACTTAATTGTGAACACAGCATAAATTTTGCATAGTTGTTTTACATGCTTTCATACACAGTTTGCCTCCAATTTAAAAGAAAAACCAACAACAACAAAAAACCTTTCTAAAATCCCCTTAGCTTTTAGAGAAAATATTATTATTTCAGGGCACACAAAAGCTAATACCACTTCTTGTCCACTATACCCAAAAGCAGCATTCAGTACAGAGGTTATTTCATTTTTAAGTCATTACCAGTAAAACCCTTAATCTTTGTTGCTACACTAGGGGCCTTTCCTTATATCCTGCTCCTGAATATACCACTGTGCAATGGTGCTAGACTCACTGAACATGACCCCAAGAGAGCAATGTTAAAAAGGTAGGTCCCTCCATATCAAAAGGGCTTTGTTTTTCCATAGCACATTTGGGATTCGTTCTATTTGTCTTCTAGTTTCTGAAGCTTTAGAGTCCAGTCAAGTCTCCATTTTTAGGTTTTATTCTCCTACCATTAAAAAAAAAAGCAAGCTGATTGTTCACATGTAATCCCATTCCTATAGAAGTTGAGGTTTTCAGAAAGAAAAAAAAAATCCTCCCTACCTTCCCCCTGCCACCCAAAAAAATAAAAAAGCCCCACAATATTTTGAGATCTATGAAACAGAAGATCAGCAGAAAGAATGGAAGTCAGCCACATCTTCTATGAACAACAGTATAGCAGCTTATTTCCACAGCAAAGAGATGGAAAACATGCAAGTTGCCCTAAAGGAAAAGAATCAGGAGAAAGGTATAAGTTTAGAGCATCAAATATAAAAATTAATAAAGGAGAAGAGGGTAAATGTCTTGTAAACTTTCAGAAAGCTTTATTTTCTCATCGTGCTTTAACTGAAAACGCTCTTTGCTACATCAGTGCTTATTAAAAAAACTAAGAACTACAATTTCCTGAATAGTCAAGGCCAGGGATACACAAAAAAACCAAACAAAACCCCAGAAAACCCACATATATCCATGACCAAGTACTGAACAACAAAGGGGCTGGCAATAATTTTCTAGAGAACCTAATGTGATCCAGGTACATGAAAACATAGCTAGGTTCTTGAAACTCTGTACTAATGTTGCCAACAACCACTTGCAAATAGTAAATGAACTGTAAAAAACCCACATCACCTGATTGTAAACAGGATAGCAATTTTATATAGATACTTCATGAATTTTAATAATCAGTTTAAGTCTTTAATAATCATATGACAACCAAAGTACCCAAAGTCACTAGTCTTCAGGAAATTCTTAAGAAAAGACAAAAAAAAAAAAAGAATTAACTTTCATTAGTGTTCTGAGAGACTCTTGGAAGCAGAGACTGGCATTTTCTTATTTTGGATTAAAGGAATGTTTACCTTGCATTGCACTGACAGAAAAGCCAAGTTTCACAAGCTGTGACCAGGTAAATCAACTATGAATATTCCTTGTGACAAAGCAAATCAGTCTGGGTGAAATGATTGGATGTGCTCTTTAAGTAATATCTTGCATAGGTTCATAGGACACAAGAAGCTTTCCCAGAACTTTTTGAGCCCCCTTCCCTCTTAAAATTAGTTAATAATCATTTACTGTTTACCTGCAGGAAACAAAATAAAAATGCTAAAATGCTCTAAGCCTCCAAACCTGTCTCTGGCAAACAGCAAAATAAATACAACTGGCCAATTTCAATCAGATTTCTTTGGCAATTTTTCAAAGACAGGAAGAAGCGTGACATGAGTACTCTGCCAGGCCTCATGTGTCTCTGTGAATATTCTGTAAACAAAAGCACTTCAGTGCATCCCCAAACAAAGTCATACCAGCTGTTGTTCTTCCTGCACTTATTCTCTGCAGTGAAAGGGAAGACAAAAATCATATAAATCATATTGCCTGGACAAGAGAGAAAAAAAAAAAAAGGAGGGAGGGGGGCAAACAACACACATCAGGGAAAAGGGATATTAATGGCTATTTCAAAAAAGAAAAATTTGCTTTTCAGCAGGCATTTTCATATTATTCATAAAGGAGGGCCATGATGATGATGATGATGGTGCCACAAAAAATAAAACTGCATCAATCTAGGACTTTCATTTCCTTTTGACTCATACAATTTTACCAGATTTCTGTAAAGTTCACAGCACTTCAGGAAACAACAGAAAGACACATTAGCTCTGCAGTAGTTCATAGAAACTTTCTATGAGATAGGAAATGTATTCATGTTGAAAATATTGAGTCACTAAGCTCTCAGACTGCATTCCAAAAGTCTACCAGAAACATTTCAATCAAGAATGCGAGTATGTGACAGCCAGGCCATTTGGGCTAAAAAGCATTGTGCAGAATTATGTTGGCGAATCTAGTGCCCTCTAAATGACCTCATATTATGGCCATGGTATTAAGTCATGGAGAAACCTGTAAGTAAGATGAATATTTTTTTTTCCTTAAAAAGAAAAAAATAAAGCAAAAAAAAAAAGGAAAGGGAAAACTCACAAGTTCCCAGTAAGAATGCTAAATTACCCCCTCTCCCAACGGAATGCTTCACTTTCATTTCCAAGTAGCAGTAAGCCTATTGACCCCCACGGTGTTATCCTTTTCACTGCTCTTGCAGTACTTTCTTTAATCTCTTGGATCAAAGATTGGTCAATAAAAATCATCTCTGCTTTTGTGGGGAGCAAACAAACTGCACTGAGTCCTATGATAATTGTAAATCTTCACTAAAATCCCGGAGAAGAGGGGAAGAAAAAAAAAAAAAACCCACACCAAAACCAAAAAACCTCATATGTTCACATTAACTTTGCAACTGGAACTGTTTGTGTTATTTTTGTTCTATATTAAATATCCTGAATTATTTTAATCAGTCGGTATTGTTTTATAGTCTTTCATACTCATTACATTAATTAACAAATTTTGGGCTTTGAAAAACTAAAGCTAAATTATATTTATACTCCATTATATAATATTTCTAATCAATTGGTTTAAGTCCTAATTATAAAAAAACCTCTGGGTCCTCCACAAAAGTTAAAAGATTGGACAGGTATTTTAACAACAGAAATATTTGGTGACACAGTTTTCAACAACCTCCAGATGATATGGCATCTAAGGGCTTTGTGTTACACCTTAGGTATCAAATCTAATGAGAATTTGAGCCAGAAAAATAAGAAAAATAAGAACAAAGACACCAACAAAATTTTTTGCTGGGAAAAAATAATCCAGAAGTATTATGTCCCTGCTACTTTAACTTATAACCTAACTCATTTCTGAATTCTCTTTCAACTTTAACCTATGTCTCTTATGTGCAGCATCCATATCCTGACCTTATTATTCCAGAGTATTTCTAATATCCATCAGCTTCCTTGTGATCTAAACACAAAGGAAGTGATTTCTGTTTAGCAGAAGCTCCTTGAAGTCACTCGTAATCACTGATCACTGCATCTTCATCTACTCTGGACTCCCTGATGAATGCAGAGCATTTTCCTCCTCCCAAGTCTCAAGAAAAACAGAGACTGTGGGTGGCCCTGATGATCTGGCTGTGACACAGGTGCAACTTTGAATGTTTCCACCAGGTCCCCCATCCCAAGAAGTAGCACTTAAAAGTCTTGACATTACCTACATCACACCTTGTAGACAATCTCTTGCTGTTGAATTTTTATTGCCATTCCCAAACTACTCTCTTACTTCACCTTTGAGCTGTTCAAACCCACATTGCTACCAAGAAATCTCCCCATTTCACCGGCCATATTCACCTGGCCCTTGGACAGGTTGTCTGCAAAGCTGCTAACAAATTGTCAGTCAAGCACTCTTCACTAGTAACTCCAGTAAATAACAACGCATATATGAGCCCAGAACATTTTAGTCATAATAAGAGACATTCCAGCATGCTGGGCTATATCTTCTAAAAGTAGAGATCCCAGACTCAGACCTTGATTTCAGGCAGAATTAGGCCAGGTCTTAACTGTGCTGTAAATCATGCCCCTGTTTAGCAGCAATTTCCTACTTTATTTTAGAGCTCTATGCCATCTTTTGGCTCACATGGAAAATAGATCAGAAGATTCAACAGTGAAGGGGAATGTTTTCTTATTTGTTCTATGTGGTGCCTTGTATGCACTCTGGAGTGATGTAAAATAACACAAGGCTAAATACCACCCATAAATACTGAATTATAATTATTTTCTCACATGCTTATTGCAAGGTCAAAAGTTATTCTACGAGTGCACTCATTTGGGGGGGGGGGGGGGGGGGAAGCAGAACTTCACTTCCAAATCCAGATCCCTCAACTGAAGATGCCAAGGCTGAGAGAACAGCTTGCGTCCGCACATCATACCCCTGCATTAAGGATCATGGAGATGAACCCTGTAAATTAGGTTTGCCCTTTCAGTTCCCAAGGAGAGCCAAAGGTGTTTGGAGGACAGGCAAAGCTTACGTGAATCCAGATTAGCCTAAAACATAAAAGGCAATCTTGCATTTCCTGCATGAACAAATTCTCTGTGATTTTATTTAAAACTTGGAGCGTGCAAGCAATACGCAGCTAGGTTTCTTGCCCACACCCTGAAGAGTTTTGTCTCCCCTATCAAGGGAAAACATGTTATCACTTGGAAAAAAGAAGAAAAAAGTAATTTTTAAGCACCTAGGAATTAATAGGATGCTACTGAAGAAACAACCTTTTTTTTTTAAGATGTAAAAAGGGAGCCTGCTAGATGTTTCTGCAATAGTGTCAGTGATACTAGTGCACAGAGAAGCTAACAAAAGGCAGCCATGCTGTCTGCTGCAGCACTAGAAATGGAGCAAAATACAGTAAGGTGAGGGAAAAAAAAAGCAGAACAAGATAATTTCAAGATCAATTTCTAAAACAGATTTAAAAATATGGAAGTAGAGTTTGGTACTTTTATGACAGGGTAAGCTGACACTGATTAAGTGACATTGTTACAGTAACCTCAGAAAAACATTTCTTTGTTTAGATGGACCTCACCATGATTCAAAAATAGTACATAATTTATATTTTTTTTTTCTTAAATCTCAGTGCATCTGACATCTATATCACACACAGCACAGAGCATAGACAAACACACATCTATCGATATATTCTTACTGTTACACCGTTTATAATATTTCCCACACATGATAATAGCAACTCATTTAAAATATCATGGTTTGATTTTGTTTTTTAAATAAAGCACTCTGATACTAAAAATGGAACACTTCATATACAAAATAGGTTGCTATTCTCTAAAATTGCCTCTAATGTTAGCTGAACATTAATAAAATCCATAAACCATTAGTACATTATAGCTGCTTTGTTCTGAATTACATAGACCTTTTATGTTTATTCCTCAGTGAAAACGCATAAAAAAATGAAATCCACTCTAATTGTGCTCTCTGAAGATAGCTGGTAAAATAATTTCTAGCAGCAATAAATCAATTGTAGTATTAAAATGACCTGCCAGGTGCATCTTCTGGGTATCAGACTAATTAAGGGAATGTATTAATTGCAACTATTCATCAACACCACCAATGTTGTTAGGTAACCCTTACAATGAATCTTTTTACCATATTATCCAACAATGAAACTGCAGTTTGACCAAATACAAGGGATTGAACAAAAAAATAAAAATTTAAGAAACCTATGCACCGCTTTCTTCATTACATCACTTTGATCCCAATTCTTTGCTAGTAAATCAACCAAATGCAAGAAGATATAATTATATGTGCATATGTAATTTATACATATACATAGCTCTATCTCAGTAGAGATCTTTACCAGGTTTCAGGGACTGATTTGGGGTTTCTTCCCTTCCCCCAAAGTCTAATTCTGATATCAATTCATATGCATTTTCCCTAGCTATGAGCCAAATGTGACCAAATTTGGATCATAGAAGCCTTCACTGGAAAAGCCTGTTTACTTCTTAAAGGATGCTTTACTGGTATCTTCATCATTTTTCCACCAGGAATTATTTATCAGTTTAATCTATACATTCTTATAAATGCAGACAACATAATACCAGTCTGCTGTTTTTTATAGGTTGCTGGTTCCCGCAGTGTTATTTTCCCTGCTAAAATAAAAGCTGTTCTTCAAACTTCTGATATGTTTTATCACCTTCTTCTACAAGCAAAAATTCTGAATTGCACAATAACTTCATACATTTCAGACAAAATGTTGGAAGTTGCAGGATGCAGTAAAACTCCTACCATACCAGTTTCTCTGCCATGCTTTTTAGTTTAGAAGATTAGGAAAGGGCATGATGATAGGCTGACAGAGGAAAAGACATACATGTCTGAGTTCAATTAGCAAAATAATTCTATTTTGCTAAAAAAATAGCAGAGAATAGTAAATACACAGACCAAGTCTAAAAGACATGAGGACAAAATTTGGCCCACCATATCAAAGTTCACATTCCTCTCCCCAGTGTGCTGTAAACACTCATAGCTAGGAGACTGGTTCTTGTTGAGTCCTCTATCTACACCTTTTAGGTATTTCTAAGTCACCCTCCTATCTAAGCACTAAAAATAGTTAGATATAACTATGGCTCTTCCAGTGCCACGCCCATGACTATCACCATCATTCTCTGTCTCAAGTGAACCAGACATTAAGTAGCACCTGTAGATGGTTAGGAGGTCATTCTTGTGCCCAGACAAAAATTTACCTTCTCTTCTGGCTGTATATCCATAGATGGGCGGTGAGATAGTAAAACCAGTCATACTTCACACATTTGGTCATTTGGCTATAAATCAGTGCATGCACACTTATACTAGAGCAAAAGTGTCTTGGTTTTATTAAAAAAAGGAGGGGCTGGGGGAGACTTCACAGGCCTGTGGCTCCTGCTTATGCTTTTGCAAAATTACTCAAGTCCTACTTCTGCAGAAAACCCAGAGAATTATGTGCCATGTCCTGAAGGCTGCAGCACTAGATACTGATAAAGCTAGAAAGTGTGATCCACAAACATCAGCATTACAGTGCAGATGCCCTGGTAGCAGCTTCCCAGATGACCTTAACCCAAGTGTCCAGTGCCAGGCAAAGTGTGCACCAGGTATTGGGGCTCACAGAGCCCAAGGACACACAGAGCCATGGCCAGGACACTCCTCTTCACATGCAGCTCTGCAAATGCGCCACAGTCCTGACCTCCAACGCTGCTTATTGTGGTTTTGAATGTTTCTTGAGCAGAAACTGCCAGAATTGTCAAAATGAAGTTGAGAGAAAATAGACCCATGGTGAAAAACACTTGATTCATTTTTATTTATGACTCAAAATAAGAATATACACCTTCCTACTTTTCAAGTCTGTCAAATAGAGTAATTTTAAAATTATGTAGATGATTCACAGTCAGCAATGAATTTTAAAGGCAGCCACCTGTCTCCAGCTTGTGTCAATACGTCTGAAGAAATGCTCTCGATCGCCTTTGGTAGTCAAAGAGTTAGAAATAGAAGTTCACAAGGAAGATATTGTTCCTGTCGTTCCCTTCACTACCCAGACTGCTTTCTGATCTTCCTTTTGTCCTCAATCCATTCCTTATCCCTTTCACCTCTCTTTCTCACTCTCACTCCGTTCCCTTGATCCATCAGACACAGCCAAGCTATCTGACACCTGTGCCTTAAAGTAATTTTGGACAGAAGCAAAATGCCCTAGAATCCTTAGTAATCCTCCTCAGATCCACATACTGAGCCCTGGTTTGGCTCTTTTATAGCCACAAACAGTCTTTCTGCTAGGTAGCCTGGAAACTGAAAGCTGTTCAAGTAACAGAGGAAGGACAACAAGTCCTGAAAAAAAAAAAAAAAAAAAAAAAAAAGAGCCTGCTCAGGGTGGGGGGAATCGTTTATGGTGTTAACATTAATATAAGCAAAAACAAATGAACTGATCAATAAATGAAAGTTAAGGAACTCTCTAATTGTAGGAGATAAGTGGGGAGACAGTGAGTTCATGGGGGCAAGACCTGTCCTTTCCTTGCAGTTACATACACTCCATGTCCTGGTACAAGACAATGTTTTATAAACACCAGTGGTTTTGTGAATTATTGAAACAGCTACAGCATTCTGTAAGCCTGTAGAAAAATGTCTTTCATCCCCTATCATTCCCTATTGAGTCAAAGTGTAGTTTTTGACACACCAGAGTGGGATTTTTCTTTGTCCTTTTCCAGTACAACTAAATCAAAAGCCATATGGAATTCAGAGAGGTAAATAAAAAATAAAGCACAAAAATCAATAGACTGCTGCCAAAACCCTGTGGATCATACTAAAGTCAGAGCTAAATTACCTTTCATGACTAAGCAAGAATCTAAAAAAACTGAAAAACTGAAAAGACTACTTGTACCACACTGACTTACAGAGCTGCTCTCCCCCAGCCTCGGGGTGTACCAGCACTCACACCCCTCTGGTAGAAAAGGTAGAAAACTTACACTTCTCAGTGTGGGAACGTAACAGCTCCTTCACTTTGCAGTCTAATATAAGGACTTGTTGTCTAATCTGAGTCCCTTCATAAGCTAACCCTTCCCAGCAAAACAAAACAGTTGGATACATCCAGGGAACAAAATGCATGATGAAAAGAAATGAAGGATTATCTTTAAATTATGAGTATTTGTACTGAAATAATGTGGGGATTTCTGGAAGCAGGGATGAAGGAGGAAAGAGAAGGTGGTGGAGGAAACTGAGGAGCTAGAAACTGCTTCTTCCTATCAAGGCCCATCAGACTTTGGCAAGTAAGAGGACATGGAGCCAGATACCACGCATGGACTATCTCAGGGTAAGGGCTTAATTCTTCTTTAGCTCTGCCTTGTTGTTCCTGTGGTAAATCCCCAGGGACGATGGATGTCAGAAGACTTGTATCAGACTTACTCTAGCGTAACAAGGAGCAGAACCTGGCATCGAGTTGTATCAAATACAGTCAGAGGAACCAATTCCCGACACATCTATCTGCTGACAATGTTAGATTAGATTTTTGCAAAGTAAAAAGAGAAGCTGACCCATTCTCTGCAATTTAAGTGATCAACCATTTCTAAATCTACTAATTAATATTTCTTTGCAACAAAATAAAAGGAAAAAAATACTGTACAAGTCTTCTTTTTAAGGGAAAAAAAAAAAATCATCACTGAAGAAAGTGGAACATACCTGTTAATAAAAGCTATGCTACAGGCAGGGCCAGCCCCTCTCCTTCCCCCAAAGAAGCAATTTACAACAGTGAGAGGACGTAAGTCAGGGGATCAAACACAAAAGAAGTTTAAAAGCAGGTTTTGGCTGCAGTAGTGATGCAACCTAATGGGGGCAAGAACAACTTAATGCCACATAAATCCATTTTTCTGGTAGGGCCAGAAGGCTCTGAGGCAGCCTGACAGCTGATTCCACCTCTCCGGGATGTCAGTAGGCAATGCTCTTTAGAAAAGCACAGCCCAGACTTAAGAAGCTTTACTCACTTTTGCTTCCTCATGATGAGTTGCAGTATGTGGCACATCAAGAGGCAAAGACTTTCAGCATTGCCATGTCCAGTGCTCCTAGCATTAAGCTCTTGAAACAGACTGGGTTTTTTTCTTGAAGATCCTGCTTCTAAACTCCATTTTTGCTTACAAAAAATGGAAGAAGAAAAAGACTGGGTAATATAAGCTGAGCAAATTAAAGTTAAATAAAAACACACTATGACAAACTAATCATCACAAAAGTAATGAGATTAGACAAGTTCATTATTTTGGAAATAACTTATTTTTGACTGCTTTAGTCTGGGAATAATACCTATTTGAGAACCTAACGTTAGGCAGATAATTTTCTATTCGTATCTCCATGTTCCCCCATAATTAATGGAAAAAGTTTAGGAATAAGAATGTATATGAGTTTCTGTGTTGCTTTATTTTGCCAAACCAGGCATTGTCAAGCAGGACCTTAACTTTTGTGGATGGCTGACTTCAAAACAAATTTGCTTCGTCTGCTTTACAATAGTCATTAGCTTATTTCTCCAGTCCTATAGTAATGAGGTATACTTTTTAGTCACAACCACTTGAGACATCTGCCAATACAAATGGCACAGAGGTACTTAATTTCCAAGGGTCACTGTTATGCGACAGGCCAAAAATTGGGTATCACTGTTTTTGCTCTTTCCTACAATCTCTTCAGTCAAGACACATGTATGAAGACATTAAAATATCCATAATCTTTTGCACACACTAATATACCCTATACTCTGTTTCCTTAAAAAGGCATTTTTACCACTTTGTCCACAACAGCAGCAGATCCACTACAAAGCAATGACAAAATTCATAGCTATAATCTGCATTTTCTCTGATATTATTGGTACACCAGCTTCCAGCCATTAGCAAAAAACAACTTTACTAGTTTCTTTCTCTTCCTCTTCCTTACTTAGAAAAGAGAAAAAGGATTTTTTTCTTCTAAAACCTATCTAATGATTCTAAAAGAATCTCCTCCTTACCATGTTTACTCCAATAGACCGTTGCTCTCTTTACTCCACTATTCTTCTCCTATATAATTATACTTTTAAAAAAAGCAACTGCTTCTTTTAAAGTTTTGTATGGATTTTTGTCTTTTACTTATCACAGTATTTAATCCTTAATATACTTGTAGAATACACCACATTTTGCCCTATTTACACATTTTCATTTTGTAGCTGCTCTTTTTTTCTGAAAAGTGTCATCCTTCATAGATTTTTTTTTTAAACAAATGCATGAAATCCAACAAAGTTTTAATTCATTAACAAATTGAATTGACATATATGATATAAAATACAGGTATTAGACAAATGTCAATCTGCAAAAATATCTGTTGCTAATAACGAACCATTATTTAATGCTATTACATAGCTGAAAAATTCTAAACAAACATTTTATTTAAGCATATTTAAGATGGCTGGACCTTTTTTTGCAAAACAGCCATCCGTCTTCTATGCTATGAAAAACAATTGTTCAGGACTTCAGCAGCCTTGCCCAGTGCACGAGTCAAGCTGATTTTTGCTGAATCAGGGTTTTAGTTCTCAATGATACCAATTTTTCTTTTCACACTTCAGATTTCCTCTCCTGGGGCGGGGGGGGAGGGGGTGGGGGAGATCTACTTTTATCAGAAATTTCCAGTAGACTTACTCTGGTTAAAAATCATTAGTCTTAAAAAATAAAATGGAAGCATATAATTTCCATGATGAAGAATAATAAGCCAAGTATTAGATTAGCAGCTTAGTTACTTCCATATGCTAGAAAATATTTACAGCATCGTCCTGTACTGTTAGTCTTTACTGCTTTGATAACAGAAAATTTTGCGCGAAGGGCATGGTACAAATTCATTCATATTGTTTTTCACTGTGGAGAAAAGTACATCAGAATAATCATGTCAGACAACTAAGAGCTTCTATAATGACAAATGTAATTTTGAATATTCTGGGCCAGAGAAGATGAGGAAGTATGGCAATTTTGAATGGCGTTTCTTTTCTTATTAAAACCTAGAGACTGTTGGTGTTTGTGTTTCCCAATTCATATAAAAATACCTTTTTATCATTAAAAAAAAGTATTTTGCCAAAGGAAATGCTTACAACATAATGATATTACTCCCTTTTAGAAACTTAACTTTACCCAGTATGTTTTATTACTGAAACAATATATTGCCACTGAAGTAAATTATTATTCTATCAGTTCTTTTTGGTTGACATGACACTGTCAGTAGAAATCTAGCTTCTAGTTAATGTACCACTAGAGAGTCAGGTGTCTCTTCATGTAAGTTGTATGTACACTTATATCCATACATTTCACTTGAACGGCAACTAAATATAAATACATTCGTATTCTTGCCTTTTGCCCTTTTCATCTTCATTTTCCTCAGTAGTCCAAACAATCAAGAATTGCACATTTCATCTGTTGCCAGTGCCTCAATAATTATGATGGAGCTATAAAGGAAATTATACACTCCACAGATGATTAAATCAGCCTAAACATTCTACTCTCATGATTCATTGTGGCATGAATGAAGACACCATATTCTTAGTCTTATATCTGTCCTGCTAATTTTCCTTTGCTTCATTTTTTTTTTTTGCCTGGTATCTTTGACCCTTCTTTTGCTTCTTCCCATCATCTGTCTCTCTCTTTTTTCTTCTAATTAGGCCACTACTTTTTTTTCTCTCCTTCTTGCTCCAGGTATACTTCTGTCCCTGCTCTCACCTTTTTTCCACATTATCTCTTTCTAAGCACAATACCAATGCCAGTTTTTTTTTTTTTTCTTTTCTGATTTGTGAAGGTCTTTCTTTCCTCTGTCCCTGCCCAGGCTTCCTACCCCCTGCCTAAGCTTTTCCTTTCTCCTCTATTATGAGGTATGGTCTCTTATATTTCTAGCTCTAAAGTTCCCTGAGCTTTTGGGAAAACTATAGCTATGGTGAAACAACATAGGTTTGTCCAAAACTACAGCTGGCAATTCAATTCAGTTATCAGCTTTGTTTGTTCACAAGTAATAATATAATTGCCCTAATTACTGGAAATTTAGAAATTAAATAAAATGAAAACTCTAAAAAAACACCCCCCCAAGACAAATCTCTTGGGAAAATGCATTTAAAGAAATCCCTCTGCCAGGAGTTTCAGACTGCCTACACAGTGTGGTTGCTTTTTAGAGGATTATAACACAGTAAAGCTCAACAGAAATTGCTACTTAAGCGATGTAGATTGAAGCATCTCTACTAACAACGAAACTGCACTAAATCCAGGCGAAGAGCTAGTTCTTAAAGTATGTAGTTGTATGGTTATAGCCCTCACATGTAATATACACCCTCTACCTCTATTCAGTTCAGCTTTTCTGACACGCAATATTTCAAATCAAGAATAATTTTATTATATTATTTTGTTTGCAGTACTACATAAAGTGTAAGAAGACTGAGGAAAGCAATGATCAATTGGCAGTCATTTGCAAAGACCCTAGATAAAAGCACACCAAGGAAGAAATGCCGTAATAGTACATTCAGTCTCATACTTAGTCTGTCTTGAAGTATGCTGCATTAAGGCTGTTGTAACATTATCAGTACTTATAGTCTTTTGTAAACCAAAATTACACGACTGCACAATGCTCCTTAGAAAACAACCTCTTTTTTCAAGACAACTCTTGAAACTAAACGTAGACGCTCCCATAAATCTTCTGTGATTTGGGTGCTACGTTTTAATTTTCTTGTAGCCTTCTCATTTATATTTTATAAAGACATTCCTATTTCTACTCCCATATTGAGAATATTATCTTCTATCTATACATCTTTTCAGCAGGAACACCCATTGCTACAATATTCTCTACTATCTTATACCTTGCTGCAAAACAAAAGGACAGAGAGATTCTTCTGACAAATTAAGTAATCATAAATTACTATTAGATTAATAGATTCTTTTAAGTGTTGCCTTTAGCTTTCTTTTTGTTTTGCCTAAGGGAAGAAGTCAGAAATGGGCCTTTGCAAAACAATCTGTAAAGTCAAAGAGAGTTTTGTTGGATTAATAGGTTCACAATTTAGTATCTCTTCCTTCTTTTCTTGACTAAAAATTTATTACTGGGCAATATTTTCAAAGCTAGGTATTCATATATCCAAACAGAAGTGGCCAGTTCTCAGAACTATTAAACACCTAAAGAAAACTTAAAAATCACATGGAATACTTTGAAAAAGAGGCTAGCAGTTCCTAAGGCACAAAAGGTTTATTTGGGCATCTAATTTTAGGCATCCAATATTAGAAGTTTTGAGGTGCAGAAATTATGGTAAACTTTACAGGGAACAAACATACCTGTGCATAAATATATTAGTGATTGCACAGAAACCATTACAGTCATTACAGTTATGGTCTGCCCCCCTTCATATTCAGTAGAGACATACTTGAAAACAGTTCAAAAGAGCTAAACTGTAAAATGTGAGAAAGAACGAAGAATCCAGCCTTTACTAAAAAATGGTGTAAACTCACATAGCATTAATGAAGAAACAATATCTAACATATAAATTCTGGAAGGACTTTATTAAAGACTGAGAAGCAAATGCATAGGATGTTTGACTGCTTCTGAACGCTATACGCTGCATGAAGTTTTGCATTCATCCATAAATTAGAAGCAGAATTTGAAATCTTACATTGCAGTAGTCTAGTCAATGCAATTCTACATTCCACTTTAGGAAAACTGTTAGCACAAGCTCTAAAAAAGAATTATATTCCATTCACTGCCCCTATATATTTTAGGGCCACTTTAAGATAAATAGTGCTGTGATAAGAGGAAAAAAAAAAAGAGCATTAGCACTAGCATTTCAGCAAAACTATTTCATTCTGAAAAGTTCTGCAGAAATTACACTATGCCAATGATATTTAATTGTAACATAAAAATTAAACACCATTTACTTGATATAAAATTGGGATAGTATGTAAATTAAGTAAGTTTCAATTCATGTCTTCTTACTCACATCTGTTGGCAGTTTAAATAGTTTTAGTGTCATTAATTGTTATAAAAGTGCAAGATTTGCTGTATGCTTGCCACTTAGGACCAAAGGCACAAAAGTCTAATTGAACTAAGTAATTAGTAATTTGTCATTTCCTATTGTCAGCAATTACTTTCCATTAGAAATCCTCACTGAAAATTCTAATTTGAAGTGAGGTTTGCATTTTATTGCTGTCCATCCAAATTAGTTTAAAATTGACAGCTACATTTTCATTTAAAAATTTAAAGATATTAAATATGCTTGAAGACACTGAGGCATATTCTACGCCATGTGTAGTTGTGGTAATGTATCTGGACTCAAAAGAATGAGAAGGAAAATCCAAAATACTTCTTTCTTTTCTTCAAATACAAAGTATGTACAAGTGTTACATAGTAGGCCACATCACACTCTTGCTCATGCGAATAGCCCCCTTAATTGGCAATTTAAATAGGTAACACAAACAGAGTATGACACACAAAATTGTATAAGGATTCATTGGATTTCTTATTTGCTTTTACAAAGGGAACCAGAAATTGGTATTGAAAATGCAGGGGTAACAGGAACGGAAGCTTGTATTTTCATGCCTTGTCCTAGAGGCTTTTCCTTGTGGTTTTACCACAAGAGCAATTTTTTTTTTTTTTTTCCCAGACATGTTAAAGCAATCAGCACTGTCCAGTTGCGAATACTTGGTGTGCAGAACAAGGCAGTGCTTGGGAGGGCAGGAGTGCTGCAGGTTCCTCAGAAACACACAGGGCTGATTAGGCATGAGGAGGTAGAGATTTATAATTAAGACGTGTCAAACCAATATCTACCATGGTTTCAGGGCTCATAACATGGAACTGCCTAGCAAGCAGCAACTTATTGCCTTGTAAAATGCTTCTGCTGCCCAGTCCAACCCAGTCCCGAAACTAGGGGACAACTGGATATCGCAAGGGGCAAAGTGGTTCAACTTTACTCTGTTGGAAGAAAGGCAAAAATAATAATGTTATAAATTCACCACTGTCCCAGAGCTCTTTTGCAAGCAAGTTACAAATCTGAAAGTGAAGAGCATGGGGGTTTATTGCTTTTAATGCAAAAATTGCTCAAACCCTGAAATAAGATCATGCTTAGTGCCAGCTGACAAATGTTTCAATGGTAAAGCTAACAGTTTAGCAGAGGTTCTTACTAAATGTGTTCAGAACATACCGACTGGGTATCAGTTGCTATCCACTTGTAAGTAAGCCTCTCATAAGAATATGTACAGAAGATAAAAGGTATACGATAAGTTTTCACCATAAAATGGGGGGAGGAAAATTGATGTATAAAGAGTTGGCCAAGTGTGTACTGATATTTTAAGGTATTCATTTACAGAATTAGAAAACTATTAAGACCAGAAGACAACAGAATTGCACAATTCTATGTCTAATAATGGAACAGTTATTAGTATCAAGCACATTTGCACTTCAGCTGCAGTTCTATGGTATACTGCCATCTTTCTTTTTCTTAATTTATGTGATATGATAATTAACCTTTAAATCTAGCAATGATGATGGATTTCCCTTCAATATTCTACATTCATATTTCCCGAAAGCACACATCTTTCACTGAAACTCTCTGATAACCAGTTAATACACATCACAGACTACTAGCACTCTATATTAAGCACATATTAATTACTGTTAATTTAGAACACAATTCCTACGAAGAAACATATCTACACACTTACAAAAAGCTCACCACAATTAACGTTATGGAAAAAAAAAAAGTGAAGAATTCTAATCATTCATCACTAATAAATAACAGGCATCGTCCACAACACTTTCATAGCTGAAGTAGACTGTGCCAGGGAATCTCTCAGACAGTATCATTGGCCTCTTTCCTTAAACTGATTTAAGCACTACATTCACTAGGAATAGATTTGTTGCTTCTTTGGAGGGGCAGGGGACAGGGGAAGAGGGTACAAAAGAAAACAGAAGAGGAAAAGGTCAACTGGACTCTCAACCCAAGTCCACTGGACTGGCAGAAGCCTCACTCCAACCCCCCGCCACCTTCCACTGCAATCAGTTTTACTTCATACTGTATTGGTAGGAGCTGATTATAATTAGATGTTTGATATGTATTAAAGAAAAAACTGATCTCCAAATGCACAGACTGCTTCCTAATTATGTGTTTCCTAATTCCATGGGGTGTTCAAAGCTAGGGTTTGGAGGTATTTTCAGAATAATAAAGATAGTAGGTATACTGCAAACCATTATTCTGCCGTTGCTGCAGCTGGGTTTAATTGCCAATAAGGCACTGAACAAAACAGAGAATTAAATTAAAAGTTCAATAAACACTGATCAATATTCTTGTAAATACCAAGTCTATAAAATGATCTTCTCTTTAAATGTAGTTATACTACAGGTACTGTGTAGATGATCCTCATTTGAATTTCATGTCTTGCTTGAAAGTCTAGTTAAATTTCTTCCCGGTAAAAACATTTTGAATCTAGGAATGCTGTCAAAAAAGATTATAAACCTGCTTTTATTCTTAAACTGTTGCTGTGTTCTGATTTCGCATTAGCTCACGATCAGCTGAATAAAGAAGTCATCTTCTGTCTAACATGTAAATAAATCATCAGCTTCAGCTACTTTACCACTAGCTGTTTGTCATTCAGAAAAATAATGGTTAATCAATGACTAATCAATGAAGATGTGTAACGTATTAGTTTGCAGTCCTTCATCATCCTATTTTCCTCAATTGCCTGGGGGTTTGTGTTCAGTACTTACAGAATCGATTACAATTGTGAGTGATCATTCAGCTCATGTTGAGAGCTGTCAGCTGTGCTTTCTGCTAGGAGTTTTTACCCTCCTGTTTAATACGAGATGCTAATATTTAGCTGCATCTGACAAGCTAGATACCATAGTAGAAAATTTTATAAGAACTGCTTAAGTAACTAATTGCAACACTACATGTCACTTGATGAAACTAAACTTTTCCTGACTTCACAATAATCATAAGCATTACTGGCTTGCTGGGGAAAATTAAAGGAAAATAGCTGTCTGCTTGAGTCTGATCATGCCTGCAGGGAAGGTCTAAGAAAGGCAACTGACAATGATGCCTTTGTGCATAACTGCAGGGGGAAAACAGATAATTCTTCAATTTTCATATAAACTGACATTCTTCACCATATGACATTCATGTGTATGCTCAATTTCCTACCAGAGGCACTAGAAAAGTTGGACCCACAGACTTTTGATATACAACAACATAAATGAGTAACAAAGGTTTCTATAACGAAAGTAATGTTTCACTGCTTGACAAGGCTGTTTGCTTTGAAGCAGATTTAAGCTTGTCACCAACATAAGGAGAAAAGATGGGCTGTTGTTCCCACACACACGCCAAATATATTACTACCGATGTATAGGTTTATTCACTTATAATTACTGTTTTCATACTTCTCTTAGAACATGCATGTCAGTGGTAGTCATAGGGCGTGATGGTGGAAACTAATAATTGTTAATGTATTTCATTAAATATTTAGAACTGAGCAGTATTGATTAAAATGGCAATGTGTAACTGCGCATTTCTAGTAGTTTTAGCTCCAACAGCTCCCTCTCGTGACTGAAATGTCAAAGCTCCCTTGCCTAAACAGCTACGTTTGGATGTCACGCTAAGCTTACCGGCACTCTTTCCATAGCCAATATTAAGTAAAAGAGGGAGAGAGAAGTTGCCTTACCAGTAAATCAGGCTAATATATCTCTTTAACTTAAAACATTGTAATGTAAGTCAATAATCAATGTTAATATTAATATTTAATCTAGAAAAGTAACAAGAGTAATTTCTCCTTTAATTTAAGGAATACAACTCACCTAGGGATTATTTTAATATTGTAGTGTTTTGTTCAGTCGCCTTATTTTTAGCTGGTGTGATAGACAGGGAAGATAGCAACAGATTTCAGGAAACAAACACTTTCCTACCACAGAGTCTAAAAGCTGCACTGATACCCATGGTACTGAAAATAACCAGTGCCTGGTTTTTACATAGCACACAGAAACAGTCCAAATACACCCTCTAATTCAAAAAAATACGTGACCCATTAAAAATAGCTACCTTGCTATAGAGAAGAGCATTGCCAGCATTAAATCTTATTATATTTCTATGTTTTTGTCCCTTATCTGTATTGGAAATAAAACTACCTTTTGTAAAATAATAGATAGTCAGAACTTTTTTGTTTTATATACAGATTGATACAAACCACCAATTTCTAAGATGATCAGAGAAACTGCTGGTGCATTTAGTATTACTGCATACAGGAAAAATAAAACCAATTAGCTATTAGTTACAAGACTAGTATTAGACAAATAAAAATATAAGGCCTACAAATTATGCGTAGCCATGATCTCCCTACAATCAAGCAACCAAACATTGTAAAGGAGAAAAACTTCATGTAGCTATGTAGTCACATTATCCACAAGAGTTGTAAAAGCATGACAACAATCATTATATTTAGCTTATATTTTGGAAAAAAAATTAAGATCCTTTGGCTAAGCTGCCCCCAAGGATCTGAATTAAATTCCTGGTGATAGCTTGGTTGTTTTCCCCTTAAAGCTTCCTATAGTACACAGAAATATTTAGACATGGTCTATTCATCTTAACAACATCTTGAACACCCACCCCAGCTCCCAGCCCTTCAGAATGACAACACAAATAATTGCTCTGAAATCACAAAGTAAAGGAAACAACACTTTAAATCATGGATGACATTTTTAGTGCAAACTCCTATTGTTTCTCATTTCTTAAGTTCCTGCCAAAGACTCAAAGAACAGAAATAGGCAAAACAGATCCATTCCCTCTTAGTTATTTGGTGTCTACAGAATAGCCACATTTTGTTGGACCAGTTAAGACAAGAACAAAAATACTTGTCTGCTTATATCAAGTTCATACTCTGAATTACCTTGCTTTGTCAGTTGACACTTTCTTTTGGTCTGGAAGGCCCCAGCTCACAGTAACATTATTGTCAATAACAGCCAGAGTATGGTGACTATGTATGACTAAAATCTTCTCATTTATGACTTTGCAAGCCAAATTGTGTTCTGACATTTCATGAAAATGTATTTCTAACATGATTTTCTTGAGAAAAATTGCTAATCTTTGTGTTTAAAATTAGACATCTACACCAAAACATCTAAGCAATCATATTACATAAAAATGACAAAAGCGCTAATTTTATCCAAACAATTGATAAGAAAAGTCTTATGAACTACAATATGATTCCTGATGCACAGAACATTTTTCTTTTTTTCCTTTTTTTTTTTTTAAAAAAAAGGTATAATCATCAAAACAATGACAAATGAAAGACTCAGAAAAGGTTATGACTTGACAAAGTAACATTTTTAAAACTTGGACACCAATCAAATTGATATAAGCATCAGTGATGCAACACTTTCTGACACTAAAGTCTTTACCACTGTCTAAAATATATAGAATAGCCCATCGTGATTGTTTAATGTCAACTTTTGTTCATAAGCTCTTTTATAAAAGTGAAACAGGGAAAAATGATTTAAAGCCGTTCAATTTGTCTATTTACCTTAATCTTTAACTATTCCCATACGTCTTAGCTACATGATGTATGACTCGCCATAAACCAATTTTTCAAAGATATACAAGACAGAAAAAAGTCAGGCTCCTAACCTTTTATGCACTGAACTTTCATAGACAGCTGGCAAAACAAAACACTCCTAGGCTTCAGAAAAAGCTGAAATGTTATTTTGCTTTCTTGCTTTTATGAAACATTTGCATCCGTTAAATAAGATACAGTTGAAGTATCTCATCATGGCAAACAATCTAAAGGGAGAAAGGTCTTTTTAAAAACTTAAATTAAACTAAAAACTTGATGGCTGCTATTTCAATAGAACAATTAGACTTCCATTTGGGAAACAAACACTAGAGTTTTGCACTGTTTTCTGAAAACCAGCCTGTGACACCATATGAATCCCAACATTAAAAATTGCAAGTGGGGTAATCTCACTTTATGGTCATACGCGTAACCCAAGGCACTCAGTCTAATGACTGTTTTTCTAAGTATTTAGTAGTAATATTCACTTTAATATGCATCAGTCTGAAGCACAGGGCAATGCAACACACACTTTTTGCTTTAGTTTTGCAAGACTTTCACTAGCAATTTAGAAAATAAGAAACACACTGCAGAATGAAAGTGTCTGACCTATCAAGAACGGTCAGTAGGCTGAAGCAAGGCAGAGAGGTGTTGATTAGCAGGAAGTTTTTGCTCCATACAAGAAGTTGCAGCATAGGATCCATTTGGGCATTGGGAGTAAGCAGGGTACCGTGTAGGATTGCTCGGAAACTTATTATTCTTAGTCTAAAAAAAGATTAAAAAACAAAAACAGAATAAAAATGTGCAATAATGGAAATAGATTTAGTTTTCTTTTACACAATAAAAAAACATTTATAGTTTGGTATACTGTGGTAAGCCAATTAAGAAACATAGTCTTCAATTTATATTAAAGAACATCATTCATATTTTTTGTTTCTGTTTGAAATATTTAAATAAACTTCTCCATCAAAGGACAGAATTGTGAACTTCATAACTCAAGACAGTTTCTCATATCAACAGGAGCTAAAGCTTTTCCTTAAGTCTATCAACATACATTTTGTCTGTAATTTGGTATCACTACGCATTTCAAAAACGTTTGGTGTCAGACCAGGTAGAGGTATCTGACAATGGAGAGCAGGGGGCTGTGTGTAAATTTTCTAAGACTGTATCTTCAGAAACCTCACTGTCTTAGAATATGTTTGTGCTAAAACAAAACAAGAAGATACATACACAGAAAGAGGGGGGAGGAAAAAAAAACACCAGAAAACGACAACAAATAAACACCTTTTAAACTTACAACTTTAGAGAAGGAAAAACAGTTTTAATCTAGCATATATATTTTTATATATATATTTTGAATCCTAGAATTAAAATGCCTGTTTTTTAAACTTCAAGTAAGCTTGAGAAACTGACTGCAGATCATGTATACAATGTAGGGTCAATGCTGTATTGAATTTCTAGACCATTTTCAGACTACCTTCTGGCAATGGAAGCATTTTGACCACTGACACTCCCTATGGGTATATCTGACTATCCTGGTACAATGCACCATTCCCCATTATTGAATCTACAACAAACTGCTGTAGGTTATTCATTGATTGAGTGTTTAAGTGTATTCTTTGGGAGCAAACGGAGAATGAAATCTGTAAACAATCACGCGCACAAAATCAGCAGAATTCTTCACTCAGAGATGGTTTTCAGTTTCAGCACTTAATTATCTGTATTCTTTGATAAAAACTCTGTCACTTTAAATAAAGATGCACAGGAATTCTCCTTTTAAAAGATACACCAAGATACAACGTGGCACTGCACATTTTATCTCAAAGAAAAATTAAGCCATCATTGGCCAATATGACTACATAGGGACATAAGGTTTAAGCACATCTGCCATACTTTATGCAAACATCTTTATCTAGATCAATTACAATATGCACTATCACTGTTAAATAACCAATATAGATGCAGACTGCAGCTCTATAATGTTCCTAATGAAGGTTAGAACAGATATTAAGAGCTACATGTTCATAAGCTCAAGCAGTAATTGTGTGTGCTTCTATGCCTGTGCATATCTTCAATCAAGCTGTATTTTGATATCACAGGAAAATGTTCCTTTTTCCACTTTAACCAGTGCAAAAAACCTCTTTCATTCTCATATATATATCTGAGTTCATTTGTACAGTTTGTCTGCCACTACGTATTTATAGCTATTGCCTGAACAAGCGGTTCATACAGTACTGTGGGAGATAAAAAAAAAGAAAGACGTTTGAAGCTTACTTCATCATAATTTCCGCCTTTGATTTAACAAAAAAATACAAAAAGGGACATTTTTGTGAATATATACAAATTATATTATTTCAGCTTGAGAAAACTGTATTCGTATGTGTCACTGCAGTACAAAAGCATAATAGAAAGCTTACATTTCTTAGAGTTAAATCTTTATGGTTAATCTTACCATTAATCTACTACACAGCTTTATTACTCCCTCCCATTCTTACTGAAATACTGTAACTACAATATCATTATTTTCTATTTCAAAATAGCACCCAAACACCAGGGGTAAAGGAGTCTTTGTCATGTGAAGTCCTTTCCATACACGTAGCAAAGATTTGACTGTGCTCCAAAGAGCTCAAAGCCGAGTAGTTTGGAGCAAAACACACAACATGTTGAAAATAACATTTTTGCTCTATAAACTGAACTTCAAACTACATTACGATTCTGTTACACTAAAGTATAGAAGAAGGAGAACCAGCATGCTCTGTGCACAAAGACATTGCAATGTAAGTTGAGCATAGACTAGGTTAAAAAAAAAAATAGAGTGTCTGATCTGTCTATAAATCATCTGGGTATGCATATTCACAGACAAGAAAATATTAGGGTGCAGCACAGCAGGACTCCATAGGTACCATAATTCAAGCATTTCAGCTGCACATGCACTACAAGACAACACTCCCCTGTGCCAGCTGACACCCATACACGTGTGGCTGTGTCCAGACTGCAGGTTGGAGTGAGGTCTTCAGCAGGGTCCCCTTGGAGAGAACGTTTAAGTTCACAGTCAGTCCAGAAGGATTTGGTTTAGACAATCAGGGAGTCAGACTGCAAGTTGCACCATGGAGAGCATCTGTTCTGCAACTCAGACACTCCCAATAGGCACTTTTGAGCGGATGCTCAAGTGTGTTATTAAATTGTGGTAGGGTATCAATTTTCCTATGCTGACTGATGAGGTTCAAATCCATACCTCCTACCTCCCCAGGGATCAGATCAGCCATCTGCCAGGAACCCCAGCCTATGCTTTCCCTTCCCTGTATGTTCCAAGTATGCACACATACTTGATAGGCTAATGTGGGACCGGGCAAATTTCCATTCAGAAGTCCAACAGTACCAGTCTCTAGATGCCTGCCTAATTCCATGGATGTCCAAAGCCATGCCCAGGAATCAGATTCAGTCTCATCCCATTACAACTACTTCTGTAGGAATCCTAGAGTATTTTGTCTGGTCTCCAGCTGCCACTTCAGAAACATGCAGATTTCCCATAGTACATCTTCTGGCCACATTGAATGCTCCAAGACTGTCTGAAACAGCACAAAGTATCTATATTTTGACAAAGCCTACATTTAAACGGCAATAGTCCATAAGGCTGACAGGGCATCTCAAATACCAGAAACAGTCTAACCATATTAGCTTTCTTGAGATATGATGATTAGCACAGCCAGAGTAGCCACAGTTTATATGGTTTAATTCTTTTAGCCTGTAGTTCAGGTATCTCTTCACAAGACCCATTGGACTATGGAGACTTACTCTCTTGTTCTGCTTCTAAACATGCCCAGAAGCATCTTATTCTTGAGCACTGAACAACCATATATTCATATAGACCACTGGGAAGCTGCTTTTATGAATGCATTTTCCTGCACTTTGTATGAAACAATTAATGGGTAAAACACAAATAGCCACTGGATCAAGAGCAGATCACAGATTTCCCATTCCTATCAGAGTGCCCCAGCCAGGAGTCCTGCTTGATTCCTTCACAATACCTCTTTTCTGCAAAGAAGGACAGGAAGAGCAGCCTAGATGTGGTATAAGATAGTGAGACCTCTCGCTGAAAAAAAGAGATATGGATTTGAACCTGATATAGGTTCAAGTCTCCACCAGTCTGACTGATGTTCCTTCTGCTGAACGCCTCATACCAGTGAACAGAAATTCTTTTCAGGAAAGGAATATTCTGGTTTGTGTTTTGTTAAAGAAACAGCATCAAGGATCAAACACCAAGAGATAACTTAAGGTTATAAATATCACATAGAGGAGGCTGTTCAAGCTCTGAAAAATTAATGCAGTGCTTCAATACCACTTGCAATCGTGATTTCTTACTGACTAATTTAGCTGGTCACCTTATAAGTGTCTGCGAATAGAAGAGATCAGTAAATCTGATGGTTTATGCTATCAGTAAGTCTCTCAGTCAGAGAAGCCAAAGTAGAGGTTTCATGTCACAAATGAGGCCCATAAATGTCAAATATTGCTACATCCAGTATCATAACAGCTGTAATGTGACCCTTCAAGGGCAAGTATACCTGCAGGTCCAAACACACAACTGTGTAGGCTATACAGGGGACTTGGAAGCACTTTAAACCTCACCTTGAATCTCTCATGGCTGACTAACTTCATGTTAATTCTGTTATGTCATAGAGTTTCCTTTGGAAACGGGGTCTTATGCCATTATGGGAATTTTCAAAATACTTCAAAGCAAGACAATCACAAAACAGATATAGCAACAAGAAAAGCAAAAGTTTTGTTTGGTTGCTTTTTTTCATGATTAATAAAGTTCTATGGCACTGTTAACTATGCACTCTTTGTTAGCTCATCTTTTAAGGTTGGGTAAACCTAGTAACTGCATTATTTAAAAAAATGTCACTCTAGAGTTTTGTATTCTTGTGTTTTAGCTGGCAGGTAAAGAAGAGGAAAAGGAATTTCTTCCTCTGCATAGTAAACACATACAACAAAGCAAACTATCCTCATAAGAATTTTTCCTTTGGAACAGTTCTCTGCACATACCTATCTTTAAATCATATTAACATGGAAAAACTAGGGCATTCAACACTTTTCTGCACAAAACCCTATTATGTTCCATTTCCCATCCTGAGGAAGACATCAAGACTGCATGTAATCACCTTGTCACTGTTCCATTTTAAGTGTGGTCAGAACTGGTGTTGTAAACTCCCAAAAGTGGGGCTTAGTCATTTGACAGCAAACATTTCACTCCCCAAGTCAAGTTTGTTGATAGAAATTGGCTCTGCTGCAACATTCATTACAAAGTCATTTTGTTTTAAACATTGGGATCACCTTATGTGTGGTTACATCAAGGGGGCCACATGAAAGAAGTCTGAGCACATTTGGGTGAGCAAGTTAAAATCTGGCAGAGATGCAGTGCTTGCCACTAAGGCTGTGCTGGGAAGAACTCACAAGGCTTGAGACTGCACACACTGCATTAGCTCTGCTCCCTGATATGTATGTATTACAATACATACAAACACACTTGAAATATATGGTCGCTTTCTTCTTCGGTCATAATACTTACTTTCTATAGGTAAACACCTGTAGCATCTTACATACCAGGAAGAGAAAAGTCTTCTAGAACATCCACAATGTACACATACAATAAGAAATATCATTCCAGAATATAGCAAACCAAGTGCAAACAACTGTTCTATGCTTTCATTCTGCCAAATGCCTGGTTACCTGCTCCCACCTTTTTTGTTGCACCTAAGGGAGTCCTCACTGATGGCTGACAATAAATTTGTACTATGGTTGCTACTTAAGTCCATAAGCTTTCCACAGGGTAGAAAGACAGACTTGAATCTTTACGGCATACCACTTCCACTGCTGAAAATGTTACTAGGATCATCCCAAGTTTCACCAAGCATGTGTTAGTAGGTACTGGTTTAGGAACTATGGGGTAGAAGAAAAACAGATTAAGTTTGCTTTTCACAAATAGTCATAGTCAAGAGGGATAACAATTATTGCTTTGCTTTCTGGTTTTGGGACAAGAAGAATGTGTGATACATAGAAAACTCTCTGAAGATTATTTAGGCAGGGGTCCAGCTTGACTCCCTAGTACACCCCACCTTCTCTTTCTCATCAAGGAAAGCTTCCTCAGTTGTGATTATCATGACTCAATTTTATCTGTTCTGTAAAAATCTGTAGTAAGAAAGACTAAAGGAACAAATTTTTTTAACAATGTTGTGTTACTGCTTCTACTATGAAACTTAAGCGTGAATGGCAGAAGCAGGCAGGGCAACTTGCAAGAATTCTGGTGAATCAAAAAAACATTTTGGTTGGAAAAGACCCTTAAGACCATCAAGTCCAATTGTTAAACTAACACTATAAATTCCACCACTAAAACAGTGATATATGAATAGTCTGTGCCTGGACAACTGTTTAAGTTTCACATTTGGGAGAGAAGACCTGAGAATTAAGTAAAAATAAGAAAAGCCTTAGAGTCCTATACCAGGAAATCTAAAGAGCAAAACACCTCAGAAACAGCCTATGGAAAGGATTGAGCTCTGATCGTCCCCAACCCCAGTAAGAACAATTTCCTTCTCAGGAAACTATTTGAAGAGAACAAAGTGACAGTTAAAAGGCAAGATTTTTGGTTTTTTTAAAACTTTTATTTGCAATTATTTGCAATTAGTAGATTTTCTAGGTACAAGACAGTCTCTTAATAATCTAAGATTCTTTTCTACATTAAACATTTGTTGGTCTTGCACCTTGACAGATTCAGAAGGCCCAAAATAGAAGCAATACAAGCATATATCTTATATCTTTAAATGTTACGTGGTACTAAAGGAGAAGAGTAATTTTAGAAGCTAGACTACAACACCTGAATGCAATAAAGTGACTTCTGAAGGTGCTACATTTCATTTGTATAGAGTATAAATGAGGTGAGTGCATTTTCTTTTTTATATCGCAGCTCAGAAAATAACAGTTGATCTAGAACAGCTGGAAAAAATTAGTTATTGACATATCAGTTTAGAAAAGGCTTAATACAGAAGGACAAGGAAAGTGTTGCATGTTTTGCATTAGCATAACAGAGTGACACTTACTGCAATTTTAATTACCTAATATGCATATTTGAAAGTTGTCTGAAAATTATCACTGACAACTTATTATAGTTACTAAGAAATTAGCAGCTCCAACTGTGAAGGGCGCTAGATGCTGGCAGAGGCAATGCTTGCTGCTGTCAGAACAAAGGGAGAAGCTGGTGGGAATGTAGACATGTTTTGGTTGACTAAGGTAGGATGATTGCTAAGGTATCTGGTGTAGATGGTGGGTAAATAGTGCTGATGGTGGATAACAGCTAGGAATAGTAGCTGGTAGACACTGAAGAACTTTCTCTTCTTCTAATAATTCTGCTACTTCCAAGGTAGAAAGAAAAAGCCAAGTATGTCTAACATGGTGGGGAATCCAGAAGAGAAATATAAGGCCACCTGATTGTTGCTCACAGAACTGACCTTTTATAAACCTATGAGAAACTAGTCAAAGTAAACAGACTTTGCCCATAGCCAGCTGAATGCGCGAGGTGAGCAGGGGTGCCCAAGATTGATAAAACATACAACACTTAGAAGCCCTGGAGCAGAGAGACTAATCCATGAATACAAACCTGAAGAAAAAAAAAAAGAAAA
This sequence comes from Phalacrocorax aristotelis, assembly GCF_949628215.1. Lineage (NCBI taxonomy): Eukaryota > Metazoa > Chordata > Aves > Suliformes > Phalacrocoracidae > Phalacrocorax > Phalacrocorax aristotelis. The sequence goes on from NC_134280.1 coordinate 20,855,623, forward strand.
AAGCCTCCCAAACCAGACTGCAAGCTCCTCCCACAGATAAGAGCCATATAAATTTTATCCTGTGCCTTTTGATGAAAAGCGGCTCTGGTGATGATGCATTTACATTGTCGTCACATTGGTCAAGGCCAAAAGGCAACAAAAAACTCAGCAAGGGCTATTTTAATCTCCCCCCAAAATACTTGAGTACTTCAGCATTGATGTCAGCTAAAAATCACTGAAAAGTAAACATAAGCGTGTAATTATATACATCCTACTAAGCACCAGAAGTCAAGTTTAATTATGTTTGGGCTGCTTCATTCAAATATTGCTTCCAGACATCAGATAACACAATTCAGAAATCAGGAAGTTTAGATTGGGATTATATTTACCCCATATAAATAGTTGCAAAATTTCACTAGGACTATTTAAAAGGATTGCTGTTACAATAATTTGTTCTTAGCTATCGCTTTCACTACCTAAATAATCTCCAAATACCAAGGCGTAAGACAATACCCACAGTCATACAACAAGGTTGTCTTGCCCTCCTTTCCATTGACTAGGATACGCATTTATCTATATTAGGATTACAGAAATGAACAAGGGTTCCATGACATAATCCTACCTTTTCTTTTTTTCCAACTGTAGCATAAATAAGGTCATCCCCTCTGTAACACAGAGACTGAGCATGGAGGAACAGCTCATTTAAGAGTTTTCTCTAATTCAGGAAATTAAATGGGGGCCCTTTCTATCCTACTGCTCTCCAGCAAAAGGGAGCCCAGAAGGGAAAATGGTAAACTTGCAAATCAGATTAAACATGTGTTTGATTTCTTAGGGATCTGAGCTAGACACTGTCACTTAGAAGAAAAAAAAAATTGCTTACGAGTGATCTACTGCACAGCAGGACTTTGGTTGTGGTTACTTGCAACCTGCTCCCTGACAGCTATTCATCCATTCTGTGCCCTGTGAGTCTCAGAGCAGAAGGAAATGCTGTCCTGAACACTTAATGTTAAAATTAAACTGTTCTTAAAAAAATTGGTGGACATCAAGCACCCAGTCCTATTAATACACGCACACAAGTCACTTAGCTCCTTCATATGCTATTTAAAGTACATTGTAAACGAATTTCTGATCAACAGAAGATTGTTTTTTTTCTTCATACAGGCACAACTGCAAAGGGAGCACATGTTTGAAACTGATCTCCCCAGTGCAAGTTTTAATGTGTTGTTAAACTCGGCCATTTAAATCAGAACCAGTGAAATAAAACTCTGATGACTCTTAAAGAATTTAAGATTAATGCAGAAGGAAATTACCTTGCCTAGTCATGCCTACTTTTATTAGTACCCTGCAGTTGTGTTTCATTAGGGATGTGCAAAAGTATGATTTGAAAGTCAAGAAGGCAGCTTCTTGCATTTTGTATTTAATTATTGAACACAAAACATGCTAAAGCTGCATTTCCAAAGTGTGTGATGTTGTGTTTTGCAAGTTTTACTTAACAAAACTGCAGTAGTGGCACTAAGAAATTATGTCTTCCCATGACCACGCTAAGAAATAGTATGTGTATTTTTGAATACATGTGTCCAGTAATCATTGAACCAGCATTGCAGAATTTGACAATTTGCTTCTTGTTTTCTTACTTTTTAGTTTGGTTTGGATTTAGGATTTGTTTCATTTTTTTTTTTTTAAATACAGTGAAATGTCTTCAAACATTCCAGTAGGTTCCACTGATTACACACGTTGGGTACAAACTTGGAGATTATTCCTGGTGTGTTACTTTCAATTTTTATTATAGCATGTGGTTTTAAGGAGAGAGCTAGTTTCAGCTTATGTTGAATCTGGTTTTATTTATAAGGCTACAGTGTACAGGGAATTCATTAGCAAAACGGCAAGACAAACTAGACCAACTGGGTTAGAGGAGTTCTAAAACATTTATCAAGTTTTTCAGATGAACTGTACTCCCCTTGGCACATTCCAGCACACCATGTGGACTTCTCCCCAACTCTCTGCTCATGAGAGCTACACAGCTATACTCCTGTGCAAATGTTTCAGTGCCTAAATATTAGCTACATAGCTCAAAAGATATTCAATATATAAATTAATTTAATTTTAAATTAAAATACCTTTCTGCTGTTTACTTAGGCCTGCCTTTAAATGCAAAGCTGAACTAAATGAAGCAATTTTGTCACCTCCCTTACACTCTTATTCATTCCCTACCTACAGAGCAAGACTCCAGAAATGCCTTATCAAAATACATGCATACTAAATAACAACAGGCTGGTGGGAGGTAGTACTTTGGTGAGAAACACTGAAAAACAACAATTTTTTTTATTTTAGCATTGGTGAATACAAGGACCATACAAAAACAGCATTTAGTGCTTCATGATTGTATTTTGATGGTTGTTCACATAACCAAGAACTGGAGGAAACAAAGTAGCAGTATTAAATTTCTAAGTATTTTCTAAATATTCTTTTCTTCCTTTTCTGGCCAAAAGAAAAAGGAAGAAAGAAAAAAATACCTTACAGAGAAGAGTAGCAAACATTCTTAAAAGTACTTTGAGCTCTTTATAAAGAAATGAGAGACAAATAGTAAAAAATCCTCTGAGGTATGAAATGCTTTCATCATGAAAGCAGCTATTACACGCTGAGATTCAAACTTCAGCTATGAATTACGCAGCACAACTTTTAGCTATTTGTGTGCATGCAAGTGTTTAGCAGAAGGTCGACAGCTCTAGAGAGCTAAGGAAATGGTGACTGCCTGAGTCTATGCTTAAACCTGTCTGGTCCACGCTGGAGGTCTTTATATCTCTCAGTATCACCGGGCAGTATTTTTGGGAAGAAAATGAAAAGTAGATTTTCCATTTGAAAATTACATTTTTAGGAAGGCAGAATGTAATTACTGAAGCTGGAATTTGGCCAGAAATTTGGTCATTTCCATTAATTTTTTCTTCTTGGAGGAAAAAAAAAAAAAAAAAAAGAGAGACTGCCACAAAGTCTTTAATGACCACAGGTAGTCAGGACCTTGAATTTGCATCTTGTCGCAAAGACCTGAAGTGTCTGATGCAAGCATGCATGGAAAAAAAGAAAGTCTTGAGCTGTCAAAAGGGTAATACTTCTAGTTAAATTTAAATGTTAAAAAAAACTTAAGGTCTAACATAATCTGATCCCTGGACCCCTAAACTCAGGAATAAACAAAAACAAGTTTTTGAAGTTTTAGTTTTGTCCCAGAAATTTTGCATGCCTTCACTGCAGATTGGCCCTCATAGTATTGCTCAAGTGTTGCAGTGTTATTTATCTCTCCATCCCCCACACCCCCACCAAGACTGTGGATTTAAAAAATTGCTGGTGTTCTTGCTTCTTTTATTCAGAAGAAGGTCCAAAAAGGAAGGCAGTTGATCATACTGATAATTTATTTTTATATTCAGAGCCACTCTCTTGGAGGCAGAAGGGAGGGAGAACCTGTGGGATTTTTCAGTTGCTTTATTCAACAAAATCACAAGGTGTAACTGAGCATAAGACATCATTGCATTAGTCAACCTCTAAACAATAAACCAATCTAGCCTGCTGACCAACAGGCACTTGCCTCGGGGTTAGAAGGGACTCAAACTCTTGAAAACGGATAGATTTTGAAACAAGAACAAGACTGATCTTTAGCCATTTTTTCCTGCCTCACCTGGAAGACATATTCACAGATATTCCTTATTTTCTAGTACACCAGAGTCCTGAGCCCAAAAAGGCCACTGGATCAGTAACTAGCATTCAGACTTTAGCAAGGGTTCTGTCACACCAGAAGTGCCTGAAAGCATTACATGTATAAAGTAGTTTGTCACCACAAGCCACTCCTATGCTATTTGAGCTGGAGAAGACAACAGTCAGCAGTTCCAGGTTACTCCATGGCAGTAATCTTCTCTTGTTCTCACCAAAGGAGAGGACTGAACATTCACTGGAGTCTTCACCTCAAGAGGAAGCTGTCACACACCAAAGCAATTACTGCCCTCAAACTCTGGCAGCAGTAGGGACAAGAAAGTCTTCTACCCCACAGCTCCCTTTGGGATCAGCTCTTCCTCTCCCTGTAATAAGAGCCAGCACTGTCCATCATCTCAGCAGTACTGGAAGGTGCCAGAGCTCATGTTTATAAAGAGAATGCAGGAGTGAAAGTAAGCAAGTGCCTCATGGAAAAATAATTAACAGACGTTTTGAAGAAACGGTGAGAGATGGATTCAGATACCCTTGGAGGATGAAAGTAAAGAAGAAACAAACCTGTTTCCCCAACAACTGGATCCATCTCAGGACCTCAAAAATAGACCTTCTCCCTGGCACTTCCTCAAAACTTGTCCCTACCATCACCAAAATTATTTAGATTCTGCTTATACCACAAACAAGTCTTATGCCAGCTGAACATCTAGTACCATCAGTCTATAGCAGGACTTTAAAAATGTGTGCAATTAAATACACATGCAACTTCAGCTTTATTGCTGAACACTTTCAGAAACATTTGCTGCAATTCTCCATTTACCTAATTTCAGCCTTTTGCTAATATTGAAGACTCCCCTTCCCTCTTGCTGCTTGCTTTTAAGCCCTTGCTGTCTAATATTTCATTTGCATAGCCAAACTATGTAGTTTTTTTTAAAACAACTTCAAAAGTCAGTTCCTCCCACACATGTACCCCCAACAAGATTTTTTCTTTTATCCAAAGTTCTGTTGATTTGTTACTCTAAGTGACTAGGATTGGAGAGCAAGAATGGCTAGATTTTATCCCTACTTTGGCCTGAGTAATTAGATAATTCCTAGGTTCTTTCGCAACTAATAACTATGCAGACATGTGATTGTACTGCCAAGGGTTGGGCAACACTTATTGATGTGAAACTGTGTTAAACTTTGTGGTGTTTCTCCTTATCTATGTCATATCTAAGTATTTCTACGGTTCCTGCCATTGCAACATGTAGGACTACACTTAAAAGCTTTTCTCTGTACTCTGAAAAAATTATGTTCACTCTACAATGAGCAGGAAACAGCCAAAAGCACTAAAGCACAGCAGGACAGGGCTGGGGACATCAAAGAAGCAACAGTTGTGTCACCAGACAGGTTATCAGAGCCAGCAGGGAAGCTGCACAGAGGATAGAGGACATTAGATGTAATGAATTTCAAATTTTGAAAAGTGCTATAAAAATTCTAAAATCAGACAGAAATAGTACAGTTTGAGCAAAACTAAAAAAAACCTCCAAATACACCACAGAGAGGAGGGACAAGTCTTTCAGAAGAAGAAAATAGGAAGAGTTAAACAATGAAGATTGTGGTGAATAAAGAAACAAAGAACATCATGCAGTATTTCTCCAGGCTTGCTAATAGCATCACAATATTACCAGTTACAGATGCAAAATTTCCCTGAGCTCATGCAGAAGACTAAATACTCAGGAGAGGACCTGAGTCCTCAAAATATATTTATGCACCTCTGTTCACTAACAGTGGTGCTGTTGCATTCACTATGTTCTAGTTGTAATTAGAAGAAATGACCCTTCCTTGGAAACTTAGCTTTTATTTAACTACATAATATTTCATTTTTAACAACTGTGAGAAGACAGACAAGTTTCCAAGCACCGAATCCCTTCTTCAGGTGTTTTGACTTGTCTCTAAATTGAGATCACTCTAAATTTCATTTTATTAATTTGGAAGAGGAGATGATCCAATCCCTCTAACAGTTTCCCAAACAACAGCTTCAAAAGCACAGTCTACCCAAGCTGCAAAAACATAAAAAAACCTGCAGACCTATTCCACAAAAGCCCCAGGCCTCCAAACAAATCAAAAATTGCCAGAGGATGAAGACAGGCTCTCAAACACTGCCTCACTTGCTCTCAAAACACCTTGAGCAACCCAAGGACACCTTACAGATATTCCTTTAACCCAGACACTTGGGACTTTCCTAACTCCTCTAAAAGACGTGTGGCTTCTTCAAAGATGTACTATGTACATACTGAAGATAAAGAAGCGCCCAATACATCTATATCCTAGACTGTCATCTACCAGCCTTTCTTGAAACCTCATTAAGCCATTACAATTTATACTAGGAGAAGATCACACCTCAGAAGAAATTCCCTCACAATAGAAGATTCTGCTTTTAGTCTTCCAACCCCATTAGTCTAAAGCAAAACCCATCACTGGAATCAAACACCCCACAAGCCATCCTTTACCTAATGGAAGCAATCACAAAGCAGTCAAGACAAAAGATGGCCATTAATTGCCATAAATACACCTTGCTAAAATTATTTATGCTTCTTACAAAGCTATCCCTGGTTTCAGCTAATAAATTCCTAACACACACTGTGAACCCAAATGTGAATACAGAACTGACAAAAGGAGCAAGAAATACTAATAATTACTGCAGAATATTGTTCACAAAAGAACCATTCCATATCTAACTTCTCATCCCTGAAGTGAGGAAGAGCTGAAGAAACAAGAGACACGACTGCATCTAACATTCAGAGCTCTACAGTGACAACTCTAGTGACAAAACAAGTGACAATGTGTTTTTGGAATATTACAGTTTATTCACCAACCTTCTACCCCCAAATATTGCCTTAATGTTCCATAAATGATAATTATCTGTCTCTTTCTCTGTGCCACAGATGTTAGTGACCTTATCACCCCTCCTCTTGTTAATACTTCCCCTTTGCTCCATGGGTCCAATCACCTTTTCTTTAAAATTGCCTAATTGATAAACATAATCAAGTTTAAGCTCAGAGCAATTGTTCTCAACCTATATTTAATTTTGAAGGTTTTCCCCTTCTATTTCAGACACTAAGAATGGCTTTCTATTCAAAAGCTTGTTTGTCCCTCCCCTCCAACCTTGCACCTATATCAGATGTTTTCTTATCAGTCTTATCAAAGAGCTTGAGATAGGGAATAAAATTCATCCAAACTAACCAAAAAGCTGAAAACCATACCATTACTACCTTACTTAAGCCTTCAGGTATGTGGAAGCTTTACCTAAAGAGTCAATTTATATCTGTAACCTGAAGTTCTGAAAGAAGAGACAGGAGAGCACCACATAGTTTCTGCAGTTATTTTTTTCTAGATCAATAAAAACACAAGCTAAGAACAAGTTATATCTAAAGCAATGATAATAGCCCTAATATGATGCAGAGTGCCATGTTAAGACAATTCCCTCTCCCTCAACCTCTTAAACAAACTTAAGGCTGCAGCAGTTGGCTTTACGTCAAGCAAATAATGCAATTTTTAAAGTGTCAGTGGTACACAGCTATGGTTTTTAAAAAACACTCACAGAAACAAAACAACAAAAATACACACACACAACTTAAACCTTCTTTCACCTTATTTTCAACAAGACTTGCACTTCTATGGTATCTCAGCTCCTTTGAAAAGATTGGTAAAGTTTCTGTTGATGTCATCAGACATTGCTTTAAGCCAAGCCATCAGAGACACAGACCTTCCCTCTGAGTACAGAGAACTGATGCAAACTAACCTTAAGAGTCCCTTAGCTGCATGTTGTTCCAGTGTTGGGCCATCAGGCACACTGGGACAGGATAATTCAGTGATGGGGTCCAAAGAATCAAGCTTAACTTTGCACGTCCTAATACATACTACCGTCTGCTGGAAAGGTGCATGTGCTCTGTAATATCAGTGACTCCTTGGTAATAAAAACCACTGAAGACTTTAAGCATAATTTTGAAGTTAATCATTGTATCAGCTTTTCATTCGAAGGGTTTTTTTTTTTCCCCCTTCAAATTGGCACTGATGTTTCAGTGCCTATCCCCATACAAAGTAACTCAAGTTATACATTTGTTATACTTTGCCATTATAGACTTAACCAGTATACATTTTAATAGATAGACCAACATTATCAACAAACCACTCCAAAACATTTCTGCAGCTTTCAATTTCAAATGCCCTGGAAAGAAAAATAGCTATTTTGCAGCTGAGGCAAGACTAATCTATTGCTTCCCTCCCTCCTCAATACTTCGAGGTTATTTTATTTCTGCTGGAAGCAACTATCGATTTATGTTTGCCAACTTGCTTGTCACTGAATAGGCATCCTCACATAAGCACACCAAGCTATCTGAGAGCTGTAGCATCCCTGCTTTCCAGCTCTCAACATGCTTATAATTGAAGCTGCCAATAGTACTGAATTATACTGTTTTTGATGGCAGCTACACCAGCAGCAGGAGAGAAACCACCAAACTCTCTTCAGCACCTACAATACCAATAAGATCTGAATTCAGGTCTCCTGAGGTGAAAGGAGAGTGTATCAAGCTCACCATGCCACCTAGCCCTCAGCATATTAAGATATTAATTAGTCACCTTCCTTATTATTCAGTCAAAATATTCTGGATTGAAACAAATTAGATTTTTAGCACATATTTCACACATTGGATCAAGCCTTGCAAGGGTTTTCTTTTATTATTTATAAGATCATGTGCTGTCTTCCTGCTGAAAATGAGATGGTCTGCATGAGGAAAAAGGTAAAAGAAAAGCAGAGAAATGAAAATCAGATATTCCCTAATGATATTTAAAAATAGAAATTTTGCTACTGTTACATACAGCATGTTCCATCTTTTGAGATTTAATGGCTCTCTTGTGGTTTAATGGAGAATTACTTTCAGTAATTGATTATTAAAATTTAAAATTGCTAACCATCTTCATTATTAGATGAGCGAACATGTTATCCTTGTAATTAAAAAAGCTTGAGATTCACTTTCATCCTGTTGACAGAATGGGCAGATAGGCTCAGCACTCCAGTGTGATGGTTTCAGGGTTCTTGTTTGACAAAAATAGTCAGCAAGTTATTTGATGATGAAAATATAGAACATCCACAGACGCTGAGCAAAAAATAATGAATAAAGATAAAATAATAATAAAGCACCCTACAAACTAATTAAAGTTTTCAGTCCAAACTGTCATAGGCAGAATGCATAGGGTATTTTCCAATCAATTTCTGTTGAGGTTAGGAAAAAAAACCCAAACATGTATTGTTTGTGTTACAAGTACCTATTATGCAATACATTGGATCATCCCCTCCCCCACCCCCTGCCAAATGCAGGGCTATTTTCACCTTTTGGAATTCAGTGCCGGACTACCTACCTGCAGTAATACAGAAACATGTCTGGGATGAGTCTGAAGACTACCATCTTCCCCTTAAGAAAGTCTTACAGCTGAATAAAGGGAAGTTAACAGACCTCATACCTCCACTCATCCTAGACTGTAAGGAAGGAGAACCAATTTAAAGATAACCTCTTAAGTACAATCCCAAAGGGCTGAGGGTTTACACAAGAGAAGTAATTCTTTGGGTTTTCTGTTGAGACTACCAACAACATTTTAGGTCCTAATATTATTACCACAGGCAGAACACAAGAAAAATAGAAAAAAATATATTCGATACAAAATTGTAAAGTTATAAAGAATACCACCTTTCTGGAACTGTCTGCATTATGCTGTTAGTTCCCACACTTTTTGCAAAAATTATTCAGTACCATCAAAAGTCCAAGATTGTTACACAGTAGTGGAGCTTCAATCAGCCTGAAAAGTCATCTTTTCATCCTATATATTTAATAGTAGTTTCTTTGCCAAAGACATCACTTGCATGACTCTATCGATGTATTTTCTCCAGTGAGATAAGAAAACTACCACCTACATTGCTTATCCTGAAAAGCACAAAATAGTTTCCAAAATGTACTGTAGAGATGTTGAAGAACAATTTTCCCATTGTAATTGAGAGTCGGAAGTGTGCTCTTTTTGCCATCATATCGTGTGATCTTTCTAACCAAACGGTAATATTGGCATCAAATCTCTGTGAACTATGCCAGGAGCACAGTCCACAAGCCCTGAAGTATTTATAAACACATTCTCCTGGCTATTCCAGGTTGTTTTCTTCTATTCAGTTCTTGCCCAAGACAATTCTTTTCACCTCCTCCCGAAGCACAGGAATGCTACTTACTGTATGTATATGTCAGCATAGGTTGCATCCTCTCAGCACAATGCAAAGGCAGATTGAGAATAATTAACAGCAGGCATTGATACATCATTCACCAGTAACACCCTGGGACGTAATGTCAATAATACTTTCAAAATACTCCATGGAGGGAAATCCCAAAGCCTTAGCAGAGTATGCTCCATCACATAAATTAGTACCAGGTTTCATCCATGTAACTACTAGCAAATGAAGAACATCAAGTATATTAACTGTAAAATATATACTGTATTATTTTATAAAGTTTAAAATACGTTCATATTCATTACTGTATCCAGAGTGGCTTACCCAGAAACAGTCTTCCTAAGAATTATTGCTCCCTTTGCATTAGCGCTTACAGGTGTATTACACCACAACCCTAGTCTAATGCTACAAGAATTATGCAAGAGGGGCATTAAAGCACAGTTTTAATCACAGAGCTATAGCCAAATAAACAAAGCTCTCTAACATCAGTGCACCTACAAACCCCTATCAGCTAAAGTGTATTAGTAAAAGGCAAAATACAGAGCTGTCAATATCTGGTGACAGAGTGTCCCTTTCTGATCCCATGTCTGTAGGACAAGAGAAATATGCTTTAAAGATCCATTCTTTTATTTACATTATCCCAAGAGACAAAAGACTTTAAAGACTACATTTGGTAATCTCCAAACAGTCCCACAGCTACAAGTATTGGGAGGTAGGAGGTGGAGGGAAGCAGGAAAGGGCCAGATGGAAGCAAGCCTCAAAAGCTCTCTCTATATAGTAATCCTAGTATGGTCCACAGAGCCTAAAAGCTGAGACAAAGAAGATGGGGGAAAAGGCAATTTACATATGCCCTTTCCTTTAAGGGCATTGAATTCCTGGTAAGCAAGCTCTACCATAAGCAGTGCCACCATGAAGCATCTTTTCAGATGTCTAGATGTAAAGATTGTAACTCTAAGGTTTGTTCTGGGAGAAGATCGTGGGGCGTGGGGTAGGGGGTGAATGCTCCCAAAAGGTACAGACACAGCTTGGCATAAGGGCCTCAAGATCCATGATATGCATTCACACAAAACTAGTACAAATATCCATACAATCACATAACTATATACACAGCACATGTGAAAATCAAAACCCTGTGCATGCTTGTGCTTTCCTTTTCTTAAGTAACTTAGCACATTCTCCTGTATGGAAACACTAAATACCTTGAACTTCACCAAAGAATCTATTTCCATAAGACACTTATTAAAATTACAGATTGGTCTAATTCAGTATGTCATTAACTAATGTTGTTGTGGCTGGATTACAAACCCATTGTCACCCCTACATGTGGTACGCTGGATATCAGTTGGATGTTTGGCTCTGTGCCTGGTTACAACATGGGAGATCCAAACCTTCAAAGCTGGCCTTGTGTCCTTCTTCCCTCCTGAGAGGGTTTCTCCTTGTCCTTACATGGCTCTGCTGTGCTCTTATTATAGCAACAGAATACCTAAAATCTAGTGCAAAGACAAATAAATCTCTATCAGCAAGGACAGAGTAGAAATGAACTAAATCAGTTAACATTTTTTTTCCAGAAGCCCATTAATGTTAAACTCGCATCTTCCTGCACGTACCTTATGTAATGTACATGCATTGTTTATGCATGAAGGAAACCCTTTTTCCTCTCCTTTTTTAGGCAACCGCATGCTCAGTCTTGGGTCTTACGTGCATCACCCTGCCCAAGCCGATTTCCATTCCACTAATATTCTAAATTACAAGCTTATAGTAAGTGACATCTTGGATTTAACAGTTTTACATACAATGAGACAGCAAAGAGAGCTCATTGTTTTAGTTTTCAAGTGAATCAGCTGAAATTATGTGTAATTTAACATGGATGTTTCTTTAACCAAGATGTAGAGGAACAAATTTGATTCTTAAACTTGCTTAGAAGCAGTATTAGAAGTCTACTTGTACTGACTACAAAAACCTAGTTTTATTTTTTAAAGAAAACTTTTTAAAACCAATACAGAAGCATTTACAATGGAAAATTCTACATTACATTTCATAGAGAAAAAAATGTGTAAAAGCAGGGTATTTACTTTCAACTCTAACTAGATTCTCAGAGATCCAAGAGAATATCCCAAAAAAAACCCCGCAGCAAAAACCGTACCATGCCTTTTTGTTTTCTTCTCGATGCAGATGACATCTGATGCTAGTGACACTTGTAGTATTATCATATACTGTTAAACATTACCATTGTAATTTTTCATTCATATCTACATTAATACAGGTAATGAAACAATCTATCACATGGTGACTAATGCTTCATTTACACAAGGATGCACAAGTGCCTAGGTACTGCATTTGGAAGGCGTGTTTTTAGCCATTAGTATATTTTTCAGTCACTGAACTACCAAGACATAACAAATCCACAACATTGCAACTGAAGTACTGGTTTAAATATTGTCCCAAAAAGATAAAGGGGAAAGGTGGAGTACCTTGAAAAATTTTTTCTAGACAGTGCCAGTGACACAGACAGACATGATACAATCTTATTCTACAGACACCTTTCAAATAAGCCTGAAAAATAGCATTCTAATTAAACTGATTATTTTGCTAAAAACTAGTAGCTTCAGCTGATAACTGTAACGAGCCACCACAGAACAATTTTCCCCAATCAAGCTATAGTCTGTATGTGCTCTAGATTTAGAAGCCTAAGTCACAACCTGTACAAATACAGTAAAGCAGAGTATCACCAACTGAAAATAAGACTTCATTAAAAGACGCTTGCTTTAGTTTTATTATAAAGTATGAAATAATTGAGATTTTACACTGTTACCTTCACCCAGAAAGTTTCTGCTAGGCTTTTCCTTTCTGTTGTTGTAACCATGACAATTGCTAACTATAATATAGCTATCCATTTAAAAATATCTTCATTAACATAAACAGTATCAACTTCAGTCAGTTTTGATCTTGCTGCAGGGAGTACAACCTTCAAAAGATTGATAACTATCTCAGCTAACTAAATTTTCATGCCATAGCAAACCAAACAATTGGTTCACTGATGCATTCAGCAAACAGGATTTATGAAATTCCCTCAGTCAGGTTTTTCCATTGCTTTAAATCTATACCCGCTCAACTTGCAGGATCTGCTTTAGCTTGCTAAACTCCTGCAAATCCAGTTCTATTACAGTGCCAGAGGGATTTATATGCGGTTTTTGCTTTTATAAACCACAGGCTGAAGACAAGCAGCATTTGACACCTCTGAGAAAGCAACCCAGTCTGGCACACCGATGACTGTGAGTCAGAAGTGTGCAGATTTACTGACAGACATGGGGAGCCTTCTCAGGGTATATGGAGCTACGGTCAGTCACCCACCCCACCACCTCCAGGTAACTCAAAGCTCCACAACACCAGTCCCACAGCACTCACATGCCCTGGGACAGGGGACAAGTCAAACCTCTCAACCCAAAAAGCAGCTCTGGAAGCTCCTGACTTCCATCAGCTCCCTGACCTCCCACTACCACTGTGCAAGGAACTCTGCTCAACTCCACCAAGAACATGTATCAGGATATCAGGTCCCTCTCCAAATCATTACTAAAGTGCAAAAAGGAGTCTCTTGGGTCTTAGATCAAAGTACTGTGAAGTCCTCTATCCCACATGCTCCCATTCCTCTGGGTTTTTTTTTCTCCTTTCTCAGCAGAGAAGAGTCAATGGTCCTCAGCCGACAGTCAGCTCCCATTTACCTGTGTTATTCATGAGCAGGAAACATAAGCTGCTAGCATCACATGGATTTTGTGAAGGTACCAAGCATCACTGCAGTAAGCTTTCTCCAAATAGCCAATTTTAGTTAGGTTCTTTTAGTAGAAGAAACAGGTGGAAATAAATAAGTAAATAAAAATAATAAAAACCAAATCAAATGCACAGAGGTAAGTCCAGAAACAAAGAATACTAAGTACACTCATCTCAGTGCTTTGCTAATTAAGCAATAAATCCACCAACTGTACAGTAACTAACTGTAGCATCTAGCGCACAAGATTTAAGAAAGTTTTTCTTCTTAAAATGAACAGAAAACTTGATGTACATGCATACGCACACACACAAAAAGTTCTTACCTCTTTATAGAAATCATACAAGTGTACAAACTGAGAACTAAGCTCTAGTCTGATAGCATGCCCAAAGCATGGCATTTGCCTCCATGGGAAGCAAGATGATGCATATATAGAATCCAGCCAACATGGTGTAGGTATGATATATCATTTCATGGAAGGCACAGTGAAAGCCACAGCTTTTATTTGCTCTCTCTCTGATGAAAATATTTTTCCCTCCCTGCAATATTTTGAGCCCTGCCACTATTCCTTTTTGCACAGAATCAATGAATGAGTTCTGTTTGTGGGGTTTTGGGAGGGGTTTTTAATTGGTTAGTTTTGGGGTTTTTTTGGTGGGTTGTTTTGGTTTTGGGTGTTGTTTTTTTTTTGCGGGGGGAGGTGGTGTTTTGGTTGGTTGGTTGTTTTTTTTAAATTCAGAGTAGTCATGCACACACACCAACTCACCATCTTTGGGGCCACATACCCTTCATTACAAAGTGTTCTTGGACCAACAAAACCTGCATGGCAGGTTCTCATTTAAAGCCATAGGAAAGAGCAGTTAAACTAAGGTTATGTTAACTAAAACTAGAATGCACTGAAAATAATTCATTTTCCTTTGCTTATAGAATTTATATTTTTTCCAGTCCATACATTTGTACAAGTACTGTGATTGCAACGTCCAAGCTGTTGCATACAGTTTAGCACTCAAAGCTTTAGTTTAAGGCGCATGATAAATTATAAATATACACAGAATACTGAGAATATTAACCGTTACTACAAAAATCAGTGCAATGATTGTAAAAGTACACTGACCTCTGAATTTGTGGCTATTGCTTAGTCATGGACTCCACAAGCATTTTGTTGTTACTTTATAACAAATAATTTAGGTTACAGATGTTTGGTTTCTCAGTCCTGCCTTTGCAAGAGAAGTGCTGAAAGCCTGTAACCAGTCTCAGACTGCAGACTGCAGACCAGCAGCAGAGTATGTTACAGTTCCCTGCTGTGCTCAACACACTGATGTGAGAAGTGTGAGAGCAAGGACAAAGCTTTGTCTTTCTAGCTCTAACAGTTCTGGAGTGCCTCATACAACAGCCAAGACAGCAGGGCTTTTATTTAGCTAGACCAACCTAGAACCTAGAGTACCAACTGTCCAAAAAAAAAAAAAAAAGGGATACCATCTCACATATTAACTAAGAAAACAAATTGAACTATCATGTTTTATCCAGAGCCAAAGCAGTGCAGAACACGAATTCAGTGGCTGTCAGGAGGAAATAAGTGCTGCTTCCACAATTGATTAGGTAAAGGATTTCAATTTTAACAGTTGTCCTGTCCTTTGGAGTGGGAGGGAGAAACAACAGACGGAGAGACATTTTCACATTGTAAATATGTGTCTTACTACACACACGCTAAAAGCTGCCAGCTCAAATGGGATGTTTTCCCCTTTCTGAAGGATTTTGAAAGAGACACCATTTTGATTAAAACTCAGAGGAAAGTTGACGACGTAAGAGCAGAGGGAACAGCTCCTGCTCAGAACAGTGAAAAACAAAGATCCTGTTATTCGTAACTGCTCCGATCCCAGGTCATGTTAACTTTTTGTGGCATTAGGCAACAGCTGCTTAAAAACTGTCTTTCTGCAGTCCAGGGGACAAAAACACAGCAGTGTAGATCATTACTTTTCTGATAACGCTAAAAAACCTAGGGTACAGTTGAGCTGCTAATAAAGCCAGCAAAAGCCATTTTCTCACACCCCACATACTCTTCTGGTGTTTCTTCAAGGCACAGTTATTCCTTTTTAATCATATATTACCTGTTAGCAACTCTTCGTCAAAAGATTCCCAGCCTCTCTTCCTTTGCTGTGTAGAAGGTAGCTATCACCCAGTCTTTTAGCTTTCTCCCTCAATTCCTGCAGAAAAATCTCACCCTCCAATCCTCGAGTCACAAGTGCCCCTCTCTGCTCAGGGACCGTCACCACCTATCTTCTCTTGCCTGGGTGCCCAGCATATTTGATGCTCTCTTTCTTGAGGTAGAGCTGTACAGTGTCTTTTACACCTGCCTCCTTAGGGCTTGCAGACACACTGCTCAGCCAATTGGGAAGGTTTCTAGGCTTCTCTTCCACTTGGTGGAAAGGAAGATGTTCCACAACACCTGCTCAAGTAAGTATTACTAAAGCTTATGATTCTTTTGGATCTTCACATCACTTTTACAGATTTTCATCAGTAAACCAGGTACAGACCTGTGACCTTCCTCCAGTCTCTCCTGCACTGGAATTTCAAGTGCAATAATTGCCACATTTTGTTGCAATAGGATTTTTACTGCTATTAAATTTAAACCAAGTATAGGTTGCAAATTGTTTCTAGCCTAGGGCAGACACATCTTACTCCAGGGCTTAATACTTTATTTGACCCTAGTTTGCCTTCATATCAGGATCTACAATACTAATCAAGCAGGTAGCTTCAAAGAAGCTTCAGGCATTAGCTTTTTGGGCCCATTCCTTAGAAACTCTAAGAACAACCACAACTCAAAGAGGAGTCACTGTAAGAACAACAGGGCAACTGTTTCCACAAGCTTTTCCTTTTGTTCTAAATAGGAATGCAAGATTCAAGGACCTGCAAGTTCTCTATATACAGCAGTGACCTTATCTAAGAAATGTTAGACATAAGGCAGTAACACAGGTACTATGAGGTAGAATACCAATGTGCACAAGCAGTTTAATACGTGCAATACTCAATTTATCCTATTCAGGAATTCTGACCTCCTACAAGCAGAGTCAAGAACAAACACAGACTGCACCTATAATAAATGTGCCAATAAGCTGCAATAGTCATATTTTGCATTTACAGTAAACTCTCTAATGGATGCAGATACACAGCACTTAAAAGGTCTGAAAGCTTGGGATCTTCTTTTTCAGTTCATTGCTTAGCATCTGGAAGGGCTATTGGAAATCTTTCCCCCACACATTTTTGACCCTTTTGCCAAAATTCATACACTTAGTATCTTATGTACTGTGATAGATGAAGCTGCTTTTTCACCTCTGTTTGCATGCCATGCCTAAAACTCATGACATTATTAACCTCTGTTTTCAGCATCTAATAGATGTCACTAGAAAAACAGTTTTAATAAATGCATCCTGGAACATTCAGTTTGGAGCTAAGGTACAATATGTGAAAAGGAAAAATAATGATAAGTGATAAATGGGATAAAGATTTTAGGGAAATTTTATTGTATTTAATTAATCTACCATTTTTACTAAGTTGCTTTCAAGTGAAATGGCTTTTTACCAACTCCTTTTGAAAAGGTTAGAAGGGTATTCCCTGAGCTACAATCATTAGCATATAGATGTCTCTAAGTGTTAATTTCTGTTTTCACTGAATGAATGTAATTTAAAATGAGGCCCTTTCAAATCAGTTAACTTGGGCCATTTGAGAAAGATAAGAGAAACGGACTCAAGCATGAGCCCCAGCAAAACCTGTTTCTTAAGGATAAATATATGTCACTATTTCAGAGTTTCCATTGCCACATGCTGCAAACGATAGATTTCAGGAAAATTATGGGAAAGAGTGGGTGCTGGGATTAAAGCCCTACCACTAGATGAGAGAATCCATTAATAGGGTTGACAAAAACAAAAAAGAAGGGTTATTTTTATAGTTCATTTTTTAAGAGAGTTGAAAACCAGCCCAGAAATTAAGAGTTGTGGCAATTAGTTTTATACCTACAGCAAAACTTGTTGAATTTCTTCTCTTTCAGTTTTATACAACCAAGGAAAAATAATTCAGGAGCTGATCGAGCTTCTAAATTTGTGAATGGTATACCAACTATCACCTTAAGCTGACCAGGCTCAGGAGCGTTTTGAAGTTTTCATTGTATAATGTAAAATGAAGCTCTGACATAGCTTTCCATCCAGGCATGCCACATTTCCCCCAAAAAAGAGGGTTTCTCTTCAGCAGATCTCCAGCACATACACACTCTACAACATAGTTAATAAAGACAGAGTTTATCTACAAATACTCATGTCTCATTCTCCATCATAAAATCATATCCTCATCAGATCATAACTTTCCTGAAATCAAAATTTTTCCCCAGAGTGATCATTTCTTGCTCGAATATCTTAACTCACGGAAAGAAAAAAAAAATCCACAACCAACCAACTGCAATCTCAAAGAACATGTTTTCTCATGAGAAATATGAAATTTAGGAGAGTGAGTTGCCCTTACCTACAGGGGAATTCCACTTGCTCCGGCAAAGTTACAAGGCTTTTGATTATATTTAGTTTGCACATACTGAAATGATCATTGCCATATTTTGGCAAAGCCCTCAGAAAGTGCTCTGAACATACCAGGATCTGGAGAAGTCAGACCCCAAGCCACACTGTTTTCTTGACAGCAAGAAATCCCTAAGGTGTGGCAGGCACTAGAAAGGAAACCAGGAAGAATGCTCTTTGTTTTTACCCCCACGTATATTAGGGAAGGGAACAGTGCAATGATCAGAAAGTCAAATCAAGAGTTAGTAAGAGGAGAAACTAATGCCTTGTTAGCCCTCTTCCATAAAGAGAAAGCAACAGCAGCCAGAAGATGAGTCTGACAGATGAAAGTTGAAGGGACAGAAAGTCAGACCATGAATACATCACACATCAAAAATCTGAATTAAAAAAAAAAAAAAATCTTCAAAACTGAGGTTCTACGTTCTTGTTCATCAGAGATTAATAGTATTTACCTTCTAAGTTACTTCTTTTTGCCACTTCTACAAGATGCTCCATTAAGTCAAGTGAAGTAAAGATTCATACTGTAGGATATACTAGATGGACTGGCCAAGAGAGAATTCAATATTGTTCCTAACATACAAGTTTTCTCTTGTTCCCTACTTCATAATCAAAACCAGCTAATTATACTGAAATAGTATGTAGGCTGCAAAGTCAACATTCAACAGGGAAGAAACAGTACATTAAACAAACATGGACAATTACACCTGTTAAACCTACTGTCTGAGTTCAAATGAAGGTGTCCTCCTGAGAAAGGTAATGTCAGTGTAAGCTTTCCCCTCTAAATACTCTAGTCAATGTGTTTCAGCCATGCTCGAGATCAGTTCTCTTACCTTGGCCTTCCCTCTCCCCACCAAAGCCAAAAGGCAGGCCAGCTGATGTCAGCTGTGGTATGGATACAAGTCTATTTGGACTTAGACTAAGAGCAGCAACACGGTACATTAAATAAATTGAACTGATGGTAACGTAGAGCTTTGATATTCTTTTTTACCCCAGTCACTTCTCTGTATCAGACTTGCCTGAAATATGCTGATTATGCAAACCCTGAAAATGAGCTTTATACTCTTCAAATATACATATGTTATCCAATCTAATAATGCAGCATCAATTGTATAAATAGACCAACTCCTAGCTGGTATTGCTCTGAATCCTTGCTAATAAGTCCAGTTTGTTTAAATAAGTCATGCAGTGGCACCGCAGGTACTTCAGTCCCTGCTCTTGGATATGAATTGGCCACAGAGGGAGGGATTCCCAAATTTACACTATGTATGAACATTATCTACACTGCATTCTGGCTTCAACAGCCCTGTTCTGTGAATAAGAAGCATTTACATGTGAAAGGTGGAAGTTATGAAATCACCTTCCACAGTTATGAGCCTATCTATGCCATCCTTTGCCTAGTGCTTTAAACAAATTCTAAATTAGACTTTTATTTTGGTTTCCATTCTGGAAGATACTCAGGAAAACCACGATATTCTTTTGACCCTTCTTTAAATCCCTGAGATTCTATTTTGCTTTTTAAGTTTTTCTACATATAGTTCCCATAGTTTCAAAAAAGTTCAGTAGCTAAATTTCTTCACATTATCTCTTCCACAACAAAAATGTAAGCATGTTTTTAGCAGAGCTGTAAATAAAAAATGCTATCATATTCTGTATTTTTTGCCAGGCCCTTCATGTAAGCAGAATCCTTGTGCTCTGTTCTTAGTGTGTATGAAATGTGCAGAGTCTTTAGAAATGCAGATAATCAAAAAAAGAGCCACTAGGGAAGCAAAGTAATAACATTAGCTAATGCCACACAGTAATGTTTACTTAACAAATCTGTGTTGCATGCCTGACATTTCCCCTGGCATCAATTTATTTTGTTTTGCTTTTCTCTGATAGCAGCACAAAGGCATTTAAAATGTAAACTTATTTTACACCAACCAAAGTGTATACACAATATAATAAAAACATATACATCTTTTTTAATATCTTATGGGAATACATATGGGAGATGTGCAGAAAGTAAACGATCTAGATTATGGAAAATGATCAATTTTAGCTTTCCCAATAGCTACTAAAACTACAATTGTCAGTGCACTGTACATCACTGCATTATGTTATTTATAAAGTGCCACAATGTGACAAAATGATGTTATCCATCAGGATCCAATCTTAACTGAAAGTGGCAGGGGAAGTGGAGTGGATGGAAAGATATCTTTGCAGTCCATTCAGACTGGCAGTTGGGAATAGTTACAAATGGCAATTTTCAGAAGTTTAATTTACTGGTCATCTGTACAAGTGTACACAAATGATTTTATGAACAAATTAGAAAAAAAAATTCTACTTTCAAACTTTCTGTAACCAAGTTATCTCTTGCTCCACTTTCCTCCAAGCCAAACATCATACCATTTCATTCACACCACTCTTGCCTTCTTCATTAGCGTCTTAGATTTGTCAGCCTCTCTTTTCAGGATCACTTAGAAAGCCAGCCCAGTCAGCTGTCTCCAAGAAATCCTCTTTAATTTCCCTTTTCTTTGTTGTCCAGCAGCCTCTTATCTTTGCTGGCTCACTGGAATTTTCAGAACACTGAAATCCCAAATTTTATAACTTGAATATTTTAGAAGAGAAGGTATGTCAGACAACACCAAGGACAACATCAGACAACACACCAGGCAGGACAACATTGCCTCTCTCATGTATACCCACATGCTACTTTCACAGTTACTAATTTAAAAAAAAAAAAAAGTGGCGTTAAATTCAAAGTAATGAGAAAGAATAACCTGAAGCACACAAATGCAATGATTGGCCACAATTTAGATACTACCACTCCAAAAATGTCAGTTCAATACTCAGAGGTCAGAAAAAGAGAGTATTAAAAACTGTAAAGAAGGAAAATGAGAATAAAAAAACCAAACAAATAATCTCAAAACATTATGTGACTTCATAAACCCACATACACACAGATCTTCCACTGTAAGTGCAGCTCTGACAACCTCATTAAAGGAAAGCAGAGAGTTCAGAAAAGCACAAGAAGGATCATCAGAAATATAGAAAATGTCCTAACAGGAGTGAGTTCAACTCTTCAACTAGTCTCTTTCCCAGCAAAGAAGAGTTACGCCCCCATCTATAAAGTAACAAATGGTGAGGTAAAGAGGATCATGAGTCACCTGCGCACTACTTGTCACTGATAAACATCTGGTAAACATATCAAGCAACAGGTTTAAAAACGGAAAGAACTCCTCCCACATAACAAGAAGTGCAAACCTTTGCCTGAGAGGTGGTGAAGTCAAGAGTACAAATGGGACCGCAAAGAGCTGAATATAGTTCATGGTCCAGTAATGACTAATTAAGAACAGACAAGATACAGCCTACTGTTAGAAAGTTCTCTAATGACAGACTGGTTGCAAAAGGATGCGCCACAGGGAGTGTCCCTTCATATAGCTCCTGCCTCGTATTCCTGCTACCAGCAGTTACAATTGACCACTGGTAGGAAGAGAATATTGAGTCTGTTTGACTTTAATTTGAAGATATTACCAGAAAATCGTAATGAGCATTTCCCCACCCTAGCCAGCATTTTGGGGATGATGGGAGGAGAAATCCTTACTCTCAAAGTAGCTGTTCCTAGAGGCAAAAGGTACTTGTCTTTTCAAATTGTTTAATCTCATTTCTTCAGTGCTCCATTTTGCTTTCTCCGTCTCTCATACGGAACAAGTCAGCCTGCATTTCCATCTCTGGCAATCATTAGCCATTTTCCAGGTGCAGGAATTTGGGGCAGAAGGTTTCACAGGAGAGAGGATGTATCAAAATTATTCCTTGACCCAAAGGAAATTATAGGCTTCAACTAATCTGCATGAGCCCATACCTCCAGTTACAAGCCAAAGCATTCAGGAATTGAAGAATGAAAGTTAGTTGACTGGAGAAAGAGGTTTAACAAGGAAACATACACACGTAGGTAGTTTTGACTAGACTATGACATTAATACTGAGGTTTGTTTTGTTAAACTGTACTTAAGAAAAAGGCCTGGATATAGAAACTATTTTATAACATGGGAGTCTTACTGCTACTGCTGCCACAGCAGAATCTGGAAGGATGCGCTAGGATATGCTGCCATATGGTCATATTTGCTCAGTTGCCCAGCTCCATCTATTTTCTTCTCCAATACAAGAGCAGCTTGTGTTGTAAAAAAACAAAAACCACAACAAAAAAACCCCCATGTCGTGGTTTTTAGCTGGGTTAGAGTTAATTTTCTTCACTGCAGCTGGCATAGTGCTGTGCTTTGGACTTAGTATGAAAACAATGTTGATAACACACCAATGTTTTGGTTGTTGCTGGGTAGCGCTTGTACTAGTCAAGGACTTTTCTAGCTTCCCATGCTCTGCCGGGTGCACAAGAAGCTGGGAGGGGAGGGGGCACAGCTGAGAGAGCTGATTCAAACCAGCCAAAGGGATATTCCATATCATGTAACGTCATGCCCAGTATGTTAACTAGGAAGAGCTGGCCAAGCAAAACTGGCAGCAATCGCAGCTCGGGGACCAGCAGCATCAGTCAGCAGTTGTATCATTTGTGTTTCTGGTTTTTTCCCTTTCTCCCTTTTCCTTTTTAATATATTACTATTATTATCATAATCATTATTATAGTTATTATTTTATTTTAATTATTAAACTGTTTTTATCTCAACCCACAAGTTTGGGGTTTTTTTGCTTTTGCTCTTCTGATTCTCTCCCCCATCCCACAGGGGTGGGGGGAGTGAGCAAGCAGCTGCGTGGTGTTTAGCTGCCGACTGGGGCTGAACCATGACAAACCAACATATTAAATAGAAAGGTATTCTAGGTAAAATGCATAATTTAAAAACCTGTTAGCCCAGATATTTATATCACCATTTACTTTTTTGACTGATAACTCCTTCACCTGGCATAAAACTAGAATGTGAATACTTACCCAAAGACATATGTTTTGCATTACAAAAAAAATAATAAAGTCTGTATGCAATGATAGTCACAGCTGAATGCCATTAAAAGTACCAATAGCACATTGATCTATTTGGTACACTGCTGTTCACTGTTAGTACATAGTGGTAATGGTCAATGGCTCAATGTCCAGATGGAGACCGGTGACGAGTGGCATTCCTCACAGGTCCATACTGGGACCAGTACTGTTTAATATCTTCACCAATGACAGACAGTGGCATTGAGTGCACCCTCAGCAAGTTTGCGGATGACACCAAGCTGAGCGGTGCAGCTGACACACCAGAAGGATGGGATGTCATCCAAAGAGACCTAGACAAGCTGGAGAGGTGGGCCCATGCAAACCTCATGAGGTTCAAGGCAATGTGCAAGGTCCTGCACCTGCATCTGGGCAACCCCCAGTATTGATACAGGCTGGGGAATGAAGGGATTGAGAGCGGCCCCACGGACAAGGATTTGGGGGTACTGGTGGACAAAAAGCCAGACATGAGCCAACAATGTGCGCTTGCAGCCCAGAAGGCCAACCATATCCTGGGCTGCATCAAAAGAAGCGTGGCCAGCAGGCTGGGGGAGGTGATTCTGCCCCTCTACTCCACTCTGGTAAGACCCCACCTGGAATCCTGCGTCCTGCTCTGGAGCCCTCAGCACAAGGAGGACATGGAGCTGTTGGAGCGGGTCCAGAGGAGGGCCACAAAAATTATCCAAGGGCTGGAGCACCTCTTCTACGAGGACAGGCTGAGAGAGTTGGGTTGTTCAGCCTGGAGAAGAGAAGGCTGTGGGGAGACCTTATTGCACCTTTTTAGTACTTAGAGGGGGGCTATAGGAAGTCTGGGGGCAACCTCTTTAGCAAAGCCTGTTGCGACAGGACAAGAGGTAATGGTTTTAAATTAAAGGAAGGTAGATTTAGACTGGATATAAGGAAGAATGTTTTACAATGAGGGTAGTGAAACACTGGAACAGGTTGACCAGAGAGGTAGAGGAGGCCCCATCCCTAGAAACGTTCAAGGCCAGGTTGGACGGGGCTCTGAGCAACCTGATCTAGTTGAAGCTGTCCCTGCTCACTGCAGGGGGGTTGGGACTAGATGACCTCTAAAGGTCCCTTCCAACCCAAACCGTTCTATGATTCTATGTACACAGTACATAGGTTATGCTTGAAAATATTTCCTGCTGGGTACCAGTAGTATAACACTTGAACAAGTTCTGTGCAATTATTTTGAGTCTGCCGTCTTAAAAACAGTTTAGCTAATGTTCAACGAAAAGCAAACAACTGAAAACACACCTCCTTATCTGACCCCAGTGTATCACACCAGCACATTTCATTTCCTTCTCTCACCAGGATCAACACTGACTACATTGGCAGATATCTCAATTACAAAGTAGAAGACACTTTTGATGTCAGGCACCTAGTTCTTTGGTACTCTCTTCCAGTTTCATGTACTCTTGCTATTACCTCTGCAGAAAACTCTAATATTCTTCAGTCAGCAGAAGAAAACTGAAAATCTTACACGAGTAAGACTTAGTCACTGTATTTGCTCCACGTTAAGCAGCTTGATATAATGAACCTTTATCATTCCTTCTAAAGATGTTTTTTCCAGCACAAACACTGGGCAATGTACAAGTGTTTATGTCAGACTAATGTGTTACTGACTGTAATCTACATTGCTTTCTTTCTCTTCTTCAGTGCCAGCATTGTTTATCCTCATGTAGCATCACTCTAGTCCTTTCTCTGCCACAACCACTTCTCCTAAACTGTCAGTTGCCCTTGTCTGGGTCTGTTATTGGCTCTATCCCAAGTTCAAAAACCTTGAAGAGTTACAGTCAAGATTTACTATTTGAAGTCCATGGTGTAATCACTATATGATTTTGGAAGTGTCAACTGTAGAGAACGTACCAAAGCCACTACTCCTTGAAGCCTCACTTTTTCTTGGGTTTCTACTATGTAAAGCATCTCCTATGCATGTATGAATCCTTTGGTTTGGATGCACGAAGTGGGTTTTTTAAATATTATTCATCACCTAAAAGATATTTTTATACACTCATATTAAGGGTTGTTTCCATGTCCCTGCTTATGCCAAAGATACCAGAATGTGTTACAAAACGTACAACTGAGGCAGGAGTCTAGTTCAATACACAGGAAAGTAGTAATGCCCTGGAACTGACAGTGAACTGCTGCTGGCACACTTGATTTAGATAAGAAATTTACTCTTACTCCTCCCACTACCCACAAACAACATACACATACATTATCAGAGAGATGAAAATCTGTGAGACCACTAATTAGAAATAAAGAAGTACTTTGCACAAACAGATTCTCCTTTACCAGATGGTTTCCACTAATATTCTCTAATAAAAAGCCTGTTTGAGGAGCTTATGTTCAGTTAGATTGGAAAAAAAAAGAAACAGCGTAACTATGTCAGCAATTAATTTCATCAGAAAGATTCTGTGTCAGTTCTGCCTGGG
Source organism: Phalacrocorax aristotelis (assembly GCF_949628215.1). NCBI lineage: Eukaryota > Metazoa > Chordata > Aves > Suliformes > Phalacrocoracidae > Phalacrocorax > Phalacrocorax aristotelis. The sequence continues at coordinate 20,881,264 of NC_134280.1, forward strand.
AATGCTGTAGATTTTACAACTTCCTTTACCCTGTGCAGATTTCACTTCTGCAGTACAACATACCTGACCACCTTTCTGTAGAAAAACTGTGTTTTTTGGCTGTTAAGACAGAGTCTTAAATGGACTCTTATCAATATTTGAACATGCACATATTAATGTGAATACTTGAGATTCACCTCATAGTTCTACCTTGGTCTTCCATTTATTATGAAAGTAAACACATTATCTACCTATCAAAAGTTTTGAACAACTATACTATGAAGTTCAGTCAACATACCAAAATCTATACCATAAATACTGTTATGTTGGCAAGGTACTGATTCATCAAGTGCCAAAGCTCATCAAGCTATTTTCTGTAAGAGTTCATTGTCTTTCTTGTTCCTTATTACATCACCACTCAGACAGGAAGTCAGAGGAATAGATCTTCTATTAAAAATATTTTAACTCAAGTAAGGGGAAAAACATAGAACTGGCCGTTTTTCAGAATAACGAAGGCTACATATACATTTAAGCATGAAATGCAGTCCTTTCCCAAGCAATATGAAAGTATCATCACATAAAACCTAGAAGCTATTTACTAAATATGACAAAATACAAGTAATCAGATTGTACAGACACATTTTGGATATGAACAGTAGCCACAAATATCCCTACCTACGCTAAAAAAGGTAGCACCACCCCGCCACCCCCACCCCCCCAAAAATAAAACAAACACATCACACTGTTTCTTAATGCCCAAGAACCATTCCAAACCAAGGTCTTGTCTCTTGCTCAGCTACTCTCAGTCACCTGATGACTTTTTGCCATGTTCCCATGCTCCTTGTGGCTGGATTTCTCATTACTGATCTTCATTTAAAATTATTCTGTCTTCTGAATACCATCTTACTTCCACCCACACAGAGCAGACCAAGTGAATCGTTCCTCCTCCTTCCTCCCACACTGACGACAAAACAAACCTGAGGTCATGACCGGTGTTTCTTGTTCCTCAGAGTCCACATTCACAGGCAAAAGACTCAAGTCTCTCTATACCAATCACACTTCTCCAAACTGGGTTAATATTGAGTCCCTACTTTACTGAAACCAAACATGCACGTACCTTGAATGTACTCTGACAGAAAGGTACTGAAAGAAGAGATTGTCCATGATCATCTTGTGCTCACTGTGGAGACTTTACTATGTGTCCAGATACAGTATGAATAGAACAAGAGAACCTCTTCACCAAGATTAATGCTGGAGCCAAGAGATTTAACTCACATCACTACTTCCTGGAAACAGAGGTTCTTTGCAAGAATACTGTACAGATGTACAGTCTATGGACAGGTCATTTTTGTTCTTTAAAAAGGAAAAGAACGTCATTATTGAGCTTATCTGACACTTTGAGTCATTATGTAATGTGCGCGTTTTTAAAAATAATCATCTGCATTATGAAGTTTGTGACATCATGAAAGATTCTTTAAAGTACTTTTTAAACTGTCCCAGTTATATATGTGAAAAGAAACTATAAAAATCAGAATGAAAGAACAATTCTTAAATTAGTACAAGGGCAGAGCAACAGCTTTTTTCAAAAATGGCTTTTATGCTGAACATGTTTGCAGTTTTCAAATTTATGGGTGTAGCTGTCAACATGTATATTCACTTTTAGAATACCGTCCTGGCTTAATGAGGTCTCCTGGAATGATTTCTTTTAATAAAATGTTAACATGCTTACATATCTGGTTTCCACCTTTCTACATTTTTTTTAAATATCTACACTACTCTTGAGCACAGAGATCACAGCAAAGTTTACTTTAAAACTTTACAGTGCATTCAACACTTCAAAGTCAGGCAGCTTCCAATGAAACTTTCAAGTAACAATTGTTATAGCTAACCCTTGAAAAGTATAGCTCCATATTGTCAGAATAAGAAACCCAAGCCAGAAAAAAAGTCACAAGACAATTGCATTTCAGTTACAACTATATGGCATCAGCAAATGGTGCCACATTATTTCTGTTTAGTAAGACTCCTTACTAGTCTCTCCATCTTCTGTTATGCATCATAAGTATAGCACATGCCATGTGTCTACCCCATTTCTTTCTGTCTTACCATCTCTCCACCTGCCTCCAGTTTATGCTGTTGTTTCTGTTAGGTAGAGTATAAGATTAGATTCAGAAAACAAACACACACCCCCCTCAGAATAAAACTTCCCCTGCAATATCAGGCTACTGGGCAACGAGTTCAGAGTTACTTGGTAAAAAATACTTGTGTTTCACTAGCTCATAATTGCTCCATGAGACTCCACAGGTGACTGACAGAGTTGGCAACAATTTTCAAATGCATACACATCCCTGCAACGATAGCTCATAATCACAGGTCAAACAGATTAAGACTTCCCCCACCCCAAGCAGCTGAAGTAGTTGTTCTTCTCTAACTTCCTCCCTTCCATTTCATCTTCTCATTCACTCTTCCACTTAGTGGTTTTCAGGGTTGAGACTGGCACAGCCTACTTAGCTAAACTGCTGGAGCTCTTCAGCTTTTACTTGGAGCTCGTTTCCTCCAACCTCTTTATTACAGTCCTCTTCTTCAGGAGCTCTCATTTGTTTCAGGGTTGGTTTTGGGGTTTTTTTTGTTGGTTCCTTTTGGTTTAGTTTTTTTTTTTTTGGTCTTGAGCTACCCACGAGTCTGATGTGCTATAAAGGCAAAAGGCAAATCACCCCACTATAAAGATGTTCAATTACCTCAAGCCCAATTTCTTTGTCTGTACAACCTAATATAGCAGAATTTCTCTACCACCACATATCTTTGTGGGGAGTCTGCATAACATCAAATACATTTTTCTCCTACTGTTATGACTTTGAAAGCATCCTGAACGGTACCTGTTCATTAATGCACTCAGTCTCATGCTTTCAGCACTAGATTCATCAACCATAGACACAGAACCACTGCTGCTTCCAGATTACATCAAAAACTTGTAAAAAAGAACTGCAAACCAACAATGGAGGATATTTTCTTATTTTCTACAGAATAAATTCTAGGAAGATAAATAACTGACAAAAAATATTTCAAAGAAAAAGGAGATGAATTTCTGCAAGCAATAAAAAGATAATCTAGAAAGAATTACATACAAAGGGAAATAAAAGTTGAAAGACTAGAAGAATGTCAATAGTTAAAATTCATGCAGCTCCTTGGATCAACATGATTGCAAAATAATGTTCATTATTCCCTGTGTCTCTAAATTCATGCTGAGTGATATGGCCTTATTTCAAGTGGAAGTAGGAGCAGAAGTGGAACACATATTCCTGCAGACAAAGGAGCATTTCACTTCATCACAGAACAACCTAGAATTCATTTGTTGCAAACCCCCATTACTTTAAGCAAAGGGCTAATACAATTCAGCTGTACTTTGCCATGGGGAGGCCCTTTTAAGGGCCACCTGTACTACTGGTACTCTTTGAATTAGTGTGTTAGTTTTATTTCTAGCAAAGAAATAGAAACAATTAGATCATTCCCATAATGCTTTTTAGTTCCTAACTCTACAGAGCTGAGAAATGAGGAACTCTTTCTTCAAAAGTATCATACATCTTACACTTTCACAAGGCCAAGGCCACTTCAAATATAGATTCCTACTGCAAATCCTTTCTTGTAAAGATGGCTTTCGGGGTTTTGTTTTTTTTTTTGTTGGATTTTTTGTGTTTTTTCTTAAACACACAATACAGGATAATAAGTGCAAATAGCATTATCAGTGTACAAGTACTAAAGAGGCAAAACATTCCTAATTTTTAGTTCATCTTCATATACTGTTCTTCATTTACCTCAAAAATAAAGATGGATATTGTTCAGTCACAGTGAACCCAGTGACCACAGCCCATCATTAAATATAATATCAGCTACAATTTCCACTTCAGCACCAACTGAAGTATCACCTTATTACACTTTGTGAATTTCCACAAGCCCTCCAAGTTATTTTTGACGTCTTTGACTCTGATCCTGCCAACACTTACACACATTAACTTAAGCATATTGAAATCCATAGCATTATGCACAGCACACAAACAAGCACATGCATCATTTCAGAAATAAGGACTTAATTAATTGTTCAGTACAGAAGCAAACCCCTTCAGATGTGATGCATTCAGGTTAGGGGAAAAAAATCATTCCAATAGCTTATCTATTGTTGTTCCAAGTTTAGTATCTCTTTTAAAATTCCTTCCTTACCCTTCCACCCTCCTACACGTATCACCTCCTTTACATTCTCTTTAAATGCCTAAAAATAACTAGCTATGCATATGGTCTGAGCACCACAGCCCTATACCATGTAACTGGGGAGAAAGTATTTTAGTTTGAATAGCTGACCTCACATCCATCATCAGATGAGATCTTTCAATGAGTTATTTCCCAGAATTTAAATGCTTAACATAGGCAATAGATTTAGCAATTACAGAGTTCCACACAATTTAACAGAATAAGGTTTTTTTTGATTAAAAAATACTACAACAAACTACAAATAAACACAGAAAAAACCCCTACCTGTGCAAACTTCATCGTTTTTTTTCCCATCTGCATCCTCTTGCACTGTAAAGAGATTTGAAGTTATGTATGTCCTTTCCCTCAGTTTAAGGGTTTTTCTTCATATTAGAAAGATTTTGCTGATAATAAAATACAATCTAAACTTATGACCCCACTTGGGACCACGTCAGCCACCGCACATTTAGGAATACAAGATTGAAGACTCATTCTTTTCTTCAGTTTCAGCTACAAGGAGGAAAGCAGGAAGCACCTCATTTAATGTCCTCTCAATCTTTTCTACCAATTTGCTTACCCTAGTTAACACTCTTTCCTCTGCTCCTTCTCATTCCCCAAGCATGTAGCTAGCATAATAGAATGGCAAGCTGAAATACATTTGTGAAAAGTGGTGTTTTAACTTAGCCCAAAACAAAAAGAAATCAAGAATAGGAAGTTGAGTCAATGCATCTCCCAGAGAACTAGAGAAATACTTCTAGGACTGCATTCTGCTAAGAAAGTTCCTAGGTCACAGTCTAATTTCACACCACCAAAGCAGCATACCTGCTATTTTGGATAAAGAACAACCAGTTTTACTTAGACTTATCCTCCACAGTGAGATCTGAGCCATGCAAGTTCAGCAGCGATACAAACACCTTCCTTGGGGTCCCACTCTAGAAAAGATCATGCTCCCATTCTGCTGCCTACTATGTCCAGGGCTACAAACACGCACTACAAACTGCACTTCACATAACTAACACCTAAAGAATACTACACAGAGTTTAGCATTTGAAAATAAAGGCACTCTAATTTATAAACAGATCAGGGAAACAAAAAAAGGCAATGCAACAGGTACATAACAACCTCCCCCCACACTTTTGTTTCCCCACCCTCAGCCCCCAATCTTAAAAAATAAACAATTTCACTAACTATTCATGCTAACCTCAGTTTGATACATAACAGGCCTCCTCTAAGTACACACCTACTAGTCAAACCTAGAGCACACATATTTATTATGGGCAACTTATTAACTCTGACAGTCTCTGACTGATGAGGCCCATTGGCCTCACCTGAGGGGTGACACCTCCCTTTCTAGGAGGCAAAGGGCACAGTAGCAGCTCCTGGGCTACTTGCACCCCCCTTTGCACAGGGCCCCCAGGAGAAACTGGGGCAGGCCCTCACCTTCCTTCAAGCCTTGCCCACAGCAACTCACTCCCATCAGCTGCCCAGGGCCATCATCCATGGTGTGCGGTGGCACTGTGCCAGGCAGGCCAGGGGCAGAGCTGGAAGAAGAGGGAGAGAAAATTGACCCTTGCGTCTCCCTGCTGCAAAGCGCAGCACCCGAGTGGTGCTGCCTACCACCTTCCCTGCTGCACAGCGGCGCAGAGGGATGGCAGCACCCCACTCACCCCTGAGCCTCCACCACAACCCCAGCCTGTTCCAGCTCCCAGCTCGTAGCCAGGTCCTGTCACCTCCTGTACCCTCTCACAGAGGCATTACAAAACACATAATGCATCACATGTGCCCGCATACAAGTAGGTGCCAAAGGCTGCACCGTGCCACCTGCTTTGGCTAGCACCAGTCTTGCGGGCCTACTCCACACCAGAGCTGGTGCCTGCCACCTTTGCTCTGCGGGCTGCTTCAATGCTGCATGAGGGTTCGCTTCGCTCAGGGAGGCAGAAAGCAAAAAGCCAGGCCCTGAGGTCACCTCTCTGATCCACCTACTCTCTTAATGAGCAATAAAGTAATTTACTTACTTTCCTCCATGAGAGGACAAGACGGGCCCGTCTCCTCCAGAGCTAACCCTGCAGGTTCAACAGCATGGGGCTGCCCCTACTCTCCTGAGGGTCCCACCTGCCCGCATCCCCAAACCTTCCCAATTGCTGTATTGGGCACAGCTGTGAGGACATGGGCTTTTCTCACCTCACACACACCCCCCACCTTGAAAAGCTGGTTTGGGGGCACTCCCTCTTTTGGAAACTTTGCTATACTGCCCAGCAGTTCCCTGGAGGCATTAATGTACCTGAGCAGTTCACGTGAAAAACCTGGGGTTGCTCACATGCCTAAAATCCAGCACGTGCTTAAATGTTGTTGAAACTGCATCTTGATATGATTTAGACCATAAGGTTTAGGGGAATTTTCTGTATTATCAGCGTTAATCACATAAAGTTCTGTTTTGAAAATATGACTCACTAGTGGATAGAGTTTTCCCAAATTGCTTAAAAGATTAATAAAATAATCAACTTAGCAGAGGGGAAAAAAAACCACAAACTATTCCTGTAAGGAAATCACTTTATTGCCTATACATGTGCATGAGCTGTTTTAATACTCAGGTTCACTGTCTCCTCTGCATTTAATCTCTTCTCTTTTATGTCCTACTCTGATTTTTTTAAAAAGACTTTCAGGCTTTTTTAAAATTAATTATACAAATCATTAGTATTAAAAAGGTAATATAATGGTTTCAAGAACAAGCTTCACAGACTATCTGCATATTTAATCATCTCTGCTAATAAATTTTTAATCACTCATTGAGTTCAGGTTCTTGTCTTGAAGCTTAACTTGATAACAAACCTAGCAACTGGTAGAACTAATTGGTACAGAGTAAGTGAATAATTTATAAGAGGAAAAAGCACTGGGTGTTCTGGAGGTGTGCAGAGACCACAAGTCACAGATATTTCTGGGAGGAAGCAGGAAAACAGCGGCTGATTACAGGAATTTTGTGATACGCTGCTGACATCCAGAGGCCAACAGTCAATACTGTTCACATATGTGAACCAGGCTGTAAAGCGCACTGTAAAGCTAGATTCATTAAGTTTTAAATATTCATGCATTTCATTAAAGTTAATATTAATTGCACTACCACACACATTGATTATGCATAGACCATAAGTGTTTAACCTCTGAAAGCTTGCAAGTATATTCAAGTAATGGGGTATGTCCCATCTTCCATGATTGCAGTGAAAGCTTCAGCTGTAAAGCTGAAATTAGAAATGGAATGCATTACAGTGCTAAGGAACAGTATTTTTAAATATCAGAACAGTAATAAAAATAATTTTACTAATCAAACTGAAACACTGATATAAGCTGTAAGTTGCTTTCTATTTTTCTAAACTAAATAAAGGTAACAGAAATTACATATAAGTTTTTTCACTGACAAACGCTAGACTGATTTGCAAGCTACATCTATTAAATAGGTTTAAACAGTTAAAGTAAATTAATTGGTGGCTGAGTGGCTTCCATTTCGACGAAGATGACTAGCTTTAAACAAAGTAAAAACAAAAAAAGTTATTCTCTTGAAATAAGCTGATTTATGTCTTAAAATTAGACACCCAAACTTACTTACACTACAGAATAATTCTACCACCAGGAAACCACAAAATGCTAAAATTCTTAAACCAGGATGTAACAGACAACATTTGACAGAAATTCAATTATCATTGAAAGATCCCACTTGTAGTTAGTTACATACATAATCCTCTTTTATTTAATGGGTTAAACCCCTCTCTCAAACATTTAGTTTGATGAACTGAAGACTTGCTACATGTCAAAAATTTCATTAAGTCACTTAATAAGATTGTTAAGTCAAAACACTCAGAAGTTAAAAAATGTCATTTAATGCTGCCCATGCAACCTTAATTCTGGCCATGTATGTATATGCATTATGAAACACTACTGAATTAACTTTTAATCTCCTTTGAGCCAAAAAGATTTTAAGATTGGAAATTAAGGCACAAAGGACATGCCAACAAATACAATGCTGAGCTTTAGAGCAGTCTCTGAACTAGCTCACAGCTTGCACAGCATACCCCTACAGGGCTAATTACCCCAGGTAGAAAGATGGGCTTGTACAGTTATACTGCTTCTGGTACCTCCACGTGGCAAGTTTAGTTCTCTCTTCCTGGCACTGCACTGCACTGCACAGATACACTCACAGAAGTATAAAATTTTACATCTGAAGAAAGTATGAAAAGTTTTTTCAAATGTTGTTCTACACACCTAGGTGCTTTGATGTTGATTTTCCATCAAGAAGTTTAAGACTGTAGGTTCTGACCCCCGCAAAGTAAAGGTAAAAACGTATCACTTCCTTATGCATTAAAAAAAGCCATCTGCAAAAAAATACCAATTTCAGTTGTAATTTTTTTTTAAAAAGTCCTTAAATCCTCTATAAGGTAAATATAAAATTGTCCACATTTTGTGGAGAAGCAGACTGTTGGAGACAGATAGACTTGTTTGCCCAAAATAGTACTGATTTCTCCTTGAGCTGTTAACAACTCCTGATTAGCCAATTTTCTTTGTGAAGGTGGGCACCAAAGAAGTGTAGTATTCCTAAGTAGAAGCCACAGTTAACACACTGAAATTCTGTTTAAACAGCAGTGCCTACACCCTCAAAGAACTTTATGGGCAGACGTATCCTGGGTGGCATCATAAAAAACCTTGCCATTTTTCTGACAAGAAAATACTGGTTGCTAGCAAGGGTCTTACAAGTCATCTATCAACCACATGTACCATTTAGCATGTTCTAACATAGTCTGCGATATCAAATAGTTTTGGATTTTTCTTGTTTGGGTTTTTTTTGGGGGGGAGGTGTGTGTTTGTTTTGTTTTGGGTTTTTGTTGTTGTTGTTTTGGGGGTTTTTTGTTGCTGTTGTTTTTACACAATAAGACTACCTCTTTCATGCTTCTTCCTTCAGTAATATTTAAACAAGGAGGTAGCCGGTTAAGTCATTTAAATACCAAACTAGATTTTTATTAGTTTTACTGGTTTAGTTTTTATGGCGTAGTCGCAAGCAACCATACAGTTCAGGAAAGATATGCGTATCTGTAGAAAAGATATTTTGTACTCTCAGCAAGATTTCAGTTTAGATTTCAATTGAGAGCTGCCAAAATGCAGGAGACAACACTTTACAGAGTAGGAATGCCTTGAATACTTACCAGTTACAAACTTTCAAATGTCCAAGACTCATGCTTATTAAGCAATACTTCATTTTACTTGGGGTTTTTTGATGTTGAAGAGTTTGTTGTGGTGTTTTTTTTTTTTCTTTCCAATTTCACTTGTGAAAAAAACCTGAAAAAACAGGCAAATATTCTTGATGGTTGATGTCTGTTCACCACATGACATAACCCCCACATTCTCTTTTTTTTTCTGATAGGCCCATAGGTGACAGGTACTCACTCACCGAGCAGTTAGCTTCTCTACCAAGCATGCTAGCAAATACATAAATACAAATAAAAATTATGGCAAAGCTTTCACACAGCCAAGTAGAAACGGACTACAGTAGACAATTAATTTAGTGTGTCAGAAGGTGATCAAAAAACAGGGACGCAGAGCAGAACGTTTCTCCTTATTCTGTACCAACCTCTGAAATAATACTAGTCCTGAGAAGTAATCACATTATTAAACTAAATCTTGAAGAGGTTTTAATTAAAACTATTTTTTTGTAATTACAATTTGAAATTATAGTCAAGGTTTAAGAGTTAAATTTATTAGACTGTGAAGAGTTTTACAAGGCATTCCTAATGTAATGAGCTTAGGCACCACATATGTTGCATCTTTGGTTCACGTTATGAAGAGTTGCTTTTTTAATGAGCTTTAAAAAGTGTATTTGCATACCAGAGGAAAAGGTCAGTGATGTGTGGATCAAGTCAGTAAATTAAGTATCACAGTATTATGTTATTATGATTGCCTTCCACAGACACAATAACAAAACCATCAGCTATAGTTACCATCCTATTCTAATGCTTCCATCTACATGACCTTGTCAGCTTATGCACACCGGTGCTGCTGTGCACTGGGACTTGTCTTACTCTATCCCTCGCCCAGGCCTCCTTCACTTTCTCTCCCCACCAACTCCTACAGCAGAGCAGCTGGTGTGTCTCACAGAGAATCAAAGCAAGCACAGGAAGGAGGGGCTGGATTCAGTGTAATGGCCCACCTCCAAGCACTACCTTGCACTCCAGCACTTACCCCAAGTAAAGATACCCAGGGTTAGGTCCTGAACCCTCATAACAAGATCAAACCTGTCAGGCAGCAAAGCATCTGGACAGGGACGCCTCTTTCAGTCAGAGCCCCACTCCACTCGAGTCTTGGTTCAAGGATGCAGCAGTCTCATATCTCTTTCAAAACAGATACCAAAAGTATTTCTAATGCTATAGTCCAAAGTTTGACTCAGTCCACCATAACAGCTCTTTTTAGTTAGCATGTTAGATGTTTGGTAATCTCTAAAGACTGCCTGACTGGTAGCTACATTGAAATTTTTGTTCTGTGATATATAATAAAATAAGCTAGGAACTGTCTGCAAATACACTCTCACCAGGTTTTCAGCAAAGAGTAAAGTTCACTGGATTTAGCTTTATTTAAGTATTGTAAATATCTGTAAATATTGTAAATTTGTACATACTATAGCATTACCTTTATTTTTTAAGGGCAATTGAAGCTGATTCCCTCCCCAACCCTGCAACAATCCACAGTATTTAACAGGTCTCTCTCTCCCTCTCTCTGTGTTAGAGACTATAGGTATGCACTAAACCACTTTATGTACTACGTATTTTATGCATGTTTATACATATCACAGACCAGTAAGTGACACTCCAGCTCTGTATAAAGATGTAGATTTAGTCATTAGAGGAAAAAATCCTTTAAAATACTAGAACAGTAATAGCACAACTCAATACAACTGATCAGTTATAAGTAGTTTTAATGATTTTTCGCTTTTTGTATGATAATCCGCGAAGTAGCATTCAAAAATATAGTGCAAAATATTTATTCATTTTATTTACAAATAAAATGTGCAGTTCAGTTTCTTATCCTCACCACAGTAAATGTTATTGTTCTATGTGATGAATAGAAATCATGAGAGACATTTGAAGAGACAAGAAGTTCATTTTAAAACTAACAAAGATCTTCCCTTCAGTTACATTTTTGTAGAAGTTACACAATATTAGTTTTTTAAAAATTGTTTTCAGCTGAAAAAAACCCGAAGTCCAAGACAACACTAAAGAATTACAAAGGAAAGAATGTTTTTTTAAAACCATAAAGTTAATTTTGCTGTGCCAATCACAATGCAAAGTTCTTACCTATATAAAGTTTTTTTTGCAGCTAAAACATAGAATCTTTACAATGTAATGCTTTTTCCCTTCTTACTCTACAAATTGCCTTCAGGGGAAAAAGTATTCTAGTATCTTCCTTTCCCTCTGATAAAACAACAGATGCTTTGGTTAAAGAGCAATTCGTGCACAATAGTGCTTTAACTTGCAAGGCAGTACTCCTTTATTAAGTTGGTAGAATTCCACTAGCTGGATGAGATCAGTAAATCTGGTATGACCATCATCAAGGGTATAGAATAGCTTCCCATCATCTTCCAACTGTAAAAAAGGAAAACCAAGATAGAATAAAATCCTCTTTTGCTATGGTATTTCTTCCTGATTGAAATACTTGAGAAGTCTTCTTGTAGACCAAGATATAAGATATAATCTTACGACTACTGAAAGAAGGAAAAATACAGTGATCATTCACAGCAAGATAAAAAATAAACAGGAAAATAATGCATTCTTTAACTTCCCCTTTAAGTTTGGTACATGCCTAAACGGAAAGAAAAGCTTAATAAGTATAGGAATATTCTTTCTGCACTAACAATATTACTTTATGCCTTTGCTTTGGAACGATAGCTGGAGTTAACATGAACTGAGTTTTTACAGAGTGACAACAACCAAGTTTCAACTTACTCATAGACTTCAACCTTTGCTCCATTCATATTCTGTGTAACTGCTACATTTTGTATCGCTTATTTTATAAGGTGCAATGAGGCTACACACTAGGGTATTGGTGTACTGGATGACACTTGCATGACACTGCATGAAACTGCCCGTTTCAAATGTAACATGCTTGATGTAGCAACGTGTTCTTTGCTGTAAGACAAAGAACTGCTGCAGCCCCAAACACATGTATTAGCACAGATACAGGAGAGAGAGAAGAAACTGCAACACATGCCTTGAAAGATTACTTCTAACTTTTAGACCCTTACAAATTTACAATCAGTATTTCCCTATTCTAGGTTACGGAAATTAGCTCTTGCATAATTTGTATTGCATTATTTGTATTGCATTGGTGACCAAATACTTCCTCAATTTATTTCTTCTACGGCTGATATGTCTAATATCAAGAAGCTTTAGTGCAATAGTGACTAATTAGTATTAATGTAAATAGAGGGTAAAAAAGAACTATTTAAACTATTTTAAAAAAAGAAAAGGGGAAAAAAGATCATTTACAAGATTGAGAGAGTAGCGAACAGAAGATCCTGAAGCAGGGCTAACAGAGTAGCAGATGGTGTGCTAGGGAAAGATGCAACTATCCTACTTGAGTACAGGGGAAGGGAGAAGACATAATTAGCTCTCTTACCTGTAATTAAGATTTCTCATCTGAAGCAGCTGTTGAACTGCTTATGACTCCTGGTTATTCTACCCCTTTCTACCATGTCTGGAAGCCATTTGTAATTTCTTTATTCTCAGACTTTGATCAATCCAGGTCAAACACTGCTAGTTACGGAATTACCAATGTGTGCACTTGTAATGTGTGTAAATTCCTGTGCCCCAGCCAAGAACCTGAAAATGGATTATCATCCATCCGACTTTCCTTATGCACGCAATTTTCCTGCCAACACACTGAAGACAAGGAAGAGTTGACAATTCATATGTCCGTTGACCAGGATTTCATTTTTAGCTTTTTTCCCCCCCTCCAACTTAATCCCAAACCTTGAAGTGAACACCAGACAGATTGCTAATTCCAAAGCAATCCATATTTTGCAAAGGAAAAACTCACATCGAAGGTATGCTTCCCAGGAACCTAACATCTTCTGCAAGCTAAGAAGGTTGTTATGAGAGAACATTTATTGGAAAAACAGTCCCAGAAATGTATATCAATTCTTCTTCTTTCAAATGAATACAGAACAGCTAATTTCAAGACAGACTACACTGAAGTGAACTTAGATCAGCTCAGAGTAGTAAGGCTGAAAAATACGTTTAAGCTATCAAGCTCTCCAGATTTCACAGTATGGGATCCTAAATGTATCCCAAGCGTTTTCTGTTTAACTTTTTAAAATCAATTCCCTGCCACCCACCTGCAATACCTGTAGCACCTTACCAATGTTAACATGATGCACCTGTTAATGTGGGGGAAGCTTGAATTGGCAGACTGCATGCCCTACCTGAGAGTAGACATTTTAAAATACAGTATAACCTCAAGCAACCTAAAATATAAGAGAAAAATAATTCATTTAGAGACTGAATGGTCTTTTACTTCTAAAAAGGCCTTCTAAATGCCATTTCTTTATTTACTAGGAAAGTTTATCTTCTCTTCCCAATGACTGGAAATGGCAAAAGTTTAGAAGAACAGTAGGATTTGAAGCTCAAAAAGGTAACCTTGATCTCCAACTAATAAGCTACCAACTTCCCGCAGTAACACAAAATGCCTTGTTTATTAGAAAATAACTTCACTTAGAAGACCAGCAGCAAGTGGAAGCAAAACCTTTCCCCCTCAAAAAATACTTTTCTGATCTCCTTAAAGTGTATTGCTCTAGCAAAACCAGAGCATGCAGTAAGTCAGGGTACTGAGAATGGCATGAGGGGGTACTGAATACGACTGGAAATTAAATGACAGAAAGGAAATGAAACATGCCTGTGTTTGGGGAACTAACAGTTTCCATGTTCCCTCTCTGGATTAAGTTTTTCTCATTACAGATTTATTATTTCTGATAATTAGCATAGGATAAATTGCTTTATTTCAAAAACAACAAAGAATTTCCTTCAAGTAAGACAGGTTTCGCACTGAGGCAGTACAGGACTTCTAGATCATCAGCATGGAAAAATGGACCCAGGTCTGTAGAATATTTATGCCAAAATAAAGAATTCCTGGTTCCTCCAAAGATTCTACAACAAGAGAGCAAGGTTTTAGCATGCCTGTATATGATTAATTCCTCAAATGGGCTGCTTAGATCTGCAGAAGAACATTAGAGTTGACTCGATAATTTTTTTGAAGGGGAGAATCGTCCAGCTCAGAGGAAACAGAAGTTAACTGCAGCTTCCTGCTACATCTCCTCGTTGAGAAGAGACAGTCTGTTTCCTGACAGGGAGAGTTGAGAGTTAAATGACATCCCAAGGAAGTAGAATCATACAGTATTTGTACAGAGTTCAGAAGGTTTTCTAAACCACACAACAGTTATCCCAAAGTAAATACTAGAAGCAACCACAGTCAATAGAAGTACAGAGATCTTAGCCCTGGGATTCTGGTCACAGAGCATATACTCATGCTTGCATGGGATCTAGGGCATAGCTATGACTTTTGGATGAAGGACTCCCCCATTGTTTGTACCTAATACAACAAAAATCCTGGGCAATTCTTTTAACAAGCATTGATTCACTCCTTTCCTCCTCCCAAATAATGCTTCTGTTTTATTCTACAGGAACTTTTTTAGGGGACGATATCAACTACGAGCCCTAGGTAAGGCATACGGAAATATGGTGAACAATCATCGGGGATCAACCAGATCAGAAACAAACAAACAAAAAAATGCCACTACACTTCTTTCTACTGAGAAACAGCAGAATCTCCTACAAACTTCAGCAGGAAGAAACACGGAGGCTAGAGTATTATGTGCTCTGGAAGAAAGATTCTTGTGAAGACATAAGAACAAGCTATAGGTCTGCTCAGTTATGTCAAGCACCTGTGGCTAAAACACAGAATGCTGAAGTGCTTCTCAACAGAAGCAGCCTGTAAAGAAAACAGTATAAACCACCTCTAGTGGGAGTGGAAGAGATGGGGAGAGCTGGCCATTCTGGCAGGAGAATTGGATCATATCTTCAGTGAAAACTGATGGAAATACGATTTCAATTTAGGAAATTTCAGCTTACCTATAAGTAGCTGGACTAAATACGCATATGATTTTTTTGCTAAAATTGTCCCCTTGAAGAAGACCTGGACATGAATATACCACAATAACATGAATCAAGAAGAGAAGTCAGCAAAAAATGTTTGGCCTTAAATATTGAGAGAAACTATCCTCAACAGATGAGTCAATGAGACAAAGACACACACATCGTAGGCAGTCCACCTAAACAGATGACTAAAAAGAAATTGTGCACATGCTGAAAAATGAAAAGGCAATATGACCTTAATTAATACATTATTTTCATGCCACCAGGGTTGCTTCTATTCCAGTTCAAATAGCTTTGTCTATTTTTTCAAGACACTTTTTAGGATTTCATAATACTAGTTGAGCTTCATCACAAATCAAACAGCAAAGCTCAAAAATGTTCAACTCTACATAAGAACACTAATTATTTTTAGTGATACAGGTATTAGGTTTACATCTTCCATGTAACATTAAAAGAAAAAAATCCAGCAATATTCTGTCACAATTATTCAACTGTTTTGTTTTTATAACTATATAGATATAAACTGAAAAATTTACTTACTGGTACAATTTGAAAATGCTTTATTTTTAATCCGTGACTCAGTGACAATACAAATGTTTTGGGGTTACTTTGGCTATCACGTACCAGGAATACCCTAAAAGAGATTGAAAATTTTCACAGTAAGATCACTCTGGAGAGGCTTTTATAAACGTCCAGTTAAGACTGTTGTAAATTCATTACAGAAGTATTAGTGAAAAGCAAAAATAACACTAATTATGTAAGTTATGCTTTTAATCAGTATTTCTTTGCAAATGTGTCACTGGAAATACTTTTTCTTAAATTCTTCTTCACCTTGTCTATTATGTGAAAAAATACGCATTCTCAGAATGAATGACCTGTAGGCATTGGTTTTTACACTGCATAGAATTACAACGCATCTCTTTAGACAGAAAAGCACCCTCAAAGTTTGTGCTTTGAACAAAATTTTTCTTTGGACTCTGACAGTTCCCTAAATCACAAGTGTTAGAGGGAAAATATGAAAGGTAGTTCAACGGGAAGTTTACAGAAAAGGTAATGCAAGACATACCAGAATGATTTTCACATCTGGCCAGTCTTCATAAATGCACACTCACTTCTGCACATTGGCAACACTGAAACACAGCTACACTCTGCTCACTTTATGGCATCATTATTCAAATCACAACATCCTCAATGGCCAACAGTGTCCCTGCAACTAGTTCACTGATAAATTATTCCAGCCAGGTTTTGGACAGAGATATTTTTGGCATAATCCTGGTAGGATAATCTGGAACAGGCAAAGGATGATTACCAATAAGAGATAGCTTTCACTGAATCACTGGGTATCAGCAGAGAACAGTTTGGTAGGACAGAGGGAAGTATCTGATTCACAGCTTTGTAGTGGAGAGAGTCTGAAGTGTTTGCACTGTGCAGGTCTGGAACAGGTATAGCTAACCAATGTACCAAAGAAGGGAAATGGAGGGACAGCCATTGGCAGGCATGCTCCTCTTTCAGGACACAAAAGAAACGGGTAAAATGAACCTGCAAGTATCAACCAAGTGAGCACTAGTGGCCACCTACTTCTGCTCAACCACATACCAGGTATTAGAGTACAACTACTATATGAAGAGAAAGGATTTCAGGAGAAGAAAGCAGACTGAGGCTTACAGTGGATTTTCACTAATGACATGGATCCAAACTACTAATTTAATCCTCAAAGTTTTTAAGAGTCCTATTTTTACAAAGTAAGAAAACACCTCGAACTAAGAAATTTGGAGTCCATAATCATTAATATTTCTATCAAAATCCCCATCCCCATCATAATTGAGAGGTCTGATACTAATTCAGTTATTAAAGAGGGATCATTGCCAGCTCAGCATCCAGCTTGTAAGAGCACAAGGTAAGTATAAGGACAAATAGGAGTTCTCAGTAGACTCGGGCTCTCCTAACAAGCTCTCTCTCACCACCTAGTGGCCTTTCACCCTCTCCAGGACTTGAATGAAATTTTTCAGAGCACAGTTAGATACTTTGCATAAACTTAAATCTTTTATACATTTGTCATTAAGGAGTGCCATTTTATTTTACTCAGAAAAATGACACTGTAAGAATTTGCCACTTTGCAGATAATCAAAATGGGACCTCTACACTCGAATACTTGGATCTGTATTAAACAATACAAAAAGTAATCACATTGTGTAGGAAAGAAAATACAGGCTGATTAGGATTTGTTGCCATTCATCAGTCTGTTTAAAGTCAATTTTCTTAAATTTTTTCCTTGTTTTAACAAAGATAAGCAACATTTGTCCTCCAACACATAAAAAGATCTTTACTCTTTTCTAACCTTATCACAACAGACCTACTTTAGCTGACAAAGAACCTTTAAAAAGATCACTTTATTATGAAGAAAAGGTTGTAGTTCACAGAATCTTAGAAATGCTAGTTAGAAGGGAGCTTTTTAGACATGCTGGATGACTCCAAACAACTGCTCCTTCATAAACTTATAAGGACATTGACTCCCACACATGCTCCTAGAGAAGCTGGAGGTTCATGGCTTAGAAATGTGCACTCTTCCCTGGGTAAAAAACTGGCTGGCTGGCTGAGCCCAGAGAGTTGTGGTGAACGGAGCTAAATCCAGTTGGCGGCCAGTCACAAGCAGGGTTCCCCAGGGCTCAGTTTTGGGGCCAGTCTTGTTTAGTATCTTTATCAATAACCTAGATGAAAGGATCAAGTGCACCCTCAGTAAGTTTGCAGGTGACTCCAAATTGGGGGGGAGTGTTGATCTGCTTGAGGGTTGGAAGGCTCTGCAGAGGGACCTGGACAGGCTGGATCGTTGGGCCGAGGCCAATTGTATGAGCTTTAACAAGGCCAAGTGCCGGGTCCTGCACTTTGGTCACAACAACCCCATGCAACGCTACAGGCCTGGGGAAGAGTGGCTGGAGAGCTGCCTGGCAGAGAAGGACCTGGCGGTTGACAGCCGCCTGAACATGAGCCAGCAGTGTGGCCAGGTGGCCAAGAAGGCCAACAGCATCCGGGCTTGTATCAGCAATAGTGTGGCCAGCAGGGGCAGGGAGGTGATAGTGCCCCTGTACTCGGCACTGATGAGGCCACACCTTGAATACTGTGGTCAGTTTTGGGCCCCTTAGAGGACATTGAGGTGCTGGAGTGTGTCCAGAGAAGGGCAAAAAAGCTGGTGAAGGGTCTGGAGAACAAGTCTTATGAGGAGCAGCTGAAGGAGCTGGGGTTGTTTAGCCTGGAGAAGAGGAGGCTGAGGGGAGACCTTATTGTTCTCTGCAACTACCTGAAAGGAGGTTGTAGCAAGGTGGGTGTTGGTCTCTTCTCCCCAGTAACTAGACATAAGACAAGCAGAAATGGCCTCAAGTTGTGCCAGGGGAGGTTTAGTTTGGGTATTAGGAAAAATGTCTTTACTGAAAGAGTGGTCAGGCATTGGAATGGGCTGCCCAGAGAGGTGGTGGAGTCACTGTCCCTGGAAGTGTTCAAAAAACATATAGCCATGGCACTTCAGGGCATGGTTTAGGAGGCATGGTGGTTTTGGGTTGACTGTTGGACATGATGATCTTAGAGGTCTGTTCCAACCTTAATGATTCCATGATTCTATGAATCCTCTGAATGACCAGTTGCATTTTGTAATGGGCCTTTTGGTATTATCCCATTCATCAATCAGACACGGATCAGTTTGCAATCCTGCCAACCACTTATCACTGGAAAGTCTTCAAATGTCCTTTAGGAAGTGTAGAATGAAATCTACAGCATTGCTACATAAATGTCTTTAAGAAAGATGGTTTTACACCCGAACAGTAGATCCAAAAATTTGAGTCCTTCATAGCACACCTTAGGATTGTTGCTGTGCCTATTCTGTTACTGGTTCATTCAAATACTGAGACTACTGTAGATCCTTTATATAATAGTCCCTTTATCTTCTATAAGCCATCATGAACAGTGTATTTGTTAGTACATACGGTATTACAGAGGTCCAACCACCTCTCTTATATAGGCAGGAGATCTCCCTGCTTGGGATCATCCTAAAAGGCACAACACACATTATTTTCTCTACTTACCTCCCTAACCCCAGAAACAAATCCTATCAATCCCATGAAAAACTTCTGTATGTCTGGTGATAATTCATTCTTTCAGCCCATCAAAAAGCACAGCATTTGTCACATGCTGTAATGTATTCAATGACTTCACTGTAATTCCTGAATATGTATGTATCTGACAGCATATGAGCGCTCATACTACCACGTTCGAATTGATTCCAGACAGTCCACGCAAGACTATCATCCTCACCAAAACCACAATGCATACCTATGAATATATCCAAGAATATAACAACACTGTACTAAACTAATGTTAGCAGGGTATTAACTTTCTCATTGCTACCTACTCGTCAAATCTACTGGGTATCATTTAACAGTATGTGTGTGTACCCACTGAAATACACTGGAAGACTGATCAGCCCAAGAATGACATACTGCTCAGAAATACATGTTGGATTCAGCCCCATGTCCCATCCCTCTCATGTAACAAATACAAAAATGGATGTAGAGTACAGAAGCAGTTTCAGGATGACTAGCCAGGCTTAAAAATAGGACCCCTGAAATTAAAAAAAAGAAAAAATACAAAAGGGGAAGTCCAATTAGCCAACCTTGCTGAGTATGACTATTTTTGTCTCCCTTACCTTCCCATCTCTTTTTTTTCCCTACAGCCCTTTCTGCAGATGTAGAAAACAGTAATACAACATAATCTAAAACAGAAGGAATTTAACCAGTAATCTGATATTACAGGTAACTAACCGGAAACAGACTCAGAGAAACTTAGAGTTTTATGGAATTACTTGTTGAATGAAGGAGGCTCAAGTTTACATTTAATACAGGAGTAAGGATAAAAATACAGAAATGAAAAACGGGAGGATGTGAACATAAAATACCTATGTGCTTTGCCATTTTTTAAATTAATATTTATATGAGACAAAACCAAAAGTGATTGGTCTTATCCTAATGTTTATTGTTTACCATTACGGGATAATATAATTTTTCATAATTTCATGAGGAAAAGCATACTTTTTTTTTTTTCAACAGCTGCCTCTGCACTGTTCATCTTAGAATAAGGTTAGTCAATGTTTTCAGGCTTTCTTTCATTCTTTCATCACTAAAAAGAGATACAAAAGACACTGGTGCCAAAGTTGACAGTTCCCAGAGAATATTGTGCAAATACAGACCTCAAGTGCCTGGCTCTGAGCAGACATAAGTAATCTGTCAGTGACAGAATCGAAGTGTTAGATCACCACTTTATTGCTTCCAAAAGATATAAAATAGAAACCAACTGATCCCCAGATAGCGCCATATAAAAGAATTTTTATTTCTATTAGCTAAGAGCAAAATCTTCCTTCCTCCATCTCTACCCTAGTAAGAAATACATGAAAATAGCAGTTGTTGACAAAAAATGTGTCTCAGAAGAGTTATGTAAAGAATTAACTTACCCATCTACAAGTCCATGCTGCAAAATAAGTCTCTGAGCTTCTTCTCTAGAGATTTTATGATGAAACCATGACTGAGATCTGTGTATAGCTGTAGAAATAAAGATATTTTTAAAAAACATTTTGCCTTTATTGAAAGAACCAGCAATTGCATTTCTCTGGCAATGAATTAACTCACGCATACCCATGTTAGACATGGCAATAGGACTACCATGTGAGTTGAGCCGTAGACACCCTCTCCTCTGTATGAGAGAGAAATAAAAACATGATTTGAAAGCTTTGTTTGTTTTAAAAAGAAATCAGAAAATACTATTCTGATAAAGCAAACATGTTTATACCCGCCATGCTAATCCTTCTTCAACTGCAACTGAAAGGGCTTCCGTCGGATTTTCTATAATTCTGCTTCTGTGTCCTGAGAAATCCATTGCTACTAAAGAATTTTCTGAAATGCTCCTCTGCAACAAAGAATAATAAATTTGGTTTGTTCATTTTTTAAAATTAGCTCTGAGAAAACATTATGTTTTGTAAGTGGTATTTCAAGTA
The DNA here is from genome assembly GCF_949628215.1 of Phalacrocorax aristotelis. Lineage (NCBI taxonomy): Eukaryota > Metazoa > Chordata > Aves > Suliformes > Phalacrocoracidae > Phalacrocorax > Phalacrocorax aristotelis. Next base: position 20,902,699 of record NC_134280.1, read on the forward strand.
TTGGCAGTGTTTCCCATCAGAGCCAAACTCATTTTACGCTAGGGAGCATTTGTAATTCCAGTTTGCTGCTGCAAAGCTCAGTTTTACAGTCTGGCAGGACAGATCATCTTTTTGCATTACTGCAATGGATGATAAATATATTGCTTTACCATAAACTCCATTTATGTTTTTAACTATAACTAGCCCTTTGCATATCAAACCAAGTCAAGATACTGTTACTAAGTTGTCCACGTAAGATAAAAAAGATAATATACATAATTCTTACACATAACCATAAAATTAACAAATATTTGGAATATTTTGCTATAAATATGCCATAAATTTATATATTTTCTACATAAACTTTCACTCAAAGTTTACCTGATTTAAGCATTGAAAACAGTAATTTCTATGGAGTTTAACTTCTACTTTAACACATCCCTTCTAACTCTTACCACAGACAACAACTGTAGGATCTGTTACAAAAAAATGCTTGGTTTTTTTTCTGCCAGTGAAGATCAAGCTTGTAACAATAGAACAAAAACCACTAAAGTTTGACAAAAGTCTTAAAACTCACCAAAATACTTCTCAGAAACCAAGGTTTACAAAATCAAGTTTAGTACAGATCGTAATGGCTCAAATGTTGGCAGGCACTGGCATATCAAATAATTAAGAGAACGTTCTAGCATTCTATAAGTTAAATTAACACAAGAGGCCCAAATTTCTGCAGGGTTAGCAAAGCTTCCCAGTCCAAAACCAAAGCAGCTCTGTTCTGTTCATGTTTGTTTACAAGCATGAGTACAACTAGAAGTGTACTAGTCTAGTACTAGTACTAGTGTACTAGTAGTCTAACGTCTACCTGAGTAACTGTAACCTATAAAGAACTTTGCAAAAGTAAAAAAAAGGCAAAATAAGAGAAAATGTTTGCCTCTGGAGAGTGGAGAGAACTCCTTGTAGCTGCCATGGCTGTGAGTTATTGAGGAACATGAAACACGGAAGTGGTTCCCCTATGAAGCATGTTCATTAGCTTGTGCACTTAATTCCCAAGTTTATCCAATTTGCTCTTTAATTCATTGATTATACCCAAGTAGAAAAACAGTGCTGCACTTAATGATGCTTATAGATTCTGCCTGTGTTAGAAACCACATGAGCTAAAACACACGCAATAGTGTAAGAGGAGAGAGAATCAGTAATGGCTCCCAGATCCATTATAAAAGCAGCAGCTGGCTATTTTAACAGCTTCACATAACATAAAGTAAAGACATGTCAGTGTATGAAGCACAGTTTTGAAGCCATGCTTATTAGCAATATCACTGAAAGCTACTTTTATGAATACCTATAATAGCAAATGCATACTTTAGGCATTTTAACAGCAAGAACCATAATAAAAGCTGAAAAAATCCACCATAAAATCACTGTCACAAGTCCCAGCAACAAGTAATTTTTATCCAGTTTAGCCAACAAAAACCACAAAAGTGGTATAAATCATCCATGAAAAAGTCTGAAATCATATGACTCAAAGAACTTGGATAACTTAGGATATTAAAGAAAAGGGCAACCTGATCCAATCCCAACTGTCTGACTGAGATGGACACAGTATCTGGTATAGACTGTTGTTGCTCCAAAACCCAGTTCTGCCAAATTATGTTGTTCCTCTGAGGTCCAGTCAGTATTACAACAGCTGAAAGTGATCTTAAGTACTTAATATTTTATATTAAAAAAATAAAAGGGAAATATTACTGTACACCAAAAAGGATTTGTTACAGCTTTCTTATTCATCATTTTCAGCATGTGCAACCTTAAACACTTTGCTTCTTTTTTAATGCACTTATAGTTTTGCTTCTCTGTTTTCAAAATCCTCTTTCCATTCTTTCTGACAGTGATAATAAGCCAATGAACTCCCAAATACTGGAGGTTTGACAAATGCAAAAAGCCCGTTAACTGGTCTGAACTATCCAATTTGTACTAAGTAAATGAATTAATTAACTCTCTAGTCAACCCTGACAGCCCTAAAGTTTTTAGCAAGCATTCACACATGCAAAGATTTGCAGGATCGGGTCAGTAGTATAACAGACACAAGTTACTTAAAAATAGCGTGATGGCAGAAACAATGTATTTATTCATGGAGCTACTGTGGGACATACCATAGGTGTTATATTCAAAGGGCTGCAGCCACTTCTACCTTGATATGGTTGCATGTAATTCTGATACAGCTGCATCCCATACTAAAACCAGAAAACAACATGGTTAGCATTGTAAATAGTAAACCTAAGCTAAGTAAATTTTTTGTCCAGATGTGAAAGAAAACATGCACTTTTCTCTACCATTAAAAACCAGGGACAAATTCTGTTAGGATAAGGAAATGCACATTGTCATCGTTGCTGCTGCTGCCTTTATAAATGCACACTCTGCATTAAATACTACCCATTTAATAGACGAACTCACCTGTTCCTATTTTGCCACAAACTGACACATTTTAAAAACATAAGTTGCCTTCTTGTGTATTCTTGTATTTTTGTTCAACATTACTCAACAACCTCATTGAATTCAACATGGTTACATATAAGCATATGCTTAATGTTAAGTATTTGCAGACTGAGGCTCCAAAACATCCTCCCATCCCCTACAATGATTCCTGTACTTTGGTCCCTCTCTGTTTTTTGGGATGAAGGAAAAATAACTTTTCAAAGTACAAAATTGATATTGCTATTGCATGGGAACCTAGAATTATGTTACTTCTCTACCGCAGAGTATCAAAATTTCACATAGTAGACTTAGGCAAGAAGTTAACTCCACGCAGAAAAATTACCTTAAGCAACCTAATTGCTGTCATCCAGCAGGTCCTACTTTGTTCATCATCCGCACAGAGCTGTTTCAGGTCTCTGGTTCCTCCTGATTTGTTAGGCTAGAAGGCCACAGCACATTTTTTTTAGCATTAATGCATATCTTGAAGATAATACCTGTTGAAATAAAAGCCACTAATTCTCCTATTTTATAACAGACAGCTGAATATTGTTTTCAAAAACCTTAAAGAAACTTAAGCTTACCTAAAAACTGTGGCTTGCTTTAATATGTATCAGAATAATAAGCTTGTACCTTAAAGCAGAATCCATAGTTTGTTGGTGCTCCAGAAATCTTTTTGCCTGTCAAAGACATGTACATATCACTATTGCTGAATTCACAGAAAAACTGCAGATGCCTTGGCTCCTAAAAAGAAGAGTAATGTAACACAATTAGACTATTTTTAGCCAGCCTTTCCAGATAAGAAACTCAGAAGAGTATGTCCTGTTCCAAAATAGTCTTACATACTCCAGTTTTAACTGTGACATCATGAAATCTAGAAAGAGTCAACATTAATTTTTTAATGCAGAGAAAAAACACCTCAAACTAGTCAGAGAGTTCATTCTTCTACAGAGGGAAAAAAACCAAAGAACAAATGATGTCATTTCTGGGAAAACATCCACTGAATTCAAGCCATAATAATATTAGAGTAGGAGTCAAGTTTTGAGAGCAGTATGCATTTCAAACTTTAAAATAAAATATAATTTCATAATCTGAGAAACAACATACAGTAATTATTTCTGTCCAGTATTATTTCTAACTATTATCTCCAACCTCTAAGGTTAATTAAGTCAAGGAAGAAAACAAAATAAATTTGCTGAAGGATATAAAACCAGCTCAATGAATGCTCTGGCAGTTAACACAGAAAATTCAGACCAAGAAAAAACACTGGTTTAAGTCATTTATGTAGAAGGTGTCTCAACTCCAGTGTATCCTGTTTAACATAATCAGGTTTAAATTACTGCCATCAAAAAGTGGAACTAGTACAATGAAGAACTGCCCAGTGATAAAATTTGAGCTTTCTCAAAATCTTTCTGCAAAATCCTTTTATACATAGGTTTTTGTTTATTTTAGATAATGAAGTATTATGTCCACCTTTCAGAGTATCTACTTACACTTCAGAATTTTACCTACTATTTGACAATTCATTTTTAAAGGGCACTCTGTTAATTGCCTGGAAAAATATTAACCAGATTGAAACTAAGTTATTAGGCAAAAAGAAACTACTGCTTCTAAGACAATACGTACCAATTTTATATGACAGTATCTCTCTAGATTTTATCCATAATAGATTTTTTCCCTTTCTACCACTATAAGTTGAAATTCAAATTTTGGTTATTATTACAACAAATGATAAATACATACATACAGTTGCACTAACTTCATAGTTCTTTCTCCTTCCCTCCTGCCCCGCTTTCCCTTACCTTAGATGTTCCTTTAGTGGAAAAATAAAGGCCAGATCTTCTCAAAAGAAAGTACAATTTTTTCCACGATTTTTTTCCCTGCTCCTTTGCATGCAAATAACCATGAATCTCAGGATACGTGCTGGAGCTTAGGAACATCTGAAAGAAAATATCAGACATGCATTTTTCTTTTCATCGGAAATGAGCTTTCTGTTTCATTAACATACTCAGACAGGACTAAGGGGAATAAACCCCTAAAATCCACTATCACACCACAGTCACTCAGTTATGATTGCATCTAATCCCATTAAGAGTACCTCTGATTTAAAGCATGTAGAATGTTACACAACTCCAAATTACGCTAAGCAAGTTACATATTTATATGGAACATATGGTTTGAAATGAGAGCATTAATTATGCAATACGTTGATTTCGGCAACAAAACCAGTGTAAGAAGTTCTGATCCCATGCCTTACACCCTATTTATATAAAACTGCAAATCAATGCTACCAAAAGAATAAAGAAAAAGCCATCCCTCCCCTCCTCCTGTGTTACAAACCAGATAAGGGAACCAATCTGAGTTAAAATTAATTCAGCAAACAAATCACAAAATCTGAATCACAAAACCATGCAGGTCAGGCAGATATTACCATTTTCAAAAGGAGGAACCAAAGGTCTCAGGACCTGCAGTGGTGCTTAAGTAGGAACTTTAGCTGAACCAAAAACAGGAGAGGCTGGGCCAGCCATAAAGACAGCTCCTATCTGTGCTCAAGACCATGTGGCAGAGAGTATTGAAAACAGCTGCATCAGGAGGAAGGAAAGAGGGCTTAGAAGTCTCAGAGATCAGCCATTTTGCCTTCAGAACTGCAAGAAAAAGCTGCACACCCTCACAAGCCACAGAAAAGGCAGAATGATATGGACAGACAGAGATGTTAACTAATGCACTGAGAGAAGCTAACTGATGCACTTCCTTTACACAAGGTATTCAATAGCTTCTCTTCAGCCATTTCAACCAGACATTTCCAGAGTGCAACACAGCTGTTATCTTGCTAAGACCAAGTACAGAGTTTTATTCAGTCTGCAAAAGTACCCATTAAAAGCTGGCAACCATGTTAACTTTATTCTAATTCCATTCATTTTTATTACTCTTCTTCCAATAAAACTACTCAGAACTATGACTCACATCTGAACAGACTAACCTAGAATTCTTCAATTTCCATACGTTCAAAGGAATCTGTGTTGTTACTAAGCTCTTCAAGGAACCTTGCCTCAGAAAGGCCTGCAAAATCATAAATACTATCTAGGCTTATACAGCGTTAGGGAACAAAGAATTTTCTGGTTGATATCTGCAGCTTTCATTGCTCCATTTTCCTCCTGTTCACTGCCACTTCCAGAATATCTGATTTGAGGACACAAAGCAACGGATCACCAGGCAAGAAATAGACTGGCCACTACCAGACTGCAGCAAAATGATGAAGTGAACATGATTTTAGAATTCTTTGGCCACTAAATAATACAGTCCAACCATGAAACACAAGGTTTCTTTCACTTTTATTGTCTTCCTACCTTGCAGCCAGATGCATGACTGTACCATCTGTAGACCAACCTGAGCTAATTAAATCCAGCTGGTGTGAATGCAGTAACATGGGCAGACTTCATTTGACAGGAGAGTGCCTTACCCTACTAGGAATGCATTAGGAATAGCTTCACCGCTAGTCACCTGGACAGTTAAATTACAGTAAGACTAGCTACATCTATCTACATATGCTGCTGGCACACAGCTGTGTGAAAATGCAGTTTAAGCTTTTTCAGCCACATTGAAGCAGACGGGTAGGTCCTGGTAGGTGTTCCAGCCTGTTAATCTTCCCATTTGCCACGTATTAACTGGTTTGCTGATGGTGAATATAAAGGCTGAACTGAAAAAGTATTTTATCTCCATAAATAAAGTCAGACGGAAGCTTTAGGAAAATCTCAAAGAGTCAATGTATGTAAAAACAAAAAAGCATCTTTTTAGGCTGTACTATCTCTGCTAAAGATGAAAGGAGTGGCTGGCTCCCAGCCTGCACAAGTGTTTTCCCCAGGATTTCTCCCATAAGAGCTTCAAACCAGAAGCATTGCCATGAAAAACACTTTTCTTACTCAGCAGACCAAACCGGAGGAGCAATACAAAGCTCAGTGTCAACAGTCACTGTTGTACCTGTGCTATCAATTAAAATAAAGTAGCAATAATGCTAGGAAAAAGGCAATCCTAGACCCATCTTTTTCTTTCTAGGACAGCTGAGGACTGTGTGAGAAAATATAACATGAACATGCTGCAGTCAAAACCATTAACTGTCACAAAGAATAAGCAGTAAAAATATTTCAAAGTGAGAACTCAATATCTGTAATAAACACCTAAAAGTAAAGATAGTAGAAAAGAGAACTTCCATGGGTTTTCGTTGTGGGTTGGTTTTGCTTGTTTTTTTAAAGGGAGGTACGTGCAAGTTTATTATAGGGGAGAATGGATCCCTGTTTGTGCAGATAAGAAGTAATCAAAATAGGATAAAAATAAGAAAAATGAGAAAAGTCCTTAATATAAAAAGTGGGGAGAGTTAAATGATGATATGCTGCAGACAGGGATTATTGGTCACACAACATGCAGAAATAAGTTTGCACCCTCTCCCCCATGCAGTGAAATATATAACATGATATGTAGGATGGTTTCAAATGTCACCATGTCTTCCAGATACTAATATATGACAGCACCAAGGACTCGATTACAATTTGGTTGGCTGTAAAACCAACAAATTTAAAACCAACCTGAACAAAAAACAAAGCAAATAAATGCCTTTTGTTGGGGGAAGGAAAAATTCAACACATGAAAAAACATTGCACTGTCTCAGATGAATATAATAATAAAAAACGCACAACTACTGTATGTCACTGAAAGCAATAAAGATTGAGAGCTGCAGTCCTAACTTACTTCCACATTTTCAGTGAAAGAACGGCTGCAGTAGCAGAGACAACAACATTTGCTAAGGTGGATGCTTCTCGAGCACTTACATGCTATTTTGGAGAGTGAAAGAAGCTATCATTTTCCTAAGACTCTGTGAATCAAGTTTGAATTGATGACTGATTTCCTGAAAGATGTGATGACAGCCAGCCATGACTGTCCCAGGCCAGTGCTCCTGGAAACAAGCAGGATTTTCCCCTGAACATAATAAATTTGGGGGGCACCAAGTAATTCCAGTGAAAAACTGGTAACTGATTCTCAGCATTGTCTCCTATAGACTTCAGTCAACCTGAGGGGTTTAGACTCAGAGGAAGGTCAGCGAAACCTAGAGAGGAAGATGGGGAAAGGCAACAGGCAGACTAGAACACATGTAGGAGATTGACAAGAGGCTGAAATTCGGTGCATGGCTATTTCAGCCTGAAGACTGGAAAGGAGTCAGATGAGAAACTGGTCAGTGAAAGAGGGACTTTTTGTGGCAGAGAGATTAAAGAAATGAAGCTTGAATCTTAAATCTGTGAAGGCAGAGAATGGGAAAAACAAAAAACACAGGACAAGAGATGGCAATGGGGAAAGGGCAAAAGGAAAAGACACTTATCAGTAATTCTACCTTTCACAAAATTATGAGTGTGTGTCTTGGTAATCCTGCTCTGTCTTTAACTTAATTTTTGCATATATAACATTAATTTTTTTATGTTTATTTAGGAAAGACATCTGCTCCCTTCTTTAATATAGTCTACCTAAAAAGTGCAAGGTTTTTTTCATTGCTCTGGAAGGTGGCTTGGACACGTGCTATCTAAAATAGCTTTTTTAATGTATTCAATTTATACGTAAAAAGCTGTTAGAAAGAAGGAGCCAAACTGGTCAATGTGAGACTTGAACACCGAACTTCAAGTCTACCTACAGAACCTGAGTGTCAACTGCATCTATTAAACAATGAGGAATAGTGGGGGGAATAGGTCTATTCTTAAAGCAAAACCAGAAAAAAGATGTCACTGTTAAATTTAAAACACTGACTAACATACTCCATAGCGGGAAAAAAATCTCCTATGAATACAATTAAAGATTAAAAAACTAGAATTACAGAATTGGAGAAATGTTATTCACAGACAAAAAGAAAATTAAAGAAACAAAGGATAAAATTTTGACCTTTCAAAGTAACTTTAAAAAAATCCTCAGTGAGGCTAGGATTTCATGTACTAACCCAGAAGGACTCAATTCCATCAAAACTATGCTGTGCAGTCTATTCATTGGAAATGTTGTCTTGAATAAGAACACAAGTATCTAGTACATACATGAATTTATCTAAAATAAGTTGCTCCAATAAGCAGACAATGTTTTAAACAAGTCACAAGCCCCATTTAAAATTATATTCAACAACAGTTTCACATCTAATCAGACCAAGTGGATTAATGTTACCCACCTGTGAAAGTTGCAAATTCTCAAAAAACAAAGAAAGAACACACCCCAAAATCTAAAAATGACACACTATTTCATTACTATGAGGAGAGGCCTCAGACTAAAATCTTCATACTGCATTCACTTGTGACATGTTTTAAAGAATCCAATTTGCAAAAATAACCTAGAACAAGTTCCAAATGATCCATACTGCCGATGCTAGGCATGTACATACCATGTTGTGTTTCAGAGAAGCCATAATCTCATCAATATAGTGACACACTTTTCTTTTTTTAGGCTAAAGATCTTCATGGCAGAGATTAAACCACTCTCTCTCGTATACACAGGCGTTCGGTATATGTCAGACCTAGTAATTTTACTTAGCACATGCTAAATGGATAGGAGACTGCTAAACTTTTTGTTGTTTTTGAGGCTATAATGATGCTCTGATTTCAAGTCATCAGCCAAAACACTCACTCATTCACTTTCAATTAAAGTCAAGAAAAACATACTTGAAAAACATTTTTCTTGCTTACAGCTTAATCCACAAAAGCTATAAAAGTATGAGAATTGATTTTTTAATCACTTGTAAGCATTGAGTTGTTAAAACTAATGTCTCTCTTGATACCTGACCAAGCACATCACAAATAATAACACAAGCCCGTTAACTTGTCTTAATGAAAGTTTCCAAGGAAATAGTGACACACTGTAAACAATTTACCCAACAGCTTCAGCCAAAACATGCATCACAGCTGTACAATCCACAAAGGTAATCTCTACTTTGTGCCTAGCAAGTTGTATTTGACAAAATACAATTAAACAGATAATACAACATAAAATAGCAACAGAGGAGAGTTTGTAAGATATTTTTCAAGCTGTCAAAATGGGATCTATATTTAGCATGAATCTTAATCTTACCCACAAGCTCAGCACACCTTCTACATATGACAATATGGGCTTAAGGAGGTTCTGTGCAAGAGTATACGGCAAACAGTTCCATTATGAATGTCTTCTTTTTTTTTTCAAACTACCAAATTACATTTGCAAACAAAAAATATTAAGTTCTACTAACGCAGAGGACAAGATTTTCTAAACTAAATGTTTATGTTAGACTACAAAATCTATCTGCTACTTAGGTAGCAAAAGTGAACCAATTTTCATTAGATATGCAGCATCTTTTGAAATTATAAAGTTTTTATTTAGGTTTGTAAAAATGGTTTACAGAATCTAGCATGTGTCAATTAGAATTAATTTGAAACATTTTTAACTATATTTGGAATAATCTTAACCTCCTGACTAACATCTGTAACTATTTAATACAGAAGAATGCTTTGACAATTAGTTATTTAATGTTTTTCATTTACTGATGGATGCTAAGGTAGAATTTATTATATAGATAAAAAAAAAAGTTTTAATTTCTATATTTCTTTTAGTTCTACCTTAAATACCTTGTGTTATGTTGTCTTTCCAATCATTCTTTATCCCCAAAACTCACACATAGGATTGTTGTCTTAAGACCAGTGAAAGTTCTTCTATTAATTAATTTTTCTAGTGACAAGCAAACAAGAGTGATGTATACGTTTCCACCTTTATTACTCATTTTTCCCCTCTTTGAGAAGTAAGACGATGATCCCTGATACGATCATTCTGTGAAATTATTCCCACTGTAAATTAAAATCTTGTGTCCACTTAAAAGATGACTAACACTGAATGACCTACCACTCTTTTTTTTGAGGCTACAGTAGCCTTGAAGCTAACAAATCATACTAGTCGGTCTAAATTTTCTACTCATTAAGTTTAACCATTTAACTCTTTTTTTATATCCATTTGTATCACGTTACCGGTTCCTCAGTATTCTACCAAGGCCTGCTGTTAAGTATGTGCTGAGTCTACAGCACTCCACCTTTTTAAGGAAACAGGGTCTTTCACCTGAAATACCCAATAAAGGTATTAATCATTTTTACTGCGTTTTGTCTGTTTTAGCACTCCTTGACTCTGAAAGAATATGCACGTTTCCAAGTGTGGTCATATAATAACTGTCTGGAAGGAACACATCGCTTCATATCTCATAAGGAAGAGAAGTTATTAACCATGATTTGAGTTATTCAAAACCTAGTAACAGATGCAACAGCAACAAAGAGCTATGCTCTCACAACACAGACAATGGGAAATTGTGAGCTATACTGGCTTGTCTTCATTCAAAGATTGCATACCTGTAATATCCCAGAGTGGCTTACAGCTGCATTGGCCTCAGTTGGAAATGATATCATATGATCTGGAAAAAAGCCCTGTAACAATAATAATTTGTATCAAAGTTACGCAAAAATAAGTATTAAACTTCCAATCTCATTTAGATGTAAAATTAAAGTTCTCAATGCAGTGCAAAACACTGCAGATTCTCTGATCCAATAATTTAAGCTTACCCTAGTACCATTCCTAAATTTGTGACGTCCTATATATTATTTGCTGAAAAACTTAGAATTTTGAGAAAACATCAATGGTCTCTAGAAGCAAGAGGGCTTTATACACCAGTGCAAGTCATATTGCAGTACTTGGCCCTCAGTGTTGTTTTTCTAGCAGTAATTTCTGTTCCTGTTGACATGTAAGACTTGCCTGAGGCTTCAATATTCTACAAAGTAGGGAGGATATACACCAACATGCTTGAAAAACATATTGTTTTCCATTATTTTCATTACATTAGAAACCCAGCAAATATTTTGGAATAACTTCCATCGATAGAGAACGAGTCCTCTCAGGTTTGTTTTTTTTAATTGCCCATTTTGTATGATATATGAACGAACATAAAAATCTGACTACATCAATACAGTGTGGTTAAAGTCCACCTTTAAAGTGCCAATTTCTTTATCAAGAAAAGCTCAAGGGGTAATTTATGGGACAGACCTGCAGCTGTGGAGTTCAATATAGTCATGCAGGTATGAACCAGCCAAGAGTTTAACCATTACTAATACAGTTTTCTCAAGGCTTGGACAAGTTCGAAGCTAATATTACCTTGACCATCCAGTGTCCACTGACTTTCATTTTTAATAAAACTGAACTACTGGTAGGGTTAATTACTATCAACTCATTTCTGATAAAGCATTCTTGCTGCACCTGGGACCAGAGTACCCAGAAGAATGACTCAACAGGAACAGTAAGGACTCTTACTAGCCACAGCTGCTGATGCTAGTCATCATTGCATGTGTGCCACATGCCACAGCTGGTTCCACTCACTGGTTAACCAATACACAAACATACTTACTCTTTGAAAGCTTGCCCTAACTGTAGACCATCTCAAGCTTAGAATTTTTCACTAGTGCAGTGACATCTCCATGTTGGGGAATACATGATTTGCCCAGAGAAACACAAGTCAAGCAAGGGAAAAAACCTCAGACCTCTTATATCTTTTGGTATCTTAATATTTACCTTTTAATCCTTTTCACAGGTAGATAATTTAATTTCTCTTCTACTTTTCACCTTTCAAGTCCTCATACCTTTCTGCTATTTCTCCCTCTGACATCTGAAACAAGCTGACTTTGTAAGAGACAGCATTAGGAGTGATCCAAATACACTGTGTATTTGAGCAAGCAGATAGTGAGTTTCTCCTGCTTAACCATAGCCTTTGCCATCAGCCAAGGTCTGAATCAGCAGCATTAACCTTTAGCAACATCCTAGAGTTACGAGTCATCCCTGTTCTCTTTCCATTCCTTACATACACTAACTTTGGCTTCACTGTCACTTACTCCTAATAGGTTATGGCTGTTCATGGCCTTTTGTGTCAGTTGCCATTTAGCTGCAGCTGTTAGAAGCTGCCATTGGGCAGGGCTAGGCCATAACATTCAATTTTCACTTTAATAATAAAATCATCTTTGCTACAGATGCCCCTTCTCACACGGATTCATTTTATGTTTTGCTGTCACTTCATGGAATCCCACTCAGTTTCAAAACTTTTATTTTGTTGTAGGTCCGCGTGCAAATTTCAGTAAAGTTAAAACCGTGTCTGCCCCACACACCCAAAAAAAAAGTATGAACACAGATGTTTAACGATTGCCACAAAGGGAATGGCCAAGAGTTACACGCACTACAACATACTCCTATATCCCATATATTCCCTCCTAATTATTCCTTTTGACTCATGTTACGCTAATAGCTTTACACTCTGCCTATCTGTGTGTAACAGAAAAGACTATTTTGCAGCAACAGCAATTGCACCACTTCACAGATATAATGTTAGGACTTACCAGTGGGTTTTTAAAAAACTCATACTTGGCATAATTTTTTCTAAAATACAGTTTGTTTTCCTCTTCCACTACCCAATTTGACTGGACTTCCATCACTAATTCATGGTCCTCTATAGCTCTTCCTGTAAAAAAAAGAAACAAATAAAAAAAACCCAACACATAACCTGCACCTAAGAGCCTAGGAGTAGGATGTGAAAACACAAAGGTCAGATAATAAAAATATTATTTAAAATAATTAATTTAAATGAATACAAAACATGAAACAAGCAATCTGAACACAGTCCATTAATGAGGTCCATGTTACACCAAGTTACCGTTCCGCCTCAGTAGGGCCCAGCTTCTGAGGTAGGTCACACGTGGGGTTTTCTGTTTGTGTTCTGTTGTTGCTGTTTCCTTTACAGGGGCAGCTGAGGGCTTTATTTGATTTCATGGCCAAATCCACGTTCTCCCTGCAGAAGCCAGGAACGGCTTTGTGCCGCATGGGGCAGCAGACCGCTTCAACCTTTTACTCAGCCTGTCTGGGGTGTCAGGAACGTCCTTCTAACACTCCTTTCTCTAATGCATTATTTGTAAAGTTAAAATTTATCTGCAATACAGAAAAGTGTTAATTTGTCTTCTCCCCAAGTCCCTACTATGTCCTGAAGCATTTCTAAAACTGCAAATGAACTTAGGGCATTTCAGTGTTTTAATGTTTTTGCACATTCCAGGGATAATGAGAATTTCAGCAGCCGCAGAACTAGTCTATGCCAAAGAAATGGTAAAAGGAAACGATGAAAAAAAAAAACTAAAAAAGAAAACAAAACAAAACAAAAAAACCTACAAAGTGAATCCTAATGCATAGTTTGGTTTTGCAGTGGGGCAAGGGGAAGAAAAGGCAAAGAATTTAGTTATTTGTATCACAGCACTGGCATTCAGAATCGGTATTCTCACTGCTTTAGACTGTTCCTGCTGCTCAGATTCTTGAGTGAATTTTTCGATTTTACAGCGATATGAAATTCACTTACATGAAAGATACAGAATTTAAGAACTTTCTTGTAGGTGTGTTATGTATGTTTCCATGTTCCACGCTCTGAGTAATGCAGTGGGACTACTTATAATGCAGGAAGTTATGCATAAATCCTGAAAGACTATGGGTAATTTCTGTACATTATTATTTATACTGCCCTCTTTTTTTAAAATAAATTTCAGCAGCTTATGAAACCTTGTTACAAAAAAGGGATGAACATGCTTCCAAAGGAGTATACAGTTTTTGTGGCCACTTGTACTTTGTTGTGGACTCAAACTAATGAGAACAAGACAGAGTGGAAAAAAGTTGTATATTTGATTTAAACGATCGTTGGCACCTCCAAATTTAAATGACACTCCAACAATGAGTTACAGGTTAAGAATAGGTTAGAGATCTAAACTCATGTCTCCCTGCCAATTATGGGGTTTTAACATCCAATTCTGATCCTAGTTTCAAAGGGGAAGGCAATTAAAAATATATTATAAAAACCATATAACTCACTATTTTCTTATCACGTTCTACCCTTCACTGCATTATGAAAAAGGATCTTATGACATACTTTAAATGAATGTTGATGCTCTCATCAACAGCCTGTTGTTAGAAACTTTTTAAAAAATCGTAACAGATAAAAGAATAGTATAGATTTTTTAAAAAAAACTTAATTAGGTATAACATTAAATTAATATAAACAGTAAATCTTTGCAAGTGGTCCTGGCTAAACAAAGAGCCTAACTTTCATAAAGTGTAACATGCACAACCTTCTAATGGATAAAAATCAAACCACAAATTTGAAATTATTAAAGCCTCTTTAGAATGACCGCATCTTTTTATTGATCTTCTCTTGCGACCTCTTTCGCCAGTCACTGCTTCATGTTTCCATTGTCCAGCCTGGTGAGTAACAGCCTTATTGTAGCCTGCAAATCTATAAGCTTTTTCAGGAAGTTTCCAGCTAGCAAGTTTAGAGACAATACACTCACAGAGCTAAATTTCACCTCAGTAGGAAAATATTAAGCTCACGACTAGCAGAAGACAAAGCACTCTCATGATCTACAGATCAAGTAGGGAAAAGTTAAACTTCCATTGAATTTAACTCATTCTTCATTGAATTTAACTCATTCTTTAGCCTATAAATAAAGAGATTAAGGACACTACGTGAAACTCACGTTTTGTAACCAGATCAAATAAAAACGTAAAGCAATTCAGAAAACAAAAAATACCCAAAAAATACTGAAAGAAAAGTGAGCATTTTAAAACCTTGTACAGGCCGCTCTACTCCAAAACACATTCCTCAGATGCAGGAGTAAAAAGACGCTGAAGAACTCAAGCTCTTGCTCAAAACCAGTGGTTTTTTTCCTTTCAGTTTTATAGAGAGAAAGTGCTCCTCTGGGATGACATTTAAAACTCTTAAATGCTTGGCATTGTGACATTTAAGAAAATACCATTTCCTCAAGACTTACTTCTTGGTACAAAGATAACACCTCCTGCATCACCCCAATGGATGGGTAAGGATGCTGGTAATTCTTTCCTCTTAAGGTGTCACATCACAGAGCATTTTACAATTGATTCAACTTCCTTGAAGGAACTGAAACATTGAGTTAGTGCCCTCCAAAGCACAACCCTGTAATCAAATCCCTAAATGTTGTCATGAAAAAGTGGCACTTTGGTTTAGTTAGATCGTTTTTTCTATTCTAGCTAGACTGGAGAGTTTCTACCTTTCTCTCTACCATCTCTTTATCACTACTATCTCTAACATGAGGAGCACCTGCTACAGTCCAAAACAAAGTCTCCTTAACTATGGAAAGTAACTTAAAGGACATGAAAGAAGATTTAATATCGAAACGCATGACAGAACACATTTCAAATAGCCTCCTCTATAGCCACCCAGCAGGGTAAAAAATTTAAACTAAACAAAAAACAGAAAAGCCATTGCGCAGTACTATTGCACAGATAGTGCTGTAAGCCTTCCCACAGGCTACCTAAAAGAATGCAGAAAGTTAAATCATAATGAGAGCCTGAAACACAACAATGATGTGCTTGGCCAAGGCACTATTGCCCACTCAAAGAGGAATGCTAGAACACACATCTATTGAGCTGCAGAAGCAAATGGAAAACTCTTCACAGGCAACACAAAAATTTCTCACTAGGGAAGGAAAAATTTCAGGATGAAGACAATATTTTCCTTGAAAAGGAGAACAGCTATGTAAAACTGATCTTTTTTCACAGCCTGCCCTGTACAGGGGAACTGCAGTGGAAATATGGGACTCCAACACCAAGGTACCGGGTGGTAGGGATGACATGGCATGATCCAAATCTAGGCATACCTCAGCTGCCTTCAATAGTCTTAGACAAGCTGAAAAACATCCAAGAATTTCTTTGAATTCAATAGCTTGGGACAAAAATGACACATACCAGAAGCACATGGTTCTGAAATATATTGTGATTTATAGTGCTGTAATTATCATCGTACTTCAGATATTTGAAACACCACCCAGGCTACTGCAAAACTTCAGAGATGAGTAGGAAGGCTGAGCACCCCGGGTGGTGAGGCAACAGCAGTGGGCTGTGTGCAGTGTGGGTGCCCCAGAGCAGGCAGATGGGGTGCACTGGCTGGCGCCCCAGGGAAGCGGCGCAGGTGGAGGAACCATCTCACCTGCCCACTCGCCCCGAGACAACACCACCTGGTCAGCACCTGCCATGCAATGCAGTGAGGACAAGACCATGCTTAATGTTCAACAATATAGTTCCACACGAAAAGGCATATAGGTTTGTGAAAACAGGTATATACAGACCATGGCTTTATGTTTTCTTTTGGGTGTGATTTTTTCTGTTTTTCTTTCTTAACCTTCGCATGGAGATGCCTCCACACAGCAATGAAGGCACACTCCAGTGATGTAATTAATGTCTGTCTTGATTAAAAGCAGAATGCTGTGCTCAGCTCACTAAGATTCATGCAATCATATCTAATTCAGGAGTATTCAGACAGCTGTTAGGTATTAAAGAAAATCTTTGCTAATTGAATGAATTATTAATCCCCATCATACTGGAATTTATACACACGCACACACTCACAGTACTTGTCCTTTCTATACCCATTCATTTAACCTGGGAACAGAAAAAGACTGTACAATTTTCCACAGGTAAAACACACAACAGAATAATAAATAGCAAATAGTCCAAAACTAAATAATTTCAAAAATATTTGTTCATGTTACTCATCCAGGGCTTAAGAAAATATTTAATGCAAGTCAAGATCAGTATGTCAAGCCTTTCAAACAAAACCAGATCTAATTATCATAAAAATAAACCCACTGTTATTCAGTGTTATTAAAAAAAAAAAAAGATAATCTCAAGTTATTCCTTTCCTTGGCTAGTAATGTTCAATCGCCATGCTCACCATCTACGAAATAGTTTTGTTCTAAAAATGAACAATTCACCTTTTTCTAAAATTCTGGCCAAAGCAGCTGGAGCAATCAGAAGACTGTATGGCAAACACAGGTCTGCAGACCTGCACGCCAGCAATTTTGAGAACTTCAGAATCTTAGGAAAAACAACTTCACTAATTATTTGATACTGAAGTCTTCCAAGAAATCCTTCAGAATGAAGCATTATTTGACAAAAAGTGTGTTGTGCAGATAAATAAACCTAGAGAAACAATGCCACTATAGTTCTGGCATGGTTTGTCAAAAGTATCTTCTTCAGTAGTTACTACACTACTTAAACACCAGCCACACTATAAAATACAGAAAACACTTCTACTATTTATATAGTAGTGTTGTCCAAAGCCATTTTTATACCTCCTTTTCTGTAGCAGTCAGTCATTTACAGCCTCGACCCAGATTTAACTCTGACCTTACTCTGAGCTGGAAGCATCTTACAACTGATACATTCAGTGCAAAAGGTTATAAATATCTTTGAAATGTTACAAAGCAAGGAAAAAAATTGAAAAACGTTTGTGGCTGCCTTCATAGGATAAAGGAGCAGAAAAGGACAGAAAACAGTTTTAGCTTTTGTAGTTCATCTTTAAAATATGGCTATTAAACGTAATACAGTCAGAGGTGCACAGTCAAGTCTATTTTACACAAATGCATGAGTCCAGATTCCCTGCATACATAGAGAAAGGGAGTTTAACAACAGCTTCTAGCCATATATAAATATCCATGATTTGTGTTACAGGGGCTGTTTGGTTTCTTGTTGATGGTGTGTGGGTTGCTGGTTTTTTTTCAGATCTGCAGTACTGGAGTTGCCAGGTACCAGTACAGTCTCTTCTGAGAATTAAGGACTCCAAGGAGTTTTCTATGTATTTATAGAATGCAAGAAGGCCCCCAAAAATCCTCTTTCTCAAGCCACACTTTGCGCTAGCAGCTGGAACCACCCTTGAAGTTGCAGAAGAAGTACTACCTTTGTTAACTCTAGTACATTGCTGAAGTTCAAGAATAATATGGAGATTTTGAGTGACATGAAATTAAATCAAGATTTTGTTATGGCATCTGTCTTCTAGTAGATTTTTCTGATATAATTCCCTGTCAAAATTGGACAAAATACAGTACTGAAATGTAGTGCTGTAAAAGGGAGTAAGTTTGTCTGACTAGAGTATCAGTTCAATACTACATCCTAGCAGTACGCTTCTAAATTCATCTTTTGCTGCGTGAAGTCTTTCCTGTGGTCTACATTTTTTACATCTCTGCAGACTTCCACTTTCACCTTGTCCTAGTTTCAGCTGGGATAGAGCTAATTTTCTTCCTAGTAGCTGGTATAGTGCTGTGTTTTGGATTTAGTATGAGAACAATGTTGATAACAGACCAATGTTTTAGTTGTTGCTAATTAGTGCTTACACTAGTGAACGACTTTTTCAAGTTGCCATGCTCTGCCAGGTGCACAAGAAGCTGGGAGGGGAGGGGCCACAGCTAAGACAGCTGACCCAAATCGGCCAAAAGGATATTCCATACCCTATCATGTTGTGCTCTGTATATTAACTGTGAGGAGTTGGCCGGGGGCAGCAATCGTGGCTCAGGGACTGGTTGGGCATCAGTCAATGGGTGGTGAGCGGTTGCATCACTTGTTTTTCTCTCTTGTTGTTTTCCTTTTCATTGCAATTTATTATTATTATTATTTATTTTAATTATTAAACTGTTCTTTTCTCAACCCATGAGATATTAGTTTATCTGATCTGCACCATGCCTTTTTTTCTGCTGTACATGAAAGATTGGTGTTGGGTTTTGCAGTTTGCTGCAACTCTGCAATGATTAGGGATGTTTTGCCTGGGAGATTTGTTATTAAAACATCTGCCTTGAGCTTTATCTGAATTTTAGCTTTGTACTGAAGCCATTAGGGTACTTCGGGTACCACCTTGTGGAGACAATTAGCAATTATACTTCTTCCTCTGAGAGGTTTTTTATGGACGACACAGAGAACAGCATCTTTGCTACCTTTTCCTATGACATTTCCTCCTTCATTACAGTAACTTTTCAGTATCTTGAACGTTCTTGGACAGTTAAGGTACTTCTGTTGGTATTTCTTGGGAATACCATTTCGGTTTTGTCTAAGGTTAATAAGCAATTTAAGAATATCATCCAGAGATCTGCCCCAAGGCTAAATAGTTATAAGTGCCAGGGTGCGTGGAATAGCATGGGCAAATGCCTAGGACGGTGGGCACCCCCAGTATCCTCAAACTTCACCTGTGAACAAGTGCAGAATCCTGAAAAATTAGTAGAATATTTGGAAGAAGTATGCCGTCACCCTGGCAATTCCAGAGAGACACAAATCATTGCAACGTGCTGGGGCCTGGCCCATATCTACTGAGCTCTCTTCAACACTATTCAGAACCTTCAAGGGGAAAAGAAGGTCTCTAGAGCTGACAACAAAATGACAGGCCCTGTGGCTACTCCAACCCCCATGATAGGCACTGTGGCTGAACCAGGGAACCAACCCGTGCCAGTATCAGTTGCCCCTATATACAAGAAGAAACCTTGGAAGTGAAAGTCAGCTTGTTTAGAAAGGGATGGTGAAAGAGCAGGGCCATCACAAGGAGAGGAGGAGGAAGAGAAAGATCTCATCAACAAGCTGGAAACCATCCAATCCCTATCCTTGAGTGAGCTGTGAGATATGCTAAAAGATTTCAGCCATTGTCCAGGCAAGCACATTGTCACCTGGCTGCTCCAATGCTGGGATAACAGGGCCGGTAGCCTGGAATTAGAGGGTAAAGAAGCCAAACAGCTGGGATCCCTTTCTAGGGAAGGGGGCATTGACAAAGCAATTGGAAAAGGAGCACAAGCCCTCAGCTTCTGGAGGTGACTCCTGTCAGGTATGAAGGTAAGATACCCCTTCAAGGAAGATGCTATATATCACCCAGGCAAATGGACCACCATGGAGAGGTAATTAGCCATGCTGGAGGTGATTATGTTGACCTGAACAATAAGCAGTTATCCAAAGATCCAGAAGCATCCAGTGCACATGACCCATGTGGCAGACATTGATACAGAGCACACTAGCACTGTATGCCAACTCAGTTGGCAATGCTGACCTGGAAAGATGAAGAGGCACCAATGGTGGATAAAGTAGCTAGCCAACTCTGGGAATACGAAGAAAGTGTCTCTTCCTCCCCCATCTCAGCTGTGGAGAAAATATCCCAGCAAGTCCAGCAACTTAGAGTCCTACCCTCCACCTGTATGGACCGGTATCCCAGCTATTAGGAGTCAGCATTCTTCTGCTCAAGAGAGAGGATATAGAGGGTACACACCATGGGGAACCCTATGGTTTTACCTGTGTGATCTCAGAGAGGATATGGGGAAGTGAGATGGAAAAATCTACCTCAACCTTAGAGGCACGGGCATATGAGTTGCAAAGAAAAATAATCACTCAAGGGAGTTCTTCCAGGAAAATTGCTGCTCTAATTTCCAGTAGGCAAGTCCCCAGACAGAGTAGAAGGGCTGATCTTACTCCTGACTTTAATGAAGGAACTCCTGACTCCTATTTACAAGAAGTGAGTAACGAATACTCTGACTGGAACTAGAGGGGCCCTGCCTCCAGCCAGGTGGAGGAAAGGGATAACCAGGCTTACTGGACTGTGTGGATCTGATGGCCTGACACAGCAGACCCACAGGAGTATAAAGCTTTAGTGGACACCAGTGCACAGGGCACCCTAATGCCATCAAGCTATATAGGGGCAAAACCCATCAGCATTGCTGGAGTGACAGGGGGATCCCGAGAGCTAACTGTGTTGGAGGCTGAAGTGAGCCTAACTGGGAATGAGTGGCAAAAGCACCCCATCATGACTGGCCCACAGGCTCCATGCATCCTTGGCATAGACTACCTCAGGAGAGGGTATTTCAGAGACCCAAAAGGGTACAGGTGGGCTTTTGGTGTAGCTGCCTTGGGGAAAGAGGAAATTAAATAGCTTTCTACCTTGCCTGGCCTCTCAAAGGACCCTTCTGTTGTGGGGTTACCACCACAACAGTGCACCGGCGGCAATATCGCACCAACCAAGACTCCCTGATTCCCATCCATGAGCTCATTCACCGACTGGAGAGCCAAGGAGTGATCAGCAAGACTCACTCATCTTTTAACAGTCCCATATGGCCAGTGTGGAAGTCTAATGAAGAGTGGAGACTACCAGTAGACTATCAAGGCCTGAACGAAGTCACTCCGCTGCTGAGTGCTGCTGTGCCAGACATGCTACAACTTCAATACAAACTGGAGTAAAAAGCAGACAAATGGCTTCCTACAACTGACATTGCCAATGCATTTTTCTCCATCCCTCTGGCAGCAGAGTGCAGGACATGGTTTGCTTTTACTTGGAGGGGTGTCCAGTACACCTGGAATCGACTGCCCCAGGGGTGGAAACACAGTCCTACCATTTGCCACAGACTGATCCAGATGGCACTGGAACAGGGTGTAGCTCCAAGACATCTGCAATATACTGATTACATCATCAAGTGAGGCAATACAGCAGAAGTTTTTGAGAAGGAGAGAAAATAGTCCAAATCCTTTTGAAGGCTGGTTTTGCCATAAAGCAAAGTAAGGTCAAGGGACTTGCACAGGAAATCCAGTTTTTAGGAATGAAACAGCAAGATAGACGTAGTCAGATCCCAACGGATGTGATGAACGAAATAACAGCCATGTCCCCACCAACTAGCAAAAAGGAAACACAATCTTTCTTAGGTGTTGTGGGTTTTGGGAGAATGCATATTCCAAATTACAGTCTGATTGTAAGCCCTCTCCATCAAGTGACCCAGAAGAAGAATGATTTCAAATGGGGCCCTGAGCCAGGACAAGACTTTGAACAGATTAAACAGGAGATAGTTCATGCAGTAGCCCTTTGGCTAGTCCGGGAGGGCAAGGTATAAAAAATTGTTCTCTACACTGCAGCTGGGGAGAATGGTCCTACCTGGAGCCTCTTGCAGAAAGCACCAGGGGACACCTGAGTTCAACCCCTAGGGTTTTGGAGTTGGGGATAGAGAGAATCTGAGGCCTGTTATACTCCAACTGAAAAAGAGATATTGACAGCATATGAGGGGATTTGAGCTGCTTCGGAAGTGATTGGTACTGAAGCACAGCTCCTCTTGGCACCCTGACTGCCAGTGCTGGGCTGGACGTTCAAAGGGAGGGTCCCCTCTACACATCATGTAACTGATCTACATGGAGTAAATGGGTTGCACAGGCTTGAACAGGAAACCCCAGTCACTGAGGAATCTTGAAAGTGATCATGGACTGGCCAGAAGGCAAAGATTTCTGACTATCACTAGAGGAGGAGGTGACACATGCTGAAGAAGCCCCACTCTATAACAAACTGCCAGAAAATTAGAAGCAATATTTCCTGTTCACTGATGGGGCCTGTTGTATTGCAGGAAAGCATCAGAGATGGAAAGCTGCTGTACGGAGTCCTATATGACAAGTATAGGTGAAAAAAATTAATCGAGCTAATCTGCAGAAGTAAAGGCCATCCAGCTGGCTTTAGACATTACTGACCCAAAAAAGTGGCCTGTGCTCTGTCTCTATACTGACTCATGGATGGTGGCAAATGCCCTGTGGGGGTGGTTACAGCAATGGAAACAGAGCAACTGGCAGCGCAGAGGCAAGCCCATCTGGGCTGCTGCATTATGACAAGACATTGCTGCCTGGGTAGAGAACCTGGTTGTAAAAGTATGTCACATAGATGCTCACGTACCTAGGAATCGGCTCAGGAACATCCAAACAACCAGCCCATGGATCAGGCTGCTAAGATTGAAGTGGGTCTGGACTGGCAGCATAAGGGTGAATTATTTATTGCTCGGTGGGCCCATGACACCTCAGGCCATCAAGAAGGAGATGCAACATACACATGGGCTCACGACTGAAGGGTGGACTTGACCATGGACACTGTTGCACAGGTTATCCATGAATGCGAAAAATGCACTGCAATCAATCAAGCCAAGTAGTTAAAGCCTCTCTCGTAGGGAGGATAATGGCTGGAATATAAATATAAGGCCTAGCAGACTGATTATATCACACTCCCACAAACCTGACAATGTGCTTACAATGGTGGAAGCAACCACCAGATGGCTGGAAGCATTCCCGTGCTCCATGCCACCACTGGAACACTATCCTGGGCCTTGAAAAGCAAGGCATGGCGCATGGCACCCCAGAAAGAACTGAGTCAGACAACTGGACTCATTTCCAAAAAACCCTTGTAAACACCCAGGCCAACGAGCCTGGCATTAAGTGGGTGTATCACATCCCCTATCATGCACCAGCCTCCAGGAAAATCAAACAATACAACGGACTATTAAAGACTACACCGAGAGCAACGAGGGATGGGACACTTAAATATCAGGATACACATTTAGCAAATGCCACCTTCTTAGTAAACACTAACAATCAGGCTGGCCCTGCCCAGACAAAAGTTTTATGTAATATAGAGCGGGATAAAATTCCTCTAGTGCATGTAAAAAATATGCTGGGGAAGACAGTCTGGGTTACTCCTGCCTCAGACAAAGGAAAACCCATTCATGGGATTGCTTTTGCTCAAGGACCTGGATGCACTTAGAGGGTAATGCAAAAGGATGAGGAAGTCCAAAGTGTATCTCAAGGGGATTTGATTTTGGGTGAAAATAGCCAATGAACTGAATGGTATGACGTTAACTGCTATATAATACTGTATGTCATCACTTCTGTGCTTGCTATGTGCCATATCAATCATATTACAGTAAGAATCACCCAGAGCAGTGAAGAATGAACTTTGATGAAACCAAGCAAAGTGCAGTGGTGTTGGAACCAGAACTGGCTTCAGCATGCAATACTCCAACACCACACACTATCTCTCCTGCCTTGAATGTTAATGACAGATGCAGGGCAAAGTCATGGACTAAATGAACTCAATGGACATTTTAGAGGGATGGCCCACAGACTAAGGGAACGATATCTGTATGCATATATCAAAAGACAGGGAAAGTGGTGGTGATTAATCGGAGTTTATTAGAAAGTGTAGAACCTGGGCATGACATAGGTAGTATAGAATAAGGGGTGGATACTGTCCTGGTTTTGGCTGGGATAGAGTTAATTTTCTTCCTAGTAGCTGGTATAGTGCTGTGTTTTGGATTTAGTGTGAGAATGATGTTGATAACAGACCCATGTTTCAGTACTTAAACTAGTGAAGGACTTTTTCAACTTGCCATGCTCTGCCATGTGCACAAGAAGCTGGGAGGGAGCACAACCAGGACAGCTGACCCAAACTGGCCAAAGGGATATTCCATACCATATGATGTCATGCTCAGTATATAAACTGGGGGGAGTTGGTGAGGAGGAAGTGATGGCTGCTCAGGGAGTAGCTGGGCATTGGTCAACGGGTGGTAAACGGTTGCATCACATTATTTTGCCTGGCTTTTCTCTTTCTCTCTCTCATTGTTTTCCTTTTCATTGCAATTTATCATTATTATAATTTGAATTTATTTTATTTTATTTCAATTATTAAACTGTTCTGATCTCAACCCATGAGTTTTCTTCCTTTTGCTCTTCCAATTCTCTCCCTTGTCCCACTGGGGAGGAAGGTGAGCGAGCAGCTGCGTGGTGCTTGGTTGCCGACTGGGGCTAAACCACAACTCTCCCTTATTTAATTTGTCTTAATGTGGTTTTATAATGCAAAATTACCTCTATACACTGCAAAAAAGGAACAGAGACCAGAAGTTTACAGCTATAACTTTATCTGAAATCACAGGTTACACCTTTTAAATGTATAATAGAAAAAGAGGTTTTTTACTACACCAGAGGAACACTGATGATATAGAAGGAGTTCAGACTGTTTAATTTCTTAACTTAAAGTGCTAAGTATGAAGTCACTTCAACACAGTTCATTGGTCCATAACTGGAAGTTTAGAAGAATGGTTTGGTTTTGGTTTGCTTTTTAAGTAGTCCTGTCTCAGAGTTCACAATAAATCTACCCCAGCTGATTGTATTGAAGAAAACACTGACAGCCTGCTCTGATGTTGTTTCTGAAGACTGAGTCCTATCGTTGAGATAGAATAGCACTGTGTAACCGGTTTCTGTCCTTGATGTCAGATTTCACTCAGGTGTGTTGGGAACAACAAAGATTTTATTTGCAATGAAGAGCATCCAAGTCTTGCTAGAGATAAGCAGGAAATACCACGAAAAGAGGAAGAACTGCCAAAGAAAACATGGAAGAGCGGGGAAGAATTTGCAGTGATAACCTTAATGTTCAGTGTCCTCCAAATCACTCTTACAGATGCAGATGAAGCCGTGTGAGGCAAATGCACTATGAAAAAATGTACTTTATAGCTATGCTTTCAAAAAAAGAGAAACAGAAGCAACAAACCACCAAAAGAACAAATTCACACAAGCCATCCCCATCATTTTGCCTCCAAGCCTTTCTATGAGAATTGTACTTCTATGTGAAAATGAAAACCAAACACCTTATTTACTGCCATACCATTGTATAGTATTAGTCTTACCTAAACCTGTGTGGGTAAGTTGTTCAAACAGAGTCCAGCTGTGGTCATCAATATAGTGGTTCTTCAATATCAACAGCTGACATACATCCCTGGCTGTTATATCACCTGGTACTTCCAAAGCTCTGCTAGTGTCATCTTCACTATACACTTTAATTACCTGCAATAAATAAAAAAGCTGAAATATCCATAAGTTTAATCTTTGATTCAGTTAGTCCAACTATGTTCCCCTCCCAGCTTCATGACTGATACAAGAACGTATACACATAGGATGCAATACTAAAAGACAGCCATTTCTCTTTAGTGCAATGGCATAACTGAGAAACAAACAGCTGAGCAAAGCATATCCCCCTTTTAAATTTGGCTACTGGACATCCCTTGCCACAGGACACTGACAGATTGGTGCATTCACTTTAAAAAACAAATGGTAATGGAGAGGTAAATAAAACCAGTGAACCTGTACATTCTGATATAAGCCAAAGAAGAAACCACAGAGGATAAACAGTGAAACTCAAGAACTGTTGCTGCAGAACTGTAGTAAGATTTGATAAAGTTAGAGTTAGTTCAGAGAAAAGCAATCAGATTTGAGATGGTCACAATTCTACAGACATTAAGAACAGGAGATGCTACAGAGGTGCTTCAAATTTTGCCAAGCAAGAACTGGAACTATGCGTAAAAAACGGCACATATACATATTTAGAGAATCAAAAACGTCATACATCATATGAGGACCAGGAAAGTAAATAACATGTTCTAGAAGATGTACATGCAACAAACTTATCACAAAGTAGACAATTTTTTATCATGTTTTATCTCACTAGTTTTTCCAAGTTTCTTTATTCTATTAAGGGGGGGGGGGGGGGGGGGCAGAAGAGGCGATACAAATTCTCATGACTTATACTTGTCATTTTCACTTTTAAATTTCAGTTAAAGTATTTATTTTTCAACACTGATACACATTTTAGAGTCCAGAAGTACAAGTGTCCATTAAGTTCTTGAAGAGGTGAAGCTAAATCAGCTTACACTTAAGTTTCAAATGAAGACACTGAGGAAGTCTTATTGCATACCAACTGTTTGAAAGAAGGCATAACCATTTAGGTACTTTTTTCTGTATTTTTTTTCTCTGAAAGAGAATGAGTCAAATGAATCAGATGAATAAGTGATTTGGATGAAATTGATGCAAATCACTAGTGCCCTGTCTTCATAACCTCTGTACAGTGCTTATTAAAGTCAGCATACAAGGGTTGGTTTGGTGGTTGTTTTTTTTTTATAAAAGTAGAAAACAATTTCATATTCCTCACAGCAGTCAAGAAACTCAGCACTCTGTTAGATTTCCTCTATTTCTCATTTTTTAAAGTTAGACAAAACACAAAAAGGGAAAGATACTAAGGCTCCTGACACAAGGATCAACTCTCATCTGCAGTACTGTTATGTTGGAATAGTAACATAGTTCCCAAAATAAAACAGATGTTTGAGTTTTTATTATAAACACAAGCAAGTAGGTAAACATGAGCAGTAGGTATAGAAGACTTTATGCAACATTAAACACGCCATAATAGTCTTCCAGGTACTCAGAAATACACTAAGTGATCAAGTCTGGAATGCATCTTTTTAATCTTTTTATTTTCAAACGAGGATTTTCACCTAAAAGCCACCCAATGTCAAAAGACTGGGAAGTGAATACATGAATTAATCTTTAAGAATGGGATTTATTCCCCAATATTTACATTTTCCAGTAGTGTGAAGTAACACTGGACAACATCACTCCCTCTCTGTCAAAACAGTAGGAGTCTGAATGCCCATCCCTAGCGCAGTGCCTGCTGTGTACTGTGCCAATGGAAACACTACACAGCTCACTTGCTAGTGATGCTCTGGCCACAACAGCAAGAAACACAGCACAGGTTGCACTACCCTGCCTACCCCATCTGGGCCAAAGTACAGACATCTTACAGACAAAGGGCGTCCAAGACATTTTTAATTTATCTCAAAAACCACCCTCTCAGTTTATTCAATTGATCCATTCTTATCAGAATACAGAACACACCTCACCTGAACTTTATGCACAAAACCTAAATACCATTGTAAACCCTTCATTAAACATCAAGACACAAGTTCTTACTTTAAAGACAAGCATGCTATTGTCAGTCAGTCCTTAATTACTACCTTACTAAACACAAGCTCATTTCAAGCATCTAATGAACAATCAGCAATGTATTGTTGCCCTAACTTGTTAGAGCAGCGCCTTCTCTGCTTTGTGCCGAAGTTGGTAGGGAAACGTGCAAGGAGCTGCAACTGTATCTCTTGCCACCTGCTTCTCTCCCACTAATGGCAAAAATTGAAAAATAAAAGAAAAAAAATCAGGTCAGCTCACCCGTGCTTTCCAAACATCAGAACAAGGGAAAATTACTCAATTTGAAAACCACATAGACATTGTAGCACACTATTAGCCTTACTCCTCTCCAAAAAACTGCTTTTCTCTATGGAACTATGTATATGGCAGTTGGTTACAAACTTTGGCCCAGCATATTAAATCAGCATGAAGTCCATGATGATTTGCTTTAATATTTCAGCTAACAAATGATGACAGCTCAAGAGCTCCACATGAGGTTCAGCCATCCTTGCCACAGCACCAATCTCCAGGATACTGCAAACATTAAAATCACGCTTCTAAAGTAGTGAAAATCTCTATTCATTAATCAACCACCTCAAAAGCAGTGTCTTCCAGGAAAAACAGTCAAACCTTGGAGAAAGCCTATCCAAAGTTTCCACAGGCCCAAGCTACAGCCCAGTACTTACATTTTTGGAAGAAGGGCAGGCAACTCAAGAAGAGTACAGAGATATTGTTAGGTCTTGCAGAGAGAAAATTAGAAAGGCAAAAGTCCAGCTAGAACTCAGCCTGGTCTCTGTTGTAAGGGATAAGAGGAAATGTTTTCACAAATACATTAACAACAGAAAGAGAATCAAAGAGAATCTCCATCCTCTATTGGATGCAGAGGGGAACATTGCCACCAAGGATGAGGGAAAGGCTGAGGTACTAAATGCCTTCTTTGTCTCAGTCTTTAGTCAGGCCAGTTATCCCCAGGGTATTCAGCCCCCTGAGCTAGAAGGCAGGGATGGAGAGCAGAATAAACTGCCCCCCATAATCCAAAAGGAAGCAGTTTACGACCTGCCACTCTACCTGGACACTCACAAATCTAGGGGATTCGAAGATGAAATTAAAAGGGGCGTCTGACAAGGTGTGCTGTGAATGGGATGGAGGGCTGTATAGGTGAGTAGACAAAACAACATCCCGTCGCCTTCAAACATATCTGACTCTGGGCAGCACTGAAGGTCAGGGACAGCTTCATTAGCCTCTCTAGCAAGTCTGTGTCAGGCTGAATCTAAGAGATTTTACACACTGAAGTGCCAGAAAGAAGACAGTACAGAAGGTGAAAGGAAGGGGGAGAATTAAAGCGACTGTCCTAGTATTGGACTAGATGATTATTGTAGGTCCCTTCCAACTGAAATATTCTATTCTATCCTATTTCTCAATATTCTCACAGTAAAACCAGGGTGAGAATCCATGCCAGCGCCCTGGCTTGGGACCCTGCCAGCACATATTAGCAACTACAGTTTTCTCCAGGTACTCATCAAGTTAGGTGGTGTGCTTGTTTTGCAGCAAGAGCACGTACAGCCCATGCTGAGGCCCTTGACGGATGATTTTTTCAGAAATTCTCTTTAAAAGGGTTAAGAGTCGCAGTGCAGATGACTACACTCTTATTGCTGAAGAAACAGAAAAAGACTTTTTAAAATGCTGAAGAAAGCAACACAAGTCATGCTAATGAGCTGCCTGCGGCCATTCAACCCAGGGAGTGGGAAGCCTTGGAGGTGGCCTTGGACTACGGGAGCACAGCTAAAACAAAAGAAAACAACAGAACAAGAAAAAACAATAGAAAAAAAAAAACAACCCTGAGTTTATACTCTCTGTGAGTATTCTCAATTGGCTTTCAAAGTACAGGGAAATAAATCCTGCACAAGTCTAGGACAATGGATCACCACAGCTCACAGCTATGACATGCTACCTTATAAAACACAAATGCTGTGCCCTTTTCCTCTTCCTTGCAAGGGATTCAAATACAGCAGGAGACAACAGGCAGGCAGTCACCTAAGGGACCCTTCTGAACTTCCATTACAGTTTTAGTTTAACGAACTGAATGTGATGGTGTAAATCTCATCAGTTAGAGTGACTTTTGAGGAGGTTTTTAATTAGAAAAAGTTGCTCAGTGTGCACTTTTTGCTGTGTTTGAAGCAAAGTCTATTGTAGGATTTGCTGGGAATGTATTTGTTCCAAGGGGAACAGACCACATGAAAAAGGATAAATTTAAAATCCCATTTTCCCTTGGAAATTTATTGCAATAAATACTCTCTTCCCAGAAGTAGAGGATGCTCCAAAAATTAAGGGGTGGCAGGATTATGCTAAAGATGCAGTTATATTGACCTCCTATAGAGATGAGGAAGCTTGAGTGACCACATCTTTATTTTTATTAGCAGTTTTCATCATGCATTGGGCTGGCCAGTCATCCTCACTCTCTTCCATTTTTACCCCTGAAAATTTGTCTGAGCAGTAGCACACAAGAAAAGAGCTACTAGTTGAGAACAAGCTGTCATTACACTTTTCATTACCATACACACTCAAGCTTTGCTCTAAAGCAAGCTATTTAACTTCCCTTGACTATACCTATTAGTAGACAGTTAGAAAAAGTTGCCTCAGTAGTGCTCGAATCTTCTTCTTTACTTTCTAGTTTATAAATAGAAGGAGATTTTAGTTCTTCCCAAGGTCAGAAAAATAAACATCTCAACAGCTTCCATTTAAGCCACTGGAAGTAAGAAATTAGCAGTTTTAGTATCTTCTTATAAGAGGAAAGCACAAGCTGAGCATGACAAACATTCATCATTTTCATTGCCTATGGGAGCAAGCAAGGAGGTACAGCTTGTCCTCTCTCCATTTTTCAATATATTAAAACTCAGCCAAGATCCCAAAAGTATGTGCAATGCATCTTTATCCCTCCAAAAATTATTTTGATAAGAAATGTTGCTTCAAAGTAAAATACATTATTGTTCATATTTCACTAATCATCTGAACTCAGAATGTGAAATCAATGTTGACAAATATACCCCAGTATTTAACACAGAAAAGGAAAAAGGAGAACATAGCTTTTATACTAAAAACATAATCAGAAGGAGCAAAAAAATCAGAAACTGTAAAAGAATAAGTAAAAGAGCACATAAGGTAATCAGTGTGGGAGGAAGGAGAAGCAGGAGAAGGCTGGACTCCACTCCCCCGAGTATTCTTCCACACTCAACCGTCATCTCCACTACAATAATTAAATAATGTGTTTCATAGACTTTTGAGAGAGGGTGTCCAAGTCTGATTCTTCAGAATATTCAAGCCATCTGTTTTGGAAGTTCCAATCTGCAGAAACAACACAAACATATGGAAAGACCATATCCTGCACCGAGGAATTTCGAATTTCAAACTAAGTCCTGACGTGTGAAAAAAGCCAGGTAGAGGCAACATAAAAAGAACCACTCAGCTCATGAAGTCCATATTTAGGTGCCTACATCAAAATTATCTGACATTTACATTATTCTTAATGCTCCTGCATAGTCATTAAGACAATGGATCATCAGCACCTTAAAAAAAAAACCAAAACACCACACACAAAACCACAGGCCACTTTTATTTTTAGAGATACAAGCACCTAACTTTAGCTTATCACTTCTACAATTATTTTTCCCCCACGAATAAAACATCGCATATTTTGTACTTACATTACAATTTCAGTCACATTTATGTTAAATGCCCAGTTATCATATGCAAAACCAGGCCTTAAAAAGTCTTACACTCCAGGGTGCCATACTTCCCCTCAGATCCTGCCTGGCACTGTGCTAACCCTTGTCTTTAGTGTTAACTAACAGGCTATTTGCCTGAAGCATTTGTTCTCCAACTTCCAACCTTGCTCCCTGCTAGACAAAGTTTTTTGCTTATTGATATTGGCAGAGGTAGGGAAATTTGGAGTGTATTTGAACTACAATGGAACGACTTGGAAATTTCTAGCATTTTGAACTATTTTATGACTTCTAGCACTAGTCTGTCTTGGTTTTAGAGAGAATCAGCAAAACCGTACTTTCATAAAAATATTTAAGGGCAGGTTAACTCACGACTAGTTAAAAAAAAAAGTGTTATGAAAGTTTACTATCTTCATTATTAGGTGTGAATGCAAGGCTTCCCTTTTAGATATCCCAGTCTACAGTTAAAAGGCCAGCTCCCAATACTTCCTCCAAAGGAAAGATTTCCAGGGCAAAAGGATTCTCACAGTCTGCAGAAATCTACATGTGTCATTAAATCCGAAATCCAGAATGGTTGTCCTTAAGCCTGTGAACCTTTCTTCTGAAGGACAGTTCACAAGACACCACATGATTTCTGCACAGACTTGTCAACGTGTATAATTGGGCAGGTAGGAACTCTCACCCAGTGATCAGGTAGAATTCCTGGAAGCCTGTCCACGGGGCAAAAGGGCAAATCTGTGTTCCAGCATCCAATCAAAAAAAAATTATGTAAAATACAGGTCCCAGTGAATCCTGACTTCTTATTTAAAACACAGCATAGCTTCAAGAGGCAGAAGGAACGCTGCTCCCATGCAGAAAAATATACAGGATATATACACAGTAGCTTAGGTGACACAAGCATTAGACTTAAGATCTCTGTCATGCACAGAGTCCCTGTATTCCTATCAGCTTCACAAAGGGAAATTTTAAGATCCTATTGCCAGCAACATTTTCTATTCTATGATCCCAATGTTCTAGAATACCTTGCTTTCTTCTCAAGGTACAAACCAGAAAATTTATCAAAAACAGCCAAAATAGGGAGACTGGACACGAAATGAAACTGTCGTCATCATCTTCAATAGAACCATCAAGGCTATTAAGGAAAAGTTAAGCACCTCGTATAGCTTGTGAAGCCATATATTGAAGACTTGGGAGATCAATTTAAAGAAACTGCAGGTAAGCCAAGTCACTGATTACAAGGACAGCAAACATCAAAGAACGAAGTAGTTGCCCAAGTATGGTCCCACAAGCACTAAAAGATATAAAAACACTAACCAGTTGTAGTTGTCTTGCAACAAAACCAAAGTCCCAAGAAGAGAAGAGCACAGTCTAGGATAATTGCCTACCATTCCTACCACAACCTAGAAAAACCTCATATTGTTTCCAAAATCTAACTATTTTTAAAAAGACAGCTCAAAGAGCAAAACTAATGTCAATTTCCAGCCTCTATTCAAATATAGGACCACTGACAAGAACAATTTCTCTGGCAATTCATTAATTTGTTGCCTCAAAACACAATGAATTTTTTTAGACATAAATATTCTGTTAGTTTAATTTCGTGGTAACAGTGTGCACACACTACCAACTAAAACAATTTCTATTTATTTTCTGTAGTAGTCTTCTGAGAGTTTACCACGGCACTATGGCAACTGTCTATATTGTATAGCCCATACAGTCACTCCTCTCTCCAACTCTTAGTATGGTCCTACCTAATCCAGCACAAGATTGGCCATCCCATGAATGGAAAAATCACACACACGAAAAAGGAACTAAGCAGCAATGTGAAGAAGTAACAAAAAATATTTGAGATTACCTACAGGCGAAAAAGGTCTAATTCTTAGTTTTAAAATATATATGTGCCATCTGACTTTGGGCAAGACAGTATTAGTTCCTCAGTTTCCTTTTCATAAAATAGGGCAGGGGAACTGAAATCTGTTTCTGTATAGCAAGGTAACAGATTGAACTCATTAAGATTTGTAAAGCACTTAGACTTGCTCATATGAAGACTGCTTTAGAGGTGTAAATATGTTGTATTATAAAAAGGGAGGTTAAATTATGCAGGTCTCCAAATTATAATAAGCTATGCGCAAAAATATACCAGCAAAGTTCTTTCAAACGAAGGTTAGGACAATCACGTTATGATGTTAGAAAAAATGGCAGAATGAGGACAATGCTGACATGCAATCATCTCAAAGACAACGTCAGTAAAACTGGAGAGGAACAAGGTTTGAAAGACAACAGGAAAGTTAAAATATAAATATCATTATTTAATCCTGAATGTGATATATTCACTTTTTCAATATTGGTCAACAGAAGCAAAACATTTATAAATAGTAATAAAATATTAATAGAATATTTCATTTCTCAGTGTAAAACTGAACATAAGGCAAGGTCTAGAAAAAACAATTTCCACGCTTTGAACAATTAGCTTGTAGTACAACTACTTTTAGAGTCGAAAGTGAGACTATTGTTATCTATACGATAACTATAATTGTATGATACTTTGCTCAAAAAGGTACTATAATTGGAGAATGAAATAACAACATCTACATTGTGAAGTTCAACATACTGTAAGAATTGCAGTAATAAATAACATGTATATTAAAAATAGAAAGTGAAAGATTTATCACCGTCAACAGCCACTACCACAACAAAAGACCAAACCAGGAGTAAGAAATGCAAAGGGATCTATAGAAGTAAAAACCACAACAAAGTCCTTAAACAGAATGCACGTTATTTATAAGAAAAGGTGGAGGTGGA
This sequence comes from Phalacrocorax aristotelis, assembly GCF_949628215.1. Classification (NCBI taxonomy): domain Eukaryota; kingdom Metazoa; phylum Chordata; class Aves; order Suliformes; family Phalacrocoracidae; genus Phalacrocorax; species Phalacrocorax aristotelis. Next base: position 20,937,117 of record NC_134280.1, read on the forward strand.
CGGGACAATTTATTTAAATAGAGTGTCCCAAATTATTATGCCTTAAAAGAGATCTTTTTCAGACTATGGAGATTCCAAACAAAAACAGCTAAACAGGCATTTCAAGTACAACTTGTAAGATGTGTACGAATAACTAGAAAGCTGTGAGGAAATTTAATCATTAGCAAAATTTTCAAATAACACAACTCCATGGAATAGCAGAAATAAAAGAAAATGAACATGTTTGCTAGATGATTAAGCAGTCAAAGGATCACTTATACAAAATAAACACACTGCAGAGCAGCTAAATGATTTATTTGCATTAATTATTCAAAACCGATATGGAAGAATCTAGTCTTTACAGGTGAAATAAGATTGCCAGTTTAAAAAGAGGGGACACTGGAAATGAAAAGGCAAAAACCGAACAGTTAACACAAGGTTATACAGTCTAAAATTTAAAGAAACTTAAATGGCAAACCTCAGTCTATCTTAACATCAATAAAAATGGAGGCTTAGGCTCCATCTATTACTTTATCGGGTGTGCACAGGGTATAAACTTCTGCTCAGTCCTAAGAAAGGGGAAAAGCGCAAGGGCTATTGTGGCAGATTAATTTTGGGGTGTTGCATTGTGAATTTGTGAGCCACTGTTGCCAGGCAGATAGGTAAGAATCTACTAACATCACATGAATCTGTGTCTTCCTAGAAGAAAATCCAGTTTTAAATTTATGAAAACTTTTCACCATCTTGTTCATAGCAGTTACTAAACTGGCTTAGAGTAATCATCATCCTTCTGAAAAATCTCCGTGGGGTAATGCAGTTCACTGATTAGTATCAATAACTTTTCCCAAGTCCTTCAAAAAGAAGAGGTATTTTGAAGATTAAACAGTCATGGAGGAAGAGACTGCAAAATATACTTGGAATGAATGGTTCATTTTTAGAACATCTGGCCATAGTCAAGTAATTTCAGACTCTTACTCATACTAACCTTCAAATCAGAGTGGAGAACCCACGTCTTACAAGCCATGATAAAAATAAGTCTTAGTTATTTTTCATTTCATTATTGAGTAATGCTAAGTGTGTACATTAACATCTCACACAAAGGTATTTGAAAAAACTCTTGACCCTGGGAAAGGTAAAAGGTTCCCTATTTCTGTCTTCTATGTACTCCTTACTTAGAGACAGTTAATCAAATGTAGGTCACTTCTCAACCTCATCGCGCAGTACCCATTGCTCCCTGGTTAATCTAAACCCAGCACACAGACAGGTAGCTCTCAGTTAGGAAGACAGAGTTTTACATCTTCCTACCCACTAAAAATAAATCAATAATGATGACAATACAGTGAAACCTGGGTAAAATTCTTTAACCAAGGGAAAGTAATTGTAGAACTCAGTGGAAAACGTAACATAATCCAAGTTCCAAAAAAGTACCTTTGTACAGAAGCTACTCTCTCCCTTCTAGCCACGCACTACCCCCTCTTATTCTCAGAATCACCATGCTCTTTCATATAGTTTAGTATGTTCAACCAATACAACTCACAGTACAAAGCTTAAGTTATTTAAGCCAAATGTACATGCTCTATGACCCATTATCTTCACTTGGAGCTACCTTAATATTTATTCGGAAATCCACAGAAAATTGCTAAAATAACTAGCAAGGTACAAAATTCATCTCAGTAGTGGCTAAGAGTGTCATATTTTGACCCCAAACCAAGTCTTTTATGAAAAAAGTTCAAAAGCCTTATTGTTTCATTTGAAGAGATCAATATTGAGACCAGACTTGATTACTGCAGTAAGGTTAATAAGAGCGTACTTTCACGTGAACTTTTCTTCATGAAAAGTTAATTTAGTGGAGGTGAACATCTTATTAACCCTATTAGTAAACTTATGTTATTTAGTATTTCAGTCCTTTGCTTCCACACCGCCTGCTAAGTCTTAACTTTACATAGCTTTTATATATGTAATAGTAATACACAGCTTTACATTTTACGATATACAATAGCAACATTTAGAATGCACTTACCATATACTGATGGAAAAATATCCAGTTAGACTAACTGGACTTAAAAAGAGGGATGGGATGGAAAAATCATACTAGAAGATCGGAAGAATCTGACTTGAAGGAGGAACTTCAGTGTTTCAGTTTTTAAAAAATGAGTTTGGGAAATAGAACAGAAAATGAAAGAAGTTCCCAGTGCACCGGTGTTCTTTATCCCCCAAACTAGAAATTTAGCAGAAATTATCCACACACAACTCTACTTTCCCAAGAAGTCATGTATGAAGATTGGGGGAGAAAGCAAGTTCAGTATAAAGCCACTAAAAGACACTGTTTTTCGTTTTCTGTGTACAACAAAGTTAAGGGCAGAATGTTATCAGCCTCATGTTTGAATAGCTTGTCCCTATTTATGTCAAATCACTAACATTATTTAAATGAGGCTTTCTGTATTTAATAGTGCAGTTTGTCCAACATATCCTTCGCTTGTCAAAGATAAATAGAATGCTGTGTTCCAGCACAAGAGAAAGCAAATCTGTTACTGCCACATTCTGGCTGCACTCTATGTTTCTGAAGAGATACCAGCTATAAAAAGAGGTACCTATTGTTTCTACCAGGTTTTTCACACTACGGTGCTGGTTTCTCAGTAGACCAGATCTCATGCTGAAGCTGAGAAAGACCAAGTCTCTGAATAGCACCACTAAGAGACCAGTTAGTTCCTCATTTCCTTTGCAGCAGTCCTAAACTAAATTTATTAAATAAAAGAAAAAACTACTTTTTTCTTAAAACGTTCTTTCACTTCTACAGTTCTGTACAGAAGTTCTGACTTGAATTATAACACAGCTTCAAAGCAAAGAATGCCTTTGTTATCATCTTTATCACCTATGTATTCCCATGGAGGTCACTAAAGGAAAACAGAATGTAGACTCTGTAACACTAAGCAAAGTTTACATTTTTAGCTAAAGAAGATACAGTATGGAAATTTCCTCAGAATTTCTGGAGTGGTACAAGGAATGTCCAGAGCAAATATGGCAAAGGCTATGGATGTTATTAACCCACTATAATAAATAGTTGTTTTAGAATGCAGAAGAACTTTCCCATTTGGTATGAGACCAAAAAACCTGCTTTGCTGGGTCAGACTACAACATCCCTCCAGCCCAGCACTGTCTCTGGGTATCTGTTTCTAGTCACTGGTGGTATGTAACAGCAAGGTTTAACTGCTGTAGAATAACTATTCTTACAGAACATTTTATCCCTCAGCACTTTTCAACTTGACTTTCATTTTATTCACATAGGATTGCTCCCTCTGGCCACAGCATAAAATCCAAATAAAGAGTACATTCTGCAATAAAGCTAGTAAGTCTACTCAAACCATGTAAAACCTTCAACTGTACATTGTTGCATTATCACAGGTTTGTCATCAAATTCTGCCAACAAACCCAAACCTCTACAGGAACAGAAAAGATGACCTGGAGCACCTGGGCATGGAAATCAGGCCCTGTAATTGTTGGCGAAAATGTAATAGTCATCTAATGCAGGCGACACTAAAATAAGCAAACAAAGTGGAACAAAAAAAATAATGTTAAGTGGACGATGTAGTAGTAAGGAGAGACTAATAATTTCAGAAATTCAGTGTATTTTGACAATATTCACCTCTAATCATTTGTTCTAAAATTAAAATGAGGTATATAGACTGAACATCCTCTAGTCATACAGGGAAACTGAGAAATCAGTAGCACATTTCTCATCTCTACACGTGCTGTGCTACCCTACATTCAGAGGTATTCTGGGCTGTCTGGCTACTGCTTCTCTTCCCCACACAAAAGCCATGGTCATATCATCATAAATGTATGTATTTTATCTGTGTTATGTTCATCCTAAAAGCCTTGTCAAACAGGTTACCTGAAAGGATGGTGACAGACACCAATCCAACAAGTTACAATCAATAGGACCAAACAAAAAATGACAACACTGAGGGGTGCATAGGCAGCTGGTGAATAATTTCATGAGCTAGTTAAGATTGGCTGTCAAGTTAATATAAGAGAGGCAGAGGGCTCCAATTGCTATTCAGTCTAGATACTATTTAATTGCTAACCTCTGGGAGAGGGAATTAACTAGTTCAGAAAAGCAGCCTAAGTGGTCTAAGAAAAAAGCATGATGTTAGGGCAAAGGTCAGAGGTGGAAATGATACAATATGCAACAAGAGGGATGAAAAAGCACTATGAAGAAATCAGAGCATGCTGAGGAACAGTGGAAAAAGAGGACTCGAGTAGGAAATAAAGGAAAAGCATTAAGGGTGTCAACTGAACACTTCCTGCCCGGACTCAGTCCTTCCTAACAATTTCAGTGGTGCCAAACAGAAAAGGTATCAGCAAAGACACAAAGAGCAGAAAGTTGTAACCTCAGGGATGTGCAAGGCATGGAAAAGAAATGAACCAAAGTTAACATTTTTTATGCCCAAGCATGTGTATTGGTAGAGATATAGGTCAGCAGTCCAAGAAAGCCATTAGGACCTGCCAGAGAGAGGAGATGAAATATGTTATGAGAAATACGATGAAATACGAGACATATGATGAGAGCCTATAAACTCTGGCTCAAGAAACTGGGCATGTATTCTTGGAAAGTGTGACTTAGGAAGTGACTTGCCTTGTATTGTACTGTTCCCTAGGCACCCATTATGTGCTATACCATGCCAGAATAAATCTGTTCTCATATACCTACTTTAAATTATGAAAACCAGGTTGCCTTGACATAATGTAATCATAAATAAAAGGGTTGAAGGCAACTGAATAAGGGCAACTTCAAAAAAGAAACTTTAGGAAGTCACTACCAAGCGTAAGAGACTAAGAGGGACTGGAACCAGGGTAAAATTTCCAGTGTCACAATAGAATTATATTGGTTCAGAAGTTTTGATCATACAGTCCTAACTTCTTTTTTAAGGTCCTTAAGGCAGCTGGTGTTTTGTTAAATTGGTCCTGCCTCTGTTCCTGACCCACCGGCAGAAAAACAAGGAGTGGGAGAGCGCAGGGCATGGCCAGTACCATAGCAACAGCGTGAAAATGAGGAAGACAGAGAGCTTAAATATGAATAATTCCTTGGCGCAAGGTAATGAATTTTATTTTTATACATTAGTGTATCTTCAATTTATCAAAAGTAAATTAAATATTCTAATTTTTCAGGTACTTGCCATGTATTGTAGCACATTGAAAGTAACACACACAGAAGGCATATAAGTATGGGAAATTTGATTTTTTGCATAGGACTGATGCCAACACCTTGTGTGCAGTTTGTTGAGTTTCTCCCTCCCTGCAGCAATGCAGCATAATCAGTACAGGGTTTACTACCAGTAGAAATAACTATTCAGAAATAGCTCTTGATATACTTCAAGGCTAGATAACACAGTCTGAAGGTCAAGTTCTGACTTCTTGACGCCTAATTTATTCAAGAGACTAGAGCTAGAAAATGGCCAAGCACTTTCCTAAATTGATGAAAAAGCCATTTTTTCTCCAAAGGATTTCTGCCAACACAAAAGGATTATGAGCAGAGTAGGGCACTAAACACTGCCAATTTCCTTGGTTACTGTATGAAGAATGTTAGATGTTCAAAGAAGGCAAGAAGAAACTGAAAAACATATCAAAGATTTGTTCAAGAACTGAAGACAGAAAGGAAACAGAGTGCAACGTTAATTGTGTCACTAAACCTTGTCAAACTATACAAGAGACAAGTAATGACCAAGTGTATTAAACCACTGAGATTTTAAAAGACTTTTTAAAAAGCTCTGTGCACTTATTACTCACTGTCTCCTACACACACACGCACATACATACATCCCTATCTACCTTTCATGGCAACTATGAAGCATAGTGCTATACATTTTAAATTCCAATATCACTGACTATTTTGTGTACAAAATATAGTGTAAAATTTGATTGCTTGTAGAGACTGGAATATCACAGGATAGAAAAAAACTCCCTCTCCACCCCAGTAGCTGAACCATAGGGACTGCTGAAGTTAATTCAATTTTGATTTCATTTATACATATGGGATCAATTTTATACACAATAAAAACAGTAGAAAGCTTTACTGGTTTCATGTTATCCAAAGCAGGAAACATGACTGGCCAACCGGTATATGACTGCTGTTTCAGAATCCATTTTTAGGTGCCTGCTTGAGTATAAAGAGTACATATTCAAAGCAAAAATTGGTCCCAGAATGTTTCTTAAATATAGGATCAGATCTAGATTTATTTGGCCAACATCATCAAGGACAGGAAAAGTCCTGCAATACTTTCCCCTGAGGAGGCCCTGTCAGTAGCTCTCTCCTAAAAAGTGCCTGGACCTAACCAGATCTCTTCCACAATCACAGAAAATGTTAGTCTGCCACCCTCCTCCTTCCCCATCACTCACAAACTGAATCTAGTGTCAGCTTCTATCATGAGTAGGTAATTTAGTATCTGCAAGTACAGTATGACAGATGACTGAATTCTAGGCAGTTCATTAATCTTTTCATAGCTAACATGAAAGTTGTATGCTCCCTCAAACAAGTATCTGAGGGAGACACTTACAAAACTGGTTTCACAAGTTTTTATGTATTATCAAGAGGACGCAAAAGTTCCACATCTCCCCAAACAACACACAGCCATCTTGGCACATGTTAAATACATGAAGGTGGCAAGACCTTTCCTTGTGCCTACATACTAGCTTGGCCTTCTAGCAATTTTAAACATGAAACATGTTTTTCTTCCAAAAAACACACTACCAGTCTCCTGAAGTCAGTTTGGAACTCTGCCCATTCCCAAATGTACTCCTCCTCCTCAACCTTCCTCAACTCTTGTTCTGGCTCAAAACCCTTTACTATTTGCATCAGACTCTGTAGATCCAGTAGCAGCATATCCTGATGCTTTTTCCTCTTAATTTATTCTAAGATCTAATTTCCAGTCAAGCCCATCTTACTACTTTACCTGTGGTTATACCCATTATCCTCACTCAGATCCCTCAATAAGTCATGAAACAAAACATTCAATTAGGAGTAAGACCTTACAGTGGTTCAAATAACTCACCTCATCCACCACAGGTCTTCTGACCACTGCTCCTGAAGTATTTAAAGCACTCTCAGGTCCATCCCCCACTTAAACCTCTCATCTGTCTTCAAATCTTTATGGGATTTTACCCTTTCTTTTACCTTATTTTATTCATTATTATATTACTTATTATTGTATTTATTTTTATTACTGTAGAAGAGAAAGAGGGCATGGGTGTGGTTTATGCATCTTTAAATGACTATTTTTCAAACTGTTTCTACAGAAATGTTTTATACATGAATGTATTGTCTGCCTCCAGTTATTTTATAAAAGGTATCCATTTAATGACACCATTATCATGTCACTTAAAGTGCCTTATGTAAAATTCCTGGATTAGCACATTGGCCTTTCATCTCAGGGAACCCAAATGCAACACCGAAAAACTACTTTCATGCTCTTAGCCTTGCAGACATACATTACTAATTCTCAGTACAACTTGGCTTAAGTGACCATTTTTCGGGGGGGGGGGAAGTGTTGATTAAAGCAGCATGTGATTTCAGGCCAGAAAAATAGATGGAATAAAGAGAATCTTGAAAATTTTCACGCTTATACCAGTCCTAGATTTGAGCAATCTAAACCATATCCTCATTTTCTAATCAATATTTCTTCCATTTAAAAGACACTATGCAATCTCTTCAAGAATCACTGGAAATTATTCAGCTGCAATACATACCACCTATGTACACAGGGCATTGTGTGACCTAGTATGCTATGAAGCTCCCAGCTGCTGTGGAAAAAACTACAACTCTCACTGGTCTTACACCTTGCATGCAACATCAGGTGCAGAAGTAGTACTACTTATCGCATAAGAAGTCTAGTAGACTTGTGGGTGTTTATCTTGAATAAGTGATTGGTCTTTACCTGACTGTGAAACAATGCTCTGAATGCATTATGACCTTTAAAATCTAATTTCTTAAAAACATTTTAGAGAAGAACAAAGTTATTCATACAAAAGATAAAGATGATGTTGGATTAATTATATGTCTAGTCTAGATACACACTATAAACGTGGTTTTAATAGTATTCAATATGCATAACTCCCCATGCTTATTAACCGAGTTTTTTCTGCCTGCGCTAAAAGACCCTTTGGAATCTAAACGACGCCCTGTAGTTTTAGTTAAAAATATATTACTTAAGAATAGAAACATGTCAACTGTGATAAGTACTTCATATCAGATTTTAACACAGAAAGAAGTATGAAATAACTTTGGACGCAGCATATTAGGTATCTGGAATGAAAATGAGAAAAACCCATGTATTCAAGAAAGTGGCAGGACAGCCAGATTAGCATATTGATAATGCAAAATTCTACCTTTTGTGAGGGGAAAAAAAGAAAGAAAAAAAACATGCAATTTTTGCAGTACCATAATTAAACTTCACTTCTTACACAATTACCCATTCTATGAATTTAAGAAATAATCATTGGGGATGATCAATAGCCTAAAATAATATTTTATGAGCTAATGCTTAAGTTTCTCTTGACTATGCAGTGCTAACGTAACATTTTTACATTTCCAGATCCTTCTTGCATTACAAAAAATGGAAGTTGTACTGCTTTAAGTCAGAGATCATGACGTCTAACGTTCTAATGTACATGAGAAACAGAAAGAAATTTATACACGCATATGCATGCACAAATGTTACCCCCTGCAAGCAAGGCTCCTTCCTGCCTGCCTTCCTGCCTTCCCTCCCTGCAGTAGTCCAGTTCCACAAATTAGGGTATCGCTACAGAAATAACAAAACCACCTTCTGAATATAGAGGAGAGATACTTTTAGGATGAATTCTACATGCATAGATACAAACATCACAAGCATAAACAGGACTATTAAATTTGGCATACAGTGAGCCTCAGTGCAGACACATGCCTTTGGAGATTTTTGCAACTCTGTGTAACCCAATACCTACCTACGGCAACATCCTGTGCTTCCTCCTTCTACTTCTACTTCCATGGTTTTTATTTTGGGCTTATAAAGTACACAGATAAAGAGAAGTAAAGCCAGTAACTGTTGACTGCTAATTTAACAGTGGTGTGAAAATATTTGTGTTTTAAAATAGAATTATTCACCATGCATTTATCAAAAGAGAAAAACCCTTAAGTTTCCTTGGAGAATGATGCTCACCTCTCAATAGCAAAAAAAGATAAGCAATCCATTAAAATACACAGTACAGTTAAAATTGAGTTTCCTAGCCTCTGAATGCTACATTGAGCAAAGTTACACATCTCTCCCCTCCCACACAGCATGAAGTACTGCTGTGTGCATACCAAAGGACTCCAATACAACTACACACTGCAAGACGAGAGACCTTCACCTCCTAACATACAAATAACCAAAAAGAGCCAAAAAATAACTATGACAACTGACGATTTGAGACTGGGTGGGATACTGGGGGGAGGGAGAGAGGAAGGGGGGGAACCACAGGATTGAGAGAATGAGAGCTGAGAAGTTAAACTTAAAACACAATTTTTAGAAGAGTATTTTTGAGGAGTGTAACAGAGATATACCAAATTGGTAGGATAAGACCGTGTAAGAGTACATATTGCACACATCTAAATCTGAAAGGCAAGTTACTATACCAGAGTAATAGTATATGATGTTATTAAGAGAATAACATAATATAGTCTGTACCAATCGCACTAACATTGTGCTCCCCCTCCAACTCAAACAATGAAGTAATCCAAAAGAATACCATACATCCCAAATCAGTCAGAGCTATGTGCTCATATACTACAGACCCACTGGACTTATGCCATAAAAAGTATATGCTGCGTCCTGTGTAAATTGCTTATGAGAACCATTTAATACTGTAGCAATATTTCAGTGAAATTTCATTTTTCACACTCCTGGTATATTAAAAGCCTCTGAGTAACAGAAGAGTCTATTAACAGTGGTTCAGGCACATTATGCAGCAATGAATTTTTGAAAAATATCTACACATTTACAAAATAAATCAAACTAATGAATTAATTACAGTTTGTTTGAACTAACTTCTTAGAAGTTAATATATCTGGCTTAGCAGAGAGTCATATTTCCATACTTAACTTCCACGTGTCTTTTTAGCTTGATAGATACCCCCAATGCATAAAGATACACTGGGCAATCCTAGTACATAGGTGTAATCATTTTGCATTACTTCCAGTTTTTAGTGCGATAACAAAAAAAGGCAAGCTACAGCAGTTACAGAGAAACACTGTACAGTGTTACCCTGATTCACAAAATACAGGATGGACCATCCACTACTAAGGTGTTAGCAAGAGAGACAGGGTGAGGAAAAAGCACGTCGTGTTTATGGCTGATCCAAAGCCTGTGGAAGCAGACTCCAATAATCCTCCATTAGGAACAGTATCATAGCCTTCTACAGAGGCATATTTTAATATTCGGAAATGTAATTATGACACTTCATATTTAAAAACTACATTAATCTGTAAGCAAAATCAATGTCTTGCATAAGGTACAGAATTATGTACATATACATACTTATATATATTATGTAAACATATATTTCACATAACAAAATAAAAATTCTACATTTATCAGAAAAGAAAAATTCTTATTACACTAGAGAAATAAAATAAATGAAAAATTAAATATAGCCCTGTTTATTTTAAACATTGTTTATTTACATTAAGCAAATATATTAACAACCCATACTAAAGTCAGAATTACAAGACTGACTTAAACGCCATACCCATTTCTGCAGAGTTATGCGCATAACTCTGCAGACACTCGGGTAGGACTAACTAGAAACCAACCAATGAGCTTGAACACTCATCATCTGTCCTTGGAAAGGCCCACACCGATATCTCTGACTATAAAAATAAGCAGAACAACATGCATTTCTATCACTCAGAACCCTGTCTTCACTGTCAAAACAAAAAACAAAACACCAAATCATTACAGACTGTATTCTAGCACTTTACACTGAATGGTTATAGTGTTGATGTTGTTTTCTTCCCCCCCCCCCCCCCCGGCTTTTTCCAGAAAAGAAAATATTCTTCAGTACTTCTGATCTTACAGTTTCAGGAAAGTAACTGAGCATAAGAATAGATGCACTGAATGCATGGAGTTTAAGTCTATGATTCTTAACTACCTTCATTCAAAGCAGCAGCAAAACTCCCCTTTCACCTAAAGTAATGCAATTTCTGCCTTTGCAATGCAACAACGGCCTGCAAATGTGGCACGTATAATGTTACAAATGAGTGAAATTTAATACTGTTTTATGAACTCAAGTTGCTGATCACCCTCACTCACATATTCACTTTATGTATCAAATCTCTGCCTAACAAGTCTAGTTTCGTTAATGTGGTTCTACTAAGGAAGCCAGGGTTTTTTCTTTCCTTCTTTGTCAGAAAGGGTAAGAATTTACATTGTCCATATGACAATGCAAGCTATACTCTTTTTTTTTTTTTTTTAGGTCTTGTAACATGCTTAACAGCAGAAAAACAGTTTCCTGTTTTCATGCAGCATGAGTAATCAATAATCCTATTGTAAACCAAATTATTAAACAGATGTTAAAATTGTGATATTGGATATTGCCTTTATAACTCTTGAACAAGCAATTTGCATCAGAAACATTGCTCACCATAGGTGAAGACTGCAGATATTCTGCAAATATTATTTGTTTTATGCCTAACATCTCAAACAATAATGTATCAGATATACAGACTACTGTATTTTGTTTCATAGAAAGTTACTGGAATTCTATTATTTAGCACACATCTGATGTCCTAGAAGCATTCAGAACTGACTTGGCAAATATTACAATAAACCATGCTAAAATTCACTAGCTCATATTGATAGTGGTTTTTCCCTCAGTAACTGGAGATCAGCACACTCTGCAGTAATCCCAAAATGTCTAGAAAAAGAATCTCCTCTCCAGGATGTAAAAAAATATACACTGGCAAGTCTGAGATAAACAATGTGATTTCATGTAATTTTCTGTCTTGAGAGTTTTGTAAGCGGCAAAAATGACGTACAAGTCACCACCACCAGTAAGATACTTCAGAATCCATTGATTCAAAGCATCTATCTTCATGCTAAATTACTTTCCTGAATACTAATATCAGTAGGGCTTTGGTAAATTCAATTGACAAGCAAGAACACCATAAACAGAAAAGCAATACAGCTCCTTCCCAAAAACTAAAACGCTCAACACAATGGCATTTTACCTGCAGCTCTCCAATAGTAATAAAACACTTCCAAGGAATAGGAAGTAAAGACAAGTATTTTCCTAAACTTTCTAAACCTGTTGTCCTTGACTGAGACATACACAGTGGAAAAAGCCTGATAAGAAACTGATGCCAAGTCACAAGGAGAATTTGGAGACAGACATTTGTTCCTTGTTCAGTTAGCTTTAAAACAAGAGCTTTTAATAAAGCCATAAAACCAGTTAAAATACAGAAGATATTAGCCATTTCCTTGGCTCAATAATAAAGGTTCAGTTTTAACTTTGACTCATTTTACATTGAGCCTATAGCAGCAACAGATGCCTAGCAACATATCTTCTAGGTTTAAGGTATTGTACTTATTTACTTTTCTTTTTCTCTCTTAAGCTCCAGTCCAAAACCCTTATGACTGTTTTGAGAAATCAGAAGAATAAAAAACTATTCTAGAGATCAAGTTTAAAGTGTTAATTCTGTAACATTTGGAATGAATATCCTTTTCTACTAGACATCGCTATGATAAATGTCAAGTGTTTGCAATTAGGTTTTTACCTTTCAGGCACAAAGTTTTTATTTCCTATGGGAGCACGTTCTCAAAATTCTATGATATAGCTTCAAAATTCTGCTTTAAGATTCAAAAAACAACTTGTGGTACCACAGCCTGATCCTGTAGGCATTTTACCCCCAGGGGTATTAGACACACATATGTTTGCAGCACCAGAACAAAAAACTCCCTCTACAATCTACTTCCCTTGGATCTTACAGAAAAATGTTTGGGAAACAGTAACTGTACATCTCACTGCATTGCATTAGTGGCTTCACTGGGAAAGAAACAAAAATAACCCAAGCAATTTTTCCTTACCCCTGGGTACTGAAGGTCCTTGACTCTTGACAAGCATGTGCAGCTTTTTATCCTATGAATAATGCTGACCTATTATTTGTCTGCAAGGTGAAGCAGAGGATTATTTTCCTCAGTGAGGCTATCTGTATCTTATCTTCTCCAGTCCAATATACAGAACAGACCTATTTAGAAAGTACGCAAACACTTAAGTGTTGTGCTTGACTTTGTAATAAAAGTCCAATATTCAGATCTGATTTGATTTTAAACAAAAATATTGCAGTAATTTACTTATGCTAATGAAAGTACACATCAGCTGCACCCAAGTGTACTAAAAATGACACTGAAGAATACCTTCATCTCTTAAATTTCATGAACACCAATTTAATAAAGTAAAGTAAAATAAAATAAAATAAGGTAAGGTAAAGTAAAATAAGGTAAAATAAAGTAAAATAAAATATAAATAAAAATAAAATTAAAATAACATAAAAAAATAAAATAAAATACATCTCAACTGCTAAGTGCAAGCCTTGCAGAATCACTTTACTATCTGAAATCCAAGAGGATTTCTATTCATAGATGTGAGATATAGAAAGGCTTTGAAAGCCAATTATGCCTTCAGGGAAACATATGTAATTACTTTTTTTTTTTACAGGTAAAAGATTTGACTTGTCTGTGGCAGGTTTGCAAAGAATTTTGCGGGTGCTGGTGGACAGGAAGGAAATCAGATCCAGCTCACTTGCCTGAGAGCTCTGTAAAATGAATATGTTCAGGCAGCTTTTCGCTCCTATTTTTGTCACTAAGCTACCAGATACAGTTCTGAAACCGTTGTGCAGATACTTTTTAGATACTTCAAAACATAAACCACTTCCACTTCTTGCCACTAAAGAAAGCACGACTAAATTGAGTGGGCAAGAATTGAAAAGCTCTTAGTAAGAGTTAGTAGCTCCAAGTAAGGGTTTTATAACAACATATGGAACAGAGACATGCTGCTAGTAGAGGGAGGTCAGTGATGTACTTAAGGCACTGGATATGGAGTCACAACAGCTGATCTATTCCTGGCTCTGCCAGACATAACGCAGGAATGTGGGCATTTATAGGTAACAAGAGCAAATCAGACTCAACTTTTGCTTCCGTAGATAAAAAAATTCTAGAAAATGTAAATTCATTACCGTTTATAAAAAACTTTGCTATTTTTTGTACTTGTTTTTTCTTTAAGCTAAGGCAGAAGATTATTACACAAGACCAGCATAAAGTCAGGTAAGTTATTTGTGGTACTATCTGCATTTCCTTGAGAGAGTGCTCCTGTCCGCTTGGCATAGATGGTCACTTTGTCTCTTTACTAGAAGAAGAGTCAGTTAAGATGATCAATTTGACAGTGCAAACATATACAGGGTTATTTTTTGCATAAGGCCATTTGCATATGTTTGGCAAATAACTATTTTCTTTAAAACCGCCCCACAAAAGAAAGGTTTCAAAGTGACTGAGGAGTTGTCTTTCTACTCCTATAGTCCCTTATACAAAGGAATGTAACAGGTCTTATTACTCAAACAAAACATACACCCTCTTAGAGGGTTGATAATTATTAATTCCTATGCAGAAAGAGTTGCGCTAGCACAGCCTATATTACCTGTAAAGCCACATATATGTTTTAACATACCTAGGAACTTTACAATGACGTTTGAGCCATCATCATCTCTCTTCTTCTGTCTCTTCATTCAGTTATACACCTACTAAATGCTTCTGTTTTAAGAGATTAATGCACCACAAGAAAGAACCTGCACAATCCACGGTTTCAGCTCTTTCTCTTCCAGCCTTTCCATGAATGAGCCAGGCATTACAAACAACACATCATGCTGGTGCAGTTTAAGGGCAAAGCAAGATAACCCTAGACAGCAAACCCTGCACTAAAAAGCCATCTTCAAATATGTTACTTCATAGTTCTCAGCAGATCGCTGTCCTTTTGCTGGCCAAGAAACACGTACCATGCGAACACTGAACTCCTTCTTCTTAATGCTATCCTTGAATTACTTACCCATGTGTCAGCTTCCTTCTTCCCCCTGGTATAGCTATGATATAGCTGGGTCAAACTGACCCTTAAACATATTTAAGATTCTTGGATAAAAATACTCAGCAACTGTACTTTCTGACAGTCAAGATTACAGGCTGGTTGTATTAGAAAACAATTTGTTATCAAGTGTTAGTCTTCCACAGGAAAATGTGTTTAATAATACACAAAGAACCAAAGCAAAGAGAAACACAGGTTGTAGGAAGAGAGTGAGTGGACAAAGACACATACGCAGTTTCTTGGTGCCACGGCTGAATCACTGGCTTCGGTTTTGCTCTCTCCATACGTTTGTCTTCTGAAGGAGCTAGTTGCATTTGAGAAAGAGAAACCTTTCTCATGTTAGTATTTCTGTTACACAGAAATCAACCAACAGCAGTCAGTCAAGCAAGTATGAAAGCTCCACAAACCATGTATTTTCCTCACTGTACATTGAGGCTGCTTGGACAGAATCAGTAACATGTTTTATCTCGGAGTCACACCAGTATATATTCTGTTAAGATCTTATTTAGGGGAGTTTATATGAATAATTTCCCAGGTCATGATTTCTGTATTTAGGTGAGTATAATCCCTACTTCAAAACTGTAATGCTGGGATTGTTTAGAAGAGATTAAAAGAGATTAAGGTTTGTACCAATTTATAAACCCTGAATACACAGACTGGGAGTATTTTTTCATCACTTCTCCACAATTCCTCTACAGAAAAGGCCTAGACCTGCTCAGTCCTTTCCTCTCCACTAACTTACATACTGCTTATTCGCAGTTATCCTACAAATACCTCTCCTTTGGGCCTGAAGCGCTGAGTAGTTTCTGTTTTATAAACTCATTCAGGATTTGGGAAGTCTCTATCCCAGAAGAAATATAACCCTCAACCATGATAGTTCATCATGCAGCTGTTCCAAAGACTTCTTACTTTAGAATACCTTATGTGTTCTATATGGCTTGGTTGACACAGCAGTTACGTAAAGAATAGACTTCATAGAAAATTGGAATGTGTAAGTTTTTGCCAGCTATGGCCAAAGTGTTAACAGGAGCATTACAAGACTGACATTATCTTTCATACCTATGAGTCTTCTACCTGTTTGCCCAATGCTTCCTAAAAAAGAACAAAGTTACAAAACTCCTACCGGATACTTAACTTACTTCAAAAATTTATTAATGCTTAACCTTCAATTTTATTTAATAAGGTCTTTGTCTCATGGTCAAAAGTACAAAGGACAAAGTACAAAACTTTCTAAGAAGTAACTGAAGAGGAACCTTTTTGCAAAATTCTTTCAGCTCACTTTGATCTTATGTTAAGGAAAAAAAAAAAACCCACCACCAAACCCCACCGCATATCCTTTTCATGGTTGCCCCTCATTTCCATGAATGAGGAGGATATTATCCTAAGATCATACTAATGAGTAGCTATGTGGGCATGGGTAAAAATGAATCTCACTACCCAGTGAGTTGCCCAGAGGATATAACATGCAAACTTCCTTTGAAAGCTCCACGTTCCGAAGTTTACTGAATACAATAAACTTAAAATAATTTACTATTACAGAAGTGACTAATCTTGGACTAGAGCCTATCAGAATACCACCAATGAAAACATTTATCTGTGAAATATGTCTTCTTTTTTTTTTTTTCAGAATTATTGGTTATAAGAACCAACCAGCTGGAAGAACCGGCTTTGCTCAATTTAGAGCAGTGACTTGCTATCCAGATCACTTCAAATTGAGGAAATAATTTAAACCTTCATCTTCAGCATCACAAGCAGGACCCTCAATCTTCAACTCTCTAAATCACTTCTTTTTCCTTCTTTGAGAAGTCTAAATGACCTTGCTCTCTCCCAGGCCTATCCCAATTGAGCAATTCATATCAACCCTAGAAAATTAACATCTTAGCACAAATCTTAATACAACGCTACAGCAGAAGTAAAACAGCTTTTCAGGACAATCTGAAATTAGACAGCTGTTACCTCCTGAACAAGTTGCACACACACACCCCCACATCCCCCAATACTTGGAGAAAATGTCAAAGAAGAAAATAACTTTAAAATATAACTTATTGAGAACAATTAGATATAAATATTAAGTGCAACAAGAAAAATTTCAGATATGGGAACTATGTTAAAGTATGAAAATCAGGATATGGACACTTTCCCTTTAGCCATAATGAGTACTAGACAGAAACTAGGCAGATCCTGTCTGCTTACCAAAATGGAAGAGACTACTCCTGTATCCTAATGCTACAATGCACTGATCAGAGAGGGACTGATGTTAGACAAAAGCCTAATAATGAAAATCACACCACCCTGTTAAAAAAAAAAAATCTTTTCTTACCAGATTGTCTCACTTTGAATGATTATGGAGGGGTTCATATTGTAAGAACAATGGTTAAAAGCTGAACACAGCTCTAAATCTCACAGTATCAAAAAGCATAATGCAGTTTTCCATCCTTGTCAATTCTCCTCACAAACTTGTGGGATCTTAAAGCCTTGTTACACATGCTCCTAGCAAAGCTTTTCAGCCACCTATTTTTGCAATTGCTACTGATTGCCTCATTCAAGCCTGACTGAAAAGCATACTGATACCAAAGTTCTGTCAATTGAGTTACAAGAAAACCTTCACATTGCATGGGCTTACCTCCCCCTACATAGCAGTAAATTCTAGTGATTATGAGAAGAAATTCTTGCAAACTCCCAGCCTGTTTCTCAACAGTTGATGCCATTTCTGTGCCATTATGAAGTGCTTGCAGCTGTTCATAAACTCCAGGTCTTAATGTAATCAGTAACAGGAGTTATCAAAACAATACTAATATAAACAGGCTATTTATAGCCTAGAATGCACTCATTGAAAAATCCAATTCTGATCACAAGGCAATCTACTGTATCTTGTTTTCCTGCTGATACAATACCAAGTTAAGAAGCAAACAGACAGACATACCAGCATGCAGCATATGCATATGTACCAGAAATAGGCAGGAACAATCCATCAGTATCCTAATTAGAAGCACAAGCACATCTCTAAGATAACTGATATATATTTGTCTCTCGAGACTTAAGTATTAAATATAATGTACACTACTGGGCTAGGATATGAGCTGATTAGCTGCAAATGAATGTTCTGTGACTGAAACAGCAGAAAAGAAAGTTCATGCTGTTACTAGAGCAGAGAGGTCTAATTTCTTCTCCCTCTTAATTCCTCCTCCCACTACTGCCCTTCTTGGAAAATTTTCTTTGGCCTGATTAGCATTTTTTGTTCAATCTTCCCATTTGAGGTGACTCCTATCAGGACTCTTAACATGAGACACACACTTAAGTATGCTGTCTTGAAGATTTCCCTTTATCTACATTCCCAAATTAAAGGCAGTCACAAAGGTGTGAATTTCCACCAAAGTAACAGCTTTAAACATGTTGAAGACAAACAAGAATATGCCCAGTGGTCAACTGTCATCTCCCACTTATCACTGCAGAATCTCATCACTTGCTAAAGATATATCCCATCTTGTTAATAGAAATAATCAGATGCTAGAAAGGTTTGGAATCCCTGAGCCCTGAAATCCTGAACTGGCAGCTCTATCAGTTCTTGCCTCTGCACACACCTCCCACCCCTTCACCTCCCCCTACCAAAAGAGATCAACACCAATTGTCAGTGACAGGATTCTGATGCGCTTCCGCAGCCATGCCAGCATGTTTCCTGCTATGCAAGTACCAAGCAGAAGACTACTTTTATCCTAAAGACACTCATTTAAGTAATCTGCAGATGTCAAGACATGGATATCAGTTGTCCACTACTATACTGTATGAAAAGGGTGGTGAGAAGGGTGAGACAGCTCAGGTTTATTGTCCATTTCTATACTCTGTCTTACACAAAGCAAACTTGGTCCTGAAAGCAAAGGCAAGTAAAGCATGGAAAAGATGTAAAGAGGCAACTTAAAAAATGAGTCCTTTTTCTATCCTAATAGTCCCATATCCACTTGGTCCAATTTCCATTACAGTTCCAGCTAGATCTCTTAAATAAGCTAGCACAGCATAAAGATTACTAATGCAAAAAGTTAAAAAGATCATGAAGCAAAAATTGGGAAAAAATCCCAACAACCTAATCCTGTATTAGTGGCTCTGGAATTATCATGTGAAAGAAAAGTCAGTCCTCAGCTATGTACTATAAATGACTTACAAGAAGATTTATCATTAATATAAAATTGTTTTACCAGTCATAAATATTTAAGACTATCCTATATGTATGATCAACTTAATTCCACCTGGTGAAAACTAACCAAGTTTAATGTTGATGTTTATGTGGAAATATGTTTTGTTTATGTAAAATCTAAACTATTTTTATTGTGGCAACATTTACACACAGAAGTATGACAGCGATATTCCTCTTCTTGTTTCTACAGTTCTCAAGTTCTCCCAGGTCCCTAGCAATAGAACGAGAGGAAACAGGTTCAAGCTGCAGCAGGGGAGGTTCATATTGGATATTAGGAAAAATTTCTTCACTGAAAGAGTGGTCAGGCATTGGAACAGGCTGCCCAGAGAGGTGGTACAGTTGCCATCCCTGCAGGTATTTAAAAGATGTGTAAACGTGGCACTTCTGGGCATGGTTTAGGAGACGTGGTAGTGTTGGGTTGACGGTTGGACTTGATGATCCTAGAGGTCTTTTCCAACCTTAATGATTCTATGATTCTATATGAATAGATAATAAGTCTCAGAACATCAGAAATGCAAGAAGCCAAGGATATGCTAAGAACTGCACCATAACTCCTAACAGAAATTGATCCGAGTTTGAGCTCCATTCTTTAGTTAATGCCCCAACACTAAGATAACAAAGTTTTACTATGATAAAATAATAAAATTTCTGATCATCTTATGTTAGTTTAAGTACTGTAAAATGTATGGTAAACTACCTTGGTATTTTCTCCATCTGCTGCACAACTTTTAATTCAAAGGAGGTCAAAGTTGTAAACCCTCAATAAGAAATGTCTAAGTTGCCAGCTTGACAAAACCCATAGCAGTGCAGGCAATTATTTGTCATTCATCATTGACTACTGTCATCTCATTGAATACTGCACAACTATTAAATTGTTTACGTTACAAAACACAGCAGAACATTAAATAAAGCAGGCGTTTACAATACTGGTCAATGACATGACAAAAGTAGACCAGAACAGGACCACTGAGGTTTTATAAGACCAGAAAAGAAAGTTGAGGAAAAACCAAATGGAGAAAACCCACAAGAAATACAAAAATATGTAAGGCTCGGTCTCATTTTTATCTGGTTTAAAATGAAAACTGCTCTGACAACAAAAAGAGAAAATGATCTATGGAGCTCTCACATACATGCAGACATGAACTTTAATTCTAAATGTACATGCTTAAAACCACTATCATTTAACTCTTTTAAGACAGTAAAAAACTATCCTTTGGGGAATAGAAAAGCTGTCAATGCTTTGGGAGGAGTACTGCTTCAAAAACAACAGAATTCGGATCTTCTAATTTAATAATGCCTTTAAACAGCAATCCACATAATTCCCCCCATATGAATCATTACATTAATCTAGTATAAATGATACAAATTATGAATGTTACTAAACACTATTCTGATTAAGCTAGACTGTGTGTCCCTGGAAGTCAGATGGGAACGTTTATCTGTTTTGATCGAAAGACAGTTCAGAATACTATTGACATCTTCCCTTTATGGACCGCTGTCTGTTGTTGTAATACTGATGTATGTCTTGCATGCCCCACTTATCACTGTATCACTTACTGACAATGCCACCAGTGAGAAGCCACCTGGAAAGAGATCTGTCAATAAAATATTTAATCATGGATCCGTCTATCAGGTATGGAGCTGCTACAAAATGGCCTAAACTCAGTTCTCCGGTCTAACCCTAAACAAATACACCCCACCCTGTGAACAATTATGAATAAGGACAGTGTTCGTGTCTATCACAATTCATTCCCTTCTGAAAACTTCGAGGATTCAAGCTCCATTCATCAGAATTTAACCTTTTAAAGTCAAACTCATCAAAACTGAGTTATCAAAAATGATTCGGCAACATTAGAGCAGAAGTTCCCTGAAGTTTCAGCTGGCTTTAACTGTCAAGTCTCTTGGATATTCAAACATATCAAACAAGAAATTGAGACTGTCTTTATAACTGTCTGCTCTAGCCACCTCGTAATTACATAGCACTATAGAGGTGTCATGGGACCAAAATACCAGGTAGTCAACTCAAAATTCAAGAGATGAATATTCAAGAACTGCTTTTTGGAGAACCAACGTTTCCTAATTTACAGAGAAGGTTTTCTACACAAAGAATTAGATCTACTGCAATGTACCGGAGGTTTCTTGTTCCAAATATAACTTTGCAAACGGCACAGAAGTGGCAGTTCCTTAAATTGAGAAAACAGTCCTAACAGAAAAGATAAGAAACATCAGTTTTGACTTTCAGGCTGATGGTTAAATCAAAACAATCAAAAGTATAATGAAAATCATTCCAATTTGACAAATATTGGCAAAATGTCTACCAGCATCTTTGACAGTACTGATGAATATTTTATTTTATACAGCTACAAATAGTAAAAATTTAAGCCGAACATTTGCCCGATGTAAGTGAATTAAACAACAAGCTTGCAGGGCCAATATCTTAGTAACTAGAAAAGTTAGAGTGACCTTGTCTTCTGCACATTATAAATGAAGAACAAAATGCATGCTATTTTTGTGAAGTTAGAATGTTCAGAGTCTTTGCTTGGATTGTTTGTGGACAGCAACAAAGTACAAGGTTAATTTATAATAACATTGAGGGCTGACAGAAAGCAATTTCTTTTTTCTATATTGAAGACACACTGATGAATAAACCATTGTAAAGATTATAAAGTAAAATAAAAAAGAAAAAGAAAAGACACAAACAGGTGATTATTCTGAACTCTCCCCAGGTTTATGTATCAGACTGCTTGTGCTAGGCCACCTCAATATAAACCAGGTGATATCCCTTATTGCCAAAAATGAGAAATTGTTCAAATCCGCCTCCTGATTTTTACCTATATAGACCTGTGACTTTCTGCCACAGTGTTAGGGTGACTGGCCAAAGCACAAAGGTACATGGATTAAACCAGCAAGTTTTAATAGGGCTCTAAATAATTTTAATCTAATGGAATAGCAAAAATCTTTCCTTGGTGGGAGGGTACAGCCACTTAAATGAAGAACAGGTCACAGAAGCTGCAGAAGAACACCACCAGATAAGACACCACAAAAAGGAGTCCCACTGAATCAAGTCTTATATTAGAGGCTTCATGCAAAAACCTTCAGCTCTCTACATTGGTTCTTATAGGATGTTTTTTCTGTTAATCTGTAAAGCGGTTGGAAAGACTTTCCTTTCCCTTCTGCCTTTCAAACTCTCAGTCTTTTTTTCTGTAATTTAAGGGGAAGACATGGGACAAACAAGTATATGTTTAGGAGCTGGAAGGAAAAAAGATTGAGAGCTGGTAAAGGAGGTTACGTGCAATGCTCTCCAACCTGGAAAGAAATCTGGCAAGAAAAGACAGACCGGAATTAAAGAGTAAATTTAACTAATTTATCTTTTGGTTGGAAAAGATATTTCAACCCTTGGAAACTGCTTGCAAATTGATGAATTATCACATTTCAAGAAAATAACCTTTCATTTTTGCAGTGTTTAAAAGTCAAGAGAAAACAGGTATTTCAGCAAAAAAATCCGTCATGAAAAAGTCAAAGTACCAGATACTCAGCCATTTATGCCTGCTAACAGAATTACACGCAAAATTTTGAAGAGAGAGGTTTCAAGTGGGTACGCTAAAAGACCCTTACCTGTAGCTGTAAAAAAAATAAACAGTACTCCAATCACAACAGTCAATGCTCAATGTTATTCATTAACTTAGAATAGCACACATTTAAAGAAACATCTGCTCTGTCATAAACTTCCTCTCAATTCTTCTTTGCCAAAGAGCTTTACATTAAAATCTTTGTTAATGCAAAAAGGTAAGTGACGTTCCGCTACTATCAAATGTGTGTTTGAGGTGCCTCTATACTATTGATTTCCTGGAAAGAACATTGTGGGAGAATATTTGGATTCTAAATTATAAAAATATCTATTTGTTTAGAACATCAAGAAAGACAAAAGAGGCAAGATAAAATTCCAAAGGTTTGAGTGTTCTTCACCTTGAGATTTACTTGAGTTTTATTTTTGCACTTCTAATTTAATTTAAAGAAACAAGGCACTAATTACCTTGAACTACTTTTGTGATGAAACACTTTTTGGCTTATCCTTGAGCAGGGCAAGAACTGTCACTTCAGTGCAAATGATTCAGGTTTTGTTTTCAGAAATACTTGAAAACTAAGCTTTTACAAAACTATAGTAACCTCTTTTCAGTTCATTTGACCAAAGAAAACCAAGAGCATACTAAAGAACAGAACATGTTTTCTTACAGTTAAGATTTTTCCCTACTAATATCCATTTTGATCATAATTAGAGACAAAAGTACAAAATGTTTTATATATTCAGTTCCTTGTCACTTCTTAGAGGACACAGACTCGGAGACACGATTTGATTTTCCACACAAGTTCACATTCTCCACCTCATAACAGCAAATGATCGATTCCTCAGAAGAAGGCAACATTTCCCACCATGAACCTGTATGACCATGCTGTGTTGGACATGAGGGGAAAGCTGGGTTTCTTTGCCTTTTCAGGTAAAAGTCTTCCACCCTGAAGCATACAATTCAGCTTATCCAAACGTATATATAACGTTATTCATGCCAAAAGCACCCAAATCCCTCCTACATTTCTTCCAAGGATACCAAACTTGATGATTTCTTACAGAACGCATTATGCAATCCACAAAGTCATCTTGCCATCCATACGTTCAGCTGTTGATTTCACCTCCATGTTATTCCCTTGAGGATGAGGATGTTAAATACATAATCCCATTCCCACTTGTGAAACATCTCAGAGTTCCACCTTCCCCAAACACAGGTGTGATACCGTAACATCAGCTGCACAGGATGACCTCCATGAAATGCTCCACCGATAACAGGTCATCTGAGGCACAAGGCTGCATGTTCTCAGGAGCTCAATGCAGGCCTGTTCCTTCCATTCTCCCAGCCCCCAGTCCTCCCTCTAGGATAACAGAAGTTGTCACTATACTTTTACTCCGTGTTTTGATGCCCATCATTCCCCTTCCCTTCATTTTCTAAATTAAATGAAAAAAAAAAAATAGTCAAGGTTGCCTCTTAGAGAAAGTTTGTTCTAGTTATTGTTAAAGTGTCATGATTGAGTCTGTGAGGATATAACAGAAAACTCTTCCAAACTGCAGGGGGGGAAAGGAGATGGACAGCTGTGCTGATGAGGCAGACCAAAAAACGTTCAGACACACAGATGTCCTACTTCCCAAGCACAGACGCAACTCACTGTTAAGCTATGTGGCTTTTACCAATTTGCTTTTATAAACTTATTTCCACTAAGTCAACCCCACAAACAGACATGCTGTTCAAGCACCATGTTCAGTGTTTTGAAAAGCTTATGGTAAAAGATCATCAGAAGACAGTAAGAACTTCAGCTTAGAAAAACAAGAATTCAAAATAATGTTAATAATCTATTCAGAAGAGGAAAGATTTCAGATGTCACAGGTGCTATGAATAAGAAAATAGATTATTTGTGACAACTACTTTTTTTCCCTGGAAGTAGAAAAATCTTTTCTGGAGAGAAAAACGAGACAGAAGAGGCATAACTTTTTCTTTTAGAAACACCTATTTTGATAATAGTTATCTACTAGACATAAGTAGAAAGTCACTCTGTAATTTTTCTTTTTTATGCCTGAAATTAAAAACACAGCAGAAAATGAAACTGAATCAGAAAGCAAGCAATCTAAAAGAAGAATCACTAAAAACATATGTAGATCATCAGAGAAACAACAGAAAAAATTCTGGCAGCTGTCAACACTAAAAAAAAAAAGCGGTTAAGTGTAGCTGGTTTCTCTTAAGTCTTAGGAAACTATCAAACTGTAATAGTACTATTCATGACCTTGGAGGCTATATTCAATGAAATCTTTGTATATGGATTAGGTCTTTGCAGACAGAGCTGCTACAAAGTTGGCAAAATAAGAACATGGGGTGGAAACATGACATTTCCAAGCACAGCCTTCGTGGGAAGTCCAGGTCACAGACAGTTCACCTCTCTTTGCACACCTGCTCAGCATTCCCTCTCTCTCCTTTTTAAACCCGAGTAATTTTATAAACATATTAGAAGACTTCAACCTGAATTTCAAAGATAAAACTTTTACTCAACCGTTGCCATTTGGCCTTAACCTTTAATAACCTGAGATGAAGAACATAACAAGTCATGCCGAGTCTGACAAAAGGTCTACTTAGCCCAATACCATTTCTCCTGTAGTGGCTGTAAACAGATACGTAGGTGAAAGGCTTTTTGACAGAAACCCTGGTCTTGTTAAAATGCCTCCAGAAAATAACAGGAAGACTCCTCTCAATTTTTCTGGTAACTGGAAAATGGATCAGGCCCTCCATTCACACTATTATTATTTTAGCTCACTTCTGTCAGTAAACCAGTTCTTGTTGGTCCTGCTTTTACCAGAGAAAGCATTAAATTCTTAAATGGAAAACCAGGAGAAATGGAAGGACTGGTGAGCAGAAAGTGTCACAAAAGGTAGAAGAGCCTTTAAGAAGAAACAGAAGTGAAATCAGTGAAGCTATGAACTTCAGCTTCTGAGAGACTGAAGCTAACACTTAGCTGGCTTAACTGATCAAGCTAGTCAGTAATTTTAAACATGACAGGCCACAAAAGCAGATAGTTGACCTTTGTGTGTTAAATCATGCTTGGGAAATCTACTTTCCAGTTGCAAGCACAGATTACCACAATGAGTGCAATTTAAGTCAGCAACATGAGTAATTTAAACTAATTTTTCTAAACGTTGACTTCTAGTCCTTATTTCTGAAAGGTAATGTTACCAGTTCAGAGTTTTTCCTGCCTCTCCAGAAACAGTCAATGCTTCCACCTTGCCCAAGCACAAAACTAGCACAATTTTACCCCACTGCATTAGCAGCATTTAGATCAACACTGACCAGAATGCTTCAGATTAGTATTGCTGTTGTAGGAAAGAACTAAAAGCAGTAAAAGTAGTCCAGAAAGACACCATAGCTATTTTTAGAGAACATGCAAAATGCGGCAAGATAGAATCAGTGCAGTTTCCCAGGCGCATACGTGTTTTTCACTGGAGAAGGGGGAAGAACATTCCTCCTTAAGGTACAAGCCAAGACTTCGTTACTGAAGTTCTCTGACAGATGCACAGAAACAGCCATGGCTGGCCAGCTTCAGAAAATTAATACAAGAAACTTCAACTTTCAGACAATTTCTTAGTGCAAATTTAAAAACTGGATAAGCAGCAGCAGTGTAAGTTCTAACACCTCCAATAACACTCCTAAAACTATTAAGACAAGGATCTCTCAGACCACCAGAAAAGAGAATGTGAAGGAGGTAGCACCCTTAATCCCACAGGTGTTCCTTGTCAGAGCTCTCTCCAGTGTCAGGAAATGAAAAGAGAAATGAGACAGGTAAGCTTTCAAAGAGTGAAACAGATCTCAGACACCAGTGATCTCCATTAATTGGAGACTCTTCCTCTCTAACCTCACCTCTACTCCCGCTCAGGATGACAAATACAGTACTAAGACAGAGCACTGCCAGGTCTGTCTGCCCACTCAGAATTTCCCTTGGCTTAACAGTTTAAGGTATTTATGGGAAGATAGTTGCCCAGAGAGGGGGTAGATTCCCCATCCCTAGAAACATTCAAGGCCAGGTTGGACGGGGCTCTGAGCAACGTGCTCTAGTTGAAGATGTCCCTGCTCACTGCAGGGGGGTTGGACTAGATGACCTCTAAAGGTCCCTTCCAACCCAAAACATTCTACGATAGTAACATCAACCACACACAGATAAACAAACATCCTATAAAATATAGCCACGAACACAGCATTTGCTCCTTCCCCGTCAATTTCAGTTTCATTCAATTATCCCAGCAAAATCAGACCTCCAGACAAAAGAAGCTGCTCAGTGACTGTTAAAACCCTCCATGTTACAGCACTGATGACAGTAATTGGAGGTGGGAAGGAAGGTAAGAAAGAAATAAATTAACTTCTCATTTAAGGACAGAAAGTACTGCCTGCCTGCCCCTGGTTTTGCTTCACACAAAAAATCTGCACAGTCACATGTAGACTCTGTGAAAGAACAGTCACGTCTTAAGTCACAGATTCTGAAACCTCATTTTCTACAATCATCGATGACCTACAGAGAAAATTTCACCAAATTACAGAAATATGGAACACCTTTATTAGAAAAATAACTTAATAGGTAACTGGGCTTTTCCTCAAGCTTTCATGAAACCAATTTAGAATTTGTCAAATAATAATTTATAAATCTTACCTGCTTTTTTCTTGAAGTTGCCTTGGGCAACAGACTGGCTGACAAAACTGATGTAAACGGAGAGCAACACAGCTCGGGAAAAGGATTTGGAATTGATGGGATCTCCAAAATATTGTCATCTTTCTTTTTTCTCCTATTTCAACAAAATACATAATATCAAGCAATAGCTGTAACAAATGCTGGTACAACTGCAATATCCAACCACAATGCATGAAATAATTCTGCACTAAGACCACGATACTTCCTGGTTACAGCAATTAGCTTTTTTTGTGCAGTTATTTTTTTAATCGATAGGCTGAATCTATTAACATACAGTGCTTAACACTACTTGAAAGAAATCCAAGTATTCAGCTCTGAATATAAAGTTGTTTGAATATGTGTAAGTCTTTGCAGAGTAAGAACACAGATATATTTATATTGGCTCCTAAAGACATTAGTAAATATTTTGTTGTCCCTGTGTTCATGCCATTCCCTGTGTACACATATTACAACAGTGGATGCATGTAACTTCTCAGTAACACTTCCTGAGTACACCACAACTGTATTTTAAACAAATGGAAACTTTCTTCCCCAGAATCAGGAGTCAAAGTGACTGATAAGGCTGAATAGTGCAAAGCAATACACTCATTTCAGTTATCAGTTACTTTTGTACTTGAATCTCCACAGCTCCATCACAAAATAAATGTCTCGGTCGTTTCTGGCTACTTAAATCTGATTGTGTCGCAAATATCACCGAGCAGCATTTGTAATAGGAAAGATAACCAGTACCGTGCTTGCTCAGTAGAGCTCAGTTACACACTGGTTTAAAGTATCACATTAATGAAGAGGCTGTTTAGACTGCTGAGGACATTGCAGCCCATGGATTTCTCACATAAAATATTGAACAGCACTTTGTTTGTCTGCTTGATTTCATTTGGAGAGCAGTACCCAAAGCACCCCAACTATTAGGGTCTACCAACATATCATTAGATTATTCTACGTGTGTGAGCTGATGGCTCCAAGCTTAATATTTATTACCTTCACTATTACCGTTCCAGATTTCACATACTAATTGGTACAAAGTGGCGAAAACCATCATAGTAAGGTAACAATGAAGAATAAAGGTGCTCTACTTGATGGAAATCCTCACCGAGCATTAAAGTGATATTTAGCATTAAGAAGGAGAGAAAAAACCTGTATGCAGTATTTTCAGATTTTCTAAACTTCAGTCTACCAAAACTGTTCAGACGTTTCAAGAAAAACCTAGCTCACCGCTTCCTTTACTAAGAATAGAGACCAATGCCTTTAAGAACAGCCCGAGAGGTAACAAATGCAGGGCGCACATCGCTGACAGCAATTACAGCGGCATCGCTAGCGGTAAAGCAGCGGTTTATCTCACGAACAGAGAGGCACTGCAACGAGAAAGTAGTGGCTCGGTTCGCTTTGGCAAGGCAGGCTCGGCAACGGCGGCTCTTTTCCACCTCACACTGGGAAACCTCTAAAGAAAAAGGGAGGGGGGAAGAGAGGCATCCGCAGCGGAGTGAAGTGTCTGCGCGGCCGGGAAACAACTTCGGAGTTCCCGGGCGGTGCGGGCCGGCCTCGGGCCCGGCGGCGGGCCCGGCCGCCCCCTCCTGCCGCTTCGCCCCCTCCCCGAGCTGCCGCCGCCGAGCCGCGGGGCAGAGCGCTCCCGCCCAGGCCCCGCGCTCCCGCCCGCAGGGCGCCGGCCGGCCCCTAGACGGCAGCAGGCGGGCCCTCGAGGGAGCGGGCAGGGCTGGCGGCGCCCGCCCGGGCTCCGGCCTTACCTGTCGGGGGGCGAGGGCGGCGGGTCGCCCCC
This sequence comes from Phalacrocorax aristotelis, assembly GCF_949628215.1. NCBI lineage: Eukaryota > Metazoa > Chordata > Aves > Suliformes > Phalacrocoracidae > Phalacrocorax > Phalacrocorax aristotelis. The sequence goes on from NC_134280.1 coordinate 20,966,468, forward strand.
GGGTTGCCGGGGAAGCGGGCAGAGGGAGCCCGCCGCGCCGCGGGGGCCGCCGCCTCCCGCGGGCTCCGCCGCCCGCCCCGCGCCGCGCTCCACATCGGGCAGCGGGGCGGCCATCGGCGGCGGCGACGTCCTGGCTGGGCGGCCGCCCGCGCGCGGAGCGCCTCGGCGAGCGGCCCCGGCGATGCCGGGCGCCTCGGGCGGAGGCTGCTCTCCGCTCCCGCTGCGGAGGAGGGGGGAGGCGGGGGAAGCGCCGCCCGGGCGGCGAGCGGCACCGAACGCCTTCCCTGGCACACGTGTGCGGGCGGCGGTGGGGGCGGGCGGCCGCCGGCTCCACCGTGCGACGGGGAGGCAGCGCGGGGCGGGCGGGGGCCGAGCCGTACCCTGCCGGCGGCCTCCTCCACGCCGGGCCGGACCGGGGGGAGCCCTTCGGCCCGCTGCCTGGCGGCGAGGCGGGGCCCGGCAGGTGCGCGGCGCCGGGACCCGAAACAGCGGTGCCGCTCGGGGCGTCGGGCCGGGCCTGACTGGGGGTCGGGGCGGCTGAGGAGGGAGAGCGCCGCCGTTCGTCTCCTCAGGAGGCGGCGCGGGGCCGCCCCGCCGAGCGGCCGCCAGCAGACCGCGGGCGCTGCCCCGATGTGTGCCTCGGCCCTTTGTCCTGAGCGGAGCTTGACGCTCCGCGGGCCAGGCCGCTAGCCGCCTGCCCCGGCAGCGCCGGCCCTCGGCGCAGCGGTGGGCAACAGGGCCCAAGCGCGCACCGCCGGCCGGCGGGCCGGCCTGGCGCTGGTCTGAGCGCCCGGCAAATCATTACTTAGGCTGCCCCATCCTTCCGCGAGGTCGGGAAGTTATGGTTGTGGCTTGGAGAAATAAGGAATGGCCGAGGCCAGCGGATAGACCCACTACCTTTGTGCCAAGCGAGCGAGCAGCTGGCGGGGAGGCTGGCTTCCCGCCGGGCCCAGGGCTCGCGGTCGGCCACAGCGCCGGTGGGAGCGGGAAGGGGAAAGGTGCTTTTCTCGTGCCTTGGGCTCCTCCCCAGCAACCTGTGCCGCTGGGGAAGCCGGCTTCTGCTCAGCTCTGCGTACACAGAATCCTGTGGGGCAATTCCATGGCCATCTTTGTCGACGTTCATCCTATTGCAAAATAAAAATGCCCCCTCTGTGTATGAAGAACGATTTGACGGCACCAAGCAGAGTGGGTAAAATCGTGTAAGTCAGTCAATGTGATAGAAAGTCAAATAATTAAAGCCCAGACCCTGGTAGAAACAGCTGTATGTAGAACCCTTCTGACTGTATTTGCTGTACTCGGACAGTAACTGAGATGTCAGGCTGGTGAAAATACAGAATGTTTTGGGACACGCGTGCTTTGCTGTTTTCCTGACCCCACCGAAGAAATCCTTACACACAAGCCAAAATTTCAATTCTGGAGAAAGATTTTTCTGACATAGAAGCCATACTCACAGTTTTCATTTTGGCTGAGTCACAGGTGATTTTGCAGGCCGTTTATTTTCGATGAAATGAAGGATTCCTTGTCCTCTGAACAGCTCATTCTCTGTTATGCTGACAGCAGAAGTGCAAGTCCGAGTTAATTAACAATTCCTATATACAGGGACTGGCAAAATATCTGGAATTTTACAGTGTCAAATGATTGACTGTATTTGCTTGTTGCTTGCAAACAGCTATCCTTTTACACAGTTGCACAGACCAGACCACTGTTTTTTGCCTGATTGATTCACTGGCATAAATGTGGCACGTTAAACCCCACTGTCTTCGAAAGAATAGAAGGAAGGTCAGCTGGTGCTGTAGGTAGAAAACTGGTCAGGAAGAGATTAAAACCTTCAAGTGGCAATTGTATGCTGATGCTAATCAGCATTTTAAAAGTTCAGCCACAAAAAGAAAACTATTTTGACTTTTCACCCAGTCTGTGCAACTTGTTACATAGCTACAACCTGACATACATGGTACATTTTTTGTGTCTTTGGCTTAGTCATGTAATTGCTTTAAAATGGCAGGCAAATAAAAAACACAGGAGGAATATTAGTAAATAAATTAAATAATTCAGTGTTTCAAAATAACTTTGCTAGGATTCTAATGAGTCATGACAGCAAAAATGCCACTTGTAGGAAAGATCAATAAAAATGTAATGCTATTGTAATTTCACTTGAATGTAGTAATTTAAGAAACAAATTGACTTAAACAATTTTTGTTTCTACTTCTCATAGTCTGTCCTAATGCTTCCTGCATTCAGTGTGTTCTGTGGAAATAGCATTGTATGAGAAAAATACAGTCATTGGAAAACTGAGGCACAAAAAGACCTACATGACTGTTCCAGTGTAGCATTGGAAATGTTGCATATGTGCGAATGTGAAATTAAAGTTTCTCCTGTGTCGTGGTTTAGCCCCAGTCAGCAACCAAGCCCCACACAGCCGCTCCCTCCCTCCCAATGGGATGGGGGAGAGAATCAGAAGAGTGAAAGGGAGGAAACTCATGGGTTGAGATAAAAACAGTTTAATAAGTAAAGCAAAAAAATGTGCACACAAGCAAAGCAAAACAAGGAATTAATTCACTTCTTCCCATGGGCAGGCTGCTGTTCAGCCATCTCCAGGAAAGCAGGGCTCCGTCACACATAACAGTTACTTGGGAAGACAAGCACCATCACTCTGAACATCCCCTCCTTCTTCCCCCAGCTGTATATGCTGACCATGACATCATAAGGTATGGAATATCCCTTGGGTCAGTCGGGGTCAGCTGTCCCGGCTGTGCCCCTTCCCAACTCCTTGTGCACCTGGCAGAGCATGGGAAGCTGAAAAAGTCCTTGCCTCTGTGTAAGCCCGACTCAGCAATAATGAAAACATCCTTGTTGTTACCAAGACTGTTTTCAGCACAAATCCAAAACATAGATCCATAGTAGCTACTACGAAGAAAATTAACTCTATCCCAGCAGAAACCAGGACACTGACCTACTGTTTCTCCTTGAAAACAACTGTAAGGATAAAAAAAGATGGCCTGAGCTTGACTAAAGATAGCTGAGAGCGTTTGTCCTAGGTTGTGTTTAAGTGTAACCTTTTTTAACTCTTTGAACAAGTTCAAACCCAGTAATCTTAATTAGTGTTGATATGAAAAGGCTAGCAGATTTCTGCTAAGTCCTGACATCGAAATACTTGTTGAGCTGTGTGACTCGGCTTCCTTTTCATACACCTAAGATGCCTAGTCTGTTTTTTGATACTTAATATGCTTCTGCGGCACAGTGGTTCTAAGACTTATATTTCCCTAAAACTAAATATCTGGGCATTCTTCAATCCTCCACTCAGTAGTTTTGTTTTCTCTATTAATTTAATCTTTGTTAGCCCTAATCAGGTCCAGGTGTTTATCAAGTAAAATTTAAGATATATATTGAGAAAAACCCCAACGGATTCAAGCTATTCCGTATGCACCCCACTTCCAGAAAATCAAGCTCTCCAGTTCTCAAAAGCCTGTGCACTATTTAGAACCACGGCACTTGATTAATGTGACAAAATTATGCCTTTAGAGTAAACTTTCACAGTTATTACTGACAAAGTGAAGGTTTCAAAAATCCAAACTGTCTGTGATTATCTCTGAAAACTGTAGAGGGTTTTTGTTGGATTTTTTTATTTCACCCTTCCACACATCCCCCTCTGCTTTTATCAAGATATTTTCAATGTCGTTTTATACATATAATGGCTTCACCATAAAAAGCTTCACTATAATTTCCTAAAGATGGTTACACTAAGAACTAATATCCTACCCTTACACCTTGTTCTGTCATAGCCGCAGGAGCAGAGAGTAGAGTTATCTCTACTGAAGTACTATAGTGGTACCACGGAAGTAGCTAGTTTTTCCAGTGCAAGGCTATAACCAGGCCTAAGTCTTGTCTACCAATACAATGTTTTCTCTACAAGCACCTCAAAATAAATTGCATCAAATGTAATGATACAGAGGATCACCTTAAGGAAAAAAAAAGTTATTTGCCCAGTAAAAAAGGCATGCCCCGAGATATAAGCCTGAACTTGTAATTTATGTGTATTCATTATCTTCATGTATTTAGAATACGTTGAACACATATTATGGTCCTGATACAATGAGCTGCGTATTCTTGCTCCTTCCTGAGCATTTCAAAAGCCCATTTTAACTTTGAAAAATGGCCCGTCTGGACAGTACTTCATGAGAGCCAAATTTATCGAGGGAGCACAAGCAGAGATATCACTAGCTAACTCCTTGGCAGTAGTGCATAACTCTTAGAAAATTATCTGTGGTTGAATGTTTTGTGAGGAGTCTTGCTATTATTATAGCTCGCATTGAATGTTAAGTTTAGGATGACTGTTAAAATGTGTATCTTTTGTTGCAGGTAAGGAAAAGGTTCCAAAGGATTAAATCAGTCATTTCCAGAAGCTGCTTTTCAACCTAACCTGAAACTCCCTCTGTATGCACTTACACAAACCACAGCATGGTAATACTCTGGTGTTTCCCGACTTAATTTTCCTTTTCTGCACTTACTATCAAGAAGCAGATTTGCACTGTGTTTTCTGTTGCTGTTTGGTTTGGGCTTGGGATTTTTTACCTCTTGAAAAGCATGAATACTTTAGCATACTTTGGTAAGAAACTTGAGTAGAGGGATGGATTTTATTGCTAGCTTTGAAAATAGTGTTTGCTATTTCAATAGCAAGTTCTGTGATTCCCTGTGACAGCTTTGTCCTCAGCCCAGAACATCCTGCTGCTGGAATTTTGCCTTGAATTGTAACACAAGAACACGAGAATTAAATTCTATGCAGGGTTTTGAGAATGATACTCTTCAAATCAATCAAATCAAATCAAGAGCTTATGATTTCCGAAAGGTCGCTGTAGCTAAAACCAAATAATTAGGTTCAGCCTAGGGTTGACTGGGTGGCATGTAGGGTCTGCGAGATACAGGTCAGACAACGTGACATACTGGCTTCTGCTCCCTCACTAAGGCTGCACAAAATCATTCCGTCGCATCTATAATAAACTGTGTATTAGGTGATGTGATCTGCACTGGCCAACCTTGAGCTTCTATAAGGCATAAAGTTCCTTCCTAGAGAGAACTGTGATAGCCCAGGGTGAATATTATATCTGTATGGAATACACTGGCTAGGTCTTCATCTAATGGATCTAAATCTACTGGACTAGATGTAATCTTCTGGGTAGTTATGGATGGATGAACCACATAATACACAGCTGCAGTTATTTGTGGAAGTGAATTGATGAGTCTCAGGGAACTGATGTAGCAGTGCCAAACATTTATAATGATAGTATTGTAATGGAAGAAACTTTTTTCTCTTAATACATTTCTATGCTCTTATTAACCCCTTGTAAATATTTGTGATAATTAATGCTTCATTAGTTGCTCTGAAATAACTACTGTGAAGAGTGGACAACTTTAAGTGATAAACTAGATAAATTAAACAGGCAATGTTTCACAACAGCAGGGTACTGCTGGTACTTTTCACAGCACTTTTTCTGGAACTCCACCTTGCACAAAGAACAAATTTCTGACCTTATATACCTTCAGAATACTGCAGACAAACATGTAATTATTATGGAGGGAAGGGTGCGGGTGACTAATGCTATCTGGTACTCCTTGTGTTTATCCAGCACACAGTTCAGTTTCCGTAATGTGAGTTGTTGGGAAATCAGATTCAAGATCCTTTAACACTAACCATTTTGTAGAGTAGGAAACAAAATACAAGCATTAAAAAAAAAAACAAACCCCAAAACAAAACAAAAGAAACCCCAAGAAATGTAGACCTAAAATGACTTTTCACAAGCAGCCACACCACTCATAAGCCTCAGCCATTTCTGAGCTGCTGCCAAGGACACTGAAGCAATAGTACCACACAAGGTAGAGTAAGTCTCCAAATATATGCAAAGAGGAAGGGAGATGTAGAGTTATTCTGGGCAAAAAGAAACAACATACCTGGTCAGACTAATGGCAGGCAGCATTCCACTTTTGTTATCAGAGCACAAGGCTGATACATGAAATTTAAAGACAAAATTAATTCTGTATTTTGAAAAAAATTGATGTATAGATATTTGTTTACATAAATGCAAGCATCTAATACCAATTTGGATACCTATTCTACTGTGCCCTAGGAAGGCATGGTTTTTCTGTTCATCCTATGTCACATGGGACAGCCCAGTGTGGATGTTTCAGATGTCCTTGGACATTAAATATGGCACCAGACACTTGTATTTAGGTGCCTGAATTGCACTCGCATTTTTTCTTTTCTGCTTCTGTAACATGCAGCTCATAGTAGACCACCCATTATGTTAGAAAACAAAATTAAAGTCCAGTAACTTCAGACATATTGCATTGTGAAATTGTGTTTTGGAAGCTTTCAGTAGATGTAAGGAGATGGAATAGTAAGAAATTTAAAATATGATTGTGTGCGTATCTGCATACATGTGAGGGGGGGAGGAATTTTTCTCTTCCAAAATCACTAGAATACCTCAGCCCAGATTTGCACCCCCAAATTTGTTCCAGCCCTGATTGAGCAAAGCAATTTCCAAATCAATCTACCTGTGCGTGTGCAATTTAGAATGCCTTGAAAATGGACTCTGAAAGGGAGAGCTCTGCCGAACCTTAATGATGGAGCCATTACATTCCTCCCAAATGACAGAAAGTAAAACAAACAAATGCTTATCTGGCCAGCTGGAATTCCTGACGTAGTGCCACTGTATGATAAGATAGCTGCCACCATTTTAATACATCACCTGATAGGGCATTTAGTACTCTTTGGAATTAATTAATCCCACAGGGTTTGCACAGAGAAGGGGCATTTGCTCTGCCTCAAGAGCTTTTCCAAGAAATCTATATTCAGGGAATGAGGTATCCAATAAAGCTTTGAAAAACCAACCTACTGTTTGTGTTTTAAAAGCATTGTGCTGACTACTTAGAAGTTATTATATTAAAAGGTTATTAATGCAAATGCCTGTAATTCAGGAACCCTATCTAACAACGACAATCTCAGCACTTATTATGAACCTAATTATCACAACATCAGTGCACCTAACATTTTAATGTATTTATTCCCTTCATACGGATGAGTAAATGCTTGCATCTTTATGTGCCTGAACATGTTTAAAAATTAACCCTAAGTGGGTATTCAGAGTACCTCACTTCAGACACTACCAAGTTAGGTTGGCCATTTAACAGAGAGGCATAAACTTCCATGGAGAGAAACAGAAGGCTCCAGAGGTCAACTAAAAAACACACAGGTGTTTTAGCGCTGACAGCCCTCCCAGAATAACTTTTTGTTTCTTCTGACTACGTGGGAAACCTAGGGAGAACTGTCTTTTGACTTAAGCATCTCAGTTAGCTGTTGAAAATTAGACAATGCAATTAATTTGCTAAGTGATTTTCTCCAGATCTAATGGAATTTGTGGCTGGGTAAGGAATGCAAACTCTGAGTCCAAAATTAGTATTCTAACAATCAGGCCAGTCTTTTTCGTAACTATAATGAAGGTCTCTTGTTTCTAAAAATAAAAAAAGGTAAAACGTATTAATACTTCAGTACTGCTAACAATAAGATGGCTTTAAATCTAGTCCAAAAGGTGATTTTCCTTTGAGCTGGAGAAAAAAGTACCTTTTCTTCTGATTTTGTGTTTACTGAAGCTGTGCTGTAGAGTTGTTTAGCAGCTACCCTACTTCATTTAAAAAGTGATTTTTTTCTAATAGTCCTAATTTTACCTTGACAAATAGAACAATTTCATAACATTGAATGTAAGCAACCTTCTAGTTCACTTTTATGTATTTATGAAGGAGACCATTACACAATACATGAATAACAACATACAAGATAATTCCGGACAATTGTGTTACACACAGTGGCCCTATAAATTCTACTTTAAAGTCAAAAAGTCTTACAAAATTTTCCCTTGGGGCGGGAGGGGAAATAAGAAAAATGCTGGCTACTGAACAAGTTCATAAATAATTTGCACCTGACTTCAAAGAAATTTAACATCTGATGTACCTGAAGCATTTGGGAAGCAAGAGTACAAACTGAGATCACATCTAAAATTAGGAAAATTGTAGCCACTCAACCCTTTTAAATTCAACCTTCAGTGTTCGCTGTCAGTTCCATAAATTTAGCTCAATCCATTGTACTTGTCTGAGGATTCAAGGATGAGAAAGCATTACATGTTGGGTTGGGGTTTTTTTTACATTCTTTGAACTTATTTTATAAAACTATAACAATGCAGTTTTCAGACTTCTAACCCACTAGAATTTCATCCTACCATCCAAGAAGAACTACTGGACTAATACGTTCCCTTTTCATAAAGTCCAGATTTTTATAAATCCATACTAGACACAAAAGTTAGTATTCTTTCTCATGACTGGATTTCTGTGCTACTGGACCACTCAAGATGACATACCCATTCCAGATAACGAATAAGCACACAGTCACATTTCTGTCAAATTAGCCACAGCACACTTTAAAGAATCTGTAGCAGCTTTATGTTTCTGTGTTGACTTTATGCAGGCTGTGGGAGAACAGACGATATCTGATCTGGCAAAAAGCCTACTGGTAAAAATTCAATCCACTGAAAATCTCTTCACAAATTTGAACTAACAAAGTGAGTTTGAGGATTCTCCTTCCTGTGGCAACTCTTCAAGGCCTCGAGCCCATTTTAGCATGTTGTCAAGCCATGGCCTGAGAGCCAGTACCAAGCCTCTGATCAAGAAATCATATTGAAGCCAAAATGTTTCGCTGAAGGTGATACATGAAACTTCTAACTGATAAATTATACTTTGTGCAGTGTTAGATGGTGCCTTAACTAAATTCCAATTTACATTCTGCTGGCCTGTATGGTTTTAGCTGGAGAAGTTACTTTGAACTGTAGCTGGAGGTAATCTGTTGAATGTTGCATTCAGTCCAAATGTAATTGCAGTTCAGCAATGGGTGAAGAGTGTTAATTGTTGCATGGGCTAAGGTTTGCTTCACTGCGACTTGGATTCAGGTGAAAATGGATGCGCAGTTTAAAAAATGTTTTGAGTTTCTGTGGTAAGTAAGAGGCCACCATCTACACACAGGGCTTCCAAACATTCTGCTTTCAATGTGGCTTTAAAAGAAGGGTATATTCCAATCTCTTCTATTAGCACAGTCCAATCAGAACATTCCTCCTTTTGTTTATTTGAAAGGAAAATCTACCATTAAGTGATTTGTTAAGATGTTAAAAACCCATTCCATTTTCTACAGATAGTTTGGCTGGCTCTCAAGCAAAAACGTAGGCTTCTATTATAACATATTGGGAGCTTTTAGAACCAAAGCAATTCATAATAAATTTATTCAAATTGACACATTTCTGGTTACAATGTCTTCATTATTTCTTCAGAGTTATGAAACATGAATTATATCACTGTAACCACAAGACTAGTCAAGGAAATCTAATTTGCTGTGAAGTCTGTTTGTACAGTCATCACCTAGCTCAAGGCATACATTTGATTATTTCTTGTACTGTTTCTTATATTGGTGTTATTCCAAAGGGTATAGTGGTATTACAACCTCATTACATCTAATTTTAAAAAATATTCTTACACGGCAGGCTCTAAAAATACATAGCTACATAACAGATTAGAAATAATTACATCACTAAAATCTATTAGGCATGCATTGAAGGGAAGTGTATTTCAGATTATTTTATATATTTCAAACACTTTCTCTTTAAGCAGTACACGCATGTTATCATCATAGCCAGCAAGCTAGCCAATACTGTATTCAATTCAAATTAAAGCTGAATTAAATTATCACAGCATAGAATTCTTGAATCATGAGACCAGAATCATTAAAATGATCAACATAAACTAAAAAAGGATTTTTTTAAAGCAAAATGAAAAAGTATCCTCTCTTATAGTTCATTTATTAAATTCTTCTAACAAGAATGAAGTGAATTATAATTTTAAAAAAAGAAGCTGATAGCCTCTTTTACAGCTTCTTAGGATGGAAAGATTTTTTCTCTCACTTTGCTGTCAGAAATGAAAGCCTGAGCTGCAATTATTAAAGGTCTGAATTTGCATTTTTCAGCAATCTAGAGAAGCAAGAGCAGCTATTGTTATGATCGTTATCATTACAAAGTTCTTTGTCTGTATGTCTTCTAATAAAGTTGTTGGTCAGCTGTTTGTTAGATGCCTTACCAGCTATCAGATAATCTCATAGTAGATGAAAAAGAACAGCAAAGTAAAATGATAGCTTTTTGTACCCACAGATGGTAAATCCGCTATAAACTAAAGCAACTGGATGCAGTGCCTAGTGCTAGAAGCTAATGTGGAAATTTGCAGAAGCTAAAAATACGTTGATGAATTTGTTTGTAAATAGCTGGTAGGATTTTGTTTCCAAACCTGGTTCTCTTTCCACCCAGTCATTTTTTTTGAGACAGCTAGACTAGACAACCTCTCAGAACTAAAACTCCCCTAAGCCAAGACCTCTGAAGCTTACTGTATTTTGAACAGCTATTTGAGGAAGAGTGTTAAAGACAAAATGACTCTTGCTGGCCTCAACTACCAGGGAGAAGGACCAACTTGAGAGAATGGAGAGTGAAGATCCCTTCTGGAGTATTGGAAGACGGTATCTTCTCTGCCAAAAGTCAGACAAGTTCAGATGGCTCTTTAGATAACTGAGCTGATTGAGTAAAATAGACAACCCCGGTCTTGTTCTATGAATGAATCTTTACAGACCTGTCCCTGGGACATCTCCAAAGCCAGCTCAAACAGACACCCACTGAAACAGGGTGTCACAGGCTTAGCTGCTAGAAGTACCTGACAGGAAAAAGTGAAATTTAGGCAGAAGTTTACTAGGGAGGTTTGAAGGACACATATTTTATTTCCAGTTTTCCCTTACAAAGTCTATTTACTTGTATTATTTTTCACTGTTATCAGATAAGTGCATATCTCTAATCTTAATGTGGAGCCAGTCTGGAAAGATGGAGTCTCACACAGCGTCCTCCGATAGCTCTGTGCCCTGTTTCGCTCCCAATTCTGTTGCTGCAGCAGTTACTTTGGAAGACTTCAGTGGAGGGCTACAGATACAGACAGTCATCCTGCCACTAGCAGGCTTTTACAGAGCCTTCACCTGAGTGTCTATGCAGCCAGCTGCCCATGTTTAGTGTGTTACAAGGTAGAACAGGAGAGATGAAGTGAGGTAGCGGGTCTTCACCCTTCTGCTTTGGAACTGAAGCAAGTTTATATTCCTCTGCATAGGCTGTTAGGTAATCAACACCGGAAGAGTGTTTGCTTCCTTGTCCTGCACGGTATAGGAGAACAGCTGAAAGACAGTGTCTCCATTAAGTGTAGGTTCCCTCACCACCTCTTTGGCTACCTCTGGCAGACTGGTGGCATGGCCACTCTTCAGAAGCGCTTGGTCCACCTTGCTGTGCTATATATGCACTGCAGGTGAGTCGTGGATGTTCTAAAAGGGCCTCCCAAATACATGAGAGGTGGTGTGACAATGTGGTGTGGCAGGTAGTGTGGAGAACTCTTCTGAGTCTGCTGTATAGGTGTGAACAAGGTACTTTGACCTAAAAAGGACTTCTGAACTGCTTGGCAGCAGCTATATAGAGAAAGTTGAGGTATTGCCATTGTTTCCAGAGTTCAGGGAATTAATGCATTTCCAGTGTCCGTCTGCTGCATAACTAAGGGAACAGAAATAATTTAACAGGTACCACAATTTGTTTTCATACTAGGATTCTATTCTTCAGGGATTAATAGTGAGAATATATCAAATTGTTGACCCTTTGCAAACAGGCTTCAACATAAATTAATTGTTGTGTAAAAAACTGAATTTAATGTTTACAGGGCAATTTGTCACCGAAATGGAGGCTCAATTAGAGTCTCAATGATTTACTAAAGACATTTTAAACATAATGTCCAAACAATGCTACATAAATTAAACATGATGTAATTGAGTGTAACACTAAGTGGCTCATCACTGTTGATTCATGTGGAAATCACAGAAATTTTACTGATCATTATGCATTCATTCAGTATTAATGTAGATACCATATGTGCTTCCACAGGGATTCTACTATTACTCAGCATTCATTAAGTTTTAATGTACCATTAAAAAGGCATCAAAAGACCAATCTAAAAATACTGCCACAAAGGTAGTTCATTTAAAGAGACTTAGAGAAACATGTTTCACTTTAACATTGCAATACAAAGTAAGTTAATAATGAATCAGCAGAAATAGTTCATGAGAAAACACTGTTTGATTGCAAGCCAGACTAGAAAGACTATTTGAACTAAAGGCAATACATTCTCCCTGTTCTAAATTTCTGGATAGCTACCTGTATTTGTAGGCAAAAGTGCTCATCATGCAAGTACATGGTCTTCATTCAACTGATGCTTTACAGTAACGTTCAGCATAATGATTGACTGTAGTGAAAATATTATTTTAAAACAGGACAGGGAGTATGAATCATGGCCATATTGCTGCTGCATTCAGTTTGGTGGATGGGGATTGAAGGGGGATGAGAAAGCCACAGCAGCGTCAGTAACTTGCTCACAGCTCCCTGTTTTTCCTGCTAGGCCTGGTGTGCATCTGCTAGCAAAATGTTTTTCCAGGCGTGAACTGTAGCGTCTCTCAAGCATTACATTGCTGTAGCTCCTTCCACTCAGGGGCATACTTTCCATCAGAGCCAAGTATCAAGGCCCTAAACACATCCTCCCTTGTCATGTGGGTTTGGCTTCCTGAGCTCAAGGCCAGGCCATTGCAGCTGGTGACCTTGGGAAGAGCTCTTCAGGCAGCTCGGTGGGAAGACAGTAGTCAGGGCTGACCCCTTCCTGGGGAGCTACTCTTGATCTGAGGCTCTAGTGCTTTGTCCCCATTTGAACTACAATTCAGGCTGCATCTATGCCTGTGTCTGGCCATGGACCTGCTGGTCTGCACCCAGAGCCACAAACTTTTCCTCCTGCTATGGACTTGTCTGGTAATCTGGACTCTTGGCTGACCCTGGCTGCTGTCTCTAGGCCTGCCCTCTCCCTCACTCAGGGATGGTGGGACAGGGCCCTGCCCAGCAGGGTTCCTGTGTTACCACACCAGGTTCTGACTTGCCATCCCTTTGGGAGCAACAGATCTTGGTGCTCAGGTGGGAGGTAGCATAAATGTTTGCTTGGCAAGGGGATTTTTTTGTTGTTGTTGCTAAGTTTCTTAATTTCTTAAGTTTCTTAATTTCTTTCTTAATTAATTCTTAATTTGTTGGAATTCTTAAATATTTATGTCTCAATAACTCCCTGGGAAAATTGCTAATGGATGAATTAGAAAGACTAGATGAGTTATTCTAATCAAACTTAGTATGTTGGTAGTGGATTTCCACAGAAATACCTATGAGAAAAATGGACTGAAATATGTAAAGGTGGCACATATTAGCTGCCAAAGCAATCTTATTATTCTAAGTTGAAACTAATGAACAGCTATCACAGTAAACTGAGCACCCTACGTATCATACCCCCAAGTTTTTAAACTCTTGTTCACTGGCCAGAGAACTGACAAGATCATCTGTGAATCAGATTATTACATCTGTGAATAAATAGGACTTAACGAGGTTCTCTTCAGCTGGATATTGAGTACTTTAGAAGCATGACACACAAGCTTCTCTCAAACTTTTGATCTTGTACAGAAGATAGGTGTATCCTGCAGGTGACTCGCTATGGCAAATAGCTGCAAAAGGAGACAGATTTGAAAAATAGATGTGGCTAAGCAAAAATATCCTCAAGATACTGAGAGAAGTGAATTATAAGGCATGCTCAGGCCTATGTCTTTGTTTTGACAAACTTGATGTCTAACAGATAAAGTGTCAAGTGTACAGGTGTCAATGCGTATGGTACAACCCCTTATGTAAAGACATGAGTGGCAAAGAGAGCATGAATGGGGATTGATGAGTTAATGTCTCTTTCAGAAGAAGAATAGGAGAGGATAAAATTAAGCTAGCAAGCGGAAGTTCACCACAAACAAAAAAAGATAGTTCTTCAGATAGTGTGTCATTAAGTTAAGGAACTACTTGTCACACATTACTGTCACCGCTCAAAGTTTACAGGAGTTGAAAGAATGAGGAGCCGAGATCTTGAACAAGACTAAGACTATTAAGTACATAGAAATCATCTTCACTTAGGCATTCTCAGAGCTAAAAATTATTGCAGCTTGAGCATACCTGGGGCAAGTATTATTTTGTGCATTTTATAATCTTATGTTTTTCCCTGGGCATGAATTTTTGATCATTGTACAAAGCCAGGTAACAGGTTAATGAACCTTCAGTTTGACCCAGTAGAGCAATTCTTCCATTATGCTCTAAAGCTGGAACAGACTATTGCTTGAAGATACAATGATTAATCACTTGCCTTGGTGTAGCAACTTTTTTGTGTTGAAACATGGTTATGTCATCCTAATCAGTCTTTTTTTTTTTTTTTTTTTTTTTTTACACTAAACCAACCTCATTCCTTTAATCTTTCTTGACATGTTTTCAAAAGGTCTTATAACTCCGGTTTTATTCTCTCTCGCCCAAATTGCCTTCCACCTTTAGATTATCAATCTAAAGAGTCAGAATTAAATATAAAATATCTGCTGCTTTTAACGATTTGGATTTTTTCCCACTTTCTGAGACAAAATCATCCTGCTGGGTTGCAGCTTGATTCTTGCTATGTTGTTTTTTTCCCACTGATGATCAGGCAACTTACATTTCACATCACCACCAAATTATGTTTTTAAGTTAATGTAGTAGTTAAATGAGAAAAGACTCACCTACTTACTTTTCCCGACAGTGTGGTCTAGCAGACCCTTCCTTACCTCTCTTTTCAGCCTTTTACCTTTAGTGGGCACAAAGCCTTTTACACGTACTGGACTTCCAAACGCACCTGACAGCCTAGAAATTTTTTTTTTTTAAATTCTAATTTTTTAAAAAAGCATTAATAGCAAAAACCATTTGAATAAAAAAAACATAAATCCACCATTTCCAGGTAGAGCCCTGAAGCCATTTCCCCCAAATCTCCCTATTTCAGGGTCCCTTGTCCTGATGGGCCAGCCCCAGGTGAACTCCACACATACAGCTCATGCCTGTGTTTGATGATGGTTTCTGGTAGAGCTCTCTTACACAGCTATGTGTAAGAGAGTTGCCATAGAGTTACCAGCAGCTACACGAACTGTAATGCTCTCCTCTTCCCACCCCTTGGTTATCTTGATAAAGGGAGGCTCAGATAAACAGTGTCTCTATCAGCTTTCTGTCCTCGGCGCTCTGGAGGTGGTTCAGGCATGCCAGCTCCAAGAGCTGGGGCCACCAGCAGCTCAACTGCCTGTTGGCTGTCTCCCAACAGACCTTCTGACCATTCAAGAATTAACCCTAGCAGTACTGCAGCTTTTAATACGCTAATCTTTGAAAGTGAAGCGTCTAGCTATGCAGCTGCCTGTGTGCCCATCTTACTCCCAGTCCTCTACAATTTAAAAAGGAAGTAATCTGCATTCCACTTCCTCAGCCTTTGCTTCACTACTTTGTATCACGTTGGTGCTAGAGTTTAGAATTGCAGCAGCTTGGCATACATACCGTAGGGACTTACTTGCTAGGTACATGTACTTTGTAGCTGCAGGTGTCCCCCGAAGTGATCCACATTTGTGTGGCCAAATACACTTCAGTTTGCAGGACACAAGTGTTTAATTAGCTTTTAGCATTTGAAGAAATGGAATAGTATTTGCTAATGGGATCATTCATGCTGCTTAACCAAACTGACCAACTGCAGCTCTCTCCGCGTTCCTTCCTGTCTCCCAGTTAAACTGTTTCATTTAGAAAACTGCAATCAGCTTAACTATTTTAAAGATGATTTTCACTGTATTTTTGATAAATCAGAGCTATATAAAGCCTTAAGCAACTGTGAAATACATTCGTTTGTCCTTGCTTTACCGCTTCAGATTAAGTGGGACTGTAGCTATCGTGTCTTAGTTCTTGCTCAGGATCACATAGGGGGAAAAAAGGGGGGCGGGGGAGAGTAAACCAACAGGCAGATACA
The DNA here is from genome assembly GCF_949628215.1 of Phalacrocorax aristotelis. NCBI lineage: Eukaryota > Metazoa > Chordata > Aves > Suliformes > Phalacrocoracidae > Phalacrocorax > Phalacrocorax aristotelis. Next base: position 20,982,482 of record NC_134280.1, read on the forward strand.
CATATATAGCTGGGGGCAAATTATGAAATTCTGAGTCCAACAATATTTTATTATTTTTTCAACTAGAAATATATTAACCATTAGTAAGTACACTAGTGTTTAATATACACCAGCACAAGTACACTAAGTACCCTAGTACTTGCAAATAGCCGCTGTTGGCCAGATTTATTCTTTAACAGCTGTTTCAGCTGTAGGTTCTGTGGACTTAATTCTCCCCCTGTCCTGAGCTGATAGTATGCTTCAAACCCTTTACTCCTCTGGATGTTTCACTATCATATACGCAAGCCCATTCTGTAACATTCCCATTCTTGTAACTGTTCTGTCACTTCTGAAAATTTCCTTGAATAGACTGTACTATAGTGTGTTCTTGTTGCTCTGGCTATGATGATGATATCAACTATCACAGGCCTGTTTCGTACTCAGAGGGAAGACTTTAAACAGGTGTCATTACCCTCTGTGTGATACAGGAGAGGGAGCTGCGTTACTTGTAGCTGGTATTTTGCTTTTTGACTGAGTTACAGATTGGTAATCAGTACTAGAAAACTCTGCTGCATTAAAATTTGCTCATTTATAAAAACAGGACACAAAAGGAGGACTAAGAGCTCTGTTCAGTCACTAGACGTGATAAAATCAGTTCTATACAGGCGGAAACATCAGCTCTCCAGCCATACTCTGTTCTAAGTATACATATTCTCCATACCCAACTTCCCCATGACACTTGCAAGACTTCTACAGCACTTTAATGCCACAGTCTACACCTGACTGATAAATACAAAATAATTATGCACAAACTTCAGTTTCAGCATTTCAAATCATTCCAATCCTTATTTGAAGAAACAACTGGCAGCTGGTAGACTTCTTTAAAGTACTCGCATAACCTGATGTTTTGTCTTTTTAGTTAAAGCTCACTATTTATAATAAATCCCTATGTTCCATGTTTTCCCTTCCCTGCTTCTGTATGAGCTTATTTCAAAATTAAGAAAATTTTCTGATATGTATATTGATGGAGTACTCTTCCCCCCCCCCATTATTACCTGTAGGAATTTAGGTATCTGATACCCACATGAAAATAAGGTACCACTGTGACCATCTAACCCAGTGCAGTGGTAATACTATATAACCTCATGCAGTAATCTCTGCATCAAGCCTACAATTTGTGATCAAATTAAGTCTCAATTCACATACAGAATGTAAATAATGACTAAACCCAAGTTTCTGTGGGAAGTTCCTTTAATGGTTAATTAATTTCTTTCATATTAGTAATGTTGACTTCCTTATGCAAGTTAGAGTGGCACTTATTGTCGCATTAGTGTTAGCAGCACACAATGTTCTTATTTGTAAATGAGAGCAGGCTTGAATTTATATCTTAAAAGTGACCGAAGACAGTTGTAAAGGAGCCATAACTGCTAAAACAGGAACAGCTTAATATTTCAAGAATCACTGACATGGTATAGACATCATCAAGCGCTGTTCTAGTTCATTTAATACGGCAATATCTCTAATCAAAGCCACTGTATACCTTCAGTGACAGTATTGCATTAATGGACAGTGATTAGGTCTACCTAATTATATACTGTTAAACATCTGGGGATCTTTTACACTTAAGACGTTAAAATATTTTAACAATTACAAATTTGTTCAACATTTAACTTCAATATGAAATTCAGATTTTAAAAAAATCCAGAGACTTAAAACTATAAAAAGGTGATGCCCCATTGCTTTGACATTTGCCAAGCATGGCAAGAGCAGAAGCAGAACCCCCTATACCAACAATTGCTCTATTTTTAACCTGAAACTTTGAAGACTGATGGAATATTAAATGAGCATTTCTTCACACAGTGCAAATTCTTACCTTCACAGTAAACTGAGATATAAGAGACTTTACAGATTTACAGTTCACATAACCTAATGCTACTAGATACCACAGCTGCATAGAAATGTGGACAAATCATAAGATTAAATCCATGAGTGTTTGATAGCTATGTAAATACTTTTGAATATTCCACATGGTGATCTATGTCCATTTTTTGCCACTAAATAACAAAGGGAATATGATAATTCATACGTGGCCCATAGTTAGGTATACTATGAAGAGTCATGCCAATCCAATGAAATCAAAGATTAAGGTTTTGAATTTTAGGTATCTCAGTTTATTCTCTCCAATGTAAGGAAGAGGGGAATGGTCCATCAGGAAGTCGTGAGTTTTTTTCCGGAGTTCAACTATATTGATCTTGAAGCTTCCCCTCCCTCACCCCAATCTCCCCCACCACTTGATTCCCACTTTTTACTGAGAGTTGGGTCACTAATACGAATAACAAAACAATGCTGCCTTACTTTTCACATAAGACTAGAGTGTATTCTTCAGAAATGCCTAGTCTTCCACTCTGACTGCATGTTTTCTTCAGCCTCTTTAACTATTTTACTAGTTGCTCTAAGAAGTATTCAAATTACTAAGGAGGAACCTAAGAATTAGCTTCCCACCCTACTCCTGAACTATTTTAAGCATTGTTCAGGAATGCCCATGCACTCATGGAAACTAATGCTTTAGAAATCACCAAGCAGATCATTTGTTGAAACAGAAGACAGTTGTTCTTCACACAAAGCAGCTGATACCAACAAAACAGCTACTAAAAATACACTCATTATACAATCATAAACTGGTACCTAGTAAATGTCACTGGCATTTGTGTATAATAGTATTGGCTGTAGTATGTTATTGGCACAAGACTGTTCTCAACGTTTGAGAAGCTCACAGAGGAATTAGCAACTTATATCCAAACCCAACTCTTCTGGACTCTTTTTGGCACAGCAGTTGTATCTATTTCTGTTGGAGATGACACAGCCCTTGTTATTTCCAGGCCGTAAGTAATACATGCAGTGTCACTCTGAAATAATGATTACCAAAAGATGTAGTTAAAATTTCCTAATAGTTTTAGTGTCCTTTCAAATACAGTTATTTCTCCCTTTCCCAATGCTAAGAGTTCTTTCATTGCTTTATTAGCAAATGCGGAACAACGCCTGTCCTACACAGGATTGCTTTTTCATCATTGCACTGGTTACCTGAATGTGGATCACAAGTTATCACTCTTTCAGAGTTAAGCTTTTCGTTTCTGGTTTGTACCCACACATTCCAAAAATGTACAGTATTTGTAGAACCCTGAAGCCAAAACAGAAAACATAGAATATGAAAGGTGTGGGTAGAAGCAGCACTTCCTATTGTAAGACACTGATGAAGAATACCAAATTCATTCAGCATCTTCCTCTGGGAAGCAAGTGAAGTAATTCCTCAGCTGATAATTTGCCTGTAGAAGATTACTCCTCTGTGCATTAAACTGGGGAGGGGCAGAAATACCCTTCTGCCTGTCCTCACAGAAGTGGTGATTCTCCAGATCAAGAAAAGCTGAACTCCTTTTTCTCTACCTTGTACCTCTCCTCCCTCTTGCCATTAATTTTATGCTCTTAAGTGTCTTGAATAATTTAGGAATAACTAAGTCAATTAACAGTTTGTGGTCTTTCCAGGGTGATGGAGGAGGGGGGAAGGAGGTGTTCATCTACTACTCTTTCACTTAAACACTAGCTGTTGTACTGTTATGTGAATGTGAGGTTTAATACAGCTAAAAAGAGAAAACTACGTCTCTTCCAAATCTGCACCTTTAAGACATATACACACCAAAAATGTTAGCATGTTAAATGCTTATGTTAACAAGCAGAAATAGCTGACAAAAAAATAATGCATCTTTATGTATAACACATTGCAAAATTATCCTGACACACAGTTTCTGTGTTACTTACCATGTTGCATAGTTCTTGCAAGGAAGACAAAACAAAATTAAGTATTTTTAAGAAGTGTAGTATCCCATTACTTGCTAATTTCATGTCATTTTAACAAGGATACCTTCCCTCACAAAGCTACCTAATCAGAAATTTTAAACAAAAGAATCCACCTTACCTGTGATTTTCAATTGGATTGTATAAAATAATCCACATAGAAAGCTTCATTTTCAATTAAAAGCAGTGAAGCATTTCCATTGATATTGCTACAAATTTGCTTAATCAAAGACTTTGTAAGAAATCCATCCATAACAAGTGATGTTTCAGATTCAGCTATGCAGTCAGCAGCAAAGCTGAACAAAACATTGCAGCGTCAGACCGCTCACAGCACCCAGAAACAGTTCTGCCTGTGAAGATGGCAGCTCCAGTGCAAACACACTATTTTGACTTCCACCTCACATTCTGTTAACACAGACACAATTAAATTAAGATGCATCTTCCCTTCTGCAAAGAGCTCTATCTGCTTAGCTACCAACCCATCAACTTAGTCATTTACAGTTACCATTCAATCTAGTTGTAGCTGTCCAACACCGGACAGATGCCCTCTGGCTAAATATTACATTCAAGGATACATACCCTACTGCTTGGCAGCATTTTTTATTTCTATTTACAGAATTCTGTCATTCTGTGTATTAAAATGGGGTTTTAAGCAGCTGTAACTGAAAATGTTTACTTTGGCTGGTAATAGGTGCCCATACAAACTTAAAAGCATTAGCTGCTCTCATGTTATATTCTCATCCTTTACTAAGTATGTGTGATACCATGCCTCTTGGTCAATATCCATGTCATCTTCATGTCTTCCTTGCTCTTACACATCCCCATGTTGTACGCTACAATATGCTAGGGCACAAATCACAAGTAACTGGGAAAAACTACGACACTGATTAGTAAATATACTTCCCCAAAATGGAGACATCCAGGAGTTAAACATCGTTCAGCTGCAAGTAGGAGAGCTCTTGCCTTGGCCTTAAAACCTCTAGTCAACAATCCAAATATTATCTGGTGATGGTCTCCCAGCAAAACTGCTCCCTTATCCAGGTACATCTGTAGTCTTAATTTTATTCTTCTGTAGAATAAATAAAAATTATATCATCTATAATAACTAATGAGATCATTTTTACTATCTCTCTCCTTTTTTCTAGCCCTCCTTTACTTACAAAGTCCTGGAGTCTGAGACCAAGATCCCACTGCGCTACATGGATATCTGCTGCTTCTTCACAGAACTCACGACAGTAAGTCATAATGCACCTTTACTGGGGACCACTATTTTGTCTGCACAAATACACTGACAATCATTTACTGCAATATCCTGACTTTCCTTCCCTAAGCATTTTGACTGCCATTCAAAAGCAACAAGGGGATTGTAAGTGGTGTAGCATAACTAGTTGCCTTCTGTTGGAAGATATCTGTAGTACAGGTTGCCCAAACTGTGAGTATTCTTGGGCCAAAAAAAAGATTCTGTTTTCCCTCATATAAGGCATCCACAACAAAAATCTACTGCTGTCTGACTTGAGCTTGCAGTTGCTAGAAACACTTACCCCTTACTGCAGCAGAAATGTTTTCTTGTTTGAACAATAAACAAACACGTCAAGGTAATCAACAAGAGTTTTTCTAGTAGAATTTAATACAAGAGTATAAGAAAAAAATGTCTTTAGATATACAGTAGCAAGATTTAAAAATGTCTTACGGATATATGTCAGAAGAAGGGGAAGAAAATGTTTTGCTAAACAACATCGCCAGCTTGTAACAGAAAATTGTATTGAAGAGTTTCACAGTACTATTGTGTGTAGACATTTCAGTTACTATCAAGCAGGTTCATTTACGAAGACAAGAAACCCTAAAATTCAAGCAAGGCGGTTTTAGTTTTAATCTCTGTTATGTAAGATGATATTTGCCTTCAGGAGTTCACATCAAAGGGCAAACTACTTTTAACATACAGGACTAAGGAATTTACAGTAGTATAGTTCTGTAGTCAAAACCAAAGAAAAACAACAACAAAGCGAAGTTATTTGATCTTTCCCCAAACCAGCATAACTGGACTCCACCGATTTGATTGAAATAGTGAAGTGTCATGTAGATTTGTATTACCACAGATGGAGATTAAATTAGTCCTAAGTAGTAACTTTAGTCACCTTGGCAGAGAATACAAAGGTTTGAGAAAAAAACATCTAACGCCCTCCCACCCAAAGTAGAAACAAGGAGATTCCTTTCACAATGCAACCTCTCTGCGGCAGTTACAAATCAGCATGTTGTATAGGCATGCTTAAAACATGAACTTCAAGCATCAAAATGAACACAGACACTAAAAATCATTACTCTCCCAGGTTTCTAAGTCTGTCCCTCAAGACACAGTAAAATCTAAAATGTAAGCCCCAGTTAGAAACTGGAAAAAAACCCCTACCTCTTCTACCTCACCATTTTCAAGTGAAGGATGAAGCATTCTTTTGCAATCAGACCATGAAACAGATCTTTTGAACCACCATCTGGGTTCCCCCCACCCTTGAAATTAGCCCTTGATTGGAGGCAAGAGCAAGGTGGAGACGGAAGTGGTAATATACACTGACAGGAGACTAAGATATAGGAGAGAAAATATGAGAGAACAAGGCGTGAACAAACGTTCATCAGCTCTCTTTATGAATTTTTATTTACTAAAATGTTCCTTGGAGGGTTTCAGCATTAAGTTAACACTGTTATTTGTAATCAATAATTGACCCTGTACTAGAAAAGTAATGAGACCTTTTTGAGATTATTGCACAACAACCTGGCAGCAAACCATTAATAACCCTCTGAAATGCACATATAGATCAGTTTCTGAAACTGAGTTACAGAATGTCTCTAAAGTACAAAATAAATACATTGTTAAAGGATAGAAACTAAATACAATTACTTTTATTTAAATCAAGTCCAGCAAGAATATATTTTAATATGGCAAATACCCCAGCACTTGCTGCATGCATCCATAATCTGGCTATTTCATCATGAGCATATTCGTATTTCCACCCCTCTCCCCCAAAAGGTATAGCCTTGACAAGAAATGGAAAATAGATAAAATATAACATGAAGCATTTTCTTTTAATATATATTCCCATTTTGGTATTTAATGCTTAATCTATAAATAGACACTCTCAGACACAAGAATGCTTTTCTAAGTGTGTTATTGTGCTGTTTTAAGATTAAAATATTTTACATGAATAAGTCTGAACCAGTTCATTCTTTAGTCATACCTCCAGTGAAAAAAAAATTATTCTAGTTCATTAAGTATCAAAACTGGAATTTGCATTTTACCAGTAAGTGACTATATGCTGATGACTAGTTTAAAATATATCAAGTTCACAAAAAGTATTGCTTATCTGAGTGCTAAGTAAATACTATGTACATGTAGTCAAAGAGATGAGAAACATCATATAGTGCTACTGTTAAGAAAAGTTTAAGTACTACAAATATTTCCAATAATTTATGTCCTGATTTTTTTGTGTGAGTGCTACCAGGAAAAAATTAAAAGAGATTAAAAAAAAAAACACAAAACTTATCCCAACTACTCTCAGCTGAAGGAACAAAACCATCAATTTTTTAAAGAGAAACAAAGTATTGCAAATAATTAAGATTTTCTACTAATCACAAATTTAATTTAACAAAGTAATATGGAGGCAGCATGTGGTAGATTTAAATTCATACAGTCTGTTAAAGTAACATTGAAAATTAATTATCTAAAATTCTTAGATTGCTTTAAATCTAATTTCAGCATAGTGCTAGATATTGTTCAGTCTTGAAGGCTAAAATCAAGGATTTTTGAATTTCATTCTAATATAAGCAAAGCTCCTCTGCACCTTCTCTTAAACCTTTTTAGCAGCATAGTTGGCTTTACAAAGAGAAAAAGGCAAAATATTACCATAATTTACATATTCTAATAATCTTTCCAAGGCATCAAAGGACCCAGCTTGAAATTCCTATAACAACTGACAAAAATATATTAACATATTCTTGCATTTACACTTTCAAAAATTTGTAGTTAGTATTAAGTTGGCCTATGAAGCAGTAGTAAAGTGCAAAATATTTGGTACAACATCTAGTGATTAGCTTTTGCTTCTGTGGAATACAAATGAGTAAGCCTGGCTCTTCCATTGACAGATATGGTGTTTGACGGAGGACCAACCTGGAGGCAGGGGAAAAAAAGAGGGAAAAAGAAAAAAAATTAAACTAACTTTTCAGATGTTTCTCTCCATAGTATGTTACACAATATTACTTCAAGGAAACAGAAATACTGTTACTTCAGTTAGCATTTTTCTCATCACAGTGAAAGACCACCTATATGTTTTCTGAATAAAACATACATGCTACAAAACTAGAAATATAATAAATTACTTAAAAACATGTTTTATCCTATCTAAAAATTCCATGTATAACTATTCCAAATATGCATAATTCTCTCCAGACCTGGTTGCAAACAATACTTGGAAAAAACATCACTAAACCAAACACTTCTTATTAAATATTGAACACAGCTGATTTCTAACAAAATCTTCTAACAATCCTTTATACCATGGTAATATTTGTTTTATCAGGGGCAAACTATAACTTCTAGATTAGATAGCAAAGACCTGATTTTCAGCGGAGCTGCGTAAACCAAACAACTCCAACTGGAGTTAATGGGAGCTGTGGATGCTCCACAGCCACGCAAACTACATACCACAGCACACAACTGATTAAACACAATGAAAACATTCTGAAGAGAAAGATGGTTAAAAAGAAACCTCATTTGACCCATTTTAGGTAAGTAATTACCGTAAGTAAGGGAGCCCTATTGAACAGAAGATACCAGCAACACAAAAGGCCACAAATCTTGTTACTGCATACTCACAATGTATGAAGTAAAACGGGAAAAAAAAAAATTTAAAGAATTTGGCTAGTGCTGCCAGCGTTTTGGTTTTTTTTTAATTATTCCCGCACAGAGCTGAAAGAAGGAAGAGTACGGTAGGAAGTAAAAGGAGAAGCAACCACCTGACACACCTCTTTCACAATTCAAACATTATTACTCCTTTTACTGAGTGCAGCATGACAGTAGAAGCTATGAGGTAAATGCATTTAAAAAGTCTTTTCAATACTAGAAATCACTTTTGGGTGCTGAGAAGTTATTGGTACAAAATGCTTCATTTCTCTGTTTGTCCTACTACTGCCAGTTCTCCATGTTAAACATAAAATGAAATAATGTTTTCATTAAATTTGCCATAGGCCAAAACACTTTCTGCTGTGAGACATACCTGTACCATACCTGTGCCCTGGGTAAGAGTGAAAAGAACAGCATGTAAAATTTTATGTTTGGCAAAATTTCAGTGGGGGTGTGTGGGGGAGAGGGGCTGTGTGTTTTTTTTTTTTTTAAGCCTGTTTCAGACTTTGGTGTTGCAGAATGCTTTTCTTTATGCTTACAGCATCTTCATTATGATAATTTCTCCTTAAAAAGTAATTTCTCCTCACCTCCAGCCTCAACAGATACTATCCTGAGCAAGAACATCTGCCCACAAAAGAGAAAGGGCGGGGAAAAAGGACTTGAGTCATTATCTCTCTCTTCTTCCCCATGCCATTCTTGTACCTAGACTGGTAAAGACTACATGGGTCAAATCTACCCTAAGAACATTTTTATTAGGAAAGAATTAACCACATAATGAAGTTTTTGTTTTCTTTCTAGTAGAAATAGACTTCTTGAATTTTGAAAAGCACATTATGAACTTTATTTTTTAAAACAGTTAGAAGCTACTGCGCCAACAGCCATGCCCATGCATATTACCCACAGAATCATAAAACAAAGTTCACACACTGTGCAAATTAAATAAAGTTCAGTATTATTCAGAATGTAATTATGCATTAAAGGAAAAAAAACCTTAATAAAAATACATGCAAACAAAATCCAAACAATATTTCTCATAGAACAGATAGATTTGACCTCTAAGTGACACCAAATGATACAGCTTTTGCTTAACCTTATCCTGTTTTTAAAGTGGCTGTGGTTAGTGAGATGTAGTTAAAAGTAATACTACGATGTATTATGTACCACTTTTACTGACCAAAGGTCAAAAACTACTTGAGCATGCTTGTAACCTTTCCGGGAAACTGAATCTTCGTATTCAGCATAGACATGATGGGAGGTCTACAAGTCTCACAGAGGCTGTTGCAGTGCTACGCTGAAACAAAACATTATGTATGAAATGGATTGTTCTAATATCTGACCATCCACTGTGAGATTCTGACCCTCGGGAATCAGAATCAAAGAATTCCATAAAACCCAAAAATAAACCTCACATCTACCCACCACACACCATTTGTTTCTTTCAAGTTTCAAGTGGGAAAGAGAAGAGAAACAAAACCTACTGAATTTCTTTAACCTTCTGCAATGAGAAATTATTCAAAGAATCACAGAATGGTAGGGGTTGGAAGGGACCTCTGGAGATCATCTTGTCCAATCCCCCCCTGCTTGAGCAGGGACACCTAGAGCAGGGGGCACAGGAATGCATCCAGGCAGGTTTTGAATGTCTCCAGGGAAGGAGACTCCACAACCTCCCTGGACAGCCTGTGCCACTGCTCTGGCACCCTCACAGGGAAGAAGTATTTTCTCATATTGAGGTGGAACTTCCTGTGTTCCAAGTTGTGCCCATTGCCCCTTGGCCTGTCGTTGGGCACTATTGAAAAGAGTCCAGTCCTATCGTCCTGACACCCACCCTTCAGATATTTATAGGTATTGATGAGATCCCCCCTCAGTCTTCTCTTCTCCAGGCTGAACAAACCCAGGTGTCTCAGCCCTTCCTCATAAGGGAGATACTCCAGTCCCCTGATCATCTTGGTAGCTCTCTGCTGGACTTGCTCAAGCAGTTCTCTGTCCTTCTTAAACTGGGGGGCCCAAAACTGGACACAGTACTCCAGTTGTGGTCTCACTAGGAGAGAGAAGAGGGGGAGGATAACCTACATCAACCTGCTGGCCACACTCCTTTTAGTGCAGCCCAGGATATCGATGGCCTTCTTGGCCACAAGGGCACAGTGCTGGCTCACGGACAGCTGGTTGTTCACCAGCACTCCCAGGTCCTTCTCAACAGAGCCACTTTCCAGTAAGATCAGCCCCAAACCTGTACCAGTGTGTGGGGTTGTTCCTCCCCAGGTGCAGGACCTTGCAACTTGCTCTTGTTGAATTTCATGAGGTTCTCCTGGGTCCAGCTCTCCAGCCTGTCCAGGTCTCGCTGGATGGCAGCACAGCCTTCTGGTGTATCAGCCACTCCTCCCAGCTTGGTATCATCAGCAAAATTGCTGAGGGTACACTCTGTCCCTTCATCCAGGTCATTGATGTAGAACAGGACTGGGCCCAGCACAGACCCCTGGGGAACACCACTAGTGACAGGCCTCCATCCAGACTCTGCTCCATTGATCACGACCCTCTCAGTTCTGTTTCTGAGCCAGTTCTCTGTCCACCTCACTGTCCACTCATCCAACCCACACTTCCTACACTTCCTTTACGCAGAACGCAAAATACTAATGCTGGGTCAAGAAAGCTTTGTGTAAGACTATCATTAAATTGGCTCATTACAGATTTAAAATAATACAGACTTTTAAAGTGTGCAATGTGTTACCCAGTGAGAGAGGTATTGGTGAATTTTAGGAGACAGAAAAGAAAAAATTAAGCCACAGTTTTAACCTGAGGGGATGGGGAAGATGGTCCTACCAGGACTGTTCACAAAACATTGAGAAATACCTTACTAATGATATCAAACAGCAGCAGGAATCTTGAAGTACATTTGAGCAGAATTAAGGACTTGTGTCTAATAAATAGAAAAATACAACCTTCAGAATTTCTGTGTGTTATCTGCCTGCAACAGATCGCAGCTACTTCAGGCCTAGGGTGAAGTTGCTTAGCACGTGTCTAAAACCATAGCACTTCAAACCATATAAACACAAACAAATAATTGAATGTTCCTGAATTTATGAAGGAGATACTTAATTGATAACTTAGAGGTTTCTAATTCATTTCAGGGAGATTCCTAATTGGACTTAGTACTGTTTGAAATTACGGACATATGAAGCTTTGTGTGTGCATTCACTAGTTTATTCTGCAAAACTGAACAATTTTCCCCACCTCCTTCCCATTGTTGAGGGACCTCCTGGCAGCGCTTTGTGCCAAAGCTAACTGCTTTTAACGTCAGGCATTAATATGGTAATTTTGAAGGAGGTACTATGAGTTTATTGTTATGGATGCAGTGATGAAAACTCACCCTTTTCAATTTGGCAGCAGCTTCTCCAGAGCGGATTGCAGCCAGCAAGCTCTGGTGGATCTGTTCTGGGTCAGAGCGCTGGAACATCATCGTGGTTTGTCTCTTAGTGACAGGGGGTGGGTGGTCAGTAGAAGCACCTGACTGCACCTGACTCTTCTGGTCACTATTCACATTGTTGCCTTTCTATAAAGGGAGGAAGTGGGAGGAAAACAAAAAAAAAAATCCTTTTAATCTGAATTAGTCAAAATGGGAAACTAAGCCAACCTGGCATGAGGTTACATACCAAACTGCCACCGTTCCAGTGTTTGCTTCATTCAAGATTTCAGAGATCAGCCACATTAGCACATAGTTTCTCCCTCAGATAATTATACCAGCAAAATTTTATACCCCCATTCAAGTGTGTTTGTGCCATGATGACTTGAAGGCCAAACTGATCACACTACTCAGAATTAAATTTAAGAAATCATCACACAGAACCATAAAGAACAAATCATAAGCACTCCCAACATAAAAATAGGTATACACAGTATACATGATTCTATTTCATTTACTGTTCTTTGAAGTAGGGGATGCTAATTATGGCAAGAAATAATTATTCCCAATAAGTCCAATGAGGTTATTTTCACTTGAATGTTCCCTGTTTTCCTGTATTTCATTATGATGCTGTGCTACTGCTAGACACCACAAGGTGTTTGCACTGTATGAACACAGTGCTTTCTGATCAGGGAGCAGTTCAGAGACTGGCCTCTAGACTAGTCTCACTAGATGACAGTGGATCAACAGTCAGCCAATATTAGAAGTAAAGTTTACCTTATCCATTAGACTATTTGGTGACCCCCCTGTTATGGTCTGTAAGGAAAGGTTTTTCACTTGAGGCACGGAGGTAGCTGAGGAGAATTCAGCTGCCGAAGCAGCAGAGGAGAGTTCAACAGGACATTCCTCTCTTGGTGCCTGGCTAGTGATTGTACGCGTCTTATTGAATGACTGTGACCTTCTGACTGCAGATGAGACAGCAAGAGCAAAAGGGGATGGTCTCGAACTGGAGTATGGCTTTGGAACTGCAAAAGTTCTTAGAGTTCTTAGGTTCAATGGTGCTGGTGGACCAGAGGGAAAACTTGAAGGTTTACTGTTTTTAACAGGAGAAGTGGAGGATTCAATTTTTTTTCCATCATCAACTTTTTCATCATCTGCTGGAGGAGAGGAACTACTGGTTTTATGTAAAGACAAAGAAGTTGGATCAGGTGATGAGATTTTTTTTTCCATCTCTGTATTTTTAGCTTCATTTTGAACAGAATTAGGAGCACAAACAGTACTTCTGGCAATTGCAGATGTCACGTAATGACCTGAAACTCTTCGTTGCATCTGCAGATAAAAAGAACTAGGCTTCGTTGTAGGACTTAATGCATTTAACTTGTCCTGAGTCTCAGAAGAAGCATTTGTATTATCAAAGCTTAGCATCAGTGGCACACGCTGTTTGGAAGACTCTGTTTCCATCCGATTGCTCTCAGTAGTTATCCCAGCTCCAGATGTCACAACATGTTCAGAAATGCTGTTCACTCTATGCAACAGATCATTTGCTGCTGCAGGTTCATTTTGTGAACCAACCTGTAAATGACCTATACTTTTTGGAAGATGAGGAGTTTCACCTTGCATTATGAATTCTTTGGGGTCTTCATGCTTCAGAGAGTTTTCCAAAGTAGATACCTCTTGATCCTTATAATCTGATGGATGTTCTGATTCCCAGCTCTTTATTATTTCTAAGGATTTTGGAGGCACTATCTTATAAGTAGTCATTCCAATTTTCGGTATGTAATCTCTTGTAATTTCATTAGCGGGCTTGGGTTTAGGTTTGGTGTCCTGTCTATAAAGAGGGGAACCTTTTACAGGAGAGCCGTCTGGAGTTTTTGCAGTTGTTTCTGGTGCAGCAAAGTTACTGCCATTTAGACAAACGTGACTCTGATCTTTTATGGGAATTACTTTTTCATGGGCAACATTTAGTCTCTCAAGATTTTGTTCTGTTGAAGTAACTTCATCCTCTTGTATTCCATGCATCACTTGAAGAAGGGGGTTGTTTGTATCTGTATTGTGTTCAAGGACCAGTCCTCTGATGGTGGATGATTCACAACCCTGAGGAATGATAACTTCTTCCTGTGTAGTCCTTCCCAAGTTGCTATCCAATGGACCTGCCTGGATTGCAACATCCTGAGTTTTTACTGTATCCAAGCTGGTTTGATTTGTTTTCTGATCTTGCTTTTCTGGAATCAGTTGAGGATACTTCCTGTGACTTACAGTGATGTCGTTTTTACATGCCTGGCAGTTTGATGTGTCAGCTTCAAGTTTGTTATTTTCTCTAAAATCTACTGTTCTAGTTTCGGCTATCTGAAGTTCTTTCCCCTCTTCTGTTCTTGGAAGGAGTTTTGTATCACTGTGATCTTTAACTTAAAGAGAGATTCCAAAATTAATACAAATGCCAAAACGATTCAACCACTCCCCCTTACATCACAAAGCCCCACATCCAATGTATTTAATTGCAAGGACTGGCTCCTCAACAATATTAAAATTTTCCTTAACATTTACTTTTCAAAGCTATTTAAAGATATAGAATCATAGAATGATTCAGGTTGGAAAAGACATTTAAGATCAAGTCCAACCACTAACCTCTGCAGGGAGGCCTGGGGGTGTTGGGTTGACAGTTGGACTTGATGATCTTAGAGGTCTTTTCCAACCTTTATGATTCTATGATTCTATGTCCCTGAGCACCACATCTACACGTCTTTTAAATACCTCCAGGGATGGTCACTCAACCACTTCCCTGGGCAGTCTGTTCCAATGCTCGACAATCCTTTTGGTGAAGAAATGTTTCCTGCTGTCCAATCTGAACCTCCCCTGGTGCATCTTGAAGCCATTTTCTCTCATCCTATTGCTTGTTACTTGGGAAAAGAGACTGGCCCCCACCTTGCTACAGCCTCCTTTCAGGTAGTTGTAGAGAACGATAAGGTCTCCCCTCAGCCTCCTCTTCTCCAGACTAAACAACCCCAGCTCCCTCAGCTGCTCATAAAACTCGTGCTCTACACCCTTCACCAGCTTTGTCACCCTTCTCTGGACACGCTCATGCACCTCAATGTCTTTCTTGTAGTGAGGGGCCCAAAACTGAACATAGTATTCAAGGTGTGGCCTCACCAGTGCCGAGTATGGGGGGACTTATCTTCACTTATATATATAAAAAAATATTTTATATATATATACACACACACACACTTCTCTAATATTTCCAAATAATAGTATTCTAACTCAGGTATTCTTCCTTAATTAAGAGGCTACTGGTGCTATGCATCAACTTAATAGAAAAATCTATTATAGAATCATTTAAGAAGTGCTAAAGTATCTCAGTTGATTATATAGACATCAGTGACTCAAGAGCTCAAGGACTATTCAGTATTAAGTTATATGCAATTCTGATTTATTCCACACCTTTGTGGCTTCTCTTCTTTAGTTTTAACATTCTAGATGTTGTCAACTACATCTTATGTATCTGTACAAGGGAACAATTTAAAAACATATGGACAAGAGCAATTTTCCAACTCTATTTTTCCAACTGTTTAGCAGGGCTGATAATTCAATTTTCTACCCCTGGACTAAACACACATAGTCGTCTCCAAAATACAGGAATATTCTGGTCAAATTGTTTTAAATACAATACTGGGAAAAAGTAAAATCTTTAGGAATAATCATTTGGGGTGGTATTTTGCAGAAGGGAAAAAGACGACTCTTCATTTCAAGTATGTTACAAAATGGCAGTTAAAACTAACAGGACTCATGCAATATGTTGCTACAATTTATAAACAGAAGTGCACTGAATATGAAAGGTTATGGAA
The DNA here is from genome assembly GCF_949628215.1 of Phalacrocorax aristotelis. NCBI lineage: Eukaryota > Metazoa > Chordata > Aves > Suliformes > Phalacrocoracidae > Phalacrocorax > Phalacrocorax aristotelis. Next base: position 20,998,437 of record NC_134280.1, read on the forward strand.
GGCTTAATATATAAATCTGAAAATCAGTGTCACAAAAGGGTAAAATAGATCAGTCAGGTCACTAAATCCGCTGAAAAGTTTATGATCCATTAGACGCACAGAATGTCGTCATTGCTTTTCAAATCAGCGTGTCACTTTGTTCTATTTGTGTTACAAAATATTTGCATGCAGAAAACTCATGCTAATTTTGTAAGCAGAGAACAACTGACGGCCTCTCCTTCCCTGCTGCAGTGCAGTGCCCACCTCATACCACACAGCAGGATAACCTCTGTGGCCAGCCTTCCCTCTCATCAGCACTGCTCCACCCATACTGCCCTACAACACTGTGATGCAGCTTTGACTACTGCTACAGGAAGTAATAAAAAAATATTAAGACCAAAAACCCCAAACTGCAATCAATTCTTGTCACCTCATCTCAAAAAGGATAAACCAGAGCTAGAGAGAGTATAAAGAAAATAATCTGATATTAGCAGTTCAAGAGTTGACTGCATTGCCTTTTTTTTTTTCTAAAGGAATAGATAAGTTCATCTCTCAACCTTGTTTTCAAGTATTAAAAATGAGTGGGAACTACTCACCATCATTTTTATTTTGATCCGAAACTCTAAGCTTCCTGTCTTTTTCAAATGCAGCTTGCTCACTGCTTATCTTAGTCTGTAGTCCTCTGCAAAGCACAACAGTACATTAAATAAGCTGGTATCATTCATTTCAGTAAACACAAGAAACGATGCAAGAGAACTGGCAATATTCTCCAAACACAGATGGACAAAATAGAATCACTCTGCCAAACATTGGAGTACTCAACAGAAGAGATGATTTTTTTTTAAACAAGAGGAAGTGCTGCTATGATATTTTACCAAAATGACATACAGCTTCACTCTTCTGTGTAAGCAGATGATCAGTTTTCGTTTCCCTTCTCCCCCTCCTTTTGTTTACTCGTGCAGTTTGAACAAGCCCCTTTCCAGTAATAACTCAGTTTCAGTGAGGCTACAACGGTGATGGTTTATCATCCATATAAAAGTGTTCTTAGTGTGCAATGTTCTGACACCCCCAACATTTAAAATGTGTCCTTGATTTTGTCCCCAACATGATATACAGGAGGCTGCATGAGACACTGACTGCATAAGAACGGTACAGTACAGACGTTTCAAAATAGTAATGAAAAATTTTCTGTCCCTTTCAAGAGATACCTTGAGAACCACAAAGAAACATGCATGAAACGTGTTACTTGCATACTAAACATTTTGCAAATGCATACAATTTCTGTCCTCAAATCATGGAGGAAAGAGAACTGCACAAATGCTGAATAAACCCCTCATCATTTTGGGAGAAATATTAAGTTCTTTGCTTAAAAAGGTAAATGGAAAAGGCCAAAATACTTAAAATTGCTCTTTAAAAAACTTACTAGAACTTCAAGCTTACATCTCTGGTTAAGATACTTTTGTCTTCTATAGTTACAAATACTGGCATTATGAAGATTCCAATTAATTGGCCACATCAGATGTATTAGTTGTCAGAGCCAGTGCCTTGAGCTGAAACATCTGCTTTGAATGATAAATTTGAATGATAAATTATCATTTAAAATGATAAATTCCTCAATAACCATCCATCCTCATGTTGCTTGTACAGTCCAAAATATACTGTAAGTGTCCAATAAACCATTAAACAGGAGCATACGCTCTCAAACTTATTGTTGCAAGAAAGTTAAAGCTCGGTCCTGCACTCCATACTCTTGCTTATTATCTCCATTCCCTTGAACACAGCTGAGGGAATGACCTACAAGTATTTGCAACAGGCTGAGCTGTTTTAAACAAAAAAAAAAACCAACGAAGCAACAAACTAAAAGCCACAGAACAGCACAGAGTATCATTAGAGAAATCAGTGGTTTTGGCTGGAATATTACACACATCCCTGATTAAAAAACATTTCTTCACAGTAACTAGATCTTATATAAAAGATCTGAATTATCAAAAGGTTTCCAGAAATATAAAGTCAGAGAAACCCTAGTCCTCGTTCTGGAATCCCTGTGATATTTCAGGAAAGAAAGGATTGCCAAACAGTAAAGTTAGAGCGCAGTGCACGCTAGATGATACTCACTGGGATTATAGGCCATGAAGGGTTATTACAAGTTAGTGGGGGGGAAAAGAAACACCCCCTGGATAACTGGGCAAACTGGCCCAGTAACACAGGTCTGATGATTTGCAAGTTCAAGACAACGTAAAAGTAACATTTGGCTGATCCTCCTCCTCATAGATCCCAGTAGAGCAGACACACCCAAGCAACTGGTACCGTATTTGTCAGAACAGAGCACCAAAGATTTCTGCAAAGCTCCATTTGGCCTTGGACTGACAAAGAGACCCTTGAAATACAAGTCAGAGCTCTCCATACTACCTTGAGAGTTCTTGGCTACTACAGCATTTGCACATTTTGGCTTCAGTACAAGAATTGAAATAGTTCTTTCAATTTAAATTGGGAACAGTAGCTTAGTTGCCCCAGGGAACAGAAAAACAGTGAATTACATTAACACAATGGGACTTCTCTGGACAATCAACATTTATTTCAAGCAGGCACTAACTCATGCTGGAAACCTGCTGAATCAGGTAGTTTAACAAACATGCTGAAGGGCAGCATCACCAGAAAGGAGAGAGAGCAGTTAAGGAAACTAATGTGTTTGTTCGTTAAGAAGGCAGAAGTAACTTGTTTTCCTGAGAGCAGATGGATCAAGTTAGGTCAAGACAACCGGACAACATATAAGGAAAAGACAAAAGAAGAATTAAAACCAAACCAAATATGCAAGCAATAGATAACTGTGCCCAGAAGAACAGAAATGGCCAATCTACCTGTTTTTCCCCAGCTGTAAGAATGAATTTGTAAATTCTCATTTGACTCATCAATCCAAGTTTTTCACAGCATGCTGCTCTAGTAAATATGCTGGGTATTTTAGAGCCAGGTTCAGCTTTTCTAGGGTCTGGCCGTTTGAGCAGTAAGGAAAGTGAGGCTTAAACAGAATAGCCTGCAGAACACTTGTCATTTTTGTTGAAAAGCTTCATGAATTACTGTGCACAGAAGAGCGCTACAATGGAAGCTAAGCATATTAAGCTCATTCTGCTCTCACAATTCTCTATTCTGTGCTCAACAATGAAACAGCACTCTACGTTTTATTTGCCTCCCCCATTCCCTCCCCAATGCTCCTTTCTTTGTCACAAAACGTACTTACTTGCCATCTGTGCTCGTATTTTCTTGTTTTTCTTCCTTGAAGCTTTGTGAGTTGTCTACAGAAACATTGCCAGGAACTGGGGCTGACGAAGCTGGATCATTTTTTTCAGTTTCCAGTGGTACCTCAGCAGAGCTGAAGGCTGCAGTAACCTCTCCTATCCCAGGAGAGGTATTTGTACTTTCACTGTCCTCTCTCTGTTGCACACTCATCTCCTCCCTTTCATCAATTTCTTCTAGGTTGTATTCTGAACTCCTTGCGCCTACACTCACAGAAAGGAAAAAAAACAAACAAACAAAACCCAAAACAATCCATAACTCTCAATGCAGGGTGTAGACACAAAGGCACTGGTGAAATCAGCCTAAGTAGTTTGAAGTAGGAAAACTGAGACCGTTCTTCATAATTCAGGTAAAAAAACAAAATAAAAAACCCCCACAAAACCACCACTGCCAAAACAAAACACCCCCCCGCCGAATCATTCAGAGTTTTCACTTCACATTATTTTCTAGTTCTTTCCAATTCTCTCTCTTTACACGTGAGACTATGCTCATCACCATGCTACTGTCCATCTGTTTCTGCATCTATAAACTACTGTATATTTTCCTTGTTTAACCCAAGTACTGTGTTAGAATAGATCAAAATATATTTAACAATATCGTTATCCTAAGTTTCATGGAGGCAGACAGTTACTTTTACCCAGTTTTCTTAATACTTCTGTTAGCTCTACAATGAGGTTTAAAATACACGGTTCCTTTATATCAGAGTAGTTACGTTAGAAAACTAAAGAGGAAACAAAATCTCATTTTTGCCCATGGCTTGAACAAGTTTGCTCACCACTATCAAAAATTTCCCATAATTATCTTAAGTGTATTAAAACATAGTTAGAAGTGTCTTGTGCAGTACCCTGCGTTACAGCAGAAGTGCACAAAAATAAAGTACATAGACAGTGTTAATCCATAAAAATAATTAAGTTTTCAGCTAGAGCATAGCTAAACTAAAAGGTTTAGTTACTGGATTAGGACACACATAAGTCAGTGTACCTGAAGTTAAACTAATAAATCCACCTATTCTGATTTCCAGAGGGACTAACCAGCTCTAGCTTTGCTTCCCTGCCAGGAATCTTCCTACAACAAGATGATGATTCACATTTTTCAAATACTAGTAAGTAGACCATACAACTAACCTCTTGGCTTTGCATTCTATAACACAAAGAAAATAGTAATTCCATATCTATAGTGCAGTATGGTGCCATGAAAGGCTACTGGCAACAACTGAGCCATACAATTAGTGCACTTTGCCTCACCTGACCAGGGTATTCCTGCCAGCTCTGCATGCACCAATACCTGTTAGGTACAGGCCTTGCACTTGGGCAGTTAGGTTTCAGACTTTTCTAAGCTCTATCAGTAAATTTCCAAGTATAAACCAAGGCTAATAATGAAAACAGAATACTGGCTTAAAGCAAGCAATGCTGGAAAGTAGCAGATCCCGGAGTACGAAAAATCTTAGATTGACTTTTTTTGTACAGACTGGTAACCTACACTGATTCCAGTACTTCTCTAGAAGTACTCTGTTATAGAAACAAAATAGAGGACTGTATATTTTGGAGAAAATCTCAGTACAAAACAGAAACTTTGATTTTTCCAATAGGGTCAGAGTTCAGTAATACCAAAGTTACTCAGTTACAGAACAACTACAAAAGCCAAATATTTTACTATTTAACCCTAGTTTTTTGTATTGCACTCCTGCAATAATGCTTTGTAGTTACACATAAAGCAATGTGATCAATGTGTCATAGCACTGAATGCAGAGGTGATTTAGATCCCCAGGGATAGAGGGGAAGGACTGCAAAGTGGTGCAGGTGAGCTCCCTCCATATGATTTAAGCACAGGTACATACCAATAGGCCTCACTGGTATTAAAGGCACTCCTTAAGAATTTACTACTAGTAAGGGCCTTCTCTTCCTCCTCCCCCCAGACCCTTTCATTTCCATCTAGGGAAAAGTCCTGCCAGCAGCCTAATGCTTTGGGAGATGGTTTTAGTGATTGCAGGCATAAAATCGTACTGCTAAGATAAACATATATGTCACAAGGCACAAACAAAGCATAACAGAATGTGGGCAAACATCAAACCTGCTGAGACTATTTCACAGCCCATAACCAGCTCTCAAGAATATTGTCTCCTTCACTGATGAGAACTATTATGCCATGGGCCTGAGCCATCAACAGCCACAGGAACACAGACTAAGACCTTCAGTCTAAATACTCTGTGGAAACCTGAATTATACAACAGGACTTCTGAAAAGACAAATGGAAGCATTCTGGAGTTGCTGTGGCTTCATGCCCAGCCACTGCTGTCATCCCTGTCACTTTTCCTCTGGAGAGAAGTATAACAAAGGCTGAGTTGTATCTATACTGATCGGATGGAAACTTAGCTTGGGTTGGTAGGAGACATTGCTGACATTCCTGCTACGTGAAAGTGTCCGTTGCTGTGCTAGGAACAGTTCCAAGCTTTGGAGTAGACTAACCTGACCTACAAATGTGTAATACCAAAGAAAAACAACCCCCACACTTTTTCCAAAGTGCTCTACTTCATTTGTCAGCATAATATCAGCCTTGCTTGGAGTTAATTTCAACTTGTGGTTTTTCATGTGTTGCTGGATCTCATTCCAGCTCTGGGCCACCACTGCTGCCGCAGAATAAAGTCTGAATGCATTGGAGACATAAACAACATTTAACAGCCATCCTTCACGTACATCATGCAGTTAACTCCCCAGAGGAGCAGTTCAGATTTTATGACTTGTTTCCAAACCCTCAGTTTAGAATTTTCACATGTAACATATCACTAAGTACTTACAGCAACACTAGCTAAATACTGTTGCCTTATTGCTTATACGCTCTATATGTCAGTACCTATAGAATATAAATTGCATTTTTTGTCTGTCTGTGTATAATTTCTTCTCTATGAACATTAGTCATTGAGTTTTAATTAGCCCTAAGAGAACATTGTTACAACCTACAGGATGACATGAAGACATACCTGATGAGTGACATACCAACTGCAAGTCTCCTTTTAGTCAGTAAGAACACTCTTTGCACACAGAGAATAGGCTGACACTGCTCTGTGAGCTGTTATGCTTGTAAGCACCAAAGCCGGAAAGCCTGACTACATCATACAAATCTGCCAGTGTTTTTGCTCTTGACTATAATCTTTTAAAAGGTTCTTAAGAGATACTGTAACCAGGAAGATTATATCAAGGGATTTGTTTGATGAGAAATTACTTTAAAATCTGTAATTTTTAAATCATTTTTTGAAGCACCGTTTCACTCTCTTCCCTAGGAAAAAAAAAGACTGAGCATTAATTAAACTTTGGGAAGGGGAACAAAAATCATAATTGAGAAAAAAATTGATGTTTGTAATCCCAAATTTTCAAATTAATTATTTCTAAACATTTATTCTAGTAGATGTATGCCTTCAAACTACTTTTGTCAAGGTACAGTCTGTTTTTACACCATGGGAAAACTCATTTCACAACAGAAATGTTGCCTATTCCAAATTATGTACCACAATTCCATTTGATGCACATGTGTCCATTAGCTGTGCACTAGACACCAAACAACATTTATTGAACATTTGCAGTGGTTCGTTATAGGGCAGAAGGTAACGCTGCATTTGCTAAAGCACCAGTGCATAACAGAACGCCTTTGGGAATGCCAGTCACAGCTGAACAAAAACTCACAATACTTCCAGAAGCCTGACAATGAAAGCAGTATTAATCCAAATGGAAGGGACTACTGAGTTTATGTAAAGTTAAATTATGTCCAACTTAGCAATTCAAGAGATATTGAACTATTTTATCTATGCAAAACAATACCAAAATTTGCATAATTTTCAGACCAGGAATAGGACAAGTGTACTATAATTATTTTGCTGCAGGTGAAAATTGATTCTCACAGCATGATGGGCTTTGCTAAAAGAACCCTTTATAAGCAGGCCTCAGGACAGTTTCAGAGGTGCCACCAGGGAGCAGCAGTATCCCGTGAGAAAAAAAAAACAAAACAAAACAAAAAAAGGCAATGAAGCTGTTCTGTGACTTGTCTCTACATTTAAAAAAATGCATTGCATTAACTCTTCAGCAAAGGACACTGCATGAAGACAGCAGCAGCAGAACTAGAGAAAGGAGTAAATCCTAGGGCTCAACACAGACTGTTCTAAGGATGATTACATTTTTCTATTTCTTTCCATTATAGATTAAATTATTCAATTACAAAACTCAAATGCCTCAAGCAGCGGTTCCTCAATCTATGGAAAAGCAAACAAGCCATTTCTATGAAGTTCAGGGCTGTTTATCAATGCAGCACTCAGATATTACAGTGATGGCAAATGCAGAAATTCTAGCATGGATCTACAATCTTAAAAGAAACAAACAAGAAAACAAAAAAAACTTTATTCTAAATCATAGTATGATAACTATGCTCATCATCTTAGACCCATCACATGTAGACAAACCGTTTTCAACACAGAAAAATTAAGTACTAATAAACATCAAGAGCCATTCACTTAGAAGTTTGGGCAATTTACATAAATTGCCCTAAACACAAACTAAGCCCACCTTTTCTGACTACTGGTGGTTTTGGGTTTGTTTTGTTTGTTTGTTTTGGGGTTTTTTTTCCCCCTTTGCCAGAGACCTAGGATGGCAGGTCACTTTCAACTCTTGTTGTGGTACATTTGTGCTCTACCACGCCAACCAATTTGATTGGCATCCCAAATAAAATAGCTGGAAAATTACTTAAGGGTTTCTGTCAACTAGCACAGAAACTTGAGCATTTAAGCCTCATATAATGCCAGTGGCACTCCACATGCTTAGTGTTTATATATTTCATTCTTAGTGAAATGCAAGGAAGTGTTATTTTACCAGACTGCACTGGCACTGATTATTCTAAAAACTTTTAAAATTTTAGAAGACTCCTAGATGCCATGTCTTGTATCTGAACCCTACAGTCTGACGCTTACAAACAACAGTACTTAACAGTGCAAACTGCATAAATTAAAGAAGTATTACGTTCAGCTGCTGAAGAATTGTATTTTAAACAGCTATACTTTTATATATCACATCTTTTCCACAGCACCCATAAATGATTTAATGTATAAAGAACTATTTATGCATGCAGTTTATATTTACATCTTATGTTTTCAAAGGCTGTTCAGATGCAAACCAAAAGGCAGGCATAGATTTGCTCCTACCCCTAGGTTATGCAGGTCAAGGGCAGCACAAGGAGGGGTTCTGAAAACAAGACTAGGCTTTAGCTTTTGAAAGGCTTGTTATGAGGTATAAAAAAACCCACAGAAGTTCTGGCTTGTTCTTGTCTACAACTTCTTGGGAAGGAGGGAAAAAAGGGTGAATGCTTAGTTTATTAAATGTAAAGCACAGAGACCAATACAAAACGTATTGTATGTGTTTCTGTAGACAATAAAGGTAATACATCTTTAGTTTAGGAAGCCATATTTGTACTTCAAAGGAAAAGTTAATTGATCTGAAGCGTTAAAATTAGCTCTATGCTCAGGACACGTTTATAGTACAGTAATTTATTGCTATGAATTATCATAGCTTGCTATGAAGTAGATTTTATCAATGCATTTGGAAAAAGAACCAACCTGTTTCAGACTGCATTTCAGTGGCTCCTTCTTCCACCTTAGTAGGGGCTGATTCTGTTGACTCTGTTACTGCAAGAAGTCAAGTAACAAGCTTTTTTATTGCCTCCCAATTTCTGCACCCACAAAAGTTCTAGATAAAATGTTAAATTGTGAATTCTTCCAAGAAATGCACCTTCTTTTAAGCAACCAGTACTTTTCATATTCCCCTGATATTTTAATCTCACCTCTGAGGTATTGTTGAACCAAAGAGAACTGAATTTTTGTTCAAACACAATTACAAAAGAACAATACAAAACTTTCTCTAAAATTCTTCTTCTCAGCCCATTTCCTATTAAGCCTCCTCTGAGCTAGAGAAGCTAATCTTTTTCTCCCCACCCCAAGCTGTCCATCTGGTTAACTCAAACACAATTGCTGTAAGTTAACCTAACTATAATGAATTTGTTTTTTCTGCCTTTTTTTCTGATCTGCATGCCCTAAAAACTGCCTACTTTCTCACACTACATGAGCCAATCTCATAAAGTATTATTACTACTCCATACAATCTGAAGATGTTTGGCACTTGAGGTTCTTATCTCATAAATTGGTATTTCTTTAATGTTTAGCCAAATTGCCATAATTTCTGTTGCCTCCCAATTAAACAGCATAAAAAGATTACCAGTCTCATTACTGCTTTCACTTTGATCTTCTGGTGCTTTAGAGGGTGGTGAGGGTGCTTTGCGCTTCATCCTCCGTAGAGAGGAGTTCACAGAAGCGGTGTCACTGAGCGGCAGAGAGCCTTTCCGTACTAATCCTGGAGGGGCCTAAAAAAGGAGACAGGGGAGCAAGAAGATTATTAACAAATCAAAGAAAAACAGCAAAATAGCTCTAGTAATTGTTCTCTAAATGTGTTTATAATATACATTAGGGAAAGAGAGACTATATACCTGTTACCAAACGTATTATGTTTCTCATCTTAACTCTTTCAAGTAGTTTTCAAAAGAAAAAAAAAAATTTTCTAAAGAATATATTCACAGAGGTACAAGATACAGCAGTAAAAAATTCAAAAAAATCAGTTGTCACATATAGCATAAAAGAGAATTTACATTCTTTTATGCCTGAAGGCTATTCTACAAGCCCCAAATAATTCTGTTCTAAAAGTAGCTAAAAATCATTGTGGAAAGAAGCTTCAACTACACCCCACTGCAATGACATGACACAACTTCTCCTTCCCCATTCCTTCACCAGCAGTCCTAACTGGGCTGAACAGATAATTTTAAATATGTAAATAAATACATAGGATTTTGTTTCTCTACTTGAAACGCTTGAATTTTATTGAAATTTTTTGAATGCCAGCTTTCAAAACATCTTGGAAAATACAGCTCTCAAAATCATAATACTTACTGAAGTTAAATTGTAGTAAGTTGTAATAGCAATAATTATAATACCTGCTGATGTTAAATTGTAATAATGTTCTCATCATTGTAGCAAAAGACAAAACTTTTTTTTTTACTTCACAGATAATCAAAACCATTAAAAAATGGACAAAGGTTACCTACTGAACACTTTATAGTTTATGACATAGCAGTTCAATTGCATTTTAAATTGTTTTGAAAATACATTCTGTGTCTCAAAAAGACAGTGGCTGTAAATTTGCCTGCCACTCTTAACGGCAGTTTGCCATATGCTAAAGAAGCCTTGTATTTCCACATCTATTAGAATGATAACGTTCAGGACCCCAGCAATAAAGGTGTGTAGTTTGGCATTAGACACAGCTGCCTATTTGTGTAGTAACTCTGATCCCTATCACTTGTCTGCTTGACAATATAATAAAATCCAGCAGTGATGTCCATTTCTTGCTAGAAGGATCCACACAGCAACTGGATGTGGGGTCTTCTTCAGAGAACTTCTCTGTTCTTCAATTAACCAGCCCACTTCACAAAGCAGAGTATCAAGAAACAGAGATGGCATAAATACACCTACAAATTTTTGTTTCATTGATGATCCTTTCAAAAACCATCACTGACAACAGAATTGTTGACCCTGTCAATATACATGGAGTAAGATGCTTATCATTTAGAAAGCTACCAACAAGCAAATACACATCCTACAGTAAGGGGGATATTAAAGACCAAAAGCTAGAGTATTTGATTGTACACAATCAAAATTATAAAGAAAATTACTCACAAGAGGAAAGATACTGGCACAAGATGTCTGTGAAGCAGTGTTTGGCAGCTCTTGTTAGATCTCAGTAGAATACCTGAAGGAATGAACTGAGATGGCAAAAACCATCCTCTGAGCTACCCTGGCATACTCAGTCATCTGTTTTGACCCACCTCGATGTCAGGTATGACAGATCCCTTAGATACTTTACTCCACTGTCAGGAGGGACACTCTTCAAAATATTCACACAATTCTTCTACCTACCACTTTAATGCTGAAGCAAGCAACTCAAGCCTTTTACAGCAAAGCAGGAGTCTGGGTTTTAAGGAGAAAAAACAAAGCACGAGGTGTTCTTTTAAGAACAGCAGAAGATATGGACATAGCATTCCACTCCCAATTAAAAATACTTGCATGCTTGAATAGTTTTTAAGCAAGTCAGTTTCTAGATTAAAATGGCACACAAAAATCATTTTACACTTTTATAGTTTCTTATCCACAGTTCCCAAATAGTCGTGCAACAAAATAATCAATAGTATTCAGCCTCTGAATTTATGCAGGGGGGATGTCAAATATTGTATTATTTCCCCAGATGAGGCTTTTTAAATTGTTGTATCATTTTCCTCCTTGCTGTTGGGCAGTTCTGTTCTTCTCTTTGGTAGCTGCAGCGCCTCTGTTCTGCACAAAGACACTGTTTCTCTGTTCAAAGGTCTGCACCCTCATCCGCTTCACACAGGCTCCCTCAGCTGACTTGGCTGGCACCAAGTTCTGCGCATACTCACTCAGCTAAACAGATGCCACCAGAGTTCCCTCCTGCACAGAAAGAGTATGTGTGTAGGGGGAAATAATGTTCTCAGCATAAGAGCACAAATGCTACTAGAAGATTTTTATAAGCCTTTCTACTGCCCTTTGCATCCAAAGAAACAAATGATTTGCAAAGAGAGATTTTGAGAAAGTACTAAATGTTCCAGTTAAGGTTCAAGTGTTGAACAGATTTTCTCAGGAATTATCAACATATGAATATTAAGAGATTTCAAATCCTAACGAAGGCTGTAATATGAAAACAGTACTTTAAACAGATGGAAAAAATAAAATAACGTTATTAAGACGTATCTGACAAAGTTTTGGAATGTACATCTGGGTATTCATGTGTCATACCAACTGCCAATGATAACCAGTGCTTTATCAGTTACACTTAAAAATCATGTTAGAATCACTAAAGTAATTAACCATGCTTGCGCAGAAACACCAGTAAACTGTCATATCTTGGACGACATATGCAGGAGTTCCAGTTTTAACACTACACACCCCTCATCCTGGAACAAGCAAGGGGGGATATGAAGCCTCAAATGTGCACAGACAAATTTGGCACCAAATCCCACACCACCCCAAGCAAACCCTCGCAGAGGCCAGTGCTTCCCAGGTTCCCGCCTCTGTAAGTAGTGACAGACATGGTGCCTGGCCCTTCTTATCATTTCAAAAAGCAAAGGAAAGGTAATTAAGCCACAGTAATTTTTGCAGCTGGAATGGAAGGCAAAAAAGGAGTACTTGGGAAAGGACGTGGTGGTAGTGGAGCACTTCAGTGTGCAGGAAAGCATACCTCACACCAAGGGGCACTAAATACACACTTTCATACCACCAGTACCCACCTCTCTTGCTCCACAGGTAACTAGGTTTAACAAAAGATATATAGGCGTCTGGGATATCAAAGCACATTGCTAGTCATATTGCTAGTATCTCTTTCCTCCCTTTGTACAAGGATGCAGCAAATATATGACCAAGGAATAACAGGAAAAAAAATTGTATTTGCTCTTACAATGAATAATGCGCTCAATTTCCCTTACATGACTTAAGCTTCCCAAAATACTTAAACTTAGCCAAAGTGCTACTGAGGAAGTAATATACCTCTGACCTACGAGAAAGAAAGGACATACAGGATATATTTGGAGAAACTCAGCTGGTGTTGTTCTGTCCAAACACCCGATATGATTATTCTCTCTTATGATTTATCTATGTACTGGCCAGTACATAAGTAAATACAATAAGGAGACATGGTTATTAATTTGCTATGCTAAAAAATAGATGCATGCAACGTTCACCACCAATTGTGAATATCAAAATCATATCAAATGATCTATGACAAGGTTACCCACCTAGTTAGCCAAGGGAAGCCAGTCGATGTGATCTTTTTGGATTTCAGTAAATCTTTCGATACTGTCTCTCACAGTACCCTCCTGGACAAGATGTCCAGCGTACAGCTGGATAAACACGTAATGCAGCGGGTGAGCAACTGGCTGATGGGTCGGGTCAGAGGGTCATAGTAAATAGGGTTACATTGGGCTGGTGGCCAGTTACTAGTGGGGTTCCGCAGGGGTCCATCTTGGGGCCAGTACTCTTTAACCTCCTTGGAAATGACTTGGATGCAGGACTTGAAGGAATACTAATTAAGTTTGCTGACAACACAGAACTGGGAGGAGCTGTTGACACTCTCGAGGGCAGAGAGGCCCGGCAGAGGGATCTGGACAGACTGGAGAGCTGGGCAATCACCAACCATATGAAGCTGAACATGAGCAAGTGCCAGATTTTGCACCTGGGGCACAGCAACCCTGGATGTACACACAGACTGGGGAACAAGAGGCTGGAGAGCAGCTCTGCAGACAGGGACCTGGGGCTTCTGGTCAATGGCAAGTTGAACATGAGCCAACAGCATGCCCTGGCAGCCAAGAGGGCCCACCGTGTCCTGGGGTGCATCAAGCACTGCATTGCAGCCAGTCGAGGGAGGGGATTGTCCCACCCTACTCTGCGCTGGTGCAGCCTCACCTTGAGTACTGTGTGCAGTTTTGGGCACCAAAGTACATTAAGGATATAAAGCTACTGGAGCGTGTCCAGAGAAGGGCCACAAAGTTGGCGAAGCACTTAGAGGAGAAACCGTATGAGGAGCAGCTAAAAGTCACTTGGTTTGTTCACCCCAGAGAAGAGGAGACTGAGGGGAGACCTCATTGTGGTCAGCAGCTTCTTCACATGGGGAGGAGGAGGGGCAGGCGCTGATCTCTTCTCTCTGGTGACCAATGTTGGGATCCAAGGGAATGGCAGGAAGATGTGCCAGGGGAGGTTTAGCTTGGATATTAGGAAAAGGTTCTTCACCCAGAGGGCGGTGGAGCACTGGGACAGGCTCCCCACAGAGGCAGTCATGGCACCAAGCCTGACGATATTCAAGAAGCACTTGGACAACGCCCTCAGAGACGTGGTGTGAATTTGGGGTTGATCGGTGCAGGGACAGGAGTTGGACTTGATGATCCATGTGGTCCCTTCCAGCCCAGGACATTCTGTGGTTCTATGATCTTCATGCAAACTTCAGCAAGAGCAAACAGGTAGGCCTGAGCATTATCTTCTCCCAGGTAACACTAGCTCTATTCAAGACCTCCCCGGTGTTCATAGTGCTCACTGCATCACTGCCCAACTTTTCCTTTAAAGGGCTGACCATCAAGTTTCACACAACTGAGCCTCTGGTATAACTTCCTAAGTGTGGAACTCATCCCTACCAGAGATCTTAATAAAGCTGTTCCATGACAGTTGCTAATATACCTTTTCAGAAAAAACTGATGGTTTAGTTGCTTCCCACCCTTCTCCCATTCTCCCATCTTCTCCTTCCCTTTCTTTTCTAAGGGGTAGACTGGAGATTTCCATTTCTTTAATACTTAGGGTTGTGTAAATAAAAGCAAGCTATACTTCTACAGTTGAGAAGTCCTACTCATCATTTAAAACTGTCTTGTGACTAAAAATCTCTGCTTATTATTCCTACGCAAACACACAGTTCATGTATGCTCCTTTACAATAAATGAAAACAGCGTATAAAATGAATTCATGGATAAAATTAAGATATCACAGTCTAGTTTTCACAAATATAGCATTAGGAAGAAAATCAGCAGTGGCATTTTGGACATAATCAAATGCTTTTCTTTTAAAAGAAATTGTCTTTTAAAGAAGTGAAAACTGTGAAGATACACATACTGCATTATAAAACAGCACTTCGCAAAAACCCTTGAGAGTCCTCTCAACTTGCAAGTGTATTTGAACTTGCTGGTTCTAAACATACTTCTGGCAAGAGCCATCTTGCCCAAAATTAGAACTGACAAATAAGTGAGGGATTTCAATACTAGAGACTAACTTGCTAATTTCCAGTCTGATTTAACAGAAATTTGCTGGACAAACATTAACTATTTAAGCTTACTAGTCATCTTCCAAGTCCCATATAGAATGAGCAAATCACGCTACGTAATAACTTGTAAAAGCTACACTTACATCCATTGTACTAATTTCTCCCCTAAAAATAGGAAGGTGTAATTCTATAATCACTCTGAAATTGAGGCAGAAAAAATTCCAGCCCTCATACCAGAACATAACTGCTCATACAAAGAAAAAGCAATTTCTTTTTCAAGGGCAAATAAGTGGAGAAACTGTAGGAGGTAAACATTAAAAGCCTTTTTCATACTGTGAGAAATTGGACTACAATACACTGTGAATCTGAAGAAAGACAACAGTGAGAACACTATTCCCTTAAAGTTGGCTCGTTTCACTGCTGTCTGATGTTACTACTTTGGCATGTTTCTATCAAAACCAGGCAAACAGTTTATCCAGGCAAAACCGACATTTCACTTTGTCTTCCTTGTGGATGTTACAAAAGAGATTTGTCCATAATATGGCACATGCAGGTGGTCATCCTGGTACATAAAAGATAGAAAGCATGTATCCAGTCTGCCATATCCAGTTTGCCTGCCATATGAGGATAGGCTGAGAGAACTGGGTTTGTTCAGCCTTGAGAAAAGGAGGCTCAGAGGGGATCTCATCACCATGCACCAGTACTTAAAGGGTAGCTACAAAGAAGATGGAGACTCCCTTTTTACACGGAGTCACATGGAGAGGTCAAGGGGGAAGGGACACAAATTGCTCTTGGGGAGATTCCGACTGGACACCAGAGGGAAATTTTTCACAGTGAGGACAGTCAACTATTGGAATAATCTCCCCAGGGAAGGGGCTGACTCGGCCATGTTGGACACCTTCAAGAGTCATCTGGACAGGGTGCTGGGCCATCTTGTTTAGACTCTGCTCTTCCTAGAAAGGTTGGACTAGATGATCCCTGAGGTCCCTTCCAACCTGAGATTCTGTGAAATAAACTGAAGGGCAGGCTTCAGAACTTAGGCATTCTTAGAAACAATATGATTTGCAAGGAAATGATTCCTTAAGGCAAAAGCAACCCTTCAGAAAAAAAAAAAAGTATATGCTAAGTTTTGTACATTAACTTAATGGAACACTGCAATAACAGTGAAACTCCCAGACATACTAAATAGCTCAGCAAACACACCAATCAGCCTGGTGAGCAACCTGAAAAAGACTTTAAACCCTACCAGCAGGGAACACATTTTCAACAGTGGAGAATAGGAGAGACCAAACTCTTACATTGTTTACAATGAAATAATTGTCATCTGGTGTGACCATTGTACTTGCTGCACTATTGAGAACTGACTTGGATTAAAAGAGTATGAATTGGTCACTTTGGGTTGAGAAAACATTAATGCACATGATGCAGACAATGAAATGCTGTGCAACCATCAAAACTGACTTTATTCTACAATGCTTATACGTTTCATTTCAAATTCTGTATTCAGGATGTCAGTTCTTCAAATAAAGACTGATTCTTACTATGTATTTAAATAGTGCCCAATTTAATTTCTGAAGTTGCAAATCCTGTAAATGACATTTTTATTAATTAAAATTAGTTTACATTGTCCTTCACCTAACACTATGTTTTTAAGGGAACTGTCTCAATAGCTGGAGATACCTTTTGTTTATTTTAGAGACTTCAGTAGGAGCTCTGAGAAACAAGCTTCCAAATCTTCCCCTTGCCAGCATAACTGAAGCAGTGCTCAGCAAAAACAGCAAAAACAAGTATTTGTTGGTTTCTGTTAGCAGTGGAGCCCTATTGCATTTTTTCTGTTCTCCTAGTATGTGCATACAGTTTTGAAAGTCAGGAGTCTGATTCACCCATGTGAAACAGAAACATCTAAGTCGGAAGGGGCCTTTGGAGATCATTTGGTCCAACCTTGTGTTGAACACAAGGTCTTAGATTAGGTTATTGCAGGAGCCTGTCAAGACAGAGCTGAATATTTCTGGTGAGGGAGCTTCTACCACTTCTCTTGATCGACCTACTGCAATGTTCAATTGTTCTCAGAGTGATTAGTTTTCTTCTTTTATCTGAATGGAATTTCTTCTGAAGCAACCAGGGCCCATGGGCCCTCACCCTGTAACTATACATCCTTGTGAGGGGTATACGACTACTTTCCCTGCAATACCTTCTAGATATCAGAAGAATTTGATTAGAATCCATCTGAGCCTTCTTTCTGCTAGAACATTTACATTCTCCAATCTTTAAACATCACAGTAGCCCTCCACTGGACTCTTGCCTGGTTTTGATCTCTATCTTGAACTGAAGGAATCAAATCTGGACAAAGTAGTAAAGGTGTGGCCTAAAAAGTATTGAGTAAACTGGATTCAAGGTGGATCACATAGCCAGACCCTAGCCTGTACTGGTGGCTTGGGATTATTCCATTCTGGACAGAGAATTTCACATGCTTCTTTTTTAAACCTCGTGTAGTTCCAGCCTGTCACTGTATCCCTGAATGGTGGCTCTTCTGGTGACCTACCTCTCCACCCAGTTTGGTGTCAACTTCAAGTTTGTTGAGGGTGCATTCAATTCCATCATCTAGGTTGTTTATGAAAGATACTTAACAGTATTGGCCATACTACTAACTCCTCAGGAGCTCCGCCTGACAACCTGTCTGTCTTTGAGCCATTAACCACCACCATTTGAGCTATTTAGCCAGTTTTTGTCCCACCTTGTGGTTCATCTGTCTAGTCCACAACTTACTAGCTTTTCAACAAAAAATGTTGTGGTAAACTGCGACAAGCACCTTGCTAAAATAATCCTTCATCCTTGGACTTCTGCTTGCCGCTAACTTACAAAAGCCTTTCTTGTTACTCTGCACATCTCCTGCCACTTCAAGCTCCAGGCTTGCCTTTACATTCCTAACTGCATCTCTGCATGTTTCAGAAGTATCTGTGTCTTTCTTTTCGGGAATTGCTCTGTCCCCTTTCCATCCCTCACATGCTTATTTTTGCACTTGAGCTCTCTCAGTAGTACAGTTAAATGGGACTGTTTATTTTTATGCCTACTCCTTTTCCTACTTCAGGGAATGGACCACTCTTGTGCTGCAGGAAGGCTATCTCTGAAAGTATCTCAGCATTCTTCCAAGGAGCAGCTTTATCTTCCAGAAGTCTCTCATAGGATCCCTCCTAAGAGTTCCCTGATCAAGTTGAGCAGTAAGTACAGTGCAGTCCAGTTCATCCATTAGATGATATTTATCAGAAAGCAGATATTAAAGACAAAATATTTTACATGAATTAATAAAATTCAAAGCACAGAGCAAATATTTCCCCACATTTAAGTCCCAAGCTCTGTGTTATCTGATAAATCACTGTGCAATCAAATCAGAATGAAACAGACGTCATCTTAAAGAACACATGCCAAAGGTTTCTAAGGGAGCTGCACAAAGTAGTACAAAATCGAAAATACACACAAAAATATAACTTATTCTGGACTTCTGCCCTTTCTTCATGAGCTATTAGACTTCAGTCAAATCACTTTAGATGAATAAGAAATGTCAGTACAAAATAATAAATCTAAGCAATTTTGTTGAGTGACAGTTCCTAGCCTAGCAGTCACACATTACTGTTAGACATAGTAGGATATTAATAATTTAAAGCATGTCGACATTAATAAATTATTCTCAAAAAATTTGAATTCAATTAAAAGACAAACATGATGAGGTAAAAAAGATCATGACTTCCACCCCCCACCCCCCCAGTTCTTTATGGTAGAATACAGAAAGAAACCTTTGTCTTCTTCAAATGATAAAGCTTTTCAGCAGGACACAATACACAAATTCAGAACTTCTGTTAAACAGTGCTCTCTTGTGGTTCTGTGCATCAATGAAAGAGTAAATCATTGTATAAAGGAAGTCACAGTTTGAAATTTCTTGTCTCCGAGTTTAACACAAAATTAATCCCTCAGACTTGTATATCATTTAGTTCTGAATTTGATTTTTCTAGCATGCCAATAACCTCATTTATTAAAGACTACCTTTAGATACTGCATTCAAAGCAAAGTATGAAATTAAAAAAAAAAAAAAACAAGACAATTTTAGCCTTGATCTCTAATTGGAATTCACAACTGACAATATGTGCAATGCCAAGATAATACTTAATGCATCAATATTCCCAAATTCTGTTGGCAAACTTGCTGTATTGCATGGGATGTATAGGTTACTTAAATATGTAGCCCACATCTCACAGCTTCAAATTAAATACAGCCCTCTTTAAAATAAAACCTTACCTTAACTTGCTGGGAGCACAAGAATGTTAAGACTACTTCCCAAGATTTCCAACTTTTTCTAGTAATATAAAGTAAAGAACTAACCACTCTTCATCACATATAACTAAAACATTTAAAATGACTGGAAATATCAAAACATCAATTACTAGATATGATGAAGTTAAACAATGTTCTTACATTTAAATATATAAAATATTCATTGAAAAAGAACAAAAAGGTGTTCACAATACCAACTTAAGAAGTTGGTTTTGCCTTTTCAGGATACAGCAGCTACTTTGGATACAGGATATAATGTTTAAAACATCTGTTTTAATGCACCTTTCAATTTCTGTAGTTATTTTCGAACTAAAATTTTTAACAGCAAGTCCTACATTTTTGTTTCCCATTTATTTCAAGCCTCGGCAGATATTAACAGGGTTATCAGTATATTATGTCTAAACTTCTTGATTTAAGAGAAATGAAGCAAATGTAACTAACCTGTTCATTCCTATCAAGGCTGTTAGATTTCACAATGTCAGATGCTGGTCTGACTTGGGCTTGTCCAAGTTCCTGGGGAGCACTCCGAGAATTTGGCATAGGCGGTAAGGGAGCTCTCCGTTTCTTCGGCATTTCAGATGGCAGAGTGTTTGAATCATACTGCTTGCTAACAGTGTTAGATCTCGTGATAAATGTTGGCCTTGGCTTGCTCATCAATGGAGTTGCTGGGGCACTGGCAGCCTTGGGGGGTGGGGAACAACAACAACAAAAAAATCCAAGTTACTTATACTGTCTGGAAAACAACCAACAGTACTGATTGCTCAACGTGAATATGCTTCTAGAAGTTTTGCTTATACAAAGTCACATCTTACTTGTTCTCTTTTCTTCTTGCTTCGTTGAAAAAAGCTGAAAAATCCTTTGTTTTCTTTCTCCTTCAGAACATCTAAGTTTTCAGATTGGTAGGAGTCTAAAATAGAAAACAACAGTTTTAAGATGTTATTTATTGCACAGATTATTTCTCCTGCATTCTTACTATTTCACTGTCTGTCATAATCCTCCTGGAAGGATATACAAAACACATCATAAATCACCTCTATTAATAGTTTTTCGAAGTGCTGCAAAATGAACAGGTTTCCTACCATCAATGTTCTTCCTGTCTTTCTCAGAACTCTGAATAGATTAGTTTCAGCTGCTATTAATACCCCCAGCACTTAATCCAGCCCATCCCACTTGTCATATGTTATGGTTCATATCACAAAGCCTGTAAAAAGGAAAAAGAGGATCAGCCTCTCAATTCCTAACAGCTTACATTCGTGGCAAAGTGTGAGGTGGGACAAGTCAGGTGCAAGCCTGCACATGGTATGACTATGGAGAAAGATCACCGAAAGACCCGATAGGTGCTGCACACGTAACTGCATGGCAGTCATAGCAGAGAGAGTCAAGTCCATTCTGGTGTCTTGCAGGATTTATCCTCCTCATGCGGACTCATGCCGATGAACTGTAAATCTAAAGATTGTCTCCTTTTAATTTTTACCAGATTTGACTTTCTTAAAGAAAACCCACTGAATGCAAATGAATTAAGCAACAGAAATCAGTATGGCCACTATGGGGTCTTTGTACAAGTACCAATATAAACATGACTCTAAATTTAACCAATCGATCTGGAGTAAAACTATACAGAAATACTTTTTATATAGCTGGGTATATCCACTCCTGTATTATCATTTTAAATATGCATTTGATAGGACAGAGATAATTACTCATGTCACAGTTAAGCAGATGTTCTAATAGGAGCGGATGGTAATGTCACTTAAGTGCTACAGTTTCACTGCCTAGTTCAGTAAATCGTACCTTGCAAAGACGGTAAATTTAAATCAACGGGTGATGTGGCTACAGGAAGAGAAAAAGAAAGACAGAAAATATGAATCTGACTCAAGGATGCAGTTATAAGTTACAAACACAGAAAGCCAAGCGGAATCTTCAACGTTAAGAAAAAGTAACTGGGTACTTTCTTGAAGTAAAAGGATGGGTATCTTTACTACCTAATGCTATAAGCCATTTAAGAACTTGAGCCTGAAGACATGCAACACAGACTGGAATCTTGTGAATAAGAAGCAAAGAGGAAACCTAGTATATAGAATAGTTTGCTTTGTAAGTTTTGGATTGTCATGTAGTCCAAACTTGGAAAACAAAGACGAAAGTATAACTAAAATATAATCTGAATAAAATAAGATTTGAATTTAAATTCTATTAAGCAAAGGTATACCTCACTATTTACTCCCATAAAGAAAGCCAAAAGTTCAGAGCTTTGAAGTTGTCTGCAAAATTGAAATGCTGAACTACTTTGTGTGAAGAAAACTGAAATATATCTAAATTTCCTAGCAGGGCACTGCCTTGTAGAAAGCATATATGCCCCTGTAGTCTCTCCTAAGGATTTTTGGCTGTTGATTCAAATGAAGCACACGTCATACTGTGCAAGCTCTGCCAGTCTGTAGATGAAAGCAGTAGCCAGACAACAAACAAGACAATGCACTGTGGGCACATGCTGTCCAAGTAACATGTTCAGGCAAGTAAAAATGTGTTGTTTTCCAGTGAAGAAGAGAAAGATATTTCATTTTTGTTTTCTCCACGGTAAAAGGACATATTTTCCAAATCTGTCATTCTCCTGTTCTTCAAGATAACTGGCCTTTGGAAAGTAATTGACAGAACTCTTGAAACTGTAACCACCATACAATAAGGTTACCGTATTTAGGTAAAAGGGAGGGAAAAGATACAAACAAAAAACCCAATAAAAACCTCAACATTTTAGAGCAGAAAACAAGCAAATAGAATAGTGGTCAAGAACAGGAATGAACCAATACTATCACATACTATATTGAGGTAGAATTTCCTGTGAGAAATATCTGAAACAGAACAAACCCCACTGTATAGGATTTTTAATCACAGTACAATAAACCTTTCATGAAAATGACAGGCTTACAGCTGAAGTTAAGACCAGGCGTAGGAGTGTCTGTACAAACATAAGGAAGCTAGTTCAAAGTGTCCCTGTTGGACCACGATTAAAAAGAGAATTATTATTCCTTCACAATCTATAAAATTAGCAAACAGCACTCAGAAATATACATAAACGCCACCAGAATATTCTAACACTTTTTCAATTTTGAAGAATTTTAAAACAAAACTAAATTTATCTTGTCTTTCTATTCTTTTCAGCTCATCACGATTCTATGTCTCTTCCACGAGCTTAGGGAAATACAGTGCTGTTTGGGGAAGGGGTGGGGGAGGGAAAGGAAGGGGCTGCTTTTAAGTGATGATTTGTACTTAGCCACTTTTTCTGGTACCTAACACTTTGTTAGAAAATAAAACCTTTAACAACACTTCTCAAACATAAGTACAGGTAAACTTGTCCCAGTTTCAATTTTGTGGTAGACTAATAAAATATACACTAGTTTGCTAGAAATTCATTATTTCGTAAGTAAAAAAAACCCAACAAAACATACATATTATTGAAATACTAAGTAATTATCTTTTCTATAACTGCAATTTACAAAAATTATCTTACCTCGACTGATATCCATGGCATATAATTCTCTTAGTCCAAGGTCATTAAGAGATTTTGTCACATCAAGGGGTTCTTGAGACTGGTAGTTCTTAAACAGCATAGTGTGCGAAGGATCGAACTCACATTTACTGCTGATAATTGGTATGAGTTCTTGAAGGGGTGAGTGTGGACTAACTCTTACTACTGTCTTCTGTGTCTTCTTGTAGTTTATCACTACCCTTACTGTTTGCTAAAGAGAATAAAGTTCCAATAAATACCAGCACAAGTTCTGAAACAGCTAACATTTTTATAACAGCCTTATAGTAATCACAGGAATTCCCCTTACAGATTCAGTAACATTACAAGAGAAACTAAGAACTCTCTTGCAATTCCCTTCCATACTCAAGAAAAGAACACACGAAACAGTCTGCTCCTCCTTGAGCATCTGTCATTTGCCTGTCCAGCACGGTACACGCCTGGAGCAAGAGGCCCTACTAGCTTACATTAGGTAGCTGTAGAAGTCAGCCAACAAGCCACAAGTGCATGTGTGCACGCATGCAGGATGAAGGTAAAAGGGCAGCAGAAGAGCTCCCCTGGTGCTCTGTAAGTGCTTTGGATAAATTAACAAATGGTATTTTTCTATAGAGCAGACAAAGTGGGAGGGAAAGGTTTAGGAAACACCCAGAAGTTGCTTTAGTACTTCTGAAAGCTCCTGCCTTCTTAAGAGTATATAAAAAATTTCAAGTAACAACAAAAAAGTACAGTATATATTAAAGGAAAATGACCATACAATCGGACATAAATAATCACAGCATAACAGATGGTACAAGTTGATGATTTTCAGTTTGTGGAAGGCTGTATTCAGCCACGCTTCATCTGCAGAATCCATCAAAAGAACAGTAAGGCACAGGATTTTAAATAATATTGTAATGTTTCCTTCTTTCAGCAGCAAAGATGTTTGTTGCAACAAATTGTGATATATTTTACCTAAGAGGATGTTGTCAAGAATGTGGAGCAAGCATTTCACGGGGTGCATGGTGAGAGGATGAGAGGCAACAGGAAAAGCTGAAACAAGAGGCCGAGCTACCAGCTCAGCTTGTTGAATACAACAGTGATTCTAACTTCTTAATACACTTTAATTTTATTTCTCACCTCTGGTATAACTGGAGCAGGTTTCTTCTTATCCATTTGTTTTGGCTTTACAATCACCTTTTCCACTTCAAGCATTCCTACTGGTGTGTTGGGTTTGAATTTAATCTGGCTATTTTCTGCTGATACCAACTCTATCGTATAACTTGATGGATTTAAATGATACTGTGCACAGAGAAAGATCAGCAAGTCCATCATGGGCTTCCTGTAAAAGACAAATGGCATTGTCACAACAGATGACAATTAATCAGGCTATAACAAAACATGCTGCTAAACTTTGAAGCCAAGTCATCCTTTCCCTTCCATAACTAATTACTGCCAGGCAGCAACTTTAAATATCTTCAACATAAAAAAAAAAGGGGGGTGGGGGGGAGACACGACACAAAAAAAACCCACCACTAAAGAAAATGAAACTAGCTTGTACAAAAGTATGTCAGATGCTTGAACAAAGGGGGAAATTTTTGCTTGTGTGAAGTGATGCTTTTCTTGAGGTCAGCAGGGAGTTGTGGATTAGCCACCTCATTTGACATTTAATGGGAACTGTAGCAGTGGTGATAAATGCCCTGCTATTCATTAGGAACAGTCTCCTTCCAAAGCCTGAAATTTTTATATCCATTCTGAGGTTACAAGGGAGTTTATTTTCAGAAATTCTGAGCGTGAGCCATTTGGAGGAAGCAGGAGACATGAAGTCTGAGGAAATCACCTTTCAAGGAGGTCTTGCATTAGGGATCCCAAAATGAGAGCCAGGTGTTTAATATAGACAGAGGGAAAGAAGCTAAACGACAATATAGCTGAATGCCATTTCTTGAGAAGCTCTGTGGGATGCAACAGATGTCCTTTTCACAATGAATTATGGCAAACTGAACTTTTCATGTGTAGTCACTAACTGTATGTGCTTGTTCTCTCAGTGCTCAATGAAGAACATACACTGTTCTGCATTATGATCAGCTGAACACTCCCAGTTGCTACTGGAATAAATTTATTAAAGCTGTACTTTAGACCAAAGGTAAGGAGAGTATCCTAACTTTGCATGTTAGAACAACTGAATAAGGTTATAGTACTATCAGGTCGCTGGAACTGGTCGTTCCTCAATAATTTTTAGAGTTGAAAAATCATCTGTAAGGAGCATTTCGTTTTGATGCCCTTTGCCTCTCAGTTACTGCTACAAACAGGGAAATCTATCACCTGCTCTGTCTCACAAGAATATTAAAATAATTAAGTCTGTGAAGCAATCAAAGGCTATGTTGAAAAGAACACCAAAGTGTCTAAGAGAAAATTGATAGAGGGTTTGGCTGGTATGGCTTTATCAGAAATCTTAAATTTTAGATGTAATCTCGTAACAGATGCTAGTATTCTCATAGCATAGCCAAATGTGGAAATAGAGAGTTCCTACAAAGAGCCATCAAGCTAAGCAGAATTCTAGATAATATAAAGATTGTGAATACATTTATTACGTAGGAAGTTAAACCAGACTTTTCATATGATAAGGTTTTGTAAAAAGAATTAAGAATGACTCAATGTTAGAAATTACTGTGAACACTGTTCCCCCCCCAGCTTTTATTAACCTTAGAATACAATTCCTGTTTTCACTTGGTCTTAAAGAACAAATGTTCCTTAAACAAACTGTCTTTTGATTCCAGTTGTGCTTCTAGAAATCTCTGGTGGACATGCTGCACTTCCAGAAGATGGAAACAGTTTGAAAGCTGACAGCTATAGTTACTGCAGACCTGTTACTTTTCCCACCCCCCTCCCTTTTCCCAGAGGAAAGTTTCTGCCTGCTTCAGTGGCAGGAGAATACTTGCCTCAAGAGACAAAGGCAGGAGGAACAATAAAACCAGAAATGATGTTCCAAGGTGTCAAAAAGCAGCTATCAGATAGTCTGAAGAGGTATAGAAGAATGTAATATACTCCCATGCCTTCATCTAGATGATATGTATCAGCCTGAGGAATACAATGAGAAATGCATTGAGCACTGCAGAAAAATAACTATTCCTCCCTTTTCACATAGCTAAACCAGAGAGTTTATTTCAATTCTTCTCTCGCCTATATCACAACATGCTCTGATTAGAAGAAACGAGGAAGAACTCTATTTCTTGTACTTCTAGTCCATAAAAGAACAAGTATATCCATCTCAGCCCTAATAAGAAAAGACCTGCAAATGCAAATCATGTCATTCCCCATTTCACTGGGGACAGGGCAGGTGAGGGGCGGAGGGAGCCAGAGGAGACAGCAGACACCACTTCTGTAGCGACCCTTCTGGTTATCAGCCTATCCAGTAAGTTACCCATTACTTTTTTTTCTGGTGCATTTTTATAGACTGACTAGCTTTAAAAGCTGCCCTTCCTCTGGCCTTCAGTTATTGGAGAAGAGTAAGAACACCAAAGATGACCAGGACAAGAATTCACAAGCAAAGATCACAGAAAGCCTCCTATGGAAATGCACCACCGTGACAGGAGCAAGCCCTCCTGTTAACCACAGTAACAGGAAGTGACAGAATGATAAGTGAGAAACATAGCTGCTCACAAACAACAGACAGGTACATGCAAATTAGTACATGAAAACAGTGATTCAGTGCAAATTCGCTTTCCATTGGTACTTCCAGAAATAGCATCCTCCAGTCAAGTAGGTTAGACTAAGTCCCCCTTCCACTGGAGGGCAAGACACCCTCAACAACTGCTTTAGACAGATATTCCTACAGCGATACAAAAAGCAATCTTTTTTTGTAATCACATCCTCCAAAACTTGTAAAACTATTTTTTGCTAAAGCCTTCAAAGACTGCAGGTAGAGGAATGTATATATGATGGTAAATTTAGCCACTTCCATAAACAACATTTAGTACAACTCAAGAAGTGGCCATCAACTGCCCCAGAGTACATCATCTGCTTGTCCCCCTTCATCTAGTTTCAGTAAAATCTTTATCTGCAACTTCTTTAACTTCCTCACATCACTGAGTCTTCTGGAAATCTCTGATCATAAATCTATTTACGTATTCCTGCACCCCTTCACCCCTCAACTATTTTCCTCTGGTTATTCCTACCTGGCTAAATAACAATAAAAAGTGGCTAATAGCAGCCTCTCATTACATCACATAATAATTAAACTATGACCTTCACCTAGAATGTATCAAACTGTTATGTTTGTAACCAGCAATAAAAGGTGTCACTTCAAATACCGGATCAAGTGTTTAAAGGAAAAATGCATCAAGTGTCTACAGTCCTTTCCAAAAATGAGGGCTAGAAACTTGCTACTTAAAAAAAGTTTGATATTCTTACATGATCAGACTTTAGGAACAAGGTTTTCCCATCATGAGACTCACAATAAGCACAAATGAACAAACAAAACTCTGTCAGTAACCACCAAAAGTATTCCTAGGTAGGAGATGGAATCAAAAAAAAAAAAAAGAAAGAGAGAGGAAGGGGGAAAGAGCGAAACCTACACAGTTCGGCTGTCTATAAATCTCTGATTACTTCAAGCCTATAGCTTCATGTCCTTTCTTGCAAAAATATTTACTAATCCTATTCTCTAAAGAGAAAAAGAAATTTGTTTTCATGGAGAACAACAAAAAACCACGAACCCCACCCCCCCACCCCTGAATTTGTTACTAACAGATATAAGTAAAATAGGTTTTAAAAAGTAGGGCAACACCACAAAGCTTGTTATTCACTATCCGGCTATACGGACTAAACCAACAATTTATTAAGAGTACCCTAATGACTGAAAATACTCAAGAACGGATCAAATGAAAATTCACAAAGGACTCTAAGAAAACAAATTCAGCAAAGCTATGGCCTAAACATACTAACCTGCAAAACTGACACTCCATTTCCACAGAAAATGCATATCACTATCATTCTGGCCTGTGAAATCTCAAAGTTAATACTGATGCATACAACTGAAACTAATTATTCCATTTTGAAAAACTTTGTCAAACTCTGCATTTCTTCCTCTGGGAAAACAAAAAGCTAACTTAAAATGATCAGGCTGCTAAATAAAATGGTTCTTTCAGCTATTATTTTTTCTTATTTGACTGAAGAATTTTCTGCAGTCCTATGCTGTATTTAGAACGAATGGAGAAGATTCAGAAACTTCACTCTGAAGAACATTTCAATAAAGAAAAAAAAAAAAGCTACACCCATTCCTTCCTCTGAACAGAATACCTTCACTTCCTACAACTCATTGCTCTTACCATGTTTTTCGAGGGTTTTTGTTTCTTTGTTTTTAAACAACTGTTTGCCCCGACCCCCCCTGCAGGAATCCAGATGATAGGAGAGTGGAAATGCCAGTGTCAGATTCTGAACAAATGAACTGAAATCTCTATCACCAACTACTACAAAACACAAACTGGTGTCTAGGCTTAAGTAAAAGAATCTACCCATGCCTGAAGTTTCAGAATGAGGAAGGAGCTATTTCAGTCCTCCTTCCTTTTCTCAGCCTCTCAGATTTTTTGCTTTAGTTGCCCATAGAACAACTCAAGGATCAAAAAATATTCTCGCTTGTAACAAATCTTTTTCTCTAAAAGTCCTTTTGGATTTCGTTCTGATCCTCTTCTGCTTACTTGTACTCACTTGGGATATTTATCTATGTAACATCTTGCTTTGTCCTACACAGCTCTTGCTATCCACTATGCCAAAGCAGGGATCGAACCAAGCCAGCTTCATCTGAGAACAGTAGGGAAGTTTTGTCTAGTAGACTATGACATTTGATAACATGGCTGTACAAAGTCATAGTTCTGCTTTTTCTAGTATGAGATTTAAAAAGGTGTTCTATCCTCGGGGGCTTTGAAGCTGCTCATCTCTGATCATGAACAAGAAAGAGACAAATTAGCAATTTATCTGTTTATGTCATTTCTAGAGTGATCTTGCTTATTTGCCCACAAAACATGACTATCAAGACAGAGCAAAACCAGAAGAAAAGATAGTTTGAAGTATGTTTCACAGCAGACTGCAGGTCCTACCCTCATTCCGAGTGAGCCTAGCAGCACTAATAGAGGTTCTTGTTTGCAAGAGAGTAATTAATGAAATCACATACAGTATCTTGATTAAAACACAAAACGAAAACAAAAAAAACAGTAACTGCGGGATAATAAAACTGACTGGGAAATGTGTGCACTTTCTGATAAGCCTGTGAGGCCTGTCTTGAACACTGAGTAATTATACACAATGTAATTTGACCAAGTGAAGGTACATGCGACATTCTTTTCTGGCACTTTGTTCTGAGCAAAGCAAGATAGAGGGCACACGGTAGTTTTAAGTGTGGTCAAAGGGAATGAAAAGAAGAAAAAGAAGTACCTGACAGTGTACACATGGAGTCTCACATTTAAGAAATTTTAAAAACAGAGGAAGGCACTATATTTGCAGGTGGCAGTATTCCTTGCTATAAACAAGCTAGCAAGAACACTGTAAAGCACCATAGTAGTCACTGATTATTTCAGAAAATTTCTTCTGAGAAATATAGCCTCATATTTAAGTTATCCTGAAAATCACATGGAGTCTGGATGGGGTGGGGGGACAATCCACAGAAGTTCATCGATTGCAGCTCTGGTGAACAAGCTGGTATCTGCTGTCCAAGCAACGACCTCATGAACTCTAGCAAATACAAAGTGTGCAAACAGACCGGAGCCACAAAAGTCTGTCTCTCTCATTAAGAAGTGAAGTAGGTGTAACTACACATTTACATTACCTGCTTCAAATAAAAAAATAAATAAACCAGTCTGCTTGCTTTCAGTAGCAAAGACACTGGTAATACACTAACATGAGAACAATATAATATAGTTTCTTTATTTCAGCTTAGGAAAGCAGCAAACTGGCATCCTAATTGCTCTGATCCATACAAGACCTTGCATAGAAGACTTCTTAGTAGATCTGCTAGGATAATTAATATAACATTTTAAGTCCTAGGATTTATGATTTCAACTCCCCCGTCAATGTTGAGGTCGTTCTGAACTAAAGGTGACTTGAGAGTTATAGGCACAATCTATACTACCAATTAGCAGACTGAAATATGTATTTCAAATTAAAACCAGCTTAAACAAAATATATTTGTTAAAAAAAAGTTTTCCAAAGCTGTAGCTAGACACTATTTCTTTGAAGCATTCTAGATTTTTTTTCTGAAGTGTTGATACCTTTTTTAGGACTCCTAGTAGTCTATAGGTAGTAGTGCTATGCAAGTACCGAACACATGACTTTGTACCCAACTAGGATGCAGGAACTCATCTTTAAGTCTAACAAGGGAAACTTATGTGGGAAAAATCAGCAACTCATCCAAACTAGTATTTTTCTAGAGATTTGCAGTGACTAGAATGAACAACAGGTATGGCTAAGCATCCTGATAGGTGTCATGCAGAATTTCTGAATCTCAAAAACCAATCTTCCCAAAAGGTAGGTAAATGTATACGTTTCCCAAAAATCATAGTAGAATCATAGAATGATTCAGGTTGGAAAAGACCTTTAAGATCATCAAATCCAACTGTCAACCTAGAACTGCCAAGTCTACCACAACACCAGGTCCCTGAGCACCATGTCTACACATCTTTTAAATATCTCCAGAGATGGCCACTCAACCACTTCCCTGGGCAGCCTGTTCCAATGCTCGACAATCCTTTTGGTGAAGAAATGTTTCCTGCTGTCCAATCTAAACCTCCCCTGGCACAACCTAAAGCCATTTCCTCTCATCCTATCATTCATTATTTGGGAGAAGAGACTGGCCCCCACCCTGCTACAGCCTCCTTTCAGGTAGCTGTAGAGAGTGATAAGGTCTCCCCTCAGCCTCCTCTTCTCCAGACTAAATAACCCCAGATCCCTCAGCTACTCCTCATACAACTTGTGCTCTACAGCCCTAACCAGCTTTGCTGCCCTTCTTCAGACACACTCAATGTTCAGGCTTACACAACTCATGTATTTTATGAAGTGATTAAAAGCTGAATGAAGGTTGACGTAAACTGCAGCAAGAAAAGAAAATTAAACAAAAATGTCATTCTATGTAACTTGCCTCCCGTTAACTGTAGTATACTTGATCACATCTCCTGGCAGGACGACTGATAGTTCAATATCTTTATCGATTACATTCTCTTTCGGTTCCATGATGAGGTTGGCTGATGCTGTATCATCAAATGGAGAAACACCAATGGGTTTTGTTTCAGATGGAGGAGGTGGTGCTTTAGATTTTCTTCTGAAATAAATGGATAAAAATTAGAAGTATGTATTTATACATATGTTTCCATACTGGCAAAGTAACAAGTCTCAGAACAAGAATAAATCACACTTAATTCTTTGCATTTGGACTCTGTTATATGCAGGGAAGGGATGAGATAATATTTTAAACATACAATCAGCAGTGATAGAAGATACAACAGGCTAAGGCATCTATCATGTCAAGAAAAAAAAAAAAGCCCAATAAGCATCAAGCCCAAAACAAAAAGGGTTTTTAATATATATTTTAAAAGTATGTTGATTACTTTTTTCTCCCTTGGGTTATGCAAAGGACGCTATTTGTGCATTCTCCAAACAGATTTACTGGATTAGTTTAAACAGAAATACTGTACTATGCAGTATGAAGCCAAATTGCACTGACAGTATGTTCAATATATTTCCTATTTTAATTTTCTCACTATCCTTTCCCATCTTAGTGACAAGCCAGGGTACTCCTGAATGCAAAGAGTGATCACTAAAGTTTCACTTATTTCACTTTAAAAAAAAAATTGAAATGGTATAATGGGGAAACTCTGTATACCTCATAATATATACATGTTACAGTAGATTCTGAAGGCAGGACTTTCACATCCTACAACATACAGTCCACCATCTCCTTTTATTCAAATAGCTTCCCACAGTTCACTGATATTGTCACAAGAAGATACTATTAAGAATTTCACCATTGGAAACAAAACCAAAACACACTGTGGAGACACGTTACCTCATGAGAACTTTTTAATTTCTTATAAACATTCTTTTAAAAGGCTTGAATGGAGCCACATTCAAAGAAAGTTAAAATACATTTCAAACATAATACACAAAGGTTCCAAAAATATGCTTGCAATTTAGATTCCGGAGCTGTATCAAAGTTTGTTTACTTTAAACATAACCAAAGAAATTAACTTCTATAATTGTCCCACAGAATTACAACAAAAGATCTGGCATACAACAATTAGAAACACACATCTTTCTTAGGAAAACAAAGTTTCAAGTCACTCACAATGAAGAACAAACAAGGTCCAGAGCAGAATTGCAAGAGACGACTGTGTAATGAGACTTCACATGACCGATCTGTTGCTGAAAGTGCTTAAGAGTTTTGAACTTCAGAACTATGTGCTGAATAATTAACTATTCACAGCCTCTCAGAGCCAAGCCGGAGTACTCACAGACCTCCAAACACGCTGAATGAGGACTTGAATAACCAACAAAATTTACACCTCCTCTCTGTTCATGTTTTAAATTAGTTCTGATCCACTCTGTGTACAATTCAAGATATGTGGTGTTAGCTGCAAATTTAACTTTGGTCTCTACAGCAACTCGCCTGGGTTGTTTCTGGGTTATGTGAACATTGCAAAATGTATGAATCAAACTTCTTTTTACTCCTCCCCCACCTCTTTTTTTTAATCTCATGATCCCTAGCTTTTATATAACTGCTAAAAATAAATTATTAGCCAATACAGAACATCAATACAACAAAACCTAAAAACTCACCCTATGACATTAATAAAGAAAAAGAATCCAAAGCCAAAGTGAAACAGTACTGCTTTTTCACTCCTATACTCATTCTTACATTGTTAAGCAACTTCAAATGACTGTTAAATGACATTTATTGCAACTAAACTCAGAATTTAATCCTTGAAGACTACATGCCACAGAAAGATCTGTTTGTGAATGCTAGCGGATTCTATTTTCCACTAAGCAGATGAATGCGATTTCATTGCTGGAACTCTCCTATCACTAGAGTGCTCAATCACACACAGCAATAAATGCATGGTCCGCATCGGTGAAATGCAGCTATATTTATACAGCATCTGACTTACACTGTAGAGAGCGAGAACTGTTAAAATACTCCTGTCAGAACTTATATGCAACAGTTATATAGATGAAGTTCCATGTATTTAATAAACACGCACACAGAGACATGTGGGGGTCAGGCAGCCTAATGAGGTCAGCTGAATCCCCACATACACCACTGCAGAGCTGTGCACCCTACCCATCTCTAGCACATCTGCATGCTCTTTACGGTTAGTTATGCTTACATTTCCCACCCCGCAGGAAGGAGGAAAAAATCTCGAAGTATACTTTCTCGTAAGTTCTGCCAAGTTTTTGGCAACCTCTTATTAAAGAACAAGGATCCCTGATACTTTCATTTTCTGTTTCCAGATGCCGTGTCTCTTTCTTCATTTTTCACTAGTCCTCTCCACTCTCATTCTTAGCCCAATGTATTCACATCTGGTCGTACAGCTTTTTTGTTTCTTGAGTTTGTGTTTCTGCCATGCCACAGGAGAGGCTGCCTGGCAGGTAACAGAAGCCCTGTAGTCCCAGCGTCCCACAGCTGGTATTGGGCAGCAAGAACAATTCAAGCTACCATGATTACATCTACAGGTGCAAATCAAAAGTAGCAAATGACATGATGGTGGAAATATGCTTGCAGGGGTAGTTTTAACCTACAAACCCTCCCCTTTTGCACTATGGGGCCTGCAAGAAGCTGACACAGGTGACTTCTCTCACAAAGGCATCCTCCACACACCATTTTATTCAAATACTGAAAAGTAAAATCAGCATTATCCAAGTAACTCCAAGCCTACACCATCATTTCAAACACTTATCCATCAAAAAGAACAAACAAACAAAAGCCCAGTTTTCTCTTGCCTCTTCACTTCTACCAGGTACTCAGCAAACTGGGAGAGATGCTGGTTTTTAATGAACTTGCTAAAAAGACAAAGAGAGTGGTTAAGGTAGTTTCTTCTCCTGAAAAGAAAACCCTTGAATTTTAGTAAGACAAGATAAACCATAACAAAGAGAATAAATTCCTAATCATATAAAAATAACACTTTAGTGGTCAGAAAAAAAGGTGTTCAGTAAACAGTCTCGCTCACAGCACCTTTCATGTTCTGATAGGAGCTAAGCAGACCTGTTCCAATTTTCAAAGTAAACATTAGGAGGAGTTAGAACAACCAAAAACATACTCTTTATTTTCATGGCTACTGTAGTACTAAAGGAAAGCTGTGGGAAGAATCAAAGTACAGCTATTTAACTACGACATAGAGGGAGTTAAAAGAGAAACTTCAAGCAAGACAAAACCTACTTCTACAAAATAAAGTGTCATTGCTCTATCTCAACATATTTCCTGCTTGCCAAAAAAAATAATAGCGTCAGTGATCTGAACGTGTGGAAGCCCTTTTTAAAATAAAGGTCTGGCACAGTAAATAAATAAAGCATCTATTTATTTGATTTTCAAAAAATTCCTGTTAGAAAGTTAGAAGCAGTATATTTTTAGTTATCAGTAACTAGAGAAAGGCACTTTAAAATAATGAGAAATACTTGAACTGACTGTGACCTGGATATTCCAGTTATCACCAACACTTCCTTTCGATAAGGATCACTTTCCACAAGAAACTGGAGAAAAAAAGGAAAAAAAAAAAAAAAAGGAAAAAAGGAAGTCTATCTGCTAGATAGAACAACCAAAGGCTACAGCATAAAAAAAAATTCCACCTCTTCGAATCTTGATATCAAGGAATATTACTGTTTACAGCACTTAACTTCCAGTTCTCAACAAAATTACATGAGACACTATACAAAGACAGCTCAATCGCCCTCTCACTGAAATTATTTTGGATCTAACCTCCAACATTGGAACCGTCTGTCAAGTTTTCTATAGCAATCACCTAGAACAGGAGGGGTTCATAAGGGACCTCACCTCCAATTCAGTCATCTCTTGGGTACTGAAAAAGTTCATTAAACATGGTACAATAAAAATCTTCTACTGCACAACAGGTAGCCTTAAGTTTATGGCTTATCGCACCCTGAAGAACACTGGTTTATACAAAGAGCAACTACACATTTTTCTGTATCAAACATTACTAAATTATATATGCCAAAAGTACCAGCAGCATTTAATTTTATTTTCACTCAAAGTCAGAAAAGGATCTAGCTCTACTAAGATCACGTCACAAGAGGAAAAAGGCCACTGCAATAAAGCTTCTTCTAGAGCTTTTTGTTGCCTTTGACCTCTCAGCCAAAGCAATTATTATAACGCTTTCTCAGTTATTACAATAATGCTGCTCCAGTGCCATGCCGTAATAGCAGGCAGCCGAAACCTTGCACATCATCTGCTCAACCAAGGAACAGCTGAACAAGAGTTCAGGCCTACATTAAGTACATAAATTTGTTTAGTTTACAATGATATATCAGTTTTGGCCAACAGGTATACAAAATATTTAAGCCCCTACTTTCCTCTATAAGCATTCCCAGCCCAATACTCGTCTTTAATACTCACAGAACAAATTTTTCTTCTGCATTAATCAAAGATCATGAAAGTACCAACTTTCCTCCTGTTCATTCCATTCCCTCTTTGGGGATTGCGGTTTCATAGCATCACCACTGCACATCTTCAAGATAAAACACTGCTTGCTAGGAAAAAGCTTGGAGACAACTGCAGCATTACTATCTGATTCTGTTCATCATAGTCCAGCAAATGACTGAAGTTCTCAGTGCAAGTCACTCGAAAAAAATCACTGCTATACGTTTCAGGGTATATGTATCAATAACCTCTTAAAAAAAAAAAAAAAGGAGGAGGGGAAGTATTTCTTAATATATAAGTGTTCAGTAATCCACATTTTAAGTTAGTTTGCAAGTTGGAGCTCCCAAATTGGGACTTGATAATTACATAATCAAACACATGAAAAATGAACTATTTTCAATAGTGTCTATCTACAGGCCAGTCTGAAACACCAGTTTCATCTGCAGTATAATTATGGACGATGTTTTTTGGTTTTTTCCTTTAGTGAAATGCAGCTTTATTTTCATTTTTACTGTTCTTAATCTGAATACTAACAATCTCATTGACATATCTATTCTACATAGAATGTTCTTCTTTTAACCTGAGAACTGGAATACAGAGGTTTTTCTTGTTATAGTAGCTAGAGAGATGTTGTAAAGCCATTCTGCATAACTGTTTGATAGACTGAGATGAAAATACTCAAGAAATAGGACCATTACTCCTCCTACCCCTACCCCCTCCAGCACAGCAAAACAGCCTGTATATGAGCACAGGATTTCTCTTCTATGCATGTGAAGATTTTTTTTCCCTGATCTGATACTTGGCACCTGGTCTCTTAAAGCAGAAAACCCTTCTGCCGGAGATCAGTGAAAACACAGAATTTAGCAATGAATAATGTGTAATAAGGTGTGTATTTGCATTTGAGATTTCATGAAAAATCTGTATTTAAAAACAAAACCTGAACAGCTAACATCCTGCAATATATGAGTTTCTATTTTCCTGTGTACTATTAGCAAAGAGTAGAAAATTCCTGAGTCCCTAAATTACCTGTTCATTGTTATGTGGAAACGTGGCATGGTATCAGTTAAAGTCAACAGTGTCATAGCCCATACAGCTACAACAGCATATGTATGTGTTTCTTGCAAGCACACATCTTAACATTTTGCAATACTTGATGGTAACTCCACTTGCAAGCACATCTCTAAAGTGATATTTATTTCATACACCAACACAAGGTTATCTGTTTTTCTCATTTTCAGAGAGACTTCTCTTTCACATCTTGGATTCACCCATTCCCAGTCTGGTTTCTTCCAGCCCAAGTCAAGCTGACAGATCCAGCCAAGCTGAAGAAAAAGAACAGAATGGAAGTTCTTTGCTTTACACTGCCCAATCAACTGGAACTGTTCTCACAAAAAAGCACCCCACTTTTAGTTTTTTCCAAAACAATAAAAGGCTATTTTATTTATAAGCTGCTAGAGAATCTCCCCCTTAATGACTGTTACACTTAGAAAACAGAATTGAGAACATCACCTGTAACTATCTACACTACACCTTAACCATCTTTCACTGCTGTCCTACCTCTTCCGTACACACACATTTCTAACAAGTTGCTTGGAACAAATTCTAGATTTTTTTTCAGTCACTTAAAGTTTTAGATCAAGAAGTCAAAAGTTATGCGGTAGCTGTATCAAGACACTCTCTGCACAACTGTATTGTTCTTGTGATTCAGCAACTGAATTTAATACCAACTAGTATCTATGTATTTTAATCTTCAGTAAGAACAAGGACTCACAAAATCCTTCTGCCAGAGAAAGTACAGTTGCTCCTATACAACACGTTTTATGTTATTGCACACTCATTGGCAAATTACAGTTCACTGCTTAGATTCTCTGATAAGGGCTTGGAATGGGAAGTCCCTAAATTTACTTACCTTCTGCTACGTTTATAGCTGCATTGTCCCAATTTTAGCTCTAATACCCCTCCAAATAAGGCTGCAAGCCAACAGTCAAATCTAATGGAGAACAATGATTGCAAAAAAGAGTATGCTTTTAAGAGATCCTCCCGATGAAAGCAAACCTCTCAGATAAAGAATGTCAAATAAACAATTCAGAGACTAATGTAACATCTCAGGCCCTCCTTCTATTTTCTTCAGTCACTCTGTCAGTTCTGGATGTTCAGTGCTGGTTTGTCCTAAAGCTGCTACAAAACAGAGTTCGTACCACAACGATCCCGTAGCAGCACTACTACACGGGCACTACGCAGCAGAGGTACGTGAAGTGACCAAGACATTTCCTTGAATCTTTACGACTTGCTAAGCACATAAGGCTATGAAGGCAAACTCCGAGAAGTAACAGTCAACATGTAGATTTTGCTCTTCAAGAACAGGCTTCCCACCTTGAGGTGGGCATAAAGATACAAAAGCGAGGCAACTCCTGAAAACTACCCTTAGTGGTGCCGAGGGTTTACAGCAGAAGCCCGTGCAATGGATCAAGTTAAGTGGTTGCCATTTGAGAACGTGTCCTTTCTTCAGATAAAGATACTGCCTACTGGAACAGCCCATATGTGTTTGGGTCTTGCACTGAGAGACTAACACAAATGAACAGCTGAACAGGGAAAAAGGCTCAGATAAACAACGACCTGCAAGGAGATCAAGAACCAAGCTTGAAATAAACGATAGACTTGAGAAACCAAGCAACCAAGCAAACCAAAAAAACCCAAAATGCTGAAAACGTGAAGGAAAAAACCCAGAAACTGCTTTTCCTGGTCATTGTATATCTGTTGTAAAGACAATTGAACTGAAGAGTCCAGACATCTCACCTCAAACAATTATCAGACACCAAAAGCATCACAACTGCTCCCAGCCTTGACTCACCTTTTTGTAATACATGGAATAGGTATACGATTATTACACTCAGCATGAATCTTTGCCTTTGCTTAAGACCTATGGCTGTATGTATACACCAAACTTCTTTGTTCTTCCCTTCTTACATAAAACAGTCTCTAAATTTTTCTTATGCAAGAAAATGAATGTTAAACACTGAAGGTAGTCTTGAATAATGGCACATTCAACTTTTGCTTTCAATTCCAGCACTACTTGCCAAGAATCTAAAAGAAAGAGTCACAAAACTGATAAAATTGTGTCTTCTTCTGGACATTGAACAGTTTTCACATAACTGCATTTGGATCACAGAAAAGACTCCTCAGCAGTACGTTGCTTTCTTCTCTAATACTGTAATTGTCCATGTTCATCTTGTAATGAAAGTCTTAAAACAATATAGTTCTCTTAATCACAGTCTTTAAGACTAGACAACTTCTGGCACATGACAGAAAGCTATTCCAAAACACTAAGATTTGTTCTGCATATCAGAAGACTTAGAACGTTGTTTTTAAAGTATCAGCAGACCATAACAAGCAGTTTCTAAAGTGGAAACACTTCTTCCCACCCTCTAACTGTATGTCTGAATTTCCTTCTTAGGTCTGTGGTTGATGTTTTTTAAGAAGAGAGACCCACATAGGACTGTAAACATAAAATTCATTTAAGAACTATTCTCATTTCATTCCTAATGGAGCATTTTCACTATGTCTGGCATTCTCACACTAAGATTAACCTGAAAGCATTTAGTATTTATCTAAAGACTTCCACTGAGTCCCTATCTTGCCATCACCTCTACTCCTACCTAAGTCACGCTCAAAGAACAGTCGGCTGTTGCTCATGAAAAGCACCTCTCTCTTTGGTGGAACTTAATAATTCTTAACTGGAGTTTGGCTAGTTGAAATGTCACATTCTATTCATCTTGACTAAGTTCTTACCAAGCACACATGTTTCTACAGAAAATTTGAGTTGCCAGAAGTGCTGCAAAAAAAGGTTACTCAAGTTAGTTTTAACACACTGTAGTATTCTAATATTTATCTTTAGCGTTAAGCAGCCCAAGTATTTGCTGTAACACCCTTATGGCATCTATATTATGTGCCTATCAGCCTGGATACTAGGCTTTCATCTCTAGATCAATATCACTGTTTGATACGCAGTATTTCTCTTTATTTCTACGATAAAAGCACCAGCTGGATGTTAAGATCAAGGTATGGATCAATGAGAGTCAAGCACTGTCCATTCTTAGGTTATCCCTTCAAGCCAGGCTTATGATACATGTAGGACAAAATAAAAGGAAAATACTTGCACCATAGAAAAATATGAGCTTTCAGGTTCTAAACTCATCTGCTTAGTTATTTGGGGAAGATTCTGAGGTTATATTGTATGAGTATTGTGCCTAGCAGGTGGCTCAATATGTACCAAAAATTCCAAAGTCCAGAAACACATTTTAAGTTCAATTTCCAGGTAGAGGAACAAACATGAACAATTTGTAAATCTTTTGTGATAATGGGATATTTCACAGTGCACTTCTCAATACAGATTCCCAAGGCTGAAAGGAGGCCAATATTGCAAGTAATACTGGTATTTAAAAGATGTTACATAAGAATAAGATGGTACTAAAAATGAGACACTGGGTAAATAGCTCTCAACACAAAAACGTGTTGTGCAACTTGATATACCAACTGACATGCCAGGTATGGGTGATAATCTAAGATTATTAATAACCTGGTCTTTGAAGATTATCTCTATGATTTTACTCAATGAGGTTCCAGCAAACAACAAATCATCTGCAGGTGTTCTTTAACTTATGTTTATATTCAGCTGACTGCTACAATGAAAGAAGAAAAAAGAAAAAAATTAGGAAAAAAAAAGGTAAAATACCTACATTTCCACTCTCTTTCCATAAATAAATTGAATCAAGACATGTTTTCAAAGCTCTTGCTAGAGAAAAGCTTTTCCTAGTCAATGGGATATGTGGAACCCCCCCCAACTAGCCTCACAGCTCTGAAGAAAAGAATATTTTTTTAAAAGTCTTATCCTAGAGAGAAATAAATCACAGGACTAGGACAGTAACCATGACAGTAGGTGAAAGCTTAATGGAATCTTTGGATGTCTGGTTCACAGTAAAAGCAAGAAAGCAGCAAATGAATCCTGCAGTTCCCTCCAGACCATTTGGAACAGACACTTGCCCATCTGATTGTCTGTCCCCATGGCAGTGGCAGTCTTGAAAACAGAAGAGACTGTATTTGAGCCATAATTCGTGCAAAGTTTTCTCTTATTACAAGGAGAAATGGGAGATTCAGAGGCAATGTAAACACAAATCTCTATGGTACCGGCATGTTTTTAATTGTGACCCTCTTAGCATTAAAGGGGCACCAACCCCAGTATAAGCTTATGTAACGTAATTAAGTCAAGTAGAAATTTAAAACTTTTCTGGAAAAATGATTCATTCATTGCCAGTCAAAGCCTAATAATAGTTCAAAACTATTATTACAATGACCTTTTCAAGCTCACTTAAAACATATGAAAGACTACCCAACTCCTAAGGCACAGAGAGCCACTGACTTAGTGTTGTCTTACACCATCCAACAAAACATAGTTAGCTCCTCTCTAGGCATAAGAATTGCCTTGCTGTTAGGAAGACAGCCAAGAGTCCAGAATACTAGCAGGCAACAGAGGATTAAAAAATACTTTATGCTATAAATTAGCTTAAAGTTTATTATTATTACTGAGAAATTATAGAAATGTGTTCTGATACAAAAGTTCCACTACAGCACATTCTGTTGTGCCAAAATAAGTATTTATTTTTCTCCTAAGAAAAGAAGTAGACAAAAAAAAAATGCTGTAGTGGAAAATTAGTTCCAACGACGTTAATTCTAAGGAGGTTAAGAACTTAGATTTCTGAAGTAAATAGGACTAACACAAAATAAGAATACAAACTTGGCATGTCCATGTGCAATATATCTCTGCAGTAAGCAGATATTTATATCTATTTGCAACCTTTTCACAAAGTATCAAATGCAAAAAATAACCCAGTTTTACTACCAAAAGAAGGTACAAAAATCTTGAATGAGACTCAAAACTATTAAAACTTCATACGACTCAGCTTTTATTATATTTACAGTTATGAAAACAGCCTGACAGAAAGGAAGGAGAGCAGGGAAAAGAGAAAGCAGTAAATCTGTAACAGTAATTGAGTAATATATAACTGGCTGAATAAACAGGAAAAGAAAACAAAGAGCAGCTTGAACTGAGGGGGGGAGCTTAACCTTTGATACACTAATAAATCTAACAAACGCTTAAAACTCAAGCAAACATATGCCACCTCCACTAGGAACAAACCCTGAAATCTTTTTCAAGAACTGCTATAAAAAGGATGCTCATACAGATGTTTTTCTCCCATGACCAGTATGAAAAGTTCAATTGGAGGCTCTCAAATAGAGCAAAACCTGAATCTGCCCTTCTGGCTGTTAGCTCCTAGCCATAAAAGCAGGTATAACACCACTGTCTTTTCAAAGCTTACAGATGAAACAACTAGCTCTGCTCATGGCTTTTTCAGCTGCTATTCTGAACATCAATAGAGATAAGAATTGTCAATTTATCTGAGCTTTGCTGCTGCTGCTTTTCTCTCCAGTTCAAAATAATGTTTTAG
Source organism: Phalacrocorax aristotelis (assembly GCF_949628215.1). Classification (NCBI taxonomy): domain Eukaryota; kingdom Metazoa; phylum Chordata; class Aves; order Suliformes; family Phalacrocoracidae; genus Phalacrocorax; species Phalacrocorax aristotelis. Next base: position 21,040,548 of record NC_134280.1, read on the forward strand.
AAGTAACACTGGAGGCAGGTACTGGATGGATTTAGAGGTTGGGAATGGTAAGGAAAAGAAAAGCAGAGCCACACAGTGGCCAAGAAAGAGGCTAATACAGACCCTTCCCTTTTTCTTCATACACACACCTGCCTCAAATATAGGTATGTGGGTGTTGCTGTGGGTGGGTAATAGACAAAATAATGCAGGACAGCAGCTAGGAAGCTCTGCGGTAACAACAGGGAAGTCAAACTTTACTCCCTATGACTTTTAGCTGCTACAAAAGGTTGGGTTCAACTGCGACAGTCCCATTTCCCAGCTGAAGGTTCAGCTACAAGAAGAACAATTAAGCCAAGCACAACGATGTAATTTTGGAAAGCACCGCAGTTAATTCCTGTTTTTTATGCAGGTGTTTGGAACAGAACAAGCTTTCTCCCTTGTAGAAAACTTCAGCTACCAGGAGCCTTCTCTTAGCAGTTAAATCCTTTGGCTACCTAAATTTGGTAAAACTTCAAGAAGTTTTGTACATTTGCACAACCAATAAATAGGAGGATTTAGTAAACTGGAGAACAGACATGATATTAAACATTGGAAAAGAATGGGAAGCAGCGAAAGTTTTCTATCCTGAGCAAGAAGCTTAAAATAAATATACACACACACATATATATACACACAGATGCTATGTGACACATGAAGAATGGACGGAGTTCCTACACAGACAACCATCTCAGCAAACAAGGCATCCAAGTTAATTACAGGAAATAAAATGAAAGAAAAAAGTTACGCTCAGGCTAAGAAATTGTATTAAAACAAGTGTTTTCTTTACTAGATTGCAAGAAAATAATCTTGGCAGTTAACATCCTGAAAGCTAATAAAGAGGCTTCTCCTGAAGTATGAATAGTGTGGCTTTAGTTCCCCAAACAGAAGCACCGAGCATCTCTCCAGCTAACACTCCTTGCAAAACTGAGCAGAAAAGCTTTGAGTACCTACCTGTCAAGAGATTCTTCTGCTCATCTTTCACAGCTTCTTCCTCAACACTCACTCCACTCCCTGCTTCCTCCTCAGCAGGCAAAGTGGGAAACCCTCTTACCTTAAGGAACAGGGCTGCATTTACTACCTCCTCAAATGTCAGTGCTGCTGCTGGAGCCCAAGCCTAATCTCTTACGCACTGTGTGACAGGAGATGGGTGGTATGAAGCACAGCCAGAAGTCCTATTCCAGCTCTTTTCATAGCCACCTCTGCTACTGCTGACAGTGGAAGCTCCCTCCCCTTTGTCCTACTTTAACTTGAACTCCCTCATTGGTTGGCAATTCAGGGCCCCAAATGAATGCTATCATTTCCTCCCCAAACTCATCCCCATCTACACATAAAAGCTGTCATTAGCCCCCTTCTCCGCTTTCTTCTGCACACGCAGAATCCCCCAGATCCATTGCTTACTGGATTCTTGCAACAGGCAAGGAAGAAGGAAGATATTTCTTCAAAGAAAGCTGGCTCCCTGCATGTTGTTGGTAACACCAAAGCTATTTTGGATGACCCATTATTGCCATTAGAAAGCATCTGCTCTTTCTGAAAAAAAGGGTACAGGACTTCAGCTTTAACTATAAAGTAGGAAAAAATTATTTAGAAAAGGGAGAAGCATACTTCTTACTAACATTCATAATTATTATAAATATCAGCAGCAGTCTGCTCAGGGGAATGTAGAGAAACTTTCCTATACAACTATGCTAATGAATAACCTGTTGTAACTACTATACTTCACTCCTGCATGCACCCCCTCATCCTTTTCAACTTTCACTATCGCAAGTTTACACACAGTATTTTTCACTGCCAAGTTTTTAAGATATTAACATATGATTCAGTGCCAGAAGCATACTTGCTTTTACAAGAAGTTCAACTGAACAAGATTTCTTAAATTCTTTCTTTGTTGCTGTAAGCAAAGTGCATCTTGGCTTCGTGCAGTTATTTAGGCATTCATTCTATTTAGGCATTGCAAAATTGTTCGAATGCTTTCCATGGTAAATGAAAGTGATATACAGTATTCAAGGAATACACAGAATACACAGCAAGGACTCTACTATATCAAACACTGAAGGCATTGACTTTTACAAGTTATTACAAACAACAAGTGTTTTTCTTCCAAACAAAACTTTAGATCAAAATCAGATGAAAGAATCAAAGCCAAAGTCTCACAGTCTGCATGAAATAACAATATTCCTCATTTAAAATAACCTCAGTAACTTCATTTAGGCTTCTAGGCCCCAATCATCAACTTAAAGTAAAATATGGAACACTTCTATACCCAGAAACACACAACTCACATTTCAACAGTCTGCCCACATGGATAAATTTACAGGTCTTTATACACCCTCATCTTTGAGCCTGAAACAGGATTAAAAAGAAAGCTTTTGTACCTTTGACTAGAAGAACTACATTACTTTCTCTGAAAACAGGACAACAGACATTAATTATTCTTTCTTTTCACAGACCTATGTTTGAATTCTGACAATTTATGCACTACCCTACACCCAAATTCTGCCTTCGCTCAAAGAGCAATAACTTAAATGCTGCTGCAAATATATAATTATTGGTAAATATGTTTCCTCACAACAGGTATTGGGACAAGTTCAACCAAACAAGCAAGGAAATGCTGTGTAAATACCAACATTTGCATCCTTAGTCTTGCAAAGTATGTGTCACTTTACAAACACTTCCAGAATTCCCATTTACACCAACCAGAACAGTTCTGTGGGTCAAAGTTTTATCCCTGTATAGCAAACAAAATTAGTGTTAGTATGACACTTCCCAGTAAGATAATAGAAAAGTAGTTTAATTGATTTTAGCTGTTCTTCTTCCCTCTCCTTCAGCAGAATGGCTTCAAACAAATACTTCTACTTACCTCCAAGATAACATAGGTTTTTCTTCTCCATTAAAATTGAGTTAATTTCTTTCAATAGCATCTGTAGGTAGAAGGAAGGGAGTGTGTGTGTGCATGGCAAGCTCCCTGTTGTTCCCTTCTGCTACTGGTGACACCAGTAAGCCTACCTATTTATAATCCCACCACCTGACCGAACAGCCTACAGAGTGTATCTAGAGATTTGTATAGCCATTAATCCTGACATATCTACTTCAGCCAATTCAAAAGAGTATTAAGCAGCTTTGTTATGTCTTCTGTGGCTTTATACCAGAAAAAGAATCCAATCCTGTTTTCCACGTCCCTTTTATTTTTGCAAGACAAGTTTAATGGCAAGTTTTAGAATTATGACTCTTCCTTCTCTACATGTTCTTTAGCCTTCCCTATTCCTCTGTAAGATACCCAACTAAACAGTTCAGGTGAGCGAATTTTAGTGATCAGTGGAATACTTAGGCAGGAGAGGCAAATACCCATTTACATCCAGTCAATTTGATCATCAGTACTACCTACAAAATTATTGAAGCTTAAGATCTTAAGAAATCAATTTCACAAACAAAAGTACAACATTTATGCTATCAGGAAAACAAAAAACAACTTTGCAGTCCCTGAAGTGGGATAATTTACAGAAACTTGACCTCATTGTCAATTAAAACCAGAAGCTGCTTAAAAGCAATTCTAAATTCAGTTCTCTCTTCCAAAAGTCAAACCTAATGCATGCAGCCACATGAGGACTGCTTACAGTTAAGTCTGCCCAGGGAATGGGAAGGAATACACTCAACAAACTCTTTTGGGCAAGCGCTATCATCAACGGCAACATCCTGCGGGTTCCTATCATTGGCAAATGTTGCTTCTAGGTCTGTATCGGGCAACATAGTGTGTTGAAGTGCCTTGTGTACCAACTTCAGTGAGAGGATAACATCTGCGTGAGTACTTGTGGGCTAAGTGAACAGCATTACCGACAATGCCTTATCTAGCCTTTCTTACCTGAGAAGTCCTGTCACCAGCATCCATCCCCCATTATGTCAGACAAAACAGAAATCTAAGTCAGTTTTACCTAACGTGTAAGGTTGAATGAAACAGCCAGATGAATCACTGGCTGTGTTCCAAGTCAACTGTACTCTGCAACCAAACCTCAAGGGTTAACAGTATGAAGAATAGAAATCTCTGAAGCAATTTTAATTGCTTTAAAAGCTGGGGACACCGATAATGCAGACACAGACAGATTTGCAGGACTAGACCGACAGCAGTAAAAGTTTCAGTGCAGACAGGGTATCAATGTTGTCTAAAATACCAACACGTTCCCTCTGGCTACTATGGCGTACACAGCAGAAAACATTTGGGAATTCCACTTAGAGACATTAATTACTATCTGGGTCTAAGGGCTGTAGCTAAAAATATTCAATTAATGTTCACAGTAATAAAACCTGATTTTTTTTTTTAGTCCTACTGGTATCTTGCAGTACTAAATTTTACATACTGTTTATCTACCTAGCAATTCCCTTCTTACAGCTTTCACATATTAAGCAGTAAACTTATCACTTAGAAAATAATGTGGTTTTCATTCAGGGAGTTACCAATGGAATTTAATACTACTGACCATGATAAGCAAGTGCCCAAAATTTCAGATAATCTGAAAGGGGAGAAATGAAAGGTTTTCCATTTCTACAGGTATGTACCTGGCTATTTCCCCTGCATCTCACAGAGGTTACTTTTACTTTTTCCCCTACCAATATCACTCAGCATAGGCTACTAATTTTTTTTTCCTAGAACACTTGTGAAAGGTAAAACGGTGAGAATTTTAAAAGATGGGGTATGAGGAAAGCTTAGGCAGGGTATTAGGGGAAAAAAATGCCCTAAAGGAATGGAATTAAAATGTTGTTGGAATTTCTTTAGGATTAGAGTTTTAAAATGCTTCTCATTTTTCCATAAAGTATCTACTTAAACTACTCATCTTGGCATTGCTGTGTTAGCAAATATTCCCTAAAAAGGAAACATCAACTGACCAGTATCAGCAGCAAAAGGAAATACATATGATTGGAAATAAATTCAACGTTTATAATCATTTCTTGTGTGTATGCTTTAAAAGTAGTAAACAGCCTAATTTTGCTAAATACAATGACACTGTAGTGCTAAATAGAAAACACTTTCTAAAGACACCCCTGTATAAGTCATGTTTTTAGTATAGATGTTTCATGCTTTTTAATCTACAGAATTGTTTCCAAGACCAAAAGGATATGAAGCTTGCATATACTAGTGAGGGCAGTAAAACAAAAGCTTCCCAATATTAATTTTTAGATCTTTAATACCCTCAGGTTCATTTGTCTGTGATTACCCAGAGCACTGACTATTTCTGCATTGGGGAAAAAAGCCAAACAAAAAACTCCAAAAGCCCAATAGGCTGTTAGAACAACAGATGTGTATCAATTATCTGCATATGAAAAAGCTGGTCAGAATTATCTGTTTTTTAAAAATTCCCCATAGGGACATATCTGTGAAGTTGAGAACTCTTTGAACCTATTGTCTCTATTGTTAGAAACAAAAGTCTTTTTTTAAAACTATCTGTTATTTCATCTAACCCTGAAATAGTAATGATTATTTTTTTTAAAGTAATATCCATGAGAAACTAAAGTCTGAAAGCAGCAAGAATAGCAGGAAACCTGGATTACTAGACTAAGAATAGGCATTCTTCCAGATTAAATTCCTGCTTTATTAAATACTCCATTTCTTCAGTTGCTTTGTACCTACTGAGATGACATCTCATCTGTGGAGATGGATCAACACAGTCAAGTCTCCAGGGAAAGGGAAAGAGTTTTGTCTATCAAAAAGAACTGGAGAAGAGAGCATAGACAAGAGGCTTCCAAATGGCTTGGAAGCATACCAAGAACTTGTTTTTCTTATGCAAGTCACACATCAACAAGGAAAGTTGATTATAGATTGTATAATCACTCAACATTTAGGGGGACTTAATTATTTTTCCATTTTTTAACATTTGGTTAAAGAATTTTATGCAGCTTCATTAGACAATTCTGTTGCATGTTCTCTTTTCACTTACTTGGAACAGTTAGACCACAAATGGGTACAAGTACAAATGGTAAACTTAAGAACATAAGAGCCGAGAGACCGCATCATTATGTCCCTGATGTGAAAGCCACATCACACCTTTGACCATCCCTGTCGATCCTCCCTCAACCTTCTCCAGTTTTACTATATCCTTTTTGAGATGACAGAGACCAGAACTGTGCACTGTATTGTCGTTATACAGTGGCATACTCATGTTTTCTCTTTTCTTCTCCATTCTTTTACTAATACACATGGCAAACTGATTCGTATTAAATTTAAAGTGAATTTAATCTCATTTTAGTATCCATTTATTTTTGTAAAATCCTTCTGCAAGTCTTCAGAGTCATGACTCCTCTAATTATCAAGAATAACAACTTTTTAATGTCACTGAACTGCCGCCTTACTATTCAGCCACTTTTCTAAATTATTAACATGTTGAACTAAGACTTCCAGAACAGATCCTTGTGGAACTCTGAGATGACCTTCCTTCATCTTCATAGACGACCACTTCTCATACCACTGTTCTGATTTTGGAGCAAATTATTTAGCCATGCAAGGCCTTATGCCACGGTTGTTTAGTTTTCCTAAAAGGCTTTAGGTTAGAGACTAGCAGAAGCCTTTTGAAAAACCAGAAAGACTGCATCAGCTGGCTTTTCCTCATCTGTCTGGTCAGCACAGCACTCTGATTCTTTTTATATTTTTACAGCATTAAGACATTCACATTGTAGATATACTGCTACATCACAAAGTTCCTCATTTTACTGCAGAGAAACACATTTTGTTTGTAAGGTCAGACAACAAATTTATAGTTTGTCTTGAATACTAAGGTAGTACTTAAGAGCCCTCACCAAAGCTGTGCTAGTTGCTGTGCAAATTCAGGACAAAAAGAGAGTGCCTACTCAGAAAACTTCTGGGTACAAAAGGACAAGTCCATATTTTGGGCTGCCTGTCCACACCGTGACTTCCCTGAAACTGCTGCATAACCCCTCTACCTTTCTATCTCAATTACAGCCTTTTATCCTCATTTTCATATCATAGATCACTCCTCTACCTCAAAAAATGTAATATGCAAATATTAGTATATTTTATGGCCTTACTGAGTCATATTTCATCTCAGCTGCTAAGGATCTGCCTCACTATCCCACAGCTGTTACAGCATTTTCTTCTGTGCCAACTCTCTTCTCAAGAGCAATTTTTGTAACTTTTTCAATGAGACCACCACCTTTTTCTCACCTAAGGCTCTATCTGCATTATACTACAAACATTAAGAATCCATAATATTTCTTGGTAAGTGCATAGTAATGTATTACAACTTCCCTTGTTTTTAAGGTCAAACAGAACCACAAATCAAGGGATTTGGGAAAGTTTATATGTGCTAAGCACTGTAGAGGAACCCAAGAGTTAAGGTAAAAGGAGCAGCAAAAACCCCTCCATCTGATGACTGTAAAATGCTTCAATTCATGCTCAATATTCAGAGAAAGAGAGAATACTAACAGATGTTATCCAAAAGTTTTTGTTTACTTAAAACCAAAAAGAAGTGTAAATTGCAAGATGATTCTCAGCTTTTGGGTTTTGGTGATTCAGACATGTTTGAGAAAACATGACACTGAAATTGAGGAGTCATTACCTGCCCAGAAATTACCATTTCAGAAAGTCAGCACCTTTTCCTCCCTGAATACTGAAGTTACAATATAGAAATTGTAAGCTAAACAAAATACATGATTTAAGAGGAAAATGATGGTACTGATACTACAGTGGTGGTACTGCCATGGCACTAGTGGTTGCTGCAAATAAATATCAGAAAGAGACAACTGAGGCTGTAAATTGGGGGATTTTTTTTTCTAATATTTTTTGTGTCAACTTGATATGGCTAGGTAACAGATGGTATATTATCTTTTTCCTGCTTTGACACAATTTAAAAACAAGCTACAGATGGCTATAATGAAATCCTCATTAACACACTTACATTTTCACGGTTTAGTATAGCAATAATTAAACTTCCAGGTCTGGAATTTCCTGTTAGTTAAGTAGTAGTTAGTTTAATAGCCGGAGGAAGTGCACAACCCAAAAAGTTTCCTTATTGTTTTATCATATAATTACTATATTCATATTTCTGGGAAAGCTCTCAAGACAGATTTGATGTCACAGTAAAGGTAACTTTATAACCCTCCCTCTGTTTGTCAAACAACTGCATTATTTTATTTAGCAGAGTGTGTAGGCAGGAAAGCCATGAACAGGCCTCATTCAGCTGCCTTTGGGAAGTTTCAGCTTGTTTTTATTTTAGAGATACCAACTTACAGAATTCTTCAAATACATGTTACACCAAACACTCTACAGAAAAACTAAGATCAACAACTCTTGGTCTATTGCTACAATGTTACCATAAGATCATTGATTCATTTTTAAATCCCAGTTTATAATCCTCCAGAAAAGTTTGAAATAGGACATATGCTTAGCAGCACACCAAGATATCACTAAATCTGGGATCTAGAAAGAGGGAAAAAAAAAAAAAAAAAAGAAAAAAGAATCACCACAAATCTTGTACTCAGGTTATTTCCACAAATGGAAGCTGCTGCTGTTAACACCAACAGGCATAATGCTAGCTGTAAGTTAAACAATATGATTAAAATAGTAGTGAAGGATGTGGTATTCACAGCTAAAAGCCCTCTAGGGTTTAGTAATCCACACACTAGTTACTAACTGATGACACCGCGCCTTCGTTACTGTGTTACTTATGCTAGATTAAAGCTGCAGTGAATAGCCATACCCATGCTCCAGCCATGCCTTCCCTGGGTGGTACAGGCGTATCCCCAGATAACCGATACCTGCGGTGGTGCTATGGCACAAGAAAACTGGTAGCTTGCCAGAACCAGGTCCTAACATATTATTATTGAGTGTTGTTGTTGGGTTTTTTCTTTTTTGAACTGCCACCATCAAAAACCTAAACTGAGAAAATGCTGCACCCTGAGAAAAAGCAGTAACACACCGAGTTACCAGGCAAAGACCAATGGAAACACTGTAGCGCTATTTGAAGAAGTTCAAAAGAGGATAGCTACTGCCAAGCCATCTTGAAAGGAACATAATGTGGAAAATTTGGCTTGTGACTGAAGTTACATAGTTAAAAAGAGACAGTATCCAACTATTTAAAAGCTGTAATGCTAAAAATATCTTTTAAGCCTCCAAACTCTCTTATGACAGAGAGCCACAGGGAAATAAAATTTGGATTTTCTAACAAACACATTATTATTTAACAAACACATTATTATTATGACTGTCCTGTAAGATCCTGGAGCCCTCCCATTTCTTCACAATTTATTTAGAAAACATTAAGGAGAACCGAAACAGTATTATCTTCCTTAACCAGTGGAAGCGGGAGCCACGCACAACAAAGACCTTCTGGAACACTAAATGTCACTACGGGATTCGACCATCAAATGTACCCAAAAACAAACAACTGAAAAAAACCCACAGTGTTTTTGAAGATCTGAGAATTATAGCTCCAGAGTTACCGTGCTTCCTTAAATCACTCTGAGGCCTAGAATGTTAATCAAAAAATGACAGCCAAAATAAAGCTCCCACAGTGATTTTCTTCTGGAAAATCCCATGATTTAATTCAGAAACCTTCAGATCCAGTTTCACATACAAGTTTTCATAATCATATCCATTCCTTGACAGAATAGTCTGTACTTTGATAGATCTTATTATGGCACTGTCACTCTAAGGAATTTAGACGTAGCTTTAATAAGATGTTCAACAAGTTTCTTGTTCTGAATGTTTACACGTAGTGTAATGCTGTTTTTAGAAACCTGTACCTCTGGTCAAGTTCAGTAACACTCACTCTTCTCCCAAAACAAAAAAATAATTGCTGTGTTTCATTGCTAAACAGTTTGTGAAGCAAGGACATCTTGTGTTTGCTTCATCCAGCACTCACTCACTCGTTCTTCAGAACTGCCTACCTGGTGGTGTTGTCTTAGTGTTTTGAGATCCTGTGCTTATAAGATGATAGATTAGAAAGAAGAAAAAGAAAAGAAAAAAAAAAGAACAAAAGCAAACATTAGACTACAGTTATAAACGTTGTCATGCAAGTTTCACGTACTTCCTTAAATGAAGTAAACACAGGATGATGGAAGAAATATACAGTTAAATCACACTGGGATCAATACTAAAATTTGTAATGAAAAGCCTTCCCCTTTTTTAATAATGACATCAAAGAATTAAAATCAGAGTTTGTTTTACAGGAGCTGAAACTGATTTACAGGAGTGCATTCATTCCAAAGGAGTAAGAAGCTGTCTGGGGAGCAAAAGCTCATGGGTGCAAAGATGGTACATGGGAAGGAACATGCCTCAGGTTCCCTGCTGCCTGTAAGACAGGAATGAGGAAGAAAAAAATACAGCATTCTTTCTTACTTAATATGCACACACACAAACTCCTTAATTCACATAAGCACGTATCTTTGAAATCAGTATCACAGACAACTAAACTGGGAGTGTACCACACCAACATCTGGAGGGAGCGGCTAGTCATGCTTGAGGATTCTCTCTTAGCATTCAGAAGAAGAAAGCTCAAATCAACAAAGTTGGGGGAAAAAAAAGAGAGGAAAATATGCCTTCCAAAATACAAGCTTCATTCTAGATATAGCAGAGACAGTATGCTACCATTAACAAAACAGTTTAAAATATTATCTTGGAGATATAAAATATCTCCAAGAAGATCAAACATAACAGGATAACAGGCTAGCACCCTGAAAGTGCTATTTGCGCTGTTACAATTTAAAAAACAAAAAGGTCAAGTTTGGTTTTGTCTGCTTCAAACCATAATTCTAGAGTAATATTCAGAAGTGCAAGGGCTCCAGTCATACTCAACCTCTTCCTCACTTGGGGAATTTACTTTTTTATATTATTTTTAGAAAATCTACACCATAATCCTAGAAAAATGCTCCTGCCATGAGCTGGGGGTGGGGGTGTTGTGGGGGGGGGTGGTTGTGGGGGGATGGTGTGTGTTTTACATTGGTAAAAATTGACATAGAGCATGTTTTGCATTCCACCATTCTACTATTTTGCTGGAACGCCCACTTGAATGCAGAACCCTCCTTGCACTACCTCAACAGTAGCTCACAGGCTCCTTGAAATTGCTACTAGATAAACCAGATATTCTAGAAACTAGGTACAACACCCTGTACTGCATGGGTGGACAGCTCATCACACAGTGCTGTACCACTTGTGCAGGCCGCTCCACTGTGCAATAGTACGAAACAGATACTCAACAAAATTCTGTATGTTAAAACATCCGAAATTCTTAAAAGCTCTTCACAGAGAAGGCCTGTCAGCTTGCTTTTCTACCTACTCAGAAAAGATTAGAAAAGAGGTGATGTAAGTATTCAAGCACTTCTATTTGTGTGGAGTACAAATCCTATCAAGTAAAAAAGCTTACAAAGAACAAAGTGAATGAAAGCAAAAGGAAAGAAGAAATGCCAACAGCTCAGTTTAATGAAGTTGAGTTCTGCTGGACCACAGAGAGACAGACATATTTAGTAAGAGGCCTCTTATGCCACAGTAAGTTCAAAAATGATTCTAGGTGTCTTGTCTTGATGTGCTGCTAAAAAATCATTACATTATTGTAGAGTGATATATCAGCCACAGAACATTTGGTCTACTTACCTGGTATTATCTGATTTAAACTTAGGCATATAATACACCGAGTTTTTATGATTTAGTGTTTTACTTTAGCCCTGTAAACTTCGCAAGCGTTCAACAGAAAGACAAACAGTTACAATAGGTGGCTATTTCTGGCAGGTTTTTTTCCATCAAAGAGCCCAAGTTAGACACAGTATATCACAGAACTGAAGGAACAGCACGTATCAACACTGGGGTTTTTTGTTTGGGGTTTTTGTTGTGTTTTGTTTTCCCCTCCCCTTGTGGGAAGTTTGTAAAAACCAAAAAATGTCTTTTCATAAAGATTCCTAAAAATAGCAAGTTTTATAGATGAGCTCATGTGACAATTTTTTAAATTTTATTTTAAAGAAAAAAGTACCTGTTAAAAAGATACAGAAGGGCATAGAGCACAGTCATGAATTTCACTTTCACAACAGCAAGCACAGAGTTTCTTTCCCAACGAAATAAAGTGCCGTCACAGACACTAACAGGCTTTCACTCACAACACTGAAAGTCTTACCAGAACTTGAGTCACACAGTACAAAATTTTAAAATGTATTTTCTTAAAATAAAATTGAAGTCTTTTTGTGATCTAGGGAATGAAGTGAGACATTTTGCTAGCCAAAGTTCTAATACAGGAAGGACTCAAGCCAGGGCCTGTGATACACAGGAATGTACGTGCATACATACATTTCAATACTCTGTTTTCTGTTTTAAGAAAGAGTATTCAGAATTGTCCATGACTTACATCTGAGTCATTTGAAAAACATCCACTGAATACAACCCAAGATCTAAATTACAATGAAGTTGTTCCTTCCATTGCAATTTATAGCAGCCCGACAAGATCCTGCAACAACTACCTTAAATCACAGACACTTTAGTTTACACATCCCCAATATTGCAGAAGCTGATGTGTGGCAGAAAGAGCAGACAAGCTTCCTAAATAAAGACAAGTAATGAAAAACTTCTCCACTACTTTCCCTTACATCCACTACTGCTACTTTTAGTTGTTCCTACCTGGAAATCCAGGGTTCCAAAAGGACGTATTTAACTGCAAATATTAAACTACTCAAAACAGCTGTATGAAATAATGTACAATCTTTGTTTCTTTTTAAGCCTTTTGTTGATCATTTTGCTTAGATACATACTGCATTTATATCAAACATAATTAAAAAACCGCTACACTTCTTGTCAAGGAACGGAACACTGGAAGAAGAAAACTCTGCATTTTTAATTCTCACTATTTAAGACTTTCCAACTCCACATAATAAAGAGTGCAATCTACTGGTACAGACTGTAGTATCAGATATTTCCACTGCTAGCTTTAAGATTCTGCAAGAACTCAGACCCCACATTCACATGCCTCTCCTTACAGTTTACAAGCAAAATCTGTGAATTCAGAAAAAGAAATGTTTGCCTTCTAGAAAAGGCCAAGTATAATTTCTATAATTAGGACGCAAATGTGAACATAAGCACCTGTTTATCAAAGAAAGCCTGTACATGTTAAATATACAATTTGATACTTACCATGCTCTCACATTTTACGTTTCGGTTACGGAAAACTACAAAGCCCTCAAAGGAGATGTCAAAGCCCAGGTGTCTGAACAGCACATGCGGAGGCTTTGCTAGCCCAGACTCGATTTGTCCCCTTAGTCACTCATCCTGCCTCCACACAGCGCAAGTAGCTCTGGGGCAGGCAGCAAGAGCTCTGTGAAAGCGAGGAAACCAAGGCAGCACGATCAGGCCAACAACAGCAGAGCAATGCAAGCGTGGGAAGTTAATTTCATTAAAATAAATAACTACTTTTGTAGCAAGAAAATACTGAAAGCTCGTTCAAAGCATTACGACACAAACTCTTACAACATTAAAAGCACAAATTTTAAACACTCAAAAATGTAGTCAAACACTCTCCCTGGACTGGAAAGTGAGTGGCAAGTCAGCTTTTGGTATACTGGGGACAGGTGGTGGGCTGTGGAGGTAAACCCAGGGAACTGCTGCTGACATGCCTCCACTGAGCAATGATATTAGTGCTGCCACCTAAGCAGATGGGGCAAGAGAGTTTGCTCTGTTCCCGGCCAGAATGGCAGGAAGAGAGTACAGATAGGTAAAACCCTGCCTTTCATCCAGAGATGTTAGTAAGACTAAGCTGTCTGTGAGGAAGAAAACAGGTTCTGCTCTCCAAGGCAGGCCAGGCAGGTGAAGTGCTGAAAAGTTCCTTCCTGCATGATTGCGTGGCATGAAATATCCTCAACGTTGTATTACTTCCTACACAGGAAAACCACAGTCTTAAACCTGCAGGTACTTACCCCACCAAGATTTGAGTGATTCTTTAAAATGGTGCAAGGCAAAGCACAACATAACCCTCAAAGCATAATTCTGCTTTTAAGAACAAAGTCTAACATCCTTTAATTAGAGTCAACAAAAATGCAGATGTCTTGAATGCAACATAATATCAACTATCTCCATAAGAAATGCTGTGTCTACCTAGACAATCTAATTTTAAAATGAAACCATATTCCTAGAAAACCAACTACCTAGAAATAAACTACATGTATATGTGGCATTGCTGGAACAGATGAGACCAATTAACATTTATTTGCTTTCCAGCTCCAACATGATCTTTACTTTTCAAAGACCCAACCAGCTATTGCTTAGTCATTCGATGCACTAGGTGAATGAACCAGTACTGCTCAGAAACCCTCCTTCTTTCTCCATGCAGGTTTCAGAAGGGACAAATAATGCTGCCTCACAGAAGTCAGGCAAAGAAATGGGCTGTACTATCCTGGTTAGACCAGGTCTGCAGCCCGGAGTACAGAGATTTTAGAAGTTCACAAGTAATCCTCCCACTGGGGATGAGGGAACAGAAATCGGTTAGTTTAAGAGAAGCCATGAAAAAAAAAAGCCACGGGGTGGCACTGCAGGTAGGCTATATTTTGAAACTACTTGGCTCTTTACTCTTTTCCAGGCAAATCAGAGCGTATCTAATCCCACCTGTAGAAAACAGGAGACTGGTTCATTAATTTTTCTTCAAGCATCGTGTTGTCCAGCAACAAAGATCTCTAGAACATAAATCACATCTTAAAAGAGGTACTCTACTGCAGAGATATCAGAGTATTTTATAAATCCATTAAACAGTATTTAAAAGCATAACACAAGAATGCTATTGTAAAGATACTCTAAGAATTGGTAGGTATTTTGGGTGTCAGTTGATTTTGAAATAATTTAAGACAAACTATCCATAAAGCATGTGCATTTTCATACAAAAGCTAAAGAATTTTCTTCGTACCGTAACTTTTTATCAATATTGGGACAGCAAAAACTTCTAAACAGTTCTCTCTTCCTCTGAAAGGAAGAACAGTATCCACTTCTGAGAAAGCAAATGAAAGTCTGTAGAAGTCTTAGTACTGCATTCAACACTATCATGTCCTTTTAAAATATTTTCCTTCTCATGCACAAAAGAATCAGCCATCATTTCATCCAAAATAGAATACTTAGTACAGCAATATTTCAAAGCTATACTTCGGAGTCTATTTAATCTGCTTTGTTGGCTTCCTCTCCCCCAAATTTCAAATCCCTGTCATTTGAGTTAAAAGAAAAAACATTTGCAAGAAAACCTATTCCTGTTCATTTAGTGAAGAAACTGATTTTCAAAGGAGATTTGGAGGTCATCCAGGGTTGCAACAGTTACTTTCTACTTCATAAAACAAAAGGTTCCTTCAAAGTATAAACCTGATATTTCAGTAGATTCTAAACTAACAGACAATATGCACACAACTATTTTAGTCACCTGAAGTCCTAGATCATTTTAAGTTTTCAGTTTGAAAGTATGACCAGCAACAGTCTTCCTTGTCAATGTTTCTAGTAATAAATGAAAATAAGCCAAAAGTTGTATTTTAGTTCAGTTGCATCATACTATAAACTAGAACACTGACTCATCTGCTCTCATTTTTGTTACCCCAGAGAACAAGAATTCTGAAAAACAGAAAGTTTGAACTTCTGTCTGAGGGAATAAAGAGTGGATTGGTAATTGTTCCAACTACCAAGTAACTATAAACCATGCTTTCTGCTGCAAGTTGCTCCTTGTATTTCTTAAACTGTTTGTATATGGAGATTATGCTGTCTAATAGCAAAATAACATTAATATATTGGCAAAGAAGTACACCAGTATAGCAGTGGCTTTAACATTCAATAAGGCAGATGATTATGTAAAAGCACTGATTCCTGAAGCCATACAAATGATATTGGAGCGTATTATTTACCTATTTTGCTGACTCTTACACTAAAGCACTACATTCTAGTAGTTGCAGAACACATGCCTGACAAATACTTAGTTAACAAGCTAGTAACCTGGTAAAATAAATTTATTTTCATGCCAAAAACTCAGTGCCTGGAGTCAGTATTTCTCATGAATCATCTATTTAAATAGAAAAGTATTTAAGACGCCCCCAAAAATCCCACCAACCAACCACAAAACACAGAGGAAAATACTTATTACTGAAAAGATTTAGCTATTATTATTTCCTCTGCTTGGGTTTGGAGAGCAACGGCTTCTGCTGAAGTGTTTGCTTGTAGACACTGTATAACTACGCTTACAACACTTCATACAATAACTTCCCAGTTCATCAATTACATATACTATAATATTGTTTACATATAACTCAACAAGGTCATGTGCTTATGCAACTAATGGAAGTGAGCTCCATCAATTCTAAATAAAATAAACTATTTAAGTTAAAAATAGACACTAGATGCAATCTAATAGAGATTCAAATGTTTTCTGTCCACCTCTATTGCCACCTATACCATTATTAACAGAAAGCTAAACGAAACTGTAACTATTTGGGAAGTAGGTACTTTGCTCATCAAGGCCATACCCTTAAAAGTATGGTCTCCGAGAAAGCTGTGTATAATGAGATACATGGAGGAAGAAACTAGCACATCTTCTGTTTGAGTTCTGTTTTCTTCTGCTTTTTAATTTCCTTAAGGCAGAGAAGTGTTCATGGTTAATTTGTACATATTTTGTACAGGTTTGGAATAATGCCTCAGGATGGCACTAGGAACCCTATGACATTAAATTGCTAATTTTGCTAATCATTTTGCTAACAATCAAATTGCTAATCATAATTTCAAAACTAGCCAATGCATTAAGCTTCCATAGTTGGTCATTAGTAACTTGAACAGCACTTGGTCTGTGATATGGCATTACACACACACCCCCAAGGGGGGAAACGAGGGGGGGGGGGAATCAAATACTACAATTTTAACTCACAAAAACCAAATTCCAAAGAAAGGATTCTGCCAAGCCTAGTCCTTTCTCACCCACTGTAGAACAAAACAAAAGCAAAACAAATATGTTTTCACATCTTGAGTATCTGAGAACTTCATACCTATTTATTTATGGAGATGACTAAGAAGTTCCCTTCATTTTTCAAATATCCCAGAACAGAAGTATTTGTTCAAGAACATAAAGAACAGAAGTTAAACGGCTGCACAGCTTTTGGCACTGCAACGCAAAACATTTATGTCCAATTCCTAACAACTGCAGTGTCACACAATTTTACACTCTTCCTCAAAAGTGCAATCAATATGTAGCCCAAATTGCTATACAACCCACAGGAATTTGGATATAAGAAAACAAATTTAAGAAAAGCAAAACAAAACACCGCACACAACTATTCCTAGCCAGCACTGTGAGACACATACTTACATTCCCATGGAACTTTAACAGTACAAGGAGCACGGCCACATGTTCCCTTGAGGCCATGCACAACTGAACTACTGGACAAAGAACAACTTCTGGTCCCCATCACTTGCAGATACACACAGATCATGGGAACTAATTTTCTCTGGGTCACTTGGCTACACAGCTGTGTGCGCCATTTGTTTTTAGAACACAAATGTCTTTCTTTAAACAAACAACCAATTACTGCAAGATCAAAAAAAATCAGATAGGACAAAAATATTTGTATTGCCAGTATGGTATACTTGACAGCATAAGCTAAAAACATATGTAAAGTTCTTATTTCACTGGACAGTACAAGAGTATCTTATGAGTACAAATTCTACCAAATTAAAAACATAACAGTTTAGAAAGGTGACTATTATCATCAGATCACTCCCAGGAGTCCAAAAACTATTCTGCATAAGTCCCATCACACTATGACAATCTTGTCTCTGTCTCTTGCTGACGTATGACTAAAACTTATGCTAACTTTCTGCGTTTTTCTAGGGGAAACAAATTTATTTTATTGTCTACTTAAAAGGGAGATTCATAACAGCTATCAAGATTATCTGATGGATCAAAAAGGTATTCTCACTCCTGGATTTCTACTCAGTTTTAAAATGTAGCCTGCATACATGAAGACTTCTTCAACAATTTCAGTAGAACTGGGAAGTGAATGAACATAGAGAACGGATGTAATCATGTAACTGTAGCTACCATGGTACAGAAGAGGTTTTGTGCTGAAAGTGCTGGGGCAGCCACAAAGTATGTTTGTTAGACAAACTTGGTCTACTATTGACTCAGACATACAGATAGGAATCAGAGAAATAGGCTACAGCTTTATTCGTCACTTCAGATATGTACAGAGGCCCAAACAAGCTGTGACTTACTGCTAGGAGGTACCAAAATTCACCTGTCAAATTAGGGATTGCAGTAGGTAAAGAGAGAGGAAACAGACCCCATGATTCTGAATGCCTTCATCATCCTCCTCTTCATAAGGTCCACCAATCTTTCACCATCTTCCATATCCAAGGACCAGCCATTGGCTACATAACATCATTGGATCCCACTGCTCATCACAGTATGAACTACTAGACCACACCTTCTAACTACTAACCAACAGCCTGGTTGAATCTGTTTTCTAAACAAAAATTAACATAACTAAATAATGGTTCTTCATAAAACACCTTGCAACAGTGCACTATTACCATGTGTGCAGTCACATGGTTTCTCAAGCTCACCACCATTTCTAGTCTCATAATTCTATTTTCTGCATACTTGCTGATGTGAAACAACAGGGTTGAATAGGGGATACATCTGTCACTGCAACACTGCAGGCTACGTGGAATGTTATTTTAGACTTAAATTTAAGTATGATCCATCAACCTTTAATAATATTCTATACCATTAGCTTTCTGGGGTCAAAGGCAGCTAATAAGGATACCAGGTGGCTGTCAAAAGCAGTGAATCATAATAATGACATAGGCTTCTGCAAAAATTGCAAGACAAATTTTACAGCTAGGCCGAGTCATAATTTCTCTGTCTTTTTACTGGTCTTTTTTAGCCCCAATTACATGGCTACATAACTTTACCACAATTGATGCTAAGTGATGCAGACAAGTGACTGGTAAAGGAGAAAATAGGATCATAGAATCATTTATGCTGGAAAAGACCCTCAAGATCATTTAGTCCAACAACAAACCTAACAGTTGCAAGTCCTCACCTTTTTCACTGGAGAGGTGAAACTGCCTCTTCAGGTTGTCCACTCCTGTTCATATTCTTTTAAGTTTCTTAAATAAGAAAAAGAAGAAAGGAAAATGTCCCCACTTGCTCGTAGAAGGCAAATCCACAACATCCCACTGGGTAACACTGGCTAGAAGTCCCAGCACTCCACACTTCTTACGTGATGTGGCTGGATATGAATAAGAACACATACTGAAACTAGAAATAACAATCTTTCTGCTCTTCTTGAGCTTATGTGAAGCTCCACGCTGTGGTCAATGACAGCTGGAACCACAGATTCCTGAAGAAAAATATGTATATTCAGTGTACTGGTTTGTGTACCTGGAATTCAAGACACTTAGCTAAGGAAAGTGTGTAATCAGAATTAGTTTAGCATTTGGCAGATTATTTCTACTATTGGCAACGACCAACAGTGACAACATATACAACATTGTTATCTGAAAACATGCAGAAGTTTTAAGATTATGCTCTAGAAAACAAAGGAAAGTGCTTGAATCATTGTCTGTGAGTACACATATATGTGTAAGCACATGTAGATCAAAAGAACAACTCAAATGAGTAAACAGTGATTCTGGTAGTATTTGGAGTCAGCTCCTTTCACCTGCAAAACGTACTCTTGCCTATATGCCACAAACAAATATGGATGGATGAATGAATAGCTTAATTTCATCAACACAATGAAACACAATTCCATATATTCACCAAGTCTAAGACTTGGTATTGTTATGTCTGGTCTTCTAACTAGAAGTTAAGATTAGTCTGAGGTCGTAGCAGGAGAGCGCAGTCTCAAGATATACCACAGAACTTCTTTATACAGCCTAAAATTTTTTTTTTTTTTTTTTTTGCTTTTTTTAAACATATACGTACATTGTAAAACTCAAGACAGTAGAAACTGAAATGAGCTCGCTGTTTGCCAAGACAGAGCAGGCCCTTTCTTACGTTTTGGAGAAGGTACATACAAGGTTAGCTGCCTAAGGATCCAGTTACAGGCCTTGGTACCCGTTCTGATTTTATCATGTAGACCTTTCAAAAAATTCTGAATATTTTATAGCCAAATTCCAATCTGAAACTCCCACTCACAGAGCTCAAGGGACGTAAATCATCTCCTTCCTTTCTAGGCATCCTCTGCCTTCAAATGTGACACTGTTATGTTCAAATCAGACCAAATTATCAAGTGTAGATAGTTAAGGTGACATTAAGCAGACAACATTGCAATCTACCCAGTCAATTCTTTGATATTGGCATGCAGTGACCACAAGATGGTTGAGTTTTGGATACTGCAAGGTAAAAGTAGGGCTATACTGTTGGATTACAACCTTGGACATCAAGAGGGCCAACTTTGGCCTCTTCAAAGACCTGCTAGGAGAAATACCATGAGCAAGGCTCTGGAAGGCAGGAGGGTCCCAAGACAGCTGGACAGTATTCAAGAGCCACTTCCTCCGAGCTCAAGATCGGTGCATCCCCAGGAGGGAGAAGTCAGGCAGAGGAGCCAGGAGACCCTCATGGACAAGCAAAGAGCTTCTAGAGAAACTCAGATGGAAGAGGGAGGTGCACAGTATGTGGAAAAAGGCACTGGCCACTTGGGAGGAATATAGGAATATTGTCAGGGTATGCAGAGATGCGACGAGGAAGGCCAAGGCCCACTTGGAATTAAATCTGGCAAGGGATGTCAAAGAAAACAAGAAGGGCTTCTTTAAATACATCAGCAGCAAAAGGAAGACTGCAGATACAGTGGGCCCACTGCTGAACAAGGAGGCACCCTGGCGATGCAGGATGCAGAGAAGGCAGAGTTACTGAATGCCTTCTTTGCTTCAGTCTTTACTGCTAAGGCTGGCCCTCAGGCATCTCAGCCCCCAGAGAAGAGAGGACAAATCTGGAGAAAGGAAGGCTTGACATCAGTTGAGAAGGATTGGGTCAAAGATCACCTATGCAAACTGGATCCTCACAAATCCATGGGCCCCGATGGGATACACTTGCAAGTGCTGAGGGAGTTGGCAGATGTTCTTGCCAAGCCACTCTCCATCATCTTTGAAAGGTCATGGAGGACAGGAGAGGTGCCCGAGGACTGGAGGAAAGCAAATGCCATGCCCATCTTCAGAAAGGGCAAGAAGCAGGGCCTGGGGAACTATAGGCCAGTCAGCCTCACCTCCACCCCTGGAAAGGTGATGGAGCAGTTCATCCTGGAAGTCATCTCCAGGCAGGTAGAGGACAAGAAGGTTATTAGAAACAGTCAACATGGATTCACCAAGGGAAGCTCATGCTTGACCAACCTCACAGCCTTCTGTGATGGTGTGACTGCCTGGGTTGATGAAGGGAGAGCAGTTGATGTTGTCTCTCTTGACTTCAGTAAGGCATTCGACACTGTCTCCCATAGCATCCTCACAGGCAAGCTAAGGAAGTGTGGGCTGGATGAGTGGACAGTGAGGTGGATTGAGAACTGGCTCAGCAACAGAACTCAGAGGGTCGTGATCAATGGAGCAGAGTCTGGATGGAGGCCTGTAACTAGCGGTGCTCTCCAGGGGTCTGTGCTAGGTCCAGCCCTGTTCAACATCATCATCAATGACCTGGATGAAGGGACAGAGTGTACCCTCAGCAAGTTTGCGGATGATACCAAGCTGGGAGGAGTGGCTGATACACCAGAAGGCTGTGCTGCCATCCAGCGAGACCTGGACAGGCTGGAGAGCTGGACCCAGGGGAACCTCATGAAATTCAACAAGAGCAAGTTGCAAGGTCCTGCACCTGGGGAGGAACAACGCTATGCACTGGTACAGGTTTGGGGCTGATCTACTGGAAAGTGGCTCTGTTGAGAAGGACCTGGGAGTGCTGGTGAACAACCAGCTGACCATGAGCCAGCACTGTGCCCTTGTGGCCAAGAAGGCCATCGATATCCTGGGCTGCACTAAAAGGAGTGTCGCCAGCAGGTTGAGGTAGGTTATCATCCCCCTCTTCTCTGCCCTAGTGAGACCACAACTGGAGTACAGTGTCCACTTTCGGGCCCCTCAGTTTAAGGACAGGGAACTGCTTGAGCAAGTCCAGCAGAGAGCTACCAAGATGACCAATGGACTGAAGTATCTCCCTCATGAGGAAAGGCTGAGACACCTGGGTTTGTTCAGCTTGCAGAAGAGAAGACTGAGGGGGAATTTCATCAATACCTATAAATATCTAAAGGGTGGGTGTCAGGACGATAGGACTGGACTCTTTTCAATAGTGCCCAATGACAGGACAAGGGGCAACGGGCACAAGTTGGAACACAGGAAGTTCCACCTCAATATGAGAAAAACTTCTTCCCTGTGAGGGTGCCAGAGCAGTGGCACAGGCTGTCCAGGGAGGTTGTGGAGTCTCCTTCCCTGGAGACATTCAAAACCTGCCTGGATGCGTTCCTGTGCCCCCTGCTCTGGGTGTCCCTGCTCAAGCAGGGGGGTTGGACAAGATGATGTCTAGAGGTCCCTTCCAACCCCTACCATTCTGTGATTCATTCTGTGATATGCCAGTTTTATCCCTCACCAGCCCTCTTTATTTCCAACACAATTATAATAACATAATACAATATGAAGGAACAAACAAAGCAGATCTCAGAGCTACCGCTATTACTTCACTGCATTTGCTGTATGTTAAACTTAAAAGCAAATTGAGTGATCTCTTATACTTACTACCATTTCAGTATTGCACTAATTGCAGCAATAATCTTTGCATCAGCAGACCAATTTAAAATAGAAGTCGGGGTATATAAGCTGGGACTACGAAATGCTACAGTATAATGCAAATATTCTTCCTAAAAGACAATTAGCCAAAACAGATCAGATTAATAAAATTGGCTCTGGTCAGGTTAGAGTACCTTCCAGCAAGTACACTTAAAGTTTTTCTGGTGACAAAGCCAACTTTTAACAACAGGAACCACTGGTCTCCCTGACTATTATGGTTTAAAGCCTTTCATGAAGTACCAGAGACGCTGTGAAAAACATGTTCCTTATGAGGTTTTTTAATCTTTTTATTTACTTCTTTTGACTGAGGATCTTTGCATGTCAAAATGGAGGCTTGATCAGTGAAAAATTTTATCCAAATTTATCAGCTCCTTCTACTTAATTTCTCCTTGATTTAATTCCCAGGATAGCAGTTACTTTTCTGTTAATTGTAAGGTCAAAGAGGACCTCATGGAAGCAATAAGCAGCAGGAACTAAATAAACAGAAGACCGGATCTTTAATGCAAATGTGTTTCCTGAAGGAAAGGAGTCAATCAGTGCAGATAATGTAGTACAGAAGCAGGAAAAAAGTTAAAGTCACATGTTCTAAAACAATCTCTTCAGAAGATTTCTCACTGGAACATAAGTAGCTCTTCAAAACCAGTGCCCTGCTGAGGAACTTACATACTTGCCAAAGTTTAAATTACTAATCAAAAGCAACAGCTATTTTCTTTGTGGATGAAAAGTTTTGATACGTGCTCAAAAATTTAAAGAAATCAAACAAAAAAATCACAATAATGTTCAGGTACAATACAACCTGCACAGTGAAAGCTGTCCGTGTGAGTGTGTAAGTGAGACAAGACCTCCAGAATACATCCTCCTTCATTAGAAGTTTTAAGAAAAATAATACCGGCAGCATAATTAAGAGGCCTCCAGAGTACTGAACCAGTTCAAATAATGCTTAATTCTTTTCATATCCAACATTTACAAGGTCACATCAGGGTAATTCCACAGCATGACTCCTGATAACCACGCTTCTCACCTGTTAAAGAACACCATGCATTTAAATGAAAAGCTAGAAGTTAAAATTTTTCTTTAATGACCACAGGGCATGACTACTTAAAAGTTATATGCATTTTTTTAAAAAATCACTCGTCTACCCTATATCATTACCTACCCTTTTTTGATGAACTACTGCTACAGACACTAAGACATCTGATAACTGACAAACGTGTTTTCAAATAAACTAGTGTCTCACTCCAGAAAAGGTTCTCCCTCCATAGAAATTACATATCTCTCTGTATATAATATGGTATCCTCCCAAGTACATTCAGAGTAACTCTCTCTGTACTACAGAACTCATTGCGTTTCAACAAAAAGATTTCCTACAACTGTTTCATGCAGACAAACAAATTCAAGATTTTGAGACTTCCTCCTGTTCCACCCCTTTGAAAAAGCAGAAAGAAGCAAATTAGTGAGGCCCTGCTTCTTAAGAAATACATCCATTAATTGATACTGGCATACAGTTACATCCCAGTGTTAAATCTAAAGTTATTATATCAGCATTTATGTTAAAAAGTAATGGAAAACGCTCCAATAGGTATCCCCTGAGAGGAGAGCATCTCACCTCCAGTACTTTTGACTGAATAGTTTTCTATGTGTACACTACATAAGTGTGATTTCGAAAGTAGTTCAAACACCAGGAGCGTAGCTTAACCTACTACAACCAGTTCTCTCAACTGCGAAAATATAGGAGTAATGAGTGATGTTCCAGAATAACAGCACTATTTAGCCCCTTAAAGAAGTTGCTATTTCAAATGCACTACCAGCTGAACAACAGGACTGAAATGCCTTTTGGAACATCATATTATAGACGTATTCTTCCTTAGGCATTACAACAACTTGTTACATAAGCCTAAACAGCTCCTGCAACATCCTTCTCTCAGAACTTCAGGGAAATGTAGAAAAGCAATAGTAAATAACAGAAAAGTCATTCTGAATATCAAACTCCATGAAAACTATAAATCTGAAAGATGAATTTATAATTCAGTATAAAGTAAAATCAATATTAAAACAATATTACGTTTATGCTGTAAAGCCTTCAAAAGGATTTTGAGGGCTTTCAAAGGCATTGAAAAATTTCAAAAGGCTTTAAAAAATGCTTTTTTTTTCTTTGAAAGATTCTTTCAAGAGTGAAGCATATCTGCTTTCCCTTACAGTTCTGCATAACTGACTCACCATTGCCACCTTCTCATTTTCTTATCAGACTCTCTGTTCCTCTATCGTGTAGGCATCAGCAGCATAGAGTGTTTTCAAACCTGATTCATGGTCAGGGGTCTTACTGCAGGAGGTTAACTCTGCACTCAAGTGCAAATACTAAGAGGCTGACAACTCTCTACTAACCAGGGTAAACTGCTATGCTAAAAATCACTTTATCAAAATAGACCTGGTTTCGAGGACTTATCCCAAAAAGTTTTCTATAAAAGCACATGTAATATTACAGGAACACGATTTAACCTTTGTCCATATACTTATTGTTGCTCCAGATTCGGCTACTTCTGCCTAAGAGAAACTTACTTATATTTCTTAAGTAACAATCTAGGCTATCCTACAGTGTACTACAGATCTACTGTGGGGATTAGACTAGATGATCTTCAAATGTCCCTTCGAACCCAAACAATTCCGTGATTCTGTGATTTCCCTGAAGATAAAAATAAACTGGTGGAATCCAAAACCAGAGAATTAGTTTGACATGCTTCCTTCCTAAAGGGAGAAAGTGCACTTGGATACAGTGCTCAAAGGCATAAAAAAAAAATTATTTTAAAAACAAAATTAAAGGCAACACCATTCTAGTCAGCATTGAAGAACAGTAGAACAGTACCCTAAATAGGATGTGGAATAAGGGCAGAGACACGCTTTAAAAGACCTTATGAGAATAAACAAAAAACGGCTGGCTTAGCCTGTCAAACAAAAATTTAAAGGGGCTATAAGTGAACTCTTTTTAAAAACAAAAAAAAAAAAAAGACAAGGAAAGGTCAGACACCAGCAAGGGGAGAAAGCCACCTGGCCATTTCCAGATGACATGACTAAGTGGACACAACTTGAACTGGCAGGGTTTAAGAGGCACTGGGGAAACAATCCACATACCCCCTCAGTAAACCACCTTTGGCTTGAATATAGGAAAGGTGTTTTCTATTGTATAATCTAAGGAACCATAAAGAGATAAAAATAACCACATTCTGTTTGTGCTATTGAATAGGGATTAAAATAACTGGCAGTGTTTTAAGTCATGAACTAGAGGTGGATTCACCAGGTCACAACTGGAAAAGGAGAACTGCCCGTCCTTGATAAGCATGGCAATTACCATTCTTTTATATACAGAACTACTCTAAGGGAGTACAGCTTCCTTACACAGCAATAATAGCATATCCTTTGATTTATACAGTAGTCCTCCAGCAATACAACCAACATCCTGTTTTCATCTTAAAGTACAGCTGGGCAGTTGTTTTCAGGCTTTATTTTTCAGAGTTCCTATAACTGAGTCCTTTCCCACTACGAGAAACAGCACCCTCCTATTTAGCAGCACCTTCTCTCCCTGGTTCTTTCCTTCTGAAAATTCTAATATGGTACTTACCTGATCTACAGAGTATATATATGTATACGAAGTGCTCTGAAACAATGCAACTGAAGTTTATAAATATTAACTTTAAAAAGTAACACACTTCTCCCACCCAGGAAGTCCTGTAAAAATGCCCAAGAAAATTCAGAGAAAAAGGATTGTCTTACTTTATGGCTTTCAGAGGAAAGGACAGAAATACTGCTCGAATGATCTAAGCTCTAAGACCTCACCAAGGCCTTAAAATACACACACAAATTCCTGAGATCTGAAACCATCTCTAAGTACTCCCTGGATTTAGAATTTTTCCCAGAGTAAAACAAAGAATCTCTATAAAATGCCTAAAAGAATATATAAAAATTTTATTAGACACCTCTTAGATGATTTTAAGTATTTAATAATTTTGTACCCTGTGTTATCGCAACAGTCAGAATCCAGTATTTTCCACATTCCGACCCATGAAAGTAACCAGCCAAATAGCATTTTGAATTATTTACATGCTCATACTCTGTAACCATGCAGTAACTCATGAACATGCCATTCACATGGTGTCACACTTTAGAAATAGAAGGACCAAGAGTGCTTAACTGTTAACAACTGTACTTGTTCAAAACAGTTTTAGAAGAAATTGTTGCTTCTTGAATACATTAAATCACTAAAAACATAAAATGACAACTCTATTGCTAGTTATATGTACAAGACAGAGACATTTTTTACCAATTTATCTTCAAGCAATTAGTAAGCACCATGCTAGCAGAATGCCAGTGGAAACAAAAAGGCAATATAGGGCAAACTTCTCCAAAATTAGAAACTAATGACCCTGACTCAAGAGCACTAGAGAACCTTGAATTTGTCTATACTGGTCAAAAAAGGCCTGGGGTGGAGGGGGTTGGGGGTGGTGAAGGGGGAAGGATAGGCAAAATTACCACCCACACAGCTATAACAACAGACGCTTCAGACAAGGTGCATGGATCAGAACATCACCTAGACCAGAGCTTCTACTCTTGTCCTTAATGGTAGTACCTATATCAGGAACAAGCTGCAGATAGTTTGTTTGCTAAAATCTCTCTAAAATTTATCCCCATTTCCCCAAACTTAACTGCAGTAGGTCAGTGCTTCACAGAATGTTGTGATAGAACTGAAGTTAACATGCTGAAAAACAGATCAGGTAATCAATCTGGAAGAAAAGTTCATGGGCAGCTATCTACACAGGTGACAGAAGCCCAAGGAGACACAAGCAAGACAGAACTAAAATTTAGCTGCAAACTCTGTGAAATTGAGAAGTTCACCCTCATTCTACCGAGTAAAACTCTTAAGTGCTAGTAACATAAATCCCATCCACCTCTCCCAAGAGCCACATTTTCTCTCTCCCAGTAAGTAAGGGTTGGGTTTCGAATGCCACCCAAAGGAGGAAATCCATGGCGAGAACTCTGGCTTCATATCGGAGAATAGATTCGCGTTGTGGCCAACAGCCATCCAGCTGTTCTTCCAACACACACAAAACAACAATGACCAGAATTTTTTGAATTCTTATTACGTGGATATAAAGTCACTACCATAGTGCTGTTAGCTTAAAAAAGAAAGGCTCTCTTTGGATCCAGAAATTCAAAGTTGACACTTCAAAAACATCCTCAAACTAAAAGAATATCCTAAGGTGAACACAGGCAAGGGAAGAGGGCCTAAAGCAACAAAAACCTTGCCTAACCTTAAAAAGAGAAAAAGGAATTACCTCAGAATTTTGTGATTACAAACAGCTTATCACTGACAACTTCTAACTAAAGAAAAGGACATGAAGCTGCAACAAGAAGCTTACTCTACCAGCTCAACAGCAGAAGCGATCCTACTCAGTTCAGAAGACGACACTGAAACTTCCACCTAGACTGTCCGTAAGGGAGGAAGAGAGGTATGCAATCTCTGTTAATTATTCAACTACTAATAAAAAAAAAAAAAAGGGGGGGTGGGGGCTGGGTTTCAAGAGTGAATCTCCATATCCAGTGCCAGATCTCTGAATGAATCAGTCTTCCTCATAAAGAGCCACCAAACCACTTTTTTTTTTTGCTGCCACTTCACTATTTAACTGAAAAAATTTGTTACTCAAAGCCACAGATAAACACAATGGTACATAATACTGGTACAGCGACATCAGTTTGAGGATGTGATTCACGTTTTCTGACAGGTCCCATTTCCCTGTCAGAAGCCAAAAGTTTTTTACTGGGTTGAGCTTAATGACTGAGTTTTTACAATTTCAACAAATGCTACGCCATGTTTAGCTATCCCCTCCCATCTTACATAAAATATCACATGCTCTTTTACAGACAGGAGATCTTTCTACCACGCTGAGCATTTATTCACATGATACCATAAACTGACTCAAGGAAACACCCTCAGTATATGACCAAGATGTGAAACGTGATGTGGCAGGATGTGGGAAAAGCCAATAACTGTAGATAGAGTTTTCCACATCTCATTGGTTTTTTGTTTTATTTTTAAATGAAAATTTAAAACTCAAAGTGATTACTTCTAATCTTGAAGCTTTTGTTTACATGTAACAGAACTCCTTACATACTCAATCATTTGTTCTTTCTGAGATTATGTTGTTGGCAAATGAACTGCACATTTCGCAGTTAATCAGGGTAGGATTTTACAAGGGTATTTCTATCTTAAGTTGCTAAAGTTCTTCCAAGGGGCTCTGACAAACATTTGTTTACAAAATAAACAACTCAACTCACTGGGCACTTGACTTCCTACTACAGATCTCTGCACCAGAAACAGGAAGAGGCAGCATTGGCTTGTCAGAATATAGACAGATTTCATTCAGCAAATGTGAAAGAGAATCCATTTGTTCTTCTCTAGTGGAGAGAGCATGCAGGACATCTGTCTCTTCTGCAGAGGGGCAGAGTTTTGACTGACACCATATAGATCCTTCCACAAGACCACTCAGTCAGAGTACCACATAATTTTAAAATCTCCATCTACAGTCAACATGTATAAAATACTGCTTGGCATTGTATAGGATGAAATTTCAGCATTTATGTTATGTGTCATTATTTCCAACCATTCTCAATTCTACCACAAAACTTATTCTGGATTAAGTGCTGGCAAGCAGGCTTTTTAAAAAAGATAAAAATAGAAAAAAAAAAAAAAAAAACAGAAAGAAAAAAAAATCCTGTAAACCCGTTAGCTGGCAAGCTCTACATATTGGAGCTACAGAATTCAGGAAAATTTTTTGGTAAGTAAACGCAGGAAGAAAAAAAAAAACGACTGAAGCCTATAAGCAGTATCTTAAAGAACACCATCAGAAATAAAAAAATAAGAACTGATTGATTTGGTTTTGAGTATTTCTAAAACTATCATAGCACCAAATCCCATATTTGTTTTCTAAAATAAATTGTACGTTTTTAAGGTTTCATTTAACATTTACAATTCATTGCATTTCACTCCTTCTCCTTCATTCGAGATTTATGGATAAAGAGACATCACAGCAGTGTATTTTGGGAGGAAGACTGGAAAGTTCGTAACAGTGTTTGGGCAGTGGAAATATGAGAACAGTCAAAGAACGATGCTTAGAAGTAAGACAGAGATTCCAACAGTTCAGACAATGATGTCAGATCCTTACTACTTTTCCAAAATAAGCCGCTTCAGATTCTCTCCTATCCCCCTCACTATTGATAATCAGCTTTGAAGGAGTGCTTAAAAAATGCTTTGGTTTTCCAAACTTTCTAGTTTTTCACTTTGCTTTTCTATAAAAGTGAACAAGCATCGCCTGGTGTGTTGAAACTATTTAAGTAATACTGGGGGGGATATGTGCCCCACACTGCAGAAAAACAATCAAAACAAACCACAAAAGTTACCTAGATTTGAAAATTTTCTTATCCACGTACATATCCCTTGGAAGAAAAACGGCCCCTCTCCCCACCCTCCAAAAACCCAACCAACCAACAAGAAAGAAGAGAAGCACTGAGGAGCTGAAGGACTAAAGACACATGTGACCCAGTTCCATCAGTTCATTTCTACAACAAACATCCTGATAACCTGTCATGCAGAAATCTAATCAAATATATCTAATTCTGAGGAAGGACAGCATATAATACATTAAGTAATTCACTGCTACTGGCCCAACAGAGTCATAAGTACACTCTGACTTAGTTCAAAGGAGAAAAATAATAAAATAAATCCTATTTCATGTCTCCAGCTATCACTGCTGCCTTAAGATCCCCGCTCCAAGTCCTGTGCTGTCTAAGGCATTACTCAACCATAGATAAGCGAGCAGATGAGAATAGCAACTGCGAAGACAGCCAATGACCCCCCTTTAAAGTGCCACACAAAAGGGCCTGGGAAGCCCTTCTCCCCTTAAACCCTGTAGCAAAAATAGTGTCCATGCCCATGTAAACACAAGGGAAGACAATGCATTAAGCTAGGTAAAAGGTGATATATAACATTTAAACACAAAGACGCATTTAGAAAATGGAGAACCTGTAGTTTCAGGATGAGCTCAGGGGAAGGGAAATCAGATACAGGCAGAATGGGACACAGGAAAAAAAAAATAACAGACGGAAGGACCAAGCTGGAGGGCTGGGTTCCTTTTAAATCTCAAAATTCAGAAGAATGCACAAAAAAAAAATCCAAAAATCTAAAAGCAGAAGGACCCTGTGAAAGAGTTTAAGGACAGGGACATACATTGCAGAACAGCTTAACGTAATAGGAGGAAGGAATCTCCTGTCCCCATAAAGGAAGAAAAAAAACCTGAAACACCCAAAACCCAAGTGTTATCTTCAAGAGCGCCTCCCACAGTAAAAGCAGATGGGGAAAGACCACTTTAACTTCTAAATGGTTAAAATCACAATGGTTAAGATGCCTTAGGAATTGTTACAATTCTTCAAAGTCCCTAAGCATGATCTATGGGAAAGGCGTTTTGAAAAGAAGTAGTAGCACATTGAAGTTTAAGATTCCGCAAAACAGGATTTTCTCCAACTAACGAGTACTTTAAAAACTGAATGAGGTAAAAATAGCTCAAGGAAAGCGCCAAGGATGGAATTAGTGAGGCTACTTTGTAGTTTGGGTGGAAGGAGAAGACCAAAATTGCAGGCAAGGGGAAGTGAGAGACCATCAGAGGATACAGAAAAGTTTATGTCTGGAGGCTTCATAAAGTAGATGGAGAAAGCAATAATTCTCAAGTCTGGGAACCTAGGGGCAACTTTCAACACACAGCGGTATCTGACCTTTGAGGAATTAAGTTTCTGAATTAAAAACAAAAAAAGATGAAGCCCAGATTTCTGTCACAGCTTCAATTTCTGATTTTACACAAACTCCTGAAAATCATCAGAAATTCCACTTCTGGAAATTCTACCTACTACACAGTCGCCATCAACTAACGCACGCCTTGTTTGTCTTGCAAACTAAAGAACTAAAAAGACGCCCATCCATCCATGCAAATAACTTCTATGCTCTCAAAGCCAGAATGGTTTCACATTTAATTCTGCACAACATGCATTTTTAATGAAAAGAACAAAAGGTTTAAGTCCGCAGCTAGTAGTGAAGAAAGATGTAATTCATTTTTGCCTGAAGGTGTTACAACCCAGTAGGATGAGCTGTAAACGTTAGTTTTCTCAACTTTGTTACTAACAGACATTTTGGCTCCTCCATTTTTTTTAGGAGATCCAGAGACAAAACATTATTCCTCCCAAGTAAAAAAATGCTTTCAACATTGCTGTGATGACCACAGCTGAACAATAGATACCTCATTAGATTACCTTCCACCTGCAGTATTACATCCAGTTGTTTTCTCAGTCTAGTCTGACAGTACAGGAGGACTGTACTGGGTTTTACAAAGGTCACAAGCAATACAATCATACCTCAACATATGGTAAAACAGTAAATGACAGAACCCAGACTTGACCCACTATTCTTCCCTAATGCCCTTCTAATTACCTTGAGACCTACACACAAAACCTACCGGGGCAATAGTAACACAAAGTTTGCACTGCTACCCTACTGATGCTCCCATATACTGGAACATTCTTATTTAGCTCCCTTTACTCAGCAAAGCTCCCAGCACGTCAAACTGGGGAAAAAAAAACAGTCGCATTGGGTGCAAGAAATAATATAAAACCAATTCATTTTATGAAAATTCTAGAAAAAGCAGTCCCTCCAGGCAACTTTGTCAATAATGTGTTTGTATTATAGGGACAATTGAATGAAAAGATGCTTATGCCTTTCCCACAGCAAAACATTTAAAAGGTATCTGCTAAGAGCCCCTGTACAGAGCCTGAAGGTCTGACATGAAAGCCAGGTAAAATACCAAAAGGGAAAATTAATTCCCAATAGGACACCAAGGCCCATGAAAAGAACATGATTTTTAAAACAATAAATCAACATTCAGGAATATTAAATTGAAAAGAGATTTGACTTTAAAGAAGGATATCCACGTTTCTAATGCTGTTATTTTGAGATGGAATGGTGGGTTGTTTTGGGGTTTTTTATATATTTTTATTTTTTAATTAAGGAAGTATCACTTTTTAGGAGAGACATAGGGCAAAGAAAAACTGTATCATTGTTGGTATTTGAGAGAAATTCAAGCTCACAGCACTTGTTTAGCACAGAGTAGCTGTTTGCATTGTTCGGGGAGGAAGAGAGGTTGGTTTGTCTGTCTGTTTTTAAATAAGACTGATCTATGTTTTCCAAACCAAGTTAACAATTGGTTACTGTTATCTCCAGAACAAAACAAAACTCAAAGAAACGTGCAGAAAGGATTTTTAAAATACAGCTGAGAAAGTACAGCTTGGAAGCTATTTCTTCAATGAAAACCTCTGTAAAACTAAAGCTTCCAACAACACCAATGCTTTCTCACAGAAGAAAGCTTATACCTAGCTAAAAATATTCATATGCTCTATTTTCTTTAACTGAAAATAGCAATCCTGACAACCCCAGTCTTGCAGCACAGTTGACATATATGCAAGCTCCCCAGGGAGACATTTCATACCTAGACTAGGGATCCATCCTTTAAC
Source organism: Phalacrocorax aristotelis (assembly GCF_949628215.1). NCBI lineage: Eukaryota > Metazoa > Chordata > Aves > Suliformes > Phalacrocoracidae > Phalacrocorax > Phalacrocorax aristotelis. The sequence continues at coordinate 21,073,915 of NC_134280.1, forward strand.
CACCTACAGCACTTTGATCATTTACAACCACCAAAAGATACATATAAATGTATATGCCCCTGCTGTACTGGATAACCTCCTAGCAAATAAAAAACAACTCCAGGAACTCCCGATTCTTTAAAGGTTTCCACTTCTGATGCATAAAAAATGTCCCTTATACTATGAAAAAAAATGCACATTTATCCACCCGTCCATCACCATGCAGATTAAGTCAGAACACATCTACGGGAACTCCCATTAGTAACTGTTTAAGTTTACTTTCATACAAAGAGTTCCATTTTTAATTGTGGTACCTTACCGCGCAGGAGAGACTTCAGGTGAGATCTCAAGTTTTTAACTGCCTGTTACAGCTCAAAACAGCAGGGGGTGGTTTTCCCCCTTGAACTCTCCATTGTCCCATGCTGTACAGTCAGTTTCCTTTTCATTGTGCTAATGCTGGGCATGGCCACAGAACTCTACAGGAGTCTAGGAGCCAACATCTCGGCTTCTTGTGATCCTCTAATGCCCTGACGTCAACCCTCCGAGTTTTAGAGCAGTACATAGTGACAGCAAATGCTCACAGTAAAGAGCAACTCTTTCTCAAACAGCAGGCAGCTACGTGAACTTAAGTCAGAGTAGCAGGTCAGCTGTTGGGGAAGCAAGTGAGAGCCAGGTGAAAAGGAAAGAAAGCACACAAGCAGCTCTGTTTTAACTTGCAAGCAGCCATAAAAGAGATCACCCAGCATTCATCCCTTGTATCTACTCTGTTAACAGAGCAACTCATCGTATTGACTTGTTAATTTCTAGGGGGAAAAAAAAAAATATTTAGTTGAGCAGGCACTAACATTGTTACAACTCCCATGGCTGGCTGGATGATTTGGCATCTGCTGCTCCCCAGCACACATAAAACTGCAACAGTGGCAGCTAGAAACAACAGCAATCAAGCTAGAAAAACTTGCATGCATAAAAACTTTCTTCAAAGCTAGGGTCAAGGAACTCAGAAGCAGTACCGGACTTCATGAAGGAAGACCGATTTAAATGTTGCCAGACTACAGGAGAAACCATTTGTTTGTGACTTTAAAATATTCCTAGTGAGTTAATTCATCTGACAGATGACAGGAATCCTGTAAAGATCTCCAGTTTCCTCTGGAATCTAAGCTTTCGGACCCCTACAGTGGGCTCTCTTCTTCTTCCACCCAACACAGATGCACCTACTCAACATAAACAGTGATCTTCAGGTTTACATTAACACTGCAAAATCTCCTTTAAAGTTCACAAAAAAACATGCAGTAACAATAGAAAGAAAAGAACCTATCCTAAGATAACACCAAAATGTACCTTCCAGTCTCAAGCACTTTTTCCCCCTCACATGCTTTTCATACCTCACTAACAACTAGCTCTCACTTTTCCTTTTCGAAGGATACCATCACACTTAGACAAAGCTTTGAAATCACTCTGCTGATTTCTCTATTTGTGTATTACCATCCCACACATTTTTTCGCCCTAGCATCCACATTCCTCAACCCCCTAATGTTTCCTTGATCTTTTTCCCACAGCAACACACTCCAACAGTGAACATTACCACTGACTACCCGATAGGCACACAGCTATGACTTCAGACTTGATGAAGTTTGAGTAATCAAACCAGCTTTTAAATATAACATTCAGATCATGGCACCACTGTGTCATGCAACTACTTGATGTTGCCTTGCTTAGGGCAGATACATACATTAAAAAGATCAGCATAATCACCTCAAGAAGTATTAGGTGTATCTTCAGAACTCAGTTGGCAAATTAACCCCTGGAATGATTAACATTCAAGTGGCTCCTGATGGGGATCCACCCACAAAGTAGCTAACTCCCTGCTTCAAACATCCAGCAAACTCTATGGTCACAAATTCTTGAAGTTCTTTCCATTTTGTTATTGCTCAGTTAGTTGATCAGGGTCATGGGGGTGAGAAATAAATGAGCTAACTATCATGAAGTCTTCAGTCTAAGAGATAAAGCACATCTAAGATTGGACTACTTGTTAGACCCATGTCAGCCTAACTTCTAGATATCCTAGATAGTGCTACCGTTTAATATCACAAGCACAAAAGCTCTTGCATTTTACATATATATATACACACACAATATACTTATACAATACTGTAGTATACAGAGCTACAGCTATTACCAGCCGCTAATTCACTGCAAGGCAAAAATGTAGTTTTGGCCCTGACTTAAATTTCACCAAACTGAGCAAATTTAGACACACTGCCCGCCCTCCCCCACCCCACCCCACCCCCAGATCTGCTGCTGTGGCTTGGCAACAGAATGCTTGGCTTGAAGCTATCGCTACAGTTTCTGTCCCATCCCACACTCCACAACAGGGAAGACTTTCATTTATACTTGAACAAACCTGTGGCTATGTCACAAACTGACTCAACTGACAACATGAAAGAAAGGAAGAAAGCTTAAATCAGTATTCTAAGCTTGACGCCAGACACTTTTCAACACTGAGCCACAGCTGAAGTCTCCCAAGATCGGTAATCTGAAAAGATTTGATAAAAACTCAACGGTTGCATACACACGAGAAAAGCTAAATTTCTTGTTCTTTCTGAAAACATCTCTCACTTCCTCAGACAGCCCTAACCATGTGGAAAAGACTTCTCTCCTGTTCTTATTAAACTTTTCAAATGCATTCACTAGGCCAAGGTAACAGGGAATGGGAGCACGAACACACAACGAGGAGTGCTTCCCACAGTAAACTAACCAAAGCTCAGTTTGACTCTGCCCTCCCCTAATACAACCATCTCTGCTTTCAGCCCCTGGAGAGCAGCTCTCTCCCCTAAGCATGTTTTCACTAGACACACAAACCAAAGGGGATTTGCGTAGGTAAGGCAGATCAGAAGCTGTTATTTTGAAAGTAAGCATATAACTTTAAATACGATTTAAGGGAACAAATTAAATAATGTAAAATTATCAGAAACTGAATAGAATTTAATTAAACGGTGGACCTCAATGTGCATTCTAATATTTCAAAGGAAATCAATCTTCCATTTACCAAAATCCAAATTTGCTCCAATATTTTAACAGCTTATTAACTTAGAGTACCATTCTTCATGGTAGAAGCCTGTGTCAACTAGTGAAATCTACTTGGTAATGTAAAAATTTATCCACTCCAGGGTATAGGACGGCTATCCAGCAACAGCAGGAAATCTGTGTTTAAGAGGCAGGATACCAACCACAGCCACTTTTTTTTTTTTTTAAGTATTAAACCACACATTTTCCTATCAATCCATAACACAGCCAATACATAAAGCCAATTCAGCACTGTGATGAACAGGAGGAGACTGTGTCAACTGGCCTGGCAGGAGCACGCTGCACATTAAGTGCTGCTCAGACTCGAAGCAAGACAGATGAGCTATAAAATGCCTTAAAAGTAGGTCCAGCCAAGTTTCTTCTGCTACTAGAAGAAACTATGTGTCATGTCCAGCCAGTTACTGGGCACACCTCCTATTCACCGTAATCCAGAAGATTCCAGCCAGTTACTGGGCATGCCTCCTACCCAGCATATAAAAAAAAAAAAATCCAGCAGAGGCTGTTTTTAAAAATCTTTACTGATTTACTTTGATTGTACGGTGAGAATAGCACTGGCACATACCCCTGCATTTTTTTCCCCAAATTCAAGCAAACATTTTTAACCACAACCGGTTTTAGTAAACAATTTTTCAACAAGAAAGCAATCCTGCATGCAAAAATGGTGTCTTTGAGGATATAATTACAGGATCCTTTCCCAAAGCTCATCCCCATAGAACTGATAACAGAATTCCATATTGAAGAGCCACCGATGATTAAGTTATATGTAAGTTCCAAGGCTAAACATACATCAATGCCTGAAAACTTAAAAAACACCCTCAGCACCTCTAGCCTTCTTGGCAGTTCGCATAAATAGACTTTCTAAGCTGTGAAGAGTTACTGGTAATTACACCACATAACTTCAAACAGTAATTTAAGAACACACTTACTGAGGAACAATTTTCAGCTGCAGATTAACAACATTCTCCACCTGGCTAGACAGGTTAAAAAGAAATACAATGCAGTATCATATATTTGGTAATTCGTTTAAAGAAAGTTGTTACTTCAACTTAACTTCTTCCCAGATTGCACAGTGTTTCCTATCATCTCAGAGGGAGAACTGCAGGACTGCTTACTATTCAAAAATGTATCTGGGCAATCATTTTCAGTAACCTGGGAGTTGCAGTTTTTGCTGGTAAATCCAGATTTTTCCTCAAATCCAGTGCTTGGATGAGCAAATGAGATCATCTTCAGGAAATAATAAAGACTGACAATAAAGAATTCTTGTAGTAAGAAGAAAGGAATGGAAAATTGATTTCCTAAGTACCAAATTATATGGGAACAGCTGATAAAAGGCCTGAGAATATATCTGCAGGCCTAACACAAATAAGCACTTCTGTTAGCTACATGTTTTTCAAAACTGAGATGTGAATGCTGACAGATGCTTGAAGTCACATTAAGGGAACAGACTACTTTTCCTGACTTAGAGAAGTCAAGCAGCAGCCAAAATTCAGCATAACCAACAGCTTTACAGCAGGTGATAGGCCCAGAGAAGCTGTCAGAGCAACCAAAATTGTAATTGTCCTTTTTTGCTTGTTTTCATGTTCCTGTAAATATGATGGCCTTCAAGGCGTACTGTTGTAGTCACTTCCTAACCTGGTATTATGCTCTGTTATCATATGCTCAGTCCTTTCAACCGTGCTTACATACCCAAACTCCTAAAAAGGCAGTGATTATCTATACTGTAACTATACACTCTACATCGATCAACAACAGGAAATGTCACTTTTCAACGGCCATACATAAAAGTGGAACTGCCACAAGGCCCTAAGTGAAAAAACACCCCTCCTCTATGAGTCTTCCCGATTCCCTACAGCCACGGTTTCAAGCAGATCTGGTTGATACTGCAAATACCACAAAACATCACCATCAACTGCACCTGTTTATCTTGTATTCACTTGGTCAGAAATTCAATGAATCAATTTTTGCATATAATACGGAAACTTCGAGAACGTCTTGGTGTTAAAATAACCCACACTCACCATGCATTTTGCCCATTCTATTTACAGATAGCTCCAGCAATCTTGTCAGTGTTTTGAATCCCTGCAGTTCCTGCTGAAGTTATTCAGTGAATTGGTTTTCTTCAAACATACCTCACTGCTTAACTCAAAGGGAAGCCCTCCTCCTCCTCCTCCTGATCTACAACGGGGGTACTTAACTGTAAAAACACCTTCTTTAAAGTTTTCTGACAGATTATAAGCAATTCGTCAGAGGAGCCTAACATTTACAAACAAACCCTTTTACTAATCCCGACAGATGCTGATTGTTTGTTGTTTTTTTCCTTCTCCCGTGTGGGCAGTTACCAAAGCCCTTGGAAGCACCCAGCTCCCCACACCGCCGCCACCACTCGCACGCAGAAGCTGACACACGCACACCTCACAAGGGGTAAATTTCGCCATGCCGAGATTTCCCAGAGCAGCCGACCCCGACAGCGAAGCGCTCCCCGACGGGTGCCGCACCGGCGGTGTGTGGCACCCCGCGGCGCGGCGGCGGCAGCCGGACGGCGAGGCCCGCGGGCAGGTCACGGCTCGCCCCTGAGGAAACGGCGCCGGCAAGGGGCGACCGCCCAGCCCGGCGCTGCAGCCGGCAGCCGCTGCTCAGCCAGGATCCGCCGGGGAGGGCGCCGGCCACCGACGGGCTGGTCGCACCCCGCCCGAGGGGAACCAGCCGAGCTGCCGTCGGGTGCAGCGCTCTGTCCGCCCGTTCCCGCCGCTCCGGCAGCCGTTTAACGGTCGCGCTGCTACCTCTGCCCCCCCGTTACCGGCTCGGCCCGGGCGCGGCCGCCCCGCGGAGCTTCCGCCGGGCTCCCGCGCCGCCGAAGCCGGGGGAAGGGGCGCGGGCACCCTCCCGCCGCCGGCTGCCGCCCGAACGCCGCACCTCGCAGCCGGAGGCGCACGGCACGGGCCTCCCCGCTCCGAGCTGCCCCCTTGCACCTCACCTCACCCGGCCTCGGGCACGGCCCGCCGCGACGGCGGCTCCCCCTGTGGAGCCGGGGGGCGGCCCAGGCCTCCCCCTCCGCGGGGAGCCGTGCTTACCCTGCGGGCGGCGGGGCGGCCGCCGGCTGAGCGCTGCCATCCATGCCGGCGGCCGGGAGAGCGCAGGTCGGCTCTCGGGGTCAGGGCGGGCGCAGCCGCTGGGACCCACCCCCGTAGCGCCTCAGCTCGGCTGGGCTGGGCTCAGTTCGGCTCCCCACCTCACCTGCTCGGGGCGGGCTGAGGAAGGCGGCCCCGCTCCGCCGCCCCCGGCGCCACCTTGACCCCGAGCCCAGCCATTCCCCCGCTGTTTACAGCGCGGCCATGGGGCGTCTTCCCGGAGCGGCGGCCCCGGCCACGCACACAGCACCGCTGAGCCGCCTGCGCCTGGGCGGCCGCTCGCTGAGCCGAACCCTGGGCGGAGGTGGGGAAAAAACCCACAAAACGAAAGAAAAACAAAATTAAAAACCCACAACCAACCACACACAAAAAAAAAAGCCAAACAAAAAAAAAACTTCGCGGCGAGAAACTTGAAACGCGGAACCTTCGCGTTCCGCGGGGAAACAGAGGCTCCCTATTCCCGTCCCGGCTCCTCCCTCTCCCGCCGCCTTCCCGCCCCCTCACCCCCGGCTCTCCCGCCAGCGGCTGCCGGACGCCCGCCCGGCGCGGGGGCTCGGCTCCGCTCTGCTCGGCCCCGGCCCCGGCCCCGGCGCCGGGCGCGGGCTGCCAGCGACCAGCGGGGGCAGGGCCGCTCCTCTCGGCTGGAATTTTCCTCTCCCCGAGCGGAGCGTCCCGGCAGCCGCCCCGGGCTCAGCCCATCCCCATTCCAGCCGCCAGGGCGCGGGGCGAAACCCCTGCAGGTGGGGGGAGCCCGGGGGCAGGGGCGGCAGTCGGACCCCGCGGGGGAATCCCGCGCCCTCTGCTCGGCGACCGACGCTCGCTCGCCCCGTGCCCGCCGTCGAGCGCGCCGGGGACTCGTCCCGGGTGCGTTCCTTGAAGTTCCCTTGCAGCCGCCCCCGGCTCCCCCTGCCCCTCACCCCCGGCCGCCGAGCTGGCTGCAGCGCAGCCGGACCCGCTCGTGTCCCGGGTAACCAACCACCGGCGCTGAGCGTGGTTGCAGCTACATCTTCAGTTTGCTCTTTGAGCGTGACGCCACTTCAGCCGTTTCTGTGTGACAAGCTGCTCCTTCGCAATACCTGCTGAGCAGATCTGGCAGTACGTGCTACTTACCCGTGTCAGCCCAGAGCACCTTTCCAGCTGTGTCCTGTAAAATACACGGTAAAATACAACTCTTCATAGAGGTAATGTTTTGGTCAGTGCTTCACAGAAGTCAATCAATAGCCAACGACAAAGCACATAAACCTTTCAATTTTTTTTTTCCGTAGGGAAAAATTAGGGCATTGCAACCTAGGCTAAATGTCCTTTTTCTGACTAGTTCTAAGATTAAATATCTGGAATAAAGTATTATAACTGACTATTACATGTTAATATTATTCATAATATGGACATTGTCTAATATAACACTGTGTATAGCATAATACAGATATTGTACTTTAATAACATTTTTCTTGTCCCTGTATGCCCTTCTCAGTTGTACTGTGCTTCTTCAATAAAGATTTTCTTCTGCTTTCATTTTCTGCTTCTTCAATAGGGATTAAACAACCCTGAAGCTGCTTGTTTTGACAGACCCTAGAGGTTGTTCACACCCTCAGTAACCACATGCCATTTTCAGGCACGCCCCATTAATCTGCTTATGTTTCTTAAATACAAAAATTAATCGCTGATGAGTCAGATGGATTTTCTGTGGTCTGGTTTTCAAAGAGATGGTGTTCAACAAATTGATCAATAAGGAGAATCTCAAGAACAATCCCACTGAAGACCTTATGTAAGTCTCTGTCCCTTTTTCTCTTTTGACAGGCTACTTTCTATTCTCACGCTCCTCAAATTGTTCAGCCACCTCCTAAATTAGGATGAAGGCTGACAAATAATTCCGTTGTATGTTGACTGTTCCTGCAGTAAGGGCAGGGTAACTTTCTGTATTCAGAGCATAGCCTCAGTTTAAGTACAAAAGAACTTCATGCTTCCGACCAGCTACTTCTTGGGCAAAACCATTGACTTCATCTTCTAAACGGTAAAGAAACTCATATGTTGCGAAGGTGTGAGATGATTCAATGCTACAGTGCTGTTTCAACTGAACAGCCATCGTAGCTGATCGTATGTTAGAGTAATTACAAAAACTGGTGTGATGTTGTCATCCCTTCTAACCAACTTCACTGGACCACCAACAGATAAGGAACTGTAGTACCATCCTCTTTAAAATCTCATTTGAAAATTACTATATGCTATAGTCTAATTCTTTTGGCAAGTACTAATGCCATGAAGATTGCAATCTATTGAATAGCTTACATGGGCTAATAATAGAAACTCAGCAATGCCAGGGTAAAAAGTTACATCAGGGAAATAGCCTAAAAAAATTGTTACTGGTGGCAATTTCCAACAGAGACAGGGGAATTATCTATAAAAGCAGTTCACTGACTATTGCCAATCTCACTTAAGAGGGGAGAGGTTATGCTTATCTTCTTATGCTGCCACTACTTTTCGTCAAATCTCGGTGTTAACATGTCTGAAATGCTGAGCACTCGAAACACTGTAGGCTCTAAACTTGAGTGCGTGCGGACAGTGTTCTGCAGTGACAGTTTTATGATGACTAGACTTAAAATAGTGGGTTTTCTGAGATACTGGAGATACCATTTTCCCTAGGGGTCTCAGTTTTTAAAAACAAATTCTAGACCCCTGTGGCACTTTGTTTTTTAACAATAGAAGATCAGTTCTGTGTTTGAGTTTCATAACATGTTTTTTAAAAAGTTCATAACTTTGTCCTGATCTCAAAATGGTGCTCATACAAAGCAAATGTAACTCATACACAATAAACAGAAGGCTGCAAGAAGGAATACCGAGTCAATGGCCTATCAATACACTATTCATGCCTCCCCAATTGAACAGTAAAATAAGGAACATTTAAAGAAAAGTCCCCTAGCTTTTTCAAGCTGATCTGTGAAGATATCATCGTAGCAGTTAACAAAGTGGCAGGTTATTAATTGCACAGTTGCAATAATGTCATCCTTTGTCTGTGGTTTGAGGTAAAACAATCATTTAGCTGGAGGCATTAATCCGCGTGACAAGTCGCCACCCGCTGCACTCAGTGAATGTACTTGGTGCCATTGTATATTCAGTATAAATGTTTGCCGATTAATACCCAGTTCTCATTACTGTTAGCATAACCTTCAAGTTATGCTTGTAGTGAGAACTGTTAATTCCAAATGCTATTTGAAGGAGAACCTCAAACTTAGGTAGAGACGTGGCGTTCCAGGCAGCTTACTAAGTATGGGGTTTTCCTACAAGTTATATTACTAAAAACAAAGTCCTGCTTGTTCTGAAAAAGCAGTAATATCCCATGGCATTTTTCATAACAGTTTGGAGTTGTCCTAGATGGCTTTGGGAAACCCTCCGTGCCTCCACCCGCATGATAGGATAGTGCTGGTGGTTGCTCTCCTCTATTCAAGAGGGTGCCAGACATTCAGAATACAAATATTTTGGGATGAAAGATGCTTTAGAAACGTAATAGACCATATGACTTTCAAACAGGTATACCCATTATTGCCCGTGGTGAAAGCTATTAGAACTGTTAATAGGCCACAGGAGTCTTATGATATTTTTCACTATTGTAAAGGTCCGTTTACAAGGTCTGTCTTTTTAAATGTGTTCATATATGCCAGCGTATTAGTGGCATTTTGTGATTTAAGGCTGTAACCTGAATGCTCCGTTAATGTAAATTTGGACATAGAAAATCATACTGTATCACACAGTAGTTGTTTTGAATAATATTGTGCAATGTAGGTGTGAAATAGAATATGGAACTGAAGGGTGTTTTCCTTGTTAAATTAATTTTATGATGCATAATTAAAATATATTAGAAAGCTGAGCTGTTTTATTCTGCCAGTATAGCAGAGGTGATAAAAATCAGGTTTTTACCCTTATAGTATAGACGTAAAACAAGGAATTATATGACTTTTGCTTTTGTTTAAATGAAAGCTAAATCTGTATGTAATTTTGTCTACAGATCAGGCAATCAGCTTACATCGCATCCTGTTGAACAGTTGCCTTTTCTGTGTTTGCATTCCAGCATGTGGGTGAGGTTTTGGGAAGCATGCACACACATGCATGTAGCCACTGAAAGTATTGCTGTAGGCACAGGGACAGGTTTTTGTGCCCATTTAAGCTGTGTGCTTAATTGAAGAACACTATCCACATCTCATCCATAAATACACCAGAGGAATAGTAAGTATTTTGTTAACACCTTTTTTTCTGAGGAGCTCAGGGAGCATTTTTACATTACGACCATAAAGAACTTAAAATTATTATTTCTATTTCTCATGTTAAATAACCTGGGTGCCTGGAGATTAAGCAATTTGCTAAAAACACAGCTAGTTAACAGCACAACTGGGATGCCACTACTGTATATCACAACTAGTTGTATTCTCTACTTTCATCAGCAGATGATCTTAAAGAAAATTGGATTACAATAAAAAAGGCATCTGCCTGGGTGGATCCTAGATTTTTAAGTACTTGGAAAATTATAAAACCAGTTTTAAAATTAGTAGGCTCCAAATTTGCATCACAGACTTACCAAGTAGGGCACTGATACATAGATTTGCTAAACATCTGAGCGTAAAGACATCCTGTACAATATGTTGATGGTTTCAGTTTATGGTAGGGCTACTGATACTTTTTAAAATTAGAATAGAATAGAATAGAATAGAATAGAATAGAATAGAATAGAATAGAACAGAACAGAACAGAACAGAACAGAACAGTTCAGTTCAGCTGTGAGGGACCTACATCAATCATCTAGTCCAGCCACCTGACCACTTGGACTAGTTGATTGTTGAAGTGCAATGGAGTGTATAAAATAATGATTTGTCTCCTCTTACACAAGGGAAAACTAGAAAATAGTTCATGTTAGGACTGTCCCATCTATGTGACCCAAAGTAATATTAAAACTACCCTACCAGGATTACTATTTAGCCTTTGTGTCCAATGTTATATTTTAATTATTTATATGTATGTCATATCTATGCTGGCCATCTACACAAATACAGGTTTCACCGTGAGAAGGAGATGGATGACATTATTTTAAATTGTAAGCAATGCAGTTGGCTGTTTAACACTTTGGCCTGATAGTTGAACTACAAATATGACTACAAAAGGTACCCCATATACCATCAGATATAGGACTAAGGAATCTTTGCCTTTTATAGAGGGTTTTCCCAATAGTTGCTACTACGTATAATAGTAAATGTGGGGTCAGATCCAAAATATTTTCTTCTTTCATTAATACTGTCGAAACATATTTTGCTCCTAATGTGTACATTATAGGCATTTACTTTCTTAGAGAGACATTGTCCTCTTGGATCATATTTAAGATTAGCACGATCCTACAATCCATTCCCATTGCTACCGTTATGTTTTTACTCCGTTAGTGTTTTATTTTTGCCTTTGGATCATCAAGGTGAATGTTTTACCACACTACATGTCACGATTTGTAAGTTATTTTGCTTGTTGAACAGTATTTTTGGGAATGCATTAAATAACAATTAGTGAGGCATTCATGTGGGATAACTTTGCACTTGAGTAATATTAGATAGCTTCAGATGATGCAGAGTAGTGAGTGATTTAAGATATAAAATCACATATGCCCTGAAGTATCCTGTTGCTATGTTAATTATTTCTTAAAGCAGCTTTGTCTAGTGCTTTCAAATGTTAACCACAATAGTTGCAATGAAGGATAGATAAGAGTGAATTTAAATGTTAATCTTACCTAGGGTTTAGAAGAAACAAGTTCACTAAATTACTATCATGCACTACATTTACAAATTATGAATGTTCATATATAACTCGGAAAGTATGCTGTGCAAAAATCCTCAGCGCTGAAGTCTGTACAGTCTAAGCACTAAAAAACACTTATGAAGAAAACCACCTTTGGAAAAAAATACATTAATATTTGTTCAAGTGATAAATAATGCATTAGCTTACATCTTAATGTATTATAAAATAAGACTACAAGAAACATAATCTCCTTTTTCTATTACAAAAATACACTTAGATCCAAAAGAGATTTAGGAATTTCTTCAACAGAGATACAGAAGAAGTAGCAATAGCTAAGCTATCAGTAGGGGAGTTACCTTAGGTCATGAAAGCTATATTGCTGTGGTTGTACTGTATCATGAAAGCAAGATATATTAGCCCAGGAGAAACTATGCTGCACAAATTTGTATCTCTTGGTACTTTAGCTAGCTCACTCAGAACTATCCTGGGTAACTTTACAGGGCTCAGGCTTTCTGAATAACACAAAATTGAGAGGAGCTGTTGACACTCTCGAGGGCAGAGAGGCCCGGCAGAGGGATCTGGACAGACTGGAGAGCTGGGCAATCACCAACCATATGAAGCTGAACATGAGCAAGTGCCAGATTTTGCACCTGGGGCACAGCAACCCTGGATGTACACACAGACTGGGGAACGAGAGGCTGGAGAGCAGCTCTGCAGACAGGGACCTGGGGCTTCTGGTCAATGGCAAGTTGAACATGAGCCAACAGCATGCCCTGGCAGCCAAGAGGGCCCACCGTGTCCTGGGGTGCATCAAGCACTGCATTGCAGCCGGTCGAGGGAGGGGATTGTCCCACCCTACTCTGCGCTGGTGCAGCCTCACCTTGAGTACTGTGTGCAGTTTTGGGCACCAAAGTACATTAAGGATATAAAGCTACTGGAGCGTGTCCAGAGAAGGGCCACAAAGTTGGCGAAGCGCTTAGAGGAGAAACCGTATGAGGAGCAGCTAAAAGTCACTTGGTTTGTTCACCCCAGAGAAGAGGAGACTGAGGGGAGACCTCATTGTGGTCAGCAGCTTCTTCACATGGGGAGGAGGAGGGGCAGGTGCTGATCTCTTCTCTCTGGTGACCAATGTTGGGATCCAAGGGAATGGCAGGAAGATGTGCCAGGGGAGGTTTAGCTTGGATATTAGGAAAAGGTTCTTCACCCAGAGGGCGGTGGAGCACTGGAACAGGCTCCCCACAGAGGCAGTTATGGCACCAAGCCTGACGATATTCAAGAAGAACTTGGACAACGCCCTCAGAGACGTGGTGTGAATTTGGGGTTGATCGGTGCAGGGACAGGAGTTGGACTTGATGATCCATGTGGTCCCTTCCAACCCAGGACATTCCATGGTTCTATGATTCTATGGACATCCTCTGAGGGACTAGGTACATTTAGGTGGAATCTAGTGCCATATGTTAAGATGCTTTTGAAGCATTGAGAGGGAGTTAAATACTTCACTCGGGTGTTATGAAATGCATGCTCTGATTAGACAACTGAATAAATGGGGAGGAGAGAGGGAAGAGGCACTCCTCCTCTGGAATGCTAACAAAAGAAGAGACATTGCTCTGTGTGCAGCACGCTTATTCAGGTGAGCTTCAGGGACCTACTGCAGGAATGGACCCCACAACAGAGCTCCAAAGAGAAGTATTTATCTTGTCTACTTTAAACACAAGTTGGTACTGAGATGTTCAGCATAGGCAGATCCAAGATAATTCTGGTCACATAGGTGCACGCAGTGAATTCTAGGGATCTGGAGAAATCTGTTTGTCAAAAGAAAAGGCTCATGCCACCTTCAAATGGTGGCAGTTTCAAGAATACCACACTGCACCGAGTTCCATTTGAGTCACACCATAGGCACATAATGCCGCTTCATAGATCCAGAAATGATTAGTGCTCTAAGCTTTTAGACAGCTGGATTTCTTTTACCAATAAACATTTGAATAAAAGTCATGAAGAGACACTTACATAAAGGTTTCAGTCAGAGTACCTGGCCGAGTTTACCAGCTGTGATAGTTTTCACAACCTTTTCAAACATATTTTCTGAGTATGTCAATTATTTCTGTGATTCTAAGAAGCAAGAACGAACACGGATGGGAGCTCAAGGCTGTTTATTACAGCTGAATTTGGCTTTATGTCTAGTATTTGCCTCACTGGGGGAGATGAAACATTGGTTGCAGACATTCTTTGAGGTCTTCAGCTGAAAATTATTATTGATCTGAGTTTGAGAATTTGCATAAATAATTTCAAGTCATTTCAAAGCCCAGCTTTGACTGTTTCTTTTCTGCAGTTTGCTAGTGTCTCCTTACAGAATTACCTCATTAGTGAGCATCTATGTGTAGTCAACACAGCTTGTGCAGACATGTCAAAGACAGTTTGAAACCAGCAGCTCCGTGAAGCTCAGCATGGGTGAACGACTCATTTTCAGAGCCAGATTTCCTGGAGAATGTCGAAGCTTAATTCATTACGTCTTTGGCTATGCTTAGCAGCAGTATGCAGCTCAGGATAGCTCAAGGGTAGCACAAGTATATTCTCTGGTATGTATGCACCAGGATATATATCACTGTATCTGCCCTGGCCCTGTAAACAAAAGATGGTAATTGAACAGCAGTCTCACATATAACAATAAGCCCATGGCAACACAGACTAAGAACATGTCTAGCCTTTGTGTGTGTGGTATAAAAACATAACTTTTATGCATACCTATTTGTTATTGATTTAACAAACTGCAGTGTATATATTCAGCATCTTGAAACACTTCTAATTTAAGCAGTTAAGTTTTAGCTAAGTTTAATTTTATTTAAGTAATGCACGGAGCATTTTCTATTACTAGTTTTCCCATTTTTAAATTGAGGGCTTGTGTCCATACACACTCTTCCTGGAGTCAGAGCTGCTGTTATTTCATTTTTCTTCCCTCTAAACTGCTATGCTGAAGTCATGGCTTACTACCCACTGAGTATGGCATGTATTGGAAAGTTTCATTCTCATCTTGACTCAGTCAGGAGAGGGAAAAAAAGGCTTAACAATCTAGTTTGGTTTTGTTCTGTTTACTATGGCAGAAAAACAAATATAATGATACTTAGAATTCCCACATGCTAATTACTATGTATACATGCAGCAGTTTTCGTTTTACATTGCTTTTTACTATATATTAACATCTATTAATTCACTCTACTTAAGTACTGTGTACTAATCAGAGACAAAGGTTTCATGAAACTGGCCAGATATTTTCATTAAAAATAAAGTAAAAAAATAAACAACCTAGGCTAGAGCTTTAAACGCTCCATGTGGAACCAGCAAACAGAAATGCTCTGAGCTCAACCAGTTTGCCTTGGGCATTAGACCGGATTTAGAAGGCTGTGCAATGTTTTATGCATAGCAGCCCAACTGCACACTTAAAACATTTGAAAAGTCAACTTTTAAGTAGCTCGTTAAAGATATCCTTAACCTTTCACTTTGAAAAGAAAAACCCAATTAAATACAACAAAAAGATTTTGAATGCATCAGTCAGTCCCACTCCATGAACAATGTGTAGCTCCAGTGTCACACGTTTATGCCAGGACAAGTGAAATTGCCACTGTCACTCTGTACTGGAGCCGATGGCCACTCAGCTGCTATAACAGCACTGCAGCTATTTCTGACTTTGTGGAATGGGGCCAATGTTCTTCCCAGAAACACACGTTAGAAAATTAAAAGAGCACCAGTTTTATCTCCCCTATCTCTTCCTGGAGAAGACTGGGCAAGTTAATGGAAAAGAAATCCATCAAGAGTTATTAAATACAAAGCACCATCTCTGGCTCAGGAAGTTCCTGAACCACAGATTGCTTGATGATAGAAATTTGTGGAAGTATATATGCTTTCCCTTCATTCATGGTGTTCCCTCAACCTCCATTTTTGGACGTTGTCTGAGTCAGGATACCAGGCTAGGCAAGACTTTCAGTCTGACATAGAGAGGCCATTCTTATGTTCTGAGGTTCTTTAGATGTATTTGGAGGTCTAACTTTAAAACAGAAAGGCCTCATTTTTTTAATAAAGGTAAAGGAGCTATAGATAGCTGTGGTTTCTTTGAACCTACTGTAATTATTATTTCAAGATTTTGCCTTCAGTCTTATTTTTTTACATTGTAATGCACCACACCTTTCAAGCATTAGGCATTGAAAGAGCTGGTAGAGGCAGGTTGGTGGTATTGGAAGGTAAATTATAGCTCTGCTGAATGGCTTGCTTGGTTTAGAAGCTCTGTGTAAAGTGGCAATGCTGAATGGCCTTATTAACAACTCTGAGGCCAGTGTGTGTGAAAGTGATGGCACTGGGACAAGGAGATGTTTTATCTCTCCCTAGCAGTGTATTAAATGCTTATTGACCTGGTTGAACCTTAAAAGTCAGCCCATTATAGTCAGATACAAGTTCTTGGGCTTCATTCCCGGCTAAGATTCACAAAGATAAACATGTATATACTAATTAAATTCATCTGAGTCTATTTAGGCCAAACAGTTAAAGAGAAAAGCTTGAAACGGTGTTGGGGTGCCCAGATGCAGAAACAGGAGAAAATAAGGGGAAATAAGAGTCACCCTAAATAGTTTGTACTCTTTTATTTTACTACTTATGAAACTGCATTTGAGAAATCAGCAGCTGTAGACTCTGCTCAACATGATAGCAATTTGGGTTGAGTCACACAACCATTTTTCAAGTGAACTAACTCTTGTTTCTTGATTTTACAGACAGAACACTGCTGCATAACCCATTTTAAGTAACTCAAGATGCACCTTATAAAATCTTTTGCCCAAGGACAGAAAATTTTTGAAACATTTAAAGTGAATGATAAGGGACAGGGAGATAAAGCTGCATGATGGCTCAGGACATAGATTCCTGTGAGGGCAGAAGGAAATTGTATTAAAACATAGACTGTGATTATCAACATTAAAAGTAAACTTGACATTTTTCAGCATAAAATATGAAGACTGAGATGAGAGGAAGAGAACCAAGAGGTAAAAATGTCCGTCAAGGCATGGAGGTACAGGACCATGAAGGTACAGGATCAGATTCATGGCATAAGTAAAAATAACATTCTTGGGCTGTACAGATGGTTAACCTTGTATACTGAGACTTTAATCCCCAAGTCACTGTCCTCTCCAGATCAGAGTGACTATTAGACTAGACTATTTGCCATAATTTCTAGCAAATAAACTATTCCTTTTTTTTTTTTTTACTTTTTCAAGGCACTTTTTTTCCACTTCATGTGCCACTAATGAAAAAATACTGAGTCCATAAAAGAAAAGTGCAGTACAGGTTTTGCCATTATTTCATTCTTAGTCAAGAGTGAGAGTTTAATGCTGGTACTCTTCAAGGTCTGCGCTCCAGTGACTTTGATATACTGTCTGAGTCAGGAAATCATGTTTGTTACTGTCCTAATGTATGAAAAGTACAAAAGCAAAACGATACAGCTTCATCAAGCAGCTATCATTCCTAAGTAAACCTGAAAGGTAGTGAATGTGAATCTGGATTCAGGTCTTTCAAACTAAAATGGCAGAGAAAACTAAATTTCTAATTATCCAGACTACTGCAATTTTGGTTGGAATTACTGAATGCAAAATGAAATTATTTTTGCCCATGTTTTTTCAATAAAATAACAGATTTTTAATCCTTCTTATGATAAAAATTACATTGTTACAGAATAAATTTGTAACTGATAATAAGTAAACTCTAGTTCATATTTAAACCCCTGATAGTTAACCTGAATACACCTTTATTCAGTTAACATGATGCTTATGAATTGCAAGAGAGACTAAATATATGTTCTGTTGAAAGCAAAGCAAACAATAAAAGTGAATCTGTTATATTCTAAGAGTCAAGGAGTCACAGAAACATGTATTGCTTCTCCAGGAAAACATCATAGAAATTACTCTCTACAAAGAAGAGAACCTACTCATTCACCAATGCAGAACAGTCAGACACTGCGCATGAACTCCAACTCCAAGGGGAAGATCCTTTGTGATTCTTAGGGGTGAAAATTTACCTGATGTTTCAAGGTTCAAGCATAGGTGTTTTCAAGGTTTTCTACCATTCAGGTTAAGAAGTCTAATTTTTCAAAGGTCACAGATATTCAAGTTCCCATTTCTCATTAAATTAGTTCACAAAAGCAGGTAAAAAACAGGACTTAAATAGGGATCACCTAGATGGGGAATAATGGGGAAGGAGAAATTATCTTAAACAATTTCAAATGTATGTGGAAGCTTTTTCATTTTTTTCTTTATTTTTCCTAATAAATTGTATTATTGCGGACAACATGTACCTTGCTTTATACATGGCATAATACTATATTGTATACTTTTTATTTTATTTAGACTTCCAGTCCTGATGCTACTTACAGCAGTCTTTTCATGCATAGTTTATGACAGAGATTTTAATCAGAAGCCTGTTCACCTGCACGAGGCAGACAGCTGGAAACTGTTGTCCTGCCTTCTGAGTGAATTTGTACCAGGATTTCCATCTGTGCTATATACGTGCCTGGAAGGGTACCAATAACAATTACTGATCATTGCAAGGATCATCCCTAACTGATGGCTCTTTCCATGTAATTTTCTAACACATTGCACAGTTTTCTCTAAGTTCAGAGAAAGATTTGAACCACAGTGCTGAAGGAGAAAAAACAAAAAGCCAGGAGGCAGATTTCAGAGCAACAATTTTGTAATATATTGAAGTTCTATCCTTACACATGTCCATTTTTCTAGTTTTAACTGAGTCTCTCTCGTAACTCCAAATTAAATCACGAGATATATTCTGAAAGTTACTTCTGTGAAAGAATCATAGACATCTGGGGCCTATGATAAGAAAGCACATTGCAACCTTCAGCAAAATATAAAATGGGGGAGAGAGTGAGGGCAGCGTTCAGAATTCGTTATCGCAGCCACTGTAAAGAGAATCTTCTTTTAAGAGCTGTAGCAATTACGTGTAGCTAACTGTTATGAACAGGAACTTAAGTTGTACACTGTTCCTTAAAAAAAAGACTAAAATCATAAAATCACAGAGTGACAGAATAGTAGGGGTTGGAAGGGACCTCTGGAGATCATCTTGTCCAACTCCCCTGCTTGAGCAGGGACACCCAGAGCAGGGGGCACAGGAACGCATCCAGGCAGGTTTTGAATGTCTCCAGGGAAGGAGACTCCACAACCTCCCTGGACAGCCTGTGCCACTGCTCTGGCACCCTCACAGGGAAGAAGTTTTTTCTCATATTGAGGTGGAACTTCCTGTGTTCCAACTTGTGCCCATTGCCCCTTGTCCTGTCATTGGGCACTATTGAAAAGAGTCCAGTCCTATCGTCCTGACACCCACCCTTTAGATATTTAGAGGTATTGATGAAATTCCCCCTCAGTCTTCTCTTCTGCAAGCTGAACAAACCCAGGTGTCTCAGCCCTTCCTCATGAGGGAGATACTCCAGTCCATTGGTCATCTTGGTAGCTCTCTGCTGGACTTGCTCAAGCAGTTCCCTGTCCTTAAACTGAGGGGCCCGAAAGTGGACACTGTACTCCAGTTGTGGTCTCAACAGGGCAGAGAAGAGGGGGATGATAACCTACCTCAACCTGCTGGCGACACTCCTTTTAGTGCAGCCCAGGATATCGATGGCCTTCTTGGCCACAAGGGCACAGTGCTGGCTCATGGTCAGCTGGTTGTTCACCAGCACTCCCAGGTCCTTCTCAACAGAGCCACTTTCCAGTAAGATCAGCTCCAAACCTGTACCAGTGTGTGGGGTTGTTCCTCTCCAGGTGTAGGACGTTGCACTTGCTCTTGTTGAATTTCATGAGGTTCCCCTGGGTCCAGCTCTCCAGCCTGTCCAGGTCTCGCTGGATGGCAGCACAGCCTTCTGGTGTATCAGCCACTCCTCCCAGCTTGGTATCATCCGCAAACTTGCTGAGGGTACACTCTGTCCCTTCATCCAGGTCATTGATGTAGAACAGGACTGGGCCCAGCACAGACCCCTGGGGAACACCACTAGTGACAGGCCTCCATCCAGACTCTGCTCCATTGATCACGACCCTCTCAGTTCTGTTGCTGAGCCAGTTCTCAATCCACCTCACTGTTCACTCATCCAGCCCACACTTCCTTAGCTTGCCTGTGAGGATGCTATGGGAGACAGTGTCGAATGCCTTACTGAAGTCAAGAGAGACAACAACAACTGCTCTCCCTTCATCAACCCAGGCAGTCACACCATCACAGAAGGCTGTGAGGTTGGTCAAGCATGAGCTTCCCTTGGTGAATCCATGTTGACTGTTTCTAATAACCTTCTTGTCCTCTACCTGCCTGGAGATGACCTCCAGGATGAACTGCTCCATCACCTTTCCAGGGATGGAGGTGAGGCTGACTGGCCTATAGTTCCCCAGGCCCTGCTTCTTGCCCTTTCTGAAGATGGGCGTGGCATTTGCTTTCCTCCAGTCCTCGGGCACCTCTCCTGTCCTCCATGACCTTTCAAAGATGATGGAGAGTGGCTTGGCAAGAACATCTGCCAACTCCCTCAGCACTTGCAAGTGTATCCCATCGGGGCCCATGGATTTGTGAGGACCCAGTTTGCATAGGTGATCTTTGACCCAATCCTTCTCAGCTGATGTCAAGCCTTCCTTTCTCCAGATTTGTCCTCTCTTCTCTGGGGGCTGAGATGCCTGAGGGCCAGCCTTAGCAGTAAAGACTGAAGCAAAGAAGGCATTCAGTAACTCTGCCTTTTCTGCATCCTGCATCGCCAGGGCGCCTCCTTGTTCAGCAGTGGGCCCACTGTATCCGCAGTCTTCCTTTTGCTGCTGATGTATTTAAAGAAGCCCTTCTTGTTTTCTTTGACATGCTTTGCCAGATTTAATTCCAAGTGGGCCTTGGCCTTCCTCGTCGCACCTCTGCATACCCTGACAACATTCCTATATTCCTCCCAAGTGGCCAGTGCCTTTTTCCACATACTGTGCGCCTCCCTCTTCCATCTGAGTTTCTCTAGAAGCTCTTTGCTCGTCCATGCGGGTCTCCTGGCTCCTCTGCCTGACTTCTTCCTCCTAGGGATGCAAAATTATGAAGCTTTCTCTGATGACTGTGCAAGTCAGATATCATCTAGGTAAAAAACAAGAGTACAGCACAGAAAAGGACTCCATGTTCAGTATGATATGACAGAGAACACCAGGATTCTGTAATGTGCTTAAATCATGACAACTGTAACTTGATGCTGCAAAGAAGAAAGTTAAATAATATTTCTGAAATCCTTCCATGCAACACAGCTTACTCCTTGTGTTTGGAAAGGGGTACTCCTTTGTCTGGAAAGGCAAACCTGCCTTTCCAGAGATATCTCCAGGTTGCACCAGTTACCAGTGAGTATCACACATTGTAAAATGCCATAGTAGATAGCAATCTGATTAGAACTGTAGCAGTTCATTTGCAAACAGTCTACTTCAGTTACAGATTAACAGAAATTATTTAATTTATTGAAGGAGAAAATTAGTAGCTGGTAAAAGTAAGGTATGGAAAAAGACATGCTGGAAATTAGAGGAAAACCTCAGGACCTGATTGTAGTATATGTTTTAGCTTTTGCATACAGCTTTTCATTTTTATGTGAGAAGTCTCATCAAGACCAAATATACTTTCCAGAGC
Organism: Phalacrocorax aristotelis; assembly: GCF_949628215.1. Taxonomy (NCBI): domain Eukaryota; kingdom Metazoa; phylum Chordata; class Aves; order Suliformes; family Phalacrocoracidae; genus Phalacrocorax; species Phalacrocorax aristotelis. Next base: position 21,095,526 of record NC_134280.1, read on the forward strand.
TTATTAATGGTTTCTCCTTGTCCAATGAAAAAACACGGTGATTTTTCTGACTTGTAGAAGTCACCTGAACACCTCTTAAGTCAGGCCTCAAATTTACATAGTAGGCATGACAAAAATAGGAACTATTTAGAATAGTGGAATTATAATCTAATCTATTAAACTTTTTACGATTGCCACCATGGAACTGGTGGTAAGGGAATGGGGTGGTAATGCCTTTTCCCACTTCTGCTAGAACTCTTACTCCTTGTCTGCTTCAGGATCTACTTCACCAGCAGATCCTGCTTGAATAGTACTTGTGTTTAATCTGCAGTATGTGAAACACAAAAGAGGAATAATAAGATGGGTAGAATCCCCTGCCAGCCTTGCAACAAACAGCAAGTTCCAACAACTCCTCCCGTCCTTCCTTTCACTACCCAGAGGCATACAAAACGCAGGTAACTGTTGCAATTTAATCTCTGTAGCAACATCTGACACAGCAGACCTGAGAGTATTTTTGTATTCCCATACCTAGTGCACTAGGCATCATAAACCTAATTTACTAGAATAACCCATTGTAAGGATGGGGGTATTTTACAGAAAGAGATCTCTGTGTCAGCCAGCAAGAACAACTTTCCTGAATTTCTTCCACCCGGCAATCACTGTAACTCTAGTCACTTTTCAAATTGTAAAAGCTCATAAACTATTTTATTGGAAGTGTGAATACGCAGAAAGGCCTCTCTAGTTAAAATATGGTTGGAAGCAGCAAGTCTTAGCACACCATCTGCGGTGATTGCACTCAAATATTTATTATGTAAGTTCCACTAAGGAATAATCAATAAGCTTTGTCAGAGAGCTGATGAGAGTTCAGAGGAGAAAGCTGTGTGTCAAGCAGCTAGTGACAGTATAAAGAGACTACAGAAATACGTGCATCCAAGGGGAGAGCTGTCAGGCACTTAGAAGTTGGAATATAGCATTCAGTCACTCTCAGTTTCACGAACACGCGCTGGATTATTACATGAAAGGAAACTGCAGTTCTAGCGATGCTGTGTTCTGCAATACAGGTACGTCTGCTGCCAAAGATGACCTTCCTGCCAAGTGCCTTATCCGCATCTCAGTGGCTCAGTGATATACTTCACAGTCAGTTTGACATAATGAATACAGACTTCCTCAGAATATTGTCTTACAGCTTGTGATAAGAATGAATGCCCAGAAGCAGAATGATTAGCCTCTAGAAGAGGCAGAACCTCGTCTTGTTCCTGTTTCTTAAAGCTCTATTCTCAACTGTTACAGACTGCTAACTTTCTAACAGTCATCTCTTCCAGAGCCATCTAAAGATCAACAGCTATCTCATGAATAGGAAGTCAACTGGTCTGTGCTTCAGCTTGTTTCTTCTTGTGCTGAAAACAGCATTGATAACACAGGGGTGTTTTCATTATTGCTGAACAGGGCTTGCACAGAGGCAAGGCCTTTTCTGCTCCTCAGCCCACCCCACCAGCAAGGAGGCTGGGGGTGCACAAGGAGTTGGGAGGGGACACGGCTGGGACAGCTGACCCCAACTGACCCAAGGGATATTCCATACCATATGACGTCATGCTCAGCATATACAGCTGCGGGAAGAAAAAGGGAGGGGGGACACACACGTTCGGAGTGGTGGCGTTTGTCTTCCCAAGTAACTGTTATGTGTGACGGAGCCCTGCTTTCCTGGAGATGGCTGAACAGCAGCCTGCCCATGGGAAGCAGTGAATGAATTCCTTGTTTTGCTTTGCTTGTGTGCGTGGCTTTTGCTTCACCTATTAAACTGTCTTTATCTCAACCCATGATGTTTCTCGCTTTTACACTTCTGATTCTCTCCCCCACCCCACTGGGGGGAAATGAGTGAGCAATTGTGTGGGGCTTAGTTGCTGGCTGGCATTAAACCACGACAGTCCTCTTTGGTGCCCAACGTGGGGCTCAAAGGGTTTGAGAAAGCTACAGATTTGATTGGAATGTGCTAGATGGTATTTGTAGCTGTTATTGCTATTTAGCTATTAATTGGCAGGCTCCTGTGCTTGCCATGGGGCTTGCCTCATTTACTGTATATTAAAGTCTAGTGCTTGTTAGTGGTTGTTTTTTTGTTCTTGCTGCTTGCTCTACTGCTTATCATCTTACTGTGCTGTGCCTGGGAACATTTTGATAACAGCAATGTCCATGTGCCTGGGCTGGCAGATGGCCAGGGCCCAGCTGCTGTTTCTGTGCTGCTGTACTGGACAAGCTGGAACTCCAGTGTGAACTTGAGTTGAAGGGACTGTGACCTGAGGATGAGTCCATGTGGGAGCAGGACACCCCAAAGCGACTGTGGTCATGAATAAGTCCACACTAGAGAAGCAGGTACACCTTGAAGCATCAGTGGCTGTGCATGAGGTCATGCTGGAGCACTGCAAAGCATGTGGCCATGGATAAACCCATGACAGAGCAGATATGCCCCTGGAGGGACTGCAGCCGCAGGTAAGGCCAGGTTGCAATAGGTTTCTTCTGAAGGGACTGTGGCTCCACAGTGGGTAAGGCCACGCTGGAGCAGGTCTATCTCTGAAGGCTTTGTGGCCCATGGAGAAGGCCACACTGGAATAGGCGTACCTCAAAGTGACTTTGACTGGGGATAAGTCTATGCTGCAGTAGGTGTACCCTCGGAGAGACTGTGGCTCATAGATAAGGCTCCACTTGGTGCAGGTATGTCCCTAAGGGACTGCAGTCTGTGGATACATCCAACCTGGAGCAGAGGCAAGGGTAGGAGTTCATTGCAATGTTAAACCCAATGGTCTGGTCCAAAGGGATAAGGGGTGGAGATTGTAATGGAAATACCTTTAAGTTGTTGTAACTCAGGATTAGAGTTGCATGTTATGGGAATTACTATAGTAGAAACCCCCTGTTGCTAGCCAGGCTGGGAGCAAGGAGAGGAGTTCATTGCAATATTAAACACTATAACCTGGCCCAGAAGGACCATGGGGGGAGTTTGTAACAGATATACCTTCAAATTGTTGTAAGCCATGATCTGAGTTGCATGGTATAGGAATTACTCTAGCAGGAACCACCTGAACTAGTGGAGGACAAACATTACAAGAAGCAGTGCAAGTGCAGCAGTGACCTGACCCAAGCTGGCTTTGGTTCCCAGTAACTCCATGCAACACACCACCTCTCCTGTCCTCAGTGACCACCACAACAGATGGAGCCCAAAGTCATTGACACAATGAACACAGTCGACATTTTGTGGACATTTGTCGATGTTTTACAGGCATTTTATAGACTTTTTACAGGGCTGGTCTACAAACTAAGGGAATGATATTTGCGTATTGTATCAAAGGATGGGAAGGGGGGTGGTGGTTAATGAGGTTGTTCTGGGTAGTGTGGTACCAGGGCATGACATAAATGGTATGCAATAAGAAGTGAAGAATGTGCTGGTTTTGCTGGGACGAAGTTAATTTTCTTCCTAGTAGCTACTCTGGGGCCATGTTTTGGATTTGTGCTGAAAGCAGCATTGATAACACAGGGATGTTTTCGTTATTGCTGAACAGGGCTTGCACAGAGGCAAGGCCTTTTCTGCTCCTCAGCCCACCCCACCAGCAAGAAGGCTGGGGGTGCACAAGGAGTTGGGAGGGGACACGGCTGGGACAGCTGACCCAAACTGACCCAAGGGATATTCCATACCATATGACGTCATGCTCAGCATATACAGCTGCGGGAAGAAAAAGGGAGGGGGGACACACACGTTCGGAGTGGTGGCGTTTGTCTTCCCAAGTAACCGCTACATGTGATGGAGCCCTGCTTTCCTGGAGATGGCTGAACAGCAGCCTGCCCATGGGAAGCAGTGAATGAATTCCTTGTTTTGCTTTGCTTGTGTGCGTGGCTTTTGCTTCACCTATTAAACTGTCTTTATCTCAACCCATGATGTTTCTCGCTTTTACACTTCTGATTCTCTCCCCCATCCCACCAGGGGGGAGTGAGTGAGCAGCTGTGTGGGGCTTAGTTGCTGGCTGGGCTTAAACCATGACACTTTTGCAGAGTAATACTGCCCTGCCAGTGTTTATTCAGCAGTTGCCATTGTCTGATACAATGGGCCTGGGTTACCATTTATCAGACCTGTTCTTCCAGCTAGTCCACATTCCTTGCCCTCTCTGCTTCCAGGATGGGGAGATCTTTTATGAAGATACTTCCTGAGCCTCCTAAAGGGGCATGCTCCCTCTTCAAGAAAGCAACAATACTCACTTTCATATGAGATTTAAATCTGAAACAAATGCATTGAAAAAATAATTTTGTATAGCCCTGATATAATGATCTTTTTCCTCTTATGGTTCTTGGTTCCAAGAAAATAAAATACCATTTTCCTACACTCTAGCTTGATTTGATTATGTCTTTTCCAAAATTTTCGTATTTGCAACTTTTGCCGCTCTCTGCAAGTTCAGTGCAGGCTCTGAGGAGTAGCTTTATTGAAAAGGAATATGAGAGTTTTACACTGTGCACAAACTAAGTGTAAAAATTTATTAAAATCTAAAAAGTTAGAAATTACTAAGAACGATAAGTTTAGAAACTTTATAACTAAAATGCAAAAGTAGTTCAGCAAATAAAACGGTATTTTTGTTTATGAAAATTTCTGGCCATCTCTTACAACTCATCTCACAACCACATTTTTCAGCTGTTTCATATTATGCAGCTGTAGGTTCTCAGAGTCTTTACAGAATGCAGGTATGCTCAGTAAACCAAGTACCACAAAGCTCCCCATTCATGCACCCTTAACCGAGATAACCATAAATAATCCTTTGAATTCACTGTCAGCCAGAGAGGAACGATGTACTGAATAGTACGAATGCCCTCTGCAGGTAGAACAAGAAACCGCTATAATTCTGGGATTGATTTCAGTTTGTCTATTAAGTAGGTACTAAATAAACAAGTCTATTTTAGTCCTTATTAGCCTGAACTGACATTGTCCGAAAATTGTAAATGGTACAGTGGTATCTCCCTGATATCACTGATAATCTATCATAGACTTCTCACCAGTCATAAAGGCAGGCTGAGTCTATACTGCTGAATCATATAGGAACATGGAGTAAGACTGAACCCTGCATCCTTGTTCCTCAATGCTGCTTAATTTTTACAAAACTCCTGGAATGATTTGGCCGTACTAGTTAGCATGCTTTCCCCTCCTCTCTGTACAATGCTATCTATGAGCGTTTTACCAGTCCCATGAGCTGCTGCACATCCTTCACACAATTTTAAATACGCCAAGTTGAAAAATATCTCTCTCTCTCTCTCTCTCTCTCACACACAAGTTATGCCTAGAGCCATAGCAGTACTCTATTTCGTCCAGGGGACATCAAGGGCCAGCTGATACATTTTGTGGATATAACTAGTTCTGTGCCATTTGGCCTCTGGTCTAGAGACCTGCCCCCTATCTCTAAAGCCTCCATAACTACTACAAGAACCAGGTTTTGAGATAATCAATACTGCATTTTCCTGAAGGGCCAGTTCAGTGTAGGGGATGCCATATGTTCAGTAGCCCACAAGCATCAGGTGGAAATAGCTTCTTGCTGAAGCTATTATCAAAACAGATGCTAAACCATCAGGCTTCTATAGGCCTGCTCTGAGCCTACTGCTGTCTCTGTCCGCTACATGTTGCTCAAGGTTTCAGAGTCTCTCTTACAGCAATCTCCTATTCTCTACAGAAAACCAGCAGTCAGCAACTACTGCATGCCTGAACTCCATGACATTCTGCCCCATGACCTCCATCTCAGCATATCCATGCTGCTTTTCCAATTGGCTAAGTCTACTGTGGATGAGATCAACAAAAATATAAATATATGCACTCAGAATGATCTCATCCCCTAGCCAAAGATGAATGTGAATAAAGCTGTTTGAAAACTATTATGAATTCAGAGCATGAAACAAAGCTTTTAAATACAGTCTTTACTGGAATAAGAGGACTGATGGACACCATGTGGAGCACAGTAAATGTCATATGCAACAAGAGTAACAAAGAAACAAAACTACTAAAAATCAAAAACAAGAAAGGATGGCAGTGTGACAAAGAAAAATCTATGTCCATGCTTAATTTTAATAGTCACCATCATCCTTGTTATTTCCTAAGGAACTCCTGATCCACTTCCATGAGAGCATGTCCAAAACATCTGGCTTCGGGGTACATTCACTCTAACAAATGGCCTTGATTTTAAGCTGCACATGAGCTGCAGGTCCAGCTTCATCTGCAGTACAGAGTAATAGCAGATTCATAGACTCTGTTTTGCAAGTTTTTCCTGTTTCTAAATTGCATTTTCTCCTTTCTGAAGAATGTATGGGTGGTTTTGTTTTGGAGGGGTTTTTTTGTGTGTGTAGGCACACATATTCTTTCTACTTCCTAAACTCCATTGTAGTGCATACTCTACTTGCGTTTTCCTGGAATTTATGTAACCCAGAATTTATTACTTGTCATATACTTCTGTATATGACAATGTATATGTAATAATCATATACATTAATCGTGAGTTCTGTAGCTGCCTCCACTGATGTGCAAGTAGCACTGCATACATTCCTGGCTGCCAAAGACCAGTCTAATTCATTCTTCCTTCACAAAATCCCATCACCAGTACACCATTTGTCATATTTTTGATTCTTTGTCAAATCTCTCTCTTCTTTCCAGTACAGCTACCTCAAGGCCAATGCTAAGCTTTTACTAGTCAAACAAAACAGCTTAATTAACTTGCCAATACATTTAATTAAAAACAGACTATACACGTTTGGTGGGGTTTACCAAAGCTCCCAAGATAGGTCCCTTTCGACACTCTTGCATAAACTGAAGTGGGTATTAAGGTGTCTGCAAGTGAAATATCTAAGAAAGCAGGCACTGTAAAGTTGCCAGATTTCTAGGTACCTGGGCACATCATTCACAGCACCTAAAATATAGCATGTCAACAGGTTGTCACAGCCGTAGACTGAGACTTAACAGGATGGCAGAGCATGTTAAGTTTACTGCACTTTAACACAGGGCAATGCTTGTTTTGTGAATATGAAATTAACATTGAATTTTCTGATCTGCAGAAGGTTTTATGGTTAATACATTGTGTGTAAAATTTCCAAGGCTCTTAAGATTACTGGCATATCTTTGCAGGGACTTCAAGCAGGGACTTTTTCTATATTTTTTTAATTTAATAACTATCAACTGCAGTTTCCATCACTCCTCCAACTCTCATTACAATTATTCTTAAATCTACAAGGCAAACCAGCTCAGTCTGATTAGGAGAAAAGCCTGAGTTTTAAGATAAAACTGTTAACGTTTGAACTGAAATTAAGATAAATGATGAAATTAAACCCAATGATTATTACTAGAAGAAAACTAGTAAGGATTCAGAGACTGGTTTCCAAGAAGTGTTGGGTATTCTGTTCTTCCCTCCTTATTCACATTTCCATTCAATTAAGAAATATGTGTAATAACCATTCTATAAAGAACAAAAAAGAAAAAAAATTAAGATGTATCATCACAACTCAGTTATGCTGCGATTAATTTCTGAGCACCATCTGCTGGGCTACTTCTAAAACAACAACGAAATTTCTCAACTACTGGTAACATCTAGATATGTACCAGGTCTGTACTGACTTATCACTTATTTTGTTACATATTTATTAAAACTTCCCAGGAGTCATGGCATTATCATCATACTAAAGGAAATAACAGAATTCATGTAATAAGGGAAGGCTATAGAGGAGGTGTGGTGGAAAGTTTAAAATAGCTGCTTTGTGATTAACATAGTTTGAGATAAACCCGTCACAGTGGTTTTAAGCTGAAAAAGTTTCTGAAGTACACTGAAAGTGAAAGCAACTTGGCCACTGTTGTTGTCTTAATGTACCACATGTCATCCCTACCACAACTCTTGTCAGCAAGGAAAGAAGAGATATCATTGCCATCCTCTATTTCTTGCAGATTCTCAGATACTACAGGAAAGAGTTGTAGAGAGATCTACAAAGACAGAACCTCACCCTCAAATATATCATCCTGATTACTTCCTGCTCGCCTCTTGCTCCTAACAACTCAATGCCATCTGTTTTTTTTTGTCCTCCTTCTTACTCTAGTCCAGAAGTAGAAAAACGTAACGTTTTCTCTAGGACAAGGTAATAAGGTGCCATGTTAGGAACCTCAATTCTGACAGGGTTAACTATTAGCAAATCTGGAGCCTTATTCTTTTCTCCTTGTCCCTACAACGCTAAATAAATATTTGTTAATCCTGCACTTACAAAAATATTTTGTAACATAAGAAATGTGTACCTACTTTCTATTAAAGATACCAAATTTATTTCCAGCTTGAATTGCTTTGCAGTGTCTGGTTTAGAAGAGAGCATTCGTATCTTGCCACTTTCTTCTTATGCTTCTGACAAACATACTTAAATACCACACACACATATAATGATGTATTTTTAAAATATAAATTAAATAAAAATTAGTTTCAGTATCAAACTGAAGGTACAATCTTCAAGGTGTAGATATAAAATGCTGGTCCGTTGTTATGCTGAACAGTTATTTAATTTGAGCATTGAATTATTGAATAGTCACTAACAACTGTCCATTGAATTATTAATTTATTCATATTTCCAAATTGCTGTGTCTACTGCCCAGAATATTGTAGTCAATCTGGATATATTCTGTGTAATGGGAATGCAGCACAGACTGGATCCACCTGGCTGGAGAGCAGCTCTGTGGAAAGGGACCTGGGTGTCCTGGTGGACAGGAAGCTCAACATGAGTAAACAGTGTGCTGCTGCGGCCAAAAAGGCCAATAGGATGATGGGTTGCATCAAAAAGGGCATCGCCAGCAGAGATAAAGAAGTCAGTATCCCACTCTACTCAGCACTTGTCAGGCCATGCCTGGAGTCCTGTGTGCAGTTCTGGTCCCCGCTCTACAAAAAAGATGTGGACAGGCTGGAAGGGGTCCAGAGAAGGGCCACCAGGATGATCAGAGGATGGGAAGCTGCCATATGAGGATAGGCTGAGAGAACTGGGTTTGTTCAGCCTTGAGAAAAGGAGGCTCAGAGGGGATCTCATCACCATGCACCAGTACTTGAGGGGTAGCTACAAAGAAGATGGAGACTCCCTTTTTACAAGGAGTCACATGGAGAGGACAAGGGGGAACGGACACAAGTTGCTCTTGGGGAGATTCCGACTGGACACCAGAGGGAAATTTTTTCACATTGAGGACAGTCAACCATTGGAATAATCTCCCCACGGAAGTGGTTGACTCGGCCACATTGGACACCTTCAAGAGTCAGCTGGACAGGGTGCTGGGCCATCTTGTCTAGACTGTGCTCTTCCCAGAAAGGTTGGACTAGATGATCCCTGAGGTCCCTTCCAACCTGTGATTCTGTGAATATTTCACATCACACTGTTGTCAGGGTAAAATCTTGATACCTACAACATTCCAACAAACACTTAAACCTTTTTCCTCTTTTTCACTTTGAAGTAAACAGGACTGCTTCTGCATTTTTAATTAATGATATATGTTCAAGACTGAGACTTTGGAGCCCTGTGAAGGCTCACGAAAATTTAAATCCAAATCGTTAAGACTGGATCAAGATGGTTCTAAAAAGAGAAAGCGCAATGCATTCTTAATACCCCTTAGTAAGTTGCAGGAATCTCAAGGGCAGAGTTTCATTTACAAGAATACTGATAGCAGAGTTAGTCCAAAAGTTAAGATCCTGGAATAACATAAATGGAAGTGTTTCTGCAATTCCTTTAATATTCCCGTTAAGACATTGTTATTGCATTTGCAAAACAGCAGCTTAACAGTTTGCCTAGGGCTCTTTTTTGTTTCTAAAAGGGGTAGGTAGACTATGAGGAAAATATAAACACACTTTTTATTTATCATTGTTTTATAGAGAAGCAAAGTTAACTAAAAATTTTAACACAACCATTTATCTAGTTTCCTGGTTGTATCTGGTTCTCTTCATCTTTTCACACTAACAACATCTTTCTCTTGGGTCACAGCAATATTCTTCATAAACTTGTACCAGTCCCATGATACTCTGTCTAGCGCCTAGTGACATCCTGATGCATGGGACCTGTTGTTTTATAATTCTACATTGGCACCATCCCACTTACTATAGGAAACAGCTAGAAGCCGTTGCACAATTTACTAAATTCATCATAAGCAATAATTGCTTGTACAACATTATCTCAACAATTTTAAAATACAGTCCAACAAAATGCAGTTTACATTGTTAAAATACTGATGTTACAAATACGTTCCAAGTGAGCTCCCAGCTTCTATCTAACTATAGCACAACAAGCACAATGTTGGGGCTTTTTTGGCTCTAGTTTTGGAAGCATTAATAATTTGTTGGGAGCGTTTTTAAATTTTCAACAAAGTTCCTTCCTCAGTTCCAGGAGGCTCCTCTTTTGATGCTCTACTAAAGCTTCAGGATGTTTTTCTTGTTGCATCCTGCTTTAGGTTCCAAGATACAAGCCCTCCTGGAAACCCCCTGCAAGTTTCACAGTCTTACAAGGAAAAAATTACAATAGAATGTCCGTCTAAGGAAGAGCTGCATCTTAATAAAAAGAAGGTGGGAACACACTACCAGCAATAAATAATACAAAGTAGCATGCAACAGAACTTGGAGAATCTTTTAGAGCTAATTCTACTCTAAGTCCACAGTTCTTTACTGTTACAGATTGAATTATGTGTATTAGAGGAAACAGTACTCCTATCTATTAAAGAAGACTTACATTTTAAATGCTTGTATTGACTTCCTGATTCAACTGACATTTAATAACAGCAGATGCTACCAAAGTGAAAGAGTAGTTTCAAGTTTCCTTGCAACTTTCTGCATTTCCCTGACTTTTTAGTCAATAGTTGCAGTGGACTTCAGAGTAGAGAGAGGTGATAAAAAAAATCAGTTCCAAAAGCCTGAAATTTGTTTACAGCAAGCAGAATTGTTAGTATCTTTACCATTGGTATTCTTAGGCAAAACAGGATTGGATACTTGCAGAAAGCAGATAAAAGTATAAATTCTTTATTTAAAATAACAAGCTTCCTGCACCATGTTATCTGTATTTTGCGTGTGGGAGAAATGAAATAGGGTCTCTTGTCCAGTTTCACAATGAGTAACTTCTCCTTGAAGTATAGTGGCATAGGTCTTCAGTGCACCTGCAGCACCTGCAGGATCAACAGCTACACCATTCCCTCTGTCAAAGCTTCTCAAACTCTCATGTGTCTGCCTACAAAGCTAAAATACTGATCCACCTCACCCACTCTCACAGTCCTTCCCTCTTACAGTGCCCTGTAAACCACTTAATGCAATAGACTGGGAACACAGGGCTGAAGGGAGGAATTAGAAGGAAGAAATGATGGATTGCCTCTGCTTTTGTAGCTGAACCTAAATTAAAAATTGGTGGCGCTTCACACCTCTAGGGTCTAGCTCCCCTTCCTCTCTCCAGCATGCTGGTTTAAGACTGCTGCATCCACATGCTCTTCCCACAGTTGGGACAAGTCCAACAGAGCCTACCAGCAATGACTTGATATACCACTGAATATATATTTGCATTTCACCTTTGAGGTCTACCCTTCTTTTATAAAACCTGGATTAAATTACATCTGGTTTCTGAAAGACTGAAAATGTCAATTATCCTATGATAACTGGGTAATTTCACATTTGTCCCACTTCTCCAGGCAGGCTTCATGATGGTTCATGAAGTCTCTGAAAGGACCAGCACACTATAAACTGTGATTTGATAATCAGATTTCTGTGCAAAATGGGCTATACCATAATCTTTTTGTATAGTTTAAAAACTACTGTCTTATTAGAAGAAACAATCTTGTTTTTCATCCCATTGCCTAGTCACTGGATGGGAATAGATTTAATATATGCTGTTAAATATACAAATGGAGTCTAAGAGCATCATTTGTCTCATACTGCAGGCAGACTAGCACCGTTACAAATGTTTGATGTCAGCATACACCATGCTGCTAATTTAAAATGCTGTAAAACACTGTGTTATGGCATTGTCTTATATCTTACCTCCTTCAAAACTTAATTTTAGGGATTTATCTCTTCTCTGGAAGACAGCTAGCTACAAGTCCTGGGAAGGTAATAATCCTTCTGTGAAAACTCATTTTAAGACATCTATTATTCTGTAGTGGGCCAATGCCAAGAATTTTAATGTAAAGAAAAATAGATGGAAAAGACTTCGCACTTCACACATCAGAGCACTAAGCTGGGATATAAAAGGAGCTGATTCAAAAGACAGACAATCCTTTCTGTGAAAAAATAAGCAGAGCAAAGATGGAAAGCGGGACAGCAAATGAACAGAAGTGAGTTACTGTGACCTGAACATTGTTTAAATATGCTCACGTTTTATCACCTCTTTCCAGTTGTTTGTGTTTTTTTTTTTTTTTAAGTTAGTGCCTAGTCAAGTGACTTCTTCAGTTAAACAGCATCGGAAGATATTTGTATTTGCCTCTTCTTAGCTAAGATCTCTTGCAATATGACAGTAAAGAGCCTCAAACTGACCCACTGAAGTTCATTAGAAACATTTTCTCTGATATGTAAAGGTAGGATAAAAGGAAAAAGTTATAAGGGAAAGAATTTTAAATATAAGGCCCTGCAATCATGTAACTTTTTGCCCTGCAGGGGCAAATAATTTAATTATTAATCACTTATGATGAATAATTTTTGTGATAAATCAAATTTATATTTATTAACAATAAATGGCTAAGATTAATAATTATTAATCATCATTTACATTTTATCCAAGCAGTCAGTTTTGGCTTTAAAAGAAAATACTTGTCTTCTGCCCTCAGAATTATCTTTCCAAATGAGTTGAAATGAAAGACCACCAAAATTAAGACAGTTGTCACTTCATCAGCTGTCACGTGGCCCCAGCCATGCCTCTGATGAGCTAATTAATGTTCCAAGAGGGACAGGACTGCCCTGTACTTGAACATATTCTGTATAACAGGCAGGGTACTGCTTTTTTTGCAAGAGTTCTCATGCAGCACTACAAAAACTAGAATAACTGCTAACCACTTTGGGTACATAAATAAGGTCCTTTTCAGAAGAGCCACAAAATGCAGCGAACCAAGTATGGAGATATCTTCTAAGCCTTTTTTCCCCAAAAAATATTTGAATCAAAAATAAAAGCATAGGGACCCTCTGTCACCCAGGGACATATTTATGTTGCTTATTAATGATAGGGGCAAAATACAATGATAAGCAGTACAACATGGCCAAAGTATAATAATTACTGCTTATGTTACTACAGCACATAGGAGGCCCTGTCATCAATCAGGAGCCACTGCACTAAGCAGTATATGAACACAGATAAAAATAAGATAGGCCCTGTCTCTAGAAACAGAAGTAATGAGAGATGCATGCAACATACCACCACAAAAATCTCAGTCAGTCAGTCTTGGCAAGACAGCAATATCACTACTATCAGATTTTCTGCTGCCATCAAGACAAAGGACACCGCTGAAGAGCCAAAGGAAATCAGGAGGTAACTGAAGCAGGTTGCGTGGAATTACTTCAGTACAATGCTTTCTACTTGCCACAGCTGAGTCTGCCAAATGTACTACTTGTGGCAGACATAAGCTTCCCATTGAAAGCTGATTTGCATGATCCCACCTAATGCATGTTTTACCAAATGACATCTGTAATTTATTCCTACAGCGTTGAATAGTCCTTTTAACTTAGTTTCTAGCTTGCTTTTTGTCTTCACCTCATTACTTCAGTACTTGTATGAATTCAGTAAGTCCATGAATTTTACTGGGAATTTCCATCGTTTAGTAGCCATTGTCTCCTCCAGTAAACCACATGCGAAAACTCAGACACTCCTGAAGTTTTCTTGAATGCCTGCTGCATGTGATTTTGGAATTCTATACAACAATTCTGGATTTGCCATATAGTATTTTCTTATGAAGTACCTAGAATCAACATTTAGCTAGGAGGGAACAGGAAAATAAGCAGAAAGAGGAATAATCAAACAATCTAATTCCTTTCCATGAAGAGTTTTGAGTCAAATGTTGAATTTGTACTAAGCATGTACCTGAATCTCATCTTCTTCAACAGCACTGAATGAGAGAAACTGGAAAGCTTCTACTTATTTCCTTCACTGGCCTAAATTCAAATCCTTTACTTTGTAGAATTTATACCAATTCTAAAAAAAAATTCAAACCACAAATGTCGCAACACAGTTTCTAGGCTGAAACTCAAGAACTGCTTTTTAAAATTAGATATTCATGTAACAGAACTACTATAAAAATATAAACCTTCTGTGCATTACCTTTGGGTTTTTTTATTTCTTCCTCCTTCCTGCTATGGGCATGTGTTCAATCTCATGTTTTGCACTCACAATACATTTGTTTAGTCTGCCACTTTTTGCCTTTCTCCCTAACTTCTATTCAGTGTTCACACCAGGCAGAGTCCAAATAAATCCTCACGCTACATTTAATTTTTGTTTGCCACCGAGTCACAAATACTATTTTCTCTACTAAATAAATATCCTTCCCATATCAAATCCAGATAATGTGTATGAAAAATACAGAGAATTATGTCCATTTAGCAAACCTGAGCCACTCTGCCCCCTGCCCCTGTGCTCCACAGAGAAACTTGAGGAGGAAGAAAAATTCTCTAGGGAGTCCACCATAGTACATGGGGTTTGCTCATCTGACAAACTTTCAGAGATAAAATACTTTGTGGATGTGTGGAAGTCTGTGACTAAGAAGAAGCACACTGCTCTCGAAAGTTAGGAACTGTCTGCTTAGCTCCTGTAAGAATAGTAATTGTACATCTGGTGTCCTGAAATGCCTTCTCAGCTGGAGAGAGGAACTTGGAAGAAATAGTGAGTCACACTACCAGCTTTTGATGCAAACCCTGCCAGCGAGCGCTTGTGGAACATTGCTGTTCTCCCTCCGTCTAACTCCATGAAGTCCTGTGACCACAAAGCATTTGGAGTTCCAGCACTCCTTCCACTTTCGTGCACAGCACACCTCTGCTTGAAGTACTATGGCAGTGGTGAGATCCTGCGCTGCTGAGGCCAGTGAGAGCATCCCAATGGATTTTACAAAGCTAGAACAAACCCCAGCCTGCACTGTTAACAAGCCAAGATAAAAAAAAAGACGACACTGAGATGAAAAAAACTTTATCCTACTGAAAAATAAAGCATCAGAGGTTGTGATTTGTTCAGTAGTTAAGCAATGCTAAATTCCTAAATTCCTCTAGCTTACCAACCAAACCTGCTTTATAACTACAAATCTAAAGCATACACTTCAGCACAAAAGTCTGTCCAACAATATAACACAGGTAATAAGTAGGTTTCATTCATTGTCAGTGAGCTGCATTAAAACTGCTAGACTCTAAATTGCTGATTTTGCCTTAATTTTTTAGTCACAGAACAACACTTCCGTTTGAAGCTTAAATTAAGTATATTTGCTAGTAATTCTTTAATGGTTGTACTTTCTTTGCTCTAATGTTTCCTTTTAAGTTTACATATCTTTCTGTTCTATTGAATCAAGACTTACCTACTGTCATATTTATAATAGCTTTATTTTTATATCCTTAAGTGCTTTCTGTATTGCTCTTGATGATAGCTACAACTCTATTTTTGGGAGTCTTAACTGCTTCCAAAAAACATTGATTATCACAATTTTATTATGAAATAAAAAGGTGCTTCTTTCTGTTTTCAGAAGGAAGGTCCTAAGAAAGCATATAGCAGGTTATTATTATTTGCCTTTTCAATAAAGGTAAGCTACACTATGTAATACTGGAAGGGAAGGAACCATAGCTTCTATAAAGCCATTAGCCAAAAAGCACTTCACTTTAAACTCTGGCATCCACGATGTCAGACTTCCCTTTTTCAGTATACTTATGGCTAGGAGAGCCCCCTCAGCAGCTGGCAAAAACACAAATGAAAACAACTGAGCAAATAATTACATGAATGCTATTAGTTTTGGCAA
Source organism: Phalacrocorax aristotelis (assembly GCF_949628215.1). Classification (NCBI taxonomy): domain Eukaryota; kingdom Metazoa; phylum Chordata; class Aves; order Suliformes; family Phalacrocoracidae; genus Phalacrocorax; species Phalacrocorax aristotelis. Next base: position 21,111,466 of record NC_134280.1, read on the forward strand.
AAGAAACTTCAAAGAGCAAAAGAAGCTTTATCAGCAATAAAAACATTTAACTGACCTTTACTGCCTCAGACTCGATGCTTTTCAAATTCCAGAGCATCACAAAATAATTTTTCTTTAAATCTGCATTTATAAAGCAGAGAAGCATAGAAAGACTTGTCCTTCTACATAAGTACATGTACATAAAGTACATGTAAACATGTTCAATATTGACATTGCCTCAATAGAATCTTTAAGTTGAACAGGCAATACTACAATGCATCGTATAAATTATTTCATTGACCCTCTACAGCAAGGATAGCTTATAATTAATACTTGAAACTGAGTAACATACTTCAATTAAAAAAAAAAAAATCAGAAAAAAAGAACAGAAAAGCTCATGAGAGATTTTTGGTTCTCAGAAAGATATCACCAGCTGTCATGAGGAAATATTATTTAACACCATTTGGCACAGAAGAAAGGGAATCCACCCAGTGACTGCTCACCCACAGCTAAGAAAATCAGCTATTGCTGGATCTAAACTGGTAAAAAATACTCCCCAGGTACCTGGAAAGCAGACAAATTATCACCCTCAAAGTTGACACTATGTAGGGAAATTAAAGCAGAGTAAGACTCCCATGTCTAATAACTTTACAACTTAAAAAGAAACAAGCAAACAAACACCCTCCCCCAAAACCCCCTCCAACAATACTTAAAACATTTCTTATGAAAGCACTGTTTTTTAAAAGTGTGTTATTCTTATGAGTATAATCATCGTCCAGTGACCCTTGCTTAAAGATCCATTTAGCTAGAAGTTTTGAATGAAATAGCTTTGTCATGCAGGATGAACTGGAGACAAACACTATCACTACCTCATTTAGCAGCATAAAAATAGAGTAGCATTATACACCTAGTTGTCAAGGAATGGTTTGAAAAACGATCCACAATGATCACAATCACGCAAAATCTAACTCAAAGTACACAGTTTGATTTGATAACAAAACATATTCAAAATCCCAGCACTGATATAGAGGACACTCATATTACTTACTCTCAACTTCGAATTACTCATATTCTACAGGCATATATGTGTGTGTATATTTTTATATGTACATATATACACATACATATATATATAAAGAATCCTTAATGTTAAATGAATTTTGGAGAACATAACAGATGACCGAAATTTAACAAACCATGACAAAATCAATAGCCATATATTGAAAAGAACTAGAGGACTAGAATGATAAGCAAATTTAGAATGTTTTCTTACAGTGTCTGCCCAAGCTGCACATGCCTGGCAAGACAGCAATATTTCAATCCGGTTTCAGAAATAATAAATAGAATTATAAACATAAGATGTGTTTGTTACACACGTCATTTTCTTTGTCAATCTTGAAATTTTTGCAAAGGCCATTTACTTGAATCTTTCTAAGTTCCCCTGTGTGGATTTATTCATGCAAAGTCTTGTAATTAGAAGACCACAAATTGTAACAGTTACAGTTGAATTGTATCAGTTACAGTTCAGTCAATACAAAATTGCCCTTGACTCAAGGGCCAGTGCAAGGGATGCTTTCAGCACTAAAGGACAGTTATTGCAAAATCAAAGACAGAATCAATACGGGTCTTTCAATTTAACAGCAGAAGTTTAATACACAGAAAGAGACCCAGGCATACTTTTTTTTCAGGACTTCAAAAAAATACCCATACTACAGTGTGCTAATAAATATACAGTAACACATTATAAAATTAATAAAAAATAAATGACAGCAATGAAACACGGGAGATTTTTACATTCCTAAACATTTCATTTATAGCTTTTAAACAGCATTGCAGATTAAGTAAAAAAAAAAAATGCAGCCTTTTTTGATAGGTTTGCAAGTTATTCAAGTAATGTCTATGGAAAGGCACCTCTGAGAATTTGTTTCAACAGCTAAAACTCAAGTCTTATCTGGAAAAGGATGGCAGCATAAAACTAAGTATGTAAATACAGTTATACAGTTTAAAAATCTTAGTGCATATCAAAACATAAAAGCTCTTTGTTCCACACTCCTTTAACTGGCATGTATGGCTTGCTGAGAGGTGTACCTGATCTAATCTGGAGACTGGTGTGCTACCTATGGTGGAAGTGTACTGTTGTGAAAAGAAACATTACTAGGGAAGCAGTAGAACATTTCTTTTCCATGGCTACATTCTTGGGGATACAGGATAGTCAAAACAAACCCAACTGTCATCACTAGCACACCGACAGCAAGAATCAGGCAGGATATGAGGTTATCTGAATGGTTCCATCGCTCTTTGGACAGCTTTAGATAACACGCTGTTGGGATGATAAAAACAAGTGGGGTAGCACTCAGAACTCCCTGTGTGTGGGAAACAACAATAGAGAAAACCCTCATAAGCATATGTATTTAAATGTGAAGCACAAAAACCTACATTTTTAAATGGTTGTGATTAGATTGATGCAACAGTAAAGCCAGAGAATAGAGGCCTTTTCCAGTGTTGCTATATGGAAAACTTTCTTTTCTAAGTCACAAGTAACTTGCAAAAATATCTGTAAAACTACTTGAAATAATTCAGGTTTATTTTTGCTGATACAGAATAATGATTTATGTCGCACGTACTATTAAATCTGATTACCAGAATTTTCTAAGCTTCAGAAATACAGTAAAAGTCGAAACGTAATAGTTCTGCAATACTGCAACTGTCTTAAAATATTTAAGATCATTCCATGTAGGAATCTAGATATAATACTGCCTTAGGAAAAAAAGTAGAAATATCATGTAGCAGTTCAAAGAATTCTGATCAATTTCTACATTTATGACCTGATTTAGGTTGACTTCCCTATGAAAGCAAAGCTCTCAGAGAGTAAACCCCACCCTCATGTTAAAAATTCAGCTCCTCCTTAAATGCTCTCTTAGACAGGGACAGACAAAAAGCACCTGCTTCAACACTTCTTTTATCAATGCTTTTTTTTAGGAAAGCCACTGCAGATTGAAATATGAGTTACATGCCAAAAGAGAACATTTCATGCAGAAATTTTGGTCGTTTACTTTGTCACATACTTGAAGACTATGTTTCAACTTAATTATGGTAAGGTAGTAACACAGCCTGCTGAATATCTTTGCATCAATGTTTGTACAAGCTTTTGTGTATTTGTATGGTAGAGCCTGTTAACACTGATCAGTACAGATATCAAAAATAGGCACATGCACAAAGCATTTCCTTCATAAAAAACAAGACTCTTAAGTAGGTGTAGCAACACGAATCAGCATCCCAGTAAAAGAATAGCACATCAAAATCCCTGGACCCTTGACTCCCATATGATTGAACAGTTTCCCTGGGGAACTACCACAGGGCAAACACAATGGTTTGTGTTTCTTTTAAAATCAGAAAGCAGGGGAAAAGTAAGCAGAGTTGGAGAAACAGCAGCAAATGCCATCTGTGGTGAAGAGCCAGAAGACAGCTCTTCTGCTGGACAGAAAGCTTGCTGAGAAGTCTTTCACAGGGAAAGACTCTGCCTGTTCATTTTTCTCTACTGGTGGATATCAGGGCTGAACAATCTTCTAAGCACAATGATTACAGCCAATTGTCAAATTCTCTCTTAAAAACTCAAAAAACCAAGCCACAAGGTATGAGCTACCCACTGAAATGCCTGGCTATCAACTTCTATTTGTACCTGAATCAAGCTATTGGCTTGACTATTCCGTAATTGCTTTGGCCTCTTTGGGCAAAGATATTGCATTGATGGAATGTTTGCTTTTGAGTGATTATTTTAAAACAATTTCATTCCAAATAGGAATCACACATATTTATCCATTCTAGAAAGAGTTGCTGGCAATTCTCTGGTGTAAATTTATTCTTAACATATTATACCATATAATAAATGTACAACACAGATACATATATAGGTACACATAGTTAATTAAGTTCATTATGCCCGTACTCAGATATTTGGGCAAAATAGGCATGTGTGTACCCATGCACACATTTAAATACTTTTGTTGATGTGTATATATACACACTGGTGAATTTTATGCACGTGTGATGTAAAAAAGAGGGGGGAAAAAGATGGAAAAAAATTACCAACACATACCATGAATGAGAGACTTCAAAGGAACATACATCCTGACCAAACCAATAGGAATATTATTTATTTTGAGCTAGTTATAATTTATAAAGGATTAACTGAGAAGAAACTATGTTGGTAATTATTTTAAATAGAGGGTAGCTGAATAGCTTATCTGAATATTCAGACCTGTTCTATAATATCAGTGCAAGGATGACCTGCTAAATCACTGCTACAAAAGCAGTCATCATAAACTGCAGTGCAGATAAACTGCACTGTGGATCAGAACAGTGTACATGTACCATAATGTACGTACAAGTACAGGTATCATGTAACATAAAGAACAAATCCCTCTTTCCATCAATGAATGGATGGACAGGGATGTAAAAAGGCAATTTAAAAGAATTTCTATAAAGAAGCAAAGGCTGTCCTTAAAAATTCTTCTTTTATATCCTGGAGTACGGTATTTCCACATCTGCTTTATTTATTTATTTTTAATAAATAAATAAGTAAATAAACCTGAAGTTGCAGGTAAACTGTTAAGACAATATCTTAAATGCAGACTGGAATTTTGTTTTACCATTTCATTTGATTAAATGTACATCCTGTGCCAAAACAGACTGACTTCATCTGGTATGTCTACTTTTCTAGCTAGTAGTCTAGGTCTCCAGTAGACTACACGGCAGTTCCAGCCAACCAAAACAAGCAGTTACATAAATGTGTTAGAACTGGGTCAAGTCAATAAGTGCCTTGTGTGGCCTGCCTGGTAAGCTCCGTCTCTGCTATGAGGCAATACCAGACAACAGGAATGTTTACTGGCAAACAAAGCAGTTTCCTCCTAAAAATCATACACTCAGGTTATTAAATTACTCGGTTTTGCTCCCTGTTAAGCCCAAAGCAGGGAAAAATTCAGGTTACTATCTCCATGGTCTCGCTACTACTGGTTCTTTCTTTTGCCCCCTGCCCCTTTGGCACAAGGCAGCCATTAGGATCTGCCCCAGTGTTTAGTAATTTGCCAATTTCATCAGAAGCAGGGATTAGAGAAAGAAGTACTAGATTCAGTCCTGCAATACAGTTAGGATGAGTATTTTAGCGATTTCCACTGCAGTTTAAATATATTTGGTAAGTCACTTCCACTTGCCATATCTCCAGAACTGTTCTAAAAGCCCTCCCCAACCATATGAACTTTACTTCCTGAACTTCCTTTCTCCTTTAATTACACAACTTTGAAGCAGTGAATAATTCCCTTTTTTCCTATTAACAATTCTACTGTGCCAAATTACATAAGATTTTCAGTTGAGCTGCGGATTTTTCAGAGTTCTGTTTCATAAAAAGCTGTTTTATTAAATAAAAGAGTATACACGTTCACTTACATTCAGCTCTAAAACTATTCCAAGGCAATCATACACTAATGATACACCAGTCGCCACAGCAATGATAACTACTGTCACAACAACATGGAAAACTGTTGAGAGGTTCCCATGGAAAAACACATTGGCAATCACCTGAAACAGAATCACAATTTTAAACCTTGATTTTGCTCTTTATGTTAACAAACAGCTTATTCCAAATCTTCTAACCTCAGGAAACTAAAAGATGAGAATACACTAACTGGACTTTACCTACCTTGCTTCAAGAGCACATCTTCATCCACTTTCAGAAATAACTCATAACAACCATTACTAAAATTGCAGAACACTTGCAAAACTGACGTAGTTATACCTGCAGGATTTAGGATATACTTACTTTCTTCTCATTTGCCCACTACAGAATTAAAACCACTTACAATTATTTATTGAACCGATGGATTTCCTAGATGGAGATACTTTTACAAAGCGAAACTAGTAAGCATGATAAATATGCTATTTTTGGCTATTCTCAACACGACAACAATAACATTTATGTCAAACTTGGAATTTTAAGCAGTCCTGATACTATTAAGTAGTTATTAATGTAATATTGGATAGTATAGATATTGGATATAGGATATAGATATTGGATATAGTATTGGATATAGATAATAAATGTAATACATTATATGGCCAGAATCTACACAGTACAACTAATACCTCACACTCATTGCATGCAGCACGATAGGATACACTGATTTTTATTAGAGATCAACTACTAGCTTCAGCTACAATAGATATATTAATATTCATCTCACATTATTAATACATCAACACTGTTAAAGGGAGAATGTAATAAATTCTTACCTCCCTGGTCACAAAACATTCAAGGGGGAAAGTCAGAATTACAGTAACTCCATAACAAAACCTTCCAAATGTAGCAAGGTTGTCATCTCTACAGTAGTTTTCAAATATATCTCCTACAGCACAGCAAAATGTCAATTAGTTTGAACTTCATGTCATTTGCCTATTTGCAAATCGAAGTGTAAATTACTGGAGTAATTAAGACTTTCTGATCCCGTCTCCTGATACACATCAAGAAACTGTAGTTACAGCACAAATTACATCCAGGAAGAACTTTCCCCCAATCCTGCTAGTAACAGTGTTTTTATTTCAAGCAGCACTTACCTTTCAAAAATATTTTAACGCGTAAACATTAGAGTTTGTCATCTGTTATCTTCCCTTAGCACAGATTTTGTACGAGATGCTGGTGTTTGTTTAAATAATTATGTGACAAATTCAGAAAGAAAGCTCGTAAAAGATACATTTCCTTTAAAAATGTAATTCCTAGAACTACAACAATTACACAAGGAAGACCAGGGAGTTACTTCTGGAGAACTACATTTCCCTGACAGTACCTAATCACAGCTGGTGCAGTGAAGAATTTCAAATATTCTGACCCTTAGAGCCCATTATAAACATATGGATTATTACCTAGCAAATCTTTATATATAACAACAAAAGCATTGCTAGAGAATTCAAATCATCATCTTGCATAATGTTTACCACAAAGAATCTGTAATAATGATCTCTCAGGCACAAGAGAGACTGCAAGACAGTAATCAGATTATCTACCAGGTCTTTTCTACCTGATTACTATACTGTCTTATGATTCACTACTTTTAGGAGCACAATGGCACTGAAGAAGCAATAAGGTGTACTTTAGAAAAAACAGCCAAAAGATTTTGACAGGGAAGACATAAGGTAAGACGAAACCTGCTTACAGCAGACTCATATGCTGAGCGATAGCTGCAGTCAGGGCGTTCAATACTTGAAATAGCTACGTGTTTGCACTTAGTCTAGCTACAGTTGCATCTAGGACAGTAAGTTATTCTGCATAAACAGCACTGGAGGCAGGGAAAAGGAGGACAGATCAACCAGTAACCCCCGTCCTACAGTTCCCCTGTTCTCAACTACATCCTCCTGCTCATCAGGAAAGGAAAAAGCTTGGAAGCCTGCTCCTACAATTTGGAAAAGCACTATTAAATAACATAAGCTTGCTTATGAAATGTGTATTTTTCCTGAAGAAGCTGATGCACTGAACAAATTTATACCTTGTTCTTTTGAAAGCACCTTTTCCACTTCAATAAAATGCTGTTAAATAGTATGATGTAACAATGATTATATATATATTCATATACACACAGATGTGACAGTCGGATTAGTTACAGCAGAACAGCCGCTGTAAAGATAGGAAATATCTCCAAGTCAGAGCTAGGATGCTATATTAGCACAAACAGGAAAAGATACAGGAGAATGTACAAAAATACATGCCAGGCACCTTGTAGAAAAATCAAGGCAATTTTTCTTCTTTCTGCTCTCTGCTAGTGGACCATGTAGCTAAAATATAGATGCTTAGAACTCAGAAGTATTTTGATTATGGAGGTATTCACAGGGGACTTTCACTGGTGAGGCTTACACTTGTGAATCTGACACCTATTAGCCTGTAGCTGACATCTTTGTATTCTGGTTTGGTTATTGGGTAACCACAAGGAATGTCCTAACTATTTCTGTCCAAACATAGTATGATTTTGGCATTTTCACAATCACTAAGATAATAACAGCGTGCCAGACAGAAAGGCAGAAATCTAAGGATTACAGCAATCACCAAAATTAAGGGATCAAGCATTTTACCTTCTGTGTATCCTGTAAAAGTCATATATCCACATGCAGCAAACACTATACTGATAACAACAGCGAGTGAGACAGACACATGTGTGACTTGCGACCAGTTCTTTAATGTGGGTTCTTCCAGAGACCCATATATTAAAAAGCTGTTATGGTTGCAGATGAATGCTGAAACACACATAACAGTTAAAGCAAATGTATGAAATCATGCATATATGCATATAAAATAAATGTATGGGGTGAATATTCCAAGGTAGAAGAGACACAGCATAGTTTGAATCCACTCAAATACAGACATTAATCCTGCAATGAGTGGCAAAGATAAATGCCTTGACCTTTTACTTACTTATTTGATGTGGTGAAGGTTTATATTAATGCTGAGATGATTCTGATTACATTAACCTAAAATGCCATGCCTTTTCCAACCCTCCATACACCCATTCCACCTCTGTTCCCTCTTTCTGCACTTTTGCTTAAGAACCCAACAGCAGTTTTGAGGTTGTTGGTTTTTTTTAAATCCACAGAGCCATTTGCTACTTTTACACTTCCTATGACATCCATTTTCAGCAGCAGCAAGGGTTAGGAGGCCTCAGATTATCACAGCGATAACAAGTAGTAATATATCAGATCCTCCAGATAGGAACAGATTTTAGAATGAGGATAATGGAGGCGAGTTGAGACTCACCTGAATAGTTCACTGTGAGAAATGGGAAGCAACAGGCACTCTAGGGAACGTATGCATTGCAGTCTAAGATTTTTCAGTTTGAGGTTATCCAAGAGAATGCAGAATGATCACAGCCTCCCCAGTTTATCAGTTAGTCTAACCCTATTGATGCAGGTGTTTTAAGATGACCTGGACAGTTGAGCTGGATTCATGTGCCACGCCACTGTTTCTGCTACAGTGGCAATAGTCTCTAGGGCCAGATGGGCAATGGATGGGGATATTGTCTTAAACCCATAACAATTAAATTCACCTATAGATGACTCAAAGTCAACTTCATTTTCTTCTAAACAATCTTAACATGAATATAAAACGATGATTATTAAAATATGCAATTTCTAGGTCAAAAATATTAAAGCAATTTCTTACAGTTGATCTGAACATTGAAAATACAAAAAATAATACTTACCAAATGACATCACCCCAACAGCTTGCACTGCATTTGATTTTGCAAATATCCATGCGTTTTCCGATTTGGGTCTAAAACGGATATTTGTTTTAATAGATTATCCTCTTTTCAACTATCAGTTACTAAAAATAATTTAAAATACTATGCAGTAATACAGAATTGCTAGTCAGATCTCCAGAACTCTCTGAAGCAGGCCACAGTGTTCATCAACAATAAGTTGCAACTTGGGAGATATCCTTCTCACCTACCTTGTTTTGATTCAAGTATTTCTGTAATCAGTTTTCAGAGCCAAAAATGTCAGACTGTTTCAGTGACCAGTTTTGTAAATAAACTCTTCAAGTCATCATATACCAACAAACAGCAACAGGGAAGGTAAAAGCTGTTACTGAGTCTGACTAAGGTCATCTCAACCCAAAATCTCTTCTGACTATTTAGAGGCAATTTCTTCCTTTGAATTTGCACATGTATTACATACAGCCTAGAGATTTTTTTCCTAGGCTACAAATCAAATGAGACAGTTTGCCTTTCTTTACACCTGTTCCAATTCTTCCTCATAGTAAAGGAATTCTGCTAGTTCCCAAAGGAGTGATAAAATACAGTGTAAGAGAGTATATGGAGACTTTTATAATCAGGCAAGAATGTAATATTCCCCACATCTGCTCCTCTAAGATATGCCCACAATTTTGGGCCTGTGGTAATTGTAATTCTTAGAGCACCACCACAGAAAACCATCAGCATACTTTGTGAAAAACCACTTGATGCATGAACTGCCTCTCTGAATAAAGAGCCAAAGTGAAGGAAAGGAGAAGGACACAAAACATCTTTTGCCAGAACTACAGTTTGATAAAAATATAAAATTAAATTCACAAGCCAGTTGAACATTATATTTGTAATATTAAAGCACAGGCAAAGGTACAGTACAGAGAAGCTTGCTCTTAAAAAGTTGGCTGCTGCTAACTTTGATTGCTCTGTTTTTATTTAGAGGGAAAGCTGCTGCCACCTGAGGCCTTAACTGTTATTTTCCTACTGCCCTAGAAAGCAGTATGGCACTCATGCCAGCTCTGGGAAGGTAACAATGGCAGCTTTCTCTCTCCCTCTCTCTGGTGCTATCTAGCTGGTTTTGACAGCTGTAGTGGCATATGCTATGCCAGCTTTCATTTCTTTCAAATGTTTAAACTCCACCCCCACCCACTAAAAAAAAAAAAAGAAAAAACCAAGGTGTTCCTGTTTCCCCTTTCAGAACTCATATCTTACAATTTCATGAGAGCTCAAATAGTCATTCCTTCCTTTTCTATATTAAAAAAAAAAATAATTTACAGTCTAATGCTTATTCAGCTCAGACTTAGAGCACCTTTTCTGCTCATAAGCCATGGTTGCTAAGGTTAACTTTGAAGTGAAAAGAACCTGAGCATCAAAATCAAGTTCAGTTTTTTGTCCAGAATATAGAAGGCGAACATCACAACTGTTCCATTCTATAACCACTAGAGGTCAGCTTTGATATCAAACACAAGGAATGAAAACTCATTTTATTTCCCTTTGACAACAGAATTTGTGATAGCCTCCTTACCCCCTTCTCTATTAATTATTAACACTTAGATTATCTAATATCCTATACACCAAAATATTTTTTAAATGCACAGAAATAAAGAATGCTTTTGTCTGAAACATTTAATTTCTGTGAAAATGGTACATCCTGTGCAATAGTATAGCTATAGTATAAGTTCCTAGAAATAGGGGTTTAAAAAAAAGGAATGTAGAAAGCATGTGAATTCCAGTTGAAATATTTTTAATAAAGTGGCCAAATCAATTAAAAAAAAAAAAAAATCACCGAAGCTACTTTTCCCCCTCCACAGTGTTAGCTTATGCACTAGCAATATGTAACAGACCAAAATACAGCTTTGCTCTATGGAAGAACAACAAATCAGATTAGAAGTATTATTTGGGGGAAAAAGAATCCAAGAGAATCAAATCATGTTTATTTAGCAGTGTAAGAAGATAAATTCCTTCAATTCTATTTGCAGAATGGAGGAAGAATTTCAGATCCACAATTTGAACACTACCAGCAGATTGCAATGTCATACAACGCATGTTGGTATAGATGACATATGCAACACTATATGACTATTTCTTACAGTAAGTCATACACTGCTGCATGTCTTTTGAAAACCATTTTCATACTTTGGGGATAGAGGGGTCTCGCATAGATGCAATACATAAACTAAGAATTGAAAGCAACACAGTAAGAAATTAAATTTCTGAGCATTTAGAATGAAAAGTCAAAGCTCTAGAGTTCCCACTATATCAACAACAAATCACCTCCAAAGTCCAGTCTGTGTGACAGAGATTTATGCAAAGCTCCTTGAAAAGGGTGCAGGTGACATTGAAGTGTCTGTATAAAATAAGGCTTCAGACTGGGAAAGAGAAAATTTTGACAGGAAACAGTACCTGATAGTTATGGAAGAGCCATACCGTGAATAATCACTTGAAATGGCTCACAAGACAAAGGGCACCTAATGGCAATATTACAAATGTCAAGGTAAATATACATATACTCATTCATATAAATACATGCGTCTGTGTAGGCAGATGCACACATAGGCTGAGTCTATCTCAAGAATATCAGAATGTGAGACAACACCGTACATATTCTACTTTTTACTTTTTCAATACTGCTGCTGCTGTTCAAGATGGATTTTTTTCCTTTTTTTTAATCTTTTTCTTCTTTGTTTTGAGAAGGACTTTTGCTCTGACCAGTCTGACCTAGATTCTTGTTAGGAGTTGTTTGGGGAAGATTTTAAATGCTGCTGCTGCTATAAGAATAGCAGTAGCTGCAAATATCCCTGGATGACAAAAAGAGCTAGCTGACCGCTTCTCACTCAGTATATGAAAAACACAGGCTATGCCTGCATGAACACAAAGTTTTATTCATGCTAGAGCAGTAGTAGTTAGATGAAACAGAATGAAAGATAACGAAAAAATATGTTTGTGATACTAAATGCAGTTGTTGAGAGCTGTACTGTCTATCATATATATATAAGTTGTAACAAAAAGTAAAAGCTGAGAGGTGATATAACTGAATCTTGGAACAAAAATGGTAAAAGGTCAAACAAAAAGATATTCCAAGGGAGATCTCAGATAGGAAGACGTCTCAGCTGAAAGTAAGACAACAGCAAGACAGACTGACAATTAAAACTGTCTGTAGGAAGGTAGTGAAAAGTAGCAATGAAGAAAGCCTAGAGGTTAAGAAAATAACTCAGTCTTCAGTACACTTAAGGGAAAGTATAGCATAATAAACATGCTAGTGAGTTCAAAAAAGCTTAGAAAATACTAGTGTTTAGCTACATTAGAACAGGGGAAAATGAAAAGAACAAATGAACCAGTCAAATAAGACCTCCAAACAGGGTAAAAGGCATTTCACATTTAGATCACGAGTAAGAGTTGGACAAATTTGTTTGGCAGTCTAAAACCAGCATATCTTCTACTTCTTGTAAAATATTTACAGTGTAATACTCCCCGTCTTAAAAGCCATCCTATGCAAAAATCTTTTCTGTCATTTATGTAGAAATGCTGCCAAATATAATACAGTAGTGCATCAGAAGCAAAACATCTTTAAGGAGGGCAAGAAAAACATATGTCCCTGATCTCAACCCAGTTTGCAGGTACAAACCACTGACTGAAAAAAACCCCAAACCATTACTTTCTAGAGAAGAAGCAAAGTCATAGGTTTGACAGGGGAACTACATGTTGGAAAGGGTGACAGACTTCCATTGTTAGATGCTGACAAAGTTTATAGATGTTGAATATAATTTCAATCAATATAATGGAAAGAAAATGAGTAATGCTTACATCAGCCTTGAATTTTAAATTCAAAGTCACCTTGGTTGTTAAAGAACACAGAAAAGGCAAAGGTATATGTCATTTCCACTTTGTTACAGCTGCTTTAACTCCTCTTTCTTCCTTAATGAACTACTTACCAGTTCTGTAAATATACGGTAGCTTAGGTTTTAATTTTTAATTTCATCACACATTAAACCTTATCTTTGCTTACTACTGGTTTATTTATACGAAGGAAAAAATCAGCTTTCTCCTTTCAAGTTATTTTCCTGAACACTTGGTGTTTCATCCCTGTGATCAGCTGCCAGTTGAGTAATTCTCACATCCTATTTATGTGTAGCAGATGCTCTTGAAGGTTTTCCTAGAGATTTATGTATTATGCAGACACTGACATCATTACATTCTTTCCAAAAGAACACCAAATGAAAATGATCCATCTTTATAAGCTACATAAAATATTGGTTTTTTACAGCAATGAATGTTAGTTTCAGCTTTGAAACATGAAGTTATTTTATGCAGTATTAACATACTGCACATTCACCGTTTGAGATAATTCTAAGCCATTGTTTTTGATCACAGTAGAAAAATACCCAGCTATAAAGCACATAGAAATAAAGTAGAAAACAGATCATCAAAATGTATTTTTATCCAACATCTCAAACTAGTGAGGGTAATCTCTGGGTCCAGAACACTGGATTTTACCTGCAAGTTCATTATGTCCTTCAGGCAACAATAATCATATGGATGAAATAAATCAAAAGGAAAAAAAAAAGGCACCTCAGTTTCATATTTATTGTAAGAGGAAATAAATTAAACCAAGTAATACTTCATTGCAAATATTTTTTTTCCTAAGAACTAACAAGAAAATAACACTCCTGTAATGTCCCTGGACAACCTGCTCCACTCCCAAGGCAACTAAAAAAAAACAAAACAAAATAACTAACCAACACTCCAAGACTTATTGCTAGTTTTCAGCCCAGCTTCAAGAACATCGAATAATTAAAAACAGTAATCATATTTTTGATTCACTGATGGTCTAACACATTGCGGAAGGTTTCTAGGAAAGATAACATTCTCTGTTGTCCAAATAATAGATACAAATTTCAACTAGAATATGAACTGTATTTAAGCAACAAGACATTTTTATAATTCCTGGATAATCTTCTTGTACTTCTCAAAGGGAAGCAATCTTCTCTTTGAAAAATCTAAAGGTAAGTGAAAACTGATTACTACTCAGAGAGTAATTATCAAAGTGGGAAGGTATCTGAATGGGTTTCCCATGGAACCTGGCCTGATTCCAGCACTTTTGAATGTATTCAGCAGTACCTTGAATAATGGAACAAAAAGTAAATCCTTAACTGTACTTATCATGCTTTCTGTTAACACAAGCATGCTAGAGAACAGGGTGAAAAAAGAAAAATCGTAACTATGGTAGTAAATGGAGAAATCATCTGATAAAGCAGCATTCAATTGTGTAATGACAAATTCTACAGTTATGCAGGGGAAAAAATGGCTTCACTAGAACAGAGCAGGGAGGAACAAGCAAAAAAAACCCTCAAACTTCATGAGAGCAGAATAAAAGAAAGAAAAAACTGCCAGCTCACAGTTCTGCAGAGAAGGGCTTGGTGCTTCAGTTATACTGCAAACTCAAGGCACGTCCACAATATCATGTTATTTTCCAAAGAGGCAAACATGTACCTAGGTTACATGAACAGGAGCGTGGCAATCCCCAAAAGATACAGTTGAAAGGGATCTCGAGACACTCTGCATGTAAGATATATCAGTCTTTCTTCTTTGCTCCTCAGTGGGAATACCACAGGCAGCTGGGGTACCACAATATCGCTTTAATTTACAGAGAACTTAAGGCAGCCATTGAGAATGATCAGTAGCACAGGAAATGACACAAAGAGAAACACCAAAGAAACTGTGCTTGTTTAGTCTATAGAAAGGACCATCAAAGAGGGACAAGTTACAGCTCTTTACTTGTGGTTTTTTAAGCATTTGAAAAAGAATGAACAGTTTGCTGTCCGTATCCACTGCGGTTAGGCCAAGAAGCAATCAACATGAAATGCAGTAAAAGAGACACACGATACACATTTGGGAAGAATTTGTAAGACATCCTGTAGGCCATAAAGGAAAGATAATAGATTCAAAACACTTTCTTGCAATATAATTATAAAAACATTGCCACAACACATTCATGTGCACGAAATTGCCTAGAACACTCCAATGTCCAATGGTAAATACTACTTTCAGAGTACGAGTGCTCAAAATCAGTTCTGCATGCTTATATTGTTTTTTCTCAAATGACAGAATAAACTTTTTATTATTGTGTTCTTTTTTCTTTTCATTGTTTGTATTCCATTATTCCATTTTTATTATGCAATCATTGTATAAACAGAAAAAGATATATTCCTGAAACACTATCTATTTTAGGACTGTAAATACAGGCCATCTGACAATAATGGACAAAATTAAAGATTTCTCAAATGACAGACAAGCTTACATGCCTGCTCAGGAGCCACCTGCTATTAGCCATATCACACACAATTTCCAATTAATTTGTAGGGCTTTTGAGGCTTTTTCTAAATTTGCTTATGTGCAATAGAAGAAAAAAAAAGATAAAGTATGTTTTAGCAGTTCATTTTGTTTTAGTGTTAATACAGATTTATTTTTCCAAATATCTGTCTGTCTCAAAACAGCCATGCTCGAAAACTATGCAGATATATGTAACAGTGAAATAACAGATTACATATGATCAAAAATTCACTTTGTGGCAAGTGCAAGAATACTCACACTTGTGGACTGAATGTTACTGTTCTCACCATCACAATAATCAGGATGACAATGGTTAAAATCAGAGAAATAAGAGATACCTGTAAAGGTAAAAACACGAATTCAGTCGGTAAGCTGCTGAAAGGTTGTCCTCTTAGCAGTATAATGTACTTTTTTTTCCCCTAAATAATAATTAACAACCAAGTAAAGTTCTAGATATCACATGTCAAATATTTATAGTTAGAAAACTTGTCCTATATCATCATCTTTTAATTCGTTATTCTTTGAGTAACTAACCAATTGCAGCTATTTGTCTAATTTTAAGTGATAGTTCCATTTAAACATTTCTAATCAAAGGTGCTCAGCATTTCAAGATCTGGCCTATGTCACCCAGTGCTTTACAGGATTTGAGTTTTACTAGCAGTAGATGGAAAAACTCCAGCAATTCATATGGAGACCAAAGTTTTGCTTAAGCTATTCCAAGTCTTCTTATATTTCTTGGGACAGAAGACAGTCTGAATTTCTAAAATATTTAACATGCTTTGGCCAGATGTAATTGAGTTCAAATACATTAAGTTATGACTGGCACTTATTTTCTAACAGCACACAGAAAAGTAAACCAAAAACCAGCTGCTATTATGATTTACCTTTCCCAGTTTTGCTATGTCTCGATATAAAGATATAGGCAAGGTAAAGATGATGGTGCTAAGAAAAATTATGAAGTGACGGTCAGTAAGCATGTTCCCTGGTCCAACTAAAGCAAAAAAAGAAAAGAATTTATTTGTCTAAGGGACTGACATGAGGAACAGATTAGTTACATGTAAAAGGCTAGGTGTAACAAACTCTGATGTTGACCAGGCTTTTACCCCATTTATTCAAGCTAAGTAACACTGAAATAAAGACTAGGCATTAACTAACAGTGAGGAAGCCGTACACAGCATGTGCATAATCACAAGAATTCAGCAAATTCAAGCCAAATGCGTAACATATGGGACATATTATACCAGACTTTGGAAGTCTGGCATTTCTACATATAGATCACTACTAATTTCTTTCATCATGCCTGGGTCAATGTTGGCAGACTGCAAGTAAAACATTTTACTACTTCTTTCTACCATTTACGCTTCTGGATTTTTTTGGCACTGAGTGTTATCATCAATTACTGTGCAGTTGAAGATAAGCAAATTCTTAAAGAAAGGTCCTAAAATAAGTTAATTTGAGGTTTCTTTTGAGCACCTCCTTTCTTGCTGTCAGCTGGCTTCCACTTGCAAAATACAGATTACCATGAGAAGGCAACAATAATGTTATCATATTCCCTGCAATAAGTGGGATTTATGTGTACAACTGGTGGGTGGTTTTTTTTCAAGCCAATGACAAAATAAAACATATCTCAGTTTCAGTCAAGCTACCATGAATCACGGGTTTGCATGGAAGCTTGATGAATAATTATGGCTGGAAAGCAACTGGCAATTGACAGGGAAAGTCTGTGTTCAGTTCCATCTATTCTTTGGGAGATTATAATGCTTTCCCACCTCTTTCTACCAGCCAGGTGAAAAGATGTGCTATGTGAAAAAGACTTAAAAAAAAAAACCAACCCCAAACAATGCAAAAAACCACTCATACAAATACGCTTCCAGTACTTAACTTGAACAATATTTAAGAGTAATTTAGAAGCAAAATAACAGGTAGGACTTCAGATTGATGGGATGCTAAACCCTAAGTACTTACACTATATTCCTATCCAATACATTTTCCCTGTTCTGAACTTTTTAAATGCATCTTACCTCCAGGAATTCTCTGAAAAACTTTAGTTAAAGTGTCTCCTGTTATTATGTTGTAACTGATCATAGCTTAAAGAAAATGAAATTTTCTGTTAGTACAAGTCAAATGAAATATTTGATAAACGTTTAAAACACATATTTTGTAGACTTCAGGATTATGCCACTATCCCTTTTGTATGAATTCTGGCGAACACCAACAACTTCTATGTTTCAGGTTTAAAATAAACTAAATAAAATTCTTTAACACCCCCCTCTTTTCATTTCACTTTTTTTTTTTAACAGATACAACCTAAGCAAGAATCCAGTCTAATAAGCAAGGCCATTGTGCTGACTTGCCATATAAACTTACTTTAGAAGAGGAGAAAATGTTTTTTAAAAATATTTGTTTCTAACAGCAATTCTTTGCCAGTTTATTTGCAAATTCTTGTTTCTATTTAACAAAGTTCCTGTGTGAGTCTAATAATCAGTCCTGCAATCAAATGCACAGGACTTCCTAGCTTATGCAAAAAGTTAGCAAAATCTTTAAACCAGAAGAAAGGAGGAAAAAACAGATTAAGATACCAGATATGAACTCCCATTCCTTCCTCCATTAATATGAACTATGGCCTTAACATTCATATTTTATTCTTATCTTATTCTACACTACAAGTGTGTATATGTTTTCAAGGGTGTGTATAAATACACACAAAAAATATTTATATACTTACGTGATCTTCACCATTTAGAC
Organism: Phalacrocorax aristotelis; assembly: GCF_949628215.1. Taxonomy (NCBI): domain Eukaryota; kingdom Metazoa; phylum Chordata; class Aves; order Suliformes; family Phalacrocoracidae; genus Phalacrocorax; species Phalacrocorax aristotelis. The sequence continues at coordinate 21,129,798 of NC_134280.1, forward strand.
AGCGCACATAGAAGTACTGATCTTAACTAATGCACAATTTCACAACAGTGACTATTTATAAGCCATTAACACTACTTAAAGAAATAAATTCAAGCACATACATATATATATAATCAGTTCCATGGCAAGGACCGAGATCTTTACAGTTCTTTTCCATATTCTCTATGAAGTAGCAATTACGCTCTTTTTAAGTCGTGTGTAACGTTGTTACATGCAGTAACAGTAACTTGAGTCCCTTAAAAATATCACCTACCTGTACTGAATTCAGACTGATTATTCATGAAGTAGGAATTCTGAGCAGGGACTGTGCGGTCACCAAGTCCAGACTCTTGGTGTCTCAAGTCACTACTTCTTGCAGCCCCATGTGTGAAAATATCATAGCATCATAAAATGCCCTGAGTTGGAAGGGACCTGCAAGGATCATAGAGTCCAACCTCTGTCCCTGCATAAGACAGCCCTAAAATTCACATCATGTGTCTGAGGGCGATGTCCAATTATTTAAGGTTTTATTTAAATACGTTACTACTGTAGGGGACAGATTCAGAATATCACTTTATTTTAAGCTTCCAGTCTAATTAATTCCCTCCCAGATTATACCTGTTTGGTCTTTTACTATTGCTTCTTCAAAGAGGTCTTGACTGCCCAATTTCCTAGTACCTCATTGGGTATGAGGCTGAATCAATGCTTTTGAAGAGCAATAACAGTACCTAATATTCAAGCAAGATCTGATCAGTGGCTTCTCCAGTGACAGTAATACTACATCTTTGGAAAAAATACCAATTTAATATACTCCTGAAGTCATATCTTCCTTTTGTTTCAGGCACATCAGATCCATGCTCTGTTACTCATTCTAGAACAGAATCTCTTCTCTCTTATTTCCCATAGTTACTTTTGTCATTAATTTTTAAATGTGTGATCATGATTTTCTCTGCTGTTACATTTCAGTTCATTTCCACTACTCTGGTGCTCCAATTCATTCAATTCCTCCTCAGTCATTCTTCAGAACACGCCAAGTAATTTTTAATTATTTTTTTTTTTTAATAGGAAAGAGGCATATACAGTATATTCTTTACAGAGTTCTTAACATTTAAGCAGTGCAGGAATGAGGTACTGTGAAAAAGCTTGTTATTTAAAAAACTTAAACATTTATATTTTATGTGATCTTACCAATAAATGGATATAAAAATTGAAGAGTTGAAAGAATTAGATAACCTACAAGACCGTACGTTTTTCTGACCAGCTCTTGATAGGTGTTGGTATTGGAGAGGTTCCCTCCTTTGATCAGTAATATAATGGAATAATCTGTTAAAATATAAAAGTACTGTTAAGACAGTATGAACCAACTTGTGGTTGGTTACTGCTCAACGTTTCCACTCCTTAAAAAAATGTCTGTAAAACGGAAACAGTGGCACTGGGAAGCACAGGGATAAAAAAAAAATCTCAAAGAATCTCAAATCCACCAAAACCAGGATAATTCATTGTAATTCAGGATTATATTGGAAGGAAATTCCAGCTTTCCCCATTAGGGACTGCAGAAACAGACTAATTTTCTTCAGTTGCCAGTATGGTCAAAGGGAATGAGAACTGCCACAAGCACCAAGAAAGGAAAATTCAGTTAATAGTGCAGAGAGGTCCTGAATGGATGGAGCATTTGATTGTACCCTGAAAGGGGGTAAAATGTGAGGACTGCCCATGTCATGGTGCTGGAACTCTCAATCACTTTACTCAGCTACTTATCTGAATTTGTGAAAGAGAAAGCCTGGTTAGTATTTTGTGTGTTCTCCACTGTTTACAAAAAAAAAAAAATTTTATTGGAGACTTAAAATAAATCATGCGCAGAGTGGTTTATCTGGAAAATCATGAAGCAATGTCCCTTGAGACAGAGCTGATGTCACAGGGTGATGCCACCATTGAACCTCAACTTTTTATCAAGAACAGTTCAAAATATTGCTGTTAAGTCAAGCTATGCTTTAGTATTCATTTGAGCACCATGGGATTTTCCAGTCCAATTAGTTACAGCACAAAATTTATTACCTTAGCGCAGATGTCTTGACAGATAGTAGCTAGACCTCGTCTATTCCTCATCTGGCTTTCACTTAGCTTGTAGCCTATGCTGCAATAGGAACAGTTCCTTTCTGTGAACAGTATTGGTGTTTATTATCTTCTGGGAATGACTAAAATGATGACATTTTCACAGTCTTTACAAAAGAGATTTCTACCATTTGTTAATGTGAAAGCCAAAGAGCATATGCAATTCTTACACAATATATACGCACTTAAATTGTAATTGGGAGCAGACAAAAGCAGAGTGAAGTGTTCATTATCAATTATGTTGCATACTGAGCTGATTTTGTACAAGAAATATTAAGTCTTTGTAGCAAGGGATCTTAGACCCACAAAACTTGAAAAAGATTTATTGTTAAATAATGTAAAATTGTATATGTCTCTCAATCTAGGACTATACCCAGTATTATTCAAAAACATCCCCCAAAAAGAAACACAGTGACAATTGCTAAATAACAGCTGTTTGGCAATTATTCAGTAAAAACTACAGAAAATAAATGTTAATATTACATACTTAACCTGTACTCTAAATGCTGCAAGTCAAAAAGTTGTAACTATAGTTATAATTTGATTGTGTAAGATATATTGAGCCACGTCTTTAACATAATAAAAAGCTGAATTTACTTCACAGGTTCTGGGCCTATGGCCATTAAGTCTTCAAAATACTTAGAAATGCAAAGGACAAATCAGATTTCCTACAGAAAAGTTACTGAAATTTCTGAGCTATGTTTATCATATGGTTTCATTAATGTATTTTGCCATCAGCCATAGACAAAATTTTCCATTCATAAAGAACACATTCCTTGTTATACTGTTTGCCATTCAAACCTTGATCATTTATTCAGACCCTTAAATGGTATTTTAAACAATTAAAAGCATCAACTGCTGCTCAGCATCAGGTAACAGAATTTGTGTCATTCATGTTAACTTGGTTTATTGTTTTAAGACATGAAACCACAGAGTCTTTTCAAAGATTCTCCTTTGATGCCAATGGATTTACTTATGTTTATTTAACATGTGATTCCAAAACTTGCCCCTTTTTGAAGGTAAATCAATTTTTTTCTGATGAATGATAATTAAATAAAATATTCAAAATCATAGTACAACCAAAGGTTTTAATTCTGTGACATATTTAAAAAAGGTGACATACAACCTGCTCAAGGATCAGTTTCTTAATTAGGGTAAAGGCAGTGGACTAAAACAGGTAACTATGAGGCACAAATAATGGCTATTCTTCCAAATGTCACCTTGACCTAGTCTAAGAAATTAGGCTTTACGAAAATAAAATGCACACAAAAAGCAGCTTTATATGTTGCACAGTATAATTCTCAACTTTTACTAATCTGCTCAAGGGATTAGTGAGGTAAGAGAAAAAAATTGTCATTTTATTTGTCATAGATGTGTCTGTTTAAGGTATTGTTAAGCTCAAGATCAGCTAAACATTGCAAGACTAATTTTCACTTTACAACAGAAACTGCTTTTAGAGTACCTGTGATACAGGCAACCCCAAATAAAAGCAGTACTCCTAGTGGAAAACCAGCTTCCTTCATTGAATATGGCAATCCTGTAAATAAGAAAAGGAGAGATTACAGAACCACCTTTCCAAATACTTATTTGTAACGACCAAAATAAAGAAATAATCAGATTTAAATGCTACTGATCTCCCAAATTGGACCAGCACACTTAATAACCTCAGAAAGATAATTTTTAGTGGACAAAGTGTTGCCTAGGTGTGAAGTCCAGTCAGCACCTGCCCAACCAGCTCTCTTTGATGATTAAAGCAAAGAGGCTGTAGGGTATTTATCACTGAGAGACATGATCTCAGCTGACACTTCTGCATTTTTGCAGAGTAAACAAATAAAAATAGAGAAAAATCTTTAGGAACAGCAGTAGAAAGTAAGATGACACTGTTATTCCCCAAACTGGATAGTCATGTATGTAAAAACAAGGCTGAACACACAGGGTAGTGAAGAAAAGTATACTTACCTATAATGCCTGATCCTATGATAGAGTTGATAATGTTAAATCCAGCTGAAGCCAGATCACTGTTTCCTCCTTTACTCCTGGGCTTACTAACAAGGGCTGTTTGGTCATTTGTTTCTACCTGTTTCAGGAAGACAATGATAACATTATACATGAGAAAAACAGATGAGAACAAGGATTTTACAGAGTCTATTCAAGATCAAAAAAATTTTCATAGACTTAGATTTGTAGAAGTATTTTGATAACTAAATCCTATTTTTTTTCAGTGAGAAATCAAAGCGGTGTTAAGCATCTAATTCCTGTATAAGTCTGACCGATAATCTTCTGTAATTAATTCTTCTCTGAAAAAAAGTGGAAGTACAGAAATGTATATAAACTCAGAAGTAGGCTGTTAAACAAAGAGCTTTTAAGTCATGTTCCAAAGGCAGAAATGCGAATTAAGTGTTTTTGAAAATATTTTGGCTAATGCAACTGGTCAGTAAAAATAGGCCCCTGAATCAAGGGAATGGAATCAATTTCAAGAATTACCAGTAACGCATGCCAACATCTGAAGATTCTCTAATTCAAGGTTTTATCCAGCATTTTAAGTATTTCTGTGTCATCCAACGATTTAGTTCATTATGAACAGTTAATGACACTATAACATTGGCTAGTCCCAGAAAGTTTATGTGGGAAAGTCTGGTACAAACCAAAGGTCAAAGTACAATTAGTAGCCAGTAGCTTAAAAATTAAAGTTCTTATCCTCAAAGAGCATTTCTTCATAAGCATGTAGTGGTCCTCTCCTCAGATCACCACTCTGCTGTCAGACAACGTTTTAGAATCATTCATCAGAAAGCCAGTATTTTAAATGAAGTTGTGTAATTCAAAAAGAGGAACATGCATTTAATGAAGAAAATGCCCACCTGTGTTCTACAAAAGCAAAATGTTGTGTACTTACCATGAAAACTACTATTTCATCTAAGCACTAAGTCATCTTTAGATAGTGGTATAAGTGGACAAGCATAACAGCACCTCAAGGAGGGCTACATATTTAAGTGGAAGCTTTCGTCCTCAAGCATTACTAACATAAGAGTAACACGGACTCAGATCAACAGCCAGTATAGCCTGGTATCCCATTTCTAAGAGTGGCCATAGAAGGCACCTAGGGAACAGTATAAGAACATAATAACATTATAACATATATATGTATAATAAGTATAAGAACATAATAACATAGATAGTTAGCAAATAACTTTCCTGTCCCAGCTTTCATTAGCTTGCATATCTGGACTTCCCAAAGCAGATATGTTCTTGGTACATTACATCCTTTAATGGATTGCTTTTCAAATTTGCCCTATTTTGAAGCCAAGTTTTTTTTAAGCACCTGCAATGTCATGTGGCAATGAATGCCACATATTAATTATACATCATATGAAGAGATGGGTACTCTTCTGTGTTCTGAATCTACCATTAAATATTTCCACTTGCTGTCGGAAAAAAAATTTTGTATTATCTTAAACCAATCACTGTTTCCTACTTACCCTTGCCATATCACATGCAGTTTTATACTTAACATTCCTCTTCAGCTGTTTCTCATCTAGACTTACAGGTGCTACATTTAATTTCACCATTTCTTTGAGCAGCAGAAGAATCACTGTCATTCTCTCCTGAAAGTTTAATGCTCTCTACTACTTACAGCACAGTACATGTCAAATTGCACTGAACTAGAACAGTCCAGTTCCCTCTTTTCAGTTGTTTTAAGAAAATGAACACCATGTACATTGTACATTCAACAACTCTGTCGTGAACCCTGGTCCCTTCCCCTCCTGGAAGGGACACATTTGAATTGGCAAAAAGGATGAGCAAGGGCAACAGAAATTGTGATACAGGTGAAATGGCTCCCGTGTGAAGCCTAGCGCTCCTGAAGGTGCACTTCAACTGCAGACAGGGAGGGAATGCCTGCTGGGAGGCAGGCTAGCGAGCTATGCAACAGGGAAAGCTACCGAAGAGGTGAATGGGATGCATTTGCCTCTGGTAGGATCCTCTCCCAGAGACCGCCTGCAGGCCATAAGACAGCCAAGGGCCACCTGCTAACGTATCGACAGCGGCGGGCGCACCTGGAGATGGGGTGCTCAAGTTCTGGTCCTCAAGCGAGACTGAATTTTAGCTGTGCCAAGCAGCTACAGTTCCCCTACCTCACAAGAATACGGCCCCTCAGATTGCATTTTTTTTTTCTTCCTGCGTGGTACCTATGAGTTTTTCTTCCTCATACGAATTAGGGGGAAACCGAACAGAGATGGAAAATCTGTAGCTGCTGTCAGCTCGTCAGCGCAGCCGGGCTGAAGCGGCGACCGGCCCGGGACGCTTCACGCAGCTGGTCGCTGTAAAGCCTGCCAAAATCGCCCGCCGTGCCCCTCAGACTCTCACACCCCCCAAACGACGACGGGCCGAAGAGAGTGAAGAGAAGTCGGGTGCGTGTCGGCGGGCTTGCCGAGCCGCGGAGGGCCTCCCGCCTCGCCCACGCCCGCCGCCGTTCGCCTCAGCCCCCGTACCTGGTGAGCCGCGGCCGGCAGCGGCTCCGGCGCGCCGCGCTCCATCACCGGCTGCCGCGGGGGAGGCGCGGCCCTTCCCTCACAGCGCCGCCGAGCTGCTGCGGGCTGGCCCTGCTGCCGGAGCCCCGGCAGCCCCGGGAGAGGCCGGGGAGGGAGCCAAGGGCGCGGCAGGCAGGCTCTCCCGCTCCTCCCGGGCGGGCGGTGGCGCAGGCTCGGAGGGGTCCCGCGGCACCTCCGCGGGTTCTGGAAAGGCGTGGGTTTATGGGCCGGGCTCACCCGCGCCCTGCCCGGCACCGCGTCTGCACCGAGACCTGTTGAATCGGGGCGAGGTGCTGGGAGGAGTCGCCGCCTCGGGGCTGTGAGGGGGCGGCGGCCCTTCCTCTGGCCCGTTGTTCGTCTGGAGCTGGCCGGAAAGTAAGGGTTTCTGCCTTCTGTTTATGAGATCCCGAGTTTACAAAATACCTGCTTATCCTGAATGCACGAGGAAAGCTTTCTCTGTGAGATGTGCACCGAAAACAGGCTGCAATGTCATAGTCGCTTATTCGTTGTTCTTTTTCAATACCGATGTTACTTGCGAGGACTAGCTACTGCAGTCATCGCTTTTTCCTTTTCAGGGAGGGCAAGCTACTGTAGAGTGCTAAGTCAGCTAAACGGGAATCATTTAGGTAAAGACCATGCTGGGGTTGCAGTGAAAATAAAGGAAAAGGCCAAATTAATTAAAAGATGCAAAATTACAGTGCTGGAGTTTCAGAGTCTGTAGGTACCTCAGTTATTTTGAGCTGAGACCAGGCAGTCTCTAGCAGCAACATGCTTTGTAAACATAGAACAAGCCACACAAAGAAATGCACATCTTAAAAACATGTATGAATTAGTAAGCAATAATAAAAAGTTGGAGATGGTCATTAATTTTGTGAAGTGTTACTGGATGTAAAATTTAGGGCCTACAAGAGTCAAAGAATAACTTCAGGAACTTACTCCAAGTACTGTGAAGGGCCCCATCAATAGAACAGAGACCCAAAATTCTTAACAGGATTAAATCATTATGGGAAAACAACTAAATAGCAGAAAAAAATAGAGCATGCTAATTTCCTTTCTATAGTCTCAAGAACTCTTATATTTGATAATACTTTGCTAGGGTAAACTGCAGTGGTTAAAGGAGTACATATGCCGTGCATCAGTAATTTTGTCCTTAAAGATCTCTGATGCATATGATTTAATAAGGAGAACAAAGTGCACATAAAGAGCGTATATGACATTTTTATTCAATAGCTTAAGCACATTAGCTTCAGCTCCTTCAAAGAAAATCTCTAATCAACTCCATGACAGGCTACAAGCTCACATGTATTCTTGTGTGACCAGTCAGATGACATGACTCAGCAGAGAAAATTTTAAAGGCCTAAGGTGCAGAGAAAGTTCCTGTCCTTTGGTAGCAACGTTATTTTTTTTTCCTTTGGACTGTACAAAGAATTCTGTGTAAAAACAGGGAATTAAGCTGTTTTAATGCAGAGTGTAATAAAGCATATATTAGGTTTTAATGACAGTATTCTACCAGATTCTCTATGTTTAAGTACTGTAGCAACTTGGTAGCAACAAAGCCTTTTTATCTAACACCCACATGGTTTAGAATAGTCCCTTTGAGTTCTGCAATTTTGCTTTAATTCCAGTTTGGAGTGTTTATTTGTTACCTCAGAAAATAATTTTTGTTTTGTGCAAACACTTTTTCCTGCGTGTCCTTGCTATTAATCAGATAATTTGCATCAACTAAATGCCTGAAGAATATAAGTCAAGCTCCCACTATGCATCTCTTATATGTGAGGGGGATGGTGCCTGAATGTGGCACCTACTTATTTAAGATTCCTAGAATTTTACTTGTATTGGTCATACTGGAGCGATTTGGAGCAGTGTTTGTAAACTTAAAAGCATTAACTCAGTATACTAGCAGTGAATTAGGGAAAGGAACTGGCACTTCCTAAAAGGTTGTGTAGAGGGCCTTTTTCCTGTACTATGACAGTAGTCTTTGATCACTTGGATTGCTCTGTGTTCCTTGCTGTGCTTTGGGATGCGGTTATTGTATGAAAAGCTTAATACTGGTTTTAATCTTAGCAATGAGACTAGTAGTACATTATGAATAAAATTACAGGGTGCACTGAAAGTCCATAATCCAGTGTTTGCATTATGTTCTTTGGGAGTTTGCTGCAGGACAGTTTGTACGCTTGTGTACTTCTGTAGTTGTGGTAGAAGGCTAAGCTTTGAAGGATGCCAACACGGTTCAACCACAGAGGTAGGGCAATTATAAAAAAAAAAAAAAAGGAGGCATCTTCCAAAAAGAAGAACACAAGGAAATATGTGTCCAAAAAAGGAAACAGAAAGGATCATAAATCTTTGTGAAATGTGGAAACCCATTAAGGCAGGCTAAAATGGGTTAGGCCAACAACCAGCAAAGACGAATCGATATTAGCAACTTTAGTATTTATGAGCAGAAATCCTGCCAGACAATCCTGAGGATCCACAGAGAATCAAGGTTGGGTGGGAAGAGCAATCATGATAAAACCAGAACAGAGAAAGGAAGGAGGGTTTTTTGTTCACTGGAGAGTATCTTGGGAAGAATTCCGCAGCAGAACTCTTCCTGTATGGAGGACCAGACAGAGAATGTGCCTTAAACTGAATTATCAATGGAGTGAACAGAAAAGATAAGCAATAATGATTTGGGATGATCAGATGTATTAATCTTGGAATCCTAAATTAATTTGTAGCTGTGGAAAGGGCAGTGCTAAGTTTTTGCTTAATATCGGTGGTGCCAAGTGGTATTGGAAAATGGTGAATATGGCACATATACAACTGTCTAAAAGGACTTTGGGAATGATCCAGAAAACTACATATCAATATGTTTGACATCTCCACAAGGTAGTAGAATCTATAATAAATAATAGGATGAGATGGCACTGAGCTTTGTTGGCAGTGTTTTGTGGAGAAGCCTGCACCGTTGCAGCTTTTGCTTTGGTGGTGTTACTGCTTGAGAACTAAAGTTCTCAATGCCAAGAAAAACACTGTTGTCTTTTACAAGCATTAAATATATTAAAACAAACAAGGCTATAAACTCTTTGTGTACCCAAAGGATGTGGTCTAGATCATCTGAAAACATGAGATAAAAGATGCAAGAAAGATTAGACACAAAGCAGGCCTAGAAAAAGAAAAGCCACATGATGCAAATTGACAAACATAAGATATTTAATTTCCTTTTATCTCTTTCTGAAAATGAATGAATAAAATGGGGAAAAAATAGCATTTTTGGTAGGGGATTGTTATAATCACATGACACTTTAATGTCAGACTTGTTAGTCCTCCCTGAAAAGGTCAGTAACCTTTCACTTTTTAAGTGTCTTTGTCCACGAGGCAAACATATTAAAAAAGAACTACTGTTCTCAGCAGTAAATTAATTTAGCTGTAAGATACCTAACAGTCTGCCAGTAGGAGTGATTGTGGGCGACTTTTAAAAAAGATGTTGCTGAGAAATGAGCCTTTGTGATGTGTCTGAGCAAGCTGGAATGAAAACTGCCCAGCTTAATCAGGCACCCCTGCAAGGATGGTCAGGACTACAGGGGAATGCAACCTCCTAGTGTTACAGCTGTAAGGACTCAGTCCGCTTGTGTTGCTTAGTTGACCAGCTTAATAAACACCAAGCATGTGGTCTCCATGAAAAGTGTATAGAGCATTAAAGAAACTACTTAAAAGAATTATGGTTTGAGGAAAAATTTGTTTACACTCTAAAAGTTCTAACCTGGCCTTCATAAGAACTTGCAGTCCTTGTGAAGTTAATGGACAAATCAAGCTGGAAGCTACCAGTATAGCTTTTCCTCTCCTGTGGGTTGTCTGTTTCAGAGAAACATAGTCTTTAAGATATAGGTGATAAATCTTGTGCAGGCAGTGTTAGTAACCTTTTGTTGATGTTTCTTATTGTGGATCCTGAGTTTTCAGTCTTCTGTGATAACAAAAATTTTCTGCTTCATGTATAACATGTCCTGCACAGTTGTGGTCAAAAGAAGCACCTGGAGGGGGAAAAAAAAATCTTGAACTGCAACTGGATCTGCCTTACTAGTTGGTTGTGATAAATATGCTATTTATTTAATTTAAACCCCGCACAAACCCAGCTAAATAAGATAATTTGAAGTTTTACATATGAATTTTTCTTATGGCAAGTTTTTGAAATTTAAATGCATAATTTCTCTCCAACTCATTAATTCGTGGGATCTGTGTCTGTGCAAATCAAAACTAAAATTCTTCTGGTTCAAAATAGTCCCAGTGACGACCAGAAGGCAGGCATGCTGATGTGGGATGGCTGTACTAAGAACTCCTGTCTGTGACTGGGAACTGCTTTGCTTTGTTACACCCTGTAACTTTACAGGTAAACTCTATGAGCCCAAAAAGAACCAGTTATCTGCTTTCCTACATGTTTCATTCACCTTTCTTGGAACTTTGACTTTTTTCTCCCTTTTGTGTACTTCTGAATCCCAGTAGCTCTACTGTTGATTATTTACTAAAATTGAGGAAGTAAATAAGATAATAAATAGTTGCTTCATATTCTGATGACTCTAAGTGAACAGAATGTGAGTGCAGCTAACTGTGCTTATACTTAGCTAAAGGTTTAGGACTGAAGTTAGCATCACACTTTTACCTGCTGGACCACCTGCATTGGAGGAGGGGAGGGGAAGAGAAGCTGGAAACAGAAGCCAGTTATGTCTACTTGATTATTTACCTGGGTATGAGTTAGAATTTGTGTGAGGAGAAGTTGTAAGAGCTGTGATTTGCTTAAAGTGTTGATGTAGCAGGTCTGGATATCTCCTTTTTTGCTCCTTGACCAGATTTGAAAGGGTAGGAGAAAGCAGGCCAAGTGTGGCCGTTCACCGCTTTCATCCTCAGTCTTAATAGACCTGACTTTCTTACAAATCGTAACAGCAGTAGTGAACTGTTATGCCATGTCTCAAACTTGTTGCCTATGTAAAGATACAATATAGTACGGTTATCAAAGTTATGTTATTAATGTAGGTGTAAATCTTTCTCAGGGGTTGTTCCACCTGGCTAATTCCCTCTGCATCTGAGTGTTTGGTACATAGATCTCTGTAAATTGTGAGAAAGATTAAAGATATTGACTAATATATGAGAAACTTTATTTTCATACCCCTACACTATGATCCTGAACATACGAAGGAGGGCATTCAGGGCACTAATTTAACGGTACAAAGTTTGCAAACTTTATTTACTAGGGCTATTGGGTTATAGGAAAGTTTGATATTTCTACAGTTCTAGTGTAGAACTTAATATAAAATCTGCAAGTGGGGAAAAAGCACCCTAAAAACGGGTACTTTGAACTCTGAACTGGTTGTGAAACTTTCACAGACAGAACTTTTCAACAAATGCCTAAAACCTATCACATGTTACTTACAGGAATGCAGAAAATATCTGAGGGAAGAGAAAATATAAAAAAATCTTCCCCTCTCTTCCTATCCCCCCGGGTATGTGTGCCAGCTTTCACTGAGCCTGGAGCCAGGAATGTGGAAGAATAAGCTCTATAGTTGGGTAGGATTGAGCAAGGCATAAGAGAGAAACAGGGTCTGTCTGTACCCTTGAGAACTTGATAAATTGGGATGAAGTTGGGGAACATTTGGAAGAGTGTTGGGATTGATAAGTTACATTCTGCAAAGACAAACTGGTGAGGCAAAGTGTCAATCAGTTCAGAATTTCTTTTCTTCCTCTTTACTTTGCTATTTCACCCAAAATTATCAGTTTTATCTGGAGCTGGAAGTAAATGGTAACAGGCGCTGTTTTCCACAAACCAGCCAGGTTTGTAGAAAAGGAATGTTCTTGAGAATACTTTTACAGTTTCTTCTGCAATTGTTTTGGTCTCAGAAGCCAAGATAAGATTTTCTTCAGTGTTTTCAGCCAGGTCTACCAAAAAAGTATGAACAAACTATCTCAATATGCCTCATATATAGCGGATAAATTTTTATGCTGGTAGCTGGTAGGGAAAGCTGACTAGTTGTCAGGAAAAAATATTGGAACAATAATAATTCATGAAGGCATATAAGAACTGATTTATGTAGCTGCCTGAAGCTGTCACCATAATAAAGCCAGCTTACTCAGTTATGTCGCTCTGTGCCCCTTCAGTGTTGACTAAATGCAGACAATGGTATTTGGCTACAGCCTTGCGTTAAGTAGGCTGGCTTACCCTGCTTCTGCATTAGAGGCTTCAGCTTTTAATATCTACTATATTTTTCCTCTTATTCTGGTTCTTACAGTTTTATTGTATAACAATCTGTTCTTCTTCAAATGTGTTTATGTTACTGTAAGCCCTTAACATCAGAATTATGTTTTTCCTAGATGGTAGAGATTGTGTCCTGATAACGTTCAAAGGAATTGTAATGTACAGTGTATATCATAGGTTGCTTACTGAGTGTGCAATAGCAGATAAATGGGTGTTGTCATCAGGAGTTGAAGTGTGGGATCTTCAGACTTTTTATTTAAAATTCTCTTCTGACTACCACATTATAGACATTAAAAAAATACTACTATAGAATAATTTAAATGAAAGAATATAGACATAATGAAGACAAGTACGAGACCTGGAGGCAAGAGAGTAAGGTGTAAGTGACTGACAACATGCTAGCCAGAAGCCAGCCTGAAGGCATTTAGTGCTCAGAGTATGAAAGGTAAGGGCACAAAGACATGTTGGCAGGCATATATATTTATGTATAAAGGGTGTTTTGGTGAGGTGTGCTAAATTTCTTTGCTACGTGCATAGTTTTGATTTATGCTGAGTGTAATGGCATTGTAGTTACCAGTCAGTGAGCTTAATTGCTTCAATTCTCTTTCTGAACTGCAGCAGAAGCAGGTGATACTGCAAGTGCTGGTACTCTGCTGGATGTTTGTGATTCACTGATGATGTGAGCACATGTGCAATGCTAAAGCTTTTACTGTGGTATTTCTCCAGTGCCTTAACAGATCCTATACTGAAATAAAATGAGTTGCTTTGGTTACTACTTACGTGCTTTTGTTTTCAGAGGATTAAAATTGGTGTTACTGTACTAATTTCTGTTACTAGTGCTGTGTTTTCTGAGGTGGATGGTGAACTGAATGTATACTTGTAGTAGCTTAAAAAATGCCTTTAATATGATAAGCTGTGGTCTCATTTAGAAAACTGAGGTCGATTTACTCAGTATTTTTCTTGTGGTTAAGAACACAATATACTTTGAGTATAAAAAGGCTCTTTTTCCTCATATTTTGATATGCATATCCCTTGTATCCCTAATACACAGTATTAATTCTTTCCCGGAGTTCTTTGCTACTGTTTTTAATTGCTCTTTGCAGAGCTGAGCAGTTCTTACTCAGCTATGTACTCATACAGGTAATTTCTGAGCTCCATTGTGATGAACTCTCCCAGCAAGGGTTAAGGAGCACAGCTTTTTGCTGGGCCTTGGAACCATGCATTACCGCAGTCCTCCATGCTTCCGCTGCAAATTCCCATGAAAGCCTCTGTATTGTTAAGATAAAATGTTGTCAGTCGCTCGTAAACGACGTGCTTTGTCCTGCAGGCACTAGGGGGCAATATCTGACTTCTTTTAGTTGTGTACTGCAAGCCGCTGTCGACGTGTGGCTCTTACTGTAGGTGGTGTCTGGTAAGCACTGAAATCAGTGTCAGGATTCGTACTTACTTCAGTTACTGCTTGTACAGGCCCTAGTGGAAAGGTTTTCTACAAATACAGTGACAATTGAAAACAAAGGGTGAAAACAGTGCCTGAACTCAGAATGCATTGTGGGCATTTTGTTATGCTCGATTTGTCACGGAGGGAAGATAAAATCAAGTGATACTGTTCCAATTCTTTTTCTCAAAAGACAGTGTCATATTATCAAAACATGACAAAAATTAAGTCCAGTAAGTGATAATTGTGTCAGAGATTAGTCAAATTCATTCTGTATTTTGTTGGCTTGTTCGTAACAGTCTCGGTATCTTGGTATTCCTTACAACTGTTTGTCTATTTATGAGCGTTGATCATTTTCCAACTCATGTTTCTTTGTTTCTATGCAGAGGGTGAGGAGTTAAGATGTTGCAAATCTGATGAAGAAAGTTGGTGTATGAGTCAAGCTACGTATTTAAGATGTTTACAGTGTAAAATGTTAAAGACAGTAAACAGATTATAGTTTATGATGTACCAAGTGACCAAACATTTTTGCTATGATTTTGGAAACTGTAAACTCCCCATAAGATTTTGCTTGTTTGTTATTTTAAAATCTGATTTATGCGTAGGATATTAATGATGAAAACTTGGACAAAGTTAAGTCAATGGTGTAACTTCTAAATGCTCTGTGGTATTGTATCAATATAGCATAAGAGCTAACAAATTACATACACCTGTAGGATGTAATGGATTGTTTTGTTATGCTGCTTGTGTGTTTTTGTTACTTGTGTAACTGACAGAATTGTTCATATGTGTAAAGCCCTGTGGTAGGTTCTACAGTAATGCAGGTTTGCTGGGGGTTAGTAAGTAAAAAACTGGTGTGTTTTGAGGACTAGAAGAACAGGTAGTTTTTGTTTTGCCAGAAGGGCTAGCAAGGGGAAGGAGGAAAGAGGGAGAAAAGTAGAAATGGGCTGTGGGAAGTGATGATTTTAAAATGGTAGGACAAAAATAAGTAGGAGGCAATTGGACTTGTCAAATGCTGTTTTGCTAATGACTTCCTTGCCATTTAGTTTCTCCTTTGGTTGTATTTGCAGACTCTCAGGTTCTTTCAGAAATATTTTCTGATTTGTCACTCGTAACATTTTATCTTAGGTGATAAAGCGCTTCCCAATCACCATTCAATTTATAATCATACCTGATTGCTCATTTTAACCCTAAATGAATACATTTCATTGTGAAAGACAGCCAAGAAGTTTTTGGCAACAGTTCTTGATTTTATTTTAGAGTGAGTTTGAAGAGCTTCATGCAAATATGGTTTCTTTATTTTTTCATTATTATAAATAAAGAGAACTGAAGAAAGAGGGAGGGGTCTCAAGAGGGGGGAAAAAAGTCGCTAGTAGATTTCCAATGTGTTTAACATTCATTTAACATTCAGTGAAAGAGTAGATCTCTTTCATAGTATCTGCTTGGCATGATCCAAGGGATTTGGTTAACATATAGAGAGCAATGTTTAGTCAGGTGTGCCCCTGCTGTTATATAGGGGCTCCACGTAATCCAATACAGAGATTTTTTTACAAATCTCTCTTCTGTGTCAAAGCATAAATGACAGATGGTATCAGTGACACCATAGTTCTGTCTCCTGCTTGAAAATAGGCTTGCTGTCAATTAATTCAGACTAGGAGTGAATCGAATTTGGTTATCTATTTTTTTCCTGATTAGTTAATACTTAGTGTTTTTAGCATTTCTGACTTGTTAGTTTGTTAACATTTGGCAGAATGACCGGGGCTCCTACCAGTTAGGGTAGTATGATGAATTAGATCAAATCAAAAAGTTGCATTCAGCATTCCGTTTAATTAGTATTATGGAATAGCAGTAAGAATATGTAGCAATATTTTCCAAAACACTGAAAGAATTAGGAACAAGAATGTTTGTATTTTCAGAGAGGTATTCCTGACTTCAGCATAGTCTTCTCTTATGATGTTTAACATGCAGTATGCTTTCTCTGTGCATGAATTCCCTATTGCTAAAATGAGGCTAATGATATTTTCCATTTTACAGAACAAATGAAGAAAATGCCATTAATATTTTTCCTCAGATGTTAATGTGATAGATACTATAGAAAATGCTATAAGAAAGCAACAACCACAAAAAACTGTTAGCTTTATTTGAATTTGAAAAAGCGTATTTTCCGTTAGAAGTTAAAGAAAAATTCCCTTATAGCAGTGAGCTGAATTTATTTCACTTTTCATCCAAATGGAGAGTGACTTATGTAGGAAGAAATCTGAGAGAAGTTAGAAGTTGCTAATGTGGAGACTGCATGAAGTCACTAAAAAGGAAAGCTATGTAGGAAGAGCCTATAATTTTCATGCCTATCTTTGGACTTGGATTAATGCCCAGAATAGTGACAAATACAGCATCACTGGGGAAAGACTAAGAATCATCTCCATTGGCAATAACAACTAACTAAAGGATAACTGCATACAGCTATAACAATAAAGTATTTGCTAATAAACCCAAACTTTTGCTATTTTCAGTACAGATAACTGACAAGAGACTTTTTTAACACTCAAAGTAGTATTTTCAATGGGAGGAGGAGAAGGAAATGTTGATAAGTGTGTTTGTGCAACTGTGTGAATATATGCATGATATATATATACACCATACCTATTTTCAACAGACAAATTCAGCTGAAGGTACTACAAAATATCATCTTCCTCTCAGGCCAAAACCACACTTTCTCTAGGCGAGTTATTGAAGAGGCATCTTTTTGAAGAGCTTGGCGTACAAGCTGCATAATTTACCCACAAACATCTCTTTGGTAGAAACAAGGGGTGGCATGTAATATGGCAGTTATATTTATTTAATTTGTTCCCTCTGTCATTTAATCCTCTTTGTTTAAAAGAACAAAAAGTACATACAGATACACTCTGGTTTACATGCTAAGTACTTCCCCACACATTTCAATCCTGTATTGCTGTTATTGCTATCCCTTCAGAAGCCTGAATTTACCCTCTGCTCCTCAAGAAATGTTGCCTTACCTGCTCCCCCATTTCTTCCTTCCTTCAGAAGACCTACAGAAAACCTCTTTGTGCTGTCTGAATTGGTAATACCATTGGAGAAATTGGGTAATGGACTTTTCTGGCCATCTTTGGAGCCTGAGGGAGTAACAGTGGTCCCTGTAGTTCTCACCTCCCTTAATCAAAATTTAAATCATCCTTTCTGTCTGGTTTGGGGGTAGAGTATTTGTGACTGTAAGGTGCAGTGGCTCTGACTACCTTTTGGAAGGGTTTAGGAAAGTGAGGCTCTGGCAAAATAACAAAAAGGGGGTCAAATGGAGCAAAATGGAAGTATTTCGAAATGAATAACTGCATAAATTATTTTTAAGTTTTGTTGTTGTTGTTGTTTGGGGTTTGTTTTTTTTGTTTGTTTTAAATCTGGTTGTATATATGGAAAAGGGAAGCAGGGTCATACCAGCTAGGTCTGTGTATGGAACACATGTTGCTATAGTACTGCATGAACAGAAATTCCCCTTGTGTACTGAGATATTAGTTCTATTAAGTTGGGTGTTTTGGCTTCCTTGTAGCGCTTTTAAAGCGTGGTCTAAAAGGCATGTAGAATTTTAAGAAATCCACTGCTAATATTAGCCAAAAAGCATCCTGAAACAAGACATGGCATTTGAACAGTAGACATACTTCCCTTATCGAATGGAGGATTTACTTACAGAGATGTCAGCTTTGAAGTACTCCTGCTGCTGTAGGGTTCTCTGACCTTATGACTTTCCTAATTTCTGACCATAGTTACTGTCTTAGGAAAGGGATGAATTATAGATGACAGAGGGTCTGTTCAGGTTGGGTCTATGTTGAAAGACCAGCTGACTTCACTAAATCCAGTTCATGTTTAGTATAACAAAGGTAGCCTTTCAACACCTCTTCCTTTATTATATGAAAGTATGCTAATGTAAACATGTAGCTAAAGTTAGATACATTGTTTTTTAAAGTCCACGTATATACTGCACTTTTTTCCTAGTGAATATAAAATTTGATTGTCACTATTGAAACAATTGCATTTTCTATAAAGAATTCCAGTCTTACCTCCTCTATTTGGGGCACTCCCTACTGTGCACGTGGAGTAAAATTCAGTAAAATATAGTAAAAAATTTGAGTAAAATATAGTAAATATGAAGTTTTAAAATAAAAAACAGCGTTTATGTTTACAGTAATAATTTTCACTATGTGGTTAAGTATTTTAGGCAATTAAACATATCTGCCATGCTTTTACATATAAAGAGGCAGTATTTAAGACAAAACCAGAGGTATATATGCATATATATTTTTTTATACTGGAACCAAATCTTAATAGGTACCTGGCTTAGTACTAGCTGGCAAAGACACCTACTTTTGGGCTGAAAGTCTGCAGTAACTCAAGCTGGTGACATTGCTGGGGAGGTAAAGACATGTTTTAAATATTAACTGATGTGAAATATCTTGCTGAAGCCTGTTGTTGATATATATTCTTCAGCAACAACAAGTCTGTTTGCAAGCAGAAATAGGAACATGTGATGATGCAGCTAAGCAAAATACAGTTCTCCATATTATGTGCGGTTGCTAGGGCTATAAACCTATCAGTGATATCTCATTTTAGGAGTTCAGAGAATGAATAATAGTTCTATGACTAACTATTAATGATATGGAGTGAAAAAGCAGCACTGTTGGGTAACAGAAGGTAGAATCATTTTACTATATGCAGCGATGAACATTACCTCACACAAACAGTACAGCCTTGAAGTAGGGTGGGTGGAGGTGCAGCTGAGTGGGAAGCAGAAAAGAGGATTGAGAGAATATGATTTATGGGTGAGAAATACAATCCTGTAAATAAATTTTAACATTAGAAATTTAACACTAGAGATGCTGCAGACTGGTCTTTGAGTTTCCAGATGCTCCCTGCTTTCAATTTTGGATTCATGACATTGTTACTTCCACAGCAACCATTAATGACATTGCGGAAAGTACTGCAGCTAGAGTTTCCATTGTTAGATATAGTTATGGATTAGTGCTATTGTAGTTCAAACTCAAAAATTGATCCTCCATCAGTTCCTTCCTTGCTTTGTGTTTTTACTAACATAACATAAGCGAAAGCTAGCTGAACAGCCTTGCTCAGGCTTTCCAAATGTTGATTTCCTGGCATAACAGTAGAGATATCATATTATTTAAATGCTTTTAAAGATGATTTTAAGATTACTGGTGCTACCTTAAGAATATAAGCACAACTCATTCTAAAATCGGAAATGGCGGCATAATCCAGGTAGTGGCCAGCAGGTTATTGGTACAGTTAACCAGATTTAGTTCAGAAGTGCACTAATGTGGTCACAGTCATTATAAGCAGGATAAGCATAGATCTGCTTAAAGGCAAGAAACACACATTGCTGCAAAGGAGTTTAATTTCTTGATTCCTGTTACAGCCAAGAGATGGAACTGCATAATGAGTTACAGCAGGTTATTTCCACTTAAAATCAAAATACTTTTTTTCCATGATTATTCTATGGATAGTTATTATTGAACCATAATATGGTATTAAAAGCTTGTCTGACTACTTTCTCTTCTGTCAGTTTTATTTGCAAAATAAATATTTACTAGTCCTGATCTACAGAGTCAGTACAGAAAAAAAACGCTTGCAGGTGTGTTAAATCCATTTTTCTTGCTGAATCTTCCAGCAGCAGCAAATTAAGGCCAAGGATTTCTCTCCCATATATGCAACTGCTATGTCACTCCTTTCCCATTATGCATCTCTGTATTGAAGAAACTGCATACTATTGAAACGAGTCATCTGGAGCTATTGCATTACCACACTAGCTCACAAGAGCGCAGTGTAGGGGCAGGCTGAAGGGATGTCGCAGCTAAGAGTTGAAACATAATTGATATAGTAAATCTAATTTTAGGTGGAAAAGGCTCAACGGTTTCTTTACGAATAATGAGAAACAGACTTAAAGTTATCTTAGTAGGTATTATAGATGAGCAGTATTCTTTTTAGTGTTATTTTTTATCTGTCTCTAATTTGTTTTGTGTATGTATTGTATACAAATATTTTTTAAAAAAAGTTAATTCATTCCTTTTTTTCTTCTCAAATTGTAAGACATTTCAGTCACAATTTCCATAGATATTTTGCAGCTATCTGGGTGTTCCACTAAATTACATTTTTTTAAATTGTTGTTTAAGGATCTAAGCAAATATTTATTTTACTGAAGATGAACATAATCTACAAAGCAAATATCTAACATTATATATTTTAAAACCATTTTCTTGTGGGCTTTGTTTTGAATAGCTGTTTCTGAGAATTCTACTTTCTTTAAAATAACAGCAGCTTTTGTATGTACAGCATTTTAAGGTGTGAAGTCATTTAATTAAGTACGGCAACACAACTAGTATCTATATAGATAGGTATAAATAATTTGAGTGGGAAGAAAATAACACCCAGCTAGATACATGTGCAAAATGCTTGCTACAGTATTGATCACATCACGTAACATCTATAAATAGCAAGGAATCAATTTATACAATATGAATCTAGTTATTGGGCAACCTTGCCTCCAGAAGTATGGCTCACACACTTACTTTTACCCTGCTGACTGCATACATTGGACACAACTAAATGAAATTCTCTATGCCTTGAGCTAGATGAAGGACATTTTGAGTAGTATATCTTTGATAGCAGAACTCTGCTTAGTATTGTAGAAGCTGACTTAGTCTCAGTTTGGTCCTTCCTGAGCTGCCTGACAGCACTTAATGCATGGAGGATTTAAAAAAAAAAAAAAAATTTTTACAGGATATTTCTTGGACCAGTGTGTGGTGTTGGTGATTGTTTTTGGTGGTAGTTTTGTTGGGTTTTTGTGTTTGGTTTTTTTTGTGTGTATTTTTTTTTGTTTGGGGGTTGTTTTGAGGTGTGGGTTGTTTTTGGTTTTGTTTTTTTTTATATTGAGCTTACCTTTAGACTTATTTGGGCATGAGATGGAGTCAAAACTCCAGTGACATAGATGGTGTTGGAGCATCTGAACTTACCTGTTCAGCCTTGAGAAAAGGAGGCTCAGAGGGGATCTCATCACCGTGTACCAGTACTTGAGGGGTAGTTACAAAGAAGATGGAGACTCCCTTTTTACACGGATTCACATGGAGAGGACAAGGGGGAACGGACACAAATTGCTCTTGGGGAGATTCCGATTGGACACCAGAGGGAGATTTTTTCACAGTGAGGACAGTCACCCATTGGAATAATCTCCCCAGGGAAGTGGTTGTCTCGGCCACATTGGACACCTTCAAGAGTCAGCTGGACAGGGTGCTGAGCCATCTTGTCTAGACTGTGCTCTTCCTAGAAAGGTTGGACTAGATGATCCCTGAGGTCCCTTCCAACCTGTGATTCTGTGAAAATCCTGATAACGGAAATCTGATATCAATAACTTGGAGTATTCCTCTGGATAATGGTCTTAAAATACATCAGCAACTGTGCATGAACTAAATAAGCTAAAATGTGGAATTATGAATAGTTTGATCTCATGGCAAGGGTCCTGTAGCCTATAGAGATGGAATTCAAGCATGTTCCCCATATGTTGTACTAGCAGTTCTAAGTAGAAAAAGTGGTTTGTGACAGAATTTAACAGCAGCTTTGCTTTCAGAAGAAAAGGGTCTTACAATTTTGGCTTCCTGTTTTGATGCTAATATGAAAAAGAAAATCCAGCGTAACCTCCTTATGTAATACAAGGCCAATAACAGTAGAAATAATGATAATGTTTTAGCTTTTATATGCTGCCCATCATCTGAGATGTTTGTTTTCAAACACTTTTACTCTGCTTCCAGATCTGTATGTGTTTATGGAGACCTAGTTCTGTCAAAATGGAAATGGTGATAAAATATGCATGGTATTGTTAATAGTGTAAAGATAACAGAGTATAAAAATGTATTTAGAAATTAGTGCCACAGATTGAGGGCAAAGTGACTTAAACCTGTCTTTAGCTAGTCTCTATTTTAAATCCATGTGCTCTTAGGCTTTGTAGTACTCAGATTTCCTCTCCATTTTGCTGCAGAAAGTTCTTTTGGCTGCAGATGGTTAAACAGAAAAACTACTTGCAAGTTATTTAATTGATAGCATGTGTATTAATTTTTATGCAATTTGTTGAACCAAGGAAAAATATAGGTAATGCATTTGAAGAAAACACACCAACGTTCCTATGTTAATTGCTGAAGAATAATGTTATAGCACAAAGTTCAGTTGGAGGCAAGTCACTAATTGGTGCATACCCCAGTGATTGATACCGGGACCAGTACTGTTTTCAACCTTTTTGTTAATAACCTGGTGATGGGGCAGAGTGCACCCTCAGCAAATCTGCAGACAATACCGAAATGGTGAGGAGTTACTACACCATGCTATGCACCAAGTGGTTGTGCTACCATTCAGAGGGACCTGGACAGGCTGGATAATTGGGCAGAGAGGAATCTCATGATGTTCAACAAGGGGCAGTGCCAAGTCCTGCCGGTACACGCTGAGAGCCAAGTAGCTGGCAAGCGGCTCTGCAGAGTGGGATTTTGGGGTCCTTGTGGATAATAAGTTGAACATGAGCCAGCAAAGTGCCCTCACAGCAAAGAAAGCCAATAAGCATCCTGGGCTGCGTTAGGAAGAGTACTGCCAGCAGGTTGAGGCAAGTCATCCTTTTCCTCTGTATTCAGCATTGGTGAGGTTATATCTGGAGTACCATGTCCACTTCTGGGCTCACCAATATGAGAAATATGTGGAATTCCTGTAGTGAGTCCATAGAAGGACCACAAAAATCATCAAGGGATTGGAGCATCTGTCATATGAAGAGAGGCTGAGAGAACTGGGACTTTGTTGAAGAGAAGGCTTAGCTGGGATGTTATGTGTAAAGTAACTGCTGGGAAAGAATGAAGAAGGGAGCTAGATTCTTGTCAGTAGTGCCTACTGATAGAAGTGGCAAAGGGCACATATTAAAACACTTGAAATTCCATCTGATATACAGAAAAAACATTTTTACTGTGAGGATGGTCAAACACTGGAATGGTTTGCCTGCAGAGGTTATGGAGTCTCCAACTGTGAAGATATTCAAAAGCCATCTGGAAATGGTCCTGCACAACCTGGTCTGGGTGATCCTGCTAGTGCAAGAGGGTTGGACTAGGTGATCTCAAGAGGTCCCTTTTGAACCCAAATGATTCTGTGATTTCTCTTCCCTTCAGATGATATGGCAGGGAAAAAAAGAATCGCAATGGCTGTATATGTACATAAATGTCAGGCAGTTGTGCTTAATGAGACTGAAATGTGGAAAGAAGCTGTTGTGGAATCCATCACTGAAGCAGCAATGAGTCCTGTGCTCATGTGCTTCCCCATAAACTTATTGAATTGTGCTTAGAGCAGTGGATTCTAGTATCTTTCCCACCATGACTTTACTGCTCCATATAGATCCATGAAACACATTTCCCAGTTTCAGTTTTCATAGGTCCAGGTTGTCAGCTGTTGATGGGAAATATTCATCTGGCACTGAGGTGTGACAGTGAAAAGAAAGATTGGCCTAATAAAATGTTTGCACAACATGATTTTCACTTAATATAAGCAACTTTGATGGAAACATTTACAGGCAATCTGAGATTTAATGCATTGAGAAATTAAAAACTGAGAACTATACTAGTCCTAACAGCTAGGTGGCCACTATAACATGATTTCTTTGCTTCCAAACCATTAGATCACAAGTTGTCTCTTTTTCAGATTTTAAAGGCCCATTCTTACAGAGATAGGTAAAAACCTATAGTAAACATAATTTGTTAAATGTTTTTATTCATCAGTGCCAACTCGGATAAGATTTTATGGTGTATGAAAATTTTTATCTAAAAACCTGATTTTTACCATTATATTTATTAAAAATGCTTTTACTCTTTTTGCTAAGCTTTTCTGCCTAGTTGTAAGCATGTATAAAGTGTCAGTTTTCTGCTATAGTAGATAGAAATTTTCTGCACTTGTAATCCAGTGCCAGTGGTGCAGCTACTGGCAGCAGATAATGTTTTAAGCATTTGCATCAGTGAGCACATTTTACAGGCACTTTGAGCTATCCTGCCATGCATTTGAAGGAAACATTGTGTCTCTCTTGACCACAAATTGCATTTACTTGTAGATCTCCATTTCATAAAATATAAGAAGATGTTCAGTTTCTGCCAAATTCAGTTTTGAGTTTTAAAGTCTCTCTTCTTAAGCTGAAAGGCATTTTGAATCAGGAAAATTCTTCTTGCTTTCCTGCCAAAATATTAGGTGAAATATGGGAGACAAATATTTGGGGGGGAAGGGGGACACAGACGTGGAGAGAGCTGGAGAATGGTTTTAAGGAAAAACCATGATATGGTGTAGAAACTAAGAAATCCGTTTAGTTTGTGCAAGCAGCTGAAAACAATAATTTATAGTGCAATGGAATGTTCGCCTCTGCAGACATAGAGGTCCTAATGTATAAAATTCCCTGTGTATCTTGGTGCAGCCAGGTCTTTAGTGTACTGGGATCAACACTCTTGATTCTAGTTTCTAAATTTGCTATGAGTGATTAGCAAGACTTTCAGAAACTAGAAACTTAGTGGACTGCTGAGCAACAAACTCATGTTCAGAATTTTGATCAGTATGGAATTTAACTAGATTCAAATCTGTAAACTATTCTATAAACTTAGTAAGATTTCAGTCATCTAGTTCACCCTTCGATAGTTGTGTCCCATTTCAGTACAGTTAATACTGAAATGTGTATCGAATGAATCTTTCATTTTCTCCAGAAATAGTCTGCATTCACAAATAGGTAGAATTCAAACCTAGAAATTGATGGAAACCAAATATTGCTTTTTCTTCAAAGGATAATTTTGACTCCCCCTCCCCCCCCCTCCTTTTTTTTTTTAATTAAATTACTCAGACTCACTCTCCTTTACTGTCCCAGTAGGTACTGCATCATGAATAGTGAAGTTCTGGCAGGTCCAGTGCTGAGTGCCATTCACCATCTTCTATTAAAACTGACAAGGAACAAATATATGCGGAAAGGAGGAGTTTAAGGATATGTAGACGTGATGCAGTTCATTATGTGCTTCAGCAGAGTAAGTTAATTTTGCTTTATTTTCAGAGGCTATCATTAATAACTTTTTTTACAGAGACTTTTTAAACTGTGTGCAAGCAGCAATTTTCAGGCCTAAGAAGCAGAAAAAAAAGGATTGTTAGCCTGGAGAGGAGGAAGTGGGTAAGTTGGAATTCTGTGAATTCCTGGAGTATGTTAAAATTTAGGCAGTGGTTTTTGTCCTGTATTAGGGTGCTGTTGCAGAATGTTTTGGTTTTTTAACTGTCCCTGTCAGATAACTCTGTATATAACATGGTGCTTTTTGTTTATGATGATTTATTCTTTGAAAAACACCCAATATATTGTTCTGAACATTGATTTTATTTCACTCTAAAAAGACCTAGCTGCCCTTTCAGTAAGTCAGCAGACAGATTACCCTTCCTGTGGATACTGATATGTACGTAAAATCTTAAAATGGTTGGCTATATAGTCATGTAAATAAAATAGAGGGAAAAGGCACTTACCTGGGAGGAAGTGAAGT
Source organism: Phalacrocorax aristotelis (assembly GCF_949628215.1). Lineage (NCBI taxonomy): Eukaryota > Metazoa > Chordata > Aves > Suliformes > Phalacrocoracidae > Phalacrocorax > Phalacrocorax aristotelis. Next base: position 21,155,655 of record NC_134280.1, read on the forward strand.
ATATAAGCAGTCAGAAAATTTCATGAAGAAACTGTTCCCCTTTTTAGTATTGAGTTCATTTAAATACATTGAGTGAATAGATCTTGTAAACCTATTTACAGTGGGCAAGCATCCTTCTTGTAGGAAACAGAATTTAGGTATAACAGGAATGAAACACTGTTGTCAATGTAGCTTTGTTCTATTTGCTGCAGTAGGGTAACTAACTAGAAAGGTAAGGGCATACCAGGACAATACAAATTGTAAAGATTTTTCAACATTTAATTATTAATTTCTTTCCTTGTTAGTTCAATTATTTTTTAGATGATGTCATATGAAAATATTTCAGTTAGGTTATTGTTTAATGCTGTAATTTAATTAAATGTTTTGTTGCTATTAATTACTAAATTTGCTGACCTTCCCAAAAGGGTTATCTGCTTCTTAAAGGGCAGCAGCATTTTTTGATTCACAAAATCATGAACGTAAAAATGCACAATAAGAACATAACAGAATATTTTTGCAGATGTCCCCACAGTAAACCAGAATTTAAATATTTTTTAAACGTACTAAAATTTATTTGCATAAAATTCTGAAAGTGCATCTGAAACAGTGGCCAAATAATATAAAGCTTTTATAAATTATCAGAAGTACTATAAAGTTGTATTTGATGATAATATAGACATTATATGTTACAAAAAGTGCATTGTTTGTGTTGAAGTTGGGGAGGAGACAGTTAGATTTGAAATCTCTGTAGAACTTCTGTTCTAACTTAATTCAAATTATGTTAAGCCCATAGTGTATTAACATAGATTTTGAATTGTGTTTTGGGTTTTTACCATTTTTACCTCGTCTTCCAATGAAGTAATTTAACCTAACTGGAAAATAAGGGATTTTTTTTTCTCCTGTGTGATTTAGGAATATTGGGAGGAAATATTTAACATAACTATGAAAACTTTCTTTACTAAATTCATTTTTATTTTGTCTCTGTCATTCAAAGATGCAATAATAATAAGAAACATAGCTTTTTGAAGTCTTGCTGATTCAGAATTTTTTTTCCTGATACTAAGGTATTCTATTAATAGCGAGTCAGTCAGACTTCTCACATATTTTCCCTGTAGTGCTAAACCATGGATGATTAGGTGGAGAAATCCTTCAAATTTTCTTTGTAGTTCTCAATTTCAGGATAGAATATTGTTTATTCCACCTCCACCATGATAGCAAAGGATAATATACTTCTAATAAGGTTATAATACTGTTACAGCTTACTTAGGGACTTTTTACTCAGATCTTGCAAAATGTGAATCTTTTTGTAAACTTTTTCCATGGGTCGATTTTCCCATACACCATATTTATAACAGTCTGCATCTAACTCAGCTTGGTTTTAGATATATTAGTGTGACTCAAGGACATACCTAGCCAAATGTATTGCATCATGTATGTATCTAAGGTGGTTTTCAAAGGAAACTTATTAAAAAATACTTTTTTCTGCTGAATGAAAACCAATAAATGATAAGACCAAAAGCCCTGGACAGATAAATGAGTCTTCCTTTCAAGACTGGGAGCTGTAGAGGTAATTTTTAGCTATATCCTCCATCTGTTTTAGTTGATACCTTTTCAGAAATGTTCTATAAATAATTAAAAATAAATATATACCCAGTGTTTTGCAGCTCTGTTGCTGGTGTTACATATATTGTGCACCCTGTTTTATTGCTATTTTTTAATCCCTTTACCACTGTGTTTTGGATAACGTGAATTTCCGTGTTTATAAATCTGAGGCATCCTTCCTATTTTGAAAAATTTATGTCTACAGACTTTGAAAAGAAATGCTTAATCACTTTCCCTTTTAAATGTCCCCTATCTATTTAGTGATTTCTACATTATTGTCCAGGAAACCAGGTGAAAGAGAGGCAAATTTTCAGCATCACTCTTATTATCACTGAAAAAAGGCTGATAAGAATTATTTCCATTCTCTGTTATGATTATCTGAAGGAATTTCTTTCTTGTCTCAGAAATTTCTGAAACTAGTGGGTGATTTAAATCATTAATAGTGAATAGAAGAAAGGTATTTGAAATAGGTCATCTTTGAATTGTATCTTTTGCAACTTCAGGTTCTTGAATTAGGAAGAAAAAGTCTGTTCAAAGTATCATTTAAAGGCACAAGAAATGTTTGATTAATGTTGAAACAATAAAGAATTATTTGTAGAGTCTAATTTCTTATTTATATGCTAAAAATGAGATACTTGGAGATTAGGACTCTGAAACAATATTTTGTGTCTGCTTTTTAGAGTATTTTTCTTCTTTATCAGGTTGATTACAGGTACCAGTCAAATCTAAAATATGGGCATTAGAATTAGTTCCCATGTACTTTGAAATTATTAAGCTAAAATGTTATAGTAGTACGCACCCTGGAGGATGGAGAATGTGACCAAATAGTCATTCAGCCCTAGAGGTACTTAGTGTTTCTTTCTACATGTAAAATTTCCAGTTCAGCATTTTTAAAGCAGCACATCACATCAGCATTAAAAAAAAGTGTGAGCTGTTTCTGAGAGATCAGTGGGTAGAGTTCAAAGATAAAAGTATAGCTGGTGGTGGTTGAGGGCAAAGAAGGGAGAAGGCAGTGCTAAATATCCTGTCAGCTTTTACCTTTATAATGTGTCCTAATAATTTAGAAATAATATGATCATGATGCAAAACTTAGGTTTTTTCTTAAATATTAAAACAATCACAATTTAGCGAGTTTTTAGTACACAGCAACTAAACAAATGGCTTTCCATGGTTTTGTGTGCCATGTAATGTAGTCTAGTGGCATCAGAAGTTTACAGGTTGGTGTCTTAGAATGGTTGGTGATTGCTTTCCCCTCTTCATAGAGCACTAGTGGTCTGTTTTTATTCTGCTAACCCTGTATCTAAGCCTGTCTCCCCTCTCTCCATGTCCTGTAGGGCTTGTAAGGTTCCAGTTCTAGGAAGATTTATTTGTGTAATGCTATATGAAAGTAAGGGAGTTTTTGTGTGCTGTACACTTGAGAAACCTCAAGATTAACTTGCATAAAATTTATGGAGCTGCCAAGCATCATTAAAATTTATAACATATCTTTTTTTCTTATAGCTAGGTACTACTTTTAGATTGGGCTCTTACACTCCTGAAGTTACTTAAGTCAGTTGTTTGTTTTAAAAAGGTGCATTTCCTTTTGGAAATTCTGAGTTTATAAAGTAAAGAATTTTAGGATTTAACTGCTTGTCACTTAAGTTAAAGAGGTCTGATTTAATTTTTTTTTTAATGGAGCAAGATCTGTTCACCTCCTCATATCTGTTTTTTTCAGTACCTTAAATCTTTGCAAAATCTTTTGCTTTCCTTGAGAAATAGCATCTGTATGTGAAATTAGTATGTATCATATGACTTGTGATGCCTTTTTTCTTTCCTCAGGACCTTCTAATTTTTTGTCAAACTGAGTTTTGTCATGTAGATTTTTAATAGACATGCCTAATGTTTATACTCTGAAAATGAAAGTATTAGTAAAGTTGCTGTCTCCAGACTGTAGCAGAAAGTGAGTGTTCACCTGCTAAAGTTCCCAGCTCTAATGTAAAGAGAACAGGGAGAAAATAAAAGGATCATGTCAACAATCTGTCAGCTAACCCAGTAAACAGAGATGGAAATGTCAGCAGCTTATCTGCCAGGAGGGATGAATTACTTGTCTCCCTGTCTGGGGAGAATCAGGATAGAGCGAACTGGCTTGCCAGACCATCTGCCCAGAGGTGCTGCCCTAAAAGGAAAACAGTCTGCTGGTTAATAGGTTCCAGGATGCTAACCTGTAATCTTGTCTCAGGTGGTAACGTAAGCAAATGAATTACGTAAGAGAATGAGGGAACAGTAGAAAGCAGAAGAAATCCAAACATAACTCACACTAAGGCAGAATTCTTCAATAAAAAGAAGTATGTGATTCAAAGAAATATCTTTTAAGATACAAAGCTGTACTAACAGTGAAAAGGATATTGGAATCGGGCAATGTGAATTCCAGTGTATGTAATTTCAGGTGATGAGAGTACAGTGAATCGAAGGGGAAGTTTGTATATATTTTTTTAAATGTCTAATTCTTGTTACTTCCTATTTCTTGAATGGGTTTTGATTCTAGTAATAATTCTAATAGCTTCTGCTTATGAGATTAAAAGAAGGTATATAAAGCATACTTAAAGAGGTGATTTTACAGAGCTGTAGCTCAAACTTTTTGTATGCAAGTATTCTATAAGAATTCCGAGATTCTGTATTAGGCTTTGCATCTCTTACTAGATTGTGATATTGAAGAGAATAGCATGCAAATCGTATTACCTCATAACACTTTACTTAAAAATGTGAAAGGCATCTCTTGGGCATGTAAGAATATGTAGATCATAATCACATTGCTTCAGTATTCAGTCGAATAAATTAATTAGTATGGGAAGTAGAGTTTCCACTCTTCATTCTTTAAGATCTAAAATTGTTCCTTGAATCTTTTTTTTTTCCTGATAACTTTCAGTTTGTTAACTATTTTCTTCTCAAGTCAGTATGCCAGAATGTGATGCAAGACCATGTTTCAGCCTATGATAAAGGTGCCTATGTTTCTGTTGGCCAATTGGCCAAACCCAGCCACACAGGTTCTGAATGGGAATGCTCCATTGTGTCAGTAACTTTTGGTTTACATTTACCTTTGGATACCTGTAATTTATGTAGATATAAGTGATTTCAGACCCTGTACAGGGTTTTTAATAGTACTGGTTTGGTTTGGTTTGGTTTGGTTTGGGTTTTTTTTTGTCTCAGAATGTCATATAAGCCTATTAAAAGTCTTCTGCAAGGCATTTGATGTCAACACAGTTACTTTGATCAAATAAACCTGCATTCAGAAAGGGGTGGTGTTTGGCAAGACTTAGTTCTAAAGCTGTTCTGACGCTCATCAGCTGTTCTAGCATCTCTAATTCTAAACTGATTGCAGTCTTTACCTTCCATTCTATGATTTTACCCAGGATCAGTGTTGAAATATCCACTGTATATTTACATAGCTATTCTCTTTCATCCTTTGAAAATACTTTATATTAGTCAGAGAAAAAGGTCAAAGAAGGTTGTAATTAAAAATAAAGAAATCGGGGACAATTCAAAGAGTGAATTTAAGAGAGATATAAGGATCAGAAAGGACATAAATGTGCAGGGAGGAAATACTAATATTGACATTTTCGCACTAATGACAACCTCAGTCTCTATTCTTCTATGTACTTTTACTGCACCTGAGATCAGATATTTATATAGTCAGATAATTTATTTGTATATTGAATGATCTTTGAGCTTTTAAATGTAATTTCACAAAAAATGGCAACATATACTTAATTTTAGAGATTTAATTTCCTGTGACTGATCTGTTTTCCATCCTTAATCTTTAATTTATCAGTTATTTCTTTTATGAATTCCATAGTCTATGGAAATAGAAATCTTCAGCATTCATAGTATCATGTGCTTGTCTGTAAGATGCCAGATTTTGTCATCGAAATAGCTTGTGTAAGTACTGGCATTTGGACTGTTAATGCAGAGTGAAGTAAAGAAGGTACATAACAGTGTTGGCCAAAGGTCTGAAGCTCTGTAGAGGAGCTGATAACAAAATACAGTCCTGACTTCAGCATTTGTGCTTTAACTAAAAAGCCATCCTTTGGAGCAGTGACAGGGTTGGAGCGGAATTTACTCAGAATGGTTTGCTAGTATAACATACAATAAGCGCTGGCACCTTTGTCTTCCAGAACATTTTTCAGGACACTGAGGAGTATAAATTACTCAGGTTCTTTAGCTTCCATGAAAAATGGATGCTGTAATGCCCCTTGGTCCTTTGACAGTTTTTCCTGTATTTCCCTGTGTTTGCCTGGTTTACAAGCTCTTTGGAACAGAGATACTTTTGGCTTGTGCATTGCTTTTCAGCTTGTAATAAGTAACAGGTTCAATAAATAACAGTAAATCCATCCTGAAATACACAGTTAAATAGTAACAGATGCAAATGCCATGAAAAAAATTAGAAATAGAAGAATACAGGAATAAGTTTTCCTATGTAAATACTTAGTGATGTTTAAAAGTCACCTTTCATGTAGTGTTTTTCTGCTGCAAGTCAAGTGCCTGGATTTTTAATGAATTCCATACAAAAGCATACAGGTCACTTTGCTCATCAACTCAGAGCTTATTTCATACTTGGAGAATGTTCTGCAGAATTACATTACATGGTTTATGATTTGAAAGGAAGTACCCACTCAAGTGTCCTGAAACGTGTACCTCTACTGTTCTTGTATATTTCTGCCTATGTTTTAGTATCTTCCTGTGATCTGTTTTATTCTTAAAGAACATGACTGTTAATTATTACTGTTATTTTGAATTCTGATGTGACTTTGTATTGAGTATTAGTTAACGCATAGATGTTTTTTCACAGAAATTCAAGGAAAATAAGTTTGTTCATTCACACTTGTTTAAATTTTAATTGCCTTTTCAAGTAACAAACAAGCTTCAAGCTAAGACTTGCAGATGTTGAAAACTAGGTCATCTTGTTTATGCACAAACTCTGCTTGCTGTACTGCAGAGTGATGGTCTATAAAAACAAATTAGAAGGATTTTCCTAGGATTAGGCAAGTCAGTAAGAATGTTAGAGTATCCTTATTGTATCCTGCCATGAACTAAAGATTATTTTTTATTAGTTATTCACCTGTTATAACTCTGTTTTTTACTTACTTTGATTTAATTAACTATCAGACTCTGGATGAGTAATTCTTAAGGAATTTTTTCACTAAAAATGTAACCCACTGGTACTTAACCAGGATTGATCCAGTGCTTTCCATAATTTGGTGTCCTTTGAAGGATAACGTTACACAGGACTGGTCACAGTGAAGAGAATAGGATCATGCCTGATTACATAGATTACATGTGATGACATGAAGCTGTTTCCTTCCTTCACCTCGTGTTAGTCATACCACATCCTCAGTAAGCCATTCAGTTTACTAAAGTGACGCATAAACACGCTAATAGTTCTTGTCTTCACTGCAAAACCTTATTATTTAACCATTAGTCAGAAGTGGTAAAATGCTGACATCACAACTGGTTATATGCAGACTAAACATGAAAATGCTGTTTAACGTCATGGTGGCAGTTTATACTTAGCTTGTACTGTTTTTTAGATTTGAGCTGGCATTTCCTAAGAGAGAGTAAAAATTTCAGAATCACATGTGGTAAATTAGGGTAAACACTCATAAAGCATAGTGAGATTTTTGACAATTTTGCTCCCCCCTATTTATGCTGCCTACAGCCAGTATCATCAGTGAATTGATTCTAATGAGTTAAAACGCAACCTGGTTTCCTAATGAAGACATACTTGCAGTTCAGTTATGGGTTTTTTTTCTGAGTCTCTTGCCTTTTTATGGCAGTAACAAGAAAGATATTAAGAAAGTTTTATCAGATTTCAGTGCTTTTTATGTCAGCTTGGTAAATAGCACAATAGCTTCATTTACCCTTGATAGTTTCCAGTCTTGCTCAGAACACAAATGCAAAGTTTCATGGGAACTGGAAGAGTTAATGTTTTATTGGTCTTAAGTTTTCCATATTATGTCAGACTCTGTAAATTAGTAGAATGCTCATGCTAAAATCTGTATTAATGCCAACCTAAGAGACTGAGTGTTTGTCACTGTGATGTACCTTTCTTTTGCATTTGTCACTTTTTTATTACTCAGAAACAGTATAAGAATAGATATACTAGAATCTTACTGTAGTGCTTGGTAGGTTGAGTGTATTGTCCACATGAAAGGCTTATTATCTCTTTCCATTCCACTGCCTCCTCCAGGCCTGTCTGCTTCTGTTTTAGAAACACATCAATATATGTAAATAGAAGATCTTGTGCAATTTGTGATTTATTTTAGCGATTCCTTCACTTTCTGATAGCATGTGGGATTCGCTCAAAGCAGTAGCACTTTAAACTCAGTGGGGTGATGGAACAGAAAGGGGGAAGTTGGTTTTGTTGTTTAGAACATGGCTTCACTTGGAAAATTTATTTTATTATTTAAGAATAAATTCTCAAAAATGACTAGGCTAGGTTGATAGTGTTCTGTTTTTCTGTTTTTCACTGGATTACTGTGTTTTTAACAAAACTTTTTTTTTTTCATGGCAAATGGCTATCTCCTTTAAAACTAAATAACTAAAACCTGAAAAAGGTCCTGTTTTCATCTGAAATTTTGTGTTTCAATGTAATACTGTAGTAAGTAAATAATTAGCATTTTTGATGCCACTGCTTTCACTTTTCTTTGACTTTACTACATAGTCTGCTTTGCATACTGAATCTTACTCTCCCTTCTTTCCCCCCACTTCACCATGAGGGAAGAAATAATATTTCCTAGTTATTTTATTCATCACTCCTTTACAGATCAAGTCATATTACAAAGAAAAGCTTAAGGCTCGAGGCAAAGAGCATATTCAGTAGCAGTTATGTGACTCAACTGTCCGAGGATTAAAACAGAATTTAACCCTTGCTAGAATTTTTTCAAAGTTTTAACCTGTCATGTCTTTTATTCATTTATGCACAAACCTCAGTTGCATCACTGGAGTAACTATGCAATGCAGTCTGTGCAAATGCCATAAAGTAATTAGATAGGATGTGTAAAGTGGGGCAATAATCTCTTCATCTCATTGTCTCATTCTGAAATATTAAAACAACTACACAGAAGTTTCTGATAATACTGACTGTGTATGTCAGTCATATCTATCAGATGCTAGATTGGAATTGTAGGTACAGGTGATATCTTTTCTTGGAACATTTAGTAGAGTTGGCAAAGTCATATTTGGTCACAGAAGCCTGTTTTTCAGATCTGAAATAGAAACAACAAAGTTCAAAATTAAATACTGTTGAGAATAATTGGTCTCAGATTATATGAGAAAGCAGATAGCTGCTTCCTATGGAGGGAGGCTATAAGCAGGGAAAAGAGGTGTCAAGGTGATCATTTACTTGGGGAGAGTGATAGGTAAATTATAGCCTGTGGGACAAGAATATGTTTCAGTCAGAGTCAGTAGAGAAGCCAGAAATAACTTAGCTTGACCTTCAATTTCTGTTTCTGGAATTTGAATTTGGAAGGGAAGGGAAACAAACAGAACAGCACAACTTAGTGAATGATCTACTTAAGTTTACTCGATTTCCAATCTGAGCAAATGTAATATACATAAGAAGCACTGAAGCAACAATACTATTTCAGTGCGATTTTAAAGGCATTTTCTTCAGAGGAGGTTTGCAGTTGATCAAGTTGACCTGAAACATCTTTTCAGGCATTGCGTGTTAATTTTTTTCAAATAAAATACAAGACTGTTGAACAGGCTGGGAGTTTTGTTTGGGTTTTTTTACTGTTCTGGCAGAGATATTCTTGATGGCTTTTGTCTTGCTTGCTTTAGAGACTATGTGTCATGAGTATGTATATCGCACGTGGGCCCCTTGAAGTTCTTTGAAATCAAAGTAGTTAATAGTTAACGACAGTGTATTAGATGTTGCACTGTAATTCTTACTGCTGACTCTATTTACAGAATATCTGTTTTCTGAGCTAAAACCAGCTGACAGCATGAACCATCTTGGTTTTTCCTTTCCATATTTATTCCATATTATTTATTCCTTTTCTCAGATATTCATGGTGTATTGTAAAAGGCATTAAATTTAAGTGTCATTTACAGTGTTCTGTTTTGATACTGCTGTTCAAATTTTACTAGTGTCATTACACTGGCTTGTTCATGGCTGATTTTGTTTCAAATTTTTTTTTCATCAGTTTCATACCTTTTTCTCCTTTTTTTTTTTTTTTTTTAAGTTAAAAGAATGATGTTTTCCTAAATAGCTTGCCGACTCTGTGTGCCAGATGTTGTCAAGGATATTGTCTCTACAATATGTCTACTATATTTCAGAAGCTGTTTGGGAGAAGGATCTGGTATTTTTGTAGATCAACAGTGTTAGAACTCTACTGAAACTGCAGTATCTCTTGATCAAAATGCATCCATGAGGTATACAGTATGATTCCCTGATTTGTATAGCATTGGCTCAATAATATTTGCAGAAGAAGAAAACATAGTGCCTACCTATTTTGGAGGTTATTTCTCTTCCTTTGATTCATACAGAACTGAACTTACTACCTGTTTGCCATGGCAACTATCTCTTGATAAACCTGTTGCCTTATCGGTGTGAGTCACTCTTGACAGGTGTGATCCAACTTGTCCTAAACAGTGTAGAAACATCCTTACACTCTGACGGGTAGGCATGAGGCACGCTCACATGTAGGTGGCAAGGGGAACGGAATCCCGATGTTCAGGTTAGAGATTCAGATTTAATGTCTGTTTTGACCATGGGAAGACATCCATAAAATCTCTAGTACCCATAAAGGAGACATTGTTGTCACCTTTGTCTGTAATACTGCTGAATCCTTATATATGAAATTCTCTAAGCTGCATTTTGTATATGTGTATATATAATACATGCACATAATAAGGAAAGACAAAGTTATAGATAACTGAAGAAACTTATTTAATTTTATATTCGGTGTCATTGTGCAAAGCATTTTTAGACTATATTTATATTCAGATATCACACTAAAATCAGTGTAGGATGCCATGACTGGTTCAGAGATATGGTAAGAACTTTTATTCAAAATCACATCCCATATGTAGAATTTGGATTTGTAAACAATACTTAATTTTATCATGAACTAAAGTCATGATAGTCTTGGTAGTGCTTGGCAGTAATTCCCCTGAAAGATTAGTAGCTCAAAATCCATGTCTTAGTCTTGTGACAGACTTCCATTTCTGATGACATTTAACTAAAATAAAGCAGTGCCCCATGATGTAACTGGTACAACACTCACAAAGTGTAGCAGAAATAATCCAGGTGTATTGTACAAATAAATTGCAAAATTATACTTTTTTTTGCTGTATCTGTGTCATACCTGAATTGGTATATCTCTTACAGTACTTTCTTTTGAAAAGTGGGAAAAGATGTGCTCGTCTTTGACCTGATGGGTATAACAATTTTTTGAATGGGTAAGGCAGAATTTTGACACAACAGGCTACCAGGCTAGTCTGCTATGAAAGTATTTAATGTCATCACCAAATCAAGCATATTGGCCTATCCCACCCGCTTCTCCAAATCCGCTAGACTGGAGGTGAGAGGTGACCCAAAAGATCTGCTGATCTTTTCCCTGTGACATAATTTTTATGCCCAACTGGACTCATTTAAGGACCCAAAACCAGCTGCATATCTGCAATATCTTCTTGTCTGTCTGCTGCTGGGATTGTTATCTTTATTGGGGTAAACAGGCAAAAATCTCTGTACGCTTTTTTCTCAGCCTGAAGATACACCCCAAATGTTCATTACAGAATGATATATTTTTTTATTTTCCATAGCATTTTTTTTTGTTTGGAGGGATGTAATGAACTATCAAGCCATACTTTCTATTGCTTTTCTTCAACCTTTTTCTCACTTGGTTGAGGAAAATTTTGCTTTAGCTAGCCCATGAAGTTTCCCGATTTCTAATCCAAGTGTGCTGGTTTTGGCTGGGATAGAGTTAATTTCCTTCCTAGTAGCTACTCTGGGGCCATGTTTTGGATTTGTGCTGAAAACAGTCTTGATAACACTGTTATCAAGGGGTGTTTTCGTTATTGCTGAGCAATGATTACACAGAGGCAAAGCCTTTTCTGCTTCTCACCCCTCCCCACCAGCAAGGAGGCTGGGGGTGCACAAGAAAGTGGGAGGGGACACGGCTGGGACAGCTGACCCCAACTGACCCAAGGGATATTCCATACCATATGACATCATGCTCAGCATACAAAGCTGAGGGAAGAAGAAGAAGGAAGGAAGGGGACGCACAGAGTGATGGCGTTCGTCTTCCCAAGTAACCGCTACATGTGATGGAGCCCTGCTTTCCTGGAGATGGCTGAACAGCAGCCTGCCCATGGGAAGCAGTGAATGAATTCCTTCTTTTGCTTTGCTTGTGTGTGGCTTTTGCTGTACCTATTAAACTGTCTTTATCTCAACCCATGAGTTTTCTCACTTTTACCCTTCTGATTCTCTCCCCCATCCCACTGCTAGGTTTTTATTCCATTTCATGTGAAAGAGATGACAACTTTTCTTGACTGATCTCTCTTCCTGTGTTTGGAAGAAAGTCTGATTTGCTTTTTTTTTCTTTTTTGAATTACACTGATTTATGATGTTGTTAAGTCATGATTTATAACTATATTGTTATTTTTTCAGGGTGACCAAGAATCTAACCTAGCGTGTCTAGGCCCAACTAGAATTAGTACTATATCTTGGGCAATATTGCTCTGTGTTTGCCTCTTTAGGTCATACAATACTTATTGTGTATGTCTTGTCTGCCAGATGGTAGACTGTATTTGTATGTCCCATTTTTCATTCTGAAATCTTTTACTGTCTGCTCTTAGGCAGTTAACGTACAAATACAAGATACTAGTTTGTCTGTAGTGAACTGTATAGTAGGTATTAAAAAACAGTGTATTGTGGTATGTACCCACAAGATGGCAGATTAACTTTAGCATATGTGACCTTCAGCATTTGCTGAATTTTGTTTTTAGACATGAAGGCTTAATGTTTTATTGATGCCAGAAAGCCTCTGCCTGCCTGTTAAATGGGCATACGTCGGAAAGAGAGTCACTATAGGTAAAGTGCATAACTACATCCCCTTTTTCAGTGGTAAGGTTTATTCAGAATCAAACCAATAACATCTGAGAGCACTGAACCACTCTTTTCATTCTTCTTGACTTCATCAAAACTGTCTTCTCTGCTAACTATTTGAAAGATAAATGTTTACTGTTTACAAATGATGTAGTAAAGGATGGAAAAACATCTCCCACACTGTCTTCCACACTGAAAGAAGTCATCCACAGCGATGGGAAAGCCAGCACATGTGAGTTGGTCCATAGGGACCTCTAGGTGTCCAGTAGCTCCTGCTGATTTAGGGAAATAGAGGTCCAACCCAATTCTGCAGCGCAGCCTCTGGAAAATCTACATGTGGTCTCTGAGAGTAAATCTAAACTACAAGACACAGAATTCTGCAGCTTGCCCTCTAGGCCTCGCCCTCCAGTCGTTCCAGGTTCCAGGGAACCTGTTGAACACTGAAAATCCTTACCAGCCTGTATTTCCTTCCTGAGACAGGAGATAGTCACTATGTCTTGCCCAGTGTGAGGTCAAGCTAAGGTAGGGGCATGCACCCACCCCTGAGAGCTGTGAGGTGCTGCCCAATTCTACAATGTACACAAAACTGATGGGATAAGAAGTTTCTCTGTTCCCATTCTGTTTAGGCTGTCTCCTATCAGTGGCTGGATACATTTCGCCTGCTTATTTCATCATTTATATTGTTTACTTCTTCCGTTCACTGAGTGGTACCATGATAGTAGTTTAGCCAGTTTCTCTGTGATTTTTGGTCAGCTGATGGTTAGAGTCTCGTGAACTGGTAAAATGCTGCAAGCTGGGCACTGGTAGCTGCAGGCAAACAGAATGTAATAATCTGTGTGCATACCCCCTGAAATAAAAACAATGTGTAGTAACAGTTGCAGCCCACTGTAAAATCTGTTTCTGTAATGCCTGAATTTTAGAATTCTGGACATAAAGCATCCCTTTTAGGATTTTATGCTCAAAACTGCATTTTGAAGAACGTGAAACATGTCCATTCATGTAAATTTTCAAGCCACTGTTTGTTTTATTAATTCATTTTCATGACCCTTTATTAATAAATCTGGAACTTTCTTCAGATTTTATACTTTTAAAACTACTTTAGTTTTCTTTGGTTTCTGTTAGGATCAGGTTATTTGGTAACATGCTGTGTGCATTCAGCAGCAGGAAAGCAAAGCTTTGTATTCTGGCTCATCGCTTCAGTTGCAGGGGCAGACAGGTGGTGATGTCCTGTCACCATGACTACATACAGCCCTTAGGGAGGGCTCTTGTGAGACGATAGTAATTCCTGAAGGGGGGGAAGGGCATAAAGATATACTCCTCCTAGCTGTGGGTTCTTTTGTGTGGGTTGCACTTGATTACATGCCTACCCTGTCACATGCTTGTGTGCTCCCTGAAACGCAGGAACCGGAAAGAATACATCACCGCAGACAGTATGACGGGGCTGCTCATATTTACCATTTAAAGTCTTTACATGGATTAGAAAGGCAGGACTATTGCAGTCAGACTGCCTGAGCTTCTGTATTGTATTGACCATAAGTTTTGCCCGAGTCAGGCACTTCAGAAGGAAAGGTATACCTGTGCTGAAATTAAAGCAGGTTAATATGGCAGCAGTTTAGGGCACTAGTCTGAATGAGAAGGGAGGGCTCTGTGGCTGTGACCACATCTAGTGACAGAAAGTAGACATGCCTTGGTGGGAAATGTTAATGAGAGTAAATGGAAAAAGACCTTCAGCTTTATCTTCCCTGAGTGTGTTCCAGAAATTTAGGTAAATAAGAAGCTGGACTGTGCCTAGCACACACAGACCACCAGCTTTTGCTTGAGAAAGAGGTCTGATAGCATTTTCAGTGATTAAATGTGGTTTGACCTTGTTGATGTCATAGCTGAAAAACAGGATTGCATCATCTTCGGCTTCAGATTCGAGTGGCTCAAAAAGTGCCACCTAGTGAATTGCTGGTATTTTCCCCCTACATGCTTTTCTGTATGTAAAAGAATATGCAGAAAAGACTCCACCTAATACTTCCCTGAAGCATGTAAGTCCCCGTGGTGAGTGAATGAGAGCTACCACCTGGATCTTAGTTTCCCAAGGGAAGAGATTCTGTGTATGTTTTTCAGTGCTGTGGAGGAGTGCAGGAGCAGCAAGGAGCAGCGGAGAATGATTGGTCGCCTTTGTATTCCATCTTCAGATGCAGCCTTTCCTTGAGTCTGCTGTTTGCTCCTAATGATTTGGGAACAGAAAGAAGCAGTGACCTAGAAAATATAGAAGTATTATTTTAATATAAAATATTTACAATCGCTAGCTTCAGATAGACAAATTGTGCAGAACGATGAATTTGGAGCAGCCATGCTAGTAAACTGCATTGTCTTCCAAAATTGTCAGTTACATATTTTAACCCGAAGTACAACAAGGAGCATTCTTATATGTACTTACAATCTGTAAAATAAAAGTAGAATGGTCAGAACAAGAAATATAGGCTTGCAAAATCACTTTGAAAATTTACTAGCCTAGCCATCAAATTGCCCTGCCTGCTCTATTGACAACTAAGTAGCATAAATCACCCAGCTAAAAAACATTACTTTTTCTAATAAAACAATGGGGGGCTTTGTATTTCGGTTACCTACTAAGTTTTAGGACTTGTTCTTGCATGCTGATCAGAATGACATCCAAAGTGTCAACATCAGAGTTCTAATGAACTCAAATCACAGTATGCAAAAAGGCTATAATCATGTTGGGTCTGGTAATTGAGAATTCCCCTATAGGGCTGTCTACTGGAGCCCTACAGTAAGGAGTACCCCTTAAGGCTCTTTGCACTCAGTGTATATTTCCATGTATATGGCCAGCAAGTGGGATGTTGCTTCATGTCCCCATTTTTCTGCTGTGTATCAACAACCCAGAGGGCATGGACAGAGGATGCAGGGAATTTAAATACCACTGCTGCCTTTCCACATTTCCTGTTGCACAACTGGGATGAACCAGATAATTTGTTCTCATTCTTGGGAAGAAAAGGGGGGAAAAAAAAAAAGTGTGCTAAATGGAGCAGTTACAGGTTTTTATGTCTAAAACATATAATTGAAAATACATGTGTAAATTAAGCATTTAGAAATATAGACTCTGGGTTAAAATGCTGCATTACGAAACTAAGAAAACACTAAAATAAAAATCATTGCTTGTCCTCATTTTTGCACAAACTCTGCAACACATAAATTAAGGATGTGCCTGGTGCAGATGGGAGATGTTAGTAACATCCTTTCTACACAGTGCACATTCATGGAAGCAGCATATGCTCTGCCAGTTTTGTCCCTTGTCACTTTCAGTTTGAAAAGAATGTGCTGTTCCCTGGTGCCTGGAGTTGCAGTAGCAAAATCCCGTCCAAAGAATAAATGATACCTATGATACATGTCCCACATGTTAGGATCTGACTATGCCAATCATAGCTACCATCCCTTTTTGCTTCTGTATCTTTTTGTGCTTATGTATTTCATTTAATGTTTCTTAGTTGAGAGAGAGGATTTATACAGCTTTTCTGTTGCATACTTTCACGTGCTTCTCAGATCTTTCTCTGCTTATTTGCATGAAGAGGTAGTATAAGGCCTTTGGTATTCAGCAGAGACAAAAATCTGTTATTTTTTCTGGGTCAATCAATTTCCTTCCTTAGATCAGAGCTGGGATCTCTGAAGTATACACCAGAACTGAGCTTCCTGGAGAGTCGTGAAATTAGACCCATCACTGTCATCCCCTTGTAATAGCAACAAGAGAAAAATGTGAGGATGTGTAAATTTTTGTGACTGTTGAACTCAGTCAATCAGTTCCAGTTCTCTGGGAAAGAAACTCATAATACAACCACTTACAGTGTTTGTGTGGCATAGTTAAAAAACCTGTGCATGTTATCTTTGAATATAGCTGCTATTATATGGCATGTTATTAAACCGCTTTTCGTTTGCTGGATTTGATATCACTGCATTAGACTGAGGGAAAAAACAGCATGACCCACTTTGATTTAGGATGGCCGATTTCACCCATTAAGACTGTACTTGGCTTGTACTTTGCTATAAGCACATACCTGGGGCTATGCCTTCTGAAAGCGAACCCAACATTTCTACATTAGGAGACTGGTGGGGTGGAGTGTTTGTGATCCATGTACAGGCTGTGAGAGTTTTAGAATGAAAGGTAGATACCCCTCTGATACTCAAATTCTCATGAGAGGCTTAGAGTTTTATAAAAAACACCAGGAATTCAATGTAAGGTCTGGTAAACACTTTTTGTATTTTTTTTTTACATCTTTCCTAATGGAACAAAGAATACCTTTTAGGTCTGATACCATTTTTCCCCTTACTCCTTAATGCAGGTTATGAGAAAAAATATTAGATGGCTTTTGTTATGCAGGAAATGTACTTGAAGTGTAGAATGCTTGGGAAGGGATGCCTGCTTTTACTGCTATAAATTGTTCATGATACGTCTTTTCTTATATGCATCAAACATAGCACTTGCTGCAAAGATGCATGTGATTTGTCTTCTCTCCTGAGAGATGGTAATTGGCTTCAGTTTACTTAGGCTACTTCAGTGCAATTTATTTTCTTAGCTTAGCTGAGGCTCATGTTGCAGCATGTTTTCTTCTATGAGGGTGAAGTATTTAATTTGTAAAGTGGTGGAGAGTATGTGTTGCATTACAAAGACAAAGCACATCCCTGCTTTGTGGTGTTTCGTGGAAACAGATCACTGCACTCCACCATCCCCCTTTACCTTATCCTCTCTTGTTATGAAATTGTACATGAACTAATCATGATCTTTAGAAAACACCCATTGTAACTAGCTCAGTAATTGGAACACATGACTAATGAAATGTGGTTACTCTTTGCTTTGTCTATTTATAATGAATTATTTCTGTGGTTTTCAGCCTCAGTCACGTGGTGTAATATTTCTCTTTTCTGAGTCTTATTCCTGTCTGGATAACAAAAAGTTCTTCAAACAGGCAACAAATAGAAAATAATGAAAACTTATTTTAAGTATAAGCTTTTATTGTTAGCTCAGTGGTATTTTTTTCTGCTCAGATTTCTATATGGTTTTTCAAATTTATCTGTCTAGGTGAACAGCTACAGAGATGAACATAAAAATCACAACAAACGGCACTTCAAAAGAGTTAAGCTCTTCAATGTAGAAACATTCACACAATTGTAACAATTCATGTAGCAATAATAACGGTGTAACATATAAGTCGTACACAGGAGATGAACCCTTTTGAGTTAGGGCTTTCTTGATTTTATTAATTCCCATCATAGTTTTACCTTCTAAATGATTGATGATTTTTTTTCCCCAATAAGGTACGGTAAGCAATTAATAATGAACTAAGGAGTGCTGAGTACCCACAATTTACTTTAATGGATTAATGAATTTCACAGTAAATACATTTGACTACTGGGGATCCTAGCTTGCCCTAATGGCAGTCCCACTTATCGTTTTTGTGGCCAGTCTGCTCCTTCTTGGAGGAAATGGCGGGGGTTTTGCCACCACACACTCAGCTTTCCTCCTTTGGTAAAGTACTTCAGTGCTGAATTAGCTTCAGTTAATTCTGCAAGCTCATTACTCTTTTATGACTGTGCACATGTTAGTACTGCTGCATTAGCTCATGTGAGGCACCAGGACTTCTGGGAACACTTGCTCGGGAAAAACATTAAGCTGTGCTGCCCTATGAATTAATTTGCAATGTACTGAATAAGAATATGTCTCCTTTCTGGGCACCCATGTGAAAATTTTTTGATCCAAAAACTCATTAAATAAAAGCAGCACGTAATGAACTTACACTATGAGAGTGACCTAGCTTTACTGTCAGCATTACTAATACTCTCGTTTTGGCAATGCATGACAGGTAAAACGTTTAATACATAGTGGAAGGCATTTTGTCTGTGGTTGGACACATTGAAAATTCACCTATTCATGGACATGGATCAGTATAGTCATACAACGACGATTTTAGTAGCCAGTAAGGGATATTCCTATGCTGACTAGAAACTGTGGAGAGGAACTAGAAGCATAATGTGGTAGCAGTATAAAACCATGCTTGACTGGGATAATCATCACTGCTGGTTTGCTTAGTAGCATGTAGGGAGTTCTTTCAAGTGGCAATTCTGTTGAAATGCTGTGGAAACATAGGAGAGGAGTGTGTAAAGTCAGATTTAAATTTTCCAAAGTGTATTGATTCCTGTGGAAAAAGGAATAGGTAGAAGGGAAGAAGTTCACAGAAGCAGCAAAGGGTAATAAGGAGGACGTACATGCCCTCAAAGCAGTGAGCCTATTCCAGTGCACATTAAACCAAGACCCTCAGCCATTCCTGCTGATCCAGGCTGAAAGTATTGTCAATGTTTTCCCAGATACAGTCCTTGGTAATGAAGATGGGTATAGTAATCTTACTTTTACAGAGTACTGTAAGAGACTCCAGGTTCCTGAAAATGAATGCTGAACTGTCATTCCTCATCAGAATGCTTGACAACCTGTTCACAGAGCAGAAGCTCTGCAGATTTTAGGTGCTGTTTTGAACAGGTAGTATGAATAGGTATGAGTAAAACACAATTGTTAGATGTGAAGTCCAGGACCAAAGAAGCAGAAAAGCTCCAAAAGCCTCTGGAAGTAAATTGAATCATTTATGAGGTCAGATAAGGTAGTCACAGGAGTGGTGGAATAAATAATGTACATAACTTTGACTTCAAGTGTTTTCATATTGACATTAACACAATATGATCAGAGGATCCTCTAATTTGGGTCTGGAGGCCAGGTACTTGTAAGGGTGCCTAGACAACTGTGGAAGGCCATGTCTTGAGCTTTAACCCCGTATTCTAAGAGGGCCAGGGACCGGCTCCAGGAAATAATGGTATGAGCAGGCTAGACAATTCAGTGTGTTCTTGGTAAGGCATTGTTTGTGGTCTAGGTAAAGCCATTTCTGTAAGAAAATATGGCTTCCCTATTGCATGGTATACTACCTCAGACACTCTGCTGCAGCGATTGCTGATGGTCATCATATTTGAGATCTTAATAGACTGTAGTGTTAGAATATTCCATCTGTTATTTCATGGCTACCCAAGCAATTTACTATTTGACAAAAATATGGCTAGTATGGTGTAATATCCAGAGATTAAGAAAACACTAAAAACATGCCAGTAAGCAAAGTCCAGAAGTATTCTACTTACTGCTAATTTGAAAATATATTTTTAATTCAGTAAGATAATACTGTGTTTCAATGTACTCTATCTTTCTGTCCTTGAACTGCATGAAGACATCCTTTGTAAGTCAGAAGTTACTGTGTAACATTCAGATATTATGACTATGAACACTACTTAGCTGAATTTCAGTGCAGTCCCTTTCCTGTGAGATCAAGTGAAATGTTATTTATTACCTTTGAGAATTACTGGAATAAAAGGAATCTCTGTACAATGAAAACCAACTTCTATCTGTTTGCAATGAGCCCTCTAGCTGGACATTATACAGGACCAAACAGACAAACTTTGCTGGAGAGTGATTTTGCATATTTAAGTGTTGTAAAGCGAAGGCAGCTTTGGTAGCAGTAATGCGGCAACCTAAAACAATACCTTAGATAATGAGCAGTGCCTTCATGGTTCAGAAAGGCTCTTGAGGGTTGACAGAAAGGTTTTGGGGCAGAATGTGTAGATGTCCTGTGTAATCCCCAGACAGTATGCTGGTGAAAAAGAAGTAAAAATCAATGGGGTGTGGTCAAAGTTCTTAGATTTTTTTTTTTAAAATTGTTTTACATAAAAAAACTTAAAAGGTGAAGAATAAGGTATTTAGCTCCAGTGATAAAGAAAGCATTGTTTATTTGTACCAAAGCCAGTTTTTATCTCGCTTTAACCAACAAAAGGACAGAGACAAAGAAAAATAAATACAATAAAAAATGAAATATTTATTTTTTGGCTCATTTGTAATATTGTTTACGTTGTTTATGATAACAGTTTCCTGCATGCATTTCACCAACACATTACAAGTCAAAAGCATTTGTAAAAGAAAGATTCCACATTTAATGTAAGCTTGTGTATGAAACACAAATGTCCTGATGTCTTTGATTATACAAATGTGCCATTTTGTTCTTGGGAAATATTGCAGATCCTATTTGTACAAGTCTAGTGCAGCGTGATTCAAAAAGAATAAGAATAGGCTATGTAAACAGACACTGCAAGATAGCAAGGATTTGATGAACAATGAGACTATCTTGGAATTTCTGATGCAAACAGCGCTAGAAATTCGCACGTTCCGCTAATACTTTCCTTGCTATGTCCTGTTATCAGATATAACTATTTGGAAACAAGCTGGGTTCCAGATTTACACAATTTACTTCACATCGAAATATATGCAAATATAATATTAAAACAAGATAGTCTACAAATACTCACTTTTTTTCTCATAGTGTGATGATGCCAGTTTGAAATTACCATGGTTAGAAAGTAAGCCAAGTGAATGAGGAAAGAAATATAAGAAACAGTGATCTAAACTTGAAGACACTTTTCTTATATACAAAACTTGCCAAACGGTATTTCTTTACATTATTTATATATGCTAACCACATTTCCAACAGGTTAAACAGTTTGCAATATGGCCTGTACAGTCTGATTCTACACCATATAGTAGCCACTTCAAATTTAAAATGCAAAACTAAAGAAGCTCATAAATAGCTGCAAACTATTGCTTAATGATTTGAAAGAATGAGGTCTGGTTGGACAATTTGATTCACTTGACCACTGACACATGGCTTCCTATAGTGGAGACTGTGGACAGTGGAAGGAGCAAGATACAGCAGCAAAAGCATTGACATGCGTCAGTGATACTCTCCAAACTACCTATAACAACACAGAATACAGCATGTCCTGTTGAGCTTTTGCAAATTACCCATACTGTGGTACGTATCTGATGCAATTCAATGTGGCAAAGCCATTTAATACTATGCTCAAATATGCACAACAGTATAGCGTTAATATTTACATGGAAAAGGGTATTTTATTGATTGATTGGATGTTGGCCATAATGAGAGAAGATAGTAACTAAAGAACGGTCTAGGCAAAAAGTTGAGCTGTTTAAAAAAAAAGAAAATGAAAGGACTCCCAGGTATATTTTGGTGAAGCTATTTTTCCAGTGCAGAAACTGCACAATATTTTTTAAGCTGTGACTATTTTAACAAAAACAAGAACTTGTTCATGTTTCATGATTTGCATAAAAATAAGTCGTTGCAGATTCCTGTAAATTAGAAGAGACTTTCCAGGCACATTAATCTGGGCGCACAAAATCTGGATGCAGCCATACAAGTAGTTAGAATGCTTCAAATTTAAGAGCAACCATGAAACATGGAAGTTCTTAAAATCTTTAGGTTTGTGCAATGTCATATTTTTATTTACGTGTGATTGACAAGTGCAGCATGCCTATGCAAATCACTTCTAGCTGTACATTATAGAGAATCTGAGAGTAGAACACCTGGTCCTCATACCTCTTTCCCCAACATAAAACCTATTACAAAAATAGTCACATATAATAGTAAACAACTGGTGAATTAAAAAATGATAAATACACTAATACTGATTTTGTAAAAATATGACAAATGTAGCAGTTGCATTACAAACAGTGAAGAGAATTACTGTTCTATGTGTTTTGCAGTATGTGAAACACAAAAAAGGATCGCTTTGCACTCATTTCATGCTCCGTGTTATCTGTGGAGCCATTTTTCCCCTCATTCTTAGCAGTGTCAGCTGTAGTGAAAACAGTAACCTCTTGTCAAGTTTGTTACCCTGATTCACAGAGTCACAGTTTGATGATGAAGGTTCACTGTTTTGTTATAGGCACTGACCTTAAGTATATATATAATGTATATATACGCACACACACACGCGCGCGCACACACACACACACATATATATGTGTAAAAACTGTCAGTTTGGCATAAACCTCCTGCAGGAGTCCAGGTGATGCTTCATTCTCAAAGGCTGTAAACAAGTTGTCCCACAGCAGAATTCTTAGATCTTTATTTTTTGTTTTCCCTGACATCTTTACCTTTGTAGTTCTTTTCTGCTTTATCTTTTTCATATTTTTCTTTTTCTGGCTTTGTGACACTGTCATAAGAAGGTGGGGAGGTTGTAGAAGAACTCTCATCTGTTTTTTCTGGAGTGGAGTTCCCATTTAGTTTATCAATAATTATCTCTTTTATAACTGGTCCATCTCCTTCTTTGTTTTTATTTCTCTTATATATACTGGATACCTTTTTAACTTTTTGCCTTAAAAGGTAATGCCTGTAAGCACGCTGAATAATGACAGCAGACACTTCCTCCTGTTTTCGTTTTAATGTGGTTGTAATCGGTTCATAGGAGACTTTGGAAGGATTGGCTGCCATAAACCGATCTTCCATCTGTATTCTGAGGGCGTCCATCTCCCCACTTTCCCCCAAAACACGCTTTGTGAAAGCAAACAAGATGTCAAGGCAGTGAATTCTGTCACCGCTTACCATGGGCAGATCCATTGCAATAAGCTGGACTTTGTTTGGTTTTGCTATAAGAAGAGGAGGATCTAGCGAAGCTGCAAAATCTGATAGTTTACTGTATTCTATGAATTGTGTTGCATCGGGATCAAACTTCTCCCAGACTTCATAGAACATCTCAAAGTCATCCTCACTCAAGGGTTCAGCGCTTTCCTCAGTAGCAACACTGAAGTTCTCCAAAATCACAGCAATGTACATGTTCACCACTACCAGGAATGATATGATAATGTAGCTGACAAAGAAGAAAATCCCAACTGAAGGGTTGCCACAGTCACCTTTCACGGAGCTCCCAGGGTGGTCTTTAAGGGGGTCACAGTCCGGCTCCCCACTGTTAAGAATTGGGGCTAGCAAACCGTCCCAGCCAGCCGATGTGGTAATTTGAAATAGGCAGATCATGCTGTTGCCAAACGTTTCAAAGTTGAACATGTCATCTATACCAACTTCCCTCTTAACATAGGCAAAGTTGGACATGCCAAATATCGCATAGATAAACATGACCAGGAACAGCAGCAGACCAATGTTGAACAAAGCAGGAAGAGACATCATCAAAGCAAAAAGCAGAGTGCGGATTCCCTTAGCGCCTTTAATGAGACGCAGGATTCGACCGATTCTGGCAAGTCGGATGACTCTGAATAGTGTGGGGGATACAAAGTATTTCTCAATCATCTCAGCTAAGAACATACCTAGAGAAAAAAAGTGAATATTTAAAATAAAATTTTAAATTTATTCATTCATTAGCTATAGAAAGATTTATTTATTGCTGTCTCCAAAACAATCAGTATAGGGAGTCTGTATTATAGCAAAACATCATACAAGTAACTACATTTTATTGAAATCTGTTATTAAGGTGAAAACACCTTCCTTATGTTGAAGTGCTATCTGGGAGAAGGGGCATAAGTAAAAGAAAGAAGATGACTACTTCAAGGTAGCTAGTGTCTGTCTAAGCTTTCAGTTATTCCTAAAAAAGCCTGGAAAGAGAAGTTTCTGTCTTAGATATAATTGGTTCTTGAAGCTCAGCCTATTACCACTGTCTTTTATGGAAGACTATCTTCACTTAATTTCTGCAAATTAGTGATTTTTTTAATTGTTTTACCTGAGGACCGGCACTGTATCAGCACAGCCTCTCTCAAGGGTATCATTCCTTAAGTTTTGTTACAGAACTTATTTGCACCTTGGAAAGTCATTAGCTTTTAGTTGGCAGAAATATAAATATTGACCAAGACCTTAGTTAGGAAAAGCAATTAAAAATCTCACCCCCTCTACATAGTTTTCAGTTTTAGTACTGAAAGCAAATTTGTGGTTAGTTTGCATATACCACTAACCATTCCTTTTTATATGTTAATGTAACGTGGCAAATACTTCCTTTATGTCTTTTGATGTGGAAGATGACAGTGAATGTAACGGGAGAGATAAAAATCTTATACGCAACATTTCATATATTGTATGCTATAAAGTATGAAGATCTGAATCTACATGTAAGTCATAGGAAACAGAGAATTTCATATTCAGTATCATAACATTCTTGAAACAAATGTTCCCTTTTCCTTCCACTTGTTCTTTCAAGAAAGGGAATTGTTCTTACCTACTATGGAGAGAATCACTACCACAAAATCAAAAATATTCCAGCCTATAGTGAAGTAGTAATGGCGAAGTGAAATCAGTTTCAGGACACATTCTCCAGTGAAAAGGATGATGAACACAAGGTTAATCCGGGATAAAATTGTTTCCATTTCTTTACTCTGGTCATCTGTTTCCACCATCATTGTGACCATGTTAAGGCAAATGAGTATCATGATGCTGATGTCAAATACTTGTTTGGTTACAAAATCAAAGACCATGCCTTGGAATTTGTTCTGCAAAAGCAAAGATGGAATACAGTTTATACTCTGGAAATATTTGTCTTTACAAATGCCACATGGGAAAGCAAGTCCCTAGAAGATTTAGGATTGCAGAGCAAGACCCATTCACAATACATCTGTTAATATTCACCAAACCCTTGCTGGCTTGTGTCTTATCTTGTCGGAGCAGATCAGGAAATGTACCACTGTTGGCTGAAGGGATGGGAAGGGGAACAATGCAATAATAATAGTAATAACATTGAAAATCTATATTATTGGTGTAAAAAGGTGGTATAACTTGATACCCAGCAAGAGTAACAGCCAAATAGAAACTATTTTTCTTATCTATATTCTTAGCTGGTTTTAGAGTACTAACCCCCAGAGATGTCTCTGTCTTCATTAAACTGCTTGTACTTGGTGAGATCATTGGACTGCTGAAGTTGCATGTCTCAAACACACCATGGCTGCAATATCCTAGTTTTCCTTTAGTACTTAGCTGAATGTTTATTGTCATATGTATCTCCTTAAAAAGACTATTTTTAACCACTCAGCGCATCAGGTGCAACAAGTATAGTATTTTTTTCCAAACGTTGTTGGAATTCAGTAAATAGCAGAGTAGTTTCTTAGAGACAAATTTATCCTAGTTTATGCTTTACTCCCTAGGGCATTCTTTTTTTCTGTAAGATTATCTGCATCTGTCTGTCTTTTTCACATTAGGCGACCACTGCCCCCTTCTGTCTTCAGCAGCAAGGGCCAGTGCATCCCCATTTCCTTCAAATTCTCTGGGAGGAGAAAAAATGGAAAATGAAGTTTATCAGTGGGTAACAGGAATCAATAAATGATCCAGTCAGCCATACTTTTCTAGGACTTAGGTAAAGAATGATGAAATTTACCACATTAACCTTATTCAGTCCTACAGCTCATACTTCAGAGTGTATGTTTTTAAACGAAACACGAATGATCTAGTCCACTGAATTGAAAAAAAAAATGGACAAATTTGCCTTTACAAGAAAATAAATGGAAAAAAATATTACCTTTCCAGACATATAACCTCCTCTTGTTGGCTAAAAACATATTCCCAAATGAGTATTTAATATGGGGGTATTGAAATCATATCACTCTTACCACTGGCCTCGGTATAGGTTTCTGTGGCTTTTTGGATCCCAGTTTTTTCATTGCATTGTAATATTTCTTCTGCTCTTCTGTCATAAATATATCCTGACCTCCAAAGTAAAGAAATAATATCAAAACTAATTACTATCATGTCTACACATACAACACTTAACTACAGTATCTCTCTCTGTAATATAATATTACTTTTATATTTGATTTATATACAAAAGTGATTTTTTATGTATTTATGGTGTGGATGTTCATAGGCATTCCTAACACACAAAAATTCCCCTTACTGGTGTGTTGTCAGGCTGACGGTTGAGATTTTCCGGTGTCTTCTTGCTCACTTTTGTAGATATGGCTAAAATGGTTCTGATCTGATCATCTATACTGATGCTGTTAAATAACTTGCTGATTAGGATATGCTTAGTGCAGAGGCGCCTGACTGGTGCCTTATATGCCCTAAATTCTAGACAGGCTTTTAGGATTACAGTTTAGCCAACTCTAGAAGTGGGGTAACTTTGAGGGACAAGTTGTGTCAAGAGAGAGTATTTGGGTCTAATCTGTGGGTTTTAATGACAGCAAAAAAAAATAATCACCTTTGACACAGACTTAAGAACAGTAATCCAAATCATGCCATAGCAAATTATTAATTAAACCAGCACTGGAACCTTGACTAACTTAAATTAGCCTTTGTTTGCAGATGCAAATGCTGCCAGTCAGATATGCAACCGACTGAATTTCAGTATAAATTGTGAAACAAAATGTCAGAGTTACTGTTTGCTAAATTGGATATCAAAGCCCAAAGCAGGGCATAAGTGACAGAAATTGAGGAAGAAGTCCCAGATGTGTTTATGACTCTCTTAAGAAGCTAAAGAATATTTTCACAAGGAAAAATTTCTGCAGGTCACAACTGACTTTTACTGTGGATTCTTTTTGGTACTGCTGCTTTTTATTTGGTAATTGGATAAAAGCAAATCATATGAAAATGCTTTTTCACAGCATACAAAGATTTAGAATGATCCTGACATTCTAGGTCTTTTTGGCAGTGGAAGGTTAAGAATCGTGAGCATTCAAAATATTTTAAATGTAATTATTTGTATTTTTAAAGTTATTTTAAATAAAACTACATGCATTATCAGTATGATTATTTTAAACATACCCGTATGTTAAATGTATACTGAAAAAATATCCTTGCTTTTATACCTTTGCTTTACTATTGCTAATAAATTGTAGATTTTTTTATTTGTGTCTAAGCAGCTCAACTCGTTTCTTACGAAAGTGTTAGAAAAATAGAGCTCTTTTGTACACATTTTTACTTGTATCTTTAAGCCTATTCATATGAGTTCTATTGGACTTACTCTTAACCCCCTGTTCAATCAGTTTGCAGAACTATTATCTATTGTATGAACACAGTGCCATATTGTATCTTCATCAAGTGTCAACAGTCTATAAGAGTAATTAAAATTAATTTATCTTAATTCTTTAAAGTTAATTTTAAAAGAAACTCTTCCATGGCAGACAATATTGCATCTAATCAAAAGAATAATGCACAGTCCCTTTTTACTCTTGCATTTTAGCTCACTCAATTCGCAAATTATTATGAACCAACCGATGATTTGTCCCTCTTTGCTTGTCGAAATGCTGAAATGTAAAGGTTATATCACATCCACAGATTTAACACAGATGATGTAAAAAAAAAGAGACATTTTTATTCAAGGACTTGAAATAACTTTAAATTTTTATTAGCTTTACATAAATCAGTTATTAATTAATTACAGCTAATAATTTATAGCACTATGGAAACAAATACTTATCTTCTTTTTTTGTTGGTTGAAGTTGTCTATAATGACACCAATGAAAAGGTTCAAGGTAAAGAATGATCCAAATATGATAAAGATGACAAAATAAAGATACATATACAAGTTGTCCTCATACTTAGGTTGATCTTCTACCTGCAAGATATTATAAATTTAATTACCCATGAGAATGGTAGATGTAAAAAATAATGTATATAATTTATGAATAGGTATATGCTATCTCAGCTAAAAAAGCTTAAACTGCACTCAGTTACTAAAAAGACCCAACATGTCCGTTCCAATCAATATTTGGAGAACTGGAAGCTGAAAGAATGATTACTCATTTGGAATTTTAAAGTAAATATGCACTCAGATATGTTTATGAATGTACATATACACAAAGTTCCTTCTATAGATGGAAGAAGCAATGTGGGATTAAGAGCAGTCATACTTAAAATTTTAACACCACAAATCTAAGTATTTTTTATTGTGTTCAGTATATTGTCATGCAACAGAATCAATCAATTTCACTATTACCTAAATCTCTCTGGAACTCTTTTGGTCTTACATGAGTGTTACGTCCAGAACGGATGCTTTCAATAAATTTCTAGTGAGTATATGTTTTGTGAAATCCGTTAAATTGATGCAAATTTCTAAGGAGGATTTTGTTAATATCTCAGTTCTTCTAGATAATACATCTCAACTCCTGCACCTCTAGCGCACAATGTGCTAGAGTGTAGAAATGCTGAAGTCAATGAAACAGAATATGTTACTCTGGGAGACAAACATCACTGTGTGATGTTGGATATCATTAATGTGACTCTAACCTAGGTTGTATAGAACTAGTTCAGGCATCTGTGTTGCACGTTTTTGTACAAGGTAAACATAGTTTTAGTTTTGTAACCAAGTTAAAATTCTAATCCTGAGAAAATTCAATTGTCAACCTTAAAATCTAATTGCACTTAAATAGCTAGATAACATAAGTGCTCAACCTAAAGAAAAAATGAAATGTACAGTTACAAATTATAAAACAAGATTAATATATTCAATATATAATAATTACATTATATAATCTTAAATTAATTCATACTCATTATTACCAAAGGAAGTGGTTAAAGACATCTTATTTCTTTCATTAACGTTAGCTTTTGCAAAAGAAGTTAAGTTACTTTAATTTATTTGGCTAAACAGAAAGAAGTGGGATTAATTATTTCCACTACAAATTCTAAGATTCATGAAGTTACATAAAAGTTCCTTTCTAGATTAAATGTATCTGGAATGAATATGTATTGGTGCTGATTATAAATCTTAGTATTATTGTATGTGTAGCTATTTAAATTCTATATTCTGTACATATATCAGAATATAACCAAGCCTTACACTTACATCTCGTGAATCAACAGCAGCATACATAATATCCATCCATCCTTTGAAAGTAGCCTAGAAATAAAATACAGTTGTTTATCTTCCTATATAAATTCATAATGTGGAAAATAACTAGGTCACAGCATTTGGACCCTGACTTTTAATAAAATCAATCTAAATGTATAAACCACATCTAATAACACAGGCATAATTAAATATTTTTCACAATAATACTAGTTTTTTGACAATTTTTTTTAAGGTATTCAAAAAATATTAAAAATCAGGGTCTGAAGGTCTCAGCCAGGGCACAGTGTGTTTGGAGCTGCAGATACTTACTTTGCAGATGAAGAATGGTAGACTCAGATTGACATTAATGCTGAAGATGTTCAGGTAGAATCTACTAGAATCACTCATGGTGACAGACATTTTATCAAGTTTACAGCATAAATTGGAGTCAGCAATGCAATTTCTGGACAGATACCAACATGCTTATGAATGACTTTGCTATGGCTAAACTGTCATGGTATTTTTAGAAATGTTTTAATCCCACATAAATAAAAGGAATGGACTCTGCTCATTTTAAAAATATACATTGGTTCTTGAGGGATAAGATTTACAGAGGACCAAAAAGTGAACTGTGAAAGAGCTGTGATTAACTTTTTTAAAACTTTGGGCTGAGTTCCTATAGAGACTTTGTCTGGGTAGAATAAAGAGTAAAAAAAGAGCTGCCATCATTGGTCTAAGGAGGTGATTTTCATGGACATGGAATGTCCACTTTCAGAGGAACATCAAGGGTTTGTTGTGGCATGATAGTTTAAGGTGTGAGTGCCTGCTCACTAGCCAGATTTTCCAAGCTTCGCCAGAAAAAAAGAAGCTAAAGAAAAAAAAAGAGAAAAGAAAGAAAAAAAGAGAAAAAAAAGAGCTAAAAAAGCCTATGAAATGAAGAGATAAAAAGCATCTCTCCTGAGGAGATTCAGGAGAGGAACTATCCCAAGGAGTATATTTACATCTGTGGTTGCCAGAAGTGAGCTCTGGTAGTTTGGTACAGCTGCTAGTTTTCACTGCAGAAAATTTGCACTCCAGGAGTGTTCACATCCTCTTGAAACTTGCAGTGCAATACAGATTTACTAAGAAGGTATGCTTGGAGCCAGGCTTCATAGATCCTCTGGCTCAGTTGACAATTGACAGCTATTTGGTGCACTTTGCATAGCACCATTAGAAGAGGAGCAGAGTTTGATAAGAGCAATAAATACAAAAAAGTGGAAGGAGAACCAGGAAGTGGAACGAACAACGAAGGACTTGTTGTGGATGTGACAGTTGGGGGTAGCCTTGGCTGCAGTGACCACAAGATGGTGGAGTTCACGATCCTGTGTGGTAGAAACAGGGCGAAAAGTCAGATTACAACCTTGGACTTCAAGAGGGCCAACTCTGGCCTCTTCAAAGACCTGCTAGGAGAAATCCCATGGGATAGGGCTCTGGAAGGCAAGGGGGTCCAAGAAAGCTGGTCAATATTCAAGGACCACTTCCTCCAAGCTCAAGACTGGTGCATCCCCAGGAGGAAGAAGTCAGGCAGAGGAGCCAGGAGACCCGCATGGACGAGCAAAGAGCTTCTAGAGAAATTCAAATGGAAGCGGGAGGTGCACAGTATGTGGAAAAAGGCACTGGCCACTTGGGAGGAATATAGGAATGTTGTCAGGGTATGCAGAGATGCGACAAGGAAGGCCAAGGCCCACTTGGAATTAAATCTGGCAAGGGATGTCAAAGAAAAC
This sequence comes from Phalacrocorax aristotelis, assembly GCF_949628215.1. Lineage (NCBI taxonomy): Eukaryota > Metazoa > Chordata > Aves > Suliformes > Phalacrocoracidae > Phalacrocorax > Phalacrocorax aristotelis. The sequence continues at coordinate 21,186,723 of NC_134280.1, forward strand.
AAGAAGGGCTTCTTCAAATACATCAGCAGCAAAAGGAAGACTGCGGATACAGTGGGCCCACTGCTGAACAAGGAGGCGCCCTGGCGATGCAGGATGCAGAGAAGGCAGAGTTACTGAATGCCTTCTTTGCTTCAGTCTTTACTGCTAAGGCTGGCCCTCAGGCATCTCAGCCCCCAGAGAAGAGAGGACAAATCTGGAGAAAGGAAGGCTTGCCATCGAATTGGGTCAAAGATCACCTATGCAAACTGGATCCTTACAAATCCATAGGCCCTGATGGGATGCACCCACGAGTGCTGAGGGAGTTGGCAAATGATCTTGCTGAGCCACTCTTCATCATCTTTGAAAGGTCATGGAGGACAGGATAGGTGCCCGAGGACTGGAGGAAAGTAAATGCCATGCCCATCTTCAAAAAGGGCAAGAAGGAGGATCTGGGGAACTATAGGCCAGTCAGCCTCACCTCCATCCCTGGAAAGGTGATGGAGCAGTTCATCCTGGAGGTCATCTCCAGGCATGTGGAGGAAAAGGTTATCAGAAACAGTCAACATGGATTCACCAAGGGAAGCTCATGCTTGACCAACCTGATAGCCTTCTATGGTGGCGTGACTGGCTGGGTCAATGAAGGGAGGGCAGTGGACATCGTCTATCTTGACTTCAGTAAGGCGTTTGACGCTGTCTCCTATAACATCCTCACAGGCAAGCTAAGAAGTGTGGGTTGGATGAGCGGACAGTGAGGTGGTCAGAGAACTGGCTCAACAACAGAACTCAGAGGGTTGTGATCAACGGAGCAGAGTCTGGATGGAGGCCTGTCACTAGTGGTGTTCCCCAGGGGTCTGTACCGGGTCCAGTTCTGTTCTACATATTCATTAATGACCTGGATGAAGGGACAGAGTGTAACCTCAGGAAGGTCGCTGATGATACCAAGCTGGGAGGAGTGACTGATAGGCTGGAAGGCTGTGCTGCCATCCAGCGAGACCTGGACGGGCTGGAGACAACTGTTGCACAACAAATGCAAGGTCCTGCATGTGGGGAGGAACAACCCCATGCACCGGTACAGGCTGGGGGCTGAACTACTGGAAAGCGGCTCTGTTGAGAAGGACCTGGGAGTGCTGGTGGATGACAAGGACAACGAGTTGACCATGAGCCAGCACTGTGCCCTTGTGGCCAAGAAGGCCAACAATATCCTGTGCTGCACTAAAAGGGGTGTGGCCAGCAGGTTGATGTAGGTTATCCTCCCCCTTTGCTCTGCCCTAGCGAGACCATGTTTGGAGTACTGTGTCCAGTTTTGGGCCCCCCAGTTTAAGAAGGACAGGGAACTGCTTGAGCAAGTCCAGCGGAGAGCTACCAAGATGACCAATGGACTGGAGTATCTCCCTTATGAGGAAGGGCTGAGAGACTTGGGTTTGTTCAGCCTGGAAAAGAGAAGACTGAGAGGGAATCTCATCAATGCTTATAAATAACTAAAGGGTGGGTGTCAAGAGGATGGGGCTGGACTCTTCAGTAGTGCCCAATGACAGGACATGGGGCAACGGGGGCACAAGTTGGAACACAGGAAGTTCCAGCTAACCATGAGAAAAAACTTCTTTCCTGTGAGGGTGCCAGAGCAGTGACACAGGCTGCCCAGGGAGGTTGTGGAGTCTCCTTCCCTGGACACATTCAAAACATGCTTGGATGTAGTCCTGTGCCCCCTGCTCTGGGTGTCCCTGCTCAAGCACGGGGGTTGGAAAAGACGATCTCCAGAGGTGCTTTCCAACCCCTACCATTCTATGATTCTGTGAGAATGTTAATGGAGACAGTCAGCTGAGGAGGTGACATGATACATGCTCAAGGATCCCTTAACCTCTGCAGGAAAAGTAAAGGGCAGAAGGGAATATCTGAAAAGGAAAATAATGAAAAATCAGAATAAAAAGAAATAAAGAAAGAGAAGAACGAAAGGTCCACAGTAGTGATGTAGTAATTAAAGACCAACAGTTTCTGGATGGGTGACATGAATGACATTCAGACACAGCTTCAAGAGACTAGAAGTTTTCCTTATACATCTTCAGAGGCAAGTATTGGTAATAAGATGGCTTACTTTAATCTCTAGTACAGGGTTAGCAATGAGATCTGAAGACAGAGAATTACAATCATCATTCAGTACTACTACTCAGCACATGAGAGTCACATTGCCTTTAGAGGCAAAACATTTTAAGCCAGGTAGTTAATTTGGGAATCAGGGTCATCTAGGAATACTGACCTGCTCTGGGATAGAAGGGACAAGAATATAATTCTTAGATAACTTGGTGATGCCAGAGCAGTAACACTCCTGTGACATTTCTGACATCTTTTCATACAGTGAAGCTGTATGTCAAGTTATAGACAAGCGATTTGACAGAGCTCAATCATCTAAGCATAACTGCTTGCTTTCTTGCTTGTGTTTTGGGTCAGTTATCAGCAATCAGAAGCTCCATGCTAAGCCAAGGAGCCTGTAAAAAGCTAAGGCCTTTACTCCTCTGGCATAAGTAAAAGGTATGCCTGGTACCTAGAACAAAGACGTTTCTATATCACAGTGCACAGGAAAAGGACTTGAAGGCAAAATACAATTTACAGAATTTGTCTAAGTAGCAGTAATTAATATAATGAATATGCCATGCAATACAGTAACATCTAATACTTCACAAGTAACATAATATTTATTTAGAATATGATAATGACTTTAACAAGCGTTAATGCAATATGGTAGTTGTAAATCTTTTTTTGTGATAAGTATTTTACATTTTCCTATTTTACCCACAATTTAATGTCTTTCTAGTTTCAGGTACTTCTTAATGAAACACATTTATTTTAGTAGCAATTAGTGTTTATCTGCAAACATCAAGAGAAAGTGTTACATGATTAATCAGACCTACTACTCAATTAGGATCTGTCTATCAGTAACTATCCATATTCTTCCCATGGACAGCTCCTACTTCTCTCAGAGGATTTCAGAACTCTTACACAAGTATTATGATGATAAAGAATTGTCTCCATGCTACATGAAACATTGGGTGCCCCGATCTCAGATCTTGCATTATTTATGATTCCTTTCCCTCAACTCACTTCCAGATCTTGAAATCAAGCTCCTATTAAACAAATATCTGCACTGCAAACACCAGGTTGATAAATTTTTATTTTTACCATCTAACTTATGAACTGGTTCCTTAAATGAGCATAGACATTGAAAAGAGTCCCCTCTACCTTGACCAGGCTGTTGACAAAAGGAAAATTATTTCATAGTGCCAAAAGTGCCTAGATTAATGGATTTTGACTGTGAAAGATGTTGCTGTGGATGTGTAATGATACCCAGGAACAGATTATGTGGGAGGCATTGGTGGAAGTTGCTCGTTTCAGACCAGACAGTCAGTTAGGGTGTCTGGCCTCTTTTAAGTTGCTGTCTGCCCTCCTGTCTTACAAGAGAACTGAGCTCATAAAGGAGAGACCTTTTTAATAATTAGAGGGAACTATGAGCCTTCTCCGCCATAGCAAGACTAATGAAATGCATTCCTGAAGTTTATATTGTGCACCACTAAAAAGATTCTTGTACCTGTTCACTTACTATTTTCACATTATTATCATGATGAGAATGGATTCCCTAGCCTTGGAATGGAAAGTTACTCTACTATCATTAACACAACAATTACAGGTCACAATGCAATTGAGTTGTGTAAGCTGTACATCATTGCTATGAAGAAATTATTCCACTACTTAACAGCCTCAGCTTGCCCATTTTTCCTAGACTTCTTTGCAAAGAGCAAAAAGAAAATATATAAATTTACTTACTACTTGAAGCAGAGCAAGATATCCAGCTCCTACGTTATCAAAGTTTACTTTCACATTTTTCCATCGGGCACTTCGATTGTTTTTTATGAGCTCTTCACACTGAGTATAATTGTTGACATCACTGACATCAAACATCTCACCAGTTGTGGTGTTGACACAGTGATAGAATTTGCCAGCAAACAGATTTACTCCCATGATGCTGAAGATGAGCCAAAATATAAGACATACCAGCAATACATTCATGATAGATGGAATTGCTCCTACAAGGGCATTTACAACCACCTAGTGTACAAATTAGACAAAATAGCCGCTTAGTTTATGAACAGAAAAATAAAAATATTTTAGAAATGTTAAAACAGTATTGAAATGGAATGGACAGTTAAAATATTACCTTCAAAATGTAAGGGGGAAACATTATTTAAGGTTCAATAAAAACACTAATGAGTTTGCAAAAAGCAAGAAATAAAATTATATGGAAACCAAGACAATGCAAAAGTCTGAAAAAAACTCCAAAAGCAAAAGAAAACCTGTTAGTAGCAAGATGGATTCTTAGAATTTGAGTGCTCTAGAGAAAAAGAGAGAAATAAATGTTAAATTCCAACAATACAAATCAAAATCTATAAATAGAAAATAAACCAGAAAAAGATCAAAGAATGATGATGTGGAAGACTGAATAAAAATGTCTGATTTTAAAACTATCATTACCGATTATTTTATTCTCAGAAACTTTACGTATATATCGGCACCAGTGTATTTTAGCATCTACATACAATGTAACATAATTAAGCACATCTTATTTAGTTTTTATTAACAGCATCTGCTAGAAGCCTTGGTTTCAAATTGCCTGGCTCACTATAGTTGCTCTTACACTTATCTGTTAGGAGGTTTTTTTAATTGGCTGCATTTAATACAATTGAACTACTCTATATGGGCAAGTGGCAGTAAAAGATCAGCTGAAATCCCTCGACAAAAATTTTCTTTTACTTTCTTATTGTGATTGCACTAAAAGAAAGCTGCAGATATTCCGACAATAATTTTGTGCCGAAGCAGCAGAGACTGCAGTAGTTTTTTGTGTATGGTTTTGAAAATAGTAGTATTTTTCAGTTCACTAATTTGGCTGAAAGTAGTCTAAGATCAATAGAGGTTTTGCCCATTTATTACACAGGGACTTATGTGTTGTTTGCGATGCAAATCACAAAAACATAGAGGTGATGGCAATGTGCCACAGGACACACTTCCCTATGCTGGCTAGCATGGCCACCTTCAGAATATCAGCAGCATCAACCCAGACAGGAAGCACATTCTATTTGGAAACCTAAGACCTATGACCAAACTATAAACCTGTATTGCAGCACCTGGGTATCTTGAGGTGAAAGATTAAAACGATATTTCTCCATAACATTACCTTGTTAATTTTTTATGCATCGGTTTTCCAGGAAATGGCATAGTCTGCATTTTCAGCAGACAGCTTGTAATAGTTTTGGATGGGGGGGATGGGACTGGGGTTTGGAAGAATATGAAAATAATAATTTCCTCAACAGGAAGAATTTAGCTGCATAGGAGAGGTAAGATGGCAGCAGATGCATACCTATGAAGTAAAGGATACTAGCTGAGAAAATTATTTCCCATCTCTTCCCTTCTATACTTCTAACCGCTTCCTTATTTCAGGTATCTGTTCAGAGATCCTTTCCCTAATATTACAGCATTTATTGTGGGATATTTTTCCCCAGGCAGGTAGACAGGGAACCACAGGGAGACTTTGGTTTCTGGTGTGTCACTGTTGTCAGCTTCTTCACCGTTTGTTTTGTTTTGTTTTGTTTTGTTTTGTTTTGTTTTGTTTTGTTTTGTTTTGTTTTCCAGCTAATCCTGTTCCATCCTGAACCACTGACAAACTAACAGAGGATAGAAGTTAGCTACAGAAATTTATAAAATAAAGTTCCCCGCTAAACTAGAGAAAAACCCAACCCTCTGTTTTAAAATTTCTTATGCCCTTTTACTTTTCTCTGTAGGTCCACAAATTGATGGAAATTTTAAGTCAGGGACCTGGGATAGCACAACTATGCAGCAGTGAGCAGGCAAATTTAATGAGCTCAAGGTCTAATCTCCAAATGTGAGCTGTACACATCTTGTGTATAAGGACATGTTGGAAGGCCTTTTTTCACACACTTTTTTGCATGCATTCCCATTCTGGAGTTCTTTGCAGAAGGCATGAGTGTTACACTTCTGCATTAATTTTTGTATGCATACATTCAATCAGACTCATTCATTTTATCTCACCCTCATTCCTTCAAATCGTGACAAGGCTCTTAAAGGTCTTAAAGCTCTTAATGTCCGAAGGGATTTAATGGCACCAAGTTCAGAATAGCCCAAAGCATTGGCTATTAAACTAACCAATGAGACCTATAAAAATACAGAAAAAATATTATTAAAATTGTTCTACACTTTTTAAAAAAAAGAATACAGATTCAGTAAACAGAAAGATCAACAGTGACAAAAGGAAAAACACCGTTCTTGCTTACAGTGACATTGGATGCCGCACCCCACAATTTTCATACTTGCTGGAAAGGCAAGAGGTCATATGAAGGCACATTTGAAAAAGGAATATATGCTATTAAGTGTCTATTATAGTTGGATAGGGTTTAACAGTCAGATGGAAGCACACTGCTGGTAAAGGATAAAATTTTCAGAAATATTTAAAGACAACATAGCCATACTTTCAGCAGCTTAATTAAGGTTCAACCTTCCAAGAATTTAAAATTCTGAATACATTAGGATAGTTTATTAACTACTGGCAATATTATTTATATCTATAATCACTAATAATATGCTAAATAATGTAGCATTTAATTAGGTTTTGTTATAAATATTTCTTCTAAGTCAAACACTCAGTTCATAGCAACAATAGCCAGGGTATCTATGAAATATATGTTGACAGAGCTGGCACTTTCTCACTTGCCTGGCAACTCTCTCAATATTCCTTTTTCTCTTTTAAATACAGGAAAATATTATGGGATAGATACTAACAGATGCTAGCATTATAAGAGTAAGTGCTTTATTATCTACAGCAGTAGTGAGCTCCTGATTCACGTTACTGGGACTTTATTATAAGCCGATCCACTTCAGGAAGGAGCAATTAATTTGCTTCTTAAATAGAACTGAATTTTAAACAGTGTTAATGCAAAATAATTTAATTTACTTACTTTGAGCAGTTTTGGAGATGGGAGTGGGGAAATAGCATACCTTACTCATATTTTATTCAGTTCTACCACTAAAGCATAGAAGACACATGAATGAACATAGGCATATTTCAGGCTTTCAAAAACCCCCTCAAATGTTCATTTCTGTAACTCAGTCTCGAGAGTTCTTCAAATAATTGGCTGTACGGAAATAGGCACACACTGATAATGGTGGTAAGATTTTGCCCATTTTATGAAAGAACAATTACGTGAATCACAAACACAAGAGTTACAAGATCATGTCTCAAAAGCACAATCTGAGAGCAGATAGAAATCAGTTATTCATTACTATGTTGCTATGTAAATTTTTCTAACAGAAAGTAGTATTTTAGTTAATTCATATCAGGAAAGGCTTATTCTAGTGCTGTAATGGGTGAATTTATAAATGAACTTGCTGTGATTTATAAGCATATTAAGAAGAAAATCTTATTTTTTGTAGTCTGTAACTGAAGTCTGTTCACTTACAAGGGACATTGTTTCTGCCATTACATTAATTATTGTCATTAATTGCTATTAATAATTGTCATTAATACAATTTATTTGTCCTGTGATTCTACAGTGAGAGTTCTTTTTTATCCTTAGCCACTCTTAATATTTTAGAGATAACAGGAAGTCTTGTTATCTCTGTAAAAAAAACCCACAAACATTTATTTATATATTATTTATAAATGATAATAAAAATATTTGTAAAATAATAAAATAAATTATCTGTATTTTAATAGAATATTCATTGATTCACTCACATCAACAAGATACGCAGACATGACAATAAACTGTAGTGTAAAGACAGCACATCTTACAGATTATTCATAATCTATGAAATATATATTAAAAAAATCAGTCTCTCACTGGGAGAGCAAGACATCTCTTTCAAAACTGAACTCATATTAATGGCTTCTTCATTTTATACGTCTCTCCCCAAACTAGCACTGTGCCTTAGCTATCTTTCGCAAACAAGACTCCACACAAGCTAGTTACATAGCTGTAGCTCCTGTAGCTTGTGTGGCACTGTGTATATTGACAGATTTTGGGTTCTGATTGCAAGTCATTCTCCAGCCTCGACTGTGCTTTCCATTTCAACTTAATTGCAGCTTTCTTACCATGGTGCTAGTGCTCTTACATCATAAACCTGAAGTTATTTCACAGAGAAATACTTCACCTATTGTAAACAACACATTTTCCTCTGAAGGACAGTTCAAATGAGAGTCAAAGTTTTGCTTGGAATTCTATTATATTAATTCTATTGTATATACAGCATAAGTATAGACAGCTCTTCTGTACTGTTCTGGTTTTCTCAATCTTCTTAGCTTGGACTTCTGTCATCTGTTGTACCTGTTTTGTTGCTAGTAGGTGAGAAAATAAATATCTCTGTACACTAATAAATAAATTTATTTCTTTTGAGACAGGAATGCATGCAGATGCAGTAATTTTAAGAAATTAAAATGAACCCAAAATGGTGGAAAGAATTTTTACATTCATCTCCTAAAACTAGAGGGTTGTGTGTCCACATTTTTATGTATGGATCTTCTAATGTGGACTATCTGTTGCAAAAAATGTTTCAAAACATAGCATTCACAATTAGCCCTGCTTGAGATCTTCGGTCAGGGTTGCCATCTGAGCCAGATCATTGGTCATACAGCTCCACATTGACTTTATTTCTATTTAGGCCCAAAATTTTAATCCATATGAATTCTGTGTTACTTGCTGAGGTGGCTAATATTCGTGATTTGATTCCAGGTCCTCAGTGGCATACGGCCCTCCTCACTTCCAACATTGCTTATCCTATCTGATAAATGTGTTTGAACTAATTTATCAGATTGTGATTTTGGGTAGATAAGGCACTCCACCCAAATATCTGCTCCTAGCTACAGATATTGTTGCATCCAGCAGAAGAGTGGGGCAGAGAGATGGTATGATAAGGTCTTAAACTGAGGTAGCCAGATGTACCAGGAGTCATCTGCCATGGCTGTCAACTGACAGAGCTGAAGATTGCCATTTCTTTGTGTAATTATTGAAATCTAATTTGGTCACAGTCACTGAGAGCAACTATGGCTATTTCTCACAGTGAGAGACTCAGGTATGTAAGATATTGAAGGTCAAAACCCTAAAGGACTGTCAGTTTTTACTCCTGAATAATTTTAGAGGATGGAATTAAACAATTTGGTTAATGTTAGTCACTTCTTATGAAGAAGGGCTCACTGGTCTTCTCACTGGGAGAATGCCACTGAATCACACCTCTTTAAACTGCCTGTTAAAGCAGTGTAGACTCTCTGCTTTTCTATAGGAAGATGAGTTCATATATTTCTTTCAAGTGGTGTCTGGTGGTGCTAAAGGAATTGCTGAATTAGCCTTAGGCACACTAAGACTTTTTTTTACCGCTTTCTGGAACATTGAATATAATTCTTCAAAAGTAGAAGGTTCCAATCTCATTTAGTCATGCTTTTGTTTATAAAATTAAAAATTATGGGTAAAAATTTGTCAAAATAAGCTGCTTTATTTATGATGATGTTCTTTGTAATTCTGAGAGCCTGCTCAGATAACAGCATCTCTGAGGCTAAACTATTATTAAGAAACCATGGAGTATGGCTTAGAATAATCTCTTTAGGTTTATGTTACAAAAAGAATTATTAAAACATGAGTTGTAGTTTATCTAAAAAAAAAAATCTATTCTTAACATAATCCCGGAAGGGAGCATCTGTCTTCTGCATTAACATCCTCTTAAGAAAATCATTCACACAGCTCCATTCTAGTGCAGATTTTCAGGACACAGCTAGTGATTAACGGTACAACAACACTAACTTGGGCAGGTTAAAAAAAGAGGAGGTCTTCCATTTTGAGATATGGGCCAATCTAGCTAGTTTTTTTTTCCTCTGGTAGTCATAAATCCAATACATTTCTGTTACATATTCATAAGGAAAAAGTATTTATTCTCAAGATATAGGTTAGCTTGGGCAGAAATGACTATAAATGCACATTTGCCCTGAGATGCCATCTCTCAGTTCCACACTGAGGACATGTACAGCCAATGAAATGGGTCAGATAATGTGTGAAGGCAAGAGACCAAAATATTCTGGGAGTAAAACCAGCTTTGATCCCTTCTGACAACATAAGCAAGGCCTTTGCACAGAAGTATATCACAGCAGGGAAGGCAGCCAAGAAACCTTGTATTCTCTTCTATCATAAACCCTGCCAAGTCATAGCTGATTTAGCTATTGCTAATTGTCAGCCCATTAAAACTAATTAATTTTTAGACCAAATAGCCACTGTCTTTCTGTTTTACTAAAAATGATGACAGGATAGTTTTGGGGGATGAAGTTCAGAGAACTCAGATGAAATCTGGACCAAATGTATTGTTTCACTTGCAAAGCTGCAATGTTTGTAGAAGAAACTTGCACTATGTAGTATATTATTTGCTAAGGAATAAGGTAGTATTATCAGAGTCCATTAAAAATAGCATGTATCAAAATAATTATTTTCCTCATAAAATCTTAAGTTTGATACATCCTGGCAATGAAATTATTAACCATGAAGAATGAACAAACTGATGGCCAGCCATCCTTTTCCTTATGGCATATAAACGTACATTAAATAACACATCCAGATCACTGCAGGCTATTACTAATGCAGTATAACTCTACAATGTGAATTATTTTTGTATGTTAATAAGAAGATTACTTATTAGTAATGATTTTTACAACATAATGGACTTTACTATAGTGAATTTTACAATATTAAAGACGGTGTACTTACATCAACAATCAGGAAGTCCAGCCAGCACCAGGCATTAGTAAAATATATTTGAAAACCATACGCTACCCATTTTAAAAGCATTTCCAAAATGAAAATATATGTAAAAACTTTGTCAGCATATTCCAGCATAGTCTTGATAGTTTTGCGCTGTTCAATATATATATCTTCAAAAGCCTATGAAAAAATATATTCAGGCATTACTAATATTTCACAGAACATATATGATAAAAATAAGGAATAAATAATAAAAAAAAAAGTAGGTCAGAGCTAGTCTTCCCCCTTGCTCTTCTGCATCCTCTTAATGCACATATTTCCCATACGACAAAATGGAGCAACTTTATGTATTCTGCCCTGTTTGAGGTTGAGTGTATATATATCCTATTTTCCTAACGAATAAAGAAATAAACTCAAAGCATGAGTTTTCATCCACTGTGATATTAAGAAACTTTCACATACACACACAGAAAAACCCCTTTCCTACACAAAATCTGTTCCAGATACGTATGATCCATTCTGGAAGGCAGTTAGGGAGATTACATTTCTATGCTCCATCAATCAAATTTATGTCTAAAAGTCAAATTAAAGAGCAATGTATCTGCTAGAATGTACACTATGCACATTGATACTGTAGCAAATGTTCAACTTGAGTAAAGCTGGAAAGGTGGGTAATGAAATCTTGTTTGAAAGTGGTAGGTTTAATTTGCTGTCGCACTCTTCCCTATCTCCTGCCTCCAAAAAAGAAACAGAATGAAGTAATTTTTCCATTTTTTGTATGGTCTTTCGTAAGCAGAATCCAAGAAGCAGCTGAGCCAGGAAGGGATTAAGGAATTAAAATATTATATTTAGCTATATATTAACAGCCACCAATGGTCCTTTGTACTCAAATTGGCAAGCAAATTAAATTTTGAGTAGCTATGCTGGCTTAAATAAAAATTTGCCAGCTTTGCCATGGTAAACCAAAAGTATCACTAAAAAAGCACATGTGAAATTTAAAAAACTTTTTCAAGTTTGTACCAAGTTTCATTCCATCCTGAACTGATGGAATGCAGGTATTTTTATACAGCTCCAAGCAGAACAAGTCTTTCTGAAGCAAATTTGAATTTTGCTGTTGCTTCCAAGGAGATATCTAAATGTTTCAGCATCTGCAATTTTTTTCTACTTACTAGTGCTCCACTGCTGAGGAGAATCATGAAGACAATGAAAGTCTCAAACCAGTTGTGCTCAACTATGCTGTAGCAGGTTTTTCTAAGATTCCACCAAATTTTTCCTTTGCCATCCTCTATACTTACTTGACAACATGGAAATTTCTGCACACAACCTGCATTAGATTAGGAGGTATTAGAATCCAAAAGCAAATTATTTCAAAGTCAATATTTACTGTGGTATCAACATTGTTAGAAGCTTTAACAAATGCTATAATAATTTTTTTTTTTAAATTAAAGACTGGAATCCGCTTTTATAGGATGCTGAATATCTGAATTTAGATAAGTAATTTGGAGAGAAAACAGACAACAGTAGGCATAATTATGAGTAAACTCAATCCAAGAAACATTGATATTTTTGACCGTTGGCATGTAGCTGTTCCATTTGTTGATGGAGTCACACAAAAATTAATTTGTTCCAAATTTCAAGGGCCCTTTCAAATAACTGAAATGAATTTAAGAATAGGAAAGTTAATGAAGTTTCTTAGTTACAAGTTGTATGCAGTGGCCAGGCAGATAAAGTTACTCAAAGCCTAGGGAAACCTTGTTTTGTCATCTGATTTCCAGCATTATAGGCTAAGAGTGTTTTCTTTTGATTGTTGAGGTCATGAAGGTCCACTGGATTTGAAAGTCTCAAGAACTTAAATATGCCTAGTAATAACGCATTTTACTAATACATCACTTAAGTCAACAGTTATTCTACAACCTTCTGTAAAACAGGCTTCTGGTTCAAGAGCTTCTTCACTTTCAATTTCTGCTTGCTCGCCCTCTCCAGGAGGAGCAATATCAACTGTGCTGCCTTCTGATGAACTCGATGCATTTAGTTTCTGCAAGTAAAGTTCCACAGAACAATTTTTTCTCATTAGATACATACTCTGTAAAAAATGATACTGAATCAAATCATGCCAGTCTCTGACTTTTGAAGAACGCTGAATTTATACTGATAAATATTCTTCACAATAAGTAAAAACATAGTAATGACAGGTACATTGTATGGTTCTGTTTCCCAGTTTATCTTCTCATAGGGAACAATTTAACATAATCTGGCTACTAACCTGATCCATGTATAAGACTTCTGAAGTATTCTCAGTAGTATTATAACTGGAGAGCTTGCATGTACCACACTCTTGAGTTACTTCACTTTTTTTACTATACTGGATTACACTGAAAATGTGTCTTATTTTTTCCAGTGAAATGATCTAACAGAAAGCTCCACGTATATCTTCATGTCCACTACAGATACAGATGGTGCTTTCACAAACATACACCATATCTGGATTAAGAAGTTGTAAATTTAATGGCATTTAATGGCAAATTTCTGTACAGTTTAATTTTTGCAGAAAGCACAAATTACCAGATCCGAAATACCTTCTTTGCATTCCAGTCTCTGTGCATATTGGGAGACCTCCTGAGGTCCTTTCCATCCCAATTTTTTCTGTCATTCTACTACTTTTGTGTACAGTGAAATACTATAGTCCTTACTATAGTAAAAGCACTTCTAGATCTGAAAACTGCAACAACTGGAGAGTGATATAAAGCAACTGAAATTAAATAACTTTTTACCAAGTACATTGAAATTTGGATCAGGTCAAGCTGTTTATCAGTCATGCAAGACTGCCCATAATTTTGTCCTTTTAAGAATGCATATTTTGAAAGGACAAACCTGCTAAAGATGTACACAACTAATGCAATAATTGGACACAGAGTTTGCAACTTGTTTTCAGTTGTCAGTACTGTTTGTGTCTTTAATTGCTTTCATCCAAAATACATTCTCTTTTACTGTGAAATAAGGCTTGTAATCAGAAAGCAGCATTTAAAAAAGCATGGCAGTGAAATACTTCTGGATTATACCATGTAGCAGTAATACATAGGAATTTTGAGGGGGTTCTAGAATGCATGTCTAACTTAAATACTTTAAGTTGTACAGGCACTGATATAACAAAAGGGCATTTGGTCACAGGCTGGATTTGTGTTTTCAGCTAAGTAGATCCAGTCATACCCTTTGACCTATATGAAGACCTTTCTAGACAAATTTTTTGAGAGGATGATTAATACCAATTACTTTTCACATTCAGTTTTCAAGATAGTGACATTTTTAGAATATGGAAAAAATACTGTTCAGGTGATTTGAATGATTTTGCAACAAATAATAAACAATAACTTTTTAAAGAGGCACTTCCATGCATTCTATTCTTCAGAGACACTGCTGCAAATTAGAACTAGTTACTTAACTCTTCAGTTAAAACCCAGTCCCTTCAGGAAAGCATATTGGGAGCTAAGGGCTATTTTTCTGCCAGAAATTAAGTAAATGGCACATATATCTTTATCTAGTTTGGTTTCCTCATATTCAACTCTTACATGAGATGAATGAAATTTAAAAAAAAAATTCATGTTGGGTGATGGATCGTTTCAGGGTTACGTTTCAAGAAGCTGCCCTTCACACACACATGCAAATGCATTGTAACCAAAAATAAAGGATAATAGAGAAGATTTCTGATGAGCACACAGGTATGAGTTTGAAAACTATTCTTTCTCATTTTAAATATCATGATCTGTCATACACGCAAAATCGTGCTGACAAATGTGAAAAGATTTGGATAGATACATTGAGATTTAGATGCTTCCAGCATTTGATTTTTGCTTAGTAAATGTTTTTCATACTGCACTTCCTCAATGATTTCTAAAATTTATATATGTAAAATAGCTACAGCCATATTGCCTCTAAGTGGAATAATTTTATTACTGGTCATGTAGATCAGTAAGTCTGAAATAAAATATTGTGTACTTCATATAGTAACAATATTTTAAACTTTGCTTTCTATATTATATTTACAGACCAAAATACACATTAAAGTACACTATATTAAGCATTACTAGCACACCACCTTATTATCCACACATAAGGCTTTCTTCTAAAAAGGAAATAAGTTTTGTGAATTAACTCTCTTATTATATATCATTGTAATACAAAAAATACGTCTGAAACCTGTCACTGAAATTATAGGCAGTTTCTTCATTAAATATAAACCAAATATTGTGAAAATAATTATTTGTCACATTCAAGTTAGGAAAATGAAAATTCATGCCTGATCCATCATCATTAAATCAATTAGTGACTTAACAGTAGCAAGATAAAGGTTCATAGTAAGTGTCAATTATTAACCTATGTGAGTGCCAATTAAAAGGCAGTCAATTTTTTAACTGCGTCTTCCCATGTAAACTCTGTTGCAGGTAGTCCTGTCAGCATAGTTGCTAAAAACCAAGTGATAGAAGTGCAATTTATAATCAGTACAAACAAAACCTACTATAATTCTCTTCATTATTTTTCAAATAATCTCAAACAATTACATTATTAAAAAAACCCCATTAAGTTAATAAAACTCCACTTCTTTGCTTCAAGACCCGAAATTAGGAAAGAACAATTGCATTTTAAATAAGGTGACTTTAATGATTTTTTTTTTCTAGCAATAAAACTAATAAAACTAATCAGAAACTCAAGATACGGGATGGATTAACACAATCTTCTTTTCACCTCATAAATGTGGTTATCAGCCTCTAGAACACGCCATGCCCTGTAAATACTTATTTGCATCTTCAGTAATATCACATTTTCCTTTACAAGGATACATTTGAAAGCAATTGCTTATGATGCAGCATTCTCAAGGCCTGAATCAGCAAAACAACATGCTTGACTAGAGCAGAAGCCTGAGCAATACTGTGGAAATCACACACAAAAATAAAATAAAAAACAAGACTACCTCAATGGGATTATATTTTTCTAGAAAATAGTGTTGTAAATATTATCGTGTATAACATATATGTGTATAACTTAAAAAAATGCTTCATTACCAACCCAAATACTTGGTTAATATATGTATAATCAGCCTCTGTACTATCCTTTCGGAGCAGTGCATCTCTTTTCAACAGCTTAGATCATTAAAACAAGCTTTGACCAACAGCATGTTAATGTGCCCATTTACAAGAAAATGCATTCACTTAAGACCCAGTCTTGCTCTCATTTGATTTTATTCTAGATTTCAATAAGAGCAAGAGCAGGCTACTAAAATTTTAAGCTTTACAAACGGCTTCATGATTCAAGTGACAGTAAAATAAAGGGATTCAGCCATTACAAATTGCCTTTAGTAATTCAGCCATGTGTTTTTATCCTCTGAATCTTGAAAGCTGCACTGTAATTGAATGATAAAATATAAAATAATGGGGATCAATGATTCCAAAGTGATTCTAAACTGACTTGAAATCCCAGATCTTATGATATTTGACTTTTATATAGTATTAAGAAAACCACTTTTAAAACCTCTTTCCTTAGAGTTTTATTTGATGTTTGAAGCATATCTTGGTTTAAAATGTAATCAGTAAAATCTGAGAATTTTCAGAATACACACCAATATTAATTTCTTTTGTCATCTCTGGGCAATTTATACTACAATTTAATATAGGTAGACCATACTACGCTATAATCAATGGTACAAAATGAACCATTGGTAAGCCTTTTGAAGCCAGTAAGACTGCCTGAAGGAAACAGCTTTAAATCCTGCTAAAGGTCTGAAATCTCAATCCCAACAAGATTTTGATGCCTAGTTTAGAAGGATGATTTGACCTCCTTATTTCTTTTAACTTTGGCTCCTGTGCAATATTTGCTGCTGTTATTCCTGAAAGCTCTGCCAATTCTCAATCAATGGAGATTATACTTGCCTACAAAGAAAAAAACCCTAGGGTAAATACACATGGAATTTTATAAAAATTATGCCAACTACTCCATAGTCTTTCTAATTTACACCAGATCTCCCAACTCAGTCACAGACTGCTATTGTGGAACACATTCCAAAATACCACTATTTATGAAGGAATTTAAAGTTTAGAGAGTATTTGTAAAATGCTTTGCTTTGAGAGTTTTTTAAGGGGGGTTATTTGCTAAGCATAATTTTATCAATTATGAAACTGTTTGCTCTGCCTACAGTCTATAAAACTCAAGATATGCACTGCCCAAACGAATACAGAATGTAGTTTGTAGCATCTTGAAGATTTGCATTACAGTGCATTGTAGATTTAAAAGCATAATGGTGTAATTTTTATGCAAGTAGCTACTGCAATAGTTTGTTATTCATTAAGAAGCTGAAGTTGTGGCAGTAATTACATAAATCACTTAACACATTTCATTAAATATTTACATTTATAAGGGCTGAATCAAAAAGGGTTGTTTTTATTTTTTAAAAACTGTGCATGCTCCCTTTTTCTTTGGCCTCTTTAACATATAACATTCCAGTACTTTTATGATCCATACTTCGAAACCTGTAGAGCATGCAGTTATTGCTAAAGACTGTATTAAAATATCCAGAAAAATAATTAGCAGAGTTAAAAAATGTATGTCGGGGTTGCCAGTCCCGCCTGACCATGCTGTGATGTGAGTCCCATGACTCAGCAGAGAGCAGCTGTGCATGTTTCTACTATCTTGCAATGGATAGGGAAGGTACATAGCTGAATAGCATGCAGGCCAGTCAAAATCCATTAAAAAGTGATTATATATATATATACATATATATGTATAACTTGCTTAGGTAACCTGTGTGAAAGTGGTGACACGTTGCTCTACCTGGTTAAAAAGCACCAGAGCTGCATTCTTGATTGCTCCAGCTTGGTTTTACCCCTGTGAGAAGTAAGAATGGTAGGTAGTGAAGTTCAAGACACAGGTTCTCTAGTTTTCCTCTTTTTGGAATCTCTAATTCAAACATGGCTTTAACACAATTAAAGCATAATTATTAAATATTTTATGATCAGCTGGCAAAAAGGGAGATACATACCACCTGAAATGTTGAACAAACTTTTCTGCAGAACTTGTTAGTTTATTTTAGAGAAATAAGAAATGCAGAAGCTAGACCTAGTAATCCATACCTGTAATTGTGATTCATAAATAAAAATACAACGAATTAAGTTAATACAGACATGGTTAGCAGATTTGGGAAGTATTCCAGTATTTATATAGTGCTTAATGCATATTAATGAAAATTTTAAGGTTTTTTTTTAATGTTCTAGTCTTCATTTAACTGAATATGTGATTATCTCTTTTATTTGCAAAAAATGTACATACAGTAAGCAAAATACTTTGAAGATGTATGTCTTCCCATTCCTTCTTCATCCTCTAATAATGGTGGTAGAACCTATAAATCTCAATGAAAATAAACCTCCTTAATTTCTGTTCAAATTAAATGTGATGAAGTATCATATTGTGTACATTTCTAGTTTAGCATTAGTATGCTATATACTTCTGACTGTATAACCTCTCTCTAATTGTTTCAAAAGAGGTTTGGATCAGTGTCTGGGCAGTGGCCCATCAATGTATCCAGAGAGATAGTTTCGTTCATTAGTTATCCTCAGCTAGTCCATAACTTAAAGAATATGTAACTTTTCTAAGATACTGTCCCAGAATCAGTCAATTTTAGAAAAGTGGAATTTAGCTCGCTGGATATTTTAAAAGAAACATGATTTTAAAAAAATCATCCAACAAATTGATCAAGTCACTACTGGGTATGTTTTGGCTGAGAAATTTATTGAAGCCCAATGGCAATGCTTAACTTTGGGAATGCAGTAAGTGTGTGCCAGTCTTTCTACTTCATGTTGTCACAAAGGCACTAGTGAAGCCATTCAGAAAACTGAACTTATTCCTTGTTTTGAAAATTCAGTGGATTAGATGATGAAGGGTATTTTTAATTTTATGAAAACCATCTGTTGTAATTCCAGAAGTTAATTGAGCAGCCTTACTTCTCCAGAGTGAATTTGTACTTACTGTACATATATTATAAACAGAAATGCTTTCAGAATTCTGAATGGTAGAGGCCTGTAAGAATGTCTGTTTCTTTAGTTGTGAAATAAGCTTTTCCATAACTGATGGATATCTTTGAAATTACTTTTCCATGTTGAAATCCAAAACTTTATTCATAAAGCTGTGATTCAGATATAGTGAACAATTGTT
Source organism: Phalacrocorax aristotelis (assembly GCF_949628215.1). Taxonomy (NCBI): domain Eukaryota; kingdom Metazoa; phylum Chordata; class Aves; order Suliformes; family Phalacrocoracidae; genus Phalacrocorax; species Phalacrocorax aristotelis. The sequence continues at coordinate 21,205,694 of NC_134280.1, forward strand.
AAGTGGTACAGAAATACAATAGTCAGAACACTTATGTTTGGTAAGATGAACATAGTCAATTCATTTAACTGATTTGCAGGCATGACTTATAATAGAAACAGCATCCACAATACTAACTTTAAAAACCACCAAATTACACCCCTTTAGTTACGTCTAATTTTCTTATTATCTTCAAAGTTAATTAGTTACTCGAGTTTTTTCTTTTCAGAGCAGAAATCTGTTATTTATGATGTTTTTTTCATTGGATATTGCACCCCTATTTTCTGATAGTAGATATTTTAAAAATCCTCCTTCAAAGTATCAATAAAAAGTTTGCTTCTTTCAGGTACTTTCAGCCAACTATTACTCTAAAGCAGTAGGTAAATTTAAATCTAATAAATGTTATTATGTTTCATCCAGATGAAGACTTCCCCAAATTTCTAGTGATTTGTATTAGAGAGATCTTCTTTAGGTCTGGAACTTGCAACCAGGTTCCAGAACAGATTCTGGCAGATTTGGGAAGCTATTAACTAGCAAGTTAACAGGAATGTGTTTTCACAAAAAGGGGGTGGGGGAGGAAGAACCAGCCTTCCAAAAGGAACTTGGTGGCTGGAGTTATTTTGTACCATACTACATCTTATAATAAAAATAGGACAAATTACAATTTGTTCCTCACTCACCTGCCGTTACAATTTCTGTAGTAATTACCTGCTCTTGGCGTATCCCTCAGGGGCACACAGCCGCTGCCCCACTTCTAGCACGACCTGTTACTTCTGACAGACTTGAAATAATCATTCTGCTCTTAACATCAGTGACAGTCAGTAAGACACCAGAAAAAAATGGCTCATTTTACAGTTCCTGTGCAGACCTAGTTTCTCACAGCTCTGTTGTTAAATACGTTATTAAAGGGGATACCTGCTGAGGGTATTTTAAGGGCTAAGTACTGCCATGGTTAAGGCAGGGAAAGTTCTGCCCCATCTTTTACCCCTCCTTTTGCATACCAGGCCTTCTCCTAGCAGGAATGTTGTCTCAGTGGTATCACTTGAGAGGTAAAATAAAGCAAATGATGGTGTACTGTTCTACAGAGGTAACTTAAGCACTGCGCCAGTATACTCTTTATCTTCCTCAAAAGACAATCAGAAGGCAGCAAAAGATTCAACAGTACTGTTGACTTGATAGTAGAAGATTGGGAATCTTCGCAAATTCCTGCCACATGTCAGAGCATCTGCTCATATATTACCAAAGCAGGTGGATTTTTATACACAGAATGAAAACCCCACTTTATCCTTTCTCTAAAAATCATCCAGAAGGAATGGAATAATTAATCCAGAACAAAAACTGCAATTAATATAGAATTCACAATTGTCAGGGCACTGATAAAAAATTCCTGTCTTATTAGATACTGTTCACAATATGCACACTTGCACTGTTTGAATACATGTCAAACAGTTAAATGCTGGACAGTTGTGTGTGAGCAGAACTTGAGGGAAGCCATGTTGGTCCAGCTTCACAGTGGTAGTGATTGTTACATTCTATGGAAATCTTGAGGCTCCACAGAAGTCCTAAACTTATCCTATCCCTGTTGAAAATTTCTCCACGAGTTCTTAATATAAACACCATCCGTCATTTACTGGTGGATTTCCCAGAGTCACCTGAAATTTTCACTTCCAAATTGCTTATACAGACTTTTGGATTTGGTTTCGCTTCCTGAAGACATACGGATACATCTAAAGCCAGTAACTAAAGGCAAAATCCCTCTTGATTTACTATGGTCCTGAAACTTCAGGATGGCCTTAGAGGAAAAAAGCATGATGCCTGAACCAAGCAAAGATGGGAATGAATGGAGCAATTGACTTGTGAAAGTCACCTTGAAATCAGTATCATTCAGAACTTCTCAGCACAACAAGGGCTTTTACTCCATTTTCCTGGGTTATACTTACATCATATATTCACTCAGAAAGCAGAAGAGTTTCTGCCTTTGCATTGAATTTTGTTTTGACCTCAGCTGTTCTGATACAATATATGGCTGTACACTGTAAACTGAACGATTCAATCTATCTTAAAGAAGAAATAAACAAATAAAGCCTATGGGATGATGTTATTTAACTTACAGCACTCCAGTGACATGCCTTATCATATAGACCCACAAGCACTGTAGCAGAGACAGTGGTAAATACTGACAGGGGATCAGGAGCCAGGTGTGGATGGGAACTTCCCAAGCCAGCTCTGCTGCTGAGGCTAACATGTCATGTAACCACACATTTAGCATCCGCACAGCTTATAAGCCTCCCGACTTCCTAATGCATATTACAAACTTATTAAAAAGTAAGATATTCAGAATATTTTTAGACATGTAACTTCATAAGATGGAGTTACTTGGAAGGCACTCGTCACCGTATTTATCAAAACTAACCACAAAGAAAGCAGAAACTTTATAGTAAAATGTCATTTTAAAGAACATTAGAATATATGAAAAGACTTAGAAGACTTTGCTAAAGGTTCATTGGAAAAGACAATTAACTTTTATTAGATCAGCTTATGTGAAAAATACGTAACTCTCAGACCCAGAGTCACTCTGAAACTTTTTTTTTATACTAGTTGATCTCATAAATTATATCACTTCACACTTCCTGTATCTCTCATATTCTTTAATTGTCATGGATAAGTACTACTGCTAAACTATCTTACACATCTGCATTGAAAATGTTTGTCTCATAACTGAGCAACTCAGATGACAGAGCATCTTGCTCTTACTCTTACAATTGTTATGCAGAGTAACCTTCTTTGCAGTTGCGAATAAACACACACTCTTTATGTTCCTTTATGTTCTTCAGCAAAAAGACCATGCTATGATTAACTGAATCATGGCTACACATTTATGTTATGTGGTATAGTTTGGTATTGCTGAGGAATACAGTGTGATTTGCAAATATGGCAGCTATACAGCTATGATACTGCCATGAATGCAGGGCTTCTTTATAGAAGAGCTTTCTTTATGGTAAACAAATCCTTTTGTATTAATGAGTTATCACACAACATCGTAGCTTCTAATCTAATTGAAAACATATTTCTTCATGGTTCCTGATACCTTAAACTTCACAGTTCCTACATTCTAAAGGCACTGAATATAATTATATTCTGTTAATGCATCTATTACATTGTCATTGATCATTATTCCAACATACAAAGTCTTCCTTGAATACCGTTATCACCTTTCATGATCACTTCTGGTATTTAAGCCACTCATATTTTGAGGCACACGGCTTCTGGTTTTTAGACCAACTTCTGCCTCTTTGCACAATAACAGCATAAGGCTTTCAGGTCAACTGTTTCCACATGCATCTATATTACAAGATTATTCTGCTCTCCAGGATAACTTGAGGTACTGTTTTACCATGACATTTATTGGTATCTGGATTACTTCAATTCAGCCAGCCATAGTCTCTGAACACAAAATGTGTATGAATATTACTCACAAAACTTTTTAGATAATCCAGAACACATCACTGGTCTATGATGCCTCGGGGTTCATTTCTAGAACTACCCTAAATATAGAAGAAAATACTTTTTCTCCACTTATATTTGATTGGGTATGCAAAGCTGTATACCCTTGATTGTTCCTTAGCCTTCTACGATACTCTTATTCCATAAATCCTGACGGCGTTATAGGTACTACAGAAAGAATGCTTTATGAAATATGTGCTAGTCCTAAAACCTCATTAAATTGTGAAAGAAATAATAATATTTAAAATGATACATCTTCCAAATGCTAACAAACCAAGTATTAAAAATGTAAACTCTAAGGATCCCCTAGTAGCACATCATGTAGGGTATTTTTCTCTTGAATTATAGTTACATAAAATAATGAAATAGAAAATATATTTACATGGGATAAGTCAGTTTTTAAACAATTCTAAATATGTAATTAATAAATATGTAATGCATGACTACAATTTAATTGTTAAGATATGAAAAATCCTACCTGTTTGCTTTCTTCCATATCAGATTCGCTGCTAAATTCTTCTGTATTTAAATTTTCAAAATCTGATTCTCCAACTGCAATTGGCACTGTCACAGTGAGGCCTGGGTTGTTTATGAATGACATGTAATCGTTTTCATCAATTATGTATTTTTCCACACTGCTGCCTGTGCCTACGCCACTGGTGGTTCCATTCCCGTCTTTAAGATGATTCAGATCTTTGCTTATTTCAACAGCAGTATGATTTGAAATGCAGCTGTCTTTCTTGTTTAGCTCTTCAAGTGCTTTGATTTCCTCTAAAGCTTTCTGCTTTCTAATGAAGGCTTTTTGGATGAACTCCTGTATCTTTTTTTTGACATAATCTATTCCCTTCTGAATCCTTGCCACAGCAATCTGGAGATTGTTCATTTCATTATCATCGTCAGTAGCAGCAAGATTGTCTGAACTAAATGAGCTCAGCAGCAAGGCCAGAAATAGGTTCAGTACCTAAAAGATGAGAGAATACAGCTGTATAGTAAATACATACATATAAGAACTGAGTATTTTTACATGATACTGTCAAATCGCACCCATTGTTTTGAAAAACAGCTTTCACTAATTTTAGACAACCATATAGCACCTTAAATTACAAAAGATTTCCTCACTTGTTTTGATCAGTATTCACTTAGCAGGTTACTGATCATAAATCATGCTCTGCATGTTTCTGCTGATACAATGTCAAGATTGTAAGGTCATGTAAATGACAACGATACTAACATTTTAAAATCATGTTAAAATATATCACTAAAGGAAGAGAATTTTGGCATGTAAGGAAATACAGTTTTTAGGCATATCAGAATGAACTGCAAAGATTAACAGTAAAAGACAATTTAAAGTAAAAGTGTAAATGGTGCATTCGAGTTATAATCCTGATTTCTAAGAAAATCTCACCAATTCAATATTTATCAATTGAGCCTTTGGCATTTTAACTTGTCAGCTTGAATTAAAATGTTTCTGTAACAGTTTCTTCTATAACTTTGAGTTAGAAGTTTTCAAACACATTTTTAGTGTTGATGTCCAACCACTCTGTGTTTTGTTTTTGGATTTTACATCTAAACAGGCCAAAAAGTTCAGTACTTAAATTCAAGATATTCTACATAAGAGCAGCTACATTATACTTTATTTTTATTAAGTCAGTACTGTTAGTGCCAGAATTAGATGTAATGGGTGTAGGAAAATCTCTTTGATTTTTTTTCTCTGAAGAAGCAGCTGCCCAGGACCTGGTGCAGCATAAGCTTTATTTTAAGACTAGTTAGGAAGATATTTGGATTTAAACAGCGTCTCAAATTAGCTGCTGCGGTCCCATGATAGGGTGTTTGATTTGACACTTTGGTGTATTCCTAAATTCCTGGACCCGTAGTAAGAGTACTTCAGTGCATAGAAATGAGTGAAAATGGGGAGAAGGGAATCATCATATGTTTTTACCAGAAATCTAGCACATTCAGATTTATTTTTTAATTCTAAAGAAGTACGACAAGCATTCTCATTGTCCAGCTGTAAGTTATGTACATTTTGCATCAGAGTCAATGTTTGAAACTGTTCATCACGTACCACTAGGTTTCCAATCACCATGACCAGCATGAAAACAATAAGGCACATGGTTTGGCCTGCAACCTCCATGCAGTCCCACATCGTTTCTATCCATTCTCCACACAACACTCGAAACACAATCAGGAAAGAGTGGAAGAAGTCATGCATGTGCCAGCGTGGAAGTACACAGTCACTGGAGATCTTGCAGACACATTCCTTGTAGCTTTTCCCAAACAGCTGCATCCCAACCACAGCAAAAATGAACACAATGATGGCCAGCACCAGGGTCAGATTCCCCAGAGCCCCCACTGAGTTGCCAATAATCTTAATCAGCATATTTAGAGTTGGCCAAGATTTTGCTAACTTAAAAACTCGAAGCTGAAAAACAAAAACGCAGGAATCATTAGAGTTAGTTAAGAAATAGAAGCTCGGTCTGAGATGGTTAGCAGAGCATATCAGTTTCTGTAGATTAATTTGTTCTTCAGTAGGAACATACTATTATTTCAATGAAAGCAGGGAACATGAAGTATTTGCCTAAACTGCAGTGTTCAGCATTTCATCTTAGTGATGCACATAGAAAAAAACCCATAACTTGTCTTTGTATCACATTTGATTTTAATATTTTTAAACATCCACTTACAGATGATTACTGAAAAATTCTTAAAGACATTTTAGAAGTTTGTACTCTTTTCACCACCTTCATTACACCCTCTTTGCTGGCTTGGTTCCACATTCCCCTCAGCACCACATTAGGTCTTCTAGGCCTAGTTAGAGGACAATTTTTGAAGCGACAATTTGATGCTGATATTGTGATGCCCATTCCAATCATAAACACTAAGTTAAAAATAACATTCAGTAACCAAACTATGGTATGTGAAGTCGGGTACCATTGCAACTGGTGCTAATAAACTAAGTCACTAGTTCCTGCTCTATATATTAGGGAATAAGCTAGGTTTTCAAGTAGTGTGGTAACTATTAGTAATACAGACTTTTAAATCATTAATCTTGTACCTCCAGTAAACATACCTATCAATTAGTTTGTGTGCAATACTAATTGCTGTAAAAAAGACATTTCTAGTAGAAGCTTAATAACATTTCATTTTGTTATCCTAAAGTCAGATTGTTGTAACTCTTTGTTATATGTAATGGAGTTATTAAATGTTTTTTCTCGGTGCCCATTAAAATAAATGTGAAGAGAGGAACTACTTAGGGGCTTTATGAGTAGCACAAAGTAATGTTCACAATATAAAGACTAAAAATGTTATGATTCCTTATGATGATACCGATATGTATGTTTTTACAGATATTCAGCTTTGATGAATGTTAATGAAATCAGTATAATGAAGAGTTACGAAATTCTCAAAAGGTAGCAGGTAGTCTTATGCCAGGAAAGGATATCAGTATGGTAGGATATCAATGGGATAATTTGATACCAAAAGTTGTCATAGGATATAAACTGACAAACACCTTAAACTTGTACTTATGTGGCTTGCAAATCAGGTATATATGAAAAAATAGTGAGAGCCATTTAAGTATATATCTTTACAGTACTGGTAATTGTTACAGATGTCAGCATATTTTTTTTGAGACAACTGCATGAAAATATTTAATTATCAAGGTACTTACCAATCTGAATGACCGAAGAACAGATAATCCTTCAACATTTGCAAGACCAAGCTCCATTAAACTAAGGCTAACGATAATACCATCAAAAATATTCCAGCCTTCTTGGAAATAATAATAAGGGTCCATGGCAATTATCTTTAGTACCATTTCTGCTGTAAATATCCCAGTGAATACCTAAAAAAAAGGTCATTAATAGTTGAGTTGTTATGAGAAATTTATATACCTGAGTAAATTTTTCTAATCCAGTTTGATTTCTCATACCTGTTACTTGCACCTGTTACTATAAAAACCAGCTGATTGCTATCTCCAAATGGCATCTAAGTATTTCTAAACACCAAAACCCGATAATTAAAAACAAATTACTAAATCAGGACATATACAGGAGGGCAGAGGTTTGATAAACCTATAAAAAGCTATTCACCCATCAGCAGCTCAGCTCCAGTTCATGTTTGGCTGATACATGCTGGACTGTCAATCCAGCAGACGGTGTAATATGATCCAGTGTTTGCAGTGCTGTTTCTAGAAGTTAGTTCCAGAAAAACAAAAGAAGACTTGACAGCAATTTTTATTCCTTGCTCCCAGTCTAAACAGAAGTGTTAGAAGAAATTCTCTAAGGTCAGACTCTCTAAGGACAGACTTTCTCGAGGTCTGTCTTTTAGGTCAGAGTTGAAGAGTATGGGTGGAATAGAAAGGGGAAGCTCGAGTTTCTTGCACTGGGCTTTTTGTGAGGATACAGAGGTTTCACGCACAGCTACTGTTCTGTGTGATAGCTATTTCCTTTTGGGAAAAAAACTTCATGGTGATAATGTTCTTTGAAATATCTGGAAGTGCCAAATGTGAAATTATCAATGCTTCTTAGTGTTTCAAAGTCCAGAATTTAATCCAACACTTTTTTGCAAATGAGTAGTGATCAGTGGTTTGTGCAGCATAATAAAGAAGTTTTGGAGCATAATGCAAAACCACTAAAAACATATGAATAATCTGCACAACACCAAAAGATTATTCTAGATGATCCAAATGTCTACTAAACTGCACCAATGTACTCTGCCATTGCCTTGTGATAGTTCTTTATCCAGCTTGTTCTCAGTCTTGCTACGGCAAGTTTTATGGAAGTCAAGCTGACTTTTTACAATGCTACATAGCTACACTCATGATCACCTTTTAATTTAAGAAGATTAGGAGGTGGAGATAATGCTGTGGAAATATTCACCATTGCTGGAGTGTAAATATTAACATTTTTACAAGTGTGTATTTTTGAGAAATAGAAATACAGCAAGAAACACTATACTATTAAATTGATATATGAGAGATGTTGCCATATAATCAGAAGAATGTAACAAGTATTACTATATGTGGTAACGAGAACACAACAAAGAAGATTATTCTTGACAAAACTGTCAAATTTGTCAAAATAATTGAAAAAAAGTAATAACAAACTTTTCATTTTAAAATATTTCCTTCACAAAATAACCCATTCCATCATGAGTATAGCTGCATCCCCAAATACATAAAAATACATTTTAATAGCAGTAAGCTGAAATTTTCTTGTAATTACTTAGGACTTTAGAACACTGAATGAATTTTTGTATTATGAAAATGAATCATTGAATTTTAGAACTATTTCTTCCTTCTCATTGAAATGCTACAGAAAAGGCAGAGTCATATTTATCATATTTAATTTATCCTCAAACAGACCGTGATGTCACAAGCAAAAAGTAAATTAATATATTTTGAATGGAAATCACAAAGTTAAGGTTAATGCATTAATATAGTGAGGAACAGAGAAATTAATTTAAACCAGCAGGAATAGTATTCACTGCATAACTATAGTCCTAATTAAGAATATTGGATTGTTACAAAGGTAGTTAAAATTATGACTGTTGCTAGCTTAGAGTGAAAAAAATAAAAATATGAGATGGGAAAAGGCGGAAGACATTGTAAGTATAAACGGTTAGAGAGAAATAATTCTAACAATAAGACAGACCAACATTTTAAAATACAATATTCTGTCATCTGCGTTTAATATAAGAATATGCCAGCAACTAGTTCTTTGTCCAGGAGAGAGGAAACTGTAATGCACACAAGAAGATGTAGGTAGTAAGTTGAATTTTAGTTCTATGTTTAAAAAAAGTCATACGCCAGTGCATATAAGGAAAATGTTTAGACTTTAAAACATACCCTGACTGAGAAATATATTACTGCTCTATTTAAATATTAGTGGACTTTTCAAAACTAATCTTTTTGAGTGATTAGTTCAGAATACTTGGTTGGTTTTGATTTTTAAGACTGCATGCTGTCTGAGTCAATCCAGACCTCTCCTGTGTAAACTATTGGTAGTTATGTGAGCTGACAAAAAAATTAAAAATTTATGAATCTTCTTCTGAAACAAACACTTGCAAGGTTCAGTCCTCTGCTTCCTGAGCTTTAGAAGCAAATGGAGAGAAACAGATGAGAACATTTAAGTATTATGCCATGTTTAGGTATCTGTTCAGAAAAGGAATTACACGTAACCCTAAATCTCTGTATCAGGTTAAAATTTGGAAAGGCATCACTATAAACTTAAAGATACAAGGTGCTTTTTGTTAGAGAATAAACAATTAGCTTCTAGTTTATTAAGTATTTTTTAGTTACCTAAAGTGGCATGGACATACTGCTAACAAGACATATGCCTTTCTTGGAAATATACTTTCACTGTAGCGTAAGTGAAAAAAATTCAACGAGAAATTCTGACACCTGAATATTTCATCAATTTCTTACGGAAGTAAAATATTTTCTGTGATGAAATATCAGTACCATGGTAAAACTTAATAATCTACCTTAACATTTTAAAGAAAAAACCCAAGGTAGACCTCAAGAAATCTGGTAATCCAGTGAAGACTGCACTTCCACATTTGTTCAGTTATTTATTAAAATAGTAGTTACAAAATAGATTCATGAAAGTTAAAGGCTCCAGCAAAAATCACTTTATCTATGAAGATCACCTACACAGTTTCTAAACTGATTACAAAAACCAAACCTGGAATAAATTTAAAACCAATGCAATGCATTTATGCATTTTTTCTTTTAGAAACGGGTATTTTTACACCAAGTAGTGCACAATAAACCACTTACCAGGTTCCCCACAGAAAGGACACTGCTAAACTGTTCTGTCATTGGGTAATGTTCCATGGCCATAAATAAGGTGTTTAAAACAATGCAAATAGTTATCGCAAGATCAACAAATGGATCCATCACAACTAAATTGACAATGTGTTTTACTTTTAACCATGGACTCCAGCAATCCCAGATCAAGAAAGTATTTGCAAATCTGTACCAGCATGGTGGGCATTTCTGTCTGGATTCTTCAAGCTCTGAAAAAAAAAACAAACCACAGACCAAAAAAAAACAACAACCAAATAATGAATATTCCAATTAAAGCCTCTGAAGTTCTTGTTTAAAATAGGTAAAAAGTTTAAATCATTCAAATAAACAGCTCACACTAACACTGGATTTCCCTCACCTATGTTTAGCCATTGTAAAGTTAAGCATCTAATTTATTTAAGCTCCTCTACAACCAGTGGACAGTGAAGTTACTCTAAAGACTGAATCATCTCAGACATCTATCTAAAGAGAAAAATGTGTTTGTCTCTTTCCCATGACTGTAGGGAGATTCTAGAATTTAGTTTAGGTTAGTGCACTTGCTTGCAGCAGATGTCTTAATTTTAAATGTTAAAATATTAAAAGTTAACACGACTCCATCATCAGTGAGCTGATGTATATAAATTGTGTTATTCATAAAACATACAATTTTTGTGTTAAGTATGTAACATGCACATGTATTTTGATTTGAGCTACTAAAATTATTATATTTGCTACTACACTGTACAACCACAATATCAGGTAAATGACTCAGTGCACATACCTATCATTGCTTATTTGAATCAATACTTTTGATATAGAGAATGCCTGTTTTCTTATTTTAAAAATTATAATTTGACTTTGAAAATGTTTGTAGAGTTGCAGTGACTATCAATTCAGCAACAGAACAACAATGTTAGTATTAGCAGAACAACTCCGCTCTCAATTAGAATCTTTACAAACTATTTTTTCTTCCATTTCACTGTCAATATTGTCAAAGTTACAGAAGAATAGTAACTTCTACTGAGTTAATAATAGCAAGGATGAATGTTTAATGTGATGGGATGTTTGAAGACAGCCTGGAAGGAAGATTGATATTTGCCTAAGTGAGAAATACTTAGAGTACAAAATATGTAAGAAACCGTGTAAGAAATGGCCACAACAGTTTCGATAAAACTTCTGCATGGTGGCATAAACCCAAATCTGAAATTTGCGTTTTCAGGCATCCCTTAGAGCACAGGAAGGTCTTCATCATCATGACACTTATGGGTGATTCTGCTAAAATAGCAAACATGCTGTTTTACGGTATTTGCTAATAATGATTTAGTGCTAAACTCTATACTTCGAGGACCAGTGGTTTTATTTTTGCCTCTAATATTGTCCTATATGGGTGGAATTACAAGAAGTTAAAAGGTCAGTTGCCACAGCTCAAATTCATTGAAACTAACAAGCTCTCCATTACATCAGACTGTAGCCTCCAGGCAGAAAAGTGTATTGTAAGTAGCGAAAGTCCTCTATAATCTTTATAAACCATAACAAAGACAGTGCTTCCAAAGGAATAGGTGGATTGGGTGGAATAATCACATTTCTGAAAATGTAACTCAGAATGCTGAGAGGTAGGATGGGACTGTCCTTGAACAGAAGTGGCCACTCACACTGCATGCTGAGTTGGCACAGAAGACTCCATTGCTTGTACTTAGCAACTTCTGAAATAACAGAAACCAGATGTGGTGTATTGGGTTTGCGTGGCAAGGTTTGGTAGTGGCGGGGCTACAGGGGTGGCTTCTGTGAGAAGCTGCTAGAAGCCTCCCCCATGTCTGACTGAGCCAGCGCCAGCCGGCTCCGAGATGGACCCACCACTGGCCAAGGCTGAGCTTATCAGTGACAGTGGTAGCGCCTCTGGGATGACATATTTAAGAAGGGGAAAACAAAACAAAACAAAAAAAACTGCACAATTGCAGCTGGAGAGAGGAGTGAGAACATGAGAGGAACAACCCTGCAGAGACCCAGGTCAGTGAAGAAGGAAGGGGAGGAGGTGCTCTGGGTGCCAGAGCAGAGATTCCCCTGCAGTCCATGATGAAGACCATGGTGAGGCAGGCTGTGCCCCTGCAGCCCATGGAGGTTAACGGTGGATCGGATATCCACTTGCAGCCCATGGAGGACCCCAAGCTGGAGCAGGTGGATGACCAAAGGAGGCTGTGACCCCGTAGGAAGCCCACGCTGGAGCAGGTTCCTGGCAGGACCTGTGGGCCCATGGAGGGAGGAGCCCACACTGGAGCAGGTTTGCTGGCAGGATATGTGACCCTGTGGGGGACCCACGCTGGAGCAGTCTGCTCCTGAAGGACTGCAGCCCTTGGAAGGGACCCACACCGGAGCAGTTTGTGAAGAACTGTAGCCCATGGGAAGGACCCACGTTGGAGAAGCGCATGGAGGACTGTGTCCCATGGGAGGGACCCCACACTGGAGCAGGGGAAGAGTGTGAGGACTCCTCCTCCTGAGGAGGAAGGAGCAGCAGAAACAATGTGTGATGAACCGGCCACAACCCCCATTCCCTGTCCTGCTGGGGGGAGGAGGTAGAGAAAAATTGGGAGTGAAGTTAAGCCCAAGAAGATGGGAGGGGTGGGTGGAAAGTGTTTTAAGATTTGGCTTTATTTCTCATTACCTTACTCTGCTTTCATTAATAAATTTCCCCAAGTCGTATCTTTTGCCTGTGATGGTAACTGCTGAGTGATCCCCCCTGTCCTTATATCAACCCACAAGCTTGTCATTATATTTTCTCTCCTGTGTTCTGCTGAGGATGGGGAGTGATAGAGTGGCTTTGGTGGGCACCTGGTGTCCAGCCAGGGTCAACCCACCACATGTGGGTAGGAGGTGACTATCAGGATGATATAGTTTACATTGACACGTTTTTTCTGGCCAGGATAATAGAAGGACAAACTATTCAGCTGGAGGAAGAGAGCTGCACCCTCTAAGGAGATATCCTCTCTACCTGGGAGGAGAACAAAGAATTGCAGACCAAGAATCAAGACGTACCAACAGTTCACATTTGCACTAAAGAAAGATACGTGTTTGTGAGAATGGTTTGTGAATGCTTTTAGGAGAAAATAGGCAATATAAGCCTTATATTTCTGACTACAATTAGTTTGAGATTAGTTTGTTTATCTGAGAGCAAAGGGCTTCAGAACTCACTTTAAAAAGTAGATTCTGATTCTGACTTAAAGTAACCTTAAGAACACTGAAAATTTTCTTGGTAATTTCTTGACCTTTTAGAATATGTGTTGTAGGACAGCCACAGGGATTGTCTGACTATAACAGCTGTCACACTGTGCCAGTATCCAGCAGATAGATTATCCAGCAGATAAGCTTATAAAAATATTATAATGGCATATGTATGAAGCGTGAGTTTCCATTAAATAAGCAAAACAATTCCAACAATGTATGCTTTTTCATATAGTAAATATAGAAATTTTTTATCTTTGATATACTTACCTAAGAAAGTTTAAGAAGTGCTTAAGGAAGGCGGTTCCTGTGCATTGGCATGTGTTGATTACAGATTGTTGTTTTCGTTAAAGCTACCTTTTTCATCCCCATTTCCTGGATTTTAAGTCTATAGGAGATGACGGTTCTAGCACATCACTGCCTTTATCATAGCAATTCCTGTGTATCTTAACTGATTTTTCCTGTTGATGTCTTATAGGAAGAAAATCCCTGTATTGTCTGTTTGGGGCTGTGGCAGTCCCCTAGCTATGATTGTTTTGTCTCTGTTAGTCCACTCAACAGAGTAATATTTTGGAAGGTGTCAGGAAAAAGAAACGACTAAGCATTTAGAATGTGTACATGATCTTAGGAAAGCTCAAAAGCCTTTTGTGTCTGATATTCAGAGATTTCACATGTCCAGTTTTACACCTACAAAGGAAATTATGTAAATAATTGCTCTGTACATGTAGTTAGAGAAATGCACTGAACTGCCTGTGAGATAAAATGCATCAAATACCTTCCATTGTATTTGTAAGTATGCTGGCTATACTCATTGCCCTTTGTCTTGCAACAGAATCTTCCAGCATTTCCATGGAAATTTGATAAGAACTCAGTCTTCTTTTTCTTATTTCTGTTTCTGTAGTGGTGCCCTGTAAATTAAATACTGAGGAATTAAACCGTCATTTTCAACAGCCAATTAACAATATTTACTGTATAAATATTGTAGTGATAATCAAAATCAGCTTTGTGCAGCATACCAGACTTTTCTTACACACTGAAGGTTTCTATTCCCGCAGGAAATTCTTTGTTCTTTATTGAGGAACTAAGTGGGAATTTTGTACAGTTCTACAAATAATCAACTGTGGGACCAAAGGTGGTTCTCATTTAAATGGATGAGTGAACAAAATTTTTGCTACGTATCTTTTTGCTAGTGATTAACATTATTCTTTCAAGAAAAAAATGATCAAAGTTGAAACCTGTCACCTTAATTTCCAGCAGCTAGTCATGTTAAATAAGTGCAAGTACACAAAAAGTGAACTATAATTTAAGAAAGTAAATTTGATACAAGAAACATCATTATAATTGTAGGAATTCATTACCTCTCTAATACTATGTGCTGCATTCCTAACCCAGTACATGCAGTTGGAAAATTTTATATGAAAAAGAAATCACATCTTATTTAATATTTCTTCTTCCTAATTCTCAACCACCACAATGCTCATACAGAATTTGTGATATATTCTTGCAATGAATATGCAAGTCCTCTCTGTTTTGTACGGCTTCTAATTACCTTTTCAAAGCAATAATACCCAGCCTAACATGTCACTACTCTGTAGCATGTAGATGTCCTTAGAGTTGCTTTGCTTTTCCTCCAGAGTGTGGCCTAGGTATCTAAACACATGAGTGGGATTAAAAAGTTCCTAAATCTTGGTTCCTGCTCTGCCACTGATTCTGTGATTCATGGAAACCACTCACTCTTTTTCTCATTATTCTGTCCCCATACAGAAAAGGAATAAAAATTCCTCAGAACTCATAAGGGATTTCAAGGTTATCTTTGTGTGAAGATGAAAACCTATTTTTGAGCATTCACTTGTGCTACTTCTTTAGAGAATACTCTTGAGTTAAATGGCTAAATCTTTTTTTCAAGTGAATGTATATCTGAAATAGAACCTCTAAGGTAATTTGATTGAATTTCTGGTATGAAGGTCTATATCAAGATAGGAGAGAAACAAAAATAAAGAGAAATATGTAACAGTAGTAATGAAATCTCAATACTTATTTATAATATTTTTCAATTTAAATACAGTGCTGTTATAGCCACCAAAATACCACACTGAATCCATATTAAAAGAATATGTATGAAAAAGCTTGATTTTTTTAAAGTTTGAAAGAACATCTGAGCTTACAGAAGTCTGAAACTGAGACTGAAGTGTAATGTAACTGCAAAGCTACATAGGAATTGTACATATTTTTCTCATGAAAGTTATGAGAAAAATTTTTTCAAGATAAATTCTGTAGAGGGTATTTCTATTAACTATCATGGGAGCAGTAACTGCATTCTGCTTAATTTTGCAGGTGTTTTCCTATACGTATTTCCAAGTTATATCCTTAGTTATATATCAAATGTCTACCTTTGTTGATGAGGTGGAACTATACAAATTAAATACAATTTATGTTTTCTTCTATATATGTGCTGATCTCTTGCTGAAGACAAGGCAAATATAATACTGTCCTGAGGCTCAGACATATGAGATTGAGGACTTTTTTTCCCCTTATGTTCTGTTATTTAGAAACTATTGCAAGTCTGTTCTCACAGCTCTAAGAAATGATAAGGCATACAGAAGTAAGCAGTACAAAAAAATTCCGTGCCTGAACCAAACTGGTTTACTTATAATTACCTCTGGTATAAGCTGACCAGTAGGTGAAGTTAGAGTTGAAGGTCCTCCAACCAAGGAAACTACTCCATTGCAATCCACAGTGCTGTGCATCTTCCCGTTTACTGGAAGGGCTGGTACCATTCTAGATGACACACTCGTCTGACTGATGTTACTGTTGCGCCGTTCTCCATGTCGATTTGGAACAAAGAGAGAATCTCTTCTGCTCTCATTGTCTTCAAGAGTGCTGTGCTCATCATCAGCAAAGTCATTTTCAGATCCTATATCCTTTGCTCGACCTCTGAAGCTGAAAATGCTTGTTTTGCTGTTGCGCCTTGGTGAGAACAGGGAACCACGAATGCTTAGCAAAGACTGTAAAAGATTTAAAACAAACCAAAACAGTACAGCATTAGAACTAAAGTTCTAAGTTCATGGCTTTTCAAAGAATACTTACAGTGCTGGAGGAAGAATAGTAACTTTTTTCTTCAATAGTATCAGTGTGTCCATTAAGGAATGTGCTCATTAGGGGATCTGAAGTAGAGGGGGAATATTCTTTTTAATGTAATGTAGCAGGTTAGAGGACAAGTTGTGCAGAAGTCGTAAGTAAGTTAGTTTTGAGGAAAGAAGGCAGGTTGAATTGATATGGACCTGTGACTCTGCTGGAGACAGTTCTTAACATCACTGTCAAGGTTTTGCAGGTATTTGTCTTTTATTCCTTCTTCTATTACAACAGCGCTAAAAATCTTTTACTCTTCTTGCCGTCTTCATCCCCTGGATTCCTAGGGATAACAACTGATAACGCTCACTGATCATTGTTTTGTATTCTATTTGCTAGAGGCAGAAGTGGTCTTAGGTTTGGTAGTCTACATCGATGTAAAGAAATTGTCTGCCGTCTTCACAATAGGCTCAATAGTGTGGGAACAACATATATATACTATTTATGCAGTACTATAGAAGACAGAGGCAACAGGTTGGGGAAGCTCTGGAGGTAGAGCATGAACATGACTAGTAGCGCTCTTGGACATAGCACTCTGGGGGCTATAGCAGGCTGCCCACCTACCAGAAGGGTCTACTTGGCCATCAGGCTTCTCAGAGCAAGCATTCACCAGGGACACAGTTACCTAAAGATATCCTCTTACAAATGAGAAAAATAAATCAGTGGTTGTTGGTAATTCATCTTTTAATTACAGTAGAAGCTAGTTAATGGAATGTTCTTCTCCCTTGCTACATATTTTATTAACAGCATTCATGAATAAATAAAATGATTACTAATTGTGGGAAAAAGAAACCCTGTGCTAAGCTTTCTTCAATTCTGCATTTGTACAAATCTTCCCACCTTGGTACATCAAAAACCTGGTTTGAGATGATTCTCAATTTTTCACTAGTTTTGCAGGTGGAAAGTGCTCATATGTAATAGCAGTGGTTTTTATCCCAGGATAATTAAAGTGAAAGTGAAAACTGCACTACAATATATAAGCCTATATTAATACTGTGAAAACCAAACACTGAAACTATACATACATCAATCCCTATGTAACCCTGCATATGCATACTCAGATTTATACATGCACACACATAATGTGTGTGCTGAACTGGTAGTACTGCCTGTTATAAAGGCTGGCAGGTTTTTACCATTGTGAGATGCTTTTTTTTTTCTCTTACAGCTATACCAAATTTTAATAATTTGGTCTGAAATTTTCTATGCTGGCTGTCAGCCTCAGGCTGAGTGACTTGAAGAATATCAGCCAAATGGCTTTGCTCACCCATTTATGCAAACTTGGCTGGAGAAAAAGTACTGTTTTTCTTATCCTGAAAGACAATTTTATCTAAAAAAAAGCTCTAGCTGCTATAGAGCATGACACTGATGTCTGACAAAGTGGTAAACTAATTACTGCACCCTTTGTACATTTCTTTGTAAATGTATTTGGCCAACCTACAGTTCTTCAAAAAATCACACGCTCACTAGGTTTCGTCTGACTACCACTGCTACCCTTGTTTTTTTAGAGAATGTTTCCATGGCTGCTGTGTTTTGTTTGTAGTCCAATCTTTCCAATATGTGTTATCATGCTCTGAGCACAGCTAAATGGATCAGGCTCCTCAGGGATTTGGGAGGAGTAATGCCTGCTCTGCAAATTCCTGCTGGATTAAGACAAAAGATATAAGCCAAAATGGCTGCAATTCTAACACACGTGGAGGCAGAAATATATGTGTCCACATGCTCCTGGGAAGTAAGGTCTGAAAGGAAAGCTTGTCTTTTCTTGCAGGCTGCATCATTCATTTGCACATGGAATATTGTGTCAAAGGACAAAACTTCTACAGGGGCTGACTGGGCAGATTATCTCCCCTTACCACTCTGCTGCGTCGTTTCATGCTCTGCCACCCTGTTTCACCAGGGAGCTAACTGGATGGCTACAAGACAAATCAGCTCTTCCTTTACCAGTTCTACTGCCTGTAATCCTTCCACTCTTGTGGCAGCTCAGTTTTATTTGTTATATACAAGCAGCCCTTGCCCTGAAACATTTTTACAACTGCAAAAACAATTACCAAGACAGTCTTTAATTAGTAAACAATCCTCAATTAGATTATTTGCTTGATACAATTGTCTTTGTATTTTAAAATTTTAAATTAATTAAAATATGATTTCAGATTGTCACTTATTTCCTGCCTGCTGTGTAATTCATGATGTCTCAAGATGAGCTGTTTCCTGTCTATTTCACCATTTCCTTCTTTTCTTTCAAATCTAAGACGTATATAATATTTGTTTTAACTTGACTTTAACAGATTTTAATTATTTATTCGGCACTGTGAATTCACATTATTTTTAATGTTACCAAAAGTAATTTGAAATGCCTTGCTTTCCTAAGCTTCTTAAGTTTCTGCAGAAGTTTCACAGTTCTTCATGACAATTGACAGGACGTAAGCTTTCTGAGAGTTTCAGAGTATGAACAAATACATGCAACCATGTTTTCCTGTATGTTAATAAAGCTACAGAAAGTTTATTATGTATGGAATTCTGTCTTAAATTCTCCTTCTCTTAGTATACATGCTTCTGTATTAAGTACTTTTTCCGTGCACCAAAAAGTGTATTTAATATAAACATAATATACTCCTTAATCAGTCTCTTCACCTGAAGTATATAAAAGAGCATCAGGAATTTAGACTAGACAACGGAGAGGCCTATTATCAAGCTCAGGACTAGCAGCCAGAAATTCCTTTCTACTCAGACTCTGTCAGTGACTCTTTAGCATTGTCAAGTCACTCGCCATCCTTACCTATGAAGTATGGACACATATATATGGGGGGCAGGGCTGTGCAGTCTAAGATGAGATCTTCAGCTGCAGCTCCTTTGTATCAGCCTGACTCAAAGCCCATTCCAATTAATGAAAGACTTTTTAGAGCAACTTTGACCCAAAACTAATAGTACATTTTATTAGATTGGAAATACACTTTTACAATATTACTCAAAGGAGTTGAGATAGACTTAATGATTAGTTTTTCTTACATTTTATGTATTTCTTATCCAGAGAACAACCTGGTCATTCTTCTTAATTACAATAAACATTCTTTCACTTCCTTAGAAATGCAAATGTGTTCTTTTTCAGACCAGGCATCATCTCTTATATTTGACTAATTACTGAATCTTTGTCCCAAATCAA
Organism: Phalacrocorax aristotelis; assembly: GCF_949628215.1. Taxonomy (NCBI): domain Eukaryota; kingdom Metazoa; phylum Chordata; class Aves; order Suliformes; family Phalacrocoracidae; genus Phalacrocorax; species Phalacrocorax aristotelis. The sequence goes on from NC_134280.1 coordinate 21,225,472, forward strand.
GCTTTCCTCCCCTCAGTGCATATATTTCAGTATGAAGTGTTTCTGCCACTGAATCTCATATTTTATATGAGTCTGTAAAATAACACACTTGGTATGAACATTAAATAAGATAAACATTGTTAGTTAAACAGGGGTAGTAATGGTAGGTAAATGTCATCTATTGGCTGAGACCAGACAGGATCATTTTGAAGAGATGCATTTTGAGTGATTTTTCCACAAATACACTTACTGTGTGTACACTTGAAATAAGCAAAGGATTCATTAAGCAAGAGAAGAGATCCTTTGATTTAAGGGAGTAGAGCTTTGAAGGTTGGACAAAATTATTTCCAGGTGTCCTTCCTAAACTATTTTTTCTATGATTGCAATGATTGTCCATCTTGTATAATGAATTTCTAATGAAAAAGGAGAGTATGACTAAAATCTTATAAGCCCAAACGATCCCTATATAGTTTGTCTTTATTGTGGAGTACTAGAGCTACTTTTCTCATAATCTACTATTTAAGGAAGCTAATTAAGGAAAACAATAGAAACTAATGGTGGTGTGGAATTTCCTATGCAGGGTATTTTCATGATGTGGTCTGCTAAAAAAACCATACATATTTGTATAGTTTTGAAATGGATGAAGAACAGAGAACCTATGGTTTGTTAATGCAAATATGAGAGTACTATATCAAAGAGCCTTTGATTCTTTCTCCAGTCTACCAGATACATCTTCAGAAATACATTTTCAGAAACATTTTAATGATGTTTACAATTATCCTTGGTAGGTTCTTTTTATCCCTTTGCTAATAGAATGGGTCAAACCATATCAAACTGTAACACTGTTAACGTGCTACCACTTGATTTCTCCTACACTCACGTTTTACATAACTTCCAATATGTAAAGCTGCTGTAATGTCAGTCAAAACCAAATTGAGTAGATGTACATGATTTAATAAAAAAGAGTGCTGTACCTGGTGAGGAGATGTGAACCTTTTTTCATATGTCAGTTGACTTCCTTCTGTGGAGAAGCGGAAACTTTTCCTTCTGATACTGTCCTCTGACTCGGACTTGGGGAACTTATCAATATCTCCTTTGTCCTCTGCTTCAGACATTTCTTTCTGTCTTCTTTTTTTCCTTCTGTTTCTTCTTTCTTTAGCACTCTTCGAGCTCAACTTTGATGCTTCTGAAGAACTTTCCAAGAGTTCTCCTAATCCCCCTACACCACTGAAATCTCTTGATGCAACTGATGCTGCTGCTACTGCTGCTGTTGCCTGTCAGATTATAAAGCAAGGTATTCTTAGTAGACCAAAAATGAATAATTTTATAGGCTTTTATCAACTGTTTTTATTATCACTGTGGTAATACTGCTGGTTGTACACCCCTGAGTATCCAAATATACACAAACAAATTGAACTGAAGATAAACTATTGTGTTGTATAACTCCTCACAGTTTAGTAGCATGAGCTACTTGAAGCATTAACTTCAGCAGACCAATAACATTACTATTCCACTATTCCTTAAAGTCTTGCTGCAGAAGACACTGATCTAAAATTCAGGTAGTCAGAAAAGTATAAACATGGTGCTTTTTCATGTATTTCAGACCTGCTTCCCCATTTTCTCTCGAGAAAAGCCCCACATCATGCTCTACTTAGGCTGATTCTGAGTCCTTACAGAGAAAACTAATCCCTAATATCCACCATATAAGTTAATGCATCATAATCCAACTAGCAGCCTACAAGTAGTTGAATCCAGGCTCGCCTCACTGTTTTCACAGCAAGGACACTCCCCTTACTTTCATTCTACCTTCACTGGCAACAGACACACCCTCTAGATGTGTCTTCCAGCCCTAACTGCCTCTTCATGTTTCCGCCCCCCACGTTTCCCTCTGTAACAGCACTCTAGGTCTTTGTTATAGATACAGAAACGTACATTTATTGCCTGTTGCTGCTGTGGCCATAAAGAAGAAAAAGTTTAGGTTTCTCCTGTGATGAAATGGGATGAGATGACTTACTGGAGTGAAGAGCCATCCAAAAACTTGGGACCAGTATCTTCAACTACAGTGGTCAGCCTACCTGATTTGGTTCATTAAGGAAACTGGTTCATTTAGTCATCAAATAAAGGACTAATTGAGAGTGTCTCTAGTACTCTTCCTAGAAAGAATTGTCTGGGAGATTGCTATGAAATTCTGCATTGGAAAATATGTTTGGGAAGTTGATAGGCTGCTGTGAGCTTACAAAAAGGGTGGTGTGATAAACGGCAAGAGACTACGGTTATATAACAAAGATGACTAGTGATTATCCGGCAAAACATATTATATTCAATGCCAAGTATTTCAGGAATTGTGAGATATCTCTTCCCAGTGGGAAAGGATAGTTTGAAAGATCACAGTATGAATTAATGGCTTTCTGCACCACAATATACAACCCATGCTATATAAGTTGACTTGATACAGACTTTTTCTGCTAATTGGAGTATAAAAAGGATTCTGAAGTGTTTATTAATTAAAAAAAAGTGATACTTAAAATTTTGTCGTACTAATTTCAGAATTTAGTTCTTTAAATGCTCTAACAGAAACAAAGGCAGCAGATACTGAGTCATCACCCATCCACTTCATAATACTAACACCAAAGGTCAAACAAGTGGAGCAATCCAAAGACCACCGTGATGACGTAGGTTTGCGAACGAATAGGTTCAGCATCAAGGGAGTGAAGAGATGGGTCCCACACTCATTTCCATCTCGGCAACCAATTCAGCAGCTCAGTGATCCACCTTGTAATGCATACTTTCTGCTAATATTTTAATGTACAAAGGGATCTTGGCTGTAATACTGCTTTTCTTATAATAAATTGAGTGGGCATTCATTTTAAAAAGTAATGACTTTCTAGGCCCTTTATCCAATCTTCCTTGTAGTCTCTGTTTCATATGGTTCTATTTTTCTTCCTAATCCTGGATCAGCTTTGTCTCTATTTCCACTCTTAAAAAGAAAAACATCTACATAAGCGTCGTCTTATCTAGATCTTATCTAGATATCTTTTGATATAATGTAATTTAGTGCCTTTTATGAATGAAAATATAATTTTTTTAAAAAAAGTGCTCTGCTGATATTTGACTTGTTTTTATTTTTAATTTTGCGGAATTCTGCTTTTTCTTTAGTGATTTGGAAGAGATAAGGTTTAATGACTAAAATAGACACATGCTAATTCGATTTCACAGGTCATGCATAAAGCTTTCTTCTCAAGAAAAAGATGGAGAGTTTTAATTTCTATTAGCACCTTACAGAATCATTCTAACTTAGTGAAAGTATCTGCAAAATACTACTAAATCTATAATTTCATAGAAGATTCTAATTTGCTAGCATTTTATAAACATAGTCCTGTTGAAAATTAGTATATGCTAGATGAAAAGCAATAGATAATCAGTCCAGAAATCAGACAGATGTCTGACTCTTAGAGCTGAATTCCTGCATGTATTTTACTTTCAGATAAGAAAACCGCACACGAAAATATCTATTAAAATGTCTTTTTCTCATAAAACTTTAAATAATTTTCTTCTCTTTTCAAAGAAAACAAAGATAACTTTAAAAGAATTCTGAAGTAATATCTTTGTTACAAATATTGCCAGTCTGTTCCAACTTTATATAACGTTCTGACTGACTTCACTGTGCTTGAATTAGGGATATGCTTAAATACCTTACTGGATAGAAACCTAAAAGAACACTGACTACAATTCTTCTCTCTATTTTCTGAATACTGGGGAAGAACTATTAAGTGCAGCAAGCCTGGAAATTTCACTCAGAATATAAACCAGAAGCAATGTCACTAGACTTTCTTCATGCTGTTCATAAGACCTGTAAAATAAAAGCATCATGAACTATCCTACTTAAAGTCAGGTTCCTAGGATACAATTATCACAAATATTTTACTGTTACACCTTTTTGGTAAACTTAGTAGTGTTCTTTTCTGTACCATGAGCTTGCTTTTTTTTGCTATTTATTTGGTTAGTTCCTGATTTTCATTGGCTATTTCCACTTTTATAACTTGCATGGTAGACAAGACTTTTTTCTTTCTGTAATTCATTGCACAGCTTATACATGTTCTAATTCATAGGTTATTATCCTTGCCTTCAGAATAAGGCTGTTCAGAAAGTACAGTTTCCATCATTACCTGAGCTTCTTCTTGTTGCTTCTTCAGTTGTTCCAGCATCTGTTGAAATTCTGCCTCTTTCTGCTCTGCTTCTTCCATGGTTGCTTGATTCTGTTCTTCATAGGCCATGGCGACCACAGCCAAGATCAAGTTGATGAGGTAGAAAGAGCCCAGAAAGATGACCAGAACAAAAAATATCATGTATGTCTTCCCAGCAGCACGTAGTGTCTAGGGAGTAGAAAGCATATCTATACATTACTCCACCACTTACCATTGTTACTGCAACAGCATTATGCTTTTAGCTCATGTACAAATAAGCCTATTTATAACTTTGTATGTCACCTAAAGTTTACTTTTTATGTCATAAAAATTTCTTACCAGCTGATACAGGTTCTCCCAGAAGTCCTGAGTCATTAGCCGAAATAGTGACAAAAAAGCCCAACTGAAGGTGTCAAAACTCGTGTAGCCATAGTTGGGGTTTCTACCAGCTTTCACACATATATATCCCTCTGGACACTGCCTATGTGAAAACCAAACAGGAGGCACTTAGTCATAACTTTTATTTCCTTCTAGAACATATTTATTATCATTTGGAACAATGTGCATTATTTTTTTCCACAGCAAGTCAATGAATTAGAATTAAATTCATTCAGAAAAAAAAAGTCCTAAGAAATGAACTAATAAGAGAGTAAATGAAAAATACCCCTTCCATCGTTCACTGGTTGAAATGACCTAGATATTTAAATTCTTCTCGGTTACATTTTGCAAATAGAATCTTTATTCCAGATGAATAATTTCCTGGCAGAAATAATTGCTAAAATGTTGTTAAGGTTACAGACAGATTAAACAATATTATTAGCTAAATCCAATTGTTCAGTTAAGGATCTCCTGCATAATGCCGAGAAGTTTTTTTTAATAAGCTTCTTCACTGTTGCCAGGTAGGTTTCGGAGTTCAGCTAACAGTTCTAGGCTTACAACTGGCACAGGTGTATGGCAGAATTTCCCAGTAACGAAAAAGTGTCAGGCTTGAAAAAAAGGATTCAGACTTGAACTATGAAGTCACTGCTGTGCTTTCTTAATATTTTACGTATTCTCTTTCTCAGTTCTACCCTTTGCTTTCATCCTATGTTCTTCAATCAATACATCTCCAAAAAAGACTTTACAGGAGTTCAAATTTTATCACTAATGCCAACATCATTTTCCAATCAAGCAGGACAAAAAGCTATTAATGAGTATTTTGTTTAGCCAGAGAGTGAAATATTTTGACTTAAGTAAGAAATCATTGTTTAGCAGCAAAACTGTAAATTCTGTAACACTGCTGAATATGGACTTGCAACTGCTATGGATAGGTTTCATGTTATTGCTTTTTCTACGGAACATAACAGAGGATTTTTGAAAGGGTCTTACCCTGCATCAGAGCTATTACCACAAAGTAGGGCATCTTTTTGTCCTTCCAAAATGTAAAAATGAGCTGTGTAGAAAGCATTAGAAATATACATGAATAAATCAATCGGACATGAAAGTACTACAAACTAAAATAAAAATAAATTGTAATAAAATCAAAGTCACTATCTGCTGATCGCTCTGTAGTTTGTTTAGGAACCCTTTGGTTATTGTACTTGTTTATTATATGTAATTGATCTTTGTCAGTCAGTGACTGTAAGCAGAAATATAAACTGTTTAATATTCTTTGTTCACAAATATATTAAAAATAGATACATCAGTCATTCTTACTTTCATCCTCAATGTAATCCTTCCAGTTAAATGTGCTCACTGTCATATTAACAAATGTACCATTTTCATCCATTGTGCTATTAAAGTAGGAAATAACAGTTGTTTCAAAAGTAGAATTGTCTGGAGGCCACTGCAGGCATTTATTCCTCAAGTTGCCCATGAACAGCTGCAGCCCTATTAGTGCAAATACACTCAGACAAAACACAGTCAGGATCATAACATCCGAGAGCTTCTTCACAGACTGAATTAGGGCTCCTACAATAGTCTTTAGGCCTGCAAAGAGAAAAGTTCCATAGATTTATCAAAGAGTATCTTTGCCCTTCCCATATAATTAAGATGTCATGCAGACACTTGAAAGAAATTATTTTTTATTTCTCAAAAAGTAAAGCTTCATGAGCAGCCTCAGAGCTTGTGAAGATGAATGAAAGAAAAAGATTCCTTTTTATGAATATGCAATGTACATATATTCCAATAAATAACATCTAATGTTATTCTCAAGCAGGAAATTTTATCAATCGTGCTTTCCTGTTACAGATTTTACTTCTTAATTTTGCTATGCATTTAATGTTCTGCCAATAATTCACTTTCCAGTTAGTATTAAATATGACTTCACAATAGCATGAAGATATTATGAGACAGAATTGCAAGTAATTTGTCGGAAAAAAAATCATTTGTGTTCGATAAATTTTCCTGTGCAATATTTATCACCTTTATGGTAGCTTTTTTGTAGTTACTTGGTTGCCCTTTTAAGACTAATGTCAATTTTACGTGGTAAAATAAAGGAAAAAATTCAAAATCAAGAAAGCCATAGCGCTAAAGCTTTTTTAATGTAAAAGAGACAACTTGTCATAATAAAATGTGGAAAAACAAAGCAAAATAACCCATAGGCCTCATATTTTATGTTTCATGCAAGAATCTGTTAAACTCAAAGGCTGATTTTGCAAAATAAAAGAAGCTAATGCTGAAAAGGCAAAGAATCATAATCCGTGCTTATGATCCATGCCTTTTTTTTTTTTTTTTTTTTTGCAACACGAGCAGTGAACAGCAAGACTCATGCTCAAAAGAAGTGAATTAAACTTCAATGGAACAAAAGTCAGCCTCGGTGTTTAACCTCGCTCTCACCTGGAATGACTGATATTGTTTTCAAAGCTCGGAGAACTCTGAATGTTCTCAACGCTGAGACATTGCCCAGGTCCACAAACTCTGTCACATATCTGTAATAGGGGAGTTCACACACAAACACAATGACAGCACACAAATAACAGTTGGAGATACAAGGGGCCTAACACCTTACACCAACTACTTCTTACCTGGAATTACAGAAATAGTTTTCAAAGCTCTCAATACTCTGAAAGTTCGAAGAGCTGAAACATTGCCTAGGTTTACAAATTCTGTTACATACCTGTAGGATTAAATCACAGTTATTCAGAATTGAGGCAGAGCTTATACTAATTATGTGGGTCTTCAAAACCTCTGTGGCAATATTAGCAATCATACTTCAAAATTTACCTGTCTCTTCACTACACCTTGCTTTTAAAATTATTTATTTTCCTCAATTTTGCTTAAATGTCATTGAAGTGAAACTCACTGATTTGTATTTCAACAGCTATGTAAACTAATTAGCTTGTAATAGGACGGTGACATGAAATCAAAGGAATGGCTTCCATTCTGGTGAGCAGGAAAACGTAGGACATGAAATTAGTGTCCCTCAGCAGTAATTACACTAGCAGCTGACAGTCTGTGCTGGCTCCTGCCATATTTTACCTTGATTTATGAGTACTAATATGTGTGATACGGTGTCTAAACTTCACAGGTTGCGGAAATTAAATCCTTAAAAACCAATATATTTATTATAATAATATTTGCCACTAATTTCATGCCCTAAAAGCTTAAAAAGTTCTTGAACCACTTACGCCATTAAAATGACACTGAAGTCAAGCCAGTTCCACGGGTCTCGCAGAAAAGTAAAACCTTCTAAGCAGAAGCCTCTTGCAAGAATTTTGATAAGTGATTCAAAGGTATAAATTCCAGTGAAGGTGTACCTGAAAAGTATCAAAGCAGGAATAACGGATTTTTGCATCATTATGCTATAGACTGTGTCATTCTTTATCAAAGATGTCTTACAAGAAAAGAAAAAGTATTTAGAAGGAGGAAATCATTAATGTAACTTGTCCCAAACACTTAAGAATGTAATCATTGTTCAGTAGATGAAATTTTAACCTGAAACATATGTACTATTCATTTTCTAAAAGGTTGATTTAATCCCAGTTTTTGTGCTTTCAAATAACTTCAGGTTCCAGTATTTATAGATACATTTCGGATTTTGATATTTATATGTACGTTCTCTGGCACTACAGGGCTGCCTCTTTGCTTGCATTCACAAGTCAGGTGTATGTCTAAATGTTACAAAAAATGAATAATTTTTTTTTATTTAAAAATCAGAGTGTTTTGTGAAAATAATGTCTGGATAATGACTATACTCATGCCTATAAACCAGGTTTATTTCATAAATAATCACTGAATATAAGAAAGCATGCCCAGAGTGTTATTCTTGAAGATGTGGAGCATGATTACCGATTTACCTGGTGTGGCAACAACCACTCATTTAAAATCATAGAATAGTCAGTTACAACCAGCATAATGCAGGGACTTCCTGAGACCCATGTGGGTCTGTGTGGCCCTCCAAAGTAAAGGCAATCTACCTACAGACCCTACTGCTCTCCTTTAAGACTCTCAGCAACCCTAACAAGCCATAGTCACTGTTGAGCGTACTGGGAATGGGTGAACACTAGTGCAGTTTCTAGATATAGCATACAGAGTAAGATCCCTTAATGCAGCGAAATAAATAAATAGAAATCAATAATGGCTATTGGAGAACGTGAGGGAGTGAAAGAAACTACAAGTGGCTAGAATTAGGTTTTTCATTAGTAGTATTACTTCAAAGAACAGAATATTTTAAAGAAAAACGTGTATCTGTATTTTGTTAGAGAACAAACATGCATGTATAACCATGAACAAGAAAAAGAAACAGAGATACTCTGTCATTTCCTTACTTCAGTAAGTTCTTTGTTTCTCCTTCATAGGTAAGGCCCTTTCCTCAGTGGTTTGAGCTTCTTGCACCTTGGGTGTTGTGTGTCCTTGCTGTGGATGGCACTTGTGAGTTCACATCAGTGAGCCACGATGGATGTCCCACTGTGCTAAGATCATGGATACTCAAGCAATATATGGCTGGCCTCACCAGTGGCGTGCCACAATTTTACTGCACATTGAATTTCTGGAGCTCGTTTTCCAATTTACAGCTCAGAACACCCAAGGACAAGAGCTCGTGTTTGTAGAATTCAGACATTCCTCAGACACAATTTTAAAGACCAAGGCATTACTCTTAAACCATTTAAATTATTCAGGAGGAATCCAGAAAGACATTGATGATCTCATGGAATCTGATTCTTCATGACTCTGGAAAAGCCCATTCTGACATGCAACTTTCAAAATTTCCTTCTTGTTTGGAGCCACATGTAGTAAAAATGAAGAATTAAAAATGTTTAACTTACTCTACATTCTTTGTCCAGTCCGGGGGGTTACTCATGGTCATAAATACACAGTTGGTCAAAATAGTGCACATGATAAGCATGCTGAATAATGTAGATTATAGTCAAGGGATGTAACACAGAAAAACATGACAGTTTCATAGCACTGAAATAATTAAAAACATTAAGTGTATAAAAATATGTACAAAAAAGGTGAGATTAAATAAAATCTGAAAATAAAGCTTTGCATGTAATTTTATCTATTTTAAATGGTATGCCATCTGGCATGTTATAGTGCACTTACTGTAAAACAATGCATTACTTTTATAATTGTGGCAGGTTTAGGATTTAAATGAAACTTAAACACATCCTTAAGCCTGTAAAAATATGAAGTGGGTACCGAAACGCTGTTACTCATTGAAGCCAGGGGGATCATTCTAAAAGATCGTTAGGCAAAGGTAGGTTGTTTACGCCCAAGTTGTTCTTTGGACATGACTGAAATACATTTGAAAATATTTTCTTTTATTCTGACCTGGATCTTTTATAGGACACCCACCCCAATGCTGAAAACACAATGCTGAAAAAGTATGCCTGAAAAAGCAGCTCTTTGCTCACGCTCTTTTGTCCTTGCTAAGTGAGTCTAGTTCATGAATGGTACTACTGGTCTTGGTAAAAGTGTGACCTTAGATATGTTCAAGTGCAATGGTTTGTTACTAATTTGGCTTTAGCTGCAGGGCTTAATATGGGATCAGGTCTCCTTTTGTATATAAAGCCTGATATTTAAACTCTGACAGCTTTAGGTGGTTCAGTAGAGAATTCTCTTGGTAGGAATGAAGATCATACTGCAATTTACATGTGATATTGCTGCTTTTTAAGTGTGATCAGCATATGTTTAGTTAGCATAATAAACCCACATGGACTTAATTAGTATATCCATATAAAAAGTATTATTTCATTAATTATAAAGTTTTAAACTACAATCCTTAAATCAACATTAAGAAAAAAGGATATGAATGTACCAAAATCTTGATAGCAATTTTTCTGATGGGATTAAAAGGAGTTAAAATGTACAAGGCAGATGTGGCACTGAATCGGAAAATTGCCTTTCCCTTATTCAGTACTATGAAAGTCTGCAAAAAAGAAATACAAAATTAAAATACGGTGTTGACTTCATAAATGCCTTTACCTCCTTCTAAACGATTCCATTTTCCGCATAGGACGTTCAAGTTCCATTCTACAGTCTACCTGTGGTAGGAAAATAACTGATTTCTATGAATACAGTGGATTAAGCCTTCCACAGCCAGTTTTCCAATGTGCTACATTTCCCAGCACGTGGACTGAATTCCGATATTATTAAAATTGGTAAGAATTATCAGTACCAATGTCAGTTCATCAGTAGTAGCAAAATGTGACATTTCATTACTAAAACATTTTCAATTTTATTTAATGATGATTAAAGTCAGAGTTACAAATTAATGAAATACATTCTACCTTGTGAGCAAACACTAACAAAACCAAAACAACAAATGGGTAATTCTAAATGCCAGTTTGTATTTGGAATAAATACTTGACAGAATTATATACATATATACGGTGACAAGGACAAATATCTGTCACTAAACAATTAACAATAATTTTAAAATACTTTTGCTTTCATTTTAGATTTTTAAACACTGCCAATATAAATTATATGTATCTTCTAAAAATGTTTCCGCAAAAAAATAAAGAGTATATCGCCAGCTGACATCATTCTGAGCAGTCTGAGACAAACACACACCAGAATTTGGCATCTTATCACAACAAATTTTTTATTTAAAAAAATACTGTGGTTTTTTTTAACAATATGCTCTTATTTTCCTTATATGTGAGCACCAAAATTAAGTAGTTATTGTCTTTTGAAATTTGACCTGATAAAGCTACAGTTCGTGTTCACTTTCATTCTGTTCCTGTTGGTGGTCATCGCCTAAGTGTTTTCATTTTTATTCCAAGTGTATTTGTGTGTGAGGTTTACTTGCATCTTTGGTGCTGTTTGAAATTTCTTCAGGACATGACTATTCATTCCTTTTGCTCTTTGTCAATGGTAATGGCTCTGCTTTGTGCTACCATAATAGAGTCTTTGTTATGCTCTCAGCAGAGCTATATAGTATCACTGTTCTCCATGTTGATTTCCATTCTCTGTAAAAACTTGGCTGTGATTATAAAAATGCTGCCCTCTCTGTGGCCTTTACTGCCTATCTGGTCTGCCATTCCTGGGAGAAAAAGCAAACCTCCCTACAGTGGGAGAGAAGACAGGTAAAGGAGTGTTGCCTGTTCACAGAATAACATCAAGCGTAGCATTGAGAATGACAGAGAGCGAACTTGCACTCACTGGCATTTCTCTCTGCCCTACAGTTCATCACCCAGCTAGAAATGGTGGCAAGATGTTGCCTGTCCCAAGGTCACCGCTGCAGCAGAGCCTGAAGACAGACTCCAATTCACATACGTTTTTCCCTGCATTGACAAGTCAATGACTGAGAGCAGTTTCTGCTATAAACTGGAGGAAGGATGACTAATTCTAGTTCATCATTTAAGATGTCCATTTGTTTTCTGTTGAGCACATTAGGCTGGTACGTAACATAAGTACAGATGTCACTCGTGACAAAAGATTTGCTAATTACTCTCACAGACTAACAAGCCCACCAGTAGCCTGAGTTCTTACTTTTGTTCCAAAAAATCTGACTACAATTTCTGATCCCTGGAGGTTAGAAAGTATATTTCAGTACTTCTCAGGTTTTTTGATACTTCAGTTGTAGAAGACTTGTTTAGAGAACTTTAGTCCTGAACTTATATATGCACCTTTATGCCTGAATTATTTTGCGGCTAGTCAAGAAAAGGGCTTAGTGCACACGATTCTATTGTAAGTGAGAATCTGTACGGAACTGTTGATATAACCAAAACCATATAAGTGAAAATAACCCTTGGCAACACTCCCTCTCTGAGCTTTCATTTCTTTAAATTTCCTTAATAATGTTAATACTTGTATTATCTATAGCACTGTTTATTTAACTTTGGCAACTGTTAGGTTATGCAACTACACATGGATTCTGCCTTATTTTCCATTCCTATTACTGAAGCCATAATTTTAAACACAAGTTTTGCAAACCAAAGCCAACCACAAGTTTAGCCACAAAATTGACAGCACTGTTGGCATGATTTTTCCTAACAAAATAACTCTCTTTACAGTTTAAAATAGTTTATGTCTTTTTTTTTTTTTATAGTTGCTCAACATCCACATTCTTATCTGGATGGTAGCCTGGAATGCCTCAAGCTGCCACCAAAGCAACTGTGTCCGTTTCCTTCTCTGTTTCAGAAAGATGAGGAAAGACAATCCCAAGCACTTGCCCATAAAACACCTTCCACATTTTTGAATTTCTGATTATTATCCACTGTTTCATCTTCCTTCACGTTCCTTACCCACAACACTTTGCAGGTCTATCATAAACTGGGAGAACATCTTCATGCTGCTAAAGGAGCATGCAGAAACAAGCGCACAGATTACAGAGGAGAACCTGCTCTTACTATCAGCTGTACCTTTTACTAATCGGCGCAGGACATACGGTATTTTTAACTATTCCAAGGCTGGACTATTTCAGATCCTGGAATAATTTAACAGAGTCTGCAACTAATCCCAGCGATATGCAAATACGCTTGTTTGTTCCTTGTCTTTCTCTTAAGTCGTATAAAGGTAGTCTGTTTCCAGACTCTATGTATCATTGCAACAAGACCAAAAACCATATACTTTACTGCAGAACCTGACTTTTAAAAAGGTCAAGGGGCAAACTTTTTACTTGGATGGATTTGTTTGAACTAACCTTTCTATCTCCAAATCCCTGGTTTGCGGATCATGTGAAAATGTGGACTTCGTATGACTGTGCAAATCAGAAGGGGAGTTTAAATTCTTCATGAAGCATGACTATGACATTAATGGTCCAACTGTGTTTATAGCCTCACACACATAACTCAGGAACATTACTTTTCTCTCAGAACACCTAACTCTTTGCTCTGCTCTTTCTGCATAAAAACTCTGTTAGTCTTCAGAACAACAAAACTGGTTTTTTTTTCAATTTTTCTCAAAACCTAGCTTTTCTGTGGTGTCTGCCAGAAAATTCTAATTGACAGCTGTTGACAGAGAGCTATCATAGCAATCCGAAGCACCTCAAGCAATAGTTTTCACTGTGGTAGTTTTATATGACCCAAGATTTACAAAGAGTCTCTACATGCTACAGATATATATAGATAGATATTTTATACATATATAGATATACGTTTACATATGTTACATAGCTATAACAGAAGCTAAGAATACAGTTACAGTCCTTTATCTCACCAAATTGGATGGATGCTACAACCATCTCCACTGCAAAATCATGCTTGGAACACTTCGTTCATCATATCCAGTCTCACTGCTACATGGAAATCTGGAAAATTCAGTCACGTTCTCAAGTTCAGGCAAGCTCAAGGAAGCTATATATTCCTTACACTAAGGTAAATAACAGTAACTCAACGGAAGCTGAAGGATTCACAAGATAGAAGAGCATAAATTAGTTCTGCTAGATGAAAGGATGTTTCTCTATATTTAGTGGCTTGATGGCTCTAACCATCATATTTTGTGATTAAACTTTTCTAATGTAGAGAATTATATTCTATTTTGTACAAAAGATTATTCACTCACTTTTTTATTGATATAATATGGGTCCAGGTCTTCCAAAGGTTCAGATACCATTCCTGGAGGTATGTCACCATAAATAAATGGCAGTGTCTTTCCTGCCTCCAAGTCACTGTTTGGTTTTGGACCATTTTCATCATCATCATCTGTATGTTCTTGCTTAGGCTTTTTAGCTTTTTCTTCTGCAGAACGCTTTTCAATAGCGGTGAGAGAATCTCTAGTAAAATAGCGGAAGCTTTCAGGTCCTGGTGGTACCAGCAGTGCCTGTGCCATGTTTTCATCCTGCAAATTTAATTACTTTTAGCCTCTTGCATAAGAATGACCTATAAAATAAAATAAGATAATTTAGGAAAACTAGATTGTAACAACAGAAAAAAAACCCAACATTTGCTCGGAAATGCTTTCCAGGCCTGAAATAGAAGCAGCATATTTCAAAGCTAAATAAAAGTTAAAAGCAACTGCTCAGAATTAATTTAGATATTTTATAAATTATTTTGCAGCTTTTTCCTGCTGGTCCAGAAAAATACACTGCTTCTGCCCACAAACACTGCTTTGCCTATGTTCTTAGACTCTCCCAGTTAGAGCAAAATACTAATACAAGCTTTTTAACAGTATATCTTCTTTTAACAGCAAGTATAAATGCATATTCTATGAAGTGCTCTTGAAAATTGTAAACCTATATTTTACGAGTTAATACATTTTATCTCCCTGTATTTTTTCAAGTATCAGTAATCCAACTTCATAAAAGTAAATACTTTCATTAAATGAAAAAGAAGGTTTTGTACGATTAATGCTGTTTAAATACAGCAACTGAATTATGGGAGGAATGAGCATAATTCTTTTTTACTGACAGTTTACTGTGCTGAAGGTTAATGTTAGATACCGAAGTAGGTTAGGTTGCACTCACTGTGAGCTGTGAATCAAAATCACAAGCCTTTCAAGTAAAAAGGAAAGAGGATGTACAATCAAGACCATGTGGGAAAAGAATGGTGCTCCTGATTTTTTGCAAGGCAAGTGTCATAATATTATTTCAGACTAAAACTGGTTTGAAATTTAAGTCTGGTTCCCTATGAATGTCTTTGGTGCCAGTGCTGGCTGAGGTAGTCCCTGCTGCTTTTTTCCAGCTCTCTGAGCCAGTCTCCATTGTACAACACGTCTCTTTTTATGAAGCCTTGCGGTGCATCGGCTGAAAGTAATGTTCTTTACTTTCTTCCAGGTCCTTCTGCAGCAGGACCAGTTGCCTAAACTGATGCACCGCACAGCATGGTGGAGAGGTTTGGAAAGGCTGGAGAGGGGAGGGAATGGCAGAAGGAAGGCAGATCTGGTTAAGGAGCAGTGCCACCAAGTAAGAAATGATAGCCTTATTTGATGTCTGCTTTGCAAAAGTTTGTGGCATAGTGTAGTAACAACTTTAATTATGAAAACCAATTTTTAAGAGAGTTTCAGTGCCTGAAATGAGTTCTAATTGTGTTTTCTGTGCATGATGCTAAGTACCCTTCCCTGTGCTACCTCATGGATATGCAACAACTGTATTCTGGAGTTGCCACATCCAGATTTGAAACATACTATTGTATTCATTTGCATTCATTCAATAGCCTTCCTCCCAAAGCTTCTTGCCTGTCCTGAGTAGTTTGTAGAAATTGCACATGTGCGCGCGCGCACAGACACAAAGTGCCACAATAATGATCTTATGAAATAATGGATTCTTTTTCAAATGAGACCCCCAAAAATCCAATCCTGCACAAAGGTAGAGGGGGATGTTAAAAAGTACTTGAAGAATCTACAATAGAAAACTGGAGGAAATAAATGAGACTACATGTTCTTAAATCTGAATTACCAATCCAATGACATGGTGGGTAAACCTGCTCCTGTGCCCCCTCAAGTCTTCATCTCTGGAATGGGTTCACAGCACAGCACCAGTGTGTACAATCATCACCGATACCACTGAAAGAATTTAGTCAGTAGGTTATAGCACCAAGCATCTAAAAAACACAAGACCAGAACCGAGGTACCTGACCATACATTCATAAATAAAATATACTGTAATGTGGACATGGAGAAAGCTTTTCTCAGGGAATAGCCTGGAGAACGATGAGTTAATGTAATGTGTAGAATCACAGAGATCCTGGAGGGGCTGGAGGTACTGACGCAGTATAAATTGAAAAATAAATTGTTAAATCAGCCAGAGCCTCCAGCAGGCAACCTTATCACATGTTGCTATACTGAAACTTCTGCTACTGATTTTTAGTTTGTACAAGATGGAGGCCTTTGCTGATCCTTGCTTTTTATTAGTGTAACTCACTATTATAAGGATCCTAAACTCAAAATTGTCCTTTATTTGCGAATTAAAAGCATACACCTTCTCTGGATACAGTCCACTCTCCTTTCATTATTGCTTTTGCCCATCCAGGATTAATAAACTAAGAGACATTTGAGGTTTCCCTTCGGTCTTTCTGAATAATCGATTCCTTTATTACACATTTTACAGGTCTGTGATTCAAGCTGTTGACCTAGGTGCCTTTTCTATGAACCTAGTCTTAAAAGGTGCACCCTCCTAGAGTCAACGGTGGGTCCATCTTCTCTTTATAGTTCAGTGCATTTCATTAGGCTGCTTTTCATCCATTAACAGTTATGCTTATGAATGCTATAACAAAATATATTGTCCTCACTAGAAATACATGTATTTGTGTTGCTAGATGTCCACAAAGGGGCCAGTGAATGACTGGGAAAAGTAATAGTAGCAGACTCACTGTATTTCTCAAACTGTCATAAAATATGCTTTAAAAAAGTTTTCTTGAGAAGTTGGAAACCCCACTTGAGTCCTGCCTCCACTACAGTCTAGTGTAGTTATATCTTTCCTGGGTGCACTATTACACAGTAAGTTGTTTCCTCTGCTAAATATACCCCAAGTGTTTTCATTCAGATTACAGAGCTTAATAGAACAACACACAAATATGTGCTGGATTACTGTTGCTATACATGCAGTAGTTCAATAGAACAATGAAACAAAAGTAATTCTTCTGTTCCCTGCACTGAGGCCTGAACAAGCTCTTAGCAACCCTTGAATTATGAACCACTAGGTTTTTAGTAATTGCTTCCTTCTTCTTCCTTCACTGGTTTTAAAATTGCTTGTTATCCTCTGACTAAACTGCCAGGACATGAATGATACTGGGCAGAATTCAGACAAAGAATTCTGTCTATCTAATAATTTCAGAATAGCTTTCATTAAAAAACTGTCTTTAAAGGAGTAGTCTGAAAAATGCATGTAAGATCTGAGTGGTCCAGGCCCGTCAGTACCTGATGCTGCTCAGCAAAAAGCATTTCAAGTATTTGAAGTACAATTTGGGCCTAGATACCATATGTACAATGGTCTACAGTTCAATAGATTTCATTAGAAAAAATAAGCTCCAGTTTATTAAAGACATACTTTTGCTAAAAATCTGTTTAGTTGTATTTGAGCATTGCATTCCATAAATCCTTATCCAGTTTTCCTTCAGTTCCTTCCTTTCAATAATAAGATTGAGCAATAAACACTATCCATATGTTCTTAATTTTATGTATATTTCAGTTAATTATATTATGTCTATGGATAACTTGTTAAATTTTATTTTTAAATATAATTATCTTCTCATCATTTACACAGAAGATGACTCAGAACGTGAAATATCTGTGCTAATCTGTCAAATTGATTTCTGTCTGTTTCTGGAAAAGCCAGGAGAAGTGGCCTGAAGTATCTATTCTTATGATACCTTAAATCAGGCAAATAGTAAAAGTGAAAGTATGAGCATAATAACCAGGCAGATACTATGATTATGTATTTAAATCATCAGGTTATCTAACAGGTTATTTGCATTCTGCAGTAACCAATCCACATATTCCCTTCAAAATTTTCAAGGTGGAGAAATAACAAATCTTGCAGTTTCTTACAGGCTGTTTTTTTGCTTTTACAACATTGGCATCAGAATTCGTTTCCTGCTAAAACCTTGAAAAAGCTGACTACCAAGATTTTTATTCCATTAAAACTGAAATGCTGGCACACAAACATGTATTTGATTAGAGTTGGGATAAGCACAAGGCTAGCAAATGGAATCCATAAAATGATCAAATACCATAATTTTCTTATGCTAATCGTTTATTTGAGAGGCTGTAATTTGGGAATAATGTCTTCCTATGTGCCAGGCACAGCAATAGCCTCTCAGATGCTAAAATCTGGGTTAAAAACTCTGCTCTAAACCTCTAGTGTTAATAAGACTAGCACTCTCACATTAGGCCAGTAAAGATATTTTTCCAAATCAAAAAGGTGGGGCTCCCGTCGTAGGAGAGATGGAAACAGGAGGGCTAGTGGCAGTACTTCAGCATCAGCTAGAGATGACCTTCTGCAGCTTTAGGAGTAAAAAGTGTAGCTGTTGTGTGCTGATGTCATCAGAAAACTACCTCAATGCAAACTACACCTGTCCTGAGGTACAGGACACTGTCTTGAAATAAGGGAGTACAGAGGGAGTGCATGCAGGAAGAGTCTAAAGAAATGAGTCATCCTAACTCCCTCTCTTAGGATTAGGGAAGTTGTTTTGCAAAATTCAGGCATTATTCTTCTGGCAGTGAAGACAAATTGTTTAAGTTACTGTGTTCTGATCAAATTCCAAATTGAGTAATGCTGCATTCAATTGATCCTAAAAATAAAAGAATGGATAAATATTAATTTGTTGTGAGGATAATCTAAAATGAAATATTTTTATTGAAATTTCTCATGGCATTTGTGCACAGAGGATAATTTGACAAAGAAAAACCTATCCTCCTATCTGATGAAATGCTCTGAAGTATTTTTTTACAGTTACAGATTATTATCTTTTTATAACTGACATTTACCTTGTTTTTTCTGGCATCTTTACACTATTTTTACTGCTTTAAAAATAATTGAATAAGAAACTGAACTCAAAAAGAAAAAAAAGCCCAAAATGTCACTGCTGTAATTCCAAGTGGTAAATGCAATGTAAGACAGAGTTAACTGAGATATCTAAAGAAATATCCAGTCAAAACTATCCATGGGTCTTAAACCAAGGAATCCATAAACGTTGGTTCCACAAAAGTAGGTATTTTCAAGGAAAGGAGTGACTTCCTCAAAGCTGCAAACAGCCTCCAGCATTTAACACCTGCTCAGAATCTGCACCTTCTTTAAACTACTGTAATCTACTAATTTAAACTATGATGTGTTTGCAGGTTCTAACTGACTAATATATAGAATTTGCTTTTCTTTTTTCTATTCCTTCCAACATTTATCATTCTATTGTGTCATTTTCCTTAGACTATAATTTATCTGTAGCAATGACTATAATTTTTGTCTGGATTTGTAGAGTCAGCCTCAGTAGCCGGTAGGCATTAGAGTTACATAACTATTCAAAATAAAAACAATGAAATCACCACCAGATATTTATTAATAAAATTAACAAATCAAAGAAGACAAAAATACTTACTTGCTATGATAAGATGAAATCCGCTAATAAGAGTATGTAACAGAAATAATGTTTACTTAATAAAACCTTACTTTAAAAAGATTTAGAATGGGAGTGATAAGTGTCTGAATATGAATTGACAGTTCACTTTGGCTGAAACCTGTCCAAAGAACAGTAAATACAGGAAACATTAATGAAGTAATACCAATGTGCTCTTTCAGGGATGTTACATGCAATTTTATTTAATGTCCTCATTAATGACTTGCAGTAAGATGTGAAAGCACGTTAACTTAATCTTAACCCCAACCTCAACAGAAGAAAGTACTGTAAGAGTTTGGAAATCTAAGCAAAATATAGTGCGTGAGGTTCAATCTGACTGGTGAAAGACTAGGCAGGTGGGAAAACACTCAAAACAGATTAGATTAGAGACTGGAAAGCAATCTCAGACCTGTCTGAAATATCTAGAAACTGCTTCTCGGGATACCTTTGCACACTACTCTCTCTCACCAAGACATTGCTATTAATAGTCTTTCCCCCAACTTATTTGCCTGTTTATGCCCACTGCCATTCCACACACATCTCTTTTCTTCCCTCTCTACCTCACTGCAACATTTCCTTTTGAATTAATTTGTTCCTATCTCTCCTCTCCTCCTACCTAGAGGTGGAAATAGTGGCTTATGATTCTTACATCAAGGCTAACGCATGCTGCACCTAGTAAACTGGAGTAATCAAAAAAAAGGTATGTTATGTAAAGAAATAAACTTGGATTCCTCACATAAGTACCTTCAAGTTGTAGAACCCTCAAAATAAATTATTTTACTTATTTACTTATAAAAATTGACAAAAACCTCTAGGAATTCTTTATATGCAGGGCTGCCTCATATTTTCTTTAACACCATAAATTGCCTCTGAGAAGGTGTAAAAAGAAATCAAGTGTGAATACTTGAACTATTGGAGAAACCTGAAGAAGGCTGTGCTGGTTTTGGCTGTGATAGAGTTAATTTTCTTCCTAGTAGCTACTCTGGGGCCATGTTTTGGATTTGTGCTAAAAACATCATTGATAACACAGGGGTGTTTTCATTATTGCTGAGCAGGGCTTGCACAGAGGCAAGGCCTTTTCTGCTTCTCACCCCACCCCACCAGCAAGGAGGCTGGGGGTGCACAAGGAGTTGGGAGGGGACACAGCCGGGACAGCTGACCCAAACTGACCCAAGGGATATTCCATACCATATGACGTCATGCTCAGCATATACAGCTGCGGGAAGAAGGAGGAAGCGAGGGATATTCAGAGTAATGGTGCTTCCCAAGTAACTGTTACGTGTGATGGAGCCCTGCTTTCCTGGAGATGGCTGAACACCTGCCTGCCCATGGGAAGTAGTGAATGAGTTCCTTGTTTTGCTTTGCTTGTGAGCGCAGCTTTTGCTTTACCTATTAAATTGTCTTTATCTCAACCCAAGAGTTTTCTCACTTTTATCCTTCTGATTCCCTCCCCCATGCCATTGGGAGGGAGTGAGCAAGCGGCTGTGTGGGGCTTAGTTGCTGGCTGGGGTTAAATCACGACAAAGGCCAAATGAAAACCATATGGAATTTAAAAGGAAGAGGAAGGGTCACTTTCTTAGCCCATCAATCTAGTTGAAATACAGTTTGTAAATACCTACCAATGTTAAACATCCTTACATTCTAATGGAAAATAGCTACAATACATGTAACACAAATTTCTACATCTAACCTCATTAAAGACATTAGTATTATTTTCCCACTGATATTTTAGTGAAGATATATGGCACTATAAAAAATGGCCATCTTATGAAGTGAAACATTATTTCTGGCTGAGAGGAAAAGATGTTCTTACCTTTATTTTTCTAAGAAACACCAAATCTCAGAACTAGCCACTGGATCTTTTGCTACTATAAAAAGAAAAAAGCTGCATTTCTAGCAGAAAATGGAATTGGTAAGCAAAGTTTCTCCTTGGGAGATGAAGCTTCTTCAAGACTGAAGTTTCTTCAAGACTCTCTCATTCTTTGTTCCTATGCCCAAAGCTTCTTAAAATTAATTGCAGTAGACTAAGTACGTATTCACAGACATGTTTTTCCAACCTAAGAGAAAAGAGATGTAGGAGAAGCAGGATGGAACATGAGTTAGTCCACAAAACTAACACAGACCAAAAGTACATTTAAGAATATCCTTTAAGTGACATGAGTTTCAAATATTCCATTTATTCTTTTACCTGCATGCTTTAACTAAAAGGGAAAAAATGTGTCTTGCTGAGCTTTCTGCATGACTAGTGCAGTCTTTAGTAGACACACGATAACTGTGCCCAGGCTAACAGGAGCGTTCTTATCTGTCACTTAGGGAACTGCACAGTGTATCATAACTCCCACTTGGAATTACTCTCTTTAACCAGGATCAGAAGTTAATTGAGTCTATATTTGCATGAAAACATGCAGATACTTCAACAATGCAGATACTACAACAGATACTGTTGGTATAAATGTTTTTCTTTGTGTGACAAAATTTTTCCTCTATCTCAAGCAAGGTAACAGGAGAAAAAGGTAATTTCTTCTCCAGGTTCTTCAGTTTAAATATTGCATCATTACAAGAGCTGACCAAAGGTTGGCTATGGCTTCCTCAGCCTTCAAAGCTTTAATAACCTGAGTATCTAGTTCATTACATCTAAATAGTCTACTTACAGCTTGCAAACTTCAGTCTTCAGCCATTGAGGTTGAGATGAGATGTCTTTCAGACATTTTTTCTCATTTGAACTAGATATATTTCTGGCTCTTCTCGTACTTTTTATGTTGTACTTTGCTTCTATTCCTAGAGAAGAAAAGAAAAAGACAACCCTCTATTTTAGGTCTCTGCTTCTGCCAAAGCAGCCCCTAATAATGTTTGTCTCCAAATGTAGTGAGAATGAGCAGCCCTGTAGAAACCCTGTAGGTAAAATAAAGAAAATCTGTGTAGACACAGATTGGGTCAAAGAGAACATAGAAGGTGGGAAAACAGAAAATGAAAGCTTTCTACTAGGCTGCTGCTTCTTTCATGTATAAAGATAGATCTCCAAGTACTCCTACAGAAGACACTTAAAACACTAACCTAGAATTTACCTAGTACTAGTTACTGTTAATCTAGAAATACATTTTCACAAAGATACAATAAGCAATACCACAGTTAGAGCTTCTAGTTGTTTAATAATGTAACGTAAAGACATTCCAATGATTGCTAACAGAAAACTCTTTCAATGTCCTGGTCATTTTGAGTAAGCGACTGACTCAGCACAACTTACTGTGGTGAGTCAGTACTGGAGAGGCTCCACTGAAGACATCTGAAAGCTGTGTCTCCTGTACTACCCTCAGGGGATCATGACTCTGATACTGCCACCAATGATACTTATCCACCAACGCATATTTTCCACTGAATGCAGCTTTCCCTGGGGGTACATAGGGGATTTCCCCATCCCTTTGCCTATTGGGTATGTCTGGATTCTGCCCCTGCAGTAGCATTGTGGCTGAAATCTGATCTCATGGTCAGATACAGTGCAAATAAGCAAAATGTGTAAGTAAGTGCTGTTGCTTGCAGGCTTTAAAATAATACACAGGGGATGCTATGGCTTCCTAGTAAAAGACTAATCACTAATACTAAGCATTCATGTGACATTTATTTTTAAAAGAGGGGGTGTAACTTCTATCCAGTTAATAAAATAATTGCCAGTTTGCAAAATATTGAGAAAATAATCTTTAATATGTGTTAAGGAATTAATCTTTACTGTGAAAAATGTTAATAACGCTAGCAGTGCAGGTAACTTCAATAAATCTGTATTTCGAATTAGAGCACAAGGCAGTCACAGAGAACCTTTTTTCACATGTAACCCTACCACCTAGTATCCATCTCCCTATTTATTATAACCTATGTATGTTGGCACTGGCTGTATCTCCAATAGATAAGGGATGCAGCTTTGTATCTACTAATGCTATACCTTGCAATAGTATAGTAGTATCAATGGTAGTCACAGCAACAACTGAAGCAAGGAGGTTGGAAAAATTGTGAGCCCTTTGTCCTGAATTTATAATAGGGCTAGGCCACGTCAGAGTCATTTCATTACAGAATTTCAATTATTAACTCACATCATGTTGTTTTAAGCATCTTTTTGCTGTATCATGCAGATATTTGCAATACATTGAAAAAAATGTTTTACTTTTTTTTTGATCTTCTGCTTTGGTTCTCACCCCAAGACTACAAATTTTCATAGGTAGGTCCGGCTTTTACAGTTTTACTGTAGCTGAATTATTATTACTGTAAAGAATTATTTTGGCTGATATCATGTTGATTAAAATTGTTTTTATTTGGGGCGGATTACCCTGATCCAGCTTCCAAGAGTAAATCATAGGTAAAATCTCAGGTCTCGTCAGAGGTGATTCCTGACAGACAGACTATATATATTCTTTCCTGTGGGACTCTTTCATGAACTCGTCTGCCTACACAGTATCAGCATTTATTTTAAGACTGATTGGAATATCCTTCAAATTCTGAGACATGATACTGATACAAAAAAAAGTTTCAAACTACATCCGCATGCACTTGAGCTCCCTTTCAATGTAATGATGAGCTGGAAAAGATAGTTGCATAGTATTCTCACATTGTCCCACATCAAAAGGTGTTGATTCCATCTGAAATGTGATTTAGAAAAAAATGGGGTTATTCAAAATTAGACACTCTTATAAAGACCATTACGGGCTGATACATTAGTGATGGCTTCAACTAAATGAAATCTCATGTTAGAGACAAATGCCAGACAATGAATAGAAACCTTGGGCAACTATAAGGATATCTGAAGTGTTAAGTATTATAAAAACCTTAATGCAATTTTAGATTAACAAGAAACAGCATTTTCCATAAAACTACATGTCCAGATTCATAACTATTTGTTGCATGTTCTCCATACTCTAGTTTTAACTAATTCCTAATCCTTTTTATACTAAAAATTTAAATGTGCTGACAAGTGAAACACTGGAATGTACACCAGTATCCACTGTGGATGTGTTAAAGAAGTCACAATAAAATATCAGTTAGCAATATCTAAATATATCACAGTATCAACTTTGCTTTGTTATAAAATAGAAAGCGCTGTTTGTAAAGTAACACTCTTTTCTAAATTTTTCTATGTAAACTTATGAAAATACATTTGCAACACAAAATACTGCTTCTGAACCTAAAAAGAAATAACAAACTAAACTCAGAAAATTAACTGAATCATTAAGAACCATGCAGCTGGAACACTTACTTTCCCAGTCTTACTAAGCCCCAGAAACTAATCAATACAAAATATGAAAGAATAAACTTTGTATAGCACAAGATTAATGGATTGTATTTAGACTTCGACAGTTGTCTAGGAAACTGAAAGGGAAAAAATCGGAACTTCTGGCTGAGAGGCTTACACACAATTCTTTGCTGAATGTGATCGTTACTACACAAGGAAGAAAATGCACAGGAAGTCAACATGAAAATAGGGTGCTTTATACCTGTGGTTTAACACAGCCTATGAAAAACGTACATCGATTTTTCAAGGCATTCATTCAGGCATCATGGAAGTGCCTAATAGAACTTAACCAAGCCCTAAGTTTGGAATATTTTCTGAATGGATTATGGAAGTAAGATTTTGATCTAGTCACTATATGTGTGTAATAAATCCAAAGGAGCACAGCTTATGAGGTACTAGTTCTACCACCTCTTTAAAAGGTATCTCTTGTAATGTTGAAATTTAAGTGTATCAACTAAATATTGTATTAATTAGAGGTCTTTACATTTAACTAATATGCACTACAGAATGATAGCTAGTGTTATAGCAGCTACCAGAATGCTAGTATTCTTCCTACTGTAACAAACTAAAGCAACTTGATATGTAGGAAATACACGGCAGGTAACTTAGACTGGTGTTAGTAAAAACCTTTCAGGAAGACTTCTTTAATACTCAGTTACAACTTAAGACATTCCTTTCTAACACAAGTTGAATTTTTTTTTATATTGCTTTTTGGTCTGAAATCCTGTCTCAGGTCAGACTTTTTCATGTGAACATTTTGGCCTCAAATATTAGTGACAGGTTTTTCTTCAGACATTTCATCTGAATGAAAGTAAACATTAGAACTGCCATCTCTATTCTTTCAGTTCAATCTGACCTTGGACTCTTGGGCCTTTTTGAGATTAACTGCTTATTTCTGCCTTCAGGTTTATTTCACTTAGACCTAAAATAACATTATAAATAGGTTGTCTTTCTTACTGTAAACACTAGCACTTTTACTTTCTTCTGCTGTAGACAAGTTTTACCGATGATTGGGCCTTAAGCTGAAATAAAGTAAAACATTTTTTTTAAAAATGATTCAAAGCTCTTTGTGATGAGTGGAATTTGCTTTGCTCCTTGATACGGTGCAAGAGCGCAAGTTAGGCATATGCCTCTGCTCATCATATAAATGTGCTCTCTCTCTGTTTAACATAAAAGTTATCACAGAAAACTTGAATTTTTGGACATAGTTTAGATTTAGGGAATTCTTTTATCTAAAAAGTGCTTTTCAATGGAGAACACACTCAAATATCTGTCCAAATAAGAACAATTTATCTGTGGTTAAAAATATCTCTGACTGTGAAGTTAGGTTAACTTTTATAAAATGTATAGGGCTTCTTCATTCCTATGAGATAATGTCCTAATTTTGTAGTCTTCCAGCTTGATCCTTATCACTTAATCACTACACAATCACATAGCCATTCAAATGTAAATGCTCTTAACACTGGTAACTGTAGAGAAATCTCAGTGCTCAAGGAAATCATGTTGGTATCATGTTAACTGCTTCTGAGAAAAAAAATCCTGTGGTTTTACATGGGACAGGAAATTCACCTTCAGGTTTCCAAGATCACCACACATATATTTCAAATATGAATAAAAAGGGATAAAAATATTCTTGTATCAAAGTCTTGGTACAGTTACATGGTTGTACTTTGTGACTGGCTTTTGAAAAGTCGGTGAGTGTTGTTTGCTAAGTTGTTTGCTTTCATTTTAACATCTGAAGATTTCTGATATGGACATATTTAAAATTAGACCAAGAACTTTGATTTTCTGAGAGTATATTTTTAACCAACATAAATCTGGAATTCCTCAGTGTGTCCAAATATTAAAAGATAGTACAATAGCATGTAACAAAGGGCAGACTTTTCAGGACACTTGAACCAAAGTAGGCATGAATTTGGGACAGGTGGGCCCAAATTCAGTCAACATGGGCTCCAGAAACCTCTATTCCTATCCCAGGAATACCAGACAGTCAAAGGACATGGTTTACGAAAAA
Organism: Phalacrocorax aristotelis; assembly: GCF_949628215.1. Classification (NCBI taxonomy): domain Eukaryota; kingdom Metazoa; phylum Chordata; class Aves; order Suliformes; family Phalacrocoracidae; genus Phalacrocorax; species Phalacrocorax aristotelis. Next base: position 21,252,340 of record NC_134280.1, read on the forward strand.
TGATGGCACTTTTTTCCTCAATGAAAACAGTAGCCAGGCCACATAGTGCTATATTGCCCTATATAAAAGGTACTATTTTTCCTGTGAACAATTAATTTACGTTTATTCCTTGCTTATTTTAATTCTTCATTAGCATTTCTGCAGTGGTTTTGAATACAAACTTGTAACTTCTTAGAAACATATATATAAACATACAAAATGATATTTTATGGTTAAGCAGATCATGCAACAATTTGTGCTAGACCCAATTTTCACACACACACAAAAAAGGAAGTTTCTCGCTTTATATTGTTTTTCAGATAAGTTATGCTAAAGGACCAGAAACATTGCTCCCCTCTCATATTAAAAAGAAGGGCCTGATATTAAATAAGCAATGCCTAATTTAAGTGGAAATCATCTATAAATGGAAATTGCCTCCTATGTATTTCTAGCCAAAGATCTTCCTGTTAAGTGGTTATACTGGGGTATAGTAAAGAGGATCACAGAGACAATCATACTGACACCCTTCCAAGCTATTTTCCATATTAGCATCTGTGATATCTTTTCGCATTTACTACTGTCCCTCATACTTTCATTCAGGAAATCCTGCAAAGAAATATGAGGATGTGCCTGATGCAGTGCAGGTACAGGGTGTCAGCTCTATGTGCTGTTCAACTAACCTATAGATATGTAGTAACTTCAACACATGTGAAACACATCAGCTTTGCTGAGCAGGTAGCTCAACAGTACGGCATGTATGCAATCGATGTATCTGGGATGGGCCAGACTCACTGCATACGGACTACACAGTCAATATATGCATATTCCAGACATGATCATTTGATAAGGATATATGGCATCCAGCAAGTTGACAGATCAAGTCAGGAATCCAGAGAAATAGCAGGAAAAACAATTCCAGGTTGCAAAAAAGACCTGTGCACATGGTAGCTCTAGGATTACACTTGCCTAAGTAAAACTACTCAGTAAGACATCAATAACAATAAAGAATGAGAATTACTAGACAAATAACTAATCGGAGCATGAATAACCTTTTCCTTAGGGTTTTCACATGTGAAAGAGCCTCATAAAATCTTAAGTCCTTTAATTAAATTTTAACTTTTTAGTTGCTCTTTTTACTGTAAAACACATTCCTTGATCTGTCTTGGTAGAGTAAGTGAACAGTAATTTTTTGTAGGAAGACCTTACCAAGACTGGTGACCACTTTAAAGTTTAGCAACAATTTGAAATGACAGTTTTGGGGTGGGTTGGCTGGTGCTTTTAGTTTGTTCTTGTTTGGTTGGTTGAGTTTTATTTTTGTCATGGAAAGAAAATTTTGGGATGGATAATGAACAAATGAGAGACCAGATACTTTTGAGACCTAGAATTTAACTTGCTTACTCCTGCTTAGGATTACAATGATACTACCCACACATTATGGTTACTCAAGAGCATATGGTGCTCCTACTCTGTATTTATATCTCAAAGTAATGCAGTCCCTGCCTGAGCTGCTCTTATCACTAGTCCCTCTGCTTTACCTCATCATAAGAGAAGGAAAAATCAAGCAATAACACTATCACAATAATAAACTAGGCATTCCAGTTGTCCATAAAGAAAATTCTGATGAAAGCAGATGAACTGGTTGTAAGATACCAGCTCCAATATCGATGTCCTATGGGAGGACAGTCAATACCAAACTCAGAGGTGCCGTTGGCAATGTGCCTCAGAGCTTTTAATCAGGAGTGGTAGCTGTAATGAGTAACAGCAGCTTTTCACTGAAGAGGATGCAGTTTCCTACAGATGGATTTTATGGTGGTTGATACTTGATTTGATGGGCTAACTGAAGCCACAGCTCAGAGTGTGTATGTTTGTTCTGTACGCAGTCTGAACTAGTGAGCATCAATTTCATTATGATATTTTAAACCTTTTATTTATTCAAGTGAGGATGATAAACAATATTCCCTGCAAATGGCAACAGTGTATATTGCCAATTAACAGCTATAAGGTAAAAAAAATATTGAAAAGTTACACTGAGTAGCAAATAGGCTGATTAGACTTTTGAAAGTTGAGTTTCTAACTTCTAACTAGAACTTCTGATGAAGAACAGAGTAGCTGTAACTTCCTGAAAATAGCAATTTTCAGTGTTCAACAAATAGATCATCTTAACAAATAAAGTACCAAATATCAGAAACCTGCATTTATTTACCCTTAGGTTTAACTCAAGCAGAGTTCAAGCAATTTTTTCATCTGTAACCTTATGGCAAGAGCAGCAAATGGGTAAGAAGGGCCATGATTTTCGCTTTAGAGAACAAGGTCACAACTTTCTTGCCTTGTACAAAGAACTCTCTTAGTATCTGCTGTTCTCTGACCCATCAAAAGTTGTGGGGCTCCAGCAATGTAATTAATATATACCATACAGGTAGCAAATTACACAGGGCTGAGAACAGCAGCAGCAGAAGAAAATGGATACCATCAGTCAGGAAGTTCCATCTTACATCCCACTATCCTTTTGCTTCTAAAATCCTTAGTCTTCTGAGGGCAAATAAATTTATCTCCACATCTAATCTTCATAAGGTACAAGTTAACTCACCTAATGGTATCTAATGGAGAAAGAGAGGTGAAACCACAAAATGTGTCATCGGCATATTGATTAAAACCCCCATACTATCTATCCTTTCTCCTTTCCCTTGATCTCTCCCCACTCCAAGTTACCTGATAATAAAGAGAAATGACCAAATTCCCACTCTGACAGAATCTGAGAGGGTACAGGGGAATTGTTTTATGTTGTCCAATGAAAACATGTAAGTCTCTACCTCTGCTAGCATCTAGTATTATCTAAACAGAACTTTACAATACCAAGCTTAATTGGCACCGCTAAGAAAATCAGCATGGGCTTTTAACTTCTGCTCATTAGAGGGAAAAAATCACAAGCTAACACCAGAAGCATAATTTCTATAAATATCAAGTCCTAATAAACAACATATCTGTTTAACAGGTGCTATGAAGCTTCAAATCACTGCAGCAGCCCACATTCTAAACAATCTTTCCTCCCAAAATGGAGGTGTGTAAGAGAGCAAAAATTAAATATTAAACTGATAGAGTTAAAAAGTCTTCTTCTGAAACTATTTTCCTGACAAATCAATTATGAAAGCACCAACATGATGTGTTTTTAAAACAAACATCATCATCATTATTATTTATTTATTTTGAAGTTACACAAGGACACCACAGGCACACTGATTTGGCACCATAAAAAATACAAATTTAAAACTTCATGCTTTCATATCACTCTTTCAGGTACAGGCCTCACTTGCTACTCTGAGTACCACCTGAGATCCAATCCTGCTTTCTTTTTCTTATATGGATTGAGATGGTGATTTGTAAACAGTAGGCTCTTTATTCTGTTGTATGGGGTTTTGGCATTTTTTTTTCTACTCTTTTCTCTTGGAAATAATTTTCAAATTAATACTATGATAACATGTATAGTTTTAATGTGAATGTGTGTCTGTAGAACCACTACTGAAAAAGAATTCACATATCAAAGTGATCTTCAATAGATTTTTTTTACCTTTAATAACTGACTGCTTTAATTATTACCAATAACAATGAATGAGACAATAGATAAATGGAGAATAACATGAAATATAATAATTCTTGTGCTGATTTCTTCAAAAAGTCCTATTAAGAAGCATATATTAAGCTAGACAGTAATGTTACAGAGAAAATGAGAACTGTAGCAGTGTGGACCTCTGGTTAATTAACAGTTGGTGAGCCCACTCTCTCATACACAGAGACACACAGCCATGCAAAAAATCACACAGAAAGAAAATATTTCCTTACATATCTTTTACAAAATCTAGCTAATAAGGAGATTTCTTCAAATATCATATATATACCTTGAAAATAGCAGTAACAAACCACATAGATTTTATTCCTGGACCATCAGAATCTGAGATGCTCAGAATCTTATCAGACCTGGTGTTCCTGAGTCTGAATATCAGTAGATTTTCTTCTTAGGAAACAAGGTCACTCCTATAAAATGCTAGGAATTAATTTAGTATACCTTGATTATAAAATGATTTGATTTTGTAAGTAAGACTACTGCATCACAACATTACATTAAGAGTAAGAGGCCAGATATCAGATTTAACGAGGTTAAAATAAAAAAATCACACCACCATCACAATCAGTCAGTACAAAATGGCTTTGAATTCCCCATTCCATTTTTGACTGTACCTTAACAGCAAACCAGACGATACAATCCAATTCTGAAATGTGGAAAAGATCATATTGCTAAGATTTATTATGGGTACAATTAAATGTTTTGCTGGCTTACCTGATTGAAAGAGAATGACAAATCACTGCAAAGCCCAGCATCCAAAAATAATGTGATAATATGTGTCTCCTCCTGAAATAGTCCAGATTTCCATCCACAAAGCCTTACAAATTAATTACAATTTCTGTTTTCTCAGTGGAAAAGAAAACACAGAGACCTTTCCAGAATCCTCTCTGATTCTGCCTCCGCTTCCTGTTCTCAGCCTCACTCTATGGTACCCAACATATATCAGAAAACAGCTTATTAGGAGAAGGGGGGGTGAAGGGTGGGGGAATGGAGGGGGAGAAGTGAAAAAAATGCAGCACCTAACGTGGCAGCTCCACCTACTGGTAAAGATAATGAATACGTACAAAGCATCAGTTCATGAGGCATCTTTATCCCAGTTTATTCTGACCTACACTTCAAACAGCTCCTTTGTATTAAGTTCCTCCAGGCAAGAAGCAGAACAGACCAACAAAACCACACTGATTATTGAATAACCCCTTTAAAGACTTTTTCTTAAAATAACTAAATTCAAAAACAGTTGTCTATATCCATTCAGCAGAGGATTTTGCTTTAAATGTGCTGTTTCCTTTAAAAATGCATGGGAAGAGAGGAATGTGTGAATAAGGCAGCATAGACACTGCACCGCTAACCGATATATGCTGAACTTGCTGATTATCTTGTAACGTCTTATTCGTTAAATACTACCATGCATTATTGGCATCGTGCTAATTTCTCTTATGTGCATAAAATATACTATGCTTATGTAAAACAAAGCTCAAAGTCTTCACCTTAGACAGGATGCCTGGACCTGTGCAGATTTACATCTGGTTACCTAGGATTCCTCTGGCCATCCTGGGGAAAATTACTAGAGCAGTGGCTCCAACATCACCTGGTCCATGGGCAACATTATTGAGTGAATAATGTGCTTCAGACAACATATTATTTTGTCCTGCATGTCAGCTTGAGGAGTGCTGTGTCTGTGGAAAGCAAGATGCAGAAACACTGAGCAATGTCAGCCAGTGTGTGCAATATATTGACTCATAGCCTTGGGTTAGAGACCACTACAGTTCCCAGCTAATTTAAAATCAAGCTACCAGCTTTGTTCCGGCATGTGGGATTTAATGAACAAATGTTATTTCACAAAACAAGAAAAAACGTAGAAGAGACAATGAATATTTTGCTATCTGGTAGCTCCTGTATTTTCTCTAAGTACCTCTTAAGTGGTGGCTAGAGATAGCCCCGTTCTCTGTCCCACTGGTCACATACTCTGTTGTGGAAGCGGGGACTCCAGGACAGGCAGCACATAGCCAGCCTAACGGCGCTACCAAATCATAACCACACAAAGCAGCAGTAGTGGTAACAACTGCCTACAAGTGATGCCCCTTATCTCTAATATCAGCTAGATAGCGCTATTTAAATTAGCATACTTAAACCACAATCCTTAAACATTTGTGTTAATTTGTGAGTAGTTCTGTTGATTTCAGTTAAGCTTGCTGCGTGCTTGACAGATATAAATTCCAAATTCCCGAATTTGGCTAACAACAGCAAACAGAAATACATTTTCAGAGGACGCGTGTATTCTCCATGTACAGAATAATCTCTGTACATTAAGTGAAAGAGAAGTTCCCCAAGCTTGCAAATGCAGCTGCATTACTTTCCTTGTTTGTTTTTGTAAAACTGGGGCACATGGGGACACTCCTGATCACACTGTTCAAGCAAATCCCCCCTTTCATTTCAAAGAGATTTGAGGGTGTGAACATATACCACAGTTTTATAAGGGAAAAAAAAAAAGATTTGTTCTCCATTTGATTTCAGCATTTACATTTTCAGACTTTCAGAAGTTAAGATGAAATGTATTTTTAATAAAAATGTTCATTGTCTCTAAAGCATTGGGTTTACTTTCATAGGATTATGTTAATTTAGCAAACCCATGAATGAACAGAAGCTGATGTCTTCATTTTAAACTGCTTAGGAACATTGCTTTGCAACCATATTGTGTTTTGAAAATCAAACCAGTCCTTGGATAGGACTTTCATTTGCTTACATGCTGCATTTCTTTCATTTATTATTTTAAATCGTACACATTTTTCTTAGTGGTCTTTGGAACACTGATTTAAACAGTTCAATTATCGACCCTCACACTAAAAAAACAAAATCCAGAAAAGAAAAGTTTTGTTCGTAAAAATGATCATGCTACACAAAGTCATGGTAAACACTCATATGAATATGGCTCACGTATGGCTCATATTCTTTTTTAATCAATGTACCGTGTTGCCTGTATAGCGATTCAAATTCATTGAAACCAGTCAGGGGCTTTGATTTACTGAAACAGAGTTTGAACCATGTTCTTAAGAATTCCTTAGCACTTTTTAAATCTATCAGTGGAACAACAGGGTGGAAACAATTAACTATGCAATATACATAAATATGCATTTCTACTACAAATACATCAAACCATCTATATGGAACAAACGCCCCACACACCCCTAAATTTTTAAACATGAAAGTTGCATTAAAAAAAAGACCTTTCATCACAGATCTATATAAGATGTATATATGAAATACACGCTATGTATATGAAATGTACACAAATTGTGTACACAAAATCTCTCTCCCTCCATTCATCTGCCTCACTAGCTCCCACTGAACAGTGAACTGCCAGATCTGAAAAGCAGAAGTGGTCATTTAAAAGACAACAACAGACTGCTTTGGCAGAAGCCATTTGTAACAATATAAGCCTGGCACTTGTTTCAATTTAAATTATTAATACAACTTTTAATGAATTATCACTGAAAGTTCATTTCAGAAATTACATTTTAAAATATAACTTGAAAAGCCCTGACATTTCTAAATAATGTTTGTCTGGGAATCCTGCCCCAGGTGCAGTTATGCTCTAAGTAAAGCAAAGCTCTTCAGTCACTTTTGACTAAACAGCTGAAACAGAAATGTTGAAGTATCTTAGTTGCAAAGAGAAAAATAATTCTGAAGTGTTAAACATGAATGAATATAGCCCGTGTGAGGTCTCATATAAGGGCAAGCCCTGTACAAAGCTCACATGTAACTTCGCAACAATGCAGTCATCAGCTTGTTTTAACATCAATATTTGATTTTATTAATACCATTATTTTTGGACAATAATTCTCTTCAGTAATTCTCAGGCACTTTTGTGAACACTATACATTACACTGCTCATAATTTGTCAAATTAACACATACTTAAAAGTACCAAAATAGAAGACATGCTTTCATATCTATTCCTTTGACTACTTACCTGTATTAGCCTTTGAAAGGAACCTAAATTGCAGTATTTAGCTAAGTGTGATGGATCTGACTTTAATTCAAGGTCAAGACTGGCTGATCTAAGTGTATAAACGTATTTTTCTACCTTTGGTTTCTTTATTTTTTTCTTCTTTTTGTCTCTAGAGTGCAGAAAAAAATCATGCTTTTAATAAATTTTGTAGAGTTACTAGATTTTAGTTACTAAATTTTAGAATTACTAAAGCATATTTACAAGCCATGGACCTGCCATAGTGGCTTTCCAGCTAATAATCTGCACTTTTACTTCAGAATCTACTTTTACCTGACTCCCACTTAGGGTGGTAAGCAAAATTTAGGGAAGGCAATACACTCAACTGCAGTGGAAGAATCTGGTCTAACATTTAAGGAAGACCGGTGGTAGGCTTGCAAAGCAGTTCGACAATTTCTTTTTATTCAAAAACTCGTAGGTTGCACATGGAGAATTTAAAAACTGGGAAAGAAAATACGAAATGTGGCTAGTGGTCAAATGCTACAGAACAGGACTGCAGAACTTCCCGGGGTAAAGAGGAGCCTGAGGATATGCCTCAACTCCACATCCTTGCTGCATCATCAGTAATAACATAATATTCTGTTTGTATAGGATCACTTAAAAATATAAGGACTTCATAGTAACTTAAGCCCTTAACTGCTAAAATATTTTAACAGGCCATAGACCATGCTATCTGAAAAACTATCTGCTTTAAGGTATTCATAATAGTATCATAATAAAGATATGTGATTGGCAGTCTGTATTTTAATGGTTTCAACTTTCAATAATAATACAAAATTATTTTAACATTAATGTTACTAAATAATAGTTAGCTCCCTCCTATTCTTGGAGAAAAGCAATACAAAGGCCATACCCAAATGGCCTCAGACAATGTGGTCCCAATAATTCCATCGTTTTAGTAAAAATGAATTAAAAATAAGTCTCAAAGCATAAACCACCCCAATGACCTTCCATAAGTGCCTAAGTGCTTACAAAATAATGGCCTCTAGCTACAACTTTCCCATCATTCAGATGAACTACAATCACAATTATAAAATTGTTGAGTTGAACAAAATGTACACAACAATCACAGCTTAGAGATGTCTTGAAATATTCACATTATATACACAGTGTACCTATATACACAGACACTTGGAGTATATATAGAGGAGTAGGGATCTTGTGTACCTACATTCTGAATAAATAAGATCATGTGAGATTGATACCTGTTTAGTCCAGTGGTCTAAACATGGCCATACCACAGGCTTCTAAATTCAAGATAATTAGCAGCAGACGACAGTAAAATAAAACTGGTCAATAAAAAGACTTTTTTCGTATGCCAGTGATCCCCAAGCTAGAGGTGGGTCAGCTGGCACACTACCTGGTTGCAGGAGTTTCACAACCAACTTGGCACTGTTAATTACTTAGCGAGAGAGTTGGTGAGAAGTTCCGTAGGTTAACTGGAAAGATGTAGTTTTGCCACCATATATGTGCTAGATCTTTCTATCCTCCAGCATGTAGCAGGCACTGCATCTGCTGCTACAGAAGTAGTTTAGGAATTTCTGGGTGCTAGGAGCAATAGTCCTTCTAATCTTGTTCATTTTGCTTGACAGGGCTTTTTATGTCTATTTTGACATAAGACAGGAGAGTCTTAGAAGGCAACTAATTCATAAGGAAATACTTTTTTGCATGACATATAATATACCTTAAGAACTTACAGATATACAGGCCAACAGCCTAGGAGGATTCAGAAAAACGCTAGATATTTATGTGGGCAATAAGAGTTAGAAGAGGGAGCAGGTGCTGACTCAGATAATAAGGCTTCTGTATCTAAGTCTTGCAAGCTTCTTACATAACGTCCAGAACAAAAGGTATGTCTGTATCTCAGTTCCTCATCTATGGAATGGGGATAATAATTCCTGACTTCAGAAGCGGCTATTAAATTAATTTTGTTAGCCAACTGTGCTGTAGAGAGCAAGAGTGAAGAAGTATTTTAATATTCCCTGCAATGTCCAAAGAGGCCACCCAGGCATAGGAAGCTATTATTTTAGGCACTATATTCACAAGACACAGACCATGTTCAAAAGATTCTACTATATACATGACAAGACAAATAAACAAAGATGAAATGCAAGCAAGCAGTTTCAGAGTGAGCAAATACAATTTCAGATAGACAGATCTTAAGAGGTGGACAAATGAATTAAATGATACCTCAGCAACGAGTGCAGTAGTGCTCTCAGAGCTAGTAACAAAATCTAATAGCGTTCTCCCAGGACACCTATAAACACAGAGATTGCATTCATATGTTTTCATTCCATTTATTGCTACTGAGTCATGTGGTTTAATTGGTCAGATGAAAGGTAATCATCACTTGGAGAGAGGGGAGGTTTTGTTAAGTGAACCTCAAGTTATGATTTATTTATTTGCTAGTCTTCTAAAGCTGGAATGCCTAGAAGAATTGCTCTGTTTAATAACATATGCTTGCCCAGTTGATTTTGCATTACAAAGTTTCTCTGCATCTCACAGTACGCCTAGCAGTTATCTGCACTGAAAATAGTACCTTTATAATTAAATAGCGAAAATATACTACACTGGGATAGATGATACAAAATTTCAAACAATTGACTCTAATATGCTAAAGAAAAATAACTTTACCTTGATCTGCTTTTGGCCAAGAATGTTAAAGATACAGAACATGTAAACTGTTTGGTGCATTGAAACGTGAAGTAAGCATGAGTTAATGCCTTAGTGGTTCTCACTATAGGCATACTAATGTCTCAGAGAGCAAAAGTGGAAGTGATATGTACTTTCAAAAACTGTTGTACACATTCCTCTTCAAATCTGTCTTCACCGTTGGTCATGAAAAGTGACTTCAGTGTTAGCCCCAGGCAGGCAAGAAATGACTGGCTTCACATTTTTAAAATATTATGAATGGGATTTAAAATATTCCCTTCTTCAGAAGTAATTATCAAGACCAAATAGTTTTCATTACATAGAAAAATGTTCAGAAATCTTTTAAATTCCAAAGCTATCTTTCTTCTTAGGTGGAGGTAAAAAAACTGGCAGCCTGTACAAATGCACCTCAGATGCAAAGATTTTAAATATGAAGGAAACGTAACAAAATGAAAAGATTGCTGATGTTTAGCAGCCACCAGCATAATTTCTATTAAAGTAACTCTGGAGCAGGGAAAAAAATAGGCCTCATGTTTAGGATCATCATAAAGTTCAGTTTCACTTCAATGAGTAATTTGCAAAGGTGACTCTCAGACTTTAAAGGCAAGAATGATAGGCTTTAGGATTTCATCAAAACTAAATAACAAAGGCTGATAACTTTTGATTCAGATCAATTTATGTCTTTTAATAAGACAACACATCAAGGAACCATGAGCCTTCACTCTGCAGACCTGTCTTTTGCCTTAGCAATTTACAGATTCAGTTCTAGAGTTTGAGAGTTAAGAGATTTATGGATTTAAAAAAACAATAAAAAGACAAAAAAGGAAAAGTAAGAGTTCTAAATATGTGAATTAGCGATTTCTTTGAGGCATGTAAAGGACAGGCACAGATAAGCGTCTGCTGGCCAGAACAGCTACTGGCATTGCTCCTTAGGCTTAACATCCCATGCGCTGTGGAAACTGGAGTTTGACCTTTTGCTCCATCTCTTCTGGGTAAATGTTTTTGCATGATTTAATAGAATGGCTAGTTTTTATGCAGATGACTCTTAGCCATGCTCTGAGAGGCAAAGAGAAATTTCTGGTAGAAATGAGCTCCATCAGCATGGTTGAATAAGCAGAAAGATCCTTCTAGCTATCCTAGTTTTAAGACACACAAAAAAATCAGAAAATGAGATTTGTTCAATGGATATTTGTTTTCATTCCTATATAATTACTATTAATATGATTAATAAAACCATGAATGAACCATGTTTGCAGGTGTTGTTGGAGAGCTTTGGTAGATTTAGAATCAGCTCTGAGAGATTTACTGGAATTTGCTGATTCTCACAGTGCTCTTCTGAATTTTTCGTAGAAAAACTCTATTTTCTCACATACTTGTAACTGGGCAAGTTTGTGCAACTGAAAAATGTAGCTTTTATAAGAAAATGTAAACTTAGAAAATTCTTGTGAATTTCAGCAGGTGGGGGTTTTTTTGTCTTTGACTTATTACGGCATTTTATTATGGTATATGAGAGATATTGGCTGGCTGGCCGAGCCCAGAGAGTTACGGTGAATGGAATTAAATCCAGCTGGCGGCCGATCACAAGCAGGGTTGCCCAGGGCTCAGTTTTGCGGCCAGTCTTGTTTAGTATCTTTATCAATAACCTGGATGAGCAGATAAAGTGCACTCTCAGTAAGTTTGCAGATGACTCCAAATTGGGCAGGAGTGTTGATCTGCTTGAGGGTAGGAAGGATCTGCAGAGGGACCTGGACAGGCTGGATTGATGGCCCAAGGTCAACTGTATGAGATTTCACAAGGCCAAGTGCCGGGTCCTGCACTTTGGTCACAACAACCCCATGCAACACTACAGGCTTGGGAAAGAGTGGCTGGAAAGCTGCCCGGTGGAGAAGCACACAAGGATTCTGGTTGACAGCTGGCTGAACATGAGCCAGCAGTGTGCCCAGGTGGCTAAGGTGGCCAACAGCATCCTGGCTTGTATCAGGAATAGTGTGGCCAGCAGGACTACAGAAGCAATCGTGCCCCTGTACTTGGCACTGGTGAGGCCACACCTCAAATCCTGTGCTCAGTTTTGGGCCCCTCAGTGCAAGAAAGACATTGAGGTGTTGGAGCGTGTCCAGAGGCAGGCAACAAAGCTGGTGAAGGGTCTGGAGAACAAGTCTTATGAGGAGCAGCTGAGGGAACTGGGGTTGTTTAGTCTGGAGAAGAGGAGGCAGAGGGGAGACCTTATCACTATCTACAACTACCTGAAAGGAGGTTGTAGTGAGGTGGGTGTTGGTCTCTTCTCCCAAGTTACTGTTGACAGGGTGAGAGGAAATGGCCTCAAGTTGTGCCAGGGGAAGTTTAGATTAGATATTAGGAAAAATTGCTTTAGTGAAAGAGCAGTCAGGCATTGGAACAGGCTGCCCAGAGAGGTGGTGGAGTCGCCATCCCTGGAGGTGTTCAAAAAACATGTAGCCATGCACTTCAGGGCACGGTTTAGGAGACATGGTAGTGTCGGGTTGATGGTTGGACATGATGATCCTAGAGGTCTTTTCCAACCTTAATGATTCTATGATTCTATATTATCGTATCTCATTTTTATTGTACTCTTCACAGTGGATACAGAAAAGCAAAGCTAGCTTTGCCAGTGATCTTTACTATTGAGATGTAATTATCATATACCTACAGATTAAAGAAGTGAGAGAGTCATAGACTGTAGAAGGATTAAGATTACGGGGGGCGGGGGGGGGGGGAGGAACCAACAGAATAAAGGCTTCTCTGAGTTTGGGAGAGAGAAAATAGTGTTTCTAATGGAGCTGAAATGCATGATTCTTCCCAGTACTCTTTGAACTAAATGGTTACTTTACCACTAAAAATTAGATACTAGAATTACTGTAAGTAATAAAGATTAATACAATCTCCAAATCTTTTGTAATATTTTTATCTTACTAAATATTTTGGACTTTCCTAATTCAGATGATCTTGATTTTTTTTAGATAGCATATAAATTCTTGTTTGGTTTATGAAGTAGGTTGAAGTAATACTTTGCATTTTAATGTTACATACAATGAAATGATTGTTTTGTGAAAAGTACATTCAAGAAGTGACTTAAATGAAGTAGGATTTAGAATATCAACTTCACCAATTTAGGCCTATATAAGGCCTATACTAATTCATGGTGCATTTCCATAATTATACAAAGTTGTCAAAGTATATTCAAACGTATTTAAGGTTGCATGCACTTGGGAATCTGGGCATTTTGAAGTGCAAGTTCCTCCTGGACGGCCAAGACGCGCTTCAGCACCACGGACAGCGCCCGCCCTCTCCGTTTGCGCGCGGCTGTCAAAGGTCGTCAAAACGGTCTATACTTTCCAGTAAAATCCTTGTCGAGGTATAAATATTATTTTTTTAATATAAAATAGTATTCTAGAGCAAAATTTCCTGAAAAAACCGACAAATTAGAGTGTATTTTTTTTGTGACGATAGGATTTCTAAAATGCCTAGCCCATGCTCACACAATAGGTATTTCAACATACTATTATCATTACTTGAATTATTTTAGTATTTTGGAGCTGTCATAGTCCAGTATCCCACTGTAGGGCTTGAACAAGCATAGAAATTCATCTTTCTCCTGAATAACTGACACTCCAAGGGTTTGTGATAACTGTGATCAATGGTTTAAGCTGATAAAGTATGAGTTGCTACTGAAAGGGACAGTCTCTCCAGCAACACTCCTATGTTGATGTTATTGATTTTTGTGATGAGTTAGATCCTGGATCCTAATTAAAAATTCCATGGTTTTCATCTAGATCCAGTCCTAGTTAACTCTTGCACTCTTTCTTCCCCCAGTCCCCACGTTTTGGTGCAATGAAGTTTTCCTGCACAGCTGAGAATTGCTGAGCCAGCCCTGCATGCAGGTGACTGGCAGCTGTTTGATGTGACAGAGCCGGTGTAAGTGATAGAAAACTTTTAAGGAAGCAGAGAGATAAAAGCAGACACACTCAACTACACAGTATTCCAGTGTAAGGCATCCTTTAGTAACTCCAACACTGCTATCATGGGGGTTGTGGCTAAAGACAGCTGGGGTGAGGCAGTCAACTTGCATATTAGTGTGTTATAGCTAATAGTATCCAGAGTACCAAACAGCAGTTCCAGGATGCTATAAAATACAGGAGAGGGCTTCAGATGAAAATAAGTAATACAGATCACCATAAAAACTCTTTACTGAGCAATAACATAATAGTCCTAGCTAAATCCAAGTATCCATTCCGTTTGTCTTATGTAACTTTTTTAACCTCTGGCTCTCAATGAAGATGTTAATGTGGTTTATATTTCGCAGAAAAAAATAATAATATGGGGAAAAAAGCAGGCACTCAGTGTCTACTATTTCATACTGGTGAGTTAAGAATAAAGACTTAATTCCTTATTTTTAAACATAATGTGCATTAGTACATAGAAAATAAAGATATCTGATAATTATTTGTATACAGATGTATCAAAATACTTCATTAATAAAATAAAACGTTATGCAGTTTAAACCTCAAACCCGTTTTAAAAATTATGTAAGCATTTATTAGTCCTAACCTATTTGCTGTATTTTAAAGCTGTATAATCAACGGCTAATATGCGATTTAAAACTAAAATACAGTTGTTTTGATAGGGTGTTAAGAATCCAGCTGAGCTCATTTCCTTGCCAGTAGGTGGAGCTAGCACGTAATATGCTGCCTCCTTGTTTCCTCCCCCTCATCTCTTTCCCCCCCTCCTCTTTCTTTCCCCCCACAACCAATTTTCTGATCGATGCTGGAATTCAAAGAGTGAATCTCGGAACAGGAAGCGGGCGAAGAGACTACAGAATACTGCAGAGGTTCCTTTGTTGCTTTGATGTGGAGGTTCTTTCTTCATTTCTTTCCTGTTTCATTTCAGTAAAATTAAGAGTTTACAAGCTTCTTTGCCCAGGAATCTGAACCTGCAGTAGAAGGAGCCTCATCATCTACAAGTGTATGGATATTTCTTATGCCATGATTTGTAATTCCCTTTCAATCAGGTAAGACAACATGATATTTAATTAAAATGCTCTAGGCAACAAATTCCAGTTGTTTTGTACCAAGAGTCTTCTCTTGTGGTGCCACACCTAGTTTTCAATTAATATTAATAGAGCAAGAGGAGAGGAAATAATAGCCATCTTTGCCACTGCATGGATTTTTCATAGTATTACATTAAGTCTTAGCACAATAATAATAATAAAAAATGTTCTTTTGAGTTCTCTGGTCCTATGGGTTTTTAAAGATTGTATGTTTATAATTAGAATTACTTTTAAGTTTGTCTTTTTATCCTAATTGTGGTGATTTGTTGCTGCTGTTTTGAAGTGGTCATCCACAAGTGTTTTCTTTTTCTACTGGAGGTTATATTGGTGCTGTATCCAGAATACAAATTGGAGGGTATTTTAAAGCATATTAATACATCCCTGACATTGCCCAGTTTAAATGTAGAAATGTGCTGTTGCTTCTTTATAGCATCTTCAGTCAGAAGCTTTCTTTACTTCCCAAATTCACCATTTTTTTCCTGTGAGGTATAGGAGATTTAGAGGATTCTCCCTTCCCTCATCTCCCAAAACAGCCTCTCCCGGATGGAAGGCAGAATGGAGGGCTTGTCTGTGACTAAACATGGTTTTGCACTACTGCAAATATCATATGAAACATATGTGTTCTGTGAATTTTTATATATACATAGAAAAGAATGACTTTTTATTGTAAAAACCTCATTCCATATTGCATGAGAAAGAAAACTATTCTTTTCATCATTTTTTTTTAAGATGCATGATACACACAGGGAGAGACAGCAGAATGACTCAGGAGGTGGGAAGCTCATACAGCACCCCCTGACTCTTTTTTTCAAATCTTCTGGGTTTTTTCTTACCTTCCCTTAATTACAGCAATGATTTATTTAGTGAGGCAAAACAACATAGAAATGCATTGACTTACACAGTCACAGAGCAGAGAAAGGGCTCGGTAGCCAACATGTGAGAAAAAAGAATGTGTGATTAATTTAAATGCATTTTGCTTCTATTTTAAGGTGGTAAATAGGAAAGCACTGAATCAAAATTTTCACACACCTGTGTATGGTAAACTTTTTTTTTAGCAATGATTAGTGAAGTAACACAACATTGCCTGTTGGGATTTGAATGCTAGATGCTGCCTTGGCTTTAGATGATTCTTTAGATATATGTGAAACGTTAAGAAGGTTCACACGCATTCTTGCCATCTATGCATGTTGCCTGCTTAGATGTATTTTTCTGATCAATGTTTACAATATATATATGGGTATGGCTCAGCCGTTGTAGTGCCTTCAATAGATGGTAAAGGATCATCTGTTCTTGAACGGATCTGGAGAAAAGATGAATAATTGTGTCCAACTGACCTGCAGTTTCCTCCAGTGAAAAATACATTCAATAAATGATGCTCTCTTATTTCTGTAGGCCCCAATTCAACAACAAACAGGCATGTCAATGGGATGACTCACATTCTTAACATTAGGCAAGTGGATAAGTATCTGGCTCTGTTCTCTTCATTTTTAAACTGCACCAATGTTTAGGGAGATAATAACTTTTTTTTAATTGCAGAGATTTTGCGAGGTTCATAAAATGCAGTTAGTAGGCCAAACTAGCATATAGATTCAAAGACAGGCTATAGATTTACTCTTACCTTTAAAATATGAAAAGAAAATCCACTGAGTTGTTACAAGCCTTAAAGGAAAACACTGAAGTTGAATTCTTACAGATTTTAAGTACACTAATTATGAACATTAATCTTTGGGAAATACAAACACATAAATAGCCATATCATATCAAAGCATGATCCCATTACCTTTCAGCAGAATAGCTAAAGTGGGATGTTTCTGGAGGACTTGATGAGATAGTTGACCCTAAAAGAAAGCTCACCCTCCCTGCCTTTTGTGCAACTTAATTTTAGGGGATCTTTACGCCTTCTTGTTATTCTTGCTCATCTGAATTACTCTAATTGAAGTGTACTCTGTACACATATATGCATCGGATCTCCACAGCAGAGACCAGCAGACCCACTCTGCAGCCAGAGCAAGAGCCCAGCAGCAGTTATGCTGCCAGCGCTGCTTGCTCAAGTTCTTCATCACAGACCTTGATGACTGGATTTGCTGGGTCACTACCTGCAGCCCTGCTCTACCCTTGAGTAGCCCCTAAACTCTCCCCCCGAGGGACAGAGAGGACACTGAAATCTAAGATAGCCTATCTGCTTGGATGGTGCTGGGCACCAACGAATGCAACCGTAATCCCTCCTTATGCATGCAGCCCTTGGATGGAGCACAAAAGTAACAAGTGAGGTTTTTACTGTGTTGCTTCCATTGTTTTAAAGACATGCACACACTCACACCTTCTCCAGAGGACAAGGTGGATCCTTTGCAGCAGCAGACCTGGTGCTGTACTCCCCCCAGATTGGGAGCAACCTCTCACCATATGAGCCCCCCATATCCTCTCTTTGCCCTCGGCCCTAGCTTGCTGAGTGGGCGTCAGGGAGCTCGGAGGCCTCCTTTCTAGAGGCTTCCTGAAGCCACTCGAAAAAATCCATTTCTTGTCCCTCCTCTCCTCTCGCTGACACCTACCAGTCTGCGAAATGCTGGCTTAAAAGACAGTTCTGCCAATGGTGACCTGAATCTCCTGTTCTTATTTTCTTAGAAAAACAAATAATGTACTTGATTTTAAAGAGGTGTTGATGAGGGGAGGCAAATGATGTTGTGAATCACTAAATACCATAATGATAAGAATAATTTAAAAAGCTAAGGAGGAATTAATTCTGTAATCACTGAATGTTTGGGAAGATATGCAGTAAAGAAGGTTTTGGACCAAAATACTGAAAGAGGACAATTTAAAGTAACACTGAATAACTATATTCATGTTATTCAGTTTAAATTCCTGTTGTTTCCCAGCTTGCAACTTTACCTCTCTTACTTTTGCTCCTGAACCTACTACTGTTCCTTCTTCTACCCTTATCTCCAATTTAAGTGAGGCTGCTTCCTCTTTCTCCCTCTTACTGGTTTGGGACCAGAAGAAGGGCTTTGCTTCTGCTCCTGGTTTCAACATTTGATGCCTCAGCAGCTACCTTTTTCAATTGCACTGAAGGGGCTGTAAATGCTAGACAGAAACACTCAACTCGTGGCAGCTCTGGAAGTATTTATTACAAGCCGCTAAGAAGCTTTTTCTGAGCATATTTAGAAATTATTTTAGAGAAATGCTGAATGGCCAGATTTCAATAAATTTAAACAGGAGCAACAAAACGCAAACTCTTATACTGCCTGAACAGCCTACTTGACAAAATTTAAAGTAAAAAGATTGTAGCAAAAGTTCTCAGAAACTAGGGCTGGAAATACATTTTAATGCTGCAGTATTATCAACATACCCATTAAATAATCACAAAAATAGTTTTTAATCTTCCTTTTAAAAAACCCAACCACATAGATTAATTGTTCTTTCCTTTTTGATTTGAAACTTGTATATTAGTGAAATAACACTTTCTAACCTTTCCCAACAAGCAGACCGCAAATGTACTACTTCTATTAAATGGTGCAGTTTTTGTTTTTATAAGCATTAAAGCTGAAAGAAATAAGAAGTATCATGAGGACGCATTGTCAAGTTAAGCTTTTCTTTCTAACTTCATTGAAAGAAGTATCTCACTATTTATAGTGTCATTAGAGAAAGAAATTAGGATAACGCCAACACCACAAACATTCAGTCTCAACAATTAAGGTTTAGCAAAGATGAAAGCACTGGAAAGAGATTCTTATGATGGGAACTATTAAGCAAACAAAACTGGCAGCTCCATTCATGCTATATAGAAAAAAGTTTTTTTAAAAAAATCAGCAATACTTATTTTTTAGGTGTCCCTAGCTGAAGTTCAGTGATTGTTTCTATATGAAGTTTTCTTGGGTTTTTTTTGTAATTGTAATTGTAGTTGCTTCTTGATTCTTAGCTCAGCTTTCCTTAAAATGGGCAGAATCTGATTTTGGCCAGATTAATTCTTCTTTTGACCAGCTAATGCCAGCCAGTTCACACTCATCATCTTTCCAGAGATCCTCACAGGTACGTCCCATTATGTGGTGAAAATACAGACTTCCACCATCAAGAAAGAGGACCACATTCGATATAATAATG
The DNA here is from genome assembly GCF_949628215.1 of Phalacrocorax aristotelis. Taxonomy (NCBI): domain Eukaryota; kingdom Metazoa; phylum Chordata; class Aves; order Suliformes; family Phalacrocoracidae; genus Phalacrocorax; species Phalacrocorax aristotelis. The sequence continues at coordinate 21,271,752 of NC_134280.1, forward strand.
ATTGCTCTATGCAGTGTTTAGTTACCTTACTTGGACAAACTGATAACCTAACATTAGCAGACAATGCATTTTAGGATGATGGATGTCCAGGTTTTGAACATACAGCAAGCAGTCTTCTCGTGGTCTAACATGGACCTGTCATAGGACAGGAGATGCCTGAATTTTATGCCATATGGTACTGCTTAAATGGAGTTGTACAACTCTTGAGTACATTTAGAAGATGTCAGATGACCCACTCCGGCCAAAAAAAATTGGGTACTATTCAACCCTGCGGTAAAAGGCATGACTGCAGTAGGTTAGCCATCTCGGCTTAGTCGTTCGGTTTCAAAGGTAGTGTATGTGCTTTAGTTACAAACCCACTTGATTATTTTGGCTACTCCTTTGGCCTGCCAGCCTATCACTCCATAGCTTTCCAGCCACTGGTACCAAGCTAACTAAATTAAACCTATTATTTTTCCATATATACTGCTGTCATTCCTCTGACAGCAGTGCAAATTTTGCTTTAGTTAAATTATTACCAGCAGGCATTCAGAGTGGGACAGAAACAGTCTTCCTGTTTGAATGGGTGTCATTTAAATGTTTTTTTTTTTTTCCCTATACCATCCCCACCATGTCTCACCCTCAGTGTAACTGCAAAAATCCTCAGGAGAATGTGACCTCAGTGTAGTTTTGTTTGATGATAAAGTAAATTACAAACTCTGAAATTAGGAGACTGACTCAAGTTCTCTAAAGCAATACACCAAGTTCTAGACTCACCCATTTGTCTTGGTGTGATCACAGATACATTAGAAGCCAGTTTCCACATATGCATACAAAATGGAATCAGATGAATGCAGGAAAAAATTGAGTTTCTGATCTCGAGAAGAATAGTAGCAGGAGTTTAATGCATCGTAAACTGCATCCTGACAAAGCAAGGTCAGAAAGAAGTGTCCTTTTCCTTGACAAGGTGGTCTGAACTCCTGTGGTCTGCATTTGCTGTTTAAAAATAAATTCCATAAACAGGTGCTGACAAAAGAAGGCTGAAGTAGCACCTGAGTATCTAAGCAGACCACGTGCTTATAAGGAAGCGTACAGCAAATTTCTATACAACCACAACTATTATGAAATGAGAACTCTGCCCAGGATATTTGAAATTTGACAGCCTATCTCTAAGTATACTCGTATTTTGTTTATTAGTAAATATTTGTACCAAATGCAAACCAGTGGAAAATCCTACCTCTTGGGCCACAAGGCAAGCTTTGTTAGATCAGTTTTCCCCACTGGAAGTCTCTGGAGAGGTTATTCTAACTGGGACTGTGGCATGCAAGGTCATATCATAAGAGTATAACAGGTGTATTTGTAGAGTGTGTGAGCTCCATATGTTTTCTCTTTACTGAGAGTCAATAATGAAACCATGGAAACTGAAAGCTAAGGACTGATACCGGGCAGAATGAAAAAATCTTCCGTCTGTAGTTGCGTTAACCTGAGATTGAGACTTCAGTGATGGCTGCACAAACATCCTGATGGCAAATGCATTTGCACGGGTTAGATTCTGCAGTGCAGGGGCAGGTTTCCATTTTGTACAACGGGAAGTACCACAAAAGTGCTGACGATAGACAGTCTCCTAGGTACCATGATAATACTACTGAAAAATTCTCCTAGTGAAGCAATGAGAATATGTTGTGAAAATACCAGGTTGCAGGATGAGCTAACATTTTATTTTAATTTGCCTTCTGGAAAATTCTAATAGACAAAATGGAAAGTGCCCAATTTTACTGACAGAAGCAACGGTAAGATGCAAATCTTAGAGTTATTAAGGAAATAAATTTGATTTAGGAAGCAATAGACTCTAAGTGTAACTGGGTCGCATTTTTGAGGGTCACTTTTCATTAGAATAATATTTTACATCTTGCAAACAGTTTGCTTTTGTAGTTTTGTTGGCTAAACACATGCAACAGTCAGAACATTTTCAAGAGTTATTGTTTCAAATTATTTACAATATTTTCAGTTAGTTAACATTTAAAGCACTCCACAGCCTTTAAAACATTTGTGACTGTAAAAAGATATTTGCGCTTTTGCCAGCTGTAGTTTTTATGAATTACACGATCTTTGATCTGAAGCAAAGCTTTGGCCCTTTAAGCCAAGCTGAAGGCAGGTTAGCCTTCACACAGAGAAATCTGTTACTCCACTCCACCAGTACCCTTCAGGAAAAAAAAGCTATTACATTTGAATGTAAGCCTCGGGGTATGAAGATGATGACCTTCAATATTATATAGGTTACTTGGGTGCTATTACTCATGCTGATATCTTGCTCTGTGGAGCGGCAGAGGCTGGGAACCCAGAAGCATTCTCCATTGCTGGGAAAGGGGTTATATTGCTTTTCTCGGTATTGACCTCACTTCCAAATTAGTTTAAGGATTCACACATTCTCAGAATAATCTGTCCTTACTGAGAAAGATGATGGATATGATGCAGAAATTGAGTAAGCTGGTATAAATGTTGTGAAGATGGGCAAACAGCTCTGAAACTATGATAAGGAAAGGAAATATCCCCTGGGAACCTAGAGAAGAGAGATTTATGGGGGAAATCGAATGTGGGGGGAAGGGGGAAGAGAAATTTTAGGAGGGTATGCAAATTCAGTTCATACTAGAATCCATTGTAAAAACACATTTTAATATTTGCATCCATGTTTCTGTATGGAGGTGAGCAGTGTGGGGTGCATGGCTCCAGTGGGAAGATCTCCTTGCAGTGGTACAGCTCCAGGTCGCAGGTGATAGCGTGAGCAAGGAACACTTGTGAGAACTCTTTGGGGAGCTCTTGTATTCACTCTAATCAGAACCTGTTTTGCTGGCTCAAACATAGTGGGAAAGGAAAAACTCTCCTGAGGAGGTTTTCAACATCTGCTCCCTTGCTTTATTCACATGTGCCAACAAATACAAATGGAATATGCTCAAAGAAAATTTACAGTTAGGAAATTAATCCAAACTGGAGTAAATAGTCAAACTCCACTGAAAAAGTCTCAGTTCTAAATCACCCAGTTATAATGGGCTGCAGCTGTATTTTAGCCTAGACTTTTGTAGATGATCCTGAGCAATCCTTCTTTTCCTCATAGTTATAAAGTGATACTGTAACGAACAAGTCTACTCTTTTTTTTTTTTAAACTACCTTGAAACTGAATCTACTTTTTCAAAGACAGTGGCTGAACTTTACAGCTGTTGGTTCTTTGTGGTTTAATAAGTTTTTCCCCTCTTATGAAAAAATTCAGGAGCTCAAATAGATTAGTTTGGGCAGATATATGGCGTAACTGTTCAGCTTTCAATTTCTGGCACATTCTCACGCTTAAAAGAAATGGCACAGAAGTTTTCTTAACATGGCTACCCAATGATGTCCAAGTATAAAACAAGACACCCCTTTTATTGCAGTAATACTTTGCCATCAGGTAACTTACTAAGGGATTCTTATGAATTTGGCATTCTGAAAAGGTGTGTTCCCACTGATGCTCATGCTAAATCAGGGGACTGCTATAAGCCATACTGTGCATAAAGTCAGAATAAACACTCGTAATGATCTCCTCTGATCCTACATTTATGAATCTTTGTTGCTCCCTCAGGCCTTTCAAGTTTCTTGATGGAATAGTGATATTACCTTTCTGCTCTTACTTACCTGTATATGTCTGCCATATACACTTTGTCCCTCAGGATAATTTGATCCATAAACATATCTTTATAGTGTTCAGAATATTCTCAATTAATGCCTTGAGATGAGTTAGGTTATCAGGACACTATAAAAGGCAAGCAGAAACTGGGCCTGGCAAGCTGTTTCAGGCTGGTTTTTTTAAATGGCATTTCTATTTAATTGTGGGCCAATTAACTATTCAGTTTCCTTTCAGATAAAAAAAATCTTCTGAATTTAATACAGAGTTGTTTAATGCTTCTTAATGTTGTATATCTGACTGAGCTTTTCATTACCAAGAGAAACGAACATGCTGGTCACGTCACCAGGGAGTAGTGGTGATGCTTCTTGTCTTCCTTTGCACGGGAGGCAGGGCGGGACGAAGCTGTAGCTCTTAAGTTTTCTAACGATTCCTGTACAATGGTTTGGGAAATGCTATGTACCCACTTGGCTGTGTTCTGCACAAGTCACCAACTATATGATTCATCATGGGATCTAATTTCATGCTGTTTTGTTTAATTTTTCCTTTTTGGTTGCCAAATTTTGAATATACATCCAGCCTTATGTGCCTCACACTGGTGACATCTTCATGTAAGACGTCCTTGCTCAACTGTAGAGATGCCTGTAGTGTGATGTTTTGGACAGTTGGCAGAACTGTAATAAATCATAACTATTAAAATTACGGTAATATATGCGCTAAGTACTAAACAGGAATATTAAGTTCTCACCCTGCCTCTGTTATTGTGTATCATTATGCAAACCACATACATTTTCATATGTCATTCTGCTTCCAAAACCACACGTGGTTCTGTTTCTCAAAATGTAAAGTGGGAATAATGTTAACAGGTGCAAAATAAGTGGCTGATATTTAATAAAGAGGAGTAGGAGTACCACTAAATATTTCACACTTCAAGAATTGCATTAAAAGTATGTTTGTAAGTGGCGGAGTTGAGCAGTCAGTTATGGGACACTGAATTAAGGCTGTCTTTACGTTCTGGAAATCAGACCCATGATACGTAGCCACCTGTGAAAAGAGCAATTAGAGTGACTTGCCTCCCATCATATCCGAGTTCTGAGTAGGATTCACTTCATCTCTCTCCCTTTACAGTCAGTGGAGAGAAACAGGCACTTGCAGGGCACAACTTGCCTTGTCCTAAGGTAGATACCTAAAATGGGTCAGAAGAATCACCCTTTAGAGGACCCATTTTTTCCTCCAGTGAATATGAACAGAGTTCAGATTGGCGTAGATGCAGATGCCCACAGATACGGACATCTGATGCCAGGGAAGGTGAATCCTACTTGAGACAGAAGGGAGAGGTAACATCCACTTCTCCAAGACAGCAAACAGACCTTACACAAAGGACACTACTTTTTGCCCCCGTAGTTATTATCCTTTTTCCCCTTCCCACTAGTCACTTCTCCCAATCTACGTGCAGCAGCAATGAATCAAGGAAGTCTCAAAAACAAATCTCGCTGCTTTAAAGAGCTTGTCCATATTGGGAGCTACAGAAGACAGTGAGTGGTGTATTATAGTATCTACTGACAAATAGACCAGAAGTGAGGCAGATCTCAATTCTAGCATATGCTGTCATTTGAGTCCTTCTTCCTGCAGTAATAGGTGTGTTTTATGGGAGCATTTGTACACAATTTTAGGGAGACCATACTCATACCCATATGAACGATTAGGAGTTATTGACTGTATATTTACACGTACTTCACAGACCTCTAAACTTGTCATCTTCATAGATCTCTATAAACTCATTTTCAGATCTTATTGTCCATCCTTCCAATTAACTCCAGTTCAGTTATCTCAGCTTCTTATTCCTTTTCTTGTCCATTCAGTCCAAGCCATTTTGCTTTGTCCTATCTCCGCTTGCCCCATTATACTGTCCCCCCCCCTTACCCCTTTACCTTTTCCTTTACTTTTTCCCAGCCTGGTCTCTGGTGAGGTCAAACTGATCAACCTAGATGATTTTCTTGGTCATAAGAAAGCCTTTGAGCTTTTCTTGTTTCTCCAAGCAGCCTCCAGGACTTCTACAACTAATTTTGAGACAATCTCTTTATCCATGCAGACAGTTCTTCTGCCTATCGCTTCCCTGGATGATTTTTCTGCTGCCAGTCTTTGATCTCAGATATGTCTCCCTTTTTTCCTACCTCCCTTTTTCCTTCTGTAACTCCTTCTGTGGTTTTTGTTTTGGCTTTTTGTTGTTGTGGTGGTTTTGTTTGTTGTTTTTTTTTTTTTAATAACCAATGCATAGGATCATTAAGACCCCAAAGACTAAAGCATTCCCACTCTTACGTTGGCACTGTCCACAGAGACACAGACTTCAGCTGCAGGAAAATCCCCTCAGCTGGACACTGAAAAGCATTATCTCTGGAATTCACACCTTTAAACCTCTGGTTTGTCCTTCCCAATATATGCAAACTAATTTTTCAAAATTTTTCAAGCCTGAGCAAATATTATAAATATCACTGCAACAGAAAAGTCCAAAATTCAAAATGCTGCCCTGCAAAAAGTTCTGTAAGACTTCATATTCATGCTTTGAAAATTAGCAGCTACAAAATTTTAGATAAATACATATCCAGCTTTTTCTTGGAAACAGTTGCATCAGTTGAGCTGAAGCTTCCCTCCAAAAATCAGCCTGAGGCAAAAATGGGAAATTTTAGTCCCAGCGCTTGAAGTTTGGCATAATCAAGCAAGGGAAAGGAAGGGGAAGAGGGGAGGGGGGACAGGTCAGGCATCTCAGTAATAAACAGTACCACCAGCCCCATCTGTAACTATCATGAAACATGGCAACCTGTAGCTAGTAGCTGGCTTGGACCCATCTGCACTCTGTCCCTAAGGATATAGTAACAACTGCTAACCCATAAACAATTATAAGACTAAAAGAATACTTAAAAGTAAATATGGCACCTCATCTATGGCTTAATTTCCAGAATCGCTGAAACCACTTTGCTTCTGGCTCATTTGAAGTGGCACTTCCCTGCAACAAAGCCAGCTCTTCCATTCCAGTAGCAAAGGGAATCTGGGGGAGACAATACATGCGGAAAGGAGCTGTGCTTTTTAGTTGTGTTTCTGCTGTTTCTATCTGCTCTGGAGACCTTGGTATGTTTCCAAGTGCAGCTGCCTAGTAGGACATGCAGGTAGGGGCATGAGTAGTGCTGATGAGGAAACACAGTCTGTGGCATCCTGCCCTTGGAGACGGATGGATACCCAGGGAGTTAATGCTTCTTTCAAGCTGCATTAACTCCTGCAGGATCCCCTTGGCAGCTGGTACTGTGCAGCTGCAGGGAGCCTGTCAGCGGCAGCACAGTTCCTGGGGGAAAATTCTCATATGTTATCCATGGAGATGATTGTTTCCCCCATGTGGGATGGTCCTCACGCTTTCCATATCTATTGTGTGTTGGTGTTAGAAATAAGTTCCTAAGAGGCAGTTGTGTTTATTACTAATAAATTATCTTTGCAATTGCAGGCCTATTTAGAGAACACTCTGTTCAGATTTGGATTCTCTTTATTTTGCAAAGTTACGAATCAGACATGTACTTCCTGATGCTCTTGCATATACCAAACCTAAACTCAGGGTTCTTTGGCATGTGGTGGAGGAAGTGTTGGTGTGGTTTTTTTTTCCTTAAAAACATACCAACAGCTTGAAATAAGGACATCTTTTAAAAACGGAGATGATGTAAAAACTGTCCCAGCACCCCACTCTCCATGTCTGTTTCTATGGTTTTAGTCACCATTTCTTATTTAAATAAAAAAAACCCCAAACCCAGCCACCCCCACATGAAGAATGGGAACTGGCTGACTGCAGACAGTAAGCAACATGGCTGGCTATCCCAGTACGGATGGTAAATTTACAGAAGGAGGGATGATGATGATGCCTGCTTCCTTCCCGCCTTGGTGGTAAAGCCTGGACTTGGCACCATCCCTGCTCGGCTCCTGGGACAGACGGGACCCCGTTGACGGGGGCTCCGGGCTGGGGCCGGCCCAGGGCCTCGGCTGCTCCCCGCTCTTGGCTCTGAAAGGCGGATTCACCTCACCGCCGCCGCGGGCGTCCGCCCTTCCACGACTGCCTCTCTGTAGCCCCGCTGGTACCTACCCTACGCTCAATGACTGCTCTTTTCCGCCCCTCCTGCTTCTCCCGCGTGATTAGACGGGCAGGGGAAGCTTTCCTTCTGGAAAAAATCATCTGCCTGCGGCAGGTTTTACCGGGGAGCCTCCGCAACCCGCGGGCGGCGGCGGCGCTCCCCCTGCGCTGCGCTGTCTGCCAGGCCGCAGCGCGGGTGCCGCAGCCGCCGGGCCGGTTGCTAGGCAACCCTCCCCCCCGCTCCCCTCGGCGCCGCCATTGCAGAGCCGCGTCCCTTCACAACCCCGCAGCTCCCCGGCCACCTCCCAGCCGGCTTTTGACTGGGTGGTGTCGCCTCGAGCGACATCGGGCTGCCCGTCTTCCCTTGTTGTAGCCCGGTGTAGCAACGGGACGTGGCGAGTCCAGGGCGGGGGTTCGGCCGCCGCACTAAGGCGTCCGGGAGCGGGCTGGGGCGGCGGCACCGCGGGTGGGCTCGGCGCTGCGTCCACCGCTCCGCCCTGTCTTCCCCCTGTCTTCCCCCTACCTTCTCCCTCGGCTCGCCGCAGCGCCCGGGTGAGCTGCCGGTTGGGTCTGCGGGCTTGGAAGGGGCAGGGGGACGTGTTTTGGGGTCGAAGTGGAAGCTGGTTGGAGCAGCTGAGTGAGGTGGAGGGGTCCTGGGCCCTTTGTCCTTGACTTGAGGGGAGTTCGGCCCAGCTTCGCTGCCAGAGCCTGATCTGGGCTTACGCAAGCAATAACTGAAGAAGTCACGGTTTTGTTCATAGGTTGTGTTTGCAACAGAAGTCATGAAGAGGCTGTAAAAGTAGAAACGCATTTTCCATGATCACCTGCCAGGTTCAGAATCATGATTTATTTTTGTTCGTTCAAAATCATTGGGTAGTTGTTAGGGAGATATTAAAATCTCCCATCTACCTGGTGTCTTTTATCCAAAAGGGTATAAATTTTTTGTGACTGAACTTTCTGTAGCCATGCTGTAGTTAAGATTAATAGAGATTTCATTCTAAACGTCTTTACATAATGCCCATACTGGGAATGTTTAACTCAGGGTTCTGGTTTGTCAGGGAAGAAATCACAGCATGTTTTATTAACAGCATAAGTAGTCAGCACATTCTCCTATTCAGGCATCTGGAAATATCTATCTCATCCCATACATATGGCACTTCTGTTATCGTTACATCTTTGAATTGTATAGTCGCTCTCCCCACACAAACACACTAAAAATGGATATATCTCAAGCCTGACACTTACTTATGCAAGAATGTACTTGTGGGGATACATTTCTCACGACGGGTATCAAGGCAGAGCGATTTGCTGAAAAGCCCACCTCAGCTAGATGGCTGAAAGGCCTTAATCATTTAACCAGCTTCATTAGGGATTTCGTGAATGCTCTTCTCCATTACTTTGTTTCCCACTTTGCTGTTTGTTTGGGGGACTGCCAGTGTATTTCTTTTTCTGTAAAGGGAAACTTGAACTGTTGTTTTGAATTTTTCTCAGGTGTGAATTGCCCTTGTTTGTTCCTCTGGTCATGGAACACCAGAAGAGGTCATCTGAGTCTGGCTGAAAGCTTATTTCACTGTATACAAAAAAACATTAAGAACAGTATTTTTATCAAGTGAAAAAACCAAATTGTCTCATGCTAGAAAGAAGGACTTAAGAGCCTCTTATGTGGGAAAACAAATAGCTTTTTTTGTTCATTCACTGACAGCAATTGTTCAGAGACCTTTTCTGATGAAAGAGGAAAATGGAGTATGTAACTATAACCAAATGCAGGTCGTTGTCAGTTATTGGCTAACAGTAAGTAAAGATAACAATCAACTGATTGTCACCAATGTATTTTTCATACTTCCTTGGAGTACATCTTGCCATAGCCCTATGGGCAGTACCCTCAAATCCATTTTAAAGAGGGTGAGAAAATTGATTTGAAGGAACTACCAAACTTTCCCAACAGAGGCCTTCGTACACCTGTCTCCACATTAGGTGATCCTGATACTGTCCTGATGTCACTGTCCCAGTTGAAAGGCAGAGGATGATCCTGGTCACCACCTGGTTTTGGAAGAGCAGTCCTGAGCCTGCTGTAATGGAATGCTAGCCCAGTTTGATCCCTAGATTTGCTAGTGTTTGGGCATTTTAATAAACCTTTTTGCTTTTTTATCCTACCTATACTGGGTTCTGCACCAGGTACAGGATCTGTGCTAATATTTGTTGACTGTGCAATTGTTAGAGCTCTGTTCAGCTCCAGCATTCAAGCACTGAAGATCCACTTATTCGTACTCTGGCACCTTAAGCCCTATTGAGCTTTGCAATTAGGAGAAGCACTAAAATTTGGAAGACGCTAGATAGTCAGCTAGTCCTCTGCACTTTAAATGTGAGGAGACATATTAAGCCTCTTAACTTCTTTTCTGTAGTGTGATGGATCAGCTCTTTGATCTATCTGAAATCTGGCCACTTAGTTTTCAGCCAGACCAGTAAGCTGATCTAGCTACAATGCAGAGCTGCAGAAGTGCTCAAGCCAGCAGAGCGGGAAATGACCAGGGCAAGAGTGGGTCCCTTCTGACAGCACCACCTCATATTGGCTTAAGATTTTCAGAAACTGCATTTTCAAAGGTGACTTACTAGCTATACATCCATTTAAAATGTTGGACAATGTGTAGGAAGCTGTATTTTTATATAGCTCTTCTAAGAGCCGTTCGGAAAAATTTGTTGTATAGAAACACCTACTGTTCAAATCTCCCAATTCAGCACATAGATACTGTATGAAGAGACCTCTGTCAGAGCTCTGACTACAGAACATACAGTGCAGCACAGTATGAAACACACAAACCTCAAGCACAGGAAAATTGATTTTTATTTTGTGTCTACTGATGTCAGCAGTGCAGTGGTGAGACCATAAATCTTAGCAGAGATACTACACCAGCGGTAAACCTTCCACCTACAGACAGGGCAATCACATGTTGTACAATCTTTCATGCAGTGCCATTAGGTGCTGACACATCCAGAAGGGCTATAGCCCTTGGAGGCAGGACAAGGGTTTTCCCAGCATTTATTTTAGCCATGTGTAGGACTAGCAGTGATGTGAGTTGTGAGTAAGAGAACAGACTATGAAATGGCTCTTTTAAACTTGATTGTTTTAATTTCTTTTTGTCAGACTAGTGGAAAAGCAAAATACTGGAAAGAGAGGGAGGTGACTTAAAGAGAAACTGGGGGCAGATCTCTCCTATTCCACACCAATGCTTCCATAGGCACTCTCGTCTCTTTCTCTGTAAAGAAGTCCTTGGGACTTTCCAGCATGTGATGTCACTTTTTTCTATCCTGCACCCCACTGACTCTCCAAGAACTTTCTCAGCCAACAGTGACTGAAATCAAAACCCCTTTCTTTTCTGCTTCTCTATATATAAACAATGAGCTCTTGCTCCCTTGAGGCATGGGGAGAAACACAACAGCCTGAGCAGCACAAGACAATGAGAAACCTACTCTTACTAAGACTCTAAAACTGTGAAAGCCTGTTACAAATTTCTTGACTCATCTTGATCAGTTTTGCTACAAATCTCACACTCATCACCAGTCTTGCTTTGTACAAGGCCTAGCCTTTCTTAAAGCCCTTGAATTATTGTGGTGTGTCTACTGTGTTCATTCTCTATTTTCACTGGTAAAAGGTTCTCCTAACAAATCCCTCTTGCTGCAATTTAACCCCACATGCTCTTTGCCTATATGCCAGATAAAAAGAAAACAAATTCTTCCTCCTCCTTGGAGAAGCTTTCTAGACATATAAAGACTGTCATTGTGTCTTCCATCAATCTTTTCAAAGTAAAATTAAGACAGGAAGAACTCAAATAAATCCCACAATTCCTTGGATGTTTTCTCATAAGTTTTGTTTTTATTGCTGTGGTCTGAATTCTTTCCAGGTGGCCCCCATATTTTCTGAAATGTAGTACCCAAGTTGGGCATACTGCTCCAAATAGAAGAGTAAAAGGTCATTTCACAAGCTTATACATCCCAAGTACTTGCCCCTTTTCTTTTTTTTTGAGACCATTTTGTTATTCATCAGGACATTTTAAATTCTAATACTGTCCTCCTGTTCACCTGTAACCCTTCCAGTTTCATGTTATCTGCAAAGGTAGCAAACCTGTTTTTCAGTCATCTAGATCTCCATGAATAATTTAGTAGTATAGTGGGTGTTTTAAGTAGCATGGAGAGAAGAGGTGACAAGAATTTCTTTAGATTCAGTGTATTTGATTAAATGTATACTATTTATGAGAAGAAAAAGCTTCCTTTTCCCTATTCTACCCCCTTTGCTCTTTGCATGCAAAAAATACTATTTAATTTTAGCACATAAACTTTGGATTTTTTTTAAGCTTAAAGTTCTTAGAGTAGTATTAACATATTTTTCAAACTACAGCAAAGACCACAGTAACCTATACTTTGTTCAAAGTTGCTCATCACCATTTTAATTTTGGGACAGATTTTATTTAAAATTTAATTAATTGTTTCAGCAAAGAAAGTGGAAATATGCCAATGTGATTTGCTCCTATCACAAAGTTGGGAGGCACTGTCAAAGAAGGAGCAAGCTATTATGCAGAAAGGACTAGATGAGCTTGGTGACTGGTGTTAGTGGAATGAGATGAAATTCAGACCTATAAATGAAAAGCCATGCACTTAGGGGCAATTGTAATATAGTACAGGAACACAAGCTGGAGAGTAAAAGGATCACAGAACCACAGAACGATGGCAAGTTGCCACTTGTGCATTTTAATGCTCCTCTTTAACATTGAACAAAGTCAGTTAATTTTTACAGTTTTCTGAGGAGAAGCTGGTAATCTGTTTTCCTTCTGATTTTACTCATCAGGATTGTCTGTAGATGAAGGGTTCCTAGGCAGCCAGGAAAAGACTAAGAAGTTTCTCTCTGCTCTGTCCTGTCCTGTCAAAAATCATTCACCCTCAGGTAGAGTTTCTTTGCATATGACACTGAACACTTCCTGAACTCTATTCCTTATATGGGCCATGAGTGTTTTGCCCAATGATTAAAAACCAAAGTCCACTTCAAGCTTTCAGATGTGCCATAGTAGTGGGAAAGTGGATACCACTGGTGAGAAAATTATTCATAAAATGTACCCATGGCTGTAGGGAGGAAGTTAGACATCAGTTGGAAGTTAACTGTTGCCAGAATTACTGTTATTGTGCGTTTATATTTTAGGTAAATTCTAACATGTTTGAATGATAGTTTTTAAATGTAGATTATGTTGGATTGATTTTTGATTGATATTTACTATTTGATTTGATAATTTCCCCTTCATATCTCAACTAATTTTTATCTGTTGCATTTACTCTAGCTATATAGTATCTAATTATTTTAATATCTTTTAAGGATTGTTACTAGTTTCTCTAGATGCACTACTGGGATCCTCACTTTAGAAGTATGTGTATTTCTATTTCAGACTGCAAAGATCACATTGCATTTCCTGCCTATTCTGTCTCTCTAAAATACTTGTTTTTTCACCTTACAGCCTAGTAAGACCGTAGACCCAAGCATCTAAGGCAATGAGATTAAGTGTCCCACTGGCTATATTCTTTTTGTCTTTACTTTTCACTCTCCTTCCTAACAGTATGCACGTAGATTGTATAGCACTCGTGGAAAACAAATTGAGATCTTAGATAATTTCAGACCCATATAATATGAAATAAATAATCAGACACTTTAATAAACTATGAATGGCAGAATGAAGCTCCTTTTCCATATTGTGTGAATTAGCCCAGCTTTTTAGGTATTTGGGTTATTGTAACTTTCATAAGAAGCTGCATAAACACATATGTACATATCCACACAGATAATCAAAATACTTTCATAGTTAGAAGCTCCTTTACCCCTTCTATGAATCTGTGTTGTCTCATAATCCTCTTATTTTGAGACTGCAGAGCAGCTCCAAGTAAACCACAGTCCTAATTAAAGCCAGCCAGAAGTTTTAATCCAAAGCTTTTTAACAACAACAACAACAAAATTGTTACATGGAATTGTTTGCAAAATTTCTATTGATTTCATTGAATTATTTGTGAAATCAGAAAACCTGATAAAAGATTTTCTAAAAAGGCTTTTAACATTATTTTAAAACATTGTGTAATGTTTACATGATTCAAAACAAAATCAATACTTCTGATGTGGTTAAATAATATTTCTCATTTGATGCATTTTTTCTTAGTTGCTGAAAAATTCAAACCCACTATTTTGATCCAGTCGAACTGTTCATTCTCTCACCACAGTTACCAAAGAACTAAATCACCAATACTTGTCCCTCTCCTCATTCCACAGTGGTATTTCTTCAGCTACTGTATTCTTTCCTTCTCCAACCTTTCTCGCTTTAGAGTGACCCTTTGCTTTTTATTACTTTTCACAGCTCCTTTAGTCCTCTTTGCAGCTGAAGGAAAGGAGATGGCAGAGGGTCAGAAGTAAATGACTGCCTGAAGGTCTGAATCTATAAACCCAGGAATGTGTTGCTTGAAAAGTTTGAAAGAGATTTGGCTAAGTGTGGGAGTAGGAGGGAAGGGCAGAAGGTCAGTGGTGGGGAAAGAGGGAGGCTAAAAAAAGTGATGTTAGTGCAGCGGTAAAAGAAGTCTGAAAATCAGTAAGCATAGAAAATACAGAGAAAGCAGGAGAGTGAAGAGAATTAGGATGGCATTTAGGTGGAGTGGTGCCTGAAGATGATGATTTGCCACATAGGAGGGGCTTAGAGTGCTCCTGATCATCTAGTACAGTAAGCACTGAAAACTGCCATCCTTCCCTCTCATTGCTGTCTTTCCTGGATTTAGAAAGAATACACGTCAAATACATTGTATAAATTTATTTAGAACACTAATAGAAGCCATAGTTTAAAATAATCCACACTGCCAGTAATCCAGTCTCAGCAACTGCTTTGGTTGTACACTGTCTGTGCAACCTCCATTTTTCTATTTCTCTTACTTTGCTATCCCTCCTACTTTCTTTCTGTGTCACCTTCACAGTTTCGACAGCTATGGTCTCATCAGCAGTAGCTGCTATATATTCAAAAGAAATTTTGAGAATCCTGAGACCTGGCTGGTTATATAAAATCGAGTATTTTAGTCCCAGAGTCTCAGTTTAAGCAAGTGTTCGAGCATGCAAAAATTCTTTACCATATCTGACAAGAATTTATGGATATATATCAGTACCATCTAGTGGCAATAAGAGTTATAGCACTTCGTAGGCTTGCACAGGAAATGCCAGATTTTACTTCAATAACCAGGATCCTTCAGCAGGAAGTTAGGTGTGGTCTTAGAAGGAGAATTTGAAAAAAAAAAAAATAAAAAAAAAAAAATGGAAAAAGACATGATGGAATTTTAGCTGCAGGCTTCCTTGGTGCCATTCCAAACCCACATAAGTGCAAGATTCTTCACTGGTAACAAAATTTTAATTCTTTCCTGCAGTATTAAAACAGGATTGTGCCTTTTTTTTTTTTAACTGTCATTGACAATAAAACCTAACAGGATTCTGCAGCACGACCACTTTCATTTTCCTAATTAACCCTTCTGCTGCTACTAGTCAGTGGAGCTTCCAGCAGCAGTTTGCTACAGACCGTCCGTGATGGAATGCACCAGGTGCATTTGCCTGCAATGGAAGAGCATGCTCGTAGGGAAACCTGCAGGAGTTGGGATGTGTGTGGATGTCTGTGTAGGTGTAAATGGCTATAGGCATATGCGAGAAGAGAGGAGAAAGCATCGTGCTGCAGTTTATTTAGCAGGCTTCAAAAATATGAATTTGTTGCAGCTGTCCTGGAGTTTGTGCATTTAGTGAGACAGTAAAATAGGATCATGCTGACTGTATTCTAACTATTGTATTGTTTTAATTTGATAATTGTTTCTTGGGTGTATTGTCTTATCAGAAGTTGTTACTTTTTATTGTGTTTGCTGTATTTTTCATGTGCTTACTCAGGAGAAGGGCTCTTGAGAAAAATTCTTGAAGGCTACACCAGAGATCCCATTTAGGATTTCAGATCAAAGTATTTGCATTGGGAATATTTTCCACTTGTTCTTTTTAACTGAACTGCCTGGAGAAATTAAGAAGAGATGGTTCAGCTCTTGTTAGTGAAAATTGTGGGGAAAAAAAATACACAAATGATACGGTATCAGTTGTAAAAGATCTAAGCGTAGTATGTAATGATTAAAGATCATTTTTGTTTAATTCAGCAATTCTTCCAGTGCACAGTGTGTTGCCAGGCAGGGGATCTGAATACAGGTGCTTATGCCTGAATCTTGTTTCCTGAGCTGGCAGCTCTGCAAAGGCCGCATATTTGTACCCGAAGAGTGCTTTCAACTGATCCCTCTGGCCTTACATGGCAGTAGTGAATTCTAGGAGTCATTTCTGGTCCTTCTAGCTAGATGGAAGGTTGGTTCAAGGTGTAGCTTTCAGGATAATAAGGAGGTGAATTGTCTGGTGTCTCACTCCTCGACACCGAACCAGAAACACTTCAGAACTGTTAATTCCTCACAATGAACATGGTGGAAAATATCTCCTAGTTTATTCACTGGAATGGATGGTGTTACTCTTGATAAAGGCAAGAAGATGTTATTATATTGTATATGACTTTTTTTTTTTTAATACAGTCTATAGAATTGGCCATCTATCATCACAAGCACACAGTGAATTTTAAAATAAATGTTTTAAGAATTGTTACCTTCAAGACAACTCTTAAGAGGCCAGCTGCAAAGGAAAATGGTATGTCTTCGGATAAAACAAATGAAAAAATCCATTTCACAGCAGCCTCCTCTTGGATGATAATTACTGAATTTAACAAGGTGTCCCACAGAAAATTCTGTGAAGGTATATTCCTTTACATTGTTCGTAGCTATTTGTGTTGCTCTAAATTTTTTCTATGTTTTCTATATTTTTAGCACTTTTTTATGAGAGAGGCTAAACAGAAATTAAGAGGTGCAGGATGAAAAGATGGCACAATCAGTGCTGGTACCACCAGGACCTGACAGCTTCCGCTATTTCACAAGAGAATCACTTGCAGCTATTGAGCAGCGTGTCAATGAAGAAAAAGCTAAAAAATCCAAGCAAGAACGCAAAGATGATGATGATGAAGATGGTCCAAAACCCAATAGCGACTTGGAGGCAGGAAAGACACTGCCATTTATTTATGGCGACATACCTCCAGGAATGGTGTCCGAACCCTTGGAAGACCTGGACCCATATTATATCAATAAAAAAGTGAGTGTGTTGTATATGTCTGTCAGACTTCAGTCTTTTCAGACTAAAATACAAGAACCCTCTCACAGACATAGTATTTTCAGTATTTTGGACCCAGTCTTTGCATATAATACATTCCCCCAGCAGCTGATTTCATTGGCAGAATTCTCAGTTGTAAGAACAGAAGTTAGTAATCCAAGTTTGTGGGACCTGGTCTGTAGGTAGAGATGCATGTAGATTTATTTTAATATACCTGGTATTTTACTAAAATTTGTAAAACTGTCAGTGTTTTGCACACAGGAGAATTGAAGAAGTAGCACAGGGGTTATCTTTAGAATTATTATCTTATTAATTGCTGTATTATAGATGTGAAAGGAGCAGAGCTTTGCTGGGAAACCCATCTCAAAGGTAGCTAGACACCTGCTCACTAGATTTCTTCACTGTCACGTGGAAAGCCTAGGTTACATTCTGTTGTTGCTGGGAAGGATAGGGAAGTATGTTAAGGTAATTTCTCTGGATATGCCAAAGATCTTCCTCTTCCATTTTGTACTCTATAGAGGCATTGTATATCCAACTTAGTCTGGGTGAAAAAATATTCATATCCAGATTTGTATTGTTCTTTGTTTGTTATCAAAGAGGAGGTGTTTAATAAATGCAAATAAATAAGAGGAGGTCGACAGAATGTTATGTAATTTTAAAAAAATATTTTATAGAGGTGTTAATTTTTTTAAAAATAAAACGACTTATTTTCTTTTTGTTTAAAGTAACAACAACAAATGTTGTGGCCAAGCACAAAAGTGCTGAACTTTACACTTTTGACCAGATGGCCTTGGGTTTCCTCCAGAATTCCAGTCCCTCAGATTTTGGCATCATATGTTTTGCACCATCATATTCTACCAGTAAAGAAGAAATTACTGATACTTTTTCTTATTTTTGTGCCTTCATAATTTTTTTCTTGTGCTTTCTTTTCTTTCCTGTGGAAATTAGCTAGTGAATATAAACGAATTTGGAAAAACCCATGAAAGCAAAAAAAACTACTTCAAAGGAAAAGGACAAAAATCCCCAAGAATTGTGGAGTCAGACTTGAACTAAGTAAAAATGTACAAATGGAGATATTTCCTGAAAGAATTAGGGGTATGCCTCATCACTAATACGTTGAAACAATAACAATGGAGGCATACCATGTAAACAGAGAGAACAGCTTTAAAAAAATCATCTGTACCTTAAGTGTTAACTGCAGAATTTCTAAAACTCAATTCAAGCAATGGAGAATCGTGAGTTCAATTTGAAAACAGTTTTCAATTAAATATCATGTTCTGCTCCCTCTACTCAAATGAGTTATCTTGTTGAAGTCTGGAAGTAAGGCAAATAGAATCTGGGTCAAAGTGCTGATCCCTTTCCTTCCTTCTTTCCCAGTTTTGCAGTAGTAAGTATCTAAATTCAGTGCTGGAAATCTTGAAGTTAGTACGCATATTATCATGCTTTGGAAACTAGAAAAGTAATTCTGTGATTAACTGTGGACACGAAGTAAAATCCTGCTGAACTGCTTGTTCCTGATAGAGAAATTCATAGCAGTTGTCTTGATCTTTTCCAAAAGCATAGTGGTTTCTAGTGGGAGATGTAAGACTCCAAACTATATGTGCGTTGCCATCATAATTTCTCCTGTTATTTCTCTTGGTGTTCTTTGCATGTCTTTGAACATCCTTGATTAATTCGGTCAGGCCTCATTTCAATTTTTTAATATGCCTTGATGACTCAGCATTGTACAAATGATGCTTCATCAGAGGTTTTGTCAGAATAAAGGGAACACAAAACATTTGAAAAACTCTGATTTGAGGGCAGATTTTCTTGAACTCCAGGAAGAACAGTAATAGAGTTGAAAAGCAGTGGTAGCAAAGATAGTACGTTACAGACCAATCCTTTCTCCTCTACAATAAAGGACCAAAGCATGGCTTGAGAATCAACAGGTATCTGGGGATGCAAGTATGTTCAGTTTGGAAGAGCTGAAATGTATTATTTCAGTCAGGGGGAGGCATTGTGTTTTCAGGATTTCAGCTGCTGGTTTTGGCACACCTGCTCAGAAAGTAAAGTGTAATCTTTACAAATGCTGCCCTCTGATTCCAGCTGAGACAGATCATGGCTACTGGCAGTGCTCCAGGTTTGCATGGCTTGTGTTCCCTTTGGGCTTTTTAGGGCTGCCACAAAGCTAGTTAGACCCGCTTACCTTCAATGACCATGAGCTTTCATCCATGTGTAGAAGGAAAAGACGATAGAAATAGATAGGAGTTTTCCCAAATGCATGGAAATCTAAATAATTTCAAAATTTACTGCATGTGAAATAAAGGCTTTATTCCGCTTTATTTCCCAGGTTTTAAGAAAACTATTACATTTATAAATGCTTTTTTTAATGTTGTCAATATGCATGAGTTATTGCTGAAACTGTGGAGGGACAGTGAAAATACATGAATTATTGAATTCTGTATTAGGTAAAGCATGACATAAGAAAAATAGAATTGCAGGCATGAAACTCTCACAAGAAGTAGTTAAAAAGAGAAGCAATATGTTATTCTTTTCTTAGAGTACAGCAAAAACTATCCAGTACATTAGTGTTATGTTAAAAAGGTAGTTATTGAATACTCTAGATTTCATTATTTTCATGAAGACCACTCTTGAAATTTAGATCACTTTGTAGTACTAATGTTGTAGTACTTTGATGTGATCATTAATGCTGGCTGTTTAATTTGGGGAATGTTGAAGTTTTAATGGCTCTCATATTTTCTAAAGTTACGTACCTCAGTCTATATATTATAAGGTACAAAAAGGATAGTAATTATTCAAATATTGAGTACATTTGTGCCTTATATACCTGTCTTTGTTTTCTAGCTAGCAATATCAGGATTACTTACCATTTCTAAATACACATTCAAATGTTTTCATGCAATTATATTCATGGTGATTTTGGCTGGACTCTACTATGTGTGAACTAGACAAGGGTATTGTGATTCTGGGGGAGGTGTAAATGGAAGAAGAGTTTGACCAAATATGATTAATGATGAAATGAAGATGATTCTGGGTTTGAACTTGTAACTTGTTTGTGACTTGCTATCTTTTAAAGGCTATTTTTCATTCTATGTTTCTTTTTCCAGACCTTTATAGTATTGAATAAAGGGAAGGCAATATTCCGATTCAGTGCCACCTCTGCCCTGTACATGTTAACTCCTTTCAATCCTCTTAGAAAAATAGCTATTAAGATTTTGGTACATTCATATCCTTTTCAAGTGGTTAGTCTAAAACTATAGTGAACGAGATGGTACTTAGTATTTAAATCAGTCTCTGGCACATGTCCCAGGATCAATATGATCTATAGTGCTTTGTCTTTCTCTCTACTATTTCAGTCTTCTGTTCTTTTTCTTATTCCCTTTTTATGTTTGTGTTCATTGCTGGATCTTAATATAGTAATATCAGAAGCCAGACAACCAGTCATCGTCCTTTGCAATTTCTTCATGTGTCTTTCTTCTTCCCCCAACCATTTTTCCCTTCCCTCTTATTTTTTTCCTATAATCATCACATCTTTTTTCCATCTTTTCCCCTCCTCCACATTTTTCATAAACTGCAGATATATTGCTCAAAATACTTTCAGTTCTTCACTGGCACTCTGTTAAAAATCCAATCTTTGATCCCATGTTTGTGCTTGCATGAATATTTAGTGAAAATAGGGTTTTGTTATTTCTTTGCATTTTCTGATTCAGATCACAATTGCAGATGTATAAGTTGATAAAACAGCTTAGGTTTCTTGTTTTATTATACATTCTCAATCCTATATGTATCTTACATGTCTATTTTATTTCTTGATCATTCTTGCATTATGCACCCATAATCCTGTAGAGGTTTTGAGTCTTCAAGAACATTATGAGAGTTCCACATCGCAGTTAGAGATTTACAAAGCTAAATTACCGTAATTACTTATCTGTTATTTTGCTGCTTTCACTGTTTTGATAGCTGGCTACAGCAGGCATGCCACTGGTCTGATCCCAAATGCTGATATGAGCAGTAAGGGCATTGACTTCAGCAAGTCTGGCTACTTAAGGAAAAAATACAAATGTTTGCACGCTTACATTTTACAAGAGTCTAACATGAGCACACTGAAAGCAGTGTTGTGTAGCATTACATATAGGGATCCTAAGACCATGTACAATAAATCTCAAAAGGATTTTTTAAAATCTTGGTATAATGGAAGTCTGATAATTACAATGGTTGTGATGTGTTGGATATTGTTATCAATGGCTAGCCTACAAATGACTTAAGAATCAATCATGACACTACATAGCCTGTTTTGTATTTGCTTGCTAGAGGTGTCACTACAAATAATTATTTGTCAGTTATATGACACTTCTTAGCATGTTAGAGAGCATTATTCAATTACATGGAATAATGGAAGATCATGGAACTGAGATGGTGGTGAAGAGATAGAGTCACCAAAGTCCAACATTAAAAAACGTTTAAAATTGTGGGAAGGTATATTCTGGTTGTTACTCTACTGATGAAAGAATAGTGAGGATGTGCAACTCTGACAGGACATTTCTTCAAAAAAGAATTTTGAAAGCCTGCGTAAAGTACAGGCTTGTGAAACACTCTTACAACACGTTATTTTTTATGGCTTTAAAAATACCTCTCTTTCTCTTCTGCTCTGTTCATATATGAATTATATAGTGAGAAGCTGGATTCTGAGTAAAGGATTTGAAATGTATTTACTGAACGGAAAACCCAAAGAATTTTTGAGTGTAGTGCCACAGTCCCTTGACAGTTCAGAAGGCAGAGGTATTTACTGTCGTTTGAAGTTTTTTTCATTAATGTAGACATGCAAAGAAGACTTTGTGAGGGGAACCTCACAGTACCTCCCGCCCCATTATACTCGGATTGCTATTTAGGAACACCGTGTGAAGCTGCATTTTAGTTACAGAAGCTAGAGCTCTTCTCAAAAGCGCTTTGTCCTTTCTAGTTTTAGGTGATGGTGCCATCATGTGGACATTTTGTGCATTAGCTGTGTGGTTTTAATTTCCGTGTTTGTATTTTCATTTCTGAGATGTCATCAGTCTTGAGAGTGAAAGGTGGTAGATCCAGACTTGGATCTTATGGCTTGGACTTGTTCTGGAATTCTTTTTAAATTTCTTTTTTATGCCTTTCCCTCCACCAACATTTGTATTACAAAAGCCATATATAAACAGTAATAAAATAATTTTCTCCCTAAAATTTCCCTGTGCACTCTCCTACTATGTAATAACTAGATTTCAATATATGTATTATAATGATAAGAAAAATGTTGAAATGTTGATACATGCCAAATTTTATGGTGAAACATAAAAAAAAGAAGTGAAGAAAATGTATTTTTTACTCTTTCATATGCATGAAGTAGATCAGATTTGTCTAGATCATCCAAAACAAATGCTTTTTATGTTTTTCCACCAAATTAGAAGCTACTACTTCAAACTTTCACATTTTTATTCAAAAGAAAAAATCATCTAAGGCCTTAAAATTAAGGGTTGGGGTTTTTAAAATATCTTTCAGATTTTCTAATTTGTAGTATGTGATTGTTCTCTTTTAGCTATAAAGCAGTGACTGTGGAAGCTTTAATGTATTCAGGGCTTTTCCCTGAGTGTTAACAGAGCAGTGGAGGGATAAATAGCTCCTGATAGTGGAACTCTGCCAAAGCAGCATGTTATTTGATACTCTTTTTATGAGATTTTCTGGCTTATATTCCTTAACTCTTAACCTACATTATTCAGCATGCTTATCATGTGCACTATTTTGACCAACTGTGTATTTATGACCATGAGTAACCCTCCTGAGTGGACAAAGAATGTAGAGTAAGTTAAATGGATTTTCTTTGAATAATATTCAGTAATCTGAAATAAACCACTGTAAATTAATTTATACTAGGATGGCATCCACTGGCAGCAGCTGCCTTGTTGGCATATCCCTTCAACAGCTACTCTGATGCTCATTTCTTCTGTGTAATATTAAATACATATATTTCACAACACTTGCCTCGTTACAAGTTGTTCAATGTCCATGCTCTGTTTGCAGTACTAGATGGGGAATGTAAGAAGAGAAGCTAGTCTTATGACCATGCAGAAAAGTTGATTATAAATATTTTCCACTGCATTCTATGTTACATCTGTGCAAGAATGTGGGGAAATACACATTTGCATTTCTATTGCAATAACCGTTACAGATAAAAGGATAGTCTAATGGATGGCTATGTTCATCATAGTGCAGCTTTCCTTTACCAAAGACAGTGCAACAATGGAAAGCTTGCATAAAAAATAAGCTATTAAAAAAGTGCTTAAGTGGTAGGCTATTCTTCCCATAGGAAGAGATAAGGTCCAATATGATGTCGACTACCTGGTGCTGATATACAATTGGTGCATATTTTGTATATTTCCAAGGCTGTAGACCACCACAGTGTGAAACACTGCTCTTCATGATGCTTCATTTTGCAATAGCATTCTATGCTTCTCCTTATTCTTCATTCCTTACTGCTTTGGATGATATGTACCTGTTTAATCTTCAGTAATCAAAAGTGAAATCAAAATAATAGGGCTGTTAAAGTCAGTGGCATTCTCATTTTGAGTTCAATACGAATACACATGAATTCAGGATGTCTAGTATGTAGTAAATACTTATGAATAAAGATAGCTAGCTTGAATGTTTCTTGAAGTCATTATATTATGCCTTTTGGATATACAACAGAAGTCCTTCTCATCTGTTGAATAAAGTGTGCAGGAAAGAAATTTTTAGTTTAGTAATTGAACTGAAAAAATTCACATTGGAAAACTGGTTCCAGGCTGGTCAAGCATGAAAAACTTTCAAGCCTTTTAAGCAGTTTAATTTGAATACTTTCCCATTAAAGATGTAAATGAAACTTAAGTTCAAGATGACATCATTTGGAGATAGAAAATTGAAATTATTCAGAATGACAGAATTAAATATTTTTACTTCTTACATTTCAACGACATTTTTTGGTCAAAAGGAGTAGCTGAATTTTACTGGCATTTGTAAATATTTTTGGTTGTTCTTGCACATAATTTTGCACCTGAAAGCACTCATTTCGTTCCAGTACTATGCCTGTCTTGCTGAAGGTGAAGTACTGGATACACATACTCTGTAACGAAGTCAATGTGGATGAGGGTTGGCACATTGCCAGTTCATGGTACTAAGCAACGTTTCAGCATAAAAATAACACTGACGAATGAGATTTTTAGTCTGGAAGCAGCTTCTGAAATCTTAACATAATCCATCTATCTTTTTGGTTGTAACATGGATTCAGACTGGACATAAACATGCACCAACGAAGTAACCAGGAATTTTGGAACAGTCTTACTGAAATAGATTATAGAATTTGAACTTAAGCTATGGGTTGTCATTCAGACTTGCAGTCATAATTTGATTTCTCCTTCTTCCTTATGAGATAAATTCTGCAGATGTTTAAAGTTGGTTGTAATTTCCATTAAATTCTTATGCCACTTAAAGAAAAGGAGATGAGAATAAAGCAACTAGAGAGCATAACATGTAATGGTAACATGTATGTGTTCCTATAAACTGTCTTGCATATTTTCCTCAGATACACATTCACTGGAATTTATACCTTTGAATCACTTATTAAAATTCTTGCAAGGGGCTTCTGTTTAGAAGATTTTACATTTCTTCGAGACCCGTGGAATTGGCTAGATTTCACTGTCATTACATTTGCGTAAGTCGTCTACTTTTCTCTTTTTTTAAATCTTTCTGATAGCATGAAATTAGTGACTAAAAATTGCCTCATATTTTGTCAGCCAGAACATTTGGAGCCTGGACTTCCTGCAGTTTCAATATGTTTCTTCTACCTCTTTTACACATTTTAGTATTTCTAACTAAGCATGTGCTGCAGAGGCCAGCATGGTGTGCCAGCCCATTAGGATTGTGAATGCCATCAACCTGAACTGTTCATATCCTGTCTCCTTTCTGCATACCAGAATTAAAGGAATCCTTTTGACCAAATTAGGTTTCAACATCAAGTCAGTGTGGTTTATGTTGATAAAACTTAATTTAATTCTATGGTCAGAAGCATATTTATAACACAGGCAAAATACAGTGAACGGTGAAGAGGTCTTGTTCAAAGACCCAAGCAAACAGGATAAAATCTGCCTCAATTCTGAGTAACTGTGATTTAATCCTACAGGTATGTAACAGAATTTGTAAACCTAGGCAATGTTTCAGCTCTTCGAACTTTCAGAGTATTGAGAGCTTTGAAAACTATTTCTGTAATTCCAGGTAAGAAGTAGTTGGTGTAAGGTGTTAGGCCCCTTGTATCTCCAACTGTTATTTGTGTGCTGTCATTGTGTTTGTGTGTGAACTCCCCTATTACAGATATGTGACAGAGTTTGTGGACCTGGGCAATGTCTCAGCGTTGAGAACATTCAGAGTTCTCCGAGCTTTGAAAACAATATCAGTCATTCCAGGTGAGAGCGAGGTTAAACACCGAGGCTGACTTTTGTTCAACAAAGGCTGTACTCACGTTTTTAAGCATACGCCTTGTTTGTGACACAATGTAAACAAAATAAAAAAAACAGGAATCAAGACATGTAATTTTATTTAAATTGATTCTTGCTTTTCTTATGTTAGTTGTATTTTCTTTTCAAAAAAATCAGCCTTTGAGTTTAACAAATTCTTGCATGAGATATTTGCAGTAAACAGCCTATGTGATTTGCATCTTATGACATCAAGCTTTCCTTTACATGTTTTAAATATAAGTTAATTTTAAGCTTTCAAACTGATGCAAATTTTATCATTTATTGCAGGCACTTGATATAGCATCTTAATTCAGTTTTAAGTCACGTATAAAAAATTAAATTCTAAAGGATAGCATGGGCCGTGCATGGGGTATTGTTTTAAAGATGTCTTTCTTCTCCAAACCATCACCCCTCTTACATTGTTACAAGATCATTATGAGGATATCATTCAAATATGCACTTCTAATGCCTTTATAATGGGTTTACTAATGCAGAATACTTTTAAAAAGGTTCATATAAGAAAGGTTTGGGCAAGAAGGATCAGCAAAAGCAAACCATGCTTTTCTATGTAGGGTGGAGATATAGCATGAATAATAGAATAACTTATTTTGGCATAAACAATGTCTTTGGTATTATCTACTTTTTATTTCTGTACACTGTAGAATAAAGCATAAACTTACAGCTTTTCATTCATCTTCACAAGAAATAAGGCTTCTCATGAAAATTATTGTAGCACAAGTATTAGACTCATTTAGTTGTCATTTTGCATGAAATCTTTATATTGTCAGGAAAACTCACATGATTTTTTTTGTGTGTTTAGTATCTGTTTAGCATCATAATAAAAATCTTTTTTCTTTGCAGGCTTGAAGACCATCGTGGGAGCCCTAATTCAGTCTGTGAAGAAGCTCTCGGATGTTATGATCCTGACTGTGTTTTGTCTGAGTGTATTTGCACTAATAGGGCTGCAGCTGTTCATGGGCAACTTGAGGAATAAATGCCTGCAGTGGCCTCCAGACAATTCTACTTTTGAAACAACTGTTATTTCCTACTTTAATAGTTCTATAGGTGAAAATGGTACATTTATTAATACAACAATGACAACATTTAACTGGGATGAGTACATTGAAGACAGAAGTAAGTTAATTATATCATCTACGTTGATTTTCTGGAATATTTTTAAACACAAAATTTTAAAATTCAGATAGAACTACTCTGAACATATCTATAGTATATTGCTATTCTGTCTATCACAATGGTAAATAGCTTCAGTCTCTCCTGTTTATCTATTCAGTCTCTCCTATTTATTTTAGTGTAATTAGGGTTTTAACTTTGTAATCAGGTTTGTTTTATAAAGTCTGTATAGGTGTTGCAACTGATGCCTGTATCACTGAAAGTGAGGAAGCCTCAGTTTAACAGCTAAATGCTTTCGGATCCAAGTCTCGTTGTCTTATAATCTTTTAATATACTTATCGTCTCAGCATGCTTGTAATACAGAAATGTCACCTTGGAGAAGATTTTGGATGATAACCTATTCTTAAAAACATCTGAAAAACAGGTTCCATTCCATTCCACTTTAGCTGCTTCTGGTACTACATTACACAAATAGGATGTTTTTTCTAAATATCTGACCTAAATTTTCCTCATTTCAGTTTTAATATGTTACAACTTCTGTGGACTTAGAACAAAGATGATCATAGACTACTTTATATTAGTCTTTATGATCTTTTAAAACTTATCTTCTCTATGTCTGGTCTTTTCTAAACTAAGAAAGCCTGTTTTCTATTTTGCATTTTCTATACCTATTCTCACTTTTTTTTTTTATTCTTTCCCATTAGTCTGGGATTTTGTTTTTTCCTTTTTGTTTGGGTTTTTTGTTTTGGTTTTTGTTTGGGTTTCATTTTGTTTTAAAATGAGATGCTCAAATCTGGTACTTACTCCTCTAATAAAGGTACAAATTAGAAGCAATTACCTCATATGCCATATATGGAACATTCCCATTAACACATCTCAAAATTACATAATTTTTATATCTGCATCCTATTGTTGATTCAGAGTCAACTTGCGGTCGTGACAGTCACTGCATCTTTTTAGAAGCAGTAGCTGTGGCCAGATCCTGTCTATTTTGCATTTATGTATTTGATTTTGCCTTGTCAACTGTAGCATTTCCACTTGTCTCTGTTGAAATAAATCCAATTGCTTTTGGACCAGCTTGTCAGTTTGTAAAGGTCATTCTAAATTTCAATCATCTTCTCTCCTAGCTTGATGTCTTCAGAATACTTGATGCATTTTTTCTATTATTTCATGTCTTGAGTTGGTTATGAAACTTGTTATGAAAACCGTGTATAGCACAGATCCCTGGAGGATCTTCGGAAAGATGCCCTTGTGAATTGACATTGGGCCACTGGCAACTGCTCTCTGAGAATCTGTTTTCAAGTATTTTGTGATGATTCCATCCAGAACGTATCTCCTTTACTTGCTTATGAAAGTGTCATGTAGGACTTGTACCCATGACTGTTGTCTTGTTACTAAGTTGGCAGGAGGCGGGAATAGTTTTATATATGGCATATTTTTTATAAACTCATATTGACTACTTTTATTACTTTATCATTCTCATCTTTGTATTGAAAAAATTATTATCGAAATGTTTTCCAAACTAGTGGGCTGAGAGTTGAGAGTTGAGCTGACCGGATAGTTTAACTGGATCCTCTGCTTACCAGAGGAGCTGTGCCACATAAGAATGTGAATTAGGCCCACAGACAATTTTGAAAATCCAGCTTGGTGCCTATCTGCATCTTTACCCTTTTTAAGCTTATTAAGTAGGGGTTAGATCTCTAATGGGGCATGGCTATGTGACCACTGCAATGTCTGAAAATCCACTGTTTTCTTATCTGATATCTGAGAATAGATTGCAGATGCATAAATTATGCACATAATCTCTCTCTCTTTAAAATAAGCAGATTTTATGCTGTCTTTATTGTATACTGGTGGTGACAAAGTAGAAGCAGTCAATAGGAACTGGTTGCAATTCCCTGCTTGTCTCTTTAGCATTAGCCCTTGGTTAGTTCATGCCAGCTAAGCTAGTCCATGCCAGCTGGCAGTGAATCTCAAGGAACCATCTGCTTCCTGGGAACAGCCAGAACATACCTAATTTTGGCAACTTTAGCTTAATATGCCACCTGACCCAAAAATCTCCACTAGAGATTCCCATTTTACCAGAAGAATCCCAAACTAGGAATTGATGGCAAATTGGTTTTCCCTTTCTGCCTCAAAGCAGAACAAAGAAAAGAAAAGAATGCATGGGGACTTTTAAGACTTCCATCTCTTTAAATTTTCTTTTACCTCATTTTAGTAGTTAGCCTATTAACAAAATACATATAGATACTTCAAGTACATTCCTCTGCTATAGAATTTGGTATAGTAATTTTTTATAATGTACAATAAAAGCTTGGTTTCTCCCTCAGCTGCTCAAGATCCAGTTAGCAGTTTCTTGTGCACGCTGTGTTGTGTTTTTATGCTGAAAAAATGTCAGTACTTTTTCAAGTAATATTTGGATAAAATAGTATGTAATGAATAGTTATAAATTAATAACACTAAATGGTATATATCAAAATGCATGAACAAAGGTAGGAAATTGCCCTTATCCTTTGTCTCATTTTCCTGGTATTTGTTCACTCATTTGCTGACATACACAATTTGGTAATCTACCCATTGTATCTTATTCATTTGGGTAGGTTACTGAGAATTAGCTGTACAACTACCTTTCTGTTTTCTAAAGAAAGGTCAACTTCAAGACTATTGAAAGTCACTTTCCTGTCAAAACAGTATTTTCCCTGCTTTTTCATTCCTAATCATTATATATTGCAAAACTGTTCGTTAGCTCTGCTTATTTTTTTAAAGTGTAAAAGCCTATATCATTGCTCAGTTTCCACTAGGTATAAATTATGTCTTTCTCATCACCTTTTTAATTTACTTTTTTTTTTTTTTAAAACAGATCATTTTTACTTCTTGGAAGGACAAAATGATGCTCTGCTATGTGGCAATAGCTCAGATGCAGGGTAAGAAAACGGTCATCATTTTTCATTAGGCATCAAGAAAAAATAATTAGCTACTTCAAATAGCTCAGGTGGTCAACTTTAGTATCAGCTGTACTGTAGAGCTGCAAATTACCGATGTTTTGCAATTGAAGCTATACCTAAATATAACCATCTATGTGATTTGAGTTTACACAGGCGCTTTCTTCAGCATCTTAGGCTAATTTTGCAAAGGTAACCACATGAACGCTATGTGCATAAATGTTGCTGCCAGCTTGCCGACAACTGTTTATCATCAGTCACGCCAGTTAACATTCTTCTCTTGTCCTGGTGAAGATGTGTTGATATGACAAATTGTGGAGAAGGGTAGATTGCTATTAGTTATATTATTAAAGCATTGAAATATCATTAGGAAATGAAATTAAAAATTGAAAACCAATAAGACATGTATTTGTATCTTAGGCATGCAGAATAAAATTTTACTTGTTCATAATTTCATTAGCAACTGGTACTCCTGAACAATTTTGTGATTTACTATAGCATATCGTAATTTAGACTAGTTGCTAAAAATAGCATTTCCTCTTCTTTTGTAGTCAATGTCCAGAAGGATATATATGTGTGAAAGCTGGTAGAAACCCCAACTATGGCTACACAAGTTTTGATACATTCAGTTGGGCATTCTTGTCACTGTTTCGATTGATGACTCAGGACTTTTGGGAGAATCTTTACCAGCTGGTGAGGACTTATTAAAATAAACAGCACCATCACCAATGCCATTACTACATAGTACTTGCATAGTTATTTTCATTCATATGTCCCTAAGGCCTTTGGGACAGAAATCATCTTTTATTTCATATATGTAAGCTGTCTAAAACAATAGAGGCCTTGTTCATGAATTAGGTTCCCATGTGCTACTCAAATACATAATAAGAAATAGCTGCTATTTTATGAAGGTGGTTAAGCATTATTGCTTCTTTTCACAAAGGAATAAATGGACTTAAGTTGTTAAAGCTTCTTACCCAAACATGCTGTAAACAGATGCTAGTTAAATTGATTCGCAGTCTAGTACAAATGCGTTGTCTTTGAAAAAGTTCCATCTTGTCCCTGAACTACACATACCCATAACCTGAAGGACAGTGATGATGCAACATGACATTTTGTATACTGCACTGTCTTTGTGGCATTGTAGTTTGGGACTGATGAGACAAGAAGGTAAGATGCTGGTTAGTGGCCCCACTACTGTTAGAGTTAAAGGCTATAATACAGATGTATAGTGGGGGCAGCAACTGCTACTACAGATTCTCATTGGTAGAAGTTCCAAACTATTCAAGCTACAGAATCTTATTTACCTTGACCACAGTAGATGCAAAACTTGGATTTTTGTACATGTAGACAGGGTATAATACTATTTGTATATGGAAAAGGTAACTAAATAATCTTGTGCTAACACAAAGCAACCTCATAATGTATTTCTAGAGTATAACACAGGTGCTACATATTATGCAACAGTATTTATAAGTCTACTAAAAATGTATATTCTCTCTTTTTCCCCAGACACTACGTGCTGCTGGGAAAACATACATGATATTTTTTGTTTTGGTCATTTTCCTGGGTTCTTTCTACCTGATTAACTTGATCCTGGCTGTGGTTGCCATGGCCTATGAAGAACAAAATCAAGCAACCATGGAAGAAGCAGAACAGAAAGAAGCAGAATTTCAGCAAATGCTAGAACAACTGAAAAAGCAGCAGGAAGAAGCTCAGGTACGGTAAAGTAAAGCAAAGTAAAATTCCTTCTTCCATTCATGATAGCGATTGGATGCTTTATGTCAACATATGAGAATAATTTTACTCCCCTACTCCTAACAATATGTTATTTCCAGTCTTATAAATTCCTTAGTTTTGCAAACAGTCTTTAATGTTTTCCATTGCACTGTTTCTGCTGGCTTGAGTGAACCTGTTAATTTGTGACAAAAATGATAACCAATAAGCTAAAATACTGGATTTTCAAATTGGAGATGGAAATAATCTTTTTTACTGAGCACTTGCACAAGTTGCCCAGAGTGCTTGTAGAATCACCAGACTTGGAGATAAACAAAAGCCATCTGGACATGGTCCTGGGCAACCTGCTTTAGGTGACCCTGTCTGTGCCGCGGAGTTGGACACAATGACCTCCAGGGGTTCCTTTCCAACCTCAACCATTCTGTGAAAAGGAGATGGTGATGTGGGGGAAAAAAACCCAGGAATTCTGCTTATTTAAGAAAGAGAAGCAAAACTACTGTAGGTGCTGTGAGAGAAATGTTTGCTTCAGCAGCGTTTTGCTTTTTCTACTCCTTCCCCAGCTCTCACAGCAGAAAGCCATAGTGTTCCAGTTTTAAAGAACACTGGAAAAAGTGGAGAAACTGGAGAAAATGTTTCTGTGGTACAGACATCATCATTACATACTGCTTTGGAATTCCTTTTCATTTTTTGAAGACTGTGAAATCTTTAGTAGGATAATTGATAATGTCTGCTTGGCATGTGGCCACATAGAGCAGAAGCTGAACTATGTCTTCCATGTAAGCACATGACTAAAATCAGCAATAGGGTTTTTTTGGTTGGTTGGTTGGTTTGTTGGTTTGTGTTTTTTTTTTTACTGGTACATAAATATTAATAAAATGGTCCACAAATGTTTGAAAATAGGTCTCTAATAGTCTGCAGTTTATATCAAATCTCTGATTATGATTTGCAAAACTGAGATAAACAATGTTACACCAGATCTTTAATAGACTAGAAAGTATTCAAAATCCTGCAAAATTGTGTAAAAAAGTGTTGCTTCCTGTTAAAAGGGATTTTTCATGTTGTTGTGCCTTGATTCCTTACTTTTACATAGTATTTCAGGTGAAAAATTCATTGCAACATATTGCTCCAATTTAAAACAGATGCTGCTAACTTGGTTCTCTGACAGCACAGTTCTCCCTTGGGCTGCTTTAACTCCTGGTTTATGGAGCAGTGCCAAATTATGGTTCCTGTGGTATTTCACAAATTATACTTATGATATCCTGGGTTCAGTGAAGTGGAATCATTGCTTTTATTTCAAAATCACTATTTTTTAAAGAATGGCAATGAATTTAAAACAGTCAGTGGTGTGTGTTTGTATAAATGTTGTAAATTGCATATGTGCTTGTATGTATAGGCAGCGGCAGCAGCTGCAGCAGCTGACTCAAGAGATTATAGTGGAGTAGGTGGAGTAGGTGGATTCTCCGAAAGTTCTTCTGAGGCATCAAAACTGAGCTCAAAGAGTGCTAAAGAGAGGAGGAATAGAAGAAAGAAAAAAAAGCAAAAAGAACAATCTGAAGTCGAGGAGAAGGATGGGGAAGAATTCCACAAATCTGAATCAGAGGACAGCATCAAAAGGAAAGGTTTCCGATTTTCCATTGAGGGGAATAGACTGACATACGAAAAGAGATTCTCTTCCCCACACCAGGTACCATAGTATTATTACCTCTTAAATGCCTTTGTTGTCTACTCATCGTATTAAAAAAAAACCTGTAATTTGGTCAGTTCTTGCAAAAGACACTACAGATTCTTTAATATCTTAAATCAAAGTATAACCAAGTTAATACTTTCAGCCAAAGATGAAACTGTAAGAATTTGAGAGATTTTGGTTTTAGTGTGAATTTATGTGTGAAAAATCAAACTACTGCGTATTAATTAAAATGAGTTGTATGTCAAGTTTCGTAATGAAAATGGACCTATCTCCCCATCAAGATGGATGTATTCAGCATGACCAGTGGCTTCAAAATTTGGTGCATACATACAAAGGAATTTCATGGTTTAAATGAGAAAAGTACTAAATTTGGGATGCAAAAAACCCAGTAGAAATTGCCTAAATGTTCATGTGAAATCTGATAAATTAATTGATGTGAGACCATTAATTGTGTTATCTTAAAGAAGGTGGAAGTATCTGTGGCAATGTCTCCTTGCATGTGTTCTCTTACATTGAAACACCAGTGACTCAGAGTGCCATCTGCATCTCCCTTCCAGACATTTATTTCATTTGATAGTTTTGTTATGTTATCCCTTCTACAGTTTTCAGAGCTCCTCTTCATTTGCCCACCTCCAACTCTCCCCTCAGAACTTCCAAGTCCAGGTCTCGTACCCATTCTGTCCTTCCTCTGCCCCTTTGTGTGCCTCTATGCTTCTTCCTTTTATCCCCACCTTCTTGATTCTCCCCAGTCTTTATGACTTGTTTTCTCCCTCTTTTTAGTCACTATTACTCAATTAATTCATTCCTTTTAATCCTGTTCTATTACTGTCTCTGGTAAGCCTATTTCATCCCTAAATAGATCATGAGCATCCATATTCGCTTCATGTATCACTTCCTCCAGCTCCCATTCTCAAAGAAGCTCAGACCTCTTCATCCAATATTTTATTAAGGACTGACCTCCTTAGACCAGACTATGGTAGCAATATAATGTTTCTAGCTTCCTATTTCTGCCAATTTAATTCCTCCTTCCTCTTACTTCTTAACGTGCTTTCTTTTTTAGTAGTACTGCATCCTTCCTTCCCCCCCCACCCCCCGGTCTGCCACTGTTTTATGTTGTTAACTGTCTAAATAGTCTCTGTAAGACTTCATTGCTGAATTTAGTTAGTTCATGATTCATTCTGTTCCTTATAAGTTTTCACACCTATATTCATTGACTTCAACTTCATGTTGAAGACCCATTTGATCCCCTAGGTGCATATTCTTGCTTGTGTCTTCATTCAATCTGCAGCCTTTTTCAACAGCAGCTCAATTCACCCATCTTGTAAGAAATGAAACATTCCTCATACAACTTGCTCCTCTTACCTTTTCATCTCCAGGTTCATTTACAGCTGTTTACTATGATGGTGTAGTAATCCCCTCCCCTCTGGTTTTCCAGCCCTAGTTCCTTTTCACTCTGGACTCTAGCCACTAAACAGAAATTCCACTCACCAGTTTTTAATACCATTTTCCCAGGCAAAACTCAGGTTTCTATCTCATCTTTGACATTTCCCGTGACATTTCACTTGCCTTCAATGTAACTGACCATTATGTTCTTCTTGAAAACTTATTCTTCCTAACATTCATGATTTCATCTCCTCTCAATTTTCCTGGTTTAGTTGTACTTTAGAAGATCCTTCTACGCCTTTGACAGTTTTCTAAGGGATTTCCACAAGGCCCTTTGCTAGTTCCCTTCTCTCTCTCTTTTTAAATTTTTTTTTAACTCTACTCTGGACCCACAATTGTGAATCATTTTTAACTTAGACCTTTTTCCATGTCCCAATTACTGCTGTATTCATCAAGAATGTTGTTGCAAACCTATCTCATTGCTTTTACCTAATCTGCTAGTAAACATATTTACCTAAAGATATTTTTTAATACCATAAAACATATGTGCCTAAAGTTCTTCCCAACCCACCTTGTCTACTTACAGTAAACAAGTCAAGTCCCAGCTTTGACTGACCCATGCCAGCATGCATAACCTCCTGTTAAATTTTCAAACTTTCTCTGAGCTCTTTCTGGTATGCTGCCCCTCATGCTTGGAAGAAGCTCCCATGAGTTTCCACAGAACACTTCATTGCTTTCCTCAAATCCCTCTTTAAAACTCTCTTTTACCATGCTGCCTACAGAAAGCTTGACAGGGAAGTGACTTCAGGTGAGCTAAGACCACTGTTTATCATACCCATCAATTTTGCCTCCTTGTATTCCCTCTCTTTTTGTATCCATCTGTTGTGTTACACTTAGATGATAAGTTCCTTGCAGAGTGCTTTTTTTGTTCTGCATTTTGCAATCCTTAGAACAATGGGGCTCAGGTCCATAAAGCTATGTTGCAGAAGAGAAACAAAGTCACTGCTTTGTTATGTGTCATCTTTGCTATTCATATAGCTCTTGGATGAAATCAGCTAATCAATCAAGTCAAGACAATTACTGATATGAATTAAAGTTAAGAACATGTATAATTATTTGCAAGATTAGAGCATTATTTTGACTTTGATCCTGAAAAAGATCCTCCCATAGCAGAACATTTACTCACATGGGTAAACCAACGAAGATTAGTGAGACTGTTCATACAAAATTGCAGGCATATCTTTGCATATTCAGGATAACTAAGACTTTAAAAAATAAATAAAAACCTTATTGTGGCCTACTTGACTAGTATCTGGAAAAAAAAAATGTTTTTTAAACTAGGAGGTGTTTGGGAGCTACCTCTGTGTGCAGACTGAGTCACAGGAAATTTGCCTAAAATTTTATTTACTCAGCCTGTCAGACTAATGCCAACCTGGGGTAGTGTCTAGATGTGCTTACTCAGTTTATGAACAGTTGGTAATAAAACAGGCAGAATGGCAGAGGAAACAATTCTGTCTAGCAGTTTCTTTTAGTCTAATTAAACCAATTGATTTCATATATCCAAAGTATTAAAATAACTAGTCTTTGTCTGTCACTTACGTGCTCTTTGTTTACTATCCAAAAGGGAGTGTACTGGGGCGGGAGGGGGGACTGCACCAGTTCATTTCTCTGTAGATGATCTTACCCTTTAAGACATATTAACACTGTGGTTTTTTCCCCTGTACAAAAACGTTATATTTAAAAGGATTTTCATCTGATAATAATTGTTTTTATTTGCCTGCAGTCTTTGCTGAGCATTCGCGGCTCCCTGTTTTCCCCAAGGCGCAATAGCAGGACAAGTCTTTTCAGCTTCAGAGGTCGAGCAAAGGATGTAGGATCAGAAAATGACTTTGCTGATGATGAGCACAGCACTTTTGAAGACAATGAGAGCAGAAGAGATTCTCTCTTTGTTCCTCATAGACATGGTGAACGGCGCAACAGTAACATTAGTCAGGCCAGTAGGTCATCCAGGACAGTACCTCCACTTCCAGCAAATGGGAAGATGCACAGCACTGTGGATTGCAATGGAGTAGTTTCTTTAGTCGGTGGGCCGCCAGCTCTGACGTCACCTACTGGACAGCTTCTGCCAGAGGTGATGATTGATAAAGCAGCCACTGCTAGCAATGTAAGGAAGTCTGCAATAGTTCAGGCATGATGTCCTCTCCCTGTGTGATCAGCTACTGTTTCTACAAATTGCAGTCACTTGGGAGTGATTCCCTTTCTGGCCAAGCTGCAAATGCTCCTTTCATATATTCCAGTTATAAGCTAAAGTAGAAACTGAAAATATATGCTAATTTACTGAGAATTAACCAAAAAGCATAGTAAATCATTGAATAAATGTAGAATGTATAGTCTTATAGCTATTGATTCATCATGCTAACTGAAGACTTAACTGGAAGATTCTGTATCTGTATACCAGACAGGATGTAAAAATTACAAAAAAAATTTAAATCTATTATATTTACTGAATGGAATATATTAAATGAGTATTTAACTTTCAACTGACCTTATATGAAACTTTTCATATAACACTGATAGTACAACTTACATGGTGGTAGTGTTTCTATCATGTTGTTATTTTTTCTAGTTTTTTAAATAATGTCAACATTATTAAATATTTTTTCTTCTGTTATGTTTGAAAATGTGTGCTAGGAAATTGATAATTTATTCTAAATCAAGTGTCATCTTTAAAAAATGCACTTACTCTTTGTGCTTTTACTGCTAGCCGTGTGGGCTGTGCATTTTCATGTTTAGAAAACTACTTCACTACCTAATTAGAAAGATATTTATGGCAGAGCTCATTGACAAGCATTGTGGAACTTTTTATAGTCTAAAAACTGTTTATAGTCTAAAATCTGTTTTAATGTCTCAGTCCCGTTTCAGCAAAATACTTAAAAACATGTGCTTTAAGCACAAGAGCAATCGTACTGATATATTTGACTATTTGCTGTATACAAAGTTAGGCATATGTTAGTCTATTGCAAAACCATGGCATAAATGGAGCACAGTGCAGGACAGTAGTGTGTTTTAAGCCATTATGCTTTTATAATCCTTTACAGTGTTATTCTTATTAAATAAACAATCGATAGGCTATTTTATCAGTGTTTTATTTTCAGGGTACTACTACAGAAACGGACATGAGAAAGAGACGGTCTAGTTCTTATCATGTTCCTATGGACTA
This sequence comes from Phalacrocorax aristotelis, assembly GCF_949628215.1. NCBI lineage: Eukaryota > Metazoa > Chordata > Aves > Suliformes > Phalacrocoracidae > Phalacrocorax > Phalacrocorax aristotelis. The sequence continues at coordinate 21,309,330 of NC_134280.1, forward strand.
CCTAACAGATCCTAGTGCAAGGCAAAGAGCAATGAGTATAGCCAGCATGCTTACAAACACAATGGAAGGTAGGTAACACAGAATTTTTGTATGACAATGCCATAAAGAGCTATTAAATGTATGATACATTAAGTAGTAGTGATGTTTTAAGGCAGCTGTTTCAGCCTAAAGGGTACAGGCAAGATGAGATTTGTACACAGAGGTAGTATTTCTTTCAAAGATGGACGGATATATTTGGAAAAGCAGTCAAACTTTCAATATACTAATGTGTTTGAGGTAGAAGCAGCAAACTTTCAAGTTAAATACAAGCAGAAAGCAATTGATCAATGCAGTGTTTCTCTAGAGAAGTTATGTTTTGGGGTAAAAGCTCTTTTTAGATTTCTGAAATGGCTATGCTTCTTGCAGTAGAAAAATCCCCTTCTCCTTGTTTACCAGAAAACATGTTTCACAAAGGAAGGCTCATGTTGTTCTTTCTGTAAGGCTAAATACAATTAATCTGAATCATGGAATTAAGCAACTACTTGTAAGAAAGGGCAAAACATTATTTTGAGGCTTAAATGACTATGTCCAAAATAGCAAACAGGAAGGTAATAATGAGCAGTTTTGCACATGTGGACCATAATACTGTCTAAATAGTTGTCTGACTTCAGGTTTGTTCTACATGTTTATCTTTCATGAGGAAAATGTTAAATATTTTATTCATTCTATGTATAGAATCATAGAATGGTTTGGATTGGAAGGGACCTTAAAGATCACAGAATCACAGAATGGTAGGGGTTGGAAGGGACCTCTGGAGATCATCTAGTTTCAACTCCCCTGCTTGAGCAGGGACACCTTCCACTAGACCAGGTTGCTCAAAGCCTCGTCCAACCTGGCCTTGAACACTTCCAGCAAGCGGCATCTACAACTTCTCTGGGAAACCTGTTCCATATCTCACCACCCTCACAGTAAAGAACTCCTTCCTAACATCTAATCTAAATCTACCCTCTTTCAGTTTAAAACTGTTATCCCTTGTCCTACCACTACACTCCTCGATAAAGAATCCCTCCCCATCTTTCCCGTAGGCTCCCTTTAAGTACCGGAGGCTGCTATAAGGTCTCCCTGGAGCCTTCTCTTCTCTACGGTAAACCAACCCAACTGTCTCAGCCTGTCCTCATATGGGAGGCGCTCCAGCACCCTGATCATCTTCGTGGTCCTCCTCTGGACCACTCTAACAGGTCCGTGTCTTTCTTATGCTAGGGACCCTAGAGCTGAACACAGTGCTCCAGGTGGGGTCTCATGAGAGCAGAGTGGGGGGGGAGAATCATCTCCCTTGACCTGCTGGCCATGTTTCTTTTGATGCAGCCTAGGATGAGATTGGCTTTCTGGGCTGTGAGTACACATTGCTGGCTCATATTCAGTTTTTCATCCACCAGTACCCGCAAGTCTTTCTCCACAGGGCTGCTCTTAATCCACTCATTGCCCAAACTGTATGCCAGATTACTAAGAGAAATTTCTATTTTGCATCCTATGTAGCATTTCTTTCTGAATGGTTATTTTATCTATTGAATATTCAGTATTCTTTTTACATCAAATTTAAAACATAGTGGGACAGATTAGTTTAATTGTAATTTCTTTTGACTGACAGTAGTCTCGGTTTCAAAAGATCTACAGTATCAACACAGCTTATCAACAGTACCTTGGAAAACAGCATTGAGGCCTCAGGGAAATACCCAGGTGACACTGCAACAGAGAAATATGTTTAAAATGTTATTTTCATTTTTCTTTCTAGAACTGGAAGAATCCAGACAGAAGTGCCCACCATGCTGGTATAAATTTGCTAACACTTGCTTGATTTGGGACTGCTGTACTCCTTGGCTGAAAGTCAAACATATTGTAAATTTGATTGTGATGGACCCATTTGTTGATCTGGCTATTACCATCTGCATTGTCCTAAACACCCTGTTCATGGCCATGGAGCACTATCCAATGACAGAACAGTTTAGTGGTGTGCTTTCAGTAGGAAACCTTGTAAGTCTTTCATGATGTACCATGTATGTCAAATGCATTTTTCTTAAATAGTTCTCCTGTCTCCTTTGTACATATGTTTAAAAGAAAATGTTGACGAGATACTTATAGGCTTGGGATGGTTGAATTTAAATTTAAGCTGTACTGAATCTCTCTGTGTTGACATCTGTGGATTTTGCCACTCTTGCTTTATGAAGCAAAAGAGTAAGGTTTGTTGAGTCAATATGCATTTTGATTTTTAAAACCTTCAGCTTCTGTCATTGTATTTATACACGCATATTAGCAGGCTAGAAAATGGGAAAAAACTTATTTTTCCCATTTAGCTATTTTTCTTTGGAAACCAAACATTGTGATGCATATGTAAGCTTCAAATCTGAATTTAATTCCTAGCCCCAGTGTATGGCAATGTAGAGAAGCTATTCAGATTTGTCATGGATTGCTTGCTGAAGATGTAACTTACCAAAAGTTGATACCATTAGTTTTATTTTTTTAAATATTTTCTCATTAAACTGGGGTAAGAAACTGTATTTTCCTTGCAGGTGTTTACTGGAATTTTCACAGCAGAAATGTTTCTCAAGATAATTGCCATGGATCCTTATTATTATTTCCAAGAGGGCTGGAATATTTTTGATGGTTTTATTGTGAGTCTTAGTTTAATGGAGCTTGGCCTTGCAAATGTAGAAGGATTATCTGTCCTTCGATCATTCCGACTGGTAAATATACTAATAAAATAACGTTTCTATGTTATATTTTTGTATTTCTGCATTATGTTGTGCATTTTTCATTTCTACATTATATATTTGGCTAAGACAGAAGATCTCTTCATAACAACTTACAAAATACTAAACTGCATACTCACTAGATGGCTTGTATTTATTATGTCAAGTTTGTTTTACATATTGCCTTAGTAACGTCTCTTTCTTCTTCAAGACATTGTCAACATCAGTTCTGTTCTTGCAGTGAGTGTACTTTAAGGATTAACTTTTTTTTAATAGTAGTATCTGTTAGAGTATTTTTCTCTCTATGGGAGGGAATAAAAAAATGCAAGAGCCACAGGCCCTTATTAACTCTGACTGAAGATTAGTACATCACTTCAAAATAATGGATTATTTAATAAGAGTTTATTGACAGGCTTGGCTGATATACTTCCATTACCAGTTTCCTTACATGGTTAGTTTTAGAAGAGAGTAGTGTTAAGATTTTTCTTCTGTTAGAGATTTTTCGTCACTACCAGCCTTCTCCTTACCATCCTCTGCAAAGATCCATCCACTAACAGCTCTTCTGTTTGGAAGTTGGAAGTTACTACAGTATCTGTTATTAGATATCTCTGTCATGAATAGGAACTTCAAAAACCTTGGTCTTGCTGAAGACTAGGGTAGCATGCAAGTTGATGTTCAAATCCTCTTCTGAAAAGACCTACACAGTAAGAGCCATGAAGCTAGAGTTCCTAGCCATCAGGCTCAACTTTTGCCTTAAATAAAGCAAAAAATATTTAACTTAAATAAAAGTTAAATAAACCCCCTTTAAAAAAAGAAGGGGGCATACAGAGAACCATTTGCTGGTTCTCTGTAAAGCATCATATAGTATTTTGCCCAAAGTCTAATACTAGTCTGGATTGATGTCTCCCTCAGTAATAGAATGCTGTTTTTAACGTTGCATCTATATATTTTATTTATGTCTCATCCAATGAAATAATATTTAGATTTAGATCCCTTTTAGTATTCTCCCCTTTCAATTGTCTGAACACCTTCCGTATCTTTCCAAGTAATTTCTTTGTCTGTTTCACATTGTACTTTAATATAACACTTCCCTTTTCTGTTTTTCTCAATGTTGTATGACAATTTTTTTAAGACACGTTTTGCTTATTTCAGATGACAGAAAAGCTATTGTTAAAGATACTTGCAAGTGACCTGTATACCTGTCATTAACAACTCTAGCTTGTTTCTCTTTCTAGGAAAACCATCTCTTCCATCTCTCTGCCAGTTAAGATGAAAGAGATCTGGATGTGTCTATACACCTACAAACCTGTTAAACTGATCACATTTCATATGTGCTGGTTTATTTTTAGTAATATTGTCCTAGAGTTAACTAAAGGAGAAATATTGTTTTGTCCAACTTGTCCAACAAGTCCAGCTTGTTTATAGATATCTAAAGTCACCAAAAGAGGCAAAGTCTGAATTGGAGATTTTGTAATGATTGCAATGTAATTGAAGTGAGCACAGAGTCAGTATTTTTGACTTCTTATGACTTCAATCAGGACTTAACACTGCTGATGTCCAGTATTGTATAAAGAACTGGGAACATAAATTTTGTGACTAAAGTTTCCAAAGCTTACAAGGGACGTGATTTAGACACAGGGTAACTGAAATATAAAATGTATAACAATAATTTCATTACAATTAGTAACATGAATAACTGTATGCTATTCTGTTTTGCAGCTTCGAGTTTTCAAATTGGCAAAGTCTTGGCCAACTCTAAATATGCTGATTAAAATTATTGGCAACTCAGTGGGGGCTCTGGGGAATCTCACCCTGGTGCTGGCCATCATTGTGTTCATTTTCGCTGTGGTTGGGATGCAGCTGTTTGGGAAAAGCTACAAGGAATGTGTCTGCAAGATCTCCAGTGACTGTGAACTTCCACGCTGGCACATGCATGACTTCTTCCACTCTTTCCTGATTGTGTTTCGAGTGTTGTGTGGAGAATGGATAGAAACGATGTGGGACTGCATGGAGGTTGCAGGCCAAACTATGTGCCTTACGGTCTTCATGATGGTCATGGTGATTGGAAACCTAGTGGTACGTAATCAGTGGGGATTTTTTTTTTAAACTATTAGAACATATTTCCTATTTTTCGTGATTTAGATATCAGAGATGAAGGCTGGAGAAGTACTTTAGGAGTTCATGTAATTCATTTGCCCTTTCTCTAAACCACGTTCAAATATACCTTGATCATTTATGAAAAATGTTTGTCTACCTCTTCTTTATATCTTCAGTAAGCTTATAACCTCTTTAGCAAGGTCAGTGCTGAATTATGCTTATAGTTAAAAATGCTCTTTAAAAAAACACCTAACTTAACTAACAGCCTTAACTAACCTTTTACAGCTAATTAAACTGACTGGTCTCAACAGTGATGGAAAACAGTTGGTCTTCATGACAAGATTTATATTACTTAAAGGCTTACTGTTTCCACTTGCAGGCTTTTCTTTCTGAAGCAAAATGAGCCTAGCTGTTCAATTCTTTCTCATAAGTGATGATTTCTAAACTACTTATCCCTTTTGCTACTTGCCTCTGAATTCCTACCAAGCAGCATTTTGGATAGAGACTCAAGTACCAAATAACGTGGAACAACTACACTTCCGTGTCTTACACCCAACGTTCCTTGTGATACATCCCCAAATGACACAGGAAATTTCTGTACCAGCATTGCTTTCCTGATGCAACCTATATGACCTTTTCTGCAGTGCTTCCACCTTGCCAGTTTTAACACTACCTGTACATGTACTTTTCATTTTTCATAACCAACATTTCAACACTAGTACTTCAGAATTAGACACCATATTGATTTTGATTCATTCCACGAATTTACGATGGTTATGCCTAATTGCAGTTCCTTCTTGCTGAGTGCTAGCATCCCTTCTCTTTTTGGTATCATCCACAAATTTTATAAATATGCTTATCCACAGGCATAAATGCCAAGGTTAACTGGGCTAATGCGAGCCTTTTTGGTATACCTTCTAAAATATTCTGCAAGTTTGGATGGGCAGAATTGGCAAATATAATTTAAATATGATTTTTAATCAGTTTTGCACATAGTCTGTCATAATTACATAGTCCAAATTTCTCATGTACGTTTGTAAAATGTCATGCAAGAAAGTCTTCAATAGTTTCCTAAAATTGAGGTGTATCGCATCTGTGGACTCTCTTGTCTCTTAGCTAGTTTTCCTGCCCAAAACAGAAATAGACTGATACTTTCTTAGCAAATATATGTTTATTATATTCTGAATTAGAGACACTGAAACTATGGTCTCTTGAACTGTAGAAGACTGGAGTCTGCCTGCATTCCTCTCAGCTATGAACACTACACCAGATGTAGTTCCCTAAATTACTACATCATGTTGTATCCTGCCTCCTTATGTCATTCTCCATTTTGAGGAGCAGACCTGCGCTACTTCCGATGTGGAGGAGAAAGCCAAGGAACAGCTCAGATTTTCACCTATATTAGTCAAGTGAAACAAACTAAAAATGTTTTTGGCAAGTTATAATAAAATATGGGGGGCAGGTATTATGGACTAGAAGGTATAGCAGGAAGGTGAGTTGAAATAAAGTGCTAGCTGTGAAATAAAAATTATGTCATATTGAACAACCCATAATGGAATTCCTTTTATGACTTAAAAATAAGAGATCCAGTATATTTTCTCCTTACTGTCTTTTAGGTACTCAACCTCTTTTTGGCCTTGCTGCTGAGCTCATTTAGTTCAGACAACCTTGCTGCTACAGACGATGATAATGAAATGAACAATCTACAGATTGCTGTGGCAAGGATTCAGAAAGGCATAGATTATGTGAAGAGGAAAGTGCGTGAATTCATCCAAAAAGCCTTTGTCAGAAAGCAGAAAGTTTTAGATGAAATCAAACCTCTTGAAGACCTAAACAACAAAAAAGACAGCTGTATTTCCAACCACACAATAGTAGAAATAGGTAAAAACCTTGCCTATCTTAAAGAAGGGAATGGAACTACCAGTGGCATAGGCAGCAGCGTGGAAAAATATGTTGTTGATGAAAGTGATTACATGTCATTCATAAACAACCCAAGTCTCACTGTGACAGTGCCAATTGCTGTTGGGGAATCAGATTTTGAAAATTTAAATACAGAGGAGTTCAGCAGTGAGTCAGACCTGGAAGAAAGCAAAGAGGTAAGACTATTCCTATATTTAAAATACTCTGATGCATTTCCTTTTTCCCTAAGGTTGCTAGTGTTGAATTCAAATCTCTATTTCATTTCTGTATAACAGCGTATACAAACTTGTAATGGTATTTAAGAAAAATTGTTGTAAGGTTGCAGGTTTTGAATGAGACGGTAGTACAGTGTTGCATTTATTTATTTATTTCAAGATGCACAAGACAATCTTAAAAGAAAGTTAATACTTCTATTTTATTTAGTTAAATCATTAACAAGAAAATTAACCAATTTTATAACCCTGGATACCAAAAGTCCTACAAAAAGTGTGTGCGGGGGTGCATTTCCTCCATGCTTATTTCATCAGTGGAATTTATTTACTCTCCTGTCTGCTTTCTGGAGTGCCTCCTGTCAAATTTAACCTTTTTGATATAGTCAAAATACATGTAGATACATCATAAGTACATTTGAATACTAGACCAACATCACTAAATAATTTCATATAAATCACTAATGATCTGTCTGGTAGTAGGAGAACCACTGAAGAAATGAAGTAATGGTCTTATGGTAAAAATGTTGTGAAGCTTTAGATCGCAATATAAGATCACTTCATATGGCTACCCATTGTCATTTTTAAAGCTTTAAGATATTTGAATCTGTTACCTACTGTGACTGGAATAAAATGTACCTCTTTCTGGCACAATGTGGTGCCAAATGGACAAATCCAAGCTAGCACTTAGTGAGGTACAGTGGATGCCAAAGCCATTATTTTTATGTTAATCCAGTGCTCTGTCCTGAACAATTGCAGATGGTGGAGGCACACTGCCTCCCGAGGACTAAGTCTATGCTGTGCTTAGTACCGAAGCTAGTTCGTTCAGAATTACCATGGATATTTTTTAACAGTACTGCATGCTATGGTGTAGACATAAACTAACATAAAAGTTTTCATAAGTCATTTCCTCATGCTTAAATCTGAGGGTATAAATATGGATAAGATTCTAGTAATTCTTACCCTGAGATCCTTTTTTGTACAGACTGCATCACACAGTTACATTTTCTTGTTTCTTATCAGAAATGTCTTTATTGTTCTAAAAATATTTCTTTTTTGCAGATTGTTTGTATTAGTATTTATCTTACTCTTCAAACAATGACTTGGGTGTAGAACAAAGCAGAAGTTGTAGTTTAACCTTTAATTGCTCTTTGTAAAAAGAGGGTGATTATATGAAAGTTTCTTGGTCTGAACGTAGGATTTTGGTTGATTCTGATCTATCTTTGTACATAGGATAAGAAAAGGAATCTTCTTCAGGCACCTTTACACCACACAGGGCTAGTGCATTGTTTTGTCCTTCCATTCTTCTGCTGTTCCATTGTTCTATCATCCCATTGTTAACTGTTTCAAAACTTACTGCTGCCAAAGGAGCAGCAAATTCTACTGCTAATCTGGTCAAGCTCCACCTATCAGTGAGATCATCCATAATGATTGCATATGACAGTAATGGCACAGATTATCTTTCTGTCTTTTTGTAAATCATGTAGTTTCTTGATATAGGCCTGGTCCTTCTAGGTTTGTCCTTTTTTCTCCCAGCTAATCATGTTAAAGCCCATCTATCACTTTCAGTCTTTTCCCTGCTTAGCAGCTAGCAGTAGCCAGAGGATGTAGTGAAAGTTTGGGAATAAAGTGTCTTAAGTTAAAGTTCAGTACTAAGAAACAGAATACTTTGGACTTCTTCATCACAAAAAAAATTTATTGCTATCTTGGTGGAGTAACAAATACTTATCTGTCATCCTGTATTTGTCTGTAAAGTTAGTATACGATTTATGTAATTTTCAAAGGTGCTGCCAACCTAAACCTATAATTTTTCATAAAACATTCTAAATACCTCAGTTGGAACATGTGAAGAAGATACTGTTAGTTTATTCTGCAGATACACTGTAACTGGCAATGATGCTTCAGATGATCTTACTGTATGAATGATACTAAAAAATTCTTCTGACACAGATACAGTCTGAGATATTGACTGTGAAGTCCCAGTACAATCAGAAGTATGCACTCAGGAAAACTCTTCTCTCTTCAATTCTTATTTTGAACTCCCACCCATATTCAATTAATTTTGATAATGATACTGATTTAGATACTACCACTACTCATGGTAGTAGTAAACCATGTTTTAAATTGCCCTATATACTTTTCCTGTGCTTGTTCTTTTTTAAAGGGTATGAAGCTATGTACATATTAACTAAAGTTTTATCAAAATAGATTATAGCTCCAATAATTTTTAATTGGCAACTTCTCTGCAAAAAGTAATTTGGAAGTGTAATTGGATTCTGCTAATTTAAATACTATATGCATTAAAAGGACTGAGAAAGAAGTAATTTAAGTATTTTCATTAGTGATTATTAGATTAATTAGCTGCTGAAGTCTGTTTTAAAAAAATGTAATCACAGGACTGTTCTGTACTAGAGGAGTATTCTCCATTTCTTATGCTGAAGCTACAACTGCTGTGCAGAAAATAATTTGTGATTCACTGAACAGTGGTAGTAAGAAGGAACATGGCTTTTGGTAGTGCCTAATGATTAAGGCATCTGTTTTGAGAAGTAAATCTTTCCCTGCTGCAAAATCTGTTTATAATTTTTTAACAGTCAATAGTCAGTGGCTAAAATGCAGAAACTACCTTGAAATAGGGACCAAAAACTGAATTTCCTATGTGAATTCCCTGATCACCATCATTCCCCCTTTTGCTTCTTTTTATAGTCCATTCAGCCTTTAACTATTTACCACACAAGAGCATTATGTTGGTGGAAGAGATGGAGGATGTACCTTATTCAAACCTATAGGCTGGTGGTTACCAGGACTGAGTATAACCACAGTGACAATGGTGCATCTATTTCTTAATTGTAAAACAGGATGGTATGACTGCTGACTGTCTTCATTAGCCAAATCTTTCCTTTTCCCAATGGAAGGACCCAAACTGGGTTATTCCACAAGGTGACAAAAATATTGGTTTGAATTCCTATAGGGAAAATTTTAAGTGGATTATCCCACCTTTGAGACATGGGCTCCAGTCATTAAGCTTCCACCATAAAAGAAAGGCTTTCTTTTCCAGATACAATATTTAAAAGATAACAGCGTCCTCACTCCTCACTGCATTCTTGGTGGCACTTAATCCTGTAAATGTGTGTGTTAATCATGCTTCAGGAACTACAAATTGATCAGGTGATAAGACAAAGAATGACCTTGACTGGTCAAGCCTGAAACTCTTCTGAGCATTTTCAGGATGAAAATTTCTTACTCTTGCAGAAACTGGAGGTGAAAAATTGAAGGGAAATGTTTACAAATTTCAAGAACCTTTAAGAGAGACACAGAAGTTAAGCAAAGACGTTGTGAGAATATTTATCATTTAAGAGCCTAAATTTCAAATAGATTTTAATCACAAAAGTGCATTTTTTAGTCTTAATCCTAGTTCCTAGTTTTCACTGGATAATTCTTGTCCACCATGGTTTTTGATATACAGAAGAGTGATGCCTTATTAGTCACAGCACCAACACTCTTGCCATAAAAATGATCCATAGCAAAAGAAGGCATTTTTTTAAATTAAAAAAGTTACTACAAATGGCTTTTTGTTCAAGGCTTACTCTTTTTTGTCATGCCATAACGTGCTTTGCATTTCTGCCCTCATATTTTCCCATTTTTATGACTCTGCTGTTGCTGACTGTTGATCTGCCAGTCACTTCATTGCTTATACCACAAATTAAAAGAGCTGAAGTTAGAAAATGCCACCAAACCGTGTTCAGTTAGCAGTACCCCAAGTGAAAGCCACCATAGGCATCCATGTACTGTGAGAACACTCTGCACAAGATAGCCAGATGCTATTGAGTGTGTGTTTGTGTGCATTTGCTTTTCTCTATGTATACGCATACATACATGTATTCACTGTGGTATAGGGAAATAAGCTGAATTTCTACAAAGTAATTATAATTTATTAGCAAGTTTTAATTAAGTATATTAATTTTTGGTGAATTCTGTATTACAACATACATGTTTTCCAGTATTTTGATGGAAATATTAACTAGATTATGACTTTCTAGAAACAATGCATACAATATTGTACATGCTAGATGATGTGAATTTACAAGGAATTTCCTAGAAACCTAAACTAGAATTAATTACGAGAACATTGTGTTTATAAGAGTGGTAGTGGGGTAATACAATATAATAAGGGAATTAGGGAACAAATCCTAAATAAAACTTTACCATGGAAGTAGGGCCATTAACAAATATAGGGCCACTGTGCTGAGTCTGTTGTCCTATACGTAAAAGTCTGTGGACCTGAGCTGCATTACTGCTATCCAGCATAGAAGCTATAAAAATATTTTCTCCTTTTTAGGTCCCTAAGTACTACAGGGATGTTTTACATAGACAAATTCATAATGCACGTATAGCTATGTAATAATTAGATTTTTATACTAAGTGTAGCTTTTAGGCTAGTAATGACACCAAGATATACCAAGTTACAAGATATTTTTAAATGCCTTGAAAAATATGAGAACTCCTAATGCTGTTGCAGACACCTTAATAATGTATATTTTACTTTAAGCAGTATTCAGTGCAAAAAAGCAGAGGTGCTGTGTCCTGAACTTCATTTCCTACCATTCTTACTTCTCACAGGAGTAGAACCAAGCTGGATCAGTCAAGCGGGCAGCTCTGGTGCCTTTTAGCGAGGCAGAGCATCGTATCACCAATTTTACACAGGTTACCTAAGCAAGTTATACATCTATATGTATATACTATATAATCACTTTTTAACTGATATTGACTGGCCTGCATGCTCTTCAGCTATGATCCTGTCCCATCCATTGCAATAAAGTACAAACATGCACAGCTGCTCTCTGCCGAGTCACGGGACTCACATCACAGCATGGTAGGGCGAGATTGGCGGCCCCAATATTTCTGTGATTCAGATGCTATACTTTCCATTATATTTTAATAGTATTTTGCAGTGCATGCCATGTACCTTTCCCAATCTTGATGGTAAAGTTTTCAGGATTCTGTTTCTGAAGGGCTTTCTTTCCTATTGAAGGAAGACAGAATATGTAACATGTAAGTTACGTTTCTCACCAGAATCTTATGTAAGTCTGTCTGTAAATTGTGTTGATAATGAAAGACTGCTAGCTGTTTTGAAAACTTCCATACTATTGTATTTCAGCTTATAATGGAGGTAACTTGCAAACTCATTAGTCATGTTTATTTTTCACAATTTGTTTCTTAGAAATGCTTTTCTTCAGTACTTGTGTAAGTATTTAGTTATTCTGGAGATTAATATGGAGTACTTGAAGCAACATTAAGCACGAAATTAATTTAATTTCCACATTCAAAGCATGTGACCATCATTTGGTTAAAAAAGCTTCTACAGAACTGGTATTTGGCTGGTCAAACATTCAGAGATCAGTTCTGGTCTTTCTTATGCCCACGCTTAGAGGTGTAGAGGTGCAAAGAGGAAACTGATATCAAGATCTGGCCTAATTCAGTCTTAACATAGCTCTTTAATTTATGCTTACAAATTGACTACCTACACAAACATGTAAAATTGTCTGCCTTGAGAGACTTAAACTTATTCTCATCTTATCAGTAATACATGAAGTTCAGCAGTCTAGTGAATAAGCTACTGATTTTGGACTGAAAGGTCCCCAGCTTCAGTATGATTTACATCTCACCTGTTAAACATTACTATAATATTTAGAACTGCTGCTTTCAGTTTGGTAATTGCCCCCTATCCCTTAAGTCACTGTGTTCAGCCAGACAGAGAGAGGACAGGGAATCCTCTGTATCATGCGTCCTGTCAGCCCGTTGGCCTGTGTCAGGGAAGGTAGTGTGAGATTCCAGTAGTCTATCTCTGACTCGCACTCCCTGATACTCCTCAACCTCCTCACCTCATCATCACAGAATTGTTTTTGCTTAGATTTGCAGGTTTGTTTTTTTTTTAACTGATAGAATTATTATGCCTATAAGCATTAGAAAGAATGACATCCAGATTCCACTTAATTGTACTAGTGGAACTACTAATGATATTTACCACTTGGTTGATTTTATAGGTGAAAAAGACTGGACAAGTTTAGGTATAATATTGCCATTTATATCACAGAACATCTCATTTTCATACTGAGAGCCACACAGCACTGAGAAAATAAAAACTATAATTTCCATTATTTAACATTTTCAAAGCTATTTGGGAGGAAAGAAAATTAAAAGCAAAATCAAAATGGTGGTTTCTTTCAGTGCCATTTTCCTGCTTCTGTCTGTTCTTCTCTTTGCTCCTTCAGTCCCAAAAATTATGATTTCAACAGCTATTATTAGTGGCATCCTGGCCAATCATGAAATTTTAGGCTTTGTTAAAAATGTTAAACTAAGAGCTGTTCAGCTACTCTCACATAATAATTGGAAACAAAGAAAGAAAGAAGTGTTAGAAGCTCAAAGTGGCCTGGCTGTAAGTGAAGCAGAATTGTATGAATCTATGAGATGTTGTTGAGGTTCAGAAAGTAATTATGTCAAAAAATTCCTGACCTAATCTTGGCTGCTGCTTTTTGCAATGCTCATCTGATAGGCAAGCTGCTTTCCACTTTCAGTTTCTATCTTGAAAGCTAAACTAAAATCTGTATCTCCTACTGTACTGTAGTGCTGACTAAAGCATGACTGGCAATGCTGTTAGTAGATGTGATGTAAAAGATATATAAATCCCATGATCATCAGTATATTGCTGCTTTAGAACCATGTAAGTACTTTTGTCCCCTTATTGTCGTCTGTGAAAAGGAGGTAGAGGATGTACATTCTGAGGTTCTAAGAAGTAGATTTTTCTGAGAATAATTTCCTTAGCATACTATTCAGAAAATATCTAGCAGCGTAACCTTGAAGAGCAACTAATACTTGACCCTGATAAATCTTATAATCTGGGTGACTGAATACTTTTGAAACCTAGAGCCATGGTATAGAAAAGGTTTAAGGACTGACTATTACATCAAAGATAATGTTTGGGTTTGATGATTATCTTGTTTCTACAGGCTCTTTCTTTTTTAAAAAAGCTGTACACATGTTAAGTATATAGCATTGCCTAAATACAGTTTTTGTAGTGCTGATGAGCAGAGAAGAATTTATCAGGTACAAAGGTAACTGTTAAGGTAAAGAACTGGGACATATGCTACATACCTAACATATCAGGGTCTGCATTTAGGGGTAGTCCAGCTATCCATCTGGATTCCATATGTTTGAACACTGGCAAGTCACAATAAGTGGTAGAAAAAATATTCCTATGTATTAAAGCATATGGACAAAACAAAATCAGCAACAACAGGGTCCATTCCCAGGTGATTTTGTGTTGAATACATAGAAATCAATCCAGCATCCCCGGGTCAGTTGCTTTATATCAGAGCAGAAGTTTGCTGTGGAAGTATGTGCTTGTTACTGAAAAGTTTTCCTAGCATACTGAAGTTACTTGATTTGCTAAAAATATTGAGGTGTTGTATTAGAAAACCTTCCTAGCTGTTTGTAATGCATACTAAATTTTATAAATATTGTACAGAATGCCATGTAATAAGTTCAATGTCAAAAATAACAAAGAAACAATGAAAGAAGTAATTTCTGTTGAAATTTTTAAAATTTTTCTTCCTCAAATGATACTGAATTGAATTTATTGAATAATTTGCATAATATGCTTCTTCATATACTGATCAGGTTGGAGTTAAATTCAAGTAAAATAGAACAGCATGCTAAAGAAACACCCTGTTATATCAACAACAGAAGAGTAACTGAAGTCTCGGTGGAATAAGACATTTAATTGTTGTGTTGCAAGTATCAACTGCTGTTGATTCAGTTTAGGATTCTTCTGTTTAGCTTAACTCCTGTGATTATTATTACAGCTCTTTAAAAGAAGCATACCAGATTTTCAGTGAGAAGAGACTTGTAAGATACAGCTCACCATACATACTGCCCCACATAAATAAAGATGTCTTTCTGATGTTCCTGACAATTGGCTGTTCTACTGTATCATTTTCTACCTTTTCTACCTGATCTTTTTGATCTCTTCTTATAGTGGATATCTCCAATCTTCCATCCTGAGTTAACTGTTATGCTTATGCAATTTCCATAATAGGAATTCATTACCCCTTCTTAAAATTAACATGTGCCAATTAAACTGAGTAATATCTGAGTTACTGAACTCCTCATTTTCCTGTAAAAGAATGGACAGTAGGTCTTTCAAACTTATGGTTTAACCAGTTCATAATTTTTGTTTGCTCTGCTACTACTACAGCATTCTGCTAGAAATGCTGTCCAGCTCGGAATGATGCAAGCAACATTTTAAGAAAACTCTACATAATACAGTCACTTCTCAGTTTAAGAAATATTTTACTTTATTGTATTGATAAACATTAGTTTTTAACACCATATAGAAATTTTTTTGAATGTACCTTGCATTTATGTTATTTCTGGCCTTTCTTCAAACTGATGATTGACTTCCACTGATTTTTAAATGCTGTGGTCCTTATTTGAGGACTACAGTATTTATCCCATAATTTCCAGTTTCTCCATTTTAGAGGCAGTATTCCACAATGACGAAACTGCCATGCATTATTTGTAATTTGGATATGTTGCAATGAGAAATTTGTAAATTATAATCTGCAGAAAAGTGTGCATCCATCTCTTTGTACATTGGACCTAACCTCATAGGTGCTAAAGCTCATGCACAAACATGAGCATGAATATGTAAGCTGGGATTTTAAAAGAAACATAAAGGAAATGGGTGTGCAGATATCACTGAAATTACATGCATAATATACTCTACAATAAATGTTTCCATCTGTTTGGTCTTCCTCTAAAATGTGGGGTATAACGTACCATGGTACACAGAAATTGAAGTTAAGCCTATGTCAAAATCACAATGCGATATATTGTCAGTGTGATTTGGCAAAATCAGAGTGGGGGAGAAAGGAATTAATATTTTTGCTTGAAGAATATACTCAATATTGTCTGCAATGTAAAATTCCATTAAAGCCTTATGGTACTTTCTGTATTCACATACTAATATATTTTACTTTTCCTTTACAAAAAAGACTGTATAGAATTTGGAGCTTCTCAAACATGTTTTAAAGGAATAATGCCTCTAACTTATGTTTTATGTGTCAGCAAAGATATGTCTTTAATGTTGCCATGGACATTCTCTCTGTGTAATATTAATTCCCTATAGATTGTATTCTAAATCTGCTTACATCATTCCCTTTATAAAATTAGCTACTTATCAATGCAGCCATTTTACTGATGTTATACTCCACATAGTGATAACATTAGAAGAGTCATAGAATGCCGTGATCAAACTACTTTTACTTATTATAGTACTCATATTTGTCTGTTGCCAACATAATGTAATGGCATGAAAGAATAATTTTGAAAATTTGGATTATATTATCAGTATGATGCACTGGTGCAGTATTGTTTTATGACATTATTGTTTTAAAAGCATTTGCTTTCAGTTCTCCAAAAAGAAAGATTTTTGGAGGCTTTTATAGTGATTGGGCACGTATGCGTACTGTACCCAAGTAATAAGTAGTTTCAAAATGCACAATAAATTCAGAAAATGCATTGGCAAGTGAGAATGCAAAATATCAGCTACTGCTCTTAATGTGCTGCTCTTTTGGAAATAAAGAGACTTAAACTATCCTGTACAACTCATAACATGTGTTTTCATGTCAACGATAATGAAAAGTTCATATTCAAACTTTTTAGATTTTACAGGCTTGATAGAATAACATTTACTTGAGACATGAAAATACATCTGTGCAGCTTGCTGTTGGTTTGGTCATGACGTTGGAAAATCATTTGTATTAACACATGCTATCTGAAGTGTAACCTAAAATGCAGCCACATGATTGGAATAATTAAACAGTACAAAGTGTGGAAGGCACCCATTTCTAACTTACTGAAATTTCATTTCAGAATTGTTATATGTGGCTCAGAATAGTAGTCTAATAATTTCAGCAATTCCTTGTATGAAAATATAAAAATATTTTCAATAGGGAAAATGCACGTGATGTAGTTTCTAATCTTGTGACCTCACCTGTAGTAGAGCAATTTGGCATTATAGATTGTAGACAGAATTTATTTTAATGTTGGAGCACGGAATACATGCAAAATATTTTGGAATGCATTTCAATCATTAACTTCTATTCAAAATAAACAAAATTGAAAAAAATAATTATGTGGGGTTTCATTCACAGAAATTAAACGCATCCAGTTCTTCAGAAGGCAGCACAGTTGATATTGGACTACCTCCAGAAGGGGAACAGCCAGAAGCAGAACCTGAAGAAGCCCTGGAACCAGAGGCTTGTTTTACAGAAGGTAGGCACAGCAAAATATATGCAGGGTAATTAGACCTAACTGTGTTGATTTGGGCTGGATTCTGTTTTTATTACAAATCAAGAAGCAGCTTTGTGATTATAGTTGTATTTTCTGTTTGTATTAGTAACTCCTTCAGAGGTACTGCCGTAGACATATTGTTCTTGTGTGCCCTCTCTCTCCTTGGAAGGTTTTATAAGACTTACAAAGCTTTAACTTCAAATATTGGAATGAAAATCCTGAAATAGGAGATACTTATTCACAAGCAGCTATTGCGTTAGTACCGAAATAAGCCAAATGACTTCTGTTCATTGTGATTCCTAATAAATATTTACCTTATTCTGACATCCTAAAATTTATTATTGCACTTAGGTTGTGTGCGGAGATTCAAATGCTGTCAAGTCAGTGTAGAAGATGGGAAAGGGAAAATCTGGTGGAATCTTAGGAAAACCTGCTATAAGATTGTTGAACACAACTGGTTTGAGACCTTCATTGTCTTCATGATTCTTCTCAGCAGTGGTGCTCTGGTAAATTCAATGTGGAACTATTGTGTCTATTTTAAGCAGCAAGCATTTAGAATTACAGTTAATTATGTAGCTGCAGGTAAACATACCAGAATTTAATATCCAAATCATAAATGTTATAATGTTGACATATATCAACAAATATTTGGCCTGTATTGTAGGATACCTAAGAGTTTGATCACAGGCTATGAAACAAATTGTTTGGCAAGTTCAAAATGTAGTGTCGATGGAAATAAAAAATTAGTTATATCAGACTGGTATTCACATGTCTTCATGTGATAATTTTTTTTGTCTTATACACACTTAAACAACATCTGAGCTAGGAACTTATCAACAGCAACTTCTTCATAGCAGGAGCAAAATATAGTGTACTTGCTACACTTGGGTCAATGCACTGTCAATATAGACATTTTCTTTTGAAAAGAGAGTTATTAATCTCTGTTCAGGATTGCTTTGCAGGTTGATGTGCATAGTTTGGTTTCAATTATTAGTTCCTCAAAAATTCTGTATCACAGTGTCATTATTGAATCCCTCATATAATTTTAATGAAAAGTTGTAGCTACCACAAAGGAAATCTTTATGTCAATAAGCCATTGCTCTCCATGGAAAAGAATGAAAATGAGATTTGGATTACAGTATTACAGTAAGTTTCATGGATCACTATTCAGTGCAGCTGAAAGCTGAATATTGTGTTTGGACCCAGCTTTATGAAAAGACAACAGTGTGGAGTGAAAGAAAAAGTTGTGCTTGAGGGAAAGATATATGCCTTATAATCACATATGTTTTTCCAGTTCAAATTTTTTCTTGGCTACTATGTACCACACTGCAAGACATTTAATTATATCTTCAAAAATCTTTTTCCCAGGCATTTGAAGACATATACATAGAGCAACGTAAAACTATCAAGACCATGCTGGAATATGCTGACAAAGTTTTTACTTATATCTTCATTCTGGAAATGCTTTTAAAATGGGTGGCTTATGGCTTTCAAACCTATTTCACTAATGCCTGGTGCTGGCTGGACTTCCTGATTGTTGATGTATGTATTCTTTTTCATGTCCTCTTTGACTGGCTCTAAAAATCAGAATACTGTCTTTTCAGGATAAGCTTTCTGTTCTATTTGATGGAAACTATTTTAAAACTATTGTTGTGGATGCTTTTTAATTCTGTTCAGAAAAAAATATTTTTATATACTTACTACCCTAGAGATGATTTGTTGATATTCTCTAGTTTTATGAAGTTGTAGTTTTTTATTGTAATGATGCTTTTTACTGGTTTTTTTTCTCAGTGTGGAAAGGATGCTGTTCATCTTCTTTAGTTTTTATTGTATATGGAATTTAAATATTACAAAGCAATTTCTTTAAAGGTTTCTAACATTCTAATACATCACTGTAAATGTCCTGTCACTCACTCTGTGTAATATGAAAGGACAATACTGCTGGGAACTCTCAGTTCCATTGTACTATTCAGTACTTTTGCACTTTTCACTGTATCATATGGGCGACCTTAAAGAGACACTTGGAGAACTGTAGGTGAGCTCCCATAGAATGGGTTCTCAAATGATTTTCAAAAGGCTGCACCACCAAGGAGCTGATACACATTGTCTGAAGGAAACCTAGTGAGAAGTACATTATAATTTCAAGTTTACATACTCAACAATGTATGCACAGTACTGGGTAGCATAAAGGGAAGTCTACAGATCTTCAACCATAGAGCAGACATTCATTTCCCTTCCATCCCCAATAGCCTGACTACATCTGTCTGTGCTAACAGGGTACCTCTCAGTTCCACACAGGTAATTTCCATGGAATGCAAGGTAAGGATGTGTCTTTAGTCACTTGTTCGCTCATTCTGAAAGGCAGTAGAATTCCATAGAAATCACTATGTGTCTCCCTAAAACTACAATGACATGATATACCATGAAGTCTTGACTATACAGAGCTTGGGAAACATTATAATGTTTAAATGCATACCAGCATTGTAGATCCTGTGATAAAACATGACTATATGCACACTTAGTGTTCTGTGCTTGAGTATCTACCCTCGTAAAACATTTATTGGCTCAGTCATCAGATGTTTAAATTACTATGACCAGCAGAGCTTTACAGAGACCCCACAGGCAACACCTTACACTGTCATTATAGTTTTATTGTATTTATCAACAATATCCAATTATTAATCAATAATCTGCGGTTTAGTTACTTCTGTGAGCTTTAGAAATAACTTTATTAGTTTTTCACGGCAACATTACTCTGATGCAGTTTTTTTCATGGAGAAGAATAATCTCTGAAGCATTTTTTTTTTAATCTCTAGTTGGAGGATTGAGATAACAAAGCAAAAAGATTAATGTGGAAATGAAAGAATTAAGAGAGAACAGGAAGGATGGAAGGGAAGGGCATTAAATGGAAGGAAATAGAAGATGGTTTGGGGTTTTTTTTTTCTTTACTAGGGCCACTCCTTCCCAATGGTTTACTATAAATACATTTCTAAGGATTATTGATGAAAGATAATTGTATTATTTATTTTACAGCTATTGTAGTTTATTTACCCATCTGCCTGCAGACCAGACCAGCGTTATGCGATCCAGAATTGATGAAGTGGTTAAAGGAGTCACAGGGAATGTAATGAAGTGTGGATATGCCTAACAATGAAGCTCTACCATTGTCTAACAAACAGTTGCTTATCAGTCTTGGTTAGTCTGGTTAAATCTGAACAGCACTGGTAGCTATGGCTGTTGAATGAAGTTTTCTGGACACTAGAAAGTTATATTTGACCAAAGGCCAGGTCTGGATGTGGCTTTTGAGAGCTTTTACATTCTCATCAGGTTCTGAAGATACCATGGGAAGTCCTGACCTGAACTGACCATTCCAATTCATCCAACTTTTGGGAGTTTTCTTTTTGCATGTGACTTCATTTTTCTTTAAATACCACCAAATGTTGACCGGTTTATGTGAATTTAGAAGGCATTTTTATACCATTCTACCAACATGATTTAATCAACAGGTACCTAGAATATACTTTTATTCTACTTTGCCTGATTTGAAAGATCTTTTTGCATTATAGAGGGATTTCTGGAGAAAGAGGTCCATCCTTGAATCTTCTTGAGAAGTTCAGGGTACACATCATTCCCACCATATGTATTGAAAGGATATACAAGATGAATGAGCAATATTGCCTTTCTGTTTTTGTGTAGGTCTCTTTGGTTAGCTTAACAGCTAATGCCTTGGGCTACTCAGAACTTGGTGCGATTAAATCCCTTAGGACACTAAGAGCTTTGAGACCTCTAAGAGCCTTGTCGCGATTTGAAGGGATGAGGGTAAGACAAAATGAAAGAATCTGAAATAATGCATGCATACACAGGAACAATGCATGCAGAATAATCAACAGCAAATCCATGCAGAAATGCTACACTACCATCCTATATATCTTACATTTATCACTAACATATAAGCAAAAGGCTTCATCTGCTTATATGAATTCATGTGTTATTGCACACATTGTTATACTTATTTAGGCTCCTTGGCCTTTCATGCTATTTCATGTTTTCCTGGAGGGCCCAAGGATTTATCAACTGCATGGATCTATGCAATGTTACTACAAAACCAAATTTATCCCATACAGATAAATCCTGCTATGGTCAGAACAGTTTTTAAAAACATTACTTTCTCATAAAAGTGTGTGCATATACACACACATATATTTTCACGTGTATTTCATGCAAGTATAGAATATCATGCATAGTCTATCAAATATATTCTAACCTACAATTCTGTAAATATTAATTGGGAATTTCTGTTACAATTTAAAAGTTTCATAATGAATTTCTGTGTTAATAAGTAAATCGACATCATTAAAATACCATCTGTCTTTCAGATCAGGGCTGTTGCATTCTGTTTAAGACAACTTTTCTAGTGTATCAAAGATAGAGCTGGCTTTATGACTTCTGACCTAAACTGGTTGCTTACTGCTTTCCATATTGATTTTTAAATGTTGGTTATAATCTATAGACCACTAAGCAGCCTGAAAACATATCAGAAGACTTTTGCTGACAAAGTTGGATGTAGTTGAGAAGTTGCTGTCCCCAGCTGTTATCAGCATATCAGCTGAGACACTCAGCTGCCCGCCTGGGCTCTCAGTCTATTTTAGTGCAAAGTCAGATTGATTAGTTTAGATCAATTCTTTAGTGCACTGAAATGGACAAAGACCTTATGTATTCTGCTATGACATGAAAGCTCTAGAAATGTTTCTCTTAGGGGCAGTAGTCAGCAACTGGAGATGGTAGATATTTCTAGCTCCAGTCACAAGAAGATGTCTGACTTACACCTTCAGGGTCCATCTGTCTGCCTTAGACATATTGCCATAGATCTCATCAGCAGATGCACCTCAGCTGAAACCCTACTGCTGTAATTAAAAGGGATCCTTGTGTGAGCTCCCTACTGCAATCACTGATCTTTGGCACCCCTGGTTATAAGCTGATTAGCAAATTTATGTCAACTAAAAATTGGTGAGCTTCTGAAGAAAATGTGATGCTCTATGTGTGTAGAAAGTAAAAGACTTCAACTAAAAAGGAAACAGGATTTGATGAAAGGTTATAATTAAAAATAGAAAATAACACTTCCTCGCCTCCAACAAGGCAAGTGTCTCTCGAGCTTTGCTGAAGCAAACTGGAAAATTTGGGATGTTTATATCAGATATAAGGCCTGTATAAAACCTCAATAGTATCTCACTAAAAACACATTACCTGTTGTTTTTTTATGAGAATAATTAGCAAAAAACAATACAAAATGCTACAAATTTCATATGCATAGTAAATTGCTTAAGTCGCAATTTAATGTGGCAAGGAAAAAACAATCACTTTTCTCATGAAGGTTTATGGGTAAATGTCAATCCCATAACTTCCATGTTGGTGTAAACTTTACCTACTAATTTGATCCTGATATGCTAACTGTATCCCTTTGTAAAATACCCAGATAACGAGGAGATTTATGACTTTAGCAAAAGATATAATAAAAAGTAGTGGATGACTTTAGATAACTTCAAACTAGAAATCCAACCTATATTTTTATTAGTTAGGCAATTAACCATTGAAATTTTCCTATGCATATAATGAATTTTGCCTTATTTAAAGTAATTAATTTCTGGCTTAATGCCTTTAAAGATACAGGAGCTCAAGTTGGTGAAGAAATTAGCATGAGAAGATTTTAAGGTTTGATACATAGAAATTCAAGATGTCTGTTCCTAACATAGTAATTTCATTGGTGTTTAACATCTATAAATTGAAAATATGACAATATAGGATGGCGCACATATTTGCACAGGCACTTAAAATTACTTTCAGTGGGCATGATACTTCCTCTATACAAGCAAGAAATTCCATTCTACACATCTAGAATTTTTAGTCCACCATACTATATTCTAGGATCAGGACTTGTGCTTGCCCAAATAATTAATAGAAAACATTGCCCCTGTGGGAAACATGATGTTTCCTCTGCATCTTCCCTACTATTGCTAGGGGAAATACACTTCAATTTGCACTTGGGACTTGATTAAAGTAGCCTGTGGGAGTATAATTAATCTGTCTATGCTCTGTCCCAAGCAGTATCGCTCACTGCTATATGGTGCTAGGCACATACTACCTTTTTTTTTTAACCAGTAAAAACCTTTTAATGTCTTTCTAACACTTTTCCTACTTTCACTTCTTGTCAGCCCTTGCCCTCTTTTTTCACTCCCCTATTACCAATGGAAGCTAAGAGGTGTCTGGATCAATGTTTTCAGTTATGCTCAACAGCATGTTTTGAGTGCCTTCAAATGATTCATATTATAAGCTGGTCCTGCTATTGCTTCAGGACTCAGACTAAAAGCAGAGAAAGTAGGTCAGCTGTGGAAATACAGCAATTAAAGGAAGAAGAACATGACTGGACCTGCAGCTGTAGCAGAAAGAAGAACAGAATTCTCGGGTGTAATGAGAGGGAAAGCTCGAGGACAAATATTTTCACTTCATTAACTGTCCCTTTGTATCATAGTAATTATTCCTGATGGATGATATTATTACATTTAAGAAATCTACTTATATTTTTAAGTAGAAGAATTGAGACAACTTTAAATAAAAATAATGTAAAAATAGTAACTAACATGTATTCGAAAAATATTCCCAAACTGGGAAAAAATTATGCCGGTATTTATTGTTCCAGTCAAACTTCCCACTAAAATCAGTGAGTTAATGAATTTCCAATTTAAACTAATTAGGCATTATTATTAAACTACTCATTCGTTTAGGTCAAAGTACTCCTTGTGGCCTTCCACAGTCATGTCATTGTCAAAGCTGAGAGTACAGGTCTGTCAACATAAGACAGCACTGTAGAAGTAGTCAGAAGATTTATCCTTTAGTCAGGGAATCCTCTCTGCCAGGCTGATGAGTGATAAATTGCTATATTATTTTTGCTTATTGATTTATAATAGGTATTGCTAAGGAGATTTTTAGTATGAGTGAGAAACTATTTTGATTTTTTTTTTTATTTCCCTATGAGAAATAAACACTTATTACAACATGTGATGTAAAATATGTGGCAAAAATAAAGTATGGAAGCTTTGGACTTCATCCGCCATTCTGTGCTTTTATAGAGTCATCGAGAAATTTACATTGAAAGGAACCTCATTTGGTCCAGCTCCTAAATTTAACCTAACAACTTCATTCAAGTCCTATAGGATCTCAAATATTGTCCAAAGTATGTACCACCCTAAAGAGGTGTTGCTTTGGCAGGAATGGAGCTGTGAAAGTAAAACATGTATTTCTCCTTTCCTTCAGCCCAAGTCTGCTATATGGTATGCACGGTGGTGGTTCATCACCTCTAACATTCAAAGGTTTTATCTTCTGTCCCATAAAATGGGAAGGAATGAAATGTGATCTACCTAGGCAACTAATTTTACAAGTAATTGACTCTATGGAACCTGTTAAGTGTAGATATAAATGTAATGCCAAAATATTTTACAGGCTTAAGCTACGTATTTGTATTTCAAATACAAACAAATAGCATAGTGTGCTAGAGGATCTGTTGTAGTACCTACATCATATAAACTAAATGAATTATAAATTATCTCATCTATGTAATACCTAATGTCCCGCATTTTTAAAACAAATTCTTCATGAGGTTCTAAGGATCTGTTTCAGTTGTTTTGCCAAAATTAGCAGTGATGCTCCGTAGTTATTAAACTTCATATTGTTAGACTCACAAACACATTTAAAATAGGAGATAACTAATTTAGCAGTTCATCAATTTAATCATTAAATAAATAATTCTCATTCATAATGGACCTACTTTCTCCCTAATTTTATTTTCTTTACTATTTTATTTTCATTCTGGCATGTCTTTAATCATTGTTCATCATCATACCTGAACTCATTTGCATATTTTTCTTTCCTGAAGCCTGATTTTCTGCAAAATTCACTTGGAAATTAAACCAAGTCTCTTCCTTCTTCAAGTCTTATTTATCTGCCACTTGTCTAAACACTACCAGCTTTTCTGTGTTCAGATACTCAGCTTATTTCCTGGTCTGAACATGTCTACATTTCTGGTTTTATATATAACTGCCCAAATGAATATGCCTACATCCTTGAGTTTTCTTTTATTTAAAGGAAGTCTTAAAATTACTTTCAATTAAAAATTTGCTCAGTAATATTGATTTGGACCATTTACCCAATAAACATGTAATAGAAAAATTTTGTTGTGTTTGATGTGAACAGTCATTAGAAATATTATGGTTTTGCAGACATACATTAAGTAAATATTCTAAAAAGAATTAATAAAAGCTAATTATTTTTTTGTTTAGGTTTTTTTTTAGTTTATCTTGTTCTTTTTTCCATTCTTTAAAGTTACCGTTTGCTACTGTTTGTATGTTTTTCCTTCTAATTATGTTGATATTTTGTCTTTTCCCTGTACTGCTTTTCTTACTTGTTACTCTCAACAATTAAAGAAGTGTAACACAGACATTGGAATTAAAATAGAGTGTTGCATTTAAGAAAGGCTGACGAAGAATTTGTAACATGCTGGTGCCTGCGTTCTTACGCCGTCTCTCTTTGGTTTCATTTGTACTCTAGGTGGTTGTGAATGCCCTCTTAGGAGCAATTCCATCCATTATGAATGTGCTTCTTGTTTGCCTTATATTCTGGCTGATCTTCAGTATCATGGGAGTAAATCTATTTGCTGGGAAATTTTACTACTGTGTTAACACTACAACTGATGAGAGATTTGATATCAGGCAAATCAACAACTATAGTCAATGTGAGGAGCTCATAAAAAACAATGAAACAGCCCGATGGAAGAATGTGAAGGTTAACTTTGATAATGTAGGCCTTGGTTATCTTTCTCTGCTTCAGGTGGTAAGTCACCCCTCCTTAATTTCTATTTCTATATCTCTATTGTTTACTTGTAACAGTAAGAAGTAATTTTTCATAGTTTCTTTCATTTAGAAATCTTGTCTTTCACTTCTTAGTTTGGAATTATAAATTCCATGACTCTACAGAAATAATACAAAGAGTAGAGGCTATGCTGACTATGAGAAAAAACACATAATTCAAACCTAATTCACCTTAGCTGCACTGAATCTATCTCAAATGCACCTGCTTTGCTCATACACAGCAAATAACTTTTTTATCAGATATTACTCATAATTGATAAATATTCTTAATAAATTCTGTCCCCTTTATACTCAGATATTAGAATTTACTTGCAATTCTCATATATCAATAAAGCATAAAATAAAACTGAAGGCAAGAGCCACCTATTAACATTGCACTGTGCTGGTGTTTATGATGAGTGCTAAACACATTTAGTCTTCAGCTCTTACACAATGTTTCTGACAAGCCATCTTCCAGGAAAAGCATGAGGTAAACACCAGTGTTCTGTTTATAGGCTACATTTAAAGGCTGGATGGATATCATGTATGCAGCTGTGGATTCTCGTAATGTAAGTATAGTCCCTTGACTCCATTTGTTTTGATTGTATGAGCTCCAAGATTTAAGAAAGTAATTTTAACATATTTCAGAAATAACCATAAAAATGAGGGAACAAGGAGTTATTATAGTTTTGTAGTTAAAGAAAATGGAAACCATAAGGAAAATACATGAGACAAAGAAAGCAGAGGAGCAGCCCTAAAGCATTCCATGTTCTCTATGGTGCAGTTGGACCAAAATTCCTCAATTCCACAGCAAACTTAATTATTGCCACAAAATGTCTTTTCCTCCTCTCATTATGTGCATTGAGGCGTTGTTTACATTTGGAAACATACCAATACACAGCTTAGAGATTATTTTTTGTAATGCTGCTCTTTTTTTTATAGTTGAGACTTTCACTGTGCTCTGCAAGCTGCCTGACTCCTTTCTTCAGGGCACAGTTCTTATTCTTAACTTGGCCCATGCATTTTCTTATCCTTTTGCCTTCCCCTTACTCCCTTGGTGCAAGCTGTCCTCTAGTTCCAAGTAGACAACTGAATAAACTATACTGGTAAAGCTACAGTATAGTAGCTTTTTATTAAGTTACACTCACAGTGGGAGGCCTGTTGTAGTACAGTAAATATGCATAGCTGTACCAAGAAAATATGCTTACTCTAAACATGGCTTGGATGCCCTTCCTCCATAATCTAGGGCAGTTTCCTATGTGCCTATAGCAGTGAAAGCTCCACAAGCCCACACCAGGGGCCTCCCACGAGATACACAGTGAAGTTTGCAGCTTTATGAGCTGGTGTTTCTGCTTGTCTATAGACTCAGACAGTGGTACTATACTAGTTTAAATCAATTGTGCCTTCAGTATTCTACATTCATATAGGCCAGTTATATTTGTAAAAATGAAGTATCAAGTTTGATAGCAAAGCTCTTTGTCAAGAATGTAACTTCATAGAATGAAGTTCAGTGGGATGAGTATCTGGGAGCCTGATCATAAGAAGTGAGATCAGAGTGAGAGTGCCCTAAGTGCTATCCAGCAGATATTTGATTCTGTGCTCACAGTTAAACTAAGGCTTAGTTTCTATGCCTTTTTGGCAGGTTTTGGATCAGCCGAAGTATGAAGATAACCTGTACATGTATCTTTACTTTGTCATCTTTATCATCTTTGGATCATTCTTTACCTTGAACCTTTTCATTGGTGTCATCATAGACAATTTCAACCAGCAGAAAAAGAAGATAAGTATTTCATCATTATTCTGAAAAGAAAGCTAAAAAAAAATTGCTTATTTTTAGTCCACAGACAATAACTTTATTCATAAAATATTATTTTTTCATTTTATGATTGTCATAGTTTAACCCCAGCCGGCAACTAAGCACCACACAGCTGCTCACTCACTCCCCCCTGGTGGGATGGAGGAGAGAATCAGAAGAGTAAAAGTGAGAAAACTCATGGGTTAAGATAAAGACAGTTTAATAGGTAAAGCAAAAGCTACACACACAAGCAAGGCAAAACAAGGAATTCATTCACTACTTCCCATCAGCAGGCAGGTGTTCAGCCGTCTCCAGGAAAGCAGGGCTCCATCACACATAATGGTTACTTGGGAAGACAAATGCCATCACTCCGAATGTGTATGTCCCACCTTCCTCCTTCTTCCCCCAGCTGTATATGCTGAGCATGACGTCATATGGTATGGAATATCCCTTGGGTCAGTTTGGGTCAGCTGTCCCGGCTGTGTCCCCTCCCAACTTCTTGTGCACCCCCAGCCTCCTTGCTGGTGGGGTGGGCTGAGGAGCAGAAAAGAAAGGCCTTGCCTCTGTGCAAGCCCTGCTCAGCAATAACGAAAACATCCCTGTGTTATCAAGACTGTTTTCAGCACAAACCCAAAACATGACCCCAGAGTAGCTACTAGGAAGAAAACTAACTTTGTCCCAGCGAAAACCAGCACAATGATAAATTAATGTGTGCTCTGCATATTAAATACATTAAATTATTAAAGCTTACAATTTGGCTTCATGAGGGTTCGATGGACAAGTGACAACATATTTCTGTCCATGGTTAGTGAAATACCCAATGTCATCTTTATAAAGATGTGGATTTGGGGCTGGAGTCTATAATAGACCCATAAAAAAGCTAACCATTGAAATAGCTAAATGTAGTTGTAAAAAACTCTTAGCTATACTACCTTCATGTCTCAGAGCTCAGCAGTGTAGATTTCTGAACTCTAATAATAAACGTAGTATTATCTTTATTTGTACTCTCTTCAGTCTTTGTATTTTGTCAACACTACCTCAAAATCAGTGTTTCAGCTGCAGAACTTAACTAAAGTATCTGGCTACACACAGTGTTATTGGAGTAGTGGAAATGCTGTTGGAACCACGTGCTGAAATGGGTTGAGATGGAGAGAAATTGGTTTTCTTTTCTACTCGTTCCACATAGTAGTTCCAGGATCTCCTGCTTCAATTCCTGCCCCAGTGGAGGGAGAATAAGAGGCTGTGAAATATGACCGTCTGGATACCTTCTAATTTGCCTTTGGTATCATAGATGCCAGTTCTGAAATTTTACCAATATTTACTCTAAAGGAAAAACAAGAGAAAGGGATTGGAATATTTTATTAGTCTGTGTCTCTGTAATAACTGATGGAATTTAGCAGAAAAAAAGAAAAAGCACCTCTCCCCAGTGAAAAGCAGAGGTCTACCACAAACAATGCAAGCTCAAGAGCCTCTCAAAAAAAAATTCCTAAACATTAAGAATGGAATATGTAAACCAGTTCTTCTGTTACCTAAGTACCAAGAATCATGATAAAAGGGGATTTTTGTGTCTGTCCTAACTTTTCCCACAGATGAGAATGTGACCATGAGTGATTATTAATCCTCAGTATCTTTGTTTGTAAGTAATTAATAGAGATATAATTGTAACCAGTTTTTGTCTCTCTGGTTTACTTTGGAGGTCAAGACATTTTTATGACAGAAGAACAGAAGAAATACTACAATGCAATGAAAAAATTGGGTTCAAAGAAACCACAAAAGCCTATACCTCGACCAGCAGTAAGAATAAAAATCTTTTCTGTTATTTTTACATTTTTTTAAAAATGGGATTGTTTCAATTATGCCTTAGGCTGAATTAAGTTGTAAGCTAAAAAACCAAGGTATATAAAAAAGCCTTATTCATCTGAAATCCTTTTTTTTTTGGTCTTTTGTAGTTTGAATATGGCGGACTCTTCCCTTTCCTTTTCCCCTCACATTTTCTCTCTGCTGATGGCAATGACATTTTATGTGGCATTTTTTCAAAACACTGGTTTGACTAGAACAACTGAATGTGTCAGTGTGTTTGTCAAAATATGTGAAAGCCGTAGGGCACAGGCTTTTTCAGTCAGCGAGGAGGACTATGAAACTGCTGTATGGGGGCAAGTTACTATATCATTGCCTGAAAAATCCTTTTGCTCTGCACATTTCTGTTGCACAATCCATCAATTGGTTTGCTCTCCTCAGCAGGGCTACCCTAGCAATACAGAGTAGGGTTTGGCTGGGGCAGAGAGTGATTCCAGCTCTGCAGTTCTACACTGAATTGTGGAACCTGCTCAGTGGCCAGTCCAGCGATAAGTACATTCTCTATAGCTGAAAAATGAAAGATATTGTTTTAAAGGTTATTTTGGTGGCATAAAGAGCACTGACCTCAAGGCTTGAAAACTTTATCAGGTTTCTGGCAAATTAAGTGCTATTAACTCTCTGCCTGCTCACAGCCTGCCCCCACCCCGCCCCCGCTTAGTTTTTTTCAATTTTTGCCAAGCTAAGCATTTAGTCAGTGTCACAAAAGGTTACAGGGAACTGGTTCAGGGTGGCAAAGTCTCCTTTGCAACTTTAAAAAAAATGCACCATATGTATTTTGAAATCATCCCTTTAATGTTTATAAATACAGTAGTTGAATTTCTGTTTAATTTGTGTTTATGTGTACAAACTGGAAAATTCATAAAAATGGAGGACTTAATGGAAGACTTGAAACCCCCTTCATACTATACTTAAATGATTCGTAGCAATTTCATAAAGGAAATTTTACCCAATGTGTATCATAATGAATCTTATTTTTCCCCCCCCAGAACAAATTCCAAGGCATGGTCTTTGATTTTGTAACAAAACAAGCATTTGATATCAGTATCATGATACTTATCTGCCTTAACATGGTCACGATGATGGTAGAAACAGATGATCAGAGTGAAGACATGGAAAACATTTTGTATTGGATTAACCTGGTGTTTATTGTACTTTTCACTGGAGAATGTGTCCTGAAATTGATTTCACTTCGCCATTACTACTTCACTATAGGCTGGAATATTTTTGATTTTGTGGTTGTCATTCTCTCCATAGTAGGTAAGAACAATTTGCTTTTATGAAATGGCTAATGAAACTGTAGAAACGGAAACATTTTTGGCATGTAAAGTCTATTTAAATTTTGCTTCAACATTGTCAATAGAAAATCTGGCCAAAATTTTTCTTTCTTCCGATTTCATGTTATCCATAAAATAGTTATTTTATGGTATATGGTAAGAAATTTTTTAGCAATAGGTTTCACACGCCCTCACTTTTCTATTAGTTGAAATTAGATCTTTATTCTGAATTCAGTAGAAATTCCTCAGCATCGAAACAAACCCATACATGAAAGGCAATTTTGATATAAACTAACAGTGGCAGTTGCAGGAGAAGAGTCCAGCAATCCAAAATCCAAGAGCAAAATCTGTGTGGGTTTGTTGTTAGACTAGCCTGCAAGCACCCCAGACAGCAGGGTAAAACCCTCAGCTTCAGTTTTGTTTGATCCTGAGAGGTTTCATGCCGGAGCTAGAGTAACCAGTTGGAGAAGCAAAGCTGAAGCAGATGTAGTCATAAATATATGGCTCTGCTAATCTTTGCTTTATCTAGAGCAGAACACCTGAATGAGCTTGAGTGAAAATTCTGCCATTTTAACTTCTCAGAACTCCTTATTATGCAAACTGGTTTTGCCATTTTTGTATGGGAATGGGATGTAGTTATTTTTCTGCTTTGAGGCACATAATATAACGCTCAGTTCTTCTACTCTTCAGTGAGTTCCAAGAAGCCTTTTTATTATAGTTTGTTTATATTTGGAATTGCTGTGTCATTAATACTAAACTTGTGGTTAGTTATTTTATGTGTGAATAATAAGTTGCGGTTTTCCTCAACCATACATCTTTTCTTTGAATACCATAACTTGATTACGTGGTATTTGAATACTACTAGAAATATAATCTTTCTTCAGATTAACTGAGATTACTTTTTTACAGTTAAACAGAAAGCTATTCTTCTGGTCTCAGCATTTGCTAGTCTACACACACTAGTTATCAGTTTTTCCTAAAATAGATTGATGTGTATTTGTGTGTCTGTTTGCATATGTAGTAATAAAATTAATACTTAGAAATGTCATTGACGCAGTTTTTCATTATGCTGCAAATTACTTCGGAACTTCTGTTGGGATTTATGGGTTTACAAAGCATACCAAACTATAAAGGTTTTGTAAAAACAACTGAATCACTAATTTCTAAAATCTGTTCAAATATCCTATTCTTCTTAAAGTTCTACAATGTTTGTAGGATAAATCGTTTGGAGTGGATTTTAAATGTAATAATATTCTTTACTTGTTTAACTTGTTTTTCAATAGGTATGTTCTTAGCTGAGATGATTGAGAAATACTTTGTATCCCCCACACTATTCAGAGTCATCCGACTTGCCAGAATCGGTCGAATCCTGCGTCTCATTAAAGGCGCTAAGGGAATCCGCACTCTGCTTTTTGCTTTGATGATGTCTCTTCCTGCTTTGTTCAACATTGGTCTGCTGCTGTTCCTGGTCATGTTTATCTATGCGATATTTGGCATGTCCAACTTTGCCTATGTTAAGAGGGAAGTTGGTATAGATGACATGTTCAACTTTGAAACGTTTGGCAACAGCATGATCTGCCTATTTCAAATTACCACATCGGCTGGCTGGGACGGTTTGCTAGCCCCAATTCTTAACAGTGGGGAGCCGGACTGTGACCCCCTTAAAGACCACCCTGGGAGCTCCGTGAAAGGTGACTGCGGCAACCCTTCAGTTGGGATTTTCTTCTTTGTCAGCTACATTATAATTTCATTTCTGGTAGTGGTGAACATGTACATTGCTGTGATTTTGGAGAACTTCAGTGTTGCTACTGAGGAAAGCGCTGAACCCTTGAGTGAGGATGACTTTGAGATGTTCTATGAAGTCTGGGAGAAGTTTGATCCCGATGCAACACAATTCATAGAGTTCAGTAAACTATCAGATTTTGCAGCTTCGCTAGATCCTCCTCTTCTTATAGCAAAACCAAACAAAGTCCAGCTTATTGCAATGGATCTGCCCATGGTAAGCGGTGACAGAATTCACTGCCTTGACATCTTGTTTGCTTTCACAAAGCGTGTTTTGGGGGAAAGTGGGGAGATGGACGCCCTCAGAATACAGATGGAAGATCGGTTTATGGCAGCCAATCCTTCCAAAGTCTCCTATGAACCGATTACAACCACATTAAAACGAAAACAGGAGGAAGTGTCTGCTGTCATTATTCAGCGTGCTTTCAGACGTCATCTTTTAAGGCAAAAAGTCAAAAAAGTTTCATGTATATTTAATCAGGATAAAGGTAAAGATGAGGATGATCTGCCCATGAAAGAAGATATGATTATGGATAAACTGAATGAGAACTCAACACCAGAAAAAACAGATATGACCCCTTCCACAACCTCCCCACCATCCTATGATAGTGTAACAAAGCCAGACAAGGATAAATATGAAAAAGACAAATCAGAAAAAGAAGATAAAGGTAAAGACAGCAAGGAAAGTAAAAAGTAACACAGAATTCTGTTTGTGATAAACTGTTTACAGCCTGAGAAAGTATGTATTTGTGTCAACAGGACTCCTGTAGGAGGTACATGCCAAACTGACAGTTTTTACATATATAAATATATATATAATTATATATATATATATAGAAGGTCAGTGCCTATAACAAGACAGTGACCCCTCGTCATCAGACTGCAGCTCTGTAAAACAGGGTAACATCTTGACAGGAGGTTGTTGTTTTTATAACCAGCTGACACTGCTGAAGAGAAGATAAAATGGCCAATTAGACTGTAGGGACCAGTTAAAAAAAAAGGTGCGAACCTATGAATCTCTGTGTTTAACATGAAACACACAGTACAAAAATTGTATCCACTGTTTGCATTTCAACAGCCACATTTGCCATATTTTTACAAAAATCAGTGTTGGTGAACTTATCATTTTTTAATTCACAGGTTGTTTACTATTATATGTGACTATTTTTGTAAATGGGTTTTATGTTGGGGAAGGGGGTATGAGAACCAGGTGTTCTACTCTCGGATTCTCTATAATGTACAGACAGAAGTGATTTGCATGAAGGCATGCTGCACTTGTAGTTCATGCATGGAAAAACATGACGTCGCACAAAGCAGCAGAGTCTGACTACTTCCATGTTTCAGGGTGGCTCTATATTTTGAGGTGCTTAATAACAGTATCCATCCAGTATCTCATCCAGACAAATCTTAATGTGCCTGTAAAGTCCCATAGAGTCTACAATAATAGAACAGATGTTTTATTTTTTCATAAGTCATTTAACTGTAGTTGAATGAACTCTGCATTAAAAAGTATACCGAGGGACATAGAGTCCATTTTTAAGCATTCTTCTGTAGAAAACAGCTTACCTGAACTTAGGAAATTGACTTTACCAAAAACCTGTAAAACTTAAGGATTATGAAGTTGTTCTGCTTCACCCTGCAGTATCGTTTAGCCATCTTCTGCTCTCGGCAAGGTTGACATTGTATGTGTTGATTAAAAAAGTACCGTCTATGTAAATAGTTATTTTATCCCGTGGTGCATGTTTGAGCAAACAAATAATGACCTGTGCACAATATTTATTGCATCAAATATGTACCACAATAAGTGTAGTTTGCAAGCTTTCAACAGCTAATATGAAGTATTCTGTACCATTATAGATAGTTTGGAAGCTATCACTGATGCATGTTTATCTTGCCTTTGCTGCTGTAATTTTACTCCTTCCACTGTTAAAAGTCTAATATGGGAAGCCATATCTCAGTGGTTAAGTGAAACAAATTGTTCAATCAGTCATCATTCTTTCATGACATCAAGCAATAGTTTGCAGCTATTTAAGAGCTTCTTGCTTTGCATTCTAAAATTTTAAGTGAATACTGTACGGTGTATAGTCAGACTGTACAGGATAGGTTGCAAACTGCTTAATCTGTTGAAAAATACA
The DNA here is from genome assembly GCF_949628215.1 of Phalacrocorax aristotelis. Taxonomy (NCBI): domain Eukaryota; kingdom Metazoa; phylum Chordata; class Aves; order Suliformes; family Phalacrocoracidae; genus Phalacrocorax; species Phalacrocorax aristotelis. The sequence goes on from NC_134280.1 coordinate 21,344,372, forward strand.
TGGATAGAATTTTCTAAGAAAAATATAAATACTGTAAAAAATACCATTTTATTTTATTTTTCAGCGTTTTGTACATAAAATAAGAAATGAGAATTATCTTCAGGTTGATGTCACTGTCACTTTTGTTACTTTCTATCCATAGCACTTTTTAATTCAAGACCTTCACAAAATAAGAAACAAAGGAAAGAATGGGGTAGCTTTAGGTTTCTGCTTTTTTATTAGTACTGTATTTTTGCACACATTTTAATGTGAAATAAGTTTCAAACTGAGTCCAAAATGCACTTGCTTCCAAATAGATATAACTTGTAATGGAAATGTGGTGGGGAAGATTTGTTTAAAATTCTAGCACTGCCTGCATCAGAAGTTTCAAGGTAGTCTTTTTATTCATGAAATCTTTACCAGTGTTTGTTTACATAGACTATTCTTATTCTTGTTGATTCATGCTGCACTAGAACTGTTCTAAATATAATATGGGATCCACAATGTTTTTTTTCCACAGGAATTAAATAGCAAACTTGTATAACTGATCACATCAGGACATTTTGTGTTTCTTACACAAGCAAAAATTCGATGTTGACTCCTCCTTTTACAAAAATATTGACTTATGTGTCGGTGAACTGCATGCAGGAAAATGCTATTACCATAAAGAACAGTAAACCACATTACAGTTGAGCCAAAAGAATAAAGACTTCATTTTTTATTGTATTTGTTCTGTCTTTGTTTTCATCACTAAAGCCTATTGGCTACCAAGGGGTGCTATGAAAATAAAATATGAATCTAAAAAATGTTAGAAATAGAGAGTAATGATTAAAACTCATTATAATAACAGATTTGCAAAAAGTAAAAAATTGAAACCTTGTGTTTCAGAAAGGTCTCTAGTATGATTTGCACTTACACTTTAGGTTATTAAACCTATTTAAAACTATTCTATAGTAGGCTAATGTTTAAATGTACGTGATGCTTAAACCCCTTTTCGTGTCAGGCATTCTGAGACAACTAAAAAAACAGATGTTAAAGAAACTCTCTAGCTATCAAGGCTGCAAACCAGTATGTGTAATTTCAATTCTATTTTACATTTGAAGTGAATAACTATTTCTGTATTATAAGAAAAATGTTGTTTGCTATGTATTTTGTAAAATATTTTTCATTTACTATTTTGCTTTAAGACATGAGAGGTAAAAGTCAGCAGAACCTTTGCTGGAAGTTTTGGTAAAGCTTCAAATTTGTAGGGGTTTTTTAATCTTAGGGTGCTGAATGCAATGATAATGTGAAAAATACTAAACTTTAAAATTCTGTGGTGAATTTACAGACAGTACTTTCCACTGTCAGGGAGCCGGCATACACATCTACTGATGGATACATGACCATGGAAGGGCTGATACCAAAATGCAGAAGGTAGGTGTAGAACAGGCATTGCAAGAGTGGTGGCAGTGGAGCTGAGAAGAATTTTGAATTTTGGGGAAATACAAGTATTTGTTGCGTCAGTCTTGTCCTGCAAATTACCTAATCCATCTCCACTTTACAGAATCCCTAATGAGATGCTTGGAAGTATCTTGGAAAAATGCCTGGTATCAAAGTATTTCTTTTTCCCCTAGCAGGTCTTCCTATATTTTGAGGCACAAAGCAGTTTCCTGAAAAATTGAAGGACAAGAAATTGTCATTAGGCTGTCTTTTGGCCATGACATATTACTATCTTCCCAATGTATTAAAACTGAGATTTCATTTACATCGTTGCAAAGTCATTGATGATCCTGTAAAAAATGCTAAAATTGGTTCTGAATAAAATAGCGTTTGTGACACTGAAAGCCAAATTTTTAGGTAGAAATCATGTTGGAATGCTATTTCAAAAAAGAAATTTTCTCTGTTGCAAATGTAAAGTAATACCTTGAAGGTAGGATACACTGAACGAGTTAAAAGCTAAGGAAAACATTCACAAACTCTGCTAATCACAAATATGCCCACTCGTGTCTCTGCAGAGCATCAGGAAAACCAGACATGCCCAATCATGGATGTAGTATGTTAGTCCTAGCCTTGGGTGCAGACCCCACACTGGGAGAAACGCTTCCAAACGGAGCAGTAGGGTAGTGGTGCTCGTCAACCCTTCCCTCAAGAGTTTTCAACTACTAATGGCCTGTTGAGATAGTGTTTACTCCAAACATGAGTATTGCTATACTAATGTAGCAAGCTGTTAGGCCACAGGGTTGCAAACAGATTTTTTTACCTCTGCCTATAAAAAAGAATTGTCAGGGTTCGGTCTGAGATATGGAGGGATAAGAGAATCTGAATTTCTGTAATTTAAGCACCAAAGTTACGGCTGGCTGTTGGTTTTGCGGAGGGAAAGGTATTGAAGAAAATGCAAATACAGATATATTTGTCTGAATTAGACCATTCAGAGAATAATCAGTATGCTTCTTGCAGGGATTTATACTTAACAGAAGACTAGTACAATTAAAAAAAAAAAAAAAACAACCCAAAACTGACAAGCAGGTATGCTTTAGTTTGGGTCGTGTCCCCCCGTTTTTTTCTTTACATATTTGTAGACTTATTAAAAACCACTGCTAACACACTGAAAACCCGTTAGGCACATGTTTATTCACCACAGCAACCTGCATTTTACCCACCCGGTTACAGAAGGCCCCGGGCCGCACTGAGGTACGCCAGGAGCGAGGGCTGCAGGAGCCCCCCTCCCCGCCCCGCTCCGCCCCGCCCCGCCCCGCCCCGCTCCGCTCCGCCCCGCCCCGCTCCGCCCTTCCCCGCGGCTCCTGGGCCGCGCGGGCGCCCTCTCCGCCGGCCCGCCTCGGCGCGCGGCACCCCTCAGGCGAGCGGCACCGGGCGGGCGGCGGCCGCCGGCCCCTCCTCCCCGCTGCCCGCCGGGAGGCAGGTCCCGCCGCCGGGCCGAGGCACAGCGCCGCCCCCCGGCCGCTCCGCCCGCTGCGCCGCGGCCAGCGCCGCCCTGTTCTCCGCTCGGACGGCGAGGGCGGCGCGGCACGGAGCGGCGCGCGGGGGCCGCCTCCCGGGCGGGCAGGTAGCGAGCGTCCGCTCCCGGCCCGGCCGCCGACCAGTGCCTCGGGACCCGCCTCTGTAGCCGCCGGGGACAGGTAAGGGGCAGCGCGGGGAAAGGCGGGCCGGCGGCGGGCGGTGAGGGCGGGCCGAGGGCTGCGGGTGTCCTGGGGGAGGCGGCGAGCTCCGGGCCAGCGGCGGCCCCGGCCCGGCGGCAGGTGAGGGTGGCGCGGGGGAGCAGCGGCCTTCGGGAGCCGCTCGGTGTCGGTGTCACCCGGCCCCGGAGCTCGGGGAGCGCCGCAGGCAGGGCCGGGCCGGGCCCGCCGCTGGCGATGGAGGGCAGTGGCCGGGCGTCCCCGTTACGTGGGTCACTCCTGACTGCCGGCGTCGAAGCGGTTAACCCGGGCAGCGGCAGGATTAGCCGAAATGTCAGATTTTCAGGTGAGGACCCGTAAGCGCGTTGGGTGCCTCTAACCGCAGAGGCGCACCCGTTGTTAGCCCAGGAGCTGGCGGCTCTTAGTGAGGAAGAGACGAACTCTACTAGTGCTTCGGTTTTTAAGTTGTCCAGAGAGAGCATTTGCCTGCAAATCAAAGATTTACTTGGCTTCTCGCCTATAAAACTGCTCTTCCTGGTGTTTCTGACGCTTGAGGTGTACAGGGGTGAGGCGAGGTGGCCTCTGGCACCCCTTGCTGTGGGTTTTAGCCGTCCCCAGGCGCTACAGGTGCCCCAGCACCTTCGCTCCCAGCTGCACCCAGCGGGTTGGGGTCCCGTGGTGGAAGTGGGTCTGCCGTGCTGTGCCAGACTGGGGAACGGGAGTGCTGGCGTGCAGGTGGGTGCCCAAGCCTGCCCGCCTTGCTGCGCGGGTGGTGGCAGCCAGCCTAGCCACAGCTGTCCGCTGGGATAGCAGAATAAATGGGAAACTTCTCATGGGTTTCCTGTGCATTCTGGGGTTCTGGATAAACCCTGTGCTGCTGCCAGACTGCGCTAGTCCTGTGTGAGAAACTACGTTCTGAATCCGCTTAGAGCGGCAAACTCTGGAGCAACAGCTACTACCAGCCCTTTCTTTCCCTGAAACATTTTCTGGGCTAAGTAGGCAGGAAAGACTAACTGTTGGGCAGGGGCAGTGGCTGGCACAGACTGGTAGAGCTAAAGAACAAACAGGTTGCTTCAGGATGAAAGGCATGCTCAGTTTCCCGTGTTCTTTCACTCGTACTGGTGAATTGTACCTGCCTGACTTCACAGTGTTCTGAATGAGGGTGTGTTTTACTGGGGGAAGACTTGTTATCTGAAGTCCACCAAAATGGTTGCACATCTACATTTGTTACCGTTGTTTCATCAGTGTACAAAGTGGAGAATGGATTTTTTTGTACATAGTATGTGTGGGAAAAATAAACCTCTAAGAAGTTTGTATATGTTGCTATTTTGACTCTGGGAAGTGGTAAATAAAGACACAAGGGCAAAGATGCCAGAGTGACTCCAGGACTTCTGTGCTGTTCAGTCCTGTCAGAGGAAAGCAAGCTGGAGGACTTGATCTCTTTAAAATTTACTCTAAAGAAGTTTGCCCTTTCTGTATGCCTGTTCTTATCTGTGGTTGTTGGTTTAGTATATTTTTATGTTTATTTTATGAAGTGTAGTTCAGGCGAGCCCAGCAACATACCTCATTAGCTGGGGGCAAGTCACTAAACGTTATCTATCATTTGTTTAAGATAGAGAATGTAATAAAGAGCAGGAAAACCAGAGAACACTCAGAGGTTGTTTCTGTTTATCTTTGTGAGTAAGCATCCCTTATTTTAAAATGTCCTTAGATACCTTAGCTCTTTAGATCTATCTAGCTTCTTATCATTAAAAAACCAGAACTTTCTGTAGCGTGTGGTGTAAGTTTGGTTGAACCTAGAGAAATTTATTTGTAATTTGAGTTAGGTAGTCTCAGATTTCTGGAATGTAAAGCACTTGAATGTAGGCTGACTCCTTCATTCTGTGGGGACCCTTACCTGTGTAATACACTGAGAAGTGATTGCAGCATCTGATGTTACCTTATTGTGAATTTATCGCTGTTACCTGTCTTGTCTCTTACTGTTCAGGTTTTTGGTTTCTGTCAAGTCATTCTGATGATAATTTAAAATTATTTCTTGACTCTGATGGTACAGCAATGGCTGGGGGTGGAAGTAAGCGATAAGCAATTGCAGGAGGCTGTAATTGTGTTGTTAGAACACACATCCACTATTGTAAATTGTACTTTGGAAAAAAATGGCCTGTAGAGAGGCGACCGATCAGAAAGCAGCCTGGTTTGGTATTTGTCACACTGGTAGTACAGGAGTAGAAGTAGCAGCTTGCATTAACCACAGACAAGTGTCACAGCACTAATGTAATACATCGACCTGTTTGTTCAAAGTGGAGAGGGGGGTGAATGGGGCTGAACTGCGGTGTGGCTTTTCTAAACAGCTAAATACAAATAGTAGAATCTTGTATGGGTTGTTGTTGGTGACTATTTTAGAGAGACAGTGAGCCAGAGGAAAAGGAGAGTTGGATGTCCCTGGCAGCGAAGACATCTGCCTAATGTTTGTATGAATCTGAGAAATGCAAAGCATCAGTGTTACTGAAATAATGACTTGTTAAATAGATGCAGTGTTAAGTGAAGGACTGATATATGCATATGAAATTATCTAGAAAGTTAAATATTGTGTTATTTTCCTATTTGTACTATACTTTGTTGTGTTATATTAGTTACTTTCTTAGTCCACAGCCCTCTTACCTCACCAGTCACCTCTGGGGAAAAGACACTTGTATTCCTGCTGAATCTAAAAACTTGTCAAATGAGTAATGCCACACTATTATGAATATAAAATTGTACCTTTAAAAGTATTGCATAGTTAACTGTTTCACTTTTGTAAATTGCTTGACTTCTTGAGCCCAGTTTAAATTCATTTGCAATTTTTGCAAGCCATAATAAAGATGCAGATACTACACTACACACCCCATCATTCTTTCTACTTATTCCTTTGACAGGTAAAAAAACCCGTCTGTTGCATTTCCCAGCTGAGTAGAGTTTTCACTAGAAGTGCCTTCCATTGCTCTGAATATTCTCAGTTATTTGATGGTTTCTCCAAGCATTTCACAAGACCTGTGCAGTTCTGTGCCAGGGCATGCAGGCTAGGTCAAAAAGGAGAGTGGGCATGGCTAACTTGTAGACAGCTGCCCTAATCTGTGTTCCAGTGAGGGGGATAAAATGAAGAGTCAATCAAAACTGACTGGTTCTAGTGGTACTACATTCTGTATAACTAATTGTAAATGCATTATCTAATGATCTGTAAATAAACTGACCTTTCTTTTCAATGTGTCTAAGGCAGGAGCCTGACACCCCTGGTAGAAGTGGAGGGCGACAAAAGCTTAGATAAGAGGGCAATATACATTGGGATGAATTGGGGCTCAGAATCATGACACGTCACCCATCCTGCCGAAGACAATTACCACTGGTCTTTACTGAGGTGGACAGGCCACCTATACTTAACCCGGGAAAGGAACATGGATAATTTTATATATGTTCAAAAAATGGCTGCCCTTATTGGCATTCCAGGGAACAGGATGAAATAAAGACTTAATCAAAACTAATTGGTTTCAATGGTACTAGGTTCTGTATAATGTCTTGTCTGATAAGCAAGTGTTGTTAGAACAGATAAAAAAAAAGTATGTATTTAAGAACAGATAAAAAAGAATGTATTTCCTAATTAACAGTTCCGCAGAGCCATCTGGAACCATGAACCAGTCTGCAGCTAAGACTTGGACTTAGTTTCCAAGGTTTCATTTTAAAGTAGTTTGTCATAATCTGATACCTAAGTAGTTAGAGTGATAAAGGAAAAATGTATTTTGTTAAAAGAAAAAAGTATTTAAAAATGTATATATTGAGACTGCTTTGACATGCAAAAGCAATTTTTGCAGATACTGTTCTACAAAACTGTTTTCTCCAGGGTTCTTCCCAACTTTGTTGTGTTACAAGTCAGCATATGCACTAGGGGTCACATCACGTTGGCAGCATTTCTATGTAGTACTTTTCATGTGGTGTTCTCAGAGACATTTTATATCATATACATATTTGACAGGAAAATAAATCTAGCACTTCTATATGATTATAATGGGGTGCTGAAGAGGGTATGTTTGGTAGTATGACTTCCATGTTACTACGTGGACCCTTTGATCAGCGTGCTGGGTTTTTTATTCACACTTCTGGGAACTGTTTGTGTTCAAGTGGGAGTTGCACGACTCTAGGTTTGACACTGATTTTTCACTTTGCTTTGAAGCGCCGACAGCTTTCTCAAAAGGATATTCTATTTTAGTAATCAAATATTACTTTTTGTTACCTGTCGAGAACACAGATACAAAGGGCAAATTGCATGTATAACTAACCTTGGAGTATTGTTTTAAACAACTGCATTATAAATCTTGCTTTATACAGTCTCTTATGCAATATTTTTTGTGTGCTTTTTAAGTGCTTTAGTCTTTTTTTTTTTCTTTTTGAAATATCTTTTTATTGTCCTTTGTGTAGATGGATGGAGTAACGTAAATTAGTGTGTACTTCATACCAAGTATATCTGGAAAAGACATATATACAAGTTGGTATTCTTACATTGTATATAGTACATCTTAAACACTAATTGCTTAGCTTATTTTGTATAATATATATATGATCAGGTTTTAGTGAAAATTTGCTAAATATTTGTGGAAGGAGAGTTTGGAAGTAAGATTTGAGGAATTATTTTGTTTTCAGATTGAAAATACCCAAGCATTTTTGATACAAAAACCTGGACTACTGGTAATTTCCCAGCAGACATGTTTCTGTTACAGCCTTGCTATGTCATGACTGGCATTTTTTTTTTTCAGTTCCCATGGCAACGAGGGTTTTTGATCTACAAAGCATTATACTGTATATGGTTTGAGGGGGTATCAATTCTCTTTATTACAAAAGAAATTTTGATCCATGAAAGCTGATCAGGCACCCTGCTGCCACCCCCTCCTGTCCCCCCTTAATAATATGTGTTTTGCCCATAAGATTACATGTAAATGTGAATTCCTATTTGACAAGAATACAGTTACCTGTTCTAATTTTTGACATAGTATAAGAGATGGTGGAAAACTTGTAAAAGCTTACTGTAGTGATAGCATGGAAAATGTGTCATCTTCCAGGTGGAGTCTTGACAAGCAGGAGGCTATTGTATATGCATATAAATTTTTAATGTGTATATATTGGTGAACATTGTAGCTATGTATAAAAATTAATGAGAGTTAAAGTTACTCAGGATTTGCATTGGCTTCTGCTAATGTTTGCTTTGGCTTGGATTTGTTTCCAAGATGCATTCATAACATATTTACTTTTTCAGTGGACTTACACATTTTAACTAAAGAACCTCAAAGTAGTGTACCTGATTCACAAACTAAAATTTGTTAACAGTGGCAATAATCTTGATTAGTTTCGTGTTTGTGTCTATCCCACACCTTCTCAGATGAATACATGGGTGGTATGGGATGTCTGGGATGTATCCTCAACCAAATAGTTGTAGGAGAAGTCTTGGTAGAGTAAATGTGCTTAAGGCATGGGCCATTTTTTCTAAATTAGATAGGTCTTCTCTTTGAGCACTTGTTCCTCCTCCCTCCCCCCCTCTCCCTCCCCCAAAGCCAATTCAGATTTGTTGAGTGATGTAGTTACTGAAACAAACAGCAGCAATTACTGTTTATGTTGTAAAAGCCTCTGAAGAGTACATCCAAGAAAGATATCTTCGTGACATCTGAAAGGCAATTTAGAGATGTATTAAAAACAACTTTGGACAGTGCAGTCTGCTGCCAGTGGCCTGCTGGTCTTCATGCGGTTTGGGCTGGGAGACCTCTGTCTGCCCCTGCCACAATCACCATGCACACATGTAAGATTGTTTTGGAATCACGAAAACAAAAAAACACCACGCTGTTCTTTGCAACTGAAGCTACTCATCCAAAGACATGCAGTTCTGCTGGGGGTGTATTTTACAGGGGTAGGGCAACCTACCATTTAGGTAATAACTTCACCCAAATACCTGTTTGTAAAACACTCTTCACTAGTGCTATCGCCTGTCTACATCATAGCTGTGACAAAATAACTTGCATATACATGAGGGAGAAATTGAGTTTCACACCCTTACCCAAAGTGAATACTTTGGATGCACTGGAGTGTGTAACAGTATCAGTGTTTCAAGTAGATGCTTTGCTAGAAGTTCTGAAATGACAATTTTTTTTTCTTTGCACCCCCCCTATTCCCCCAGTGGTCTCTAGGAGATGGATGGAACACGGTAGGCACGTATAGTTTAGACCTCTGTGTCACCCTTCTTGTGAAGAACAACTTTCAAGTCAGTTTAGTGCTAATGTTGAAAAAAAGCTTGTAGCCTGCAGTTGTTTATCATTCAGAATGCTCTGTGTGATTCTGGAGCATCCTTATGTTTGGGAATTCAAGAAGATCAAGGTATGAAAGCTGGAATTTTGAACATGAGTCTGCAAAGATTTACAACTGCTGATAGCATCTGGCAGTGTATTGCATACCACCTACTCCCCCACCTCCCAGCATAACATCAACCCATTTGTAAGAGTGTGAAGGTTTATTTTGATATCTGTTTTTCTGGATTTGCTTGTAATACTAGGCAGTGCAGTTTTTCAGTGAATAATTTGTCCAGTACCCCCTGAAAATTCAAGAGAAATTGCTAGCTTGGGCTTTATGCTTGAGAAATCTGCAAAGTTTAGGAGAAGGGGTCGCTTAAACGCAATTAAAGAAAATTAAGAGTTGTGAGTTGCAATGTCAGATATTTTCCATTGCATATGGAGAGGATGTGGGGCTGGTGATTCTGCATGAAGCTGGATGAATAGGTCAAACAGCTAGCTTCTACATCTGAGGCACATTAGGAGTGACAATGCGATGACATAATCAGTGACCCCAGATTGTTCTCAGCTATAAATCCTCTGGTTGCAGCCTCCACTGTTCCTCAGCATGTGCCGTTCATGTTTAAGGCTTTTCAGATCATCTCCATCACCATCTGCTACATAATGGAAACGAAACAATTGTGCTGTGTGTGCAGCCAGCTGACTCCCTGAGTGGAGATGGAGGTTTGCAAAATACATTTTATCTCTAAGACTTGTTTGTCTGGTTGGTCTCATTGACACACTATGGACTAGTCGCTAGGCTGTCGTTATGGATGAGGATTAAAACGAGGTAGTGACTCATTTACAGGGACATCCACGTTTTTTTGAGCAGGTCAGGTACTGCAGACTATATGCGTGTTCATATGCTTGTGTACAAGAAATACTGCACATCCTAATGCCTTCCTAATTAGAAGGGAAACATAGTCCATATGTGAAACATCTTGTCAGCATGAATATATTGGTAACATTTGTCCTGCATGGGCAATGAGAAAATAAGCAACAGGATTTCTTAACTGCAAGTATTCACTAGGTGTCAGTGCATGATCACACAGAACTGATGCTCTCTGAGAAGTTTTTTTGATTGTGGGACCTCCTTTATGAATAGGAATTTTAAAGAAAACTCCTACTTTTGTCTCTAAAATGTAAGGTGGATTAAAATTAAGAATAACTAATGACTAAAAGTAATGAATTCAGTCTTGTTTTTAGGAGCAGTCTGATAAAAATATTGAGTTTTAAAAAACCTGACAAGTTTTGTGCTTAATAAAGGTAGTTCAAAGACATAGAATAGCCGCTGTGTTGATCAGGATCTGGCTTTCTTGTCAATATCTAGTACATCACTGATCATACTGTGTCACTAGAATGAAATATAATGTTTATAGTATATCTTGTAATGCTTGCCTCTCGATATTAGATTCTTTTTGTTTTAAGCAGATAGAAATTAATAATATTTATCCTAATTGTAGTGATGGATGATTAGGGAATGTATCTTCTCAATCCGTATAGTGATCAGCATTCATCTAGAACTCGAAATTGTTGCAAAATATGGTTTTTTTTTTTTGTCTTGTGCAGTTCTCACTTTCATGTATATTAATAGGTTGAAATAGCACGAAGTTACTCACTTGATAAATGTAAATATTTGAAATGTCTCTCCTATATCTTTGAGTTTGTACTGAACTTTTCCTATTGTATTTTAATCCATAGCACTTAGTGAATGGTAAAAACATTTACATGTTACCCTTTTACATCTAATTTATTTACAAGGAGGCCTTTTTTAGGACTATTTGCTGGTACCCTAAGGGAAGTGTCAATAGCGATGCTAATAGATGAGAGAAGTTAGTTTGGTTACAAATACACACTTTTTCACTCATGCTTAATGCTATATTGCTACATATTCACTATGTAGCAGGAACACTGATGTGATTGTTCCATGGCGACCTTCTGTATTTTCCCTATTGTTGTAGCTGTATAAGAGGACTATCTTTGGTGCCATCTTTGTTTATTCATGCCACTTAACTGTCAGATAATATCTATTTGATCATCAAAGGCATATTTTTTCACCTGTGTCCCTCCGGTTACATCATGCAATGACATTTAAGCACTGTATCTCTCATCATGGGACACAGCTACCTGCCTGGTCAGATTTTAAGACAAATTCTGTTCGAGCTTGTAAAAGAAGGTCCACAAGAGGTACAACAGGAAAACTGTAGAAATTAAAATAGACCACTGTCTAATATACACCTCTTTTACACAGACGTACTGAATATAAACACATATAACAAGTTCTAAATATAGAAGAGCTTGAGTGACTTCTCATTGCCTATGAGTCTCTTACTGTGTGTCTAGGAACACTGAATGAAAGCCCATTCTCCAGCTTCAGTTGCTCATTAACTTCACCAGAATTATTATATATTCACAAGGATGCAAAAGAGAGCAGATTTCGTCACTGTCTTAAAAATTTTTCTTAACCAAGGCTTAACAATTTATGTATAAGAAATACTGATTTTTATTTTTGATGACCATTTTGGGATTCTTCCAGGACCTCTCTTCAGAAGCTGATCTGTCTGGAAGGAGACAAAATTTTAAAATAATTTGTTGATGCTTCCTTACTATTCTCCTGCTTTTCATTGCCAACCGTGACATTCTGTTGATATGGTTCCTTTCAGAGAATCCCACGTTGGAAGGGACCTCAGGGATCATCTAGTCCAACCTTTCTGGGAAGAGCAGAGTCTAGACAAGATGGCCCAGCACCCTGTCCAGACGACTCTTGGAAGTGTCCAGTGTGGCCGAGTCAACCACTTCCCCAGGGAGATTATTCCAATGGGTGACTGTCCTCGCTGTGAAATACTTCCCTCTCATGTCCAATCGGAATCTCCCCAAGAGCAACTTGCGTCCATTCCCCCTTGTCCTCTCCATGTGACTCCATGTAAAAAGGGAGTCTCCATCTTCTTTGTAGCTACCCCGTAAGTACTGGTACACGGTGATGAGATCCCCTCCAAGCCTCCTTTTCTCAAGGCTGAACAAACCCAGTTCTCCCAGCCTATCCTCATATGACAGGCTTCCCAGTCCTTTGATCATCCTGGTGGCCCTTCTCTGGACCCCTTCCAGCCTGTCCACATCTTTTTTTATGTAGCGGGGCCAGAACTGCACACAGTACTCCAGGTGTGGCCTGACAAGCGCTGAGTAGAGCGGTATAATGACTTCTTTCTCTCTGCTGATGATGCCCTTTTTGATGCAACCCAGCATCCTGTTGGCCTTTTTGGCCACAGCAGCACACTGTTTGCTCATGTTGAGCTTCCTGTCCACCAGGCCCCCCAGGTCCCTTTCCACAGAGCTGCTCTCCAGCCAGGTGGATCCCAGTCTGTGCTGCACTCCTGGGTTGTGTTTTCCCAGGTGCAAGATCAGGGAAAGAACTTAGAAGTTCTTGATTCTGCTAAGTGTTTTCTTGCAGGCCTACTGCTGCACTGAGGTGTTTAAAAAACCATTTGTAACTTGGGAAATCAATTTGATGGTTCTCTGCAGCTGCAACTTTTAAAGTAATAGATACTGTGTTTTTAGCATAGAAAATAGAGCTTGTGTCTGTGCAAAATATGCAAGAGAAATTCAATCATCCTCCATTTTGCTGGGGTTTCTACCTTCCTGAAATGGACATCCTAGCACAGTAGGGTGTCTGAATTTTTGAGCTTCATTCAAGTATAGGCAGCTGCGGGCGCTGAGAATCCATAGCACTGATCCCTCTTCTGTGGGTGGACTCTTAATGTAATAGGATTTTCTCTTTTACCCGTATCGTAGCTGAGAGTGCTTCCCAAGAAAGTGAGACTTGATTACTGTGCTTTCCTCAACCTGGATGTGTTCATATGCACACCTGCATCTTCCAGAAATGTACCATAATTGACAAGCTATGAAATAATTTGGGGAAGATAGTGCTTTAATCAGGGGTTTATGTTTTCTTTTGGGTGATATTGGACGAAAAGGGGCGTAACACTTTAACATAATATTCAGTTGTGTGGTGGGATATCTGATCTTTCTTGTTCAAAAGATTTGGAAATAGGGACTAGATTCCTGTTCCCTCTCAAGTGAGTGCTCTCTTGTAGAATTCTTTTTGTGAATCTATGTGAAGATGTAGGTGGATTGTTTGTAGAATGCTGTTTTCTTTGGTGCACCTGAAGTTCATGTCACTTGGGGAACGAGCACATTTTAATTACCAGCAAAATTATGCATCGCTGTTTTGAACTTCACCTTAGCTGTGGCAGGGCAAAAAGGTAAATAATGGCTTTTCTTGTTGCAAGGACCATGACAAATAAGGCACCTGCTGAATTTCTAAAGAGGCAACTGATCTTTCATGTAATTTCTTTAGAGGTTTTTCCCTTTTTTTAAAAAAACAGCTCTACTGCTTACAAACGTTATATTTATTTACTTTTAATTCAGTAGCTTAACTTAATCCTGTGCTGGTCATCTGTTTAGATTAAATATCTTTAATGTTTGTTGCATATATGATTGTGACTTTTACCTTAAGGAGCCAATTGTGGTTTTAAAAAAAATACATACTAGAAAAAAACATAAATGGAACAGGTCAAAGAATGGCTCCCAGAAAGCAGTAGTATTGAAAGGTTGGTAAGTACTAGTTAGTTATATGTCCTTACTGGCTGGACATGATTTCCTCAGATGCTATCTTTCCCTGTCTGTTCTGGCAAGCTGTGCGTTGGCAGCACTGGGGAAAAACAGTAAGTATGATCCAACTTCGATCATGATGTAGCCTTGTGAGCTGCCCAGTAATGTATGTGGACTGACTGTGGGCAATCTCCCAATATTAACTGTGCAATCAATATGTGAGGCTGAGGACAGGGTAGCTGTAGACTCACGCGTGAAGCTGGGCGGGTGGAGAGGGCAGAAAGTTGTAGGGAAAAACCAGATTAAGAGGGCTAGGACACTGCATATGGTTGAAATCAGGATGGTAGCGCGCAGGGCAAAATTTATCAAATATAAATTGATTTTTAAATAATAAAATTGGCTTCTAAATTTTTTTTCTTTGAAAAATGAGAGATGCCCACAATGCTAACTTGGGGTCAGCATCAAATGTTTGGGGGAAATGTTATTTGGTATTATCCCTGTTCTTAATGTTTTTCTACCTTTCCTGTGTGAATTAGACATTCGTAACTAACTGCAGTATGGCTGCATATTTGGTTTGTGTTTTCGGACTTTTTATTATGTGGTAGTGCTCTCTGCAATGAAGATTTCTGAAAGAACTACTAAAGACTGTCAAAAAAGGAAAAATATGTTATCTGTTTATTTAAATGTTGTTGGAATTCTAGTAAATACACACACATGCACATATGATCTCTCAAATAAAATTTCAAGCATCTTTTCTAGGTTCAGTAACAACATCTGCAGGAATCAGTTACCATGAGCATTCCATGTAAACCATGCTTGCTTTTGAATAGGAAATTTTTGATCCCATGGCAGAAATATAGGTATTGAAGACTGATGTTTTAGTTCCTTCATCAACAAAATCCCTTACTCATGGTCCTAAAAGAGTGGGGAGGGGGACAGAATATATTGTATACTTGCCATGTATGGCGTTTGGTATTTATTAAAGTAATTATTAATAAAAACTAAAATCTCTAGGCAACCTGGAACACGTGGAAGCATGTTTTTTCTTTTTTTTTTCTCTCAGCATCCTTATGCATAATTGCCAGCTAGGCCAGAACTGGCTTGACTCAAAATCAGCTTGTAGATTTCATCAGGTTGGTGTATTAGTAGAAGGAGGAGGAATATAAATAAAAGAAGAAACCTGTCTAACCTGCAATATAAGCAGAAAGAAAAAGAACCCGTATTAATCTTTCAGGTACTCAGCTGTGGTGACTAAGTGAGATCTCATAAGGTGCCCGTCATAGCAATGAAAAGTGGTATTCCTCACTGACTTAGCTGTCAGTCTGTGTTCTTCCAAAAGGGGTGGTACCTCATCTTTTCTCTTAGTGTGCCGTGCCAGCAGTATGCTCCTCCCTGGAGCAGATATGCCTGAAAACCAAGAATTTTTTTTTTCCCGGTTAATAAAACTGGGTTAGTAAACTTGTTCATGGTTGAAAAGAAACTTGTTTTAAAAGTCTGATGTTCTGGGCTTGTGTACTGTTACTTATTTATGGGAAGTTGATTCCTGATTTTGGGAAGAACTTACCTGGCTTAGCTCTTGGTATGTAAATAATTAGAATTCAAATAATTTCCATGCTAGAAAGCTGCTTTATAAGATAGTCACAGATGAATTACTGGAAATACGTATATACTCTCGTGCAGAATTTCTTTGCTTACCTTTTCTCTTTTGTGTCATGTATTATTCTACGTTTGATTTCACTGAAGGCAGATTACTCTTGAGTTGATTGAAGGAATATAAATGGATGTCAGTAAGTGGGTGGGAGTCTGGAGAAGCTAAAATTTATGTAACTTGCATTTCTAAGAAGTGAAAATCAGTCTGCCTTGAATTAGTTCCTTGATTTTGCCCAGAGATTTGTTTGTAACTGTTTTATAACAAAACAAACACTGTTCAGCACAGCTGCTTCAGAGGCAGCAGAGTCTTCTAGGCTCTATTAAAGAGTAAAAATGTACAAATGCTGTGGTAAAGTAATCCTATTTTTCTTTCCTGAAGCAGTTTCGATTTTCAAACTATAGGATGATGTGTTTTCACTGTGCATCACCCATAATTATCCAGCTTCTTCTCCAACCCGAACAGTCATCCCTTCAGGCTTCATTAAATGCAGTCAGTAGGGCATTGAAGCCAATATAGCTTGTTATATGGCTTCTGCATTTTAATATGTTGCTATTTCTGACTGTGGGTTCTGGTGTGTTCAGAGACTCATGCAAACTGTATCACACACATCCTATTTGATAGCTTCTCACTAAACCTTGGACTACTCGAATCCTACTTGCATTGAGAGATTTTTTAAGGCTAGTAGATAATGACGTCTGTCCACCATTTGTGAGAAAGAAACCTCAATTCTCCACTTGTTTTCAGTCATAAATCATATGTAATTTCCTTGCAATAGCAGCAGCTTCAAATTAAGGAAACCTTAGTCTGGATTTCATAATCAAACGTCAGTGGGTTCCAGTTCTTTTCACCATGCAGGATATTTCCAGGCAGCAGCCCTGAGTGCACACCATTAAGTAAAACATAGTTCATTTGTCACTTTCTTCTTTTTTCTCTATCAGTGTGTACTCTGTTTGGGGACCATGTTGGCACATTTTTTAATGACACTGGATGCTGAGTTGCTGCATGGAATTGGCAGGAGCTGTGAAATTCAGGTAACTGTCTTGCTGCCTGTCCATCCTTCTTCAAGATTCTTCCCACAGACATGTAGGGTGCTGAGAAACAAGGTGTTACAATGTCTCTCTCCATTCAGGAGATCTAGCACATCTAATGTGTGGAATGTGATGTATCTTCCTTTGATCTTGCTAGCAGAACAGTGAATAAGATCCTTACTTCTAGACTGCGTGTGAGAAATTTGTTCTGACTCCCTAGTGACAATCTTTCAGGAGAGCAATTACGCTGTAGGAGATCTGACATCTTCCAGCTCTAATAGGTGAGGTGTTAGCTCTTTTGCTTCTGAGCTGGACAGTAGCCACTGTTTTTCTTAGGCAAATGCCCTATCCTTCAGTCAGTAGCCTGGTGAACTCTCTCAAATGTCTGCCTGTAGCATTTGTTCAATATCAAGCTCCAGTATGTTAGAGCTGATCTCACTCTTGACAGAATAGATCTACAGTAATGGAGGACTATGTGACCAACTCTTGCAAAGTTACATAACCTGAGGCTAACTGCTGGGAGTCGCACGCTGTATGAATGAATGCCTGTGTGGATTATTGAGCGGAGATCGAGAAATATGCTACTTACCAGTAATCGGAGTTCTTTGAGAGTGCAAGTACCTTTTGCCCCTGGCCATCGTTTCCCTTTCCTTCTTTCCTACTTGCAAAGATTTGCATTTCAGAAGAAACTGAAATGGTGCAGAAGGTGCTACCCAGTATCCTGAACATGAGAGCAGGCAGGAAATCAGCACATCCTATAGACTGCAGAAAGAAAAAGTGGGTCTAGTCTTGAAGTGAATGTACGTGTGAACCATAGGGAACTCCAGTTACCGATGAGCTCTCATCCCTGTCTCACTATATACTTATTTTTTTCTTTTTCAAACTGAAATAAAGGCCACTAACAGAAAACTGGATGCAAAACATAAATCAAGGATCCTCTTTGATACTGAATGCTGTTGCAAACAGTTTTTAGTAGTGATTTAGCTTTAAAGAATTTTAACTCCTCTGTCTTTAAATACTTCATGGTTCTAGTAAGGAAACTGGTATGTGCACTAAAGAAGCAAGTATGGACCAGATACAGGATAGAATAAGAGAGAGAGAGGAAAATAATCTAATAAAATAGAAGAGCTGCAAATATCTTTTATTAAAACAAGTACAAAAAGTATAAGGCCTACAGGGAAAGGTCAGTAGACTACTGATAGAGCCTACCAAGGGAGGGGAGTAGAACTAACTCACTCAGCTAAAGGAAGAGGCTTTCAGCAGATATCATGGGAAGGATCATGTTTACTTTTAGCAGTGTATGTCCTGAAATACAAGATATTTGTTTGAGGTTCTAATTGTTTACTAAGCTGTGTCCATTCATCTTTACAATCAGGGTTGTCTAAAGTGTTAAGATAAACAGACATTTCATTTATTGTTTGCGGTATCCCTGAGTGTGGAAATGTGTATGGTTTAATCATCATCATAAATAACTTGTACTATATGAGTGTCATTTTGCTTGTCTCCCGTGGGTCTGTGCAGCACCTTTCAACTTTGTGTCTACCATAGCTTACGGTTAACTCTGGATTGGGAAGTAAAAATCTTGACTGATAAGCCTGGATGTTACAAAGAACTGTGAGTTGTAAGTGAAACCTGAACCGGGATCCGTGAATGGCTTGTAATGAACCAAACCAAGTCAGGAGCTGCCTTCAGCCAGATGGCATAGCTATATAGATTTAGTCAAAGGACACTGGCAGCCTTGCAGTTTCTGATTTCAGCTTACTTATATTCTTTTAATTTACTTGGTCAGTACCATTATATGGTAAGGCAGAGTGAATTACTGAGGTGTAACTTATATATTCTTTGTAAATGTTTTCTCAGAAGCCAGGGCAGCAGGCCGCTTGGAAAGGCAAGTGGGCCAGAAGCTGAGGGAAGCCCAGCAGTACCGAGTGGGTCAGGCCTGGGGTGGCTGCCAGGCTGAGCCAGGAGCCCAGGGTTGTGGGCTACAGTGGAGAGGCATGCTTGAGGGCCCCAAGGCAGGCGGTCAGGTCTGTGGCCAGCCTCAGCCTCAGGGTCTGGCCTGGCCAGGCCTGGGCACGGCTGCAGCAGAGTGGTAGCACAGCTCGGGCGGGGGCCGAGGGCAAGAGGCTGGATTTTAAAAGCAGCGGGGCTGCTGCTCCCTCACCCTTTCAAGGCCACCGGCTATGCTATCTGTACATTGGCCTTGTGCCCAGGCAGCCAGACCCGGACAGCCTCAGCACCCTGACATACTAGCAGAAGTGAATTTCATATATTTAAAATGTATTTATCAAGTAAATGACTTCACTAATTTTTGATGTGCAAAGCGGGACAAATTTCACAAGGGCTGTCTGAATGTTACGTAGAATTCTGAAGCAACTGGCTTAGGTTACATTTCTGTAGGTTACAGAGATTGCACAGACACTACTGCTGGGGCGGCTTGTGTGCACAGGGCTTGCAAAGCGCAGGGGCAACATCAGCCTACTTAATGATAATCACGTTTTGTAGCAAAGCTATTTGTTTTATTTTGGAAACACTGACTCTATTAGAGTTGCTTCATTCTGGGACTATTTTAGAGGTGTTGGGGTTCTCGTTGTTAACGTTGAATCCTCTCTTCATAGCAGATTTTGCAAGGCATTCTGATTTACTTGTTTGCCCATTTCTCTATGATTAGTTATTCTAATTAGTGCTTCAGGGCTGGAAGAGTGTTGCACCTTGCATTTGTATTGAAAAGTTTTTTATTAAATACAGTAATGAGACTACAATACTGTATATGTGTGCATGTATCTCAGCAGTCAGGCTGGTTGAGAGATGCAGCCTTGGTGCTCAGTTCCAAATTTCTTTCTGCAGATAAAAAAGAAAATATAGTTGACAATGTCTTCCAGCCAGTCACTTACAAGGGCAAAGTGCCTGTTTAGATTTTCCTCAGTGTCCCCCACAGTTCCTTCCCACTAAAGAAAATTGTATTGATTGTCTGCATTTGAAACCTAATAGTTATTTTAGTTTTTTAATGCTTGCAGGAATAGATTTCTGTTTTTCTAGGCATCTAGGAAGAAGTTTTATGTTAAACTGAGGTTACTTGGTTAAAAAGACACCTACTGTACTTGTTAAGACAGAATCTGAATGTTATGCACAGGATCCACTGGCAGTTCTTTATGATAAGACTGACAACTAATTTTTCCAGAAGCTAAAACAGCTATTACTTTATAGTGAAAGTATGCTAATTGGTATAGTCTTGC
This sequence comes from Phalacrocorax aristotelis, assembly GCF_949628215.1. Lineage (NCBI taxonomy): Eukaryota > Metazoa > Chordata > Aves > Suliformes > Phalacrocoracidae > Phalacrocorax > Phalacrocorax aristotelis. The sequence goes on from NC_134280.1 coordinate 21,364,328, forward strand.
TGTGGTTAAAGATCAATAATTCAGTGAAGAGGATAGATGCTCTTACTTAAAGGAATTCACAGTTAATTTTATTGGAAAGCCATAGCTGAAGATTGAAATTTGTAAACACAGAGGTTATTTGTCAGCTTCTGCTGTGTAACATTTTCCTTTCAAGGGGAAATCCTGGAGTACAAGTTCTGTAATGTGCCAGTAAACATCACCTTAGCTAAGACTGAAGACTCATTTGTGATTCTGACTTTAATTAAACTGTCATAAAATAAATCTGATGCTGTTGGCTTTAGCTGAGCTGATACCTGCTTTATATAGATATATAAAAAATAAAAATTCCCTGATCTTGGAAAACATTTCTTCAAATGGATTTAAGAGGCTACCAGTAGACTTATATATTTGAGGCACACGAATTGAAAATTGTTGACAGAGTCATTTTTTTGCATTTGAATTCTTACTTAGGTAGAAAGTTTTGTGTGGACAAAGTTCACGGAGCCCACTGAATTTTGACTACTGTATTATAAATACAGTAAAATAAATAATATGCATGAATTATACAGGTAGAGCTTTATATAGGTAGAACTTCAAGAAGCAGTATCTAATAATTACTCTTTCAGGTGTTTTATAAATACTGCCTGAAACAGAAGGAAAAATTATTTAGTAGGAAATTACTGGCATCCATCTCTGAATTATTCTAATCTGCATTGAGATTTCAGTTTCTTGCTTTCTATAAAAGCACCACTGTTTTGATAATCACAAAATTTCTTAAATACACAGCAGCACCCTTCACTGAAGATCTGGATAGCAGAGTCAGTCTCAAAGAATGTATACAGGCAATAACTATGTTCCTACAGCTGTTCGCTTGCTTTTTTCCTTACAAAAAGGAGCTAAAAGGGAGAATTGCTCTTTACTGGTGGAGCTGAAGATTATTAACAGAGAGACGTATTTTCTTCTTGTCTTTAAATTTTGTCACTACCTTTCAGGAGAGAGCATCCTCAGTGATTACTAAGTAGCTCATTAAAACTGTTTTTTAGCTGTGCTTTCTTGTTTTGTTTTCTTCTTGCTATTTACCCGTTTTGCTAGCATGCAGATGGGGGTGGGGAGTGGGAAATAAGGGAGAGAGCATGTTCCAGAGGATGCCAGGATGACTTCAGTTATTGGATGACTGCTGTCTGATGGATGGAAAAAGGAGGAGTAAACCTTTCAGTCTGCACTGACGGAGCTGAAACACAGAAACCCGATTTGCAGGTAAGGGTGAAAAAATTGCTGTTCTGAATAGCTATTCTTGATCCTTGCCACAACATTTCTTGGCTGTAGAAAATGCATGTGCAAGCATCTTATTATTTGTTCCTCATTAATTGCTTTGAGGCAGCTTTTCAGGTTGTTATTTCTCCAGCCTAGGAGGTTTCAGCCGATGAGAGATCCACAGACAGCGAAATCATAAGCATGCCTAATGCTGACAACTTTCTCATGTGACAGTATAGGCAGTGCATCTCATTGATGCTGAAGTTGTTCAGTAAGCTGTAGAAAGAGAGGTCTTTTGTGTGATGGAAATACTTGCCATTGAAAATACAGCCTATGCTACCAGCAGGATAGTAGTGCTGAAAAATCTAAAAATGTTTTCTTTTAGTTTGGATAGGAAAAGGACTTACAAATGAACTGCTAAAACAGTATCTGTTTTATTTAGTATTGAACATACAGTAAGAACAGCTCCTCAGAGCAACTCTTAAAGGGTTTTTGTGGATTTTTGCATTATTTTTAGGTTTGGAATGAATGTGGCTTATAATTCAGTCATAAAAGTATCTTTGTCATAAAGAAAAAACATGATGCATATAATTAAATTATGTTTACAAGACAGATAAATCATGTAGTACCTAAAGCAGTTACGTACCAGTTTTAATAAACTGTTGAAATAGCTTGCATGGAACCTGTTTTGCGGAGTTCACGTGTTAGCAGCTGCTAGTTCACGGGCGCTGGGGATGGCAAGTAGCAAATAACTTGCTTGGTACTGAAAATAGATTGTTCATCAAGTGCATTATTTGAGGATGTAGGACCACAGGCAGAAGTCCTGGCCCCACTGAAAGACTTGGGGATTTTGATATTGGCCTCACTGGGGCAACGATTTCAATGTGTCAGCTCTGTATTGACTTATTTCTGTGTTTGTGCAAATGTGCAGCAAATAATTGTTATACTACAGGACCCTGTTCTAGTCTGAAGCAGAAATCTTCATTGAAATGAACGAACTGTGATTAGAAATTGTTGCCAATGTATAGGTGTGACTTTTAAAGCAATCAGACATTTGAATTACTTCACATTAGTGATGGAAATAGCACTACGGTGGTAAGTAATTTGTTTTAGAGAAGAGATTAAAATAACCACATATAGTTGAGTATCTGCAGTAGCTCCTTAGGATAATTAAGTAACTGCTATATATTTCTAATGTGACCTTTTTTCCTGGAATTTCTGGAAGTTAATTATAATATATTAATGAGAAATATCTAATCTATAAGCAATTATCAGTATATACGTTTTTATGGAAGCAGTTCCTTTTTAAAATAGCGTAAAGCAGTTGTTAATTCTCACGACACATGTCCATGTCTCTTGAATTGTGTATTTTAAATTAATCCATTGATAGAAAACCTGGGAATGTTGTTTTGTGAACAAATAGTTTTTAATTAGTTAATTGTTCATCTTTATACTATATTGAAAATATAACAATGGGATTATTTAGTTGTCACAGTCCACTTATATGGCACTGAAATAAAGGAAAAGATTAGACGCTTTCTGCTTGGTTTGAGAGTATATAGTCATAAAATATATTTATAAAACTAAAATACTGCAATTTAGTTTTAATAGATTTCAGAGATTAAAAGCAGTAAATATGTGTATCCATTTTTGTTGTGTTCACTGAGAGTGACTGCCCTTAGAGCAGACCCAAAATTGTTAAAAAGTGATGTTATTAAAGAAAAACTGGACCAGGTCAATAACACTGAGTACTAAAGAGGACTGGAAGAACCTTTGTCCTCTGTCCACTTATTTAGGCACCTTACCAGCTGCAAGCATCTGGAGTGGTGTCCTTTTCTCCTAGCTGTTTCTTCAGAGAATGGAGCCTGATACGTTTGCTAAACAACCAATCAATTGGAAAAATTAATAACTTACAGCAAATATTGTGATTCACAAAATTATTCTAAAAGACTGATAAACTGTATCTCTCTTTGTACTGGAATGGGAACGCTGGTAAATAATACTGGAAAATGGATGAGTTGCATCCTAACATTTGTTATTCATAGGGAATAAATATCTATCTAAAAGTATAAGCACAACTTTTAAATTACAATCTCAAATCTATGTATTCCACTCACTTTTCTTTTCCCTCTCAAATGAGGAATCTGACTCAAAGCAGCTCAAAACAGAGAGGAGCTGATGAAAATAGAGATCTAGTTCCACATGTATTTAAATTATTCTGTCTCCTTGGAAACGCTGCTGCTGCAGATGGATTTGGCTTTTGGTGGCTAAAAATATCTACTGCTTTGTACAGCACGAAAGATACTGAATAAAACTACTGTGGTGTCTCTAGTTTTAAAGTTCCCTAGTGATTCAGGTATTTTACGTGAACTACAGATTTGCATTTTCTGTCCAATATTCTCTATCAGCTGCTGCCAGCACTCACCAGCTCGGTGGAAATGAGATAAGCTCATTAGCCTTGGTTGCAGACCCTACCAAGAAGGGAGCATGTGAGTAGGAGGTAGGATAGCTGAAGGGTTTGAAAGCAGGGGAAAAGTTGGGGAAAAAAGTTCATGGTGGTGCTGCAGGTATGTGTTGTGCAGTATTTGAGGATACAGGCTTATTCCCAGTGAAGTCAATGGTAGGAAGAGTATGCTTAAGCCCTGCCTTTGGAAGTTAACAGTTCGTAAATAAAAGGTGGTCTTTTTCTCTTACCTATTACAGATTCTTTAGTGAACACTTCCTTAGCAATTGTATGTCTAGGTGATTTAAATATCACACAAACCACTCTAGGACAAAAATTAAATTACCTTAAACAAAAGCCCAAACCTAAATTACTAAAGAACTTGTTCTAAGCAAGAAATAGCATTACATTACTTAGCATTACTAAGCAATGTCATCCTTTAAAGAATTAATTCTTTTCAATTAAGGAAGGGTAGCCACTGGGTGTGGGTTTGGGGTTATTTTTGGTCCAGTTTTTATTTATACACTCCACATATCACAACTTCTTTTGTTGTTAGCTGGTATTCAGTAAATATGAAAAATACCATTTCTACTTTTTTTTTCTCACTCGATTTCCATTGGATGGCTTCCTGCTTGTGCCCAGAGAACGGAACAAATGACAAACACTTCCTCAGTGCTGCATGGTGGGCTAAATGTACCTCTTATTTTGTTGGTATATATGTGATTTGTTGTAGCATAGATCAAAATTGCTGATTAATTTTCCATTATTGAATGAGGCATTTTTCTGTTCTGCAGTGTCTCAAAGGCAACATTAAAATATTACAAGGTATCATTATAAATATAAATAACTAATCCTCTGCAAATTAATATTAAAATCCATTTTTAGCTGACAACAAATACCAAAGGTCATTTAAAGTAAATACTTGGATACTTGGTTTTGATTAATTGAAATGAGTAAGAAGAAAGGATCTGGTATCTTTCGTTCTATAAGAAACTATTACCATCTTAATAAAACAGATTATTAAATGGATTATAGAAACTTTTCTGTGAGGAGAGTAAAATCTAATCATAGCAGGCCTTCTTATTTAGAATAATTTGTTTTGTATTAAGATGAACAAACCTGGGTTGCTTTAATTTTAAAGACCTCTTTCCTATAGTATGTAATTCAAGATTCCACGGAGAAAATCAGTACATCTAAACATTGTTTGAGGAAGTAAAGGTGGGATAAGTTGCTGGAAGTAGCATCTGTATATTTTACAGTGTTATTCAAGTTATGCCAATTTGACATGAATCCTTTGATTTCAGGATACAGAAGCAGAAGATCTCATCTGCTAAAAATAGTAATGAGAAAGTTTGAACATTGCCTGTCATTAAGTCTAGGTTGTGGAAGATAGAGATAACATGGAGATAACATGGAGAAAGTACTGCTTTTTTGTTTTGGTTTGGTTTTTTTTATAGTAAGTTGCAGGCAGATGAGCTGAGGTGTCTGCCAGGCTAGGTGTTTCCACAATTTTCAGCAGTATTTGCTCATTCCTGGAGAGAGATTCTGTGCTATACAGCTAATATCAGACCACATAGGTGAAGATAGACTATCTTGCCACATTTGGCACTCTCCAAAAAAAAACCCCAAACTATCTATTGTTTCTAAACTCTAATCTCCTAAAAATAGACTTTTTTAATCTTGTCACATAGAAGTAGTATCATTGTCAATAATTATGGCAAGAGCAATGTATGAAGGATTTGGTCCTGTGTTATCTAAAATTTGCATGTTTGTTCCCCTGTCTCCCCTCAGACACATGTGTACACCCCTCCATATAAAAAATTAAGCCAGAATAATTAGCTCCTGTCTTTTCAGATAAAAGAGGAAAACCCAGTTCAGAGTTACTTCTGCAAGTATGTTCCAATACATTTTTCCTGTCGCAAGTTCATATTGCGCTTCTTGGAGTTCAGATGGTCTGGTTGTGGGGTGTTGGATTTTTTTTGTTTTGTGTTTTTTGTTTGTTTGTTTTTTGAAACTCTGTTAAACACTACAAATTTCAGAGGAGAGAATGGCTAACCCTGTGTCAAGATGCAGAGATCATGGGGCAGAAGGGGAGACCTGTTGAATTCATGATCTCTGCTGGCTTTGATGGCAATGATGAAGGAGCAGCCAGGCTGTGTGTTAAATAGCATGCAACAGAAGCTAAGTAGCATGTATCAGGGCTGTAGGGATGTGGAGGCCTCTTTGACATATAGCAATCTTGACCATTCTGTACTCTGGCAGGAGCATACTGAGGCATACAAGGTATCCTACCAGGTTGTGCAGTTCTGCAGACAGTGCAGAAGATGGATGTTCATGAAAGAACAGTATGGAGGATCAGTACTAAAATTGTACAAAGACAGGTCATAGTGTGCCAATAAATATTAGTACCTGGGCTAATCTGAGCAAAACTTATATTAAAGACCACTTATTTCCAGCACTCTAAGTTGATGGCATTTCCAATCTCCACCACAGAGCTGGACCCTACTGCCATTCTTATAGCTTAGAGCAAAATAATGCAAAGCCACTGTGCCAAAAGCATTCCAAAAACACTACTGACAGTCTCAGAACCTCACGCAGTTGATGGGGAAGGACTAAGTAAGCCAAATGTTCCTATGCCCTTTTGCAAAAAGGTGAACTAAGGATGTGTTGCTAGTATGCTATCTTCCATTGACTGGTGCTCCCATCACCTGCATGCTCACTGTTCTCTAAAAGGCTGTATGTCTATAGAAGTCAGTAGGACTGGTGGCAGTGTTTTTCTGTTTTCACATTTCAATTTTATGAAAATTTGTGACATTTCCTGGCCAGAGCTGTGCTGGAATCAGTGCTGCAATACAGCGTAAAATGGAGGAAGTCTTTTCTGGAAGCCCACATATAAACTTAAAAATGTCTTCTGGGATGCATATACTTCTGTAGTGGGGGCCAAATTCATGGCACTGGGTTTTGGGTGGTTTGGTGGCTTGTTTGTTTGTTTGTTTGTTTGTTTTTTTATTTTGTTTTGGTTTTTTTGTGTGTTGGTTGTTGGTTTTTTTTCCTCCTTCAAAGATAAGCAAGAGAAAATCTTCTACAGAGATTTTGGGTGAAGAGATTTTACTTGACTAAATTTCATCAGCAAAGCTTAAAACCTAGAAGTGCAAATACCAGTTCTCCAGCAATGTTACCTGAAAACTTTGAAAGGCCTTCATGACAGGCCAGACTAAGTGTTCTAGATTACTTAGATGAAGGTTAGGCATTATGAACCTGAGTTTGAGACCTAGCCGCAGCATGACCTTCTCCTGAATCTCCTGTTTGACTCTAGGACTCAGCATCACTTATGGATCTTGCACTCTTGTAGAAGCAGTTCTTGCTGCAGCAAGCTTAGAAAATTGATGTAAATGAAACACAAGCTCAAATTAAACAGCTTGTGTGGGCAAATTTCCCCTTGACAGGAAGGCCCTCTTGCTGAACACCCTTCTGCCAGGTTATGCCTTTGTCATTGGAGTCCTGGATGCCTTGTTGAATTACCATTGCTTCTTACTCATCTCATTCTGCTCTCTGGGGATCATGCTGAGAGAAGATTTACTAGAACTAGCCTAGAATTTTCTTCTGTTGGCTGAATTATATGAGCATTTCATTTAACAGTTGTCATCAGTCGATGTATTTAAGAATTGAACTCAGGCATCACAAGGTCATTTCACTACTGCTGTATGCAGCAGTTTTATAGTTGGATGGTAGGGATATTTACATACTTGGTGCATGTAGGACTTTGAGATGCTTCTGGAGGACGAAGGGAGCCAGATCTACCACCATTGCATCTGTACTGCCTGTAGAGTCAGGACGTGAGCGTATGCCAATGTCCCTTCTGCATTTTAAATTCATTGCCAGTGGAGCTAGTTGACATGTGTTAGAGTGTACAACAATATGTAGGCAGTCTAGAAGATCAGTGGATTAGTACTCAAGTGTGAAATGAGGAGTGCTGTGAAGTGATGGTATAGAAACCCTGCAAAGACAGACCTGGCAGGATTTCGCTTGCAATGCCAGAACAGATTCCCCAGGTTGAATAGCGCAGCCTTATCTTGCAGGGTTTACTTAGCGCTATGGATTTAGCTAGAATGAAGCAAACAAGCAGAGAAAGACTTCTCCTAGTTCATGTCTGTGTAACTTGACTGCTGCTGTAAGCACAAATTTATAAGTAAGATTATACTAATGGTATTTCCTGTGCCTATACAGAGCAGTCTCTTAAGTGAATTAGCTTGCTATGTGTTTTTAATTTTTACAGATTGTAGTTGTGAAACTATCAGAGCCTACCTCTGGCAACTGGTACTTGTGATTAGAGCTGCCAAATACTGCAAAACATGTATTGCAAACATTAATTTGAATTCTGAACAGCTGTTTGATTCATGTTCATGTACCTCTGTTGTTCACTGTTTGCAAGCATTCATGCAAATGGATTTTTGTCTGCATTAATGCAGTCCTTTATATGAATAGTCATTTTCACAAGCAAATTATATTCTTTGTGTGAGTGATGTTGTCACTGTAGATGCTTTTGGTTTTGCCTCTTTCCACCCCTCCTCCCCCCCCCATTTAAAACTGTCAGTTACACAAAGAGCGAAACAGTTAAGTGCAATATGTGGAACCAAGCAACAACTTGCTTAGTTCATGACCATCTCTACTGCTGACGTTTATTCAGTAGATAAGAAAAGTGTCTTTTAAAAAGTCAAGCTTTGTTTGCAAGCTAAGAAAAAGACCTGAATTCAAAAAGAATATTAATCACAACAAATAATCCAAACATCTCTGCTTGTGAGCATCAATATTCATGATATAACTGTGAAATTATTTGTCAAGTCTCCCTAGCATGTTATAGTACACGCTGACTGGCCAGTGGGTGGGAGTTGTTTGTGATGAGGACTTTGGAGTGATGTTTTATGTGTAACATCTGTTTTCTGCATCCTCCTGTTCGGTTTGCTGTCATTTGCATAGAAGTGGTTTTTGCTCGGAAGCAAATCTGTATTGATCCTACAGACTTTCTAAGAGACAAGGCAAAACAGAGTGACTCATAGGTCAAGTCTTTGATGCCTGCCTTTTTATATTTTTTTGTTTTTGTTTTCAGATAAGAATTTTTATGCAGGTAGATTGTATCATGGTGTGTGAACAGTTCTCAAGAAGGAATTAGTACAAAATAAGGTTTCATAAATGAATGAAAGAAACAATTGGATTCCCCCTGCCCCTCCCCCCCCCCGCGCAGGTGTGTTCTTGAACTTTCTTATGTTTTTCCTGAGCTTTGGTCAATAGAGCAAAGCCTCACTACAGGATTCAGTTAAAGAGTGGGGATATATATAATCTGAGGCAGGGTCCTAGTTTATTATTTCATAACTGTTGTGTTATTCTTACTGCATAGGGTACATACTTGATGTTTATATCTTCACAGCTATGCTCCATACCTGTTCACTTTCCGATGTGATGATGTATGAGCTGTATACTATAGTGCTGAATTGTGCAAAACAGTCATATATCTGAAGATTTTGACTAGCATGAAAATGTCTGGATTTATCTTTGTCTCTGCATGAAGATTTTTGTCAATTCCCTATTTCCATAGAGCAGCTTGTTGTCTTGTTAGTATCTTTTAGCACATTTCAAACCAACAGCTGAAGTGCAAGTTAGGAGAAATGCTTTTACCTCTCTCTAGTGCCTCTTCAATGTGGTCCTGCTGCTTTTGTTTTGTGGATTATTTTTTTGTTTTACTTTTTCTGTCCATGGGTGTCAGTGAAACACCAAGGATATGGCAACTTAATGATAGGTTTTGTAAAGCAAGTTTGGCAGTGTATGTTATGGAGAAGAAGCTTCTCCTGGGAGCACAGGTACACTGTCACCCCTTCCCTTCACTCACTCAGCTCATTTTGGGCTTTTTCACTGGGATTTGGAGATACCCACTTTCTAAAGGACTGCTGCAATTAGATTGTTACCATGGTTTTCTAAAATTTCCAGCCTTTTCAGAGAAAATCAATACAGCCAGGCTTTGACATTATTTTACTTTGTAGGTTCCAGGTAGTATTGTGACTGTTTTAAAAATATATATATATCCCTCCCACCCCTTACATGGGATTTTTGTCTTCTAGTAATAACATGCTGCCTCTGAACTTTTTAAATGTATGGTACCTGCCAATTATCGGGCATCGTAGCAAGGCAAAGCTGGTTGCCATGGAGCTTTGAGGACTTGCTTTGCCAGTCAGCATACCTGCAGCTAGAGAACTGGTTAAATGATGTCTTTGTGGCAGTAGTTTCTTCAGGGTGGAGGAGAAATAGGAAAGAAAGGAGGAAAAATGGGTGAGGGTTGTTTAAGAAAGATAGATCCTTCTCCCAGCCCACATCTATCATATGCTTCTTTTGTGGCAAGTTGCCATTTCCTTTGAAGAATCCTTAACTGTGTCAGGCAATCGGTGTTGAACCTAGAGCTCACAATGTGTGTAGCTTATTTTCCTTGCTTTAATACTGTTCCCTCTGCTTCAACTTTGTTTTGCTTTGCTGTGGATTAATGCCACATTAGCATGGTGAGGCACATGGCAGAGGATGTATCACATCACTGTGCAGGCATTTTTTGTTGTGAAGGATCCATCAACAAACAGGAAAGCTTCCAGTGCCTGCTTGTTACTCAGTTGTGTGAATCAGCAGGATGCTGCTCCAAATCGATCTTAGCTGCTAGACAGCTATTTAATAATTATCCAGAAGGGTCTGTTTCTAATTGAACTGCTCAAGCCAACTTTCTCCCTTTTTCACCTAAAGTGACAGTTTGATGTAGCAGGTCTCTAACTGTAGCTGGTGGTCGTTTTTCAGACTTTGCTTCTGAAGGCTGGACCTCATGGGTGTCCTATTGGAAGTCCAAGAATATTGACATACCACTACTCTGTGTTTGTCTTAGTTGTGTGATGTTGTTTGGTTGCTATAGTCAGTCATGGACTTTTGTGTACTGGTTTCTGTGCAGAAATATGCACGTTTGCTCATTTTTCTTCAGAATATACATATTGTCATAGTACTTCTGTGTGTTTGAGATTATTCCCATCCTAAATGATGTAGTCTTGCATGCCAGAAGTGGCTTTTGTGTTAGTAAAATTGTACCGCTGTGTAGTTACATCACCCTTACGATTACCCTTATGTTACTCTTACTCGTATCAGATACGAGGTTTGTTTTTTGTTTTACTTTCCATTCATGTATTGAAAATTTGACTTGTGTCTTTGGTGCCTTGTCTCCTAAACACGTAGGGTCCTCAGTTCAGATGACACCGGATTTGGATTTCTATGTGACAATTGCTTCAGTTTCATTCCCCAAAATCTGAAAATAACTGATTGTCATAGCTGTGGTACAGAAAGAAAAATGATAATTCAATTTGAGTTCCATGATTCCAGACTTAAGGAACCTTTAGAAATATCACAAACTTTGTGGCCTCATTGCTGTTAGAAGTTTGACTGTTGCTTATTCCTGTTGGTCTCTGACTTCTACTGGGGTATATCATGTCATCAATAGAGAGTGCAAAATAATGCTTTCATAAATGGTATTGGGTTGTGTGTCACCATGCTTATCTCCTGATTCCTGGAGATGTGAATCTGGCTCAGGTACTACAGGATGCCGATGTAAACAAGGCGTGGGCTGAATGTATCAGATGGAACATGCCTCATGCGCTACAGTGCAGATGTGCCTTTTTCTGAACAAATATTGGCTTATGGAGCGGCAGCTGTTTTTACAGATGTTATTCTAAAGGGATCTCCTGCTGGTACAGAGTGTGTACAGTTTTAGATACTCTTTAATCTACCTCTGATAGCCAAGCTCTTGAGTAATGGAAGTGTCTCCTTTCCCCTGTGTAGCATTTTCCTGGGGCGACTTGATAGCAGAGAGACTAGAATCAACAGATCTCAGGCAAGTGGCAACACCTAAATTTTATCACAACTACTTTGTCAAACAACCTTCTTGATAATCTTCCTGGAAGAGATTCAGAACAAAAATTGTGCAACAGTGGTACTAAATATATATAATGGATAGCTAAGGCTTCTTTATGTGTTGTGGTGATACTTGGGTTCTGCAGTATTCCTGTACCTCCTAGCTTATCTTGATCAGCCAGCTGGGTGGTAGAGCTAACCTGTATGCCACTTTCAAGGCTCCTGGGAATCATTTGTTATGGTTCATTACATAAACCCTCCTAATGAAATGGCTTTGCTGCTACCATGTTGTGACTCTTGGTGCAAATGTAGGCTATGCTAAATGCAAACAAATTTAAAACCCTTTGGTAGGAAAAATACTTGTTTCTGCTACTAGCTGTAAACGGTTCTGGCTATTGAGATTCTCACTGTCTGCAACGACTTTACTGATGTGCAAGATCCATGTTAGTCATCTAGTCACTGTGTTGGTATGCTTGCAGAAGTCAATGTCTGACAAAAGGGCTTTTGTCTGGAAATCATCTCAGGGTATGAAATTACTTCTTGCTCTCTGATGGTCTGCTCACTAGTGATGGTTGTGGCTCTTTCGTTTGCCTTGCAGTGCAGTTATGACTGAGGTTCTTTGGACCTGGAACTTTATGACTCCTGTAGCCACAATTTTAATGGGCTCAGATCTGGATTTGACCTCACTCTCACTTGTATGATAAGCTCTTTGTCAACCCATTTCTCACTCTCTTCACATAGATGTTTGAGTGTAAGCATTTCCTTTCTCACACTCCAGCTGCTGCTTTACCCTCTTCTGCAGTCAAGCTATAATCCTGTGGTTTTGATATTGCAGGCTGTTGCCATGGAAATAATGGTGATTTCACAATTTCAGTGCTGTAAGCGCTGCAGGAGGCAATGGAAAAGGTAGTTGGCAAGAGATACAGCGAAGACATGGGGAATGGTTCAGAGGAGTTGTTTCTGAACCTGTTTGGGGTGGGGACTCTTCCCCCTCTCTATTATTGTGGATTTTCAATGTGTGTTTTGTTCTTTTTTTTTCTCTCTCTCTCTTTTCAAATGTGATTTTTTATTAAAGGTTGATGCTTGACAATTTCATGTATTCTTATATTTTTTTTGCAAAGGTTATGATGAAATGATGCTAAATACTCCTTTCCTTGTCCTTAGAATAACAATACAATGCTTTCTTTGCAGTTTATAGTAATCCATTTTTGGACAAAAGGGCAAAAGTTGAGATATAAGCACGTTCTGTTTAAGTCATGTCTTGAGCTTGAAGAACCACCCTTTCAGGAAAACAGCTTTTTCATAAATAGTAAAACAAGCTGAGAACATCATGACAGGCATATGCATTTAAAGCTGCCTGTGGGACTGACAGTATTAAAACCTAATATATTCGTTATTTAATTTTTAGTGTGCTCTGCATACAAACAAGTTTGGTGCTGAAGATCATCTTATGCAGCATCTGTTCTTAGCATTATGTCATGATTCCACATCTATACTGAAATCTTGTCTCTGAATTAGACACATCCATAAAGGCAGAATGAAATTTAGTGGAGGAAATCAGCTTTGTTTATAAAATGAATTGAATTGGCAATTTAACAAGCTGAAGGCAAGTGGCATTCAGAAGAATGAGAATTTTTGATACTGTATGCTTGAAAGCATCAAACAGCAGCCCTTTTTCCCCAGCTATTTACAGCAATGTTTCACTGATCAGGGTAGTCAGAGAGTACATGTTATCTGTAACTTTTAAATTAAGATCTTAAAATTAGTTTTCAGTCTTCAGTAAGATGTAATCAGTAATGATGGTGACAGTAAACTTTAAGATCTCTTTTAATTAAAGATAAAGAAAAAATTGCTTCAGCCTATCATTAAAAATGATCTAGGAATTGCTTTAAAAATATTTTTATCTTCTTCTGTTTGGTATTCCATAAATGGAGATAAGAAGATCAGCTGTTATGTATGAAAGGGAAACACTAAGGAATGTTCAGTGTGACTCAGGCCTTGTTGGGCAATGCTATTAGGAAGCCAAGTTCATAAGGATAGATTCGGTCCCTTGATACTTTACTTGTGTGAATGGAAATAGTCTACATGTGTGCCAGTACTTAAATCTGAATTTCACAACAGCTCTGCAAGAAAATTCTGCATAGATTAGAATGACAAAATGAGCCAGAACTGTGTTTGGAGGGCCTGGCCTGAAAAGATGCTAAATATCTCATGCTCTCAAATCTAATTGAGAATATGGGCACTTGACAGTACTGCATATTACACAAATCAGACCTTTAAAATAAATCAAAAGAGAGAATATTTTATTTCTGAACTATATTAGTGAATGCTGAATTTTTTTTGTCATGTAATGTTTCTTGGTGCCAAGTAAGCTTGTGTTGTATAAAGGTGCAGTTCTACTGAATTATATTGCATTACATACACACTTTATTCTTGGCCTAAATCTATTGCATAATTGAAATATTTAGATTTTATTTAGGCATGAGATTGTTATAGAATTTTGTCTGTGCTGGTAGAATACAGGTAGTGTTTACCTTCTGTCATAAGAAGAAAAGACTGCCCGTAAGAAAGTCAGTGGGATGATGAATATACTGACGATAAGTGTATTTGACTCCTTCCTGGAAAAGTTCTTTAAAACTCTTGATAAGCTGCTATTTAGCTACAGGTGGCAGTACCTGACTGATACATAAACTCCCCCATGATAAATAAATTGGAAGACCTGGACAGCAGGCAGGTGTTTCAGGGCCTTATCTCTTCTGTTCCTGTTACAGGTGCATATGACAGCACTGCAGTGATGAGTGGAATTTTAAAGAGGAAGTTTGAAGAAGTTGATGGCTCCTCACCTTGTTCCTGTGTGTGGGAATCAGACGATGACATTTCTAGCAGTGAAAGCGCTGACAGTGGAAGTAATGTCCATCCATCCACTTCTAATAATTTTACTCGTAAGTACTAAAGTAGTGTATAAGGCACGATACTCCTTTTCATACAAGATAAGAAAGGTTCATTTTACTTAGAAAAAAATACAGTGTAGGCTATCTGCTTTTATTTTGAAGGATTTTTCTGTTTTGTTACATTTAAATGTTGACACTGTGAGGAAGTACTTTTTTTAAGAACAATTTCCTCTGGTAGTTGTTGTTTATGGAAAAATTAATATGTCAGTGAGTTTCAGAGGAAACTCCACTCATATAATTTACTTCTAGATAGCATGATATGTTTTAAGTGTATAGGAGGACATCTTCCATTTTGGGTGATGCTCTGAGGCAAGAGAGAAAATCAGCAATAGCAAAGCTCGAAGGCCGGTGCTTCTGCTCGACCATATCTATTCAGAGTTGAGAGTAGCCTAGAGAGTCTGTGACAGAATAGCTGATTCTTCTGATGATTCATCCTGCCACCTAAACCAATGCAACCACACAAACCTCAGTTCTTCTCTTCCATGCATTACAGGAGTAAACAGAGGAAGAAATGTGTAATTCTCCTTGAGAAAGATGTGAGATTCATATTTGGTGTCTCCATGAGACATTTGAACAGAAGTCCTTTTCTTGTTCCCACTAGCTGAACATGAATAGTTAATTTACAGCATATTTTTCTTTTGACCTTTTATGTTGAGGCTACCAGTTACTAAACTCACATAATTTGTGAAATCTACATAAAGCCGTATATCTCCAGTAAACCATGTGTGTAAATGAGTAGCAGTAAGTGATCTGAACTTTATCTGACAATTCATATATAGCAGCTACAAGGGTGTTTCCAATTATTTTTTTTAATTGTCTGTCTAATAAAGCTAGGCTAGAGCTATTTCTGAATTACAGCTGGCAGTAGTTCCTTATCTGAAAAGGAAAAAAAGCTCCCCTGGGTAAAGGACACTTGTGTACCACCTTCTCTTTGAGTGGACTTTTCAAAAGCACACTGAAGACCCCATGTTCAGCTGAAGGTGGTGGTGAAGGGATTGTACTGCACCTCGAGGGGGCACCACGGGACACTGTCCTGAAACCTGTCCTGCTTAACATCTTTATCCATCACCTGAAGGAGGTGACAGAACGACTTGCATCAAGTTTGCAGAGAACCACATTGAGGGGAACAGTTGATGCCCTTAAGGGAAAAGCTACCATTCAGAAGGACCTGGGCAGGCTGGGGGAATGGGCTGACAGGAGACACAAAATTCGGCAACGACAAATGCAGAGTTGCGTGCCTGTGAATGAAGAGCCCCTTGCAACGATACGGGCTGGGAGGTGACTGGCTGGAGAGCAGCTGTGCAGAAAAGGCACTGGAGTCTTGGCGGACAGGCAGCAAGGTGAAGGTGAGCCAGCAGTGTGCCCTGGCAGCCAAGAAGGGCAACAGCCTCCTGGGCTGCATGAACAGAAGCACAGCTAGCAGAGCGAGGGAAGCAACCATCCCCCCTCAGCTCAGCACTCATTAGACTGTACCTAGAATACTGTGCCCAGGTTTGGCCTCCCCAGTACAAGAAAGCCATTGATAAAGCGGAGCAAGTTCAGCAGAAGAGGAGAGGCTGAGGGACATGGCGTTGTTCAGCCTGCAGAAGGGAAGGCTGTGTGAGGAGTTGGTAGAAACCATGCAGTACCTATGAGGAGCTTACGCAGAATGCAGGCCGGTTCTTCCCAGTGGTCTGTGATGGGAGGATGAGGGTCAATGGATGTAGGTTGAAATGAGAGATATTCTGATTCAGTGTAAGGACAAACTTTTCACCATGAGGACAGCCAAGCACTGGAACACTGTTGCCCAGAGAGGCTGTGTAGTCTCTGTCCTTGCAGGTTCTCAAGACCTGACTGGCTAAAGCTGTGAGCTGCCTGCTCCGATATCTTAGCTGACCTTGCTTTGAGCAGGAGGTTGGACTAGTGACCTGCTGAAGTCCTTTCCAGCCTGAATTATTTTGTGGTTTTATGGCTTGTGTGCATCAGAGATTCAGAGAGCGCTGAAGTAGCACTGTTCTTGTTACAGAACTGGGCTTGCTGGTAAGCTGAGAGTGATAGCAGCAAGTCTGTGTCCAGAAGCAGTTTGTACAGTGCTGTGAAACCTCAACTAGACTGCTTTTGGGTCTGCTCTGATAAGTCTGTAGGGACCTGATTTGCTTTGTCAATTTACTAGCTCAAGTCTCTGCTAGCTCTGGGATCTGTTTGCTGCTTTCCACTGTCAAATGTGTGTGTACAGCCTGCGTTCTGACTGAGACTTTCAGTTTTGCTGCCTCACCTCTGAGTGCAGATGGCAGCCAGTGCTGAGTGGTTTTGGAAAGTCCAGGTTTTCTGTAGGCTTCTTGCTGAATTTAGCATGCTAGTGGGAAGAACAAAGACTGGGATGATTTGAGAGACAGGTAGATTTGAGATATTCCCTCCCCCTCCCCAACTCATTACCCTGCTTTGTGTTTGAGGCTCTTGCTGTTGGCTCTTGAACTTGAACTCTCCAAATTTAGCAATGGGATTTTCAGCCTGGAATTTCTTCCACTTGGCAGTCTGCCAGTGCTTTTGTCTACTGAATAGGCTGCAGGGCATGATGCAGATACATTTATTTTGCTTAGCTTTCATTTGTTTTCCATTTTTATGTGTTTTTTGGTTTGGGTTTTTTTTGTGGTGTGTCCCCCCACCTTCATCGTTTCATTCTTGATAAAGCCACAATCTATTTGCTCATGTTTCTGTAGGCAATGGCAGTACTTTTAAATGCAGCTCAGTCTAGGTAAGTACTTTTAAGATTTTTGTGGAAAAAAAAAAAAAACAACAAAAAACCAAAAACCAAACCCCAAAACTTCCCTGACTGCTGCAACAGCAGACTTCATAAATCACAAAGTAAATAAACCAGTTCAAGTGTTTTCGTAAAGCAGAAATAAACATCAAAGATTGACTTTAAGGCGCTTGGCTCTCCGTAGTTGAATCTTGTACAATTTAGTGGTGTCAAAATAGAAGCCATATCTACTTCTTTTTACAGTGATGTTTTTTTATATAAGGTGGTGAAGAATCAGACCTGCAGCCCAGGAAAATGTAATATTTACATGAAGTAAATTAGCTGAGGAACTTCTGGCTATTTTCCTGTTTGTTACCTCACTGAAAATGTGGCAATTCCTATATAACAGTTTTATTTTACTAGCACCCATTGTTTTTTGGAAGTACACTTTTATGTTTTTCTGGGGAGAATGGGTTTATTGGAGTGATTACTGCAACAGATTACTACTTACTAAAGGTTTTTCAGAGCATCTGGAAGTGCATGTTTTTGTATTTAACTCATTTCTTTTCAGTCAGATACCGGTAGTATTGGTTTTCAGATGGCTGTCCTCTGTTGTTTTCTGTTAGTTATCAGCTACTGCAAAAAACCAAATGGCAAATTTATTAACAGTCCAAAATTTCTAAAACTAAAATGGAAATCAATAAGAATATTTGCAAATAAAGATTATTTGTGTGAGAAAGTTGCAGGATTGGGTTGCATAAAGTATGGATACGGGGAAACACAAGAAAACATGCCTTGCTGTTGCAGACAACTATATCCTCACTAGCATATGGTATATGCGTAAGAGCAGGCTTTTAGAGTATATAAGACATGTTTGCTCTAGCCTCATCTGAGATCAGTGTCAAATTCTTTCCTCCTTAGCCCACTTTATGCAGTAATGTGTTTATTCTGTACACATGTTCCTTGAAGTCTGGGCTCCTACTGTGTGCCCAAAGCCACTCTGCTTTTTAGAAAAATCTAAAAAGATTTGTGTAAATTCTCTTCACTCTTCTTTATCAATACATGTGCAGATCCACTGCCTCTCCAAGGGCCTGCTGAGACACACAACAGCAATCTAAAAAATATTCTATTATGCCATGAGCTCCAGTAATCCCTGTCAGTACACACGTAATTGTCAGTACACGTAATTATTTGTGATAGTGGAATGTAGTATTATAACAGTATTTTATAAGCTGCACATAGATTAAGACTGTTGTAAATAATTAATACTCAATATTTTACATTATTCTTTATATTTATTTTCCTGTGGAAGCGTGTTTTATTCAAAATTAAGAGTTGGGTATATCCAAATCAGTTCAGTGATTACAGTAACATTACATTGCTTTTCATTTCCTGAATGGCATCCATGGAAATCGATGTGCTTTTTAAAATACATATAGGTCTGTGTGCGTGTGTACGTATGTGCATATATTTATAACTTGAAAAAAGCATAACTATATATGTATCTATATATGTAACTTGAAAAGGCATATATATGGGAGTACATATATATGTACAAATCCAGTGATTGTGGTAATGGCATACAGAAATGTTGAGTGATGTTTCAAATGTAAAGCTTGTGCCATAACGCCACAGAATTGAAAAGTAAGAAGCTACAGGGTTTTACACATATTGTTGAGTAGGGTCCCAGTCGTTGTAGCTGAAGAAATATATCTCTCTCTCCTCCCCCTAAGGTTTAGGGATTTGTGTGAATCAGGCACTTATTTTCTAGTAAGAAGCCTGCACAATATATGCAGGAAACAAATTAATACATGGTGGTGTTAAGGAGAGGTGATTTCTGGTGGTTTCTTTGTTCCTTGAAGTAAGTTTACTATTGCACTCGTGGATTGTTTGTTAATCATTTTACCGGAATCAGGGTTTCACTTGGTTTTAAATCAGAACTTTTTTCTCAACTCATGGTTAGGGAAGTTGACAGGTGAACTTTTGCTGGTCCAAACTTCATCTCGGGTGCAACTGGAGAGTTTCTCTAATTTATGTTGAATGGTACAAATGTTCTGCTGAAGCATGTTACAGACCAGCTATGATCACCCTGCCATTAAATAAAATTCTTAAGCAAGGTGGTGGAGGTGTGTCAGTGAAGTTGTTTTAACAGGTCTGGAAACTGCTAGATACAGTCATGATAAGGCCGTATTTAAGATAATTCAAGGAAAGCATAGGGAATACCAGTACCTGTTTGCTTTCTATTAAAAATATATGTACCTACTTACTTGAAAGAATAAAGCTACAGAGTGAAAATATGTCTTAAGGAAACTAACGGGAAACCAAAAAAAAAGTTCCTTAAATTTCTCCATAAAACTCAATTCAGGGTTCTCAGGGTTTTGTTTTTTTTAAAGATCTGAATACTTCTACATTCGCATTGCTGCTTTTCATATTATTGATGGTTAAGCTACTTAGTTTGCTCACCTGCAGTTTGGCAAGCCCAACAATACTCCTGTGTATTGTGTTTATTTTCTTTTCAGCAGGATGGTCTCTGCGTAAAGGGCAAATGGTTGCAGTGAGCCAGTCCTCTCAGTGATTATGAAGTGTCAAGGGATTCCAGTAAAAGGCAGGACGAACTCTGTGTGGAGTTGGTCTGTGATTTGGCTCTGGGAGACAGAGTGAAAGGCTGACATTGCCTTTGTTAGGCAAGTGTAGGGTTTTATTTTACTGAGTTTCATGTTGTAGGGAAAGAATGTGAAATAACGTTTGGCGTGGAGCTGGACCACCTTGGGTTGGGGCAGAGGCCTGCAGATTATAACTCTTTTTCTGAACAGCATATCTAAGAGACAGAAACTAATGGCAATACAGATTTTTAGAGAGATTTGCCTCAGTTTAGAATGTCAAAAATGGGATCTCAGGAATGCTGAGAACACTGACCAAAGGTCCCTCCAGGGTATCTCAAATATGTAATCAAAGAAATTCAGTCCCCTTAAGTGGACTTAAGCTTGTACCGAATGTTCTGGGAAGAGTCTGTCAGCTGTTAATGTAGCCAATGTATAGAGCAGGAATAATAAATACTGTTACTTTCCAGACTCTGGATTATTAAAAACAGTAATAATACCTGTTGTTAAAAGATTATTCTTTGTTAGATTTGGGGAATTGCCTGAATCCCTAGTTAAATTCACTGAAGCATTTCCAGCATGAAAACCTGAGCCACCAGACATTTTCCATTATCCTGTTGTTATGTCATGACTGACTTCAGTTTTTACAGTTTCTATGACAACCATGATTTTTGATTGGTAAAGAATAAAGTGCTAAAATATTTTTTTGGACTGTACGGTATTTTTCCATCAAAGGAATAGAGTGAAAACATCAAGATGCTTTTTGCTAATCAGTATTGTAATTGATTTGCTGCCTAAATGTGGATACCGGTTTGTGGCAGACCCCACATACACTAATTTTTCAGATAGAACGGATGAGAAAATAGCCCTATTACAGTTGCCAAATAACTTTCTGGAAAACTAACAATAACTTGAACTTACAGTTTGAGACATTCTTATTTTTCAAATCACGTAGATATTTACATTCCCATATTAACCCTTAAAGAAATGTACTTATTAAGACATAGCTCAAAGCAACACATCGGGTTGTCTTCTGAGATTCTTTGGCAATTTTTCCAAGTCATCAGCAAAAATGGTACTTGGACTAATGATGGAATTTCATCAGGTGGGAGTCAACAAAAAAAAAAAAAAGAGAGGAACAAGAATGTGATCAATGGATTATAAGAGAACAGAGCAGTCAGAATGCACAGGTGAACAATGAATGCTTACTGGGGAAATACAGAGGGGAGCTAATAAAGAGCTGATCAAGGTGGGAAGGCAGCTTGACTGTGTCATGTGTGAAGGAAAAGAGGGAAGGAGGTTGTTCTCTGAGACAAGAGGAGCTTGACAAGCATTAGGGTGTTTTCCAGTAAGAGCAAGAAAGCAGTGGTAACAGATTTCACTTGGTAAATATGTCAGTTTGCAGAAAGGGCTACAGATTGGCTGGCTCATAACTGGGAAAAGAGGGAGGGCTAATGAACAGAATGAGAATGAGCCTGTTTATCAAGATCAAAGGAATTTAATGCTCCAGCAGTTTGCAAATTCTTAGTCAGTGAAAGTGACTCATCTTCTTTCACTACATCGATGTGTGTGGAACATATTTCAAAAACATGTTAGAAAATTACTGGGAAATGTTGATTGTGGTTCTATAGCACTTCCAGATCTGTTCTGAATTTATTAGTTAGAGAAAAGCACCTTGCACTAAGAATGCATGTATAAACCCTGGTCCATTCTCAGGAGTATGTACTGTCAGCGGGTCTGGAACCATCCTTTGCAGACAAATCTGTGATCCCTAGTTCAGTATGGCACTAACATGATGTGTGAAATGATACTTGCTGATCAGATCTTGTCTGTGAGATTTGCTAAAAATTAAACATGACGGTTGGATTTTGTCCGTGATTTGTGATGCAGAATGAAATTGGATTAACAATTTGAGTAGTATACCAGACTGAGTCTTAGCTACTAGTTTTAGACTTTTTATAGTCGTTAATGTTTTAGATGCCATTACAATATACCAAATAATTTTAATAACTTTACAGTCTACAGACGTAGAATATGAAGTTTGGTTTTTCTCACCTGTGACATGTGCATGCAATTTTAGAAACACAAAATCATGACAGTGGCTTTCTTGACAAAGCCTTTAAAATCCTTTCAGAAGTTCTTTTCAGCTAACTTCTAGCTTGGATTTAAACTAGTCTTACGCAACATCCTTTTCTGGAGAAACCATAAGGTTGGGATGTAGATGGGCTTTAATTTAGTGAAGGCTTGCTCCATGGTCTTTTGCAAATAATATCAAAATTTTAAAATGTGTTTCTAATTGTAAAAACCTTAAATATCTTGGGTACTAAAAGTAGCCGTCCTGCTCTTCAGACGTGAAGAAACATGACATTTGGATACCAGGGAAAGCTGTGGGTGGCCTGATACCATTATGTTAGCTTCTGTAGGGAAATCATTGATGAATCAAATCATAAAGAAGGGAAAAATGGATTTTTCTGTTACCAGTTTATAACTTCTAATAGCTTCACTTTTGTCTGAAAAAACTTTTTCATGCTTGCTTTCTGAAGATTCCTCTATGCTACCACTAGCTTTTATTCCTAGTGAGAGTCCCAATGGCCCTTCAGCAGTTTGAATTTGCTTCATGTGCTCTTACAAAGCAAATGAAGCTTCAGAAATACTCTTATAATATGCTCTCTTCTTATCTAGTGCCATGTGTTGTTTCATGCGTTTTAATACATATTCTGTGTTGTGTACTGGTTTACAGGTTTTTTTTTTTTCACTACGGGTCTTTAAGGATGGCTTTAAAGATGTTTTGGAATTTAAAACCAAGTTAGAATTAGTGTTTTTAATAAATTATTTTGTATTACTGTCCATTACTATAAACTTTATAACTAATTTCAGTGTGTACCACCCTCAGTACCTGAGCCACTGATTAGTGTTTTCTCCTTGCTGAGCTCAGCTCTGCTCTGCTGTTCTTTGCTCCCACAAGCAATTGGTTTAGCAGTAGGCATGACTGAGGGGAGTTAATACCAGGAGGATAGCAACATAAAGGCACAGTTTCTACTGGTAGCGGATCTTCTTTTAGAGGTTCCTTCCATCCAGTGGCCTGTTCCTGCTCAAAGATATATTTTTTTCCCCTATCAGCTGATACAGCTTCTAAATCTGTTGTTTTTGTGACTGTGCTGTAGTAGAACTTAAATCTCTAGCAGTGAGCTAGGTACAGCCTTCTGTGTCCTTTGTTTTTTTGGTGTGGGATTTTGTTTTGGTTTGGGGTTTTTTGTTTGGTTTTGGTGGTGTGGTTTTTTTTTTTGACTAGCAAGTTGTGCTTGCAAAGCAGAATTAAGAAGGATGAACTTCAGAGTTTTATCTTTTCTTGGGCCTGTGTTTTGAGTATTATAAGCCTTCAGTGATAGAGAGTCCTATATTCTGACTTTCATTATGTCATTTGTATTGTACTAAGGCTTTTTGGCCC
The DNA here is from genome assembly GCF_949628215.1 of Phalacrocorax aristotelis. Lineage (NCBI taxonomy): Eukaryota > Metazoa > Chordata > Aves > Suliformes > Phalacrocoracidae > Phalacrocorax > Phalacrocorax aristotelis. Next base: position 21,387,648 of record NC_134280.1, read on the forward strand.
TATTGAGCCTAGACTTGGATGCTTAAAATGAAGGCCTGTACCTGCATACAGAAAATATAGACAGAATTCCTCAAATAATTTACAGTCTTATAAGACAGCAAGCATATTGAGTAAATGTAGAACTGGGAGGAATGGATCCACAGAAATTACTGACCCATGAGCAAAAAATTAAAAAACTTTGATCAAAACGTTGGGGGGGGGGGGAGAAGTATTCTGCCTTCTGGAGGCTGTATTGGTGTCTTGCTTTCTTCTTCCCCTGTAGACCAGCTTCCTCTCTCATATGTTTGCGGAGAGATTCTGGTGCTCATGGCAGTCCACTGGTGTGCACCAAGCATGAAGCATATTGAAGATCTTTATCCTTACAGGAATATAAGGAAAGAGAGTATCAATCCTTTCCAAAATACCGTACTGACATTTTCAGCAGCTCTTGTTAGGAGAATACATAAAAACTATTATTTCTTTGGAATTTGCCAATTCAGTGAAGTAAAACCAGTTACACAGATTATTTGATCTGATGGAAACCAGACAGCTTTCTCAAACTTTCTCCATTCCATGACAGCTTGTCCGTTGACTTCCCAGCAATCGTGCTGTGGTGTCTTTTGTTCATCTGACAGTGGTTTTGAGCTTGCAGGATTTCGAAGCAAGTGAGGAGACATGATTCATCACTGATGATATTCAACACTATTATTATTCTTCTGTTCACTAAGTATGTACCACTTTTGGTGTTTTCATTGTTTATGTGAAAATAGGTAAGTAGCTGGTTTAGACTGAACTCATATAATAGTGAAAAGACTCTGTTCTAAAGGGGGAAACTGGTTAGCAGTTGTCAAGGACATTGCCTTGTCCTGTTATTTCCCACTGCACTATCAAAGCCAATTAGAGTCTTCTTGTAATGTGGAGTCTTTTGTATTTTAATGAATTCATCATCAACTATGTATGCCCCAGAGTAACACTGGTGAGAAAGGGATTTTCACCATCAGACTGAAGACTATACCATTTCCTCCCAAGTGAGGCTTTAACTGTTGTTACTCATTGCTCCAGCCTTGTTACATGACTGGGTTTCACTGTGTGCTTGTGTGCAAAATAATATGCCAACCCATTAACTCCCACTTGGTATATTGAGTACATTCACTGCATTGCAGAACTCACTGTCTGCTTATCAGAGACAGCTTAACGTAATGCGAGTGCTTTCTGAACTTGTGTGTTACTGATACACCAGAAGGCTGTGCTGTCGTTCAGTGAGACCCGGGCAGGCTGGAGAGCTGGGCCCAGGGGAACCTCATGAAATTCAACAAGAGCAAGTGCAAGGTCCTGCACCTGGGGAGGAACAACCCCATGCACCAGTACAGGCTGGGAGCTGAACTACTGGAAAGCAGCTCTGTTGAGAAGGACCTTGGAGTGCTGGTGGACAACAAGCTGACCGTGAGCCAGCACTGAGCCCTTGTGGCCAAGAAGGCCAACGGGGTACCCTAGGGTGCAGTAAAAGGTGTGGTCAGCAGATCGAGGTACCTTATCCTCCCCCTTTCTTCTGCCCTAATGAGGCCACATCTGGAGTGCCGTGTCCAGTTCTGGGCTTCCCAACTGCAGAAAGACAGGGAACTGCTGGAGAGAGTCCAGCAGAGAGCTATGACGATGATCAGGGGACTGGAGCATCTCTTTTATGAGGAAAGGCTGAAGAAACCTCAGTTTGTTCAGCCTGGAGAAGACTGAGGGGGGATCTTATCAGTGCTTATAAATATCTGAGGGGCGAGTGTCAAGAGGATGGGACTGGACTCTTTTCAGTGGTGCCCAACGACAGGCCAAGGGGCAATGGGCACAAGTTGGAACACAGGAAGTTCCACCTCAATATGAGAAAAAACTTCTTTCCTGTGAGGGTGCCAGAGCAGTGGCACAGGCTGCCCAGGGAGGGTGTGGAGTCTCCTTCCCTGGAGACATTCAAAACCCGCCTAGACACGTTCCTGTGCCCCCTGCTCAAGCAGGAGGGTTGGACAAGGTGATCTCCAGAGGTCCCTTCCAACCTCTACCATTCTGTGATTGATTCTGATTGATGTTTGGTGGGTTGCTTTGTATAAATATTTTTCTTATTTTCAGCTTCTTGTCAAGTTGTTCGTCTCCATTTTGGAGAATCCAGGCTTGAGATGCAGACAAAGAGTAGATTTTTAGTACTGAAACTGAGGGTTTTTTTGTGTGTTTCCAACTGGTTAGCTGAGTAGTTTATGAACATAAGGACATTAGGGGATACTTTTGAAAATGTTAAAGCAGAAGTTATGTTTGGAAATAAACTAATGGCAATTCCAAGCACTTCTTTAGCTCTTTCTTCTTTTAACTGAGGCATGGCTGCATTTGTAAATCATATGCTAGCAAAGAGAGCAGCCATAGGCAGTGGTCATCTCTAGAGCTATAGTTCAGCAGTGGTTGCTATGGAAACTGTAGGTGACCTACATTTTACCAAAAAGTGATAAATTTTCTATGATGATTTGTTGTTGTTTTTCTTAAATTAAGCACAACTATTAATTTCTACTACTGTTTATCATCTTTTACACATTGTTTTTCTCAAGTAGTATTCTTACTTTTGAGTGATTAGTGTGAGTGGGCACAAAAATCTTGGAGCAGAGATACCATTTCCTTGTTACACTACTATTTGAAATTAGTAGAAATTGTTACCTTTGCTGTCATGTCTAATTGTATGTTCTCAGGAAGAATGTAACACAACTTAATTACAGTGTGTGTTATAATAATGCATTATTTATATAGCTACCAGTGTATGGTATATAATGGCTTGCAGTGGAAAGGCTCATTCTTTTGAATTTATGTATTTGATTAACATTACAAGTCAGTAGGCTACTGTATGAATGAAGTTACTCAAACTGTTGGACTTTGAGTAAGCATCAAAAATGCTTCTGGCTTTAGTAAATTCAGCTTGTTGTTGCCTTTAAGGAAGTGAGAATATTCTCAAAACATGAGAATATACGGCAGACATCATTAGAGAAAAGAGATGAAGAAGAACAATGTGTGATATTTTGAATAAAGCTAGAGTTGGCATGTTAAATATATATTTCTCTCAATGAGATTAACACAGATGGGTAAGTGTTGGGCTAGAGCATATGCCTAATGAAGTCATTAAATGTTGTGATTTATTGAGAACTTTGGGTTACAGATGAGCCAGGCCTGGGCTTTCAGAAAATTTTATTAAAACAGGTTCTCAGAGAAAGGATTTACATTTAATGTTTATTTGGGTGGCTTTGTTAGTGTTTAGAAAAAAAACCCTGTTCTACTTTGGATTGTTTATTGTACTTTGTTGTGTGAAGGAATCTTCAGTTTCACAGAAATTAGGGACAGAGAAAAGCTAAAATACAGACTTGTTTGGGACCAAATATATTTTCCCTCACTACTTTGTGTACCACCTGCTGATTACTGAAGTGTCTCTCTCATAGCCATCAGAATTTATCATGACATTTGGTGGGACTACTAGAGGCTGAGGTGGAACTACACAGATTCATAACTGCCCATATTTGCAGTCCTTCCTCACTGTTCACATGTACAAGATCATATGCGTCCTGCAACTGATAATGGAACCACATCCTGATTTCTCCTATACTTCCCACTGTCTCTTCTCTGCCCACATATTCTTTGGTAGCCCTGTTTATTGCTCTGAAGTCTATACAGCCTGCTCAGTTTGATATATACTGCATGGCATGCTACACTCCAGCACTTCAGTCATGTGCTATTAGATCAGCTACCAACTCATTTATTTGCTTACCTTAAAAAAAAAAAAAAACCCAACATTTTTTGTTTACCTTCATTCTTGCTCTAGAAAGCTCGAGTTGTACGCACTGTGTCCATCTACCTGCAATGTAGCAAGTCGAATTGGCAAGAAATATTAATTACTTGTGTAGAACAACCAGTATTAAATGCTTTTGGGAGTTGATGTAGTTTGCCTTTATGATGCAGACTTCAATTATTACCTAAACATCCTGTATCAAGATCAAAACTTTTGTTTTCCCAAATTATTCGATCCTAAAAAATCTTAAGCATGCATGCCTTAAATAGAGAATGGCGCAATAGCAAGCATTGCACCACTGATGCTTAAGGTCATAGCAAAGACAGCGGGTAGGAGCTGTATGCCCAGAGAGGCATGGCCTGTGCTGAAGGAGGATATGAAAATTGCCAGAGATGTAACTGGAGTCTGTAGCAAAGCTTCTTTGTAATCACATCATTATGAACTCACTGTGAGCACAAAATATCTTCCAGGCATATTTGAAGTGTGTCTCTACTGCTTCTGGCCATAAGCCTTTCTCCAGCTGTGCTCAATTTTCAGTGTCACAGAGAAGGTGAAAAATGATCAATCAAACCGAAGAAACCAGATTCTACATTCAGAAATGCTGAAATGAATATTCCTTTCTGATCTTCTGCAAGTTACGTTGAAATACTGAACCAAGATAAGATTTTGACATTATTTTAAAGCAGGATAACAAGTGTTAAGGGCTGGAATAGAAAAAGCCAGAACTGTTGCTGGCTTATGCCACCAGTCATAGAATCATAGAATCATTAAGGTTGGAAGACACCTCTAGGATCATCAAGTCCAACCGTCAACCCAACACTACCATGTCTCCTAAACCATGCCCTGAAGTGCCACATCTACATGTCTTTTAAATATCTCCAGGGATGGCGACTCCACCACCTCTCTGGGAAGCCTGTTCCAATGCCTGACCACTCTTTCAGTAAAGAAGTTTTTCCTAATATCCAATCTAAAGCTCCCCTGGTGCAGCTTGAAGCCGTTTCCTCTCATTCTATCACCAGTGACCTGGGAGAAGAGACCGAGACCAACACCCACCTCACTACAGCCTCCTTTCAGGTAGTTGTAAGGAGTTGTAGATATGGTCTCCCCTCAGCCTCCTCTCCTCCAGACTAAACAACCCCAGTTCCCTCAGCCGCTTCTCGTAAGACTTGCTCTCCAGACCCTTCACCAGCTTCACTGTCCATCTCTGAACACACTCCAGCAACTTGATGCCCTTCTTGTACTGAGGGGCCCAAAACTGGACACAGTATTCAAGGTTCGGCCTCACCAGTGTCGAGTACAGGGGCATGTTCACTTCCCTACTCCTGCTGGCCACACTAGTCCTGACACAAGCCAGGATGCTGGTACAAGCCAGTCCCTTCTCCCTTTACCACAGCCATGTCCTCAAGTGTACAGTATGGATCAAATTTTTTTTTTCCAAAACCAATATCAAAAATGTCTTTTAGAAAGATATCAAATTTGCTTTAAGGACTTCAACAGATGGCAAGTCTGTCACCTGCCTTGGTAAGCAGGATTAATGTTTAATTGTCCTTGCTGTTACTGAATTTTGTTCTGTGCAGTGAAAAGACAGGGAGGTTTGCAGACTCCCTGTTGTGTCAGAGCAGAAGTAGCTCATGTACCAGAAACCAAATGTGCATACTGGCTATGTGCTTAAAGGTTGTATGATTGTTTTTACTCTAAAGTCAGGTCTGTTCTTCTGAAATACAAAACACTTTAAAAGTTAGTCAATAATTGTTTGCAATAATTAAATATTTTGGTAAAATAACTGATGTGGCTTACTCATACATGTGACTCAAATGCCTGATCTGACTTTTTTTTCCCCTAATATGGTAATTGGTTTTATAGCAAACAAACTGAATTTTCTGTTTATTCTGTGAGTGTGCATAAGGCGTTGCTAATACTTTAATAGAAATTCTAAAAGTTTGTTGGTATCATTTTAACAGTAATGGACATTAATTTCATTTTTTTAAGGACAGATTAAGGAAATGACTACAGACTGAAAATATGATTTCAGAGGTCTAAAAATCTCCTGAGAGAAACTGGCGTTCTTTGAGATCACAAGGTCAGTAGTACAGTAGTAGTTATTCATGTGCATATATCTATACAGTTATGCAGGCCAAATTTCAGTTTTGTACCGTTTGATGGTACAAAACATGATGTTATATTTTACATCTCTGCAGAGATTTTATTAGCAATTTTAGAACACCATTAGTGAAAAATTCCAATTTCCAGCTGCAACTTTTGTTTAAAAATCCTTAAAATTCTTGCTAAAAGCTATCGGATTAGTGTACATTAGCAGCTTCCAATGTAATTAGATTTATACAGGTAAAACGTTCCTAATTTGTTTCCTCTGTAAATGAGTCAATATTGCATATTTGTGTCTGTCTTTACTTGCTTTCAAAAGTACAAGCTGTTTAATAATTTGGAAAAGGAAACACAAAGTTATCTGAAGAGGTACTACCAAAGCTTGTAATTTAATTTGTCACGTCATGATGTGACTTATTTTTCCAAAGACTTGAAATCATGGATAAGACTTACTGAACCCCAAGGAGCTGGCCAACACATATCAAGCAGTGTGTTCAGAGAACTGTGTATAATCAGTATAATAGTTTAGTAACATCACAAAGTAATTTAAAATGCTTAGTAAATAGCAAGAAAATGATGATAGCATCTTCTTTTGGATAATGTGTTCAAAATTTATTCTGAGTTTTGCTCGGATACTGGAAAACGTAATTGTTATCTTCTAGGTGTGTGTTATTAGAATGTTATTTTTAAATGTTGCCTGTTTTAATGAAGGAAAAATCAGAAAGCACACGTATCACTTCTATCCTGAAGGGTCTCTTTGAGTTATGGGTTAACCATGACATGAATGCAAAAATTAAACCTGCTTTTCATGAACGACTGTGGGTCTAAACATAGTACTATGCTGCTTATGTACAGCATCATGGGGATGTGCACATATAGGGCAATATTCCATGACCACCGAGTTACTGATCTCTTTTTCCTGTTTACCTTGTTGAATGTATTTATAGCCTGACTCAAATGAACTTTTTATATGACTTCTTTCTACCTCATCTGGATTGTCCTTATCACACATTGCTGAAGGCAGTTGGCAGTTGATTCTCTTTGGTAGCTTAAGCCTTATGTTAGATTGTGTCTGATTTTTATTATCTGATGTGCTTCTACAGTGAAGAGGAGGATGCATGCTGCTTAATGAAGGCCCACTTGGCCCAACTTTCCTCATCTTTAGTGTAAAAGTAAAGGAGAATTTATTAGGCTTTTTGTGTAAGATTCATTTAAGAAATCATAACACTTGAAATGGAAATATTTTTCTCTTGCTATACTTAAATGACGTGAAGTCTGTTCCTCTTACTTGTGTGCTTACCATGCAGTAAGGTAGAACTCTAATAAAAAAAAACCAAACACCCGGAAAACAGTACTGCTGACTTAAGAGGTGCTCCATTAAGTTAGATTGGTAAATGCTGCAGAAAAACTTTCCAAATGATCCTTGGTGTTGCCATTGCTCCACTGCTGGGTGCAATTAAAAATGTGATTTAGCAAGGCAATAGACCAATATTCCTTTAGTGGCTGCATCAGAGAGGGGGGTTGTGGGGAATTTTCAAGTACCAAGTAATTTACATTAAGGCAAGCTGAATAGCTCACTGCTAATTTGTGCCCTTCTCCAGACAGATGGAATATATATGTAAAATTTTGCAAAAATCTTCAGAATCATGTTATGTTTGTGTTGCAGTATAATAATAGCTTCAGTTGTTTTTGAATTATGGCATATAAATAAGTCTTGCAACAGAAGGCTTAATCATATAGTCATTATTGAAGAAAAACTTTTGAAAAAGAGGCTTAGTATGTATATGATAATGCTGTATAGGTAGCTTTCTTTTCAGGGTTCTGGTGATTTGTTCTCCCTCCCCCCCTCCCTCCCCTGACTTCATTAACTCTTAATGGGTTTTAGAGATCGGGGGAGGCTTGGCCAGGACTCACTAGCAATAACAAATCTGTGAAGATGTTTGGCAATTAATAGATGTGCAAACATATGGAATCCTTTGCATCGTCCCTCCAGAGCATGACACTGCTGATCACCAAAACCAATGCACTAAGGTCTGTTCTGTCAACAAACTGTAACATAATTTTATATTAAAATTAATTTTAATTCAAATATTTAATATTTACATAAAAGGCATAATATAATAAGGTTTCTTAAAAGCACATTATTTAGGAATCTAAGCCTCAATTTTAATACAATGAAGGGTTGCCATTCATTTGTGTACTTTTATAAAATTTCTGTAAAATAACATTTTGTCACATTGTTCAGCCTTTTCTGGGTAAGAGTAATATTTTAAAGCTCAAAGCTACTCTAAAGGAACCACTGTTTAACACAACCTCAGTTTACTGGGTAATAATTGCCCTGATCTTGGTTATCATATTTTAACATTTATTGTTTCATTGAAAATAGAACTAAGAAAAAAAGAAATCCTGCAAAGCAACCTAGACCAAATGCAAGCAGTGGAACTATTTGTGAAATGCAGTTGCACATGACAAATAGACCCCATGCTACCATGTTACGTGGAAAATCTGTGTCACAGACTCAGTGAGTGGAACTTTTGGAGCCACTTGCAAAACATTTACAAAGAAAGAAAGATTGTATCTGCTTTTGTGCAGGTAATATTCAGGAGAGCCTTTCACTCACTGCCAAATCTGTGGATAAAGAAAAGGACCTTAAGCAGCTCCCATAAAGGAGCCCCTGATTCTTGTAGCAGCCTGGACTCCTAGTCCTCCTGCCTGCTACTAACACACAGCCACTGGGTATAGGAGTTTGTATTCTCATGCGCTGCCATGAATAAACATTTAGATAAGATGATAACTTTCTCCCTCCTGTTTTCCTGATTCTCACAATAATGCATAAAAGAGGAGAGCATATGATTCTTGACCTACCATGTGATTTCATAAGAGTCTTAGACTTGTTTGAAAATTGCCTTTTTAATAAATAAAATGCTTCATTTATTTCAGTAAGCATGAAAACGTGTCAGATTTCTGGAATTAATTTCTTAGATGTCTAAATCATACTGAACTTGGAAAACTTGTTACAGTTGTACCTGAAATTCTGGGTCACCATTGGACACTGGAAGACAGTTACTGCCTACTACTAATTCCTGGTTATATCATCTATTGTAATCCTGCAGTGTGAAGCCAAGGTTTTGCCATAGAGTTCTGATTTGAGATGTGGAGGAAGGATAAGAGATCGCAGCCCCTCCCTGCTTTTCCGTCTGGTACTTGGAATTAGGTTTCTGGACTATGTAAGAGATCAGTTGAAAGGGGTTTCCTTTTCAAGGTGTTATTTAGTAAATGACATAAGTAACCTGTCTAATACCTGAGATAATAGCATAAGTAAATAACATGATGACAGAAATTATCTATTTTTTTATGTTTTTTTTTCTCCTTGCCCTTCCTTTTGTGAAGGTGAGTTTTGTTCTATGTGCTTTTCAAATGGCAGGTTGACTGCTGTAGCTAATTCACAGGAATAAGCAAATTCTAAAACAAGGACAAACTGGGAAAATTAATAATTTAACCTCAGATAGGTGGGATCTGCACAGAATTACAATGAGAAGGTTTTGCAAAGGCTTTTGTGTTAACCAGTTAAGTTTAAAGTAGCGTTAGAAGTGCTTATTCTGCAGTTGTTTCACGACAGACTACAGTCTGCCAGTTCAAGCGTCTTGTCACTTCTGTGCCTTCTTCCTCAGGCAGTAAACTGTCTTTTCGCTGCTTTGTGGACACCCCCTCTACACCTCCCGTCCCACAGTGTCACAACAGTCTCCACTTAATTTCTCCCTGTGGATCAGCCCTCGTCAGAATTGTCAACAGTCATCACAGCCTCAAAAGAGCAAGTGTATTAAGGTATATGCTTTGATGCATCAAGCAAAGCCATTTTTCCATTTCTGGAGTGGTTTCCCCTCTCTGTATGTTACTGTATTTGAATTGCTTTCAGTTACAGGACAGACAAATGATAGAAATTTCTGCATACCTGTAAGATTACAAATACAATTCTGATGAAACAGGTTTTGTCTCTGCCATACATGAGAGAGGAATTGCTAGCTGATAACAGTTCTGCTTATAGGGTTTTTGTGGGGGGTTTGTTTGTTTGTTTGTTTAGTTTTGGGTTTGGTTTTTTTTCTTCCATGTCCAGACACAAGGTTCTTGTCCACCATTTATCTCCACACCCCAATCTCTGGATAACAAAGTGGGGAAAGGGGAGAAAAAAACTCAAAAAAAACCCAGCCAAACCCCAAAACAAAAACCAAACCAAACCCCGTCTACAACTCTTGAAATGACACTGCATTTACAAAGTCTGAATGATGATGGGGGTGAAAAATGTACATATTGAAATCTGAATCCACTGTCTTAAATGGGGGGGAGCGGAGAGACAGCATAAATCACTAATCTAATTGTGCTGGAACAGCTGCCCAGATACAGCAACTGTGAAATCTGTAGTAGAAACCTGATTAAATTGTTTTTTAACCACTGTGTCATCTAACTAGCTCTATGTGCTGTATCACAGTATGTGGATCCGGTGGCTGCTTTAATACATTTTAGCTGGTGGGGATAAACACCTTTGACAGTTACTGCACAAATGCAGTATATACGTTCTCTTTAGTGGCGCTGGTGTGGTGCTAGCATGTGTACTCGTTTAGCACAGGAGAGCTGTGAGACATGTAGAGATTTACCAGAGGCTGTAAATTTCTGAAGGGGATGATCCCCACTATCACAGATGCAACAGTTTTCCCATGCCAGGATCCATAAAACTACAGGACAACTGAACAGAGGATGTTTCAGGAACAAAAGGCATAGTCTTAGTTTTTAAAAGGACGTAATTTAATTTTATGTGATGGTGCCTGCATTTTAATGCATAGCATAATAAAGCCTGAACCCTTTGGCTGAGGTCAGCCAATCTACTAGTGTCTTCTTTTAGGAGTAGTTAAGCATATAAAGAAAAGCTCTTCCCTTAAACATTTTCCAGTGGTTCAGTACAAGAGTTTTTAATCAAAAATCACCATATATGGGAACTTGAAAGATTTATATGACTATAAAGTCCCTCATAGTATTTTCCTACCTAGAAGTTAGAAATGCAGAATAAAAAGATAAAAAGGCATGTGTCCCATGTTACAACTCTGAGAACAACGGCTGTGAAATTTCTCTCATAATACAGTGGCTTGTAATGTAGGTTGTGGGGCTGTGGTTTCCATTCTGAGGGTTTTGCTCAGATACCAGTATTAGCTGAAAACAAATTATTCACTGGGGATGTTAAAACCCAGTATTTAGAGAGCAAAATTAATTATATGTATTGTACTTATTATGTAAGCTAAACAAATGCATGAGTTGTCCATTTCAAGACTGGGAACCAGTTTAAAAATCCTAAGTAATTCCACTGGAGAAGGTGTGCATTATGTAAAGAAAAAGCCCTTTTGTAGTATCTTTAGCCTTTTGTCTATGAAGATACGTTTTTTGTTGATAATATGATGTGGTGTTTGAAATGAGACATGGGGACTTCAGAGACTTGTGTTCTAGGCTCTAGAGTTTCCTTTCTTTGGTAATTTGAAGAATTCATTAAATAAATCTGGCCAGGAGAGATTAAAGCCCTCCTTTAGCAAGGTGCTTAAGTTGTATTCATGCTTAATGGGAATAACTGTGCTGGGACCCTTGTTTTTTAAAATCTGTTCTCATTCAAATGGGGCCTTAAAGATCCAACCATCTAAAGTTACAGAATAGATGTTTAAGGATACTGATGAACAAAATAAAAAAGTATATTATTCACACTTAAATATTTTAACAATCTATTTCACCCTACCTCTGTTTCTTCATCACCATCCCTATTATCATTTTAATTGTTTGAAAAGCATTATATTTCAGTGGTCCAGTTCAGTACTTAAGTCCTAGACACATTCTTGTTATTTCTGATCCATCAAGAGTACCCAACAGCTCCTTTATTTTCTTTATAGCAGTCTAATGAGGTCAGGAAGGTCAGAAGAAACTAGCAAAGAAAGGTCAGAATGGCTTATGCATGGATCCTTTCTGTAGGCTGATATTCAGCATGCTGGGAATGGGTCAGGCTCTACTGTTTGGATTGTGCAGTGAAATAATGACATGACCAATTTGACAAGTAGTCTTCATTATCCGTTCCCACAGAATGTATTTCCTCGACTAGAGCAATTAGTAGGGATTATCTCTGAGAAGAGAAATAAATGGCTTTTAACTACCTTGTGTGTACTAAAATAATGCTAGATGACTTAAATTTTCCTGTCTGAAGAATTTTTTTTCTTACAAATTCAAGTGACAGGATATCACCCTGCATCAGAAGAAAGAGTACTTTCCCATTCACTTGCTGCAATTACTTAGAAATAGAATTGTAAAATTCATATCAGGCTTAAATTTTCAGACTTGCCACTATAATTTTCCTTTTTTTTTCTTTACTTTGTTATTGACAGCAGTGCAAAATAACTCCTGATTAATTTTCTTCCTCTAATTATTTTGACTTGTTCAATGAGACAGATTCTCTCTAACTGGTGGTCTTGAAGTGTACTTTTTACTTTTAATCAGTAAGAGCGTAATTGTGGGGTAAGTAACAATAAGATGTTGGAATTTTTCTTTTTTCATATGGAGAAGCTAGGCATGGAACAGTTAAAACTGCTTGAGGTCTCTCAAAATTATGCATTAAAAATGGCTTTCAGGATTTTAACTGTTTATGGAAACTGATTTCATGTCTCTTGCTAGTCCAACGCTAGCAGTTAGACATGTTCTCCATTTTACAATCCAGAGAAAAGTTCTGAAATATAACCATTATTTAAAGTATTAATAACACCTGTATAGGGGAAAAATAAGTTGTGTAGCAATTAATAAGTGCTTGGTAGTTTCTTTGTAATACTTCTCTAATAAGAATGCATGCTATTTATGGCTAGTTTTTGTTCCTACTGTTGAATTGTACGCAATCAGGCTATGTCTTAAGAGTCCTCATTCATTACCCACTGTCTAGTAAAAATTCCCCTACATTGTATTTGACATTTAATGTATATGTGGGCCTCTGAATTTTTGGCTTTCTTTTTTGAAGACTTGGCTTTGGCTGATGATTGAGTGTTGGATAGAGGTTTCCAGTGCTCCCACCACTAGCAGTGTCACCTTGTTTGTATGCTTAGATTGAACGAAACACTAGATGTGCAGACAGGCAGGAATTCTCACCCCAGTTCTGGTTCAGGCTAGATTTGACTCTGCTGTCAGCGTGGCTAGTATTTTGGGTTTTGGCTTTCTACACCCCCATCCATAGTAGTCTGAGGTCACTGGCATCTTTTCACCAAATCCTGATTTTGTGTATCAAAGCAATACCTTTTGTATTTTCCATTATTTGCTCAGCGCACATTACCCTTTGTGAATTTTGCCTCTGAGTTTGCTGGAGGGTTTGGATGCAAGGGAATAGCTTCTTATTACTTCTTTTTTAATGGATAGAGTTATGTTCCTAGCAAATATTGGCAGTGTCACAGTATGGTATTTTTGGTATTCTCATTCATTTACTTTACTCTCTCATTCAGTTACTTTAGGACCTATGTGCCTTATTTTCTGCATCTATACATTAGATACAAATGTATGTCCTAGATCTCAAAAGAAACATTTTGGCCTCATCTTCCACAACCCATTCCAAGAATTTACCATATTTCATCTTCTGAAATGTTGGCTTATCTGTGCTTTTTTCCACTCCTGGTTCTTCTATTCCTCTAATTGCTACTAGATTTATTTTTAAAAAGGCACTTTGTTTTTCTTTCCCTATCCTACAACTTTCTATACAGTTATATTTTTAGTGGACTTTTCATTTCCATCTGTATTTTTTCTGGCTAACTGGGGGGGTGGGGGCAGGGGAGTTCATTTATGATGTCTGTGCTAACAATAGCTATATCCCTGTGAGTTTTACTATGATAGTTTTCCAGTGAGCAGTTTGTCTCTCCTCCAAGATAGTTAACTGAACTCAGCTGTGAAGCAAAAAAATCTTACGCAAACTTTTTAGCATTTTCCATCTCAAGTATCACTAAACCCTGGCTATAACAAAAGCTTTTTTACTGTGTTCTCATGTATATCTAATGCTGCTTCAAAGGTGATGTTACTTTGGCCTGCTGATGCATCTCTTTGTATCCCCTATAGCATTGCACACTTTTTTACTGTCATAAATGTATATTCTTTGCCTCTACCTCTTGAAATAGAGGCAAGGTCTTGGTCTTTTCCTCTCCACTTACCTATCAGTGTTCATTTATATTGGTAACTTTTAAAATTTTCAGCTCCCATGCTGATTCTAATGTTTTGGAGCAGTTCCTGCAAATGTACTTCACTGGTTTTTAAATTATTTTGTAAAACTCACCTTTATCATTATGTGTATAAAATTTTCAGTTGGCATGTAAAATTAGCTGTTACGAGACAACAAGTGATATCTCTGTTTTCTCTGCAATCCTAGCTCTTTGAATCCACCTGCTTGACATTTAAGGTATTTAGCTTCTAAGGTCAGAATCAGACAGACTTTTAAGGCTATATATTAAGCTATGTATAGCTTTTAAGGCTGTTAATTCTGTCATTATTGTGGTATGATAATCTAAGGATAACCACCAGGCAAGGTTTGTGGGGAAATTAGCATTTTTAAAATTAGATTAACTTCTACAGTTAGAAAAATAGACAGGCTTTTGTGGGCATGACCGCTCTCTCGTGTCCTCAAAGGGTTCAGTTTTCCTAGTCATCTCAGCTTGTCTACTGAAAGATACTGCTTTTCTCTGCAAACTCTGCCTCTGTCATTGCTTGGCACACTGAATGTCATGGCAAAGCTAGCAATTGTTGATCTGAGTCTGTTCCAGTATAATTTTGAATGTAATTTTCTTAAGAGTTGTTTGTAACTGCAGGAAAAGAATAAGATGATCAGTACAGAGTATGTAGTAATCTGCTGTTTTAAATACGTTACAAGCTAAATATGACAACTTTTCAGGAATTCTCACAGTACTGGACATAATGAGAAAACTGCAGGATACAAAATGCACAGTTATGAACTCATTGCCATTGTAAATGACACGAAATAGATTTTCTACATGTAAATGGGGCTACTCTTCTCTCTCAATCCAAGATGTCCAGGGCACTGAGAATATCTTTTGCTCTGAAAAAGTAAAACAGTTGGCCCTGGCAAGTCTTTATACTTGAAATCTTAAATGGCTGACATTTGTGTTTACAGTCCTGGAGACTTAAGCACTACTGACAGCAGACTTGGGGCAGAAGAAGAGCAGTTCCAGACAGGCAGCTAGATCAGTGGTAGGGCCACTGAAATCTGCCCACCTCAGGAGGTGGAATGAGACAGCCAAGGACATTGACTTCCTGCTCTTCAGTCACAGAACTGGTGAGCTCCTCTATGAGCTTGGAGCTGTTGATCTGGTAAAAGTCTGTTAACAGCAAACGTCAGCTTGCACTTTGGCTGTAACCTGGAAGGTCAAAACAGATACATTGACTACACTCTTTCTAAATATCTGACAAGCTAGTATTATCTCCACTTATTATAGTAGAAATGAACAGGGTCCTCATGTTTCTAAAAGGAAAAATATTGTGACAGAGAATATTATCCTCAGTGCTTAAAGATGCTGGGCCAAAGGAATAAATCTGCTTAAGAAACCACATTCAATGCAGGATGCCGACAATCACACTTGAGGTAGTAATTGCTTCTCTTCTGCAGCATAGGAAACTGTCAGACGATGCAACTTCCTGTCAGGTGATATTAGTGGTCCCTACAGTCCAAGTTTTGTCTGTGCCATAAACTGGTGAGCCTTTGAATATAATCCTGGTTGGAAGTCTTATTTAGTTTTTTAATCTATTCAGTGGAAAAGATGTTGACTAATGATTTAAAGGGGGGGACGGGACACTTTATTCTACTGAAAGTGAACCAACACAACACAAGAGGCTGAAAACCTGCAGTCTTTAGGGACCGTAGCTTGACATCGTGAACCCATGGCTGTTGTACTTAAGTCAGGGTAATAAGTATATCTACTTAATACTGTGAACAAAAATCTATTTGGAACATAAGTCCTGAAGCTGGTAGGTATGAAGCAGTGTAATTAAAAAAAATTATGAAGATTTCTGAGTTTCTGAAATGCTGAAATCTTGGAAGATGTTTGGGCTATAAAACAGTCACTTGATTACCACTCTGGAAAAGAACTACCAAACTTGAGCATGCTGCAGAAATGTTGATCCTTGCACAGTTTCAGGACACGTGACTACTGCAGTTATCCATCATACTCTTGGCAAGATAGACCACAGTGTGTCTTTGAACACCAGCTGAAAACTGTGTAATCAAATTGCAAGTCATCAGTCCATTTTGGTCATTGAAGTAATGGATTTATACCAGTGCATCCTAGATCTGTCCACTGATTTGCTGATATGAATGTGGTTATTTAAATATTGCTAATCAGTGACCTTCCTATATGAAAGAAATGGCAGTCAGTGATCCTTAGAAAGCATATTTCTGAATTGGAGGGGCTTCCTTCCTGAAGTTTTAGAACATTAGAATGACATAGTAAAAAGTTTGCTGTAAGAGTATAGTGGTTCAGGTTTTAACTTGATGAAAATCTCTTTATATATGCTATGAAATTTTAGGATGCTAAAGTATGTGACAGGATTTTTCATTTAATTTATTTAACACTGATTTCAGGGGAAGTAAAATCATTACTGTGTTCTTAGGGTATGAGGAGGGGAATCTCCTGCAAAATACTTTGTTTTCTTAATATAGTCTGCTGTCGTGGAACATATGGTGGAAAAATGTGTTGTGCTCTGCTGGTAGGGAAGACTCAACATAAGCAATAAAAGTCCCAATGCTGTGCTGATGTTATCAGTGATGATGGTACCCAAGCAAAGAAGTAAATAAAAATTATTTTCAGGCTCTGCTGGGATACACATAAGGGAAAGAAATCAATGCTGGCCAAATGGAAATGGACAGAATTATTAAAGGGGAACCAGTTTCTAGGCTTTAAAGGTTTCTTGAAACAGTGAAAAGTTACCAATCAACCCAGAATTCAGTGTCCTATTACGCTTTAAATGACAAATCTAAGGTGGTATGTGCAGTCTACAAAGGTGGGAATAAGTGTTGCAGTGCATTCACTTCATGTGGAATGAGATCCTAAAATGATGTTTAGCAATTCAAGGCAGACATTTTAGAATTTAGATATCTTCTTGTCTATAAGAATAAAATTCCACTATGTATTTTATTCTAAGTATTGCACTGAAAATGTCTTGCGTTTTAAGTTGGGATGCTTCATAAACTACTAATTGCTATATAATATAAAACATTGTTTATGTTGCTGCTTAGATCTGTCTATGTGTCTATTATATTTTTATGTCTGTGTCTGCTTAAATTAAAATACTTCTGCTTGTGTTAGACAGGAACAAATTCAATAATTTTAATAATGAAAGATTCGTCTTCTAGTGGAAGATAAAAACTAAGCAGCTTGTTTGCTCCACTGTGGAAAGCATGAAAGTGGGGAATGTGGCAACGCTGGTTACGGTGGTGCTTTAAGAAGTTTTGTTGACAACAAGTCCGGTAAGGAAAGATTCCTTACTGCTATCTGCTTCCTCCTGACAGGATTTTACTCCTGTTTCAACTGCATTGACTCAGTAAACTTCTTTTTGGTTTACTGTGGTACAAGGGGGACTAGGAGAACCAAATTGTTGGAGAAAAAGAAAATACTAGCTATCATGCTTGCTTCAAATACCTCTTTATTTATTTTTTAGCTTTTTGCTGATCAACAGTCAAGTGAAATTTGTAAGTTGGAAAATGGTACTATGAGAAAAGGTGTGCTTAGTAATGAAGCAAGACTAAAGGGATGGAGTAGGGAGTATGTCAGTTAATTAAAACCAGAAAAGCACCTTTGTTTCTTCTGTTTGTCTTGCAGTTTTTAACTGCACCAAGCATAGGTCTGTGTAGTTCCGAATTACTCCCCGGCATGGATCATGTTGCTATGTCTGAGCTGTCATGGAAACTGGCTGGAGCAAAGCTGGCTTATGAAGCACATACAAGACAGCACAGGCAATCTTTCTTCTTCAAGTATCTGCCGCTTTCTAGGTCATTTTTTTTTTCCTTTTTTAACAAGTTAACAAGCAGTTTGCTCTTTAAAATAGAACTTATTTTGTTTTATTGGAGAAACTCTGTTTTGCTGGATCTTGCATGCGGCCAGTGATGGCTGTATGAAGCATTACAACAACACAAAATAAATTACTTTCATTATTCACATCGTCTAACGCAACAACAGTCAAGAGATTCTTTTGCTGCTTGCTATACACCTCTTAGTACATTAATTTGCGTGCCCAAGTTAGTATGTTCTGTGGTTTTGGTAGTTGACCAGCAGTTTTGAGAAAGGCTGTGAAAAGAGAAAGAAACCCTGTGTGTTTACTAAAGGGGAGTATTTTTGTTTGCATGTAGTAACTCTTCTAATGCATTGTACTATTCAGTGGTATTTTCTGAAAGGAAATGCACTTTCCTCTGAGATACCACCCTGGAGAGAAGGTTTGTTTTATCTTAGAAAAATGCAGGTATTGTAAGATATAGAAAGAATGTATTATTTAAAAATGAGGTTGTTTTCAAGAGCTGTTGTGCTACAAATCATGAGGAAGTGGTGTGCGGTTGTATGCCTCCTAGTATGTGTAAAGAGAAGTCCCTATTACTCTGTGGGTGCTTTGTACCACCTGATTTAGGAAGTTGCTCCTCGTCAAGGAGCTACTTTTTAAAGAGTCAGACAGAAAGGAAACTATACATGGCAGATGTGCCAGAAGTTAGGAGGGAAGGGTGCCACTGACAGCCTTATATTGACATGGTAGGCGTCACTGTATGAAGTTTGGAGATGAGATTGCTATGGTACCAGAAATCAGAAGAGCTTCTCACAGGCCTGCCCTTCAGTTATAAGCTGCTTTCTCTGTCCATCTGTTGAGCTGAGGATGTCTTCTTACCTTTCAAATAGATTTTGTTTGTTTTCCTGCATTTCACAGACTAGACTCTTATTTCAAAATATGGTTGTACTTCTTTGTTAAAAATGTCATTTAGGAATGAGTAAGCCTTTCATATTTGTGTAATTCAGGAACCCAAAGTATGTTATTCTTTCTGGCAGGCTACTGAAATCCATCAAGCCCCAGTATTTGGAACTAAGTAGTTAATGTGGCACTACTTCATGGTAGTTTAGCTGTGGCTGTGATGTATCCAGAGAAAGCAAGACATTTCGGGCCAGAATGAGGAAATATTTGATTAAAGTATATTTGGTCTGGAAAGAAATATGTGGGATTAATACTTAAGATTTCCTACCCCAGTGTTACTGACAGTAACTTCAGATTGAGAGCTTTAATTAATATGACACCCTTTTCTCTCATAGATATGAATTCTTGATTCTGTAGAACAACTCCTGTAATGGTAGAGTTCCATGGAAAGTTTGCAGCTATGGCTCATCCTGAGCTTAAATTAGAGGAGTTAAAATGAGCAAGGCTTTTAGATGTTACCAAAGGAGTGTTCATAGTCCATCTACTTCCAAACCCGAAAGCCAATGCTGAGGCATTTGGAGTTGCTGCTGCTGCAGCTCACAAAACGCAAACCATGACATGCAAACCATGCCGTTTCTTAAGAGCTGGAGTAGAGCATGTGTGGTGCGCTGAACGTGTTTCATAAATCCTGGACTTGAGATCTGTTTTGGTGCTAGACTGCAAAAGAGAGTTTCAGCAGTTTCTTTTTCTCGGCCAGTGTGGAAGTTGTTACATTTCTGGTGTATTTGGAGAAACAGGAGCTCTTGCATTTTATTGCAAGGTACAGGATTCAGCCCTTCAGAATAACGAGGCATTGGGTGCAAGTTCTTCCCTTTTGTTCCATGAAATCCAACGGTGCTGTCCCAATAATTCATATCTGATTCATTCAATTGTGATAGAGGATACTGAACAGCAGATTAAGCTCAATACCCACCAAAATAACTTCATTGTATAAGGTGGGAATGATTTGAAGTTCAAATCATAGGCTTAGTCTGTTTTGTGACATACGGCTGGTTTTGGGTTGTTCTGGATTTTTTTGGGGGCATTTGTTTTTGTTTTGGGTTTTTTGTTTGTTTTTAATTCTGTGGAGGATTTGTATTTCAGTGCATATAACCCGTGTAAAAGTACTCAAGTTTAAATGCATATAGGGTAGAATAGACCAGGCTTTACATAATTATTCCTTACTCATGATGGAGATGATTCAGAGTCTGAATTTCCTTAGCAGTGCCCTTTTGCCGTAGCTTCTGTGGAATGGGAAAACACAAGAATGTTCCTGTGAATTGCTGTTCCTACAAAGCAGATGTGGGATCTGACAGTTTACCCTGATTTACAGTTTGTTCTTGATTCTGTTTTCATTTGGATTCACAAGGAACCTTGTGAAGAGAGAGCACTTGTTTACATCGACTCCCGTGGGAGACTTTGTGTGGAAGAGACTACTAAGCTTTTGTTTCAGAGAGGTGAATTTGGATTCTCCTGAAGAAGTCCTGTCTGTTACAGGAGGGGGTACCAGAAAATATTGTCTCATTTGGAGCTCTTCCTACTATGGAGTGACAAGGGAGGTCTGGGTTCTGGCTACTGTGAAACTCTTAAGTGGTCTTTAACTTGCTTCATGGTGGTAAAAAGACGCTTCCTCAGTAGTATGTTTGGGCAGAAATTCAACAAAATGGCTCTGACACAGACTTCCTTCTATTTAACCTGTAAGAAGAGAGTATGGGGTGGAATATTTTATTTAGCTGCCTAAAAATGCCAAGTCTGAATTAGGAAATCCCAAATTCCACTGTGGAGGATTGAGGCTTCCCTCCTCCCAGCCTTGAAGAACTGATTAACTGAGGCTGCCTTTTGTACAGCATGAAGACTGCTTGCTGCTATTGTCTCCTGCAGAAGCAGCACTTTCCTGCTAACTGGTTTAACTGTATCGTGTCCTTGAACATGTTTTCCTCTAACGTCCTTTCAGGATTTGAGAAGTGGTCCATAGTGTATATAACAACATCCAGAAAATGTGACGATAATACTCTCTTCCTGCTCAGTTTTTGTTCTTTCCATCTGTCAAACATTTGGTTTTTCTTTTTTTCCTTTAGTGCTACTGCAGCAAAAATGCCTGCCTTTTGTTTATGTCTTCCTACACTAGCGTTGTGACATCATCAATGATATCGCCAGGGGAAAAAAATATGCATAGCTGTAGCTAAACCAGCTGTTCGTTAGCAAACCATCTAGTCTGCTTTCGTTTCTTCTCATTAATGTATACACGGTAGCGTTTCTTGCTTAAGAGATGTAGAAGGTTCTCAGCCACGAACCATCTGCTCAGCCCATGTCTTTGGGTAGATAAAAATGGTGGCACTTCAAAATACACTCATTCTTGATAAAGGAATTTTTTATTAAACAAAATGAACATGAGTCTAGAAGATATTAATCACTGGATTTAGTGGTGTGTAATTCTGAATCCTTTACTACCTGTGTTTTATAATTCAGTGTAATCATAGAGACTGCATATCAACTGTTAGAAAACCTTAATAATATACGATGAGCAAGATGCCGAGAACAATAAAGAAATGGGGAGTTTTGTCATGGATTTGCATGATGACACAGTAAAGCGCGTGAATCTCTGTTCGTCACGCTTGTCCCTTCTTCCATGCAAATCAGTGGCAAAACTTCCACAGGACCAGAATAATGCCAACAATGAGCAACAAGCTGTCATTTATTCTAATGAGGGAGATCTTAAATAGAATAAGTAGGTATTTCATTTGTGGAATGTTAATGAGAAAACAGTTTCTTTTTGCCACTTACATTTTCAAAATGCTATGAATTATTCTGTAGATAATTGACTAGTTCATAGAATAGCTGCATCTTTGCAATGTTAATATTATGGTTAATTATGTGTTCAGTAACAGTTTTCAGGGTAGGGAACAGATATTAATTTATTGTCACTAGCTGTATGTTAAGAGTTTTAAATCAGAATGTTCTGGGAATTAATTCTGCAGTAGGAGGTAACTACCTCAAAATATTCCAAAATGGATCCCTGATACTGATAAGTAACAAAAATCATAAAATATTTATCTTTTTATGTAAGTACCTTTGTAATTTTCAGTGTTGATATTCACTTATTTGAGTATAAAATACTTAGGTAAATATTAAGTTTTCAACCAATATAAAATATTATTTAAATTTACAATTATGTGTTTTTAAAAACCCCATCAAAACCCAAACCAACCAAATGCTTCTCCTCCCTCCCCCCAAAAAAAACCCAAAACCCCCCAAACAAACCCTACAACCCCCAAACTGAGTACCACCAGCAGCTATCATCAAGAATAGATTAGGCTTCATTGTACTACATAGTTTGTTATTTGGATTTGAGGCTAATCCTTGCTCAAATGGCCAATTCTTATTCACCTGGGAAGTCTCACTGAAACCAGCAAAACTAATTTTATGACCAAAGATTACAGGATAATGCCCTTGACTGATGCAAATTTAAATCAAGGGGCTGCTATTTAGGAACAATTTTTCATTCAGAAGCTTGTCCTCTCAGTAAAGGATAAACACTGGCAGATTAAGTGTTGGCAAAATATTACCTCTTCAGAATATTAATTTCCGTGTGCGCTGTATGTGTAGCGATGCAGACAATGCACAGTTTTTGCCAGTCCCGCAAGGAAAAAATACTTTTAACAACTCTCTTGAATTTCTACTTGAACCTGTACAATGGGAGTAATAATAGTAATAATAATTAAAAGAAAAAGTTGAGGGTATTTCCATAACAACTGCTGTCTTAATGAGGTAAAGAGCTCTAGAATTTGTTATTCCTTCCTCATAGTAGACCTCAGCTGATAAAAATATCCATAGCCGGTGAAATCAGTGGCATGCCTGGCTTTCTCAGACAAAACTCCCATGTGATCACACAGGCAGCCTCAGTGAGCCTGAAGCTGCTCAGCAAGCAGTAGGTAATGAGTCTTTGTGCAGAGCGAAGCTCTTGTGGCTGAACAATAAAGCATATGGTACCAGCAATAAAACACAGGGCTGGGAAACTTAAGAAGATTCTGCTGCAACTAGGAAGACAGTGAATATGTCAAACGTTATAAAATGATGATCAGTCTGGTTTGGTTCCTAATTAATAAAAACAGTGCATGGATTGGAAAAACAACAATTTGAACAGGTCAGTTGTTTTATAGATTCTTCACGCACTTCAGTATTTTAAATATAAGCTGGGTTTTTACTATTTCCTTATTATTAGTGGAGCCAGGGTGTTTTGTGTTTTGTAAGATGGGATTGGAAGGATGCACATCAGTGCGATACCAGGCTGAATAAATTGTGTAAGTTCTGTGATCAGATTCATTGTAAAAATGTTTTTGCTATTTTTCCTATGCAATTCAGACTTCAGTTGTGCATGAAAAACTGGACAGCAAGAAAAAATAGATTTATGCTAGATGGATCATTTACCAATATCATAAAATATTTAGTAACAACAATCTATTATTCTGCTATGTATTCGAGACTAATTTGTTCTCAGTAGGAAATCTGTAGTGTCTGTGTTTGCTTGAAAAGACTATAACATTGGAGCATTTCAAACTGTGCACTTGCATTTGTGGTTTTTTTCCTCCACATTTTTCTTGGATAATCTTGAGAGTGGTGTTTTGTGTTATTTTCAATGCAATTGTATACACACAGGAATGATACATTCTAACCTTCTGCATTTATTTCACTCTAATATTAATGCAGAATATGTTGTTATTTTTCAAGCAAGTATTCATTTCCTATAGTAGTTCTTAGTTAAGTATTATATGATGCTTTGTTTTTGGAAAACTGGCCCCAAAGATTTGAGCGGCCTGTGTTTGCCTGGCGCAGGAGAGATGTTTAATTCCTCTGTCATGTCACATCCCATAGAAATTAACCGTGTAAAAGTTTTTATCCATAAATCTCTTTATGGTAGTGTTTTTCTTTCCTCTCCAGCGCTCAGATGTCATGAACTAGATGTGTCAGTAATGCCTCAAAGAAATAGATCTGTTGATTTTTGGAGAATACTCCAGCAGAAAGGAGGTTGAGCCCTTGAAAAGCGGTCGGGGAGATAAACAGAAAATAAAACGGAGGATGTCACGTTCATGTGAACTTGCGATTGCAACCGAGGCATATTCTTGATCGATCCCCCTTTGCACAGTTGGAGCGCAGTTATTTTGCCCCTGTGCGCCCAGGGGCCGTGCCTGCCGGAGCCGCCGCCGGCCCCAGCGCCCGGCGGTGCGTGGGGGGCTGGGTGCGGCGCTCCCCGCGCGTGGGGCCGGCTGGGGGGCGGGCGCGGGACTGTGGCCGTGTCGTCCTGCCGCTTTGCCATTGTGTCTGCGCGTGATGCTAATTTACGTGGGTGAGTGGAAACAAGCTGTGCATAAATTAGACCTGGCGCTTTCCCCCCAACTCCCTGCCTTCTTTAATTGAAGGAAAAATAAAAAAAAAAGAAAAAAAACGGGCGGGGGGGGGAGGAAAAGGAAGCTCGGGCTGCGGCTGCAGCGCCGGGGGGTGGGGGGGGGGAAATGCGGGTCTCCTTGGAAACGGCCGCGGCGGGCTGGCTATCGCCGAGTTCGGGCGGTGGGCGGCGGTAACAGCGGTCGCTGCCGCCGGGCACGGGGGTGGGGGTGGGGGTGGGAGGGGAGCGCGCGCGCCTGCCCTTGCGGGCCGTCGTTTCGGCGGGTTGTGCCCGGCATGCCCTGCGGTGGGGGCGGGCCCATGTAAATGAGGGGGCGGGACGGGCGCTGTGGCGGTGCCCGGCGCTGTCTGCAGGTACCGGTGGGGAGCGGCGGCGCTCGGGCCGCGCCCGCGGAGTTGCGCCTGCTGCGGCGGCGACCCTCGGCTGAGGCGGTGACGGGTGCGGAGCGCCGCGGCTCGGGCCGCGCGGGGCAGCGGTACGGTGCGGGGCAGGGGCTCCCCTGGCGGACATCCGCGCTGGCTCCGCCGTGGCGGGGGTGCTCAGCCCGCGCTTCCGCAGCCAGGAGTTTGGTGTCGCTTCAAGTGCGAAATTTTCCAGTTACAAACGTTACTAAAAACCAAGTGAGGGTGCTTCGCAGTCACCGTAGTAAAGCATTTCTCCTGTAAAAAGTAATGCTATAGAAAAAAACCATAGTTTAGCATCTCTCTGAAAACAGGATTGTTTTGCGGTTCGGGCAACAGATTTGAAAGGATGTGTTAGAGTACCTGTTTCGTCATACTTCTTATATGCAACTAGCAGTTTGTGCGACGGACAGCACTGGTAAAATTGTAGTAATGCCTGGAGGATTTACCATCACATTGGATGAAATAAACCGAACGTGTTGCTTCACTAATTTAAACGGAGAAGATAAAGCAGCATAGAGTCATGCAATTATATAATTACCTTATTTGTCTAAAATGTGTACAGCAGACTTTAGGTTTATGAGGCAGTTAGGTACTTAGAGTAAGTAGGTACTCAAATAAATTTAATAGTGTGCACTAAAATAACAACAGGAACAGCCTTATGGAGCGGCATTCTCACTGTTGTAATGAATCGCAACTTTGAAATACACCTGCCTTTTCCATATATGCACACAGGAAACAAAAAAGCAAACATTTTTCCTGTGGATCAGACACTTTATGTTCTGAAGCACTCCCAGTATAAAGTTAATCAAAGAACTTTAAAGAGAAAATCCAAAGAATTTCTGAAGCAAACAGGTGTTCTGTGTTGCTGCCAAGTTGTGGTAATTCTGAAATATGCTTTTTTCCCTATCTAAACTCTGTTGAAAGTATGGTTTGTATAATCATCTTGTGCTGCAATTTGAATGCTGGATGTTGAGCTCCTTTAAGCATCGTAAATAGAACCAAACCTTTCTGCATGCATCAGACATTTTGGACACAGAGACATAATTCTGATCATCTGTATTACTGAAGCTCATTCAGTGTTAATTCTCCTAGTCTTAATTTACTTCTAGATCCAAGGAGCCCGAGTCTGATACTCGGTAATGTTTTGGTTTGAGCATGCACAATGTTTATTGTGTATCTTAGATATTTGGTCTCATTTACCAGAAAGAGGAGTTTACTTTTATTGAAAAATTTATTGATTTGGACAGATGCAATAGTTAAATAATAAAGTTTAAGTTTAATATTAATTGAAGACATATATGTCGAGGTTTAGGGTACATAATGGTAAATGTTTGGAAAATTGTTCCAAAGCTTAAATGTTTTCCACAGAACAGCAACAGATGATTCTGTCATCTGAAACTTTTACTTGCTCTTAAAAGGTACTTCTAGTAACCGAACCTTGAAATTTAGGGTTCTTTTTCCTCCCTGAACAAGCAGGTGGAAGATGATGCTGAAGCAAGGCAGGTATAGTCTATTGCAAGATTGATAATGCTGTCTGAAAAATATATTTACACGTAGTGTAAGTATGTGTCTTTGTCCTTGTTCTGAGCTGGCTACAATGCTGAGAAAAGCTGGATTATAAACATGCCACTCCCTTAGAAAAGCATCACCAAACACCATCACATCTTTAAATCTTGATGCTATTTCAAGCCCTATCGGTGAGTTTTGATCACTATTGCTTCATTGCTCTTTTGTAGGTTTTTTTTGACCCTGAAAAAGGGATTGAGTATAGGTAAAAGACAGCTATCACTCATCTACAAATGCACACAAGCCAAAAATATTTACTGCATTAAAACAGCTCTGGGATAAATAGCACGGCTTTAATTTCTCCACTTCTCCACAAGTATGGATACAGTATTCTAGTGAAACCTGTGATAAACGGGAGTTGTGAATAATTGCTAACAAAAAAAAAATCTAGAAAATTGCGGGCTTTTTCTCTTTCAGATTTACATATAATTCTCTCCAACATCTCCCCTTTCTCTAGTCTTATCCCCCACCCTGCAGAAAACTTGGCATTTCTAGGACTTCTGCTTCAGTTCTCCATCGCTTCACGTCTTTTTTCTCCGCACAATGAAACAGGGAAAATGGGAAAAAGAACATAAATGTGTGTCACCATAAAAATCTGGTGGAAAATCTGCTTAATATGTAAGTTGTCTAAAAGTGAAGTTAGGGGTAAAAGGAGGAGGGGCTGCTTGAGTTTTTCAGGTTTTTGTATGTTTAAATGCAAAAATAGAAGCAAGGCTATGTCAAAATGCGTTGGACAACTTGCACTTAGGCTTTCTGATGAAAAGGTAGATGGCTTTTGGTTACTACTTCATAAATAATTTCATGAAATATTTAACTTGATGGCCTGATTCAGTTTGGGGCTGATTAGTATCCTGCTCTTTCATAACAAATAGGGATTTGCATATTTGTTTTATTGTCTAGTGTGAAGTAGGAAATATGGGCTATATTGTATGGAGCCTGACCCTCATCAGTCTTTCTAAGGGATGTGGGCGGGAACTAGAACATCATTTACTGATTGTAGCTTCACCATCCCGTGTAGTGCTTGGATTTTGATGCGGAAATGCAATCAAGTGATAGCGTTATGTAGGGTAAGGCTGCAGAGTAAATAAGTCTCTGCGGTAATTGTAGCTTTCATTAGCATGCTGCCCCTTCGAGGGTAGTGAGAGGAATTTGAGGTCATGTTACATTTCATTTCATACTGGTACATCATTTCTGTGTGTGCCTATAAATAAGTCATGTTTTCTATCCGTGCTGCAAATCAGGATAAATCGGTCTGCGTTGAGCTCGATGCTGCTGCAGCTGTTCTGGTGTCAGTGGCTCAGCTAGCTGGTCCAGAGCTGGCCCCGGGGATCTGCGGCACCCTGCAACAGAAGTGCTGCCTGCTGAAAGCAGCAACCGCTGTGGCACGAGCACCGAGGTGTGGAAGGAAAGACCGACAGACCAGCACCTGGGCTTATGTTTCCCTGCTGGGGGTCACAGCTTGGGGAGGAGGGCTGCTTTTTCAAACCCGTCTCCCTGGGCTGCCTGTGAGTGGGGGCCAGGGCTCCTCCGATACCCATGGGCATCTCCCACCTGAGGAGCAGCTGGCTGGTACTTCTGGAAGGGTGAAATAGGCTGGTATTGCGGTGACTTCAGGAGGAGGTTGGAGTTTTTTGAATAGGGATCTGAATTGGATAATGAACTTCTCAGTGATTTAAAATCTGTTCTTTATTACAGTTGAACAGGCTCCTTTTAATGTAGCATGAATATGTTATAAAAGCAAGCAGGATTGCAGATGTTTTCAGTTGCACTTCCTAAGCGATAGTAATCTCTGGTAAATGCTATTCGTGTGAGAGTGAAAGGGTAAACAAAAAATCTTGAGAGCCACAAAATTTATTTATTCATTGTTTTTAGCGTGGATAACAAATGACAGCACTGCTTACTCCCAACGTGAGCTGTGACAGCTGAGCAGGCTAGTCTCAAGCAAACATTTTTTCTTCAAGTATTTTATTATTGGGGGGGAAGCCCCATGACTCTTGGGGGATTTAGAGTGCTTGCAGAGCTGCCATTGTTTTGCTCTCTTGTAGTACCAGAGTCTATACTGAACCATTCAGTTTCAGGGTAGCTCAAGGTTTAGCTTTGTAGCTTTCAATTAAGTTGCTCAATTGTTTACCATAATGCCCTCCTCACCCGCTCTTATTTCTAAACAAACATCTTTTAACAATACAATGGAAAAGTGAAAATTGCAGAGTATTAACCTTTTCAGCTCCCCTGGAAAAGATAGAACAATTACAGATTTGGTAAAGCAAAATATCATAAAATATGTCAGATAAAAAAAAATACCGTGGATTGAAAGAGGAAGCCACGTACCTTCACAGCAATGCTTTTCAGGAGAGCGTAGGGCAGATAATTAATTTTGTCCCAGCAGAGTTATCTGACTGAATTGTCGTTGAATGGTCATAAGGTGCTTACAAGTCAGGTAATGCTATGGGAATGGGCTAGCCGCTTAGTTTCGATTCATCACTGTCTTGGTGACAAGAGTGCCTTGGGAATTGGATGAGTACATGCTTGTTACTAGATCTGCAGCTCTTTTGTCAGCCTTCTGCAAGAGTTTTCAGCTTTGAATTATAAAGTGAACTCAAAGGGATTTTTAGACACGGTTATTGTGATGCCAAGTCAGTACAGCCATAAACTCCAAATTTTCTAAAGAAGATATTAAAGTATTACAAAAAAGAGGATCAATGTTCAATTTTAACACAATCAGGATCTAATTTTAGGTCAGTCTTACTGTGGTCTGTAGCTTTACGCATTCATGTTGTGATGACACCATATACCCTTCCCTTGTGTGCCTTTGTGTCGAGTATACAAAGGTGCACGTGCAGAGGTGGGGACCTATGTGTAATTTTTGCTGGCTGAAAGTATGAAGTTACTGTTGGAAAGATTGGCTGTAATAGAATACGTGCTTTAAAAATCCTACCATTTTGAGGTGGTTAGTTATTGAAATGACTGAGAAGATTACTGGCTTACAGAGAAATGTTTTCATTTATTGATTACACATATTTTGTCTCTCCATAAAAGTCAACCATCTCATTCTGTGATGCTATGGTCACTAAATTTGGGAATTTTAAATCTGATCTTTTTAACTGATTTCTTAAGGAAATTAGGTTTATGCAGTTATGCTTTCTCAATGCCTGTCGTATAATCTGATGTCTACCATGTTTTCCTTATTAGTTTTTTTAACCTGTTCCCTCATTTCAGCTGAGCTTGAAAGAGAAGTAATAGATCTTCTTCAAGTATTGTGCAAATGGGTGGTGAGATAGAAAAGAGAGAGACTGTTTGTTCACACCAGTGAAAGAAAACTTGCACTATGACTAAATCCCTGATTATCAAAGTAACCACATCGAGCAATACATTAAACACTGCAACACTGGGGAAGACCATCAGTGAACTAAACTCCCTACTGTGCCCCAGGTAATCCCATCCAGATGATGCAAATCTATAAAAAATCAAGTTCCGTTCATTTCTCAGAAAATTCTGTTTTTAGACTTGAAATTAAATTCTGCTTATATTTTCTAGCTGGTAACTAAGTAGCTTATTTATACCATGCCGTATTCTTAGAAGAGAAGGTGAATTGTCAGCACTCTACATGTGTGTCAGTGGCAGGAGGAATCTTATCAGTTGTTGTATTGTATAAATTCACTATTTCCTGCATTCAGTAATTTGTTGTGCATCATATGGGTTTTTTTGGGTGAATTTCTCCCATCAGTGTTTATTGTTGAAACATTATTGTTGCTAAAAATCTTCAGGGTTTTTAAAATAAGCATATTGTTTTTTTCAGTTGAACAGATACACCATGTATGGTGAAAAGTCAAAAAGCAAATAATAGAAGCAAATATTAATTTTACATTTTTTATTTTTAAGTGTCACTTTTTGTGGGCCTGAATGCCTACTTAGGACTGTCATGGGTGCACATTAAATCCACAGATTGTAACGTTATGTGTTGGTTGTGTATTGTCCTTGATTGAGATAGAAGGCTTGAATTATTATAGCCATAAAGCTATTTTTGAAGATTATAGTTTCAAAACGTTACAGCCTTCCGGTAGATATTAATAATTTATATTTTTCAGTACAAATAGTTTTATTGGATCTATTCTCCAGGGAGAAAGATGCACTTAAACATCTTTTTACTAATTTTGGCTTCACCCGAGGCTAAGCCTTGAAGGAAGTCATGATTCTACTCTCATGCTGTGGAGCTATATTCATTCCATTGGTGGCAATTGAATGTTGGCTCCTGCTTGCCAAAACTGTTTTTGTTTATAGTGGCCTATTTCATACGCTCTTCCTCAAATACTTCTCCTAAAGAAAGTAACAGGTTTTCTGGTATTTTTGAGCTGCTCTTTAGTTTCTACCATTTTCTTTGAGCTTCCTGGTAGAAAAAAGCCACAGAGTAACCTCCTCAAGAAGTGTTTTGGGTTACCAGAGATGCCAGTCTATCACCAAGTTGCTACTAATTGCTGTGCCAAATATTTACTTGGTGTCTTAAAAACGTGTACAGCCCTGTGAGGGTATTAAAGACTTGGGTTAATGATGTTCTTTCTAATTTTAACATTTATTACAAACATAAAAACAAGATGTTATGGGAGATTTTTTATGGTTTTGGTGTTTAAAAAAAGAAAAGAAAAAGGAAAAAATACAAAGCCCATCAACCTAAAATCTTATGATTGGTTGCTTGTAAGTTGTTGGATGCAAAGAACCAAGCTCACACTGTAAGTTTTAAATGGCTTGTTACTGAAGTTGTCAGAGCATGATCCAACGGTTGTAGTATCAGAGGCACCGCACCAGTTTCTGTCTTCTCCCTCACTGAAAACCTGGACGCTCCTGGAGCTCCCAGGTCTGTGTCAGTGCTTGCATAGGCATAGGAGAAGGTATTCCTGCAGATGTGCCTTTTCTTGGGTGGATGTGACAAGGCAAAGGCATTGGGTTGGACAAAATCATCTGCCAAGCTGGAATTTGAATGCTGAATTAAGGAGAGGAAAGTTGAAACAGTCTCCATTAGGGAACGTGCTGAGCATGCCTATTGTATAATGCTGCAGCAATACTAAAACGCAAATGGCTGCTGGCTGTGCACAGGCAGTTCTTTAATAACTTTGGATTTGGTGCATAATAAGCTAAGACTATTTTTTCATGCTATCCATGCAATGATTTCTTATTAACAATATTTAAGGCATAGTAAACATGTATACATAACTAAATTTTACCAGTGTGTGACAAAAGAAAACCTGCTAGCAGAGCAACAAAATTTGCAGAGCTAAGCTATGAACAATTGGCAAGTAGCATAATTTTTGCAATCATACGACCCTTTACTGCGTCGTTATTATGATATCCAAAGCAATGTATATTTACACTTTAGAGATGCCTGTTGAAGCTAAGAATACCTTTCACAACGGTACTGCAAATGGTCTAACTGTATTAAGGCAGTATCCTGCTGCACAAATTAGCTCTGCTGAGAAGCTGGGTATATTAGTACAACTGATCTGTTTCTGCTGATTGTGCTGGCTTGTTCAAAGTGAGCTGAGCTAATGCAAATCCTTAGCTCTATGTTCAGATACATAGCATAGATGAATACCTACTGCATGATAACACTCAACTTCAAAGACACACATATTGTTTTGTATCTTCTTATCTTCTCCTTTATAACTGGCCTCCAGTGATCATGACAGTGCATGGCTTTGTGATTGCATTTATATTTCTCTTAAACAGTGAAGGAAACTTGAAACTTACTGTTTTTGGATCAGAGTCCAACTTCTGTAGAAAAGGAGGTTTTTTTTAAAACCTTTTACTTAAGCCTTCAATCCCTTCTCATCTTGTTTTCTCTCTCCAATTTTACCTCTTTCATTGTGCTGTCATTCAGTCCTTATAGTCATTCTCAAAAACTGACTAGTTTAAGCAATTTTTCACGTGTTTAGGCACACCTTTGATGTTTGAGAGGTGCCTCCACTAAAAATTTCCAGGCTTTTCCTTAAAGTTCCTGGGAGTGAGAGTGCTTTTCAA
Source organism: Phalacrocorax aristotelis (assembly GCF_949628215.1). NCBI lineage: Eukaryota > Metazoa > Chordata > Aves > Suliformes > Phalacrocoracidae > Phalacrocorax > Phalacrocorax aristotelis. Next base: position 21,419,902 of record NC_134280.1, read on the forward strand.
CCACTGTGGTTGCAAGTGTTTTTAAAATTAAAATTATTTTTTAACACAGATAAAGCATTTTGTCTCTTTCACTTTTAAAATATTTTTACCAAGTTTAAACATACAGGAAGGTATGTATGAAACTTGCAAAGGAGATGAGAGAAAATGGGAAAAAAGTGCGAGAATAAGAGCAATCTCTTCATGTTCCCCTTTCCAGAAGAACATATTTAGAGGTCAGAATAGCCAGCATAATTGATTCCTGCCAGAGGCAGTATGAATTTATATCTTTGCCCTTGACTTGACTTTTAGCCTATATTATTTAGCCATGTAAATTGTAGTAGCCACTTCTTTTGACCACCCCCTTGGCAGTCTCATTGTTGACACTTACACTTCACTTCCTCCGCATTTGAAGTCATGATGGCTGGGAAATATTTTCCAAAGACAGCATGTAGGCTACGACTAAATACTCTGTCATTCTAATTTCTAGTGTTAATGCTTTCTCAATTAAAGCAAGCATTGTGTAGTGTAAGATATATTTCCTCATAGGGAAGTTCTGACTAAATATTTAAATTGTGATCTTGACATTACATTAGCTGTGATATGCAAACTTAATGTTTTAAAGATGTAATTAAGGGTGTTAAGAGAGCTGAGTTGATTTTAAGCTGGCCAGAGATAAATTAAAGGAAACAAATTGCCTTTTATTGAAGGGGAGAGGGATCAATGTTCAGAAAAAGAGTTTTGAAAATAAACAGGCCAAGCTATCATTCCCCTAGAGATCATATTACTTAATACATCTGCTTTGTTTTTCAAACAGAGGTCCAGTAACATAGTGTGGGGAGGAGCATGTGTTCCCTAGCAGTGTCGAGATGGCTGTAAAATGCCCTGTCTTTCCAACAACTCTTAGCAGAAATACCTTTTTTTTTTTTTTTTTTTTTTTTAAAATCTAGTAAGGATAGGCTGTGGTCATTGAGGACCACAGGTCTTTTTAGTTCTGAGTAAAGTTTCAGGGTTAGTCCCTGAAAGGAACTAACTAAAAAATAAGAAGAAAGGCAATTAGATGTTAGATGCTTGAGCATTAAATGTTTTAATCCCCAACATCCAGGTGGTTACCGTTCAGCATGGAACCACAGCTCAGCTGTTTGCTGTCGAAGCTCCCCATGCTCCACAGTCACAGTCCAGTGCCTGCTCCTGAAGGCAGGCACATAAACCTTCCCTTTCAGAACAGAGCATAGGTCACTCTTCCTCTTAAAACATCTTTCCTGTAAAGATGTGCTGCTGCGTGGGTTTCCTGCAATTTACACCGTAGTTTAACAGCTAAGGAACTCATCAGGGTGCTGGAGAGCTGAATCTGTTGTTCAGTAATTGCTGCCTCTAAGCTATAGCTTAGCAGAGAGCACCCTAGTCCTTTGTTTAGGTGGAGACCTTTTCACTGGATGGAAAATAATGCCAAGATTCATAGTCCAAAGAGAGTGTGCACAGGTGCCGAGTGCTATACTGTATTAACCAGCCTTCGGGTACACAAATAGTCACTCATGGGTTTGGGCCTGGCCCGTCCTTTCTGTCCCTTTTCCCTCTCAACATGCTCTGCATTCATACTGTGTTTTCATTTTGTTCTTAGGCACCTTGCTTGGAAGAACACCAAGTTTCAGGCACCCAGGGAGACCTGAAGTTGTTCAGGCATCTCAAATCTCTGTAACTTCTGGGTATGTGCAGAAGGGGCCTTTGTGCTAGGGCAACTTCGAAGTGAGAAGGCGAGACCCTGAAAAAGCTCACATGCCTTTGAAGAAGGCAGCTTGGTGGCAGATGGGCAGAGCCTTCTAGGAAAGGGGCTTTGATTTGGGGACAGGTCAAAGACAAGGGCATTGGAGTAATTTAAAAGTTACTGCTTTCTCAATCGAAAGCAGCTGTTTCTCAGTCAGCAGACAGTAATCAACCATTTGTATGCTCCTGTGCCCTTGCAGGGGGCAGACGGAGCAGGTGTAATTGCTACTGGTGGTGGCTGGACTGTGTTGCGTGGCAACATGTACCTGTTGAGACTGCAGATCACACCCCCTGCTTTTGTTTTCTGGCCCTAGGGAATCTGGCACCAGTTCCCAGAGCAGACTCAAGATGGCTGTATCAGGGACCAGTGCTCCCTGTACGTTACTCTCAAGAGTTGGATACCTCCTGATGGGGATCCACGTTTTGTTCTGGGAATTATTAACTCGGAATTGTGAAGAATCTGTTTGTATAGTAACTGAGTGCACAAGCGTTTTCAGACCTGCCCAGTTTTTTTGTTCACTTTCTCTTCCTTGTTCTGGCTGATGAACACTTTAGTTACCACATTAAAAGCAGAATAGTGTCAGCAAGAGGCTACGCTGCTTTGGGGACTTCCCCACAGGCAGGCTGTTAAGGGTCGCACAGGGGTGAGGTTGAGAACGTAGGCAGTAACATGCCCGGTGCTTTCCGGCAACTGCAGCGGTCGGACGGTCTCCTCAGCTTTGGGGTAGGTAACTCGATGCTGCAGTTCCATTTGTGTCTCCCATTGCTGTTCCTTCCCTCACACTCCCTCAAGTATAAAGGCATTTCCTAATTCCATACAGGGTCAGCAGATGCACTGTATCTCCCTTGTAATATAATCACTGTTGGCAATTGAAACGGAAATATCACTATAAAACAGCAAGAGGACCTCAGTGACTTCTCTTTATCTATTTCCACTTTGTGGGGAGTACCTGTATGTGTGGAGTTCTATCTAGTACACCATGCTGCTAGGCAGTGGCATGCTTCTGCTGCAGTTTATTGTCCAAAACATTGTAAAGACCGAAACTGCTGTGATTTTGAAGGATCTGTGGCTATGGTTTCAGGAGATGTGTTTTGTTGTGGCTTTTTTCCCCCAATAAACTAATAAACTAATATGAAACTTGTTGCCTCAGGAGAGCTAGTCAAATGAATTTATAAGAGGCTGTGCACTGTCGTATAGCAACATTTCAGCCTTATGCTTAGGGGAAATTGACTGCAAGGGTGAGGAAGCAGAGCCATGTATCTGCAGTGGTTGTGGCTGGATTTCTCATCCCATTGCTTTCCGCTGAAGCGTTAAATACTGACTGCTGCTGGAGAGAGGATATTAAACTTGGTGCAATCACGTATGTGCTTCTCAGAGCTTTTGCTTCCTAAGAGGTGAATGAACTCCCTTATTACGAAAGTTGTGTTCTAGTCCATGTGATTAAATATTATAAAAATGTTGTATAATGTATCACAATTTCCAGTTTTGACTTATAAAGGCAAGTTTAAACCTGCCCATAAGTCCCTCCTGCTGTGCTTAGGAGCTGGCAGGCAATGTAAAATGCTTTGTCAGCAAAGAAAAACAAGTAATTAGAACTTTCTGTTGCACTGGGATGAAACCATGGTATTCTTGCCACTTCAGTCCCATGATTTCCTATAGGCACACTTAAGTGTTTTTGCTAAATTATGCTTTTGAATTAGTTCTAGGGACTCTGTAACCTGGTGAGCCCATCAAGTTTTTTAAAATTTTTTTTTTGTAGCTCTCAACTTCATATACTCATTCTTATCCTGTTCTAGTTTCATATGAGGCCGAAAGTTGGTTGCAAAGCTTTTCACACTGTCACTTTTTTTTTTTTTTTTTCCTCTGGAAGGAAGCTGGTGTTGGGGTGTGAAGGGAGCTATAAGATATATAGGAGCCATTGAAACTACTTGGTACTAGATCAAGTGTGAGCAAAGATACCAGAGGAGCTACTGAAGTGTTGTGCTTGCAGGATCAGAACATAGCAGCTACATCACTGAGACTACCTGTATATTAATTAAAAAGATAAAAAAGATGCACGCTAAGGACAGCATCCTCTGGCTTCTGCTGCCAAGTGGCAGGGTACGGTTCTTGTCCACAGTGGCTAAACTGTCAGCCTTCTGCCAAAACCCAGGTGCCCTCGTCCAGCCTTTCTGCTGGGAATGGTTCTGGCACCTGCTTCATCCTATGTTATCCAGGGGAGTGCGAGGTGGCCTGGGCCAAAACTCTGAAATGTGCTAATTGTTAAACAGTATGGCCAGTACTGGAGTCTCTGCCTTAACCTTGTCGTACTTACTAGTAGTCATTTAGCCCAGCATATGTTAGCTTCCTGACAGTTTTACTTGTTTTCAAACATATAACCGTAGAAATGTTGGTTGGAAGGGGGCTCCGGAGGTTGTCTAGTCCAACTTCCTGGATGGAGCAGAATGCAGCTGGCTCAGAATTAATGAGTCCTAAGGGTAGCTGCAGGGATTTAAAAAGTTCTGTTTCAGTGAGGAATGCAATTTTTCTTTTCCTTGCTTTCAGTGAGATTTGGCAGGACCCTGTGCTAAGTCCATAGCACTAGGTTGTGTGTCCTACTCGGTGAGTCTAGCATATCATCAATCCTAGACAAACTTTCTGCCTGGGTAAGTACGAGCACTGCTTGCCTCTGCAGTGCTGTAGGCGGCATGGTGGCAGCTGCGCGTCCTCTGAACAAGCTCCAGCTGTCCTTGATCTCTCCTCAGTTAGTTATGGGTAGACTTTCTCCTTAATTATGTGCAGTTCATGTTATATTCTACCTCTGCTGCTAAATTTCTGCTTGATACTTTGCTTTATAATCTTCTACTCAACCTCAGGAGTGTATTGGGCATCTCATTTCTTAATGCGGGAAGGAGAGAGTTTGGGAGGCAATTGGTGTCTCTGACTGGAGTGGGGAATTTCTGAATTGCAGGCATTTATTGAGCACTAAATTGGTATATGGTCTTTGTGACTTCATTGTCTTTTATCTGTCCGTAATATTGGAATTATCAGATGGATTTCTTCTAGGGGTGATGTGAACACTGATTCAATTGTGTATATTTGGCAACGGGAACTGTAGCATTCAACATTATTTCTTCTTATTTAATTAGATCCCTGATTGTGAACATTTCTTCCACCCGTGGCAGCCAAGGGAGGGACCAAGTGAGGGTGTTTGAAAAGAAACTCCAATTTTTTCCTGTTGGAAATTCAACAGCATAACCTAGACATCAGGGATGCTGTTGACATCAAAAGGGGAAAAGTACCCTGAAAGCAATCTGTTACACATTATTCTAGCAAAAATAACCATTTCCATACATGTCAAGATAGAGTATGACCTCTGTTTTTTTTTCTTTCCAATGGCTTCATTGTCTCCTAATTAATTATATCTAATTTCTTACTAAATGTTTATTCAAGACCAGAAGTGGCAACATATTGGTACTTCTAGGTAAAAATTACTTTGGAGATTATGACTGCATATCCTGCAGCTGGATGTTTCAGTGCCTCATTGCTTCTGTTCCTGTTACAGGTGCATGTGACAGCATTGCAGCGATGAGTGGAATTTTAAAGAGGAAGTTTGAAGAAGTTGATGGCTCCTCACCTTGTTCCTCTGTGCGAGAATCAGACGATGACATTTCTAGCAGTGAAAGTGCTGACAGTGGTGATAGTGTCAATCCATCCACTTCTAATCATTTTACCCGTAAGTACTGAAGTTATGTATCTAAAGAATTCTTCCTGTTCCTCAAAATAAAATTTATGGTTAGATAAACATGATGATTTTAAATTGAACAGATGATAAAGTGGACTCTGTGGTGTTCAGTTTGTGGCTTGCTCAGAATGACTTAGCAAACTTGCACTGTTTTGCCTTCTTGTTAGCTACATAAAACTATATGTCACTGTAAAAATTTGAAGTCAGTTGGAAGCCCCTACCTATTAGCTATCTGAATTATGTAGCTGTTTGTAGTTAACATTGGGAATTGTTTTTAAGATATTTCAAACAGGTACTGTAGGGAAGGTTCTGTATTTTCCCCAGATAAGTGTAGTGCAGCTGTCAGCTGTCAGCAGTATTGTATTGGTGAGAGTTCTTCTCCAAAGAAAACAATAAGCTTTCTATTATTTGGAATTGAGGAACATTGTATATGGGACACATTATTGCAATAGTTTCTATTTTTCATGGTAGGGGAGGTTGTCTCTGTACTAGGCAACGGTTTTGTGTACAGATAAGAATTTCATTTTAAATTAGCAAAACTATGTGTGCAGTGTATATATCTAGGAAGAATGAATTTACAGTTTATATTTGTAGTTAATTATATTTGTTTGAGGTGGCTATACTGTTTTAGTAGTGATCTGCATGTGTTAAAAAGCAGGGGTTTGCCTCCTTCAACTCTGCATATATATCTCCCCACTGGAGTTAGTAGCTATAAAGCTGTTTTATTAAGACCATGGGCCAAGGACTAGGTGAGTCTCCTCGTCACTGCCCATACACAATGTGATCCTTGTATCTATATGGTCTAGACTGTGCCTAGAAATCATGTTTGTAGCATGTGATATGAATGTTTATATAACTGATTCGTCTATCAAATGCTGCTGTGCAGTTTAAGCTATGGTTTGGATGTGAGGGTCCAAATCATCTTTGCTCTAGTATGGAATACTCCTGTGCAAAGGGTTACACAGGCACAACTTTTCAAATCTGTTAATATGTAATAATCTTGATGTGGTGTATTATATCTAAGATGCAGTATTAGTAGGGGACCTATTTTATTAAAATGCCGCAAAGGAGTAGGTGACCCAGTAAATCTCTTTGGTAATATTAAGAAATAGCTTGGTGACAATATTATTCTGGTCTTTTAACTTTTGCATCTGTTTAAGGACTTAGATGATTATTCATCATAGACTGAAAGCAGTCCTTTTACATCAGTCATTGCCACCTGCATAGAAGACAGCAATTTTATTGTGAATACACAGATAATACAAAGAAGGCTCGTAATTCAGGGTTGAAACTCGGAAGTTGCAATACATGCGTGTAACAATAAGCTTTGATTGTAGTTGACACAATAAATAATTCAGGTTTTGAATAAAATCTTGAATAAAATCACCAACAATGCAGAAAAGGCAGAGGTCCTCAACACCTCCTTCACCTCTGTCTTTACCAACACTGTTGGGTCCCAGGCTTTGGGAACAGAATTGCCGATTGATCCAAACACCAACCCACCATCAGTGAAGGAAGAGTTAGTATATGAATTACTACAGGAGCTTGACCCCTAGAAATCTATGGCCCCTGACAACATCCACCCGAGGGTGTTGAGAGAGCTGGCTGACATTATTGCAAGGCCACTCTCCATAATCTTCGAGAAGTCATGGAGAACGGGGATGTCCCCGAGGACTGGAGGAAGGCAAATGTTACCCCTACCTACAAGAAGGGCTCGAGGGAGGATCTGGGTAACTGTAGGCCCATCAGCCTTACTTCAATCCCTGGGAAAGTTATGGAATGAATCCTCCTGGGGGCCATCACAAGTCAAATGAAGCAGATGATTGGGAAAAGCCAACATGGCTTCACCAAAGGCAGATTGTGCTTGACAAACCTGGTGGCCTTCTATGACAAAGTGACTTGCCTGGTTGACATGGGGCGGGCAGTGGACATTGTCTACCTAGACTTCTCCAAGGCCTTTGATATGGTCCCCCACAGTCTCCTGCTGGAGAAATTAATGCGTTATGGCCTAGACAAGTGGTCTGTGCAGTGGGTGGGGAATTAGCTGACAGGCTGCACCCAAAGGGTGGTGGTAAATAGCTCCTTTTCCAAGTGGCAACCTGTCACAAGCGGTGTCCCTCAGGGATCGCTGTTGGGCCCAATGTTATTCAATATCTTTATAAGTGATCTGGATAACAGCATCAAGTGTAGCCTGATGAAGTTCGCTGATGACACCAAATTGAGTGGGGAGGTAGGCACTCCAGAAGGGAGAGCTGCTCTGCAGGGAGATCTGGATAGGCTGGAAGAGTGGGCCAGCAAGAACCTTATGAATTTCAACAAGGACAAGTGTAAGGTCATGCACCTGGGAAAACATAATCTGGGAGCGCAGCACAGACTGGGATCCACCTGGCTGGAGAGCAGCTCTGTGGAAAGGGACCTGGGGGTCCTGGTGGACAGGAAGCTCAAAATGAGCGAACAGTGTGCTGCTGCGGCCAAGAAAGCCAACAGGATGCTGGGTTGCATCAAAAAGGGCATCACCAGCAGAGATAAAGAAATCATTATCCCGCTCTACTCAGTGCTTGTCAGGCCACACCTGGAGTCCTGTGTACATTTCTGGTCCCCGCTCTACAAAAAGGATGTGGACAGGCTGGAAGGGGTCCAGAGAAGGGCCACCAGGATGATCAAAGGACTGGGAAGCCTGGCATACGAGGACAGGCTGGGAGAACTAGGTTTGTTCAGCCTTGAGAAAAGGAGGCTCAGAGGGGATCTCGTCACCGTGTACCAGTACTTAACGGGGTAGCTACAAAGAAGATGGAGACTCCCTTTTTACACGGAGTCACATGGAGAGGACAAGGGGGAATGGACACAAGTTGCTCTTGGGGAGATTCCGATTGGACATGAGAGGGAAATTTTCCACATTGAGGACAGTCACCCATTGGAATAATCTCCCTGGGGAAGTGGTTGACTCGGCCACATTGGACACTTTCAAGAGTCAGCTGGACAGGGTGCTGGGCCATCTTGTCTGGACTCTGCTCTTCCCAGAAAGGTTGGACTAGATGATCCCTGAGATCCCTTCCAACCTGTGATTCTGTGATTTCAGTGTTATGATTAATGATCCATATAACTGAGATATTTGTGGCCAGAGTAGTAAATGTTCACCTGTGCGCACAATCTTGCACACACATATATAGAAATTGTACATTTCATATTTTTAAAATACATATGTATATCAGTTGGCAATACAGGAACAGAAAGATTAAATTGTTTGCATGTGCATTGGTACTACTTTTTAAAAAGTACTGTTTCCAATATAGCTGCAGCAGCCTAAATTCCAATAAATCAATACAGAATACTCCCGGTATTATATATGGCTAGTTTGGGAATAAAAAAATTGAAGAGGTGTCCTTGGTGCTGCATTTGAATAGGCAAAGTTCAAGGTCCTCAAGGAAAAGACTTCTGGAGACTAGTTTCTATGCCACTGGAATGTGGCATCTTTCAGTCTCTTTAACATTCTGCTTTGCTCTTACTGTAATGCAGCGTACTTGCAGGAGCTTGATAAAGGTGATAATTTTTTATTGGTAAGAAAATAGAGGATGTTGATGCTCAGATGAAGTATAGCATAGAAAGGTGGTTTTATCCCTACCTAATTATTTGCATCTTGCAGCCAGAGTCTCTTCCAGTGCACATGATTATTTTGTAACTTTACCAAGGACACTCCATGTTTCACATGATGGGGAAGTCAGATGTTGTTAATTTATTGTTAAAATACTGCAAGTGAGATTTTGCACCACCTTCTTCTTTCTTAATGTTAAAGCGTATCAGCCAGTTACATGTTTACACAATTGACGTCTACCAATTGAGCAGTATTAGAAAAATCACTTAGCTAGCCTTAGGCACTTCTGCTATATTTAAAAGCAACTCTGCACTAAAAAGGTGAGTCTTAATGATGATGTGTGATAGTAAAAGTATGTGTTTGCAATAAAAATTCATCATATTTATATTTAAGATAAATACATAGGAGTGAAGATACTTATCAAATGCTGAAAAATATTTTTAACTTGATAACTGACTACCTCTAGAAAAAAGAGGGGGTTTGTTGAGATTGAATTTTAATTTTGTTTTATCCTTCTCATATTTTCTTGAGTCACCATATGCTTTGATTCTGGAAAGAATGATGTAATTGGACAGTTCCTGAACTTTTTATACATGCAGGATTTGTTTATATTTTGGTTTGTATCAGTTGGCTGACATCAGTTGTGTGTGATGTTGGATGCTCTTCAGGACAGGAGCACTTTTCTTTGTATGTACTTAGAGTTGTGGTTTGTTTTTTTTAAACTACTAGATTATTTATACAATATTATTTGAAAACGTGTATTTTGAATTCTAGGAAGTGATAAAAAATGAACTGATCTTACAGAGGTACTTGGGCCCTGTCTTGTCAAAGCAGAATATGTGGAAATTGTCAATGTTCATATCGCATGAATCATAGAACCATAGAATGGTTTGGGTTGTAAGGGGCCTTTAAAGGTCATCTAGTCCCAACTCCCCTGCACTGGGCAGGGCATCAACTAGATCAGGTTGCTCAGAGTCCCATCCAACCTGACCTTGAATGTTTCTAGGGATGGGGCATCTACCACCTCTCTGGGTGACCTGTTCCAGAGTTTCACCACTCTCATTGTAAAACATTTTTTCCTTATATCCAGTCTAAATCTACCCTCCTTTAGTTTAAAACCATTACCTCTTGTCCTGTCACAATAGGCCTTGCTAAAGAGGTTGCCCCCATCCTGCCGCTCTCTAAGTGCTGAAAAGCTGCAATAAGGTCCCCCCACAGCCTTCTCTTCTCCAGGCTGAACAACCCAACTCTCTCAGCCTGTCCTTGTAGAAGAGGTGCTCCAGCCCTTGGATAATTTTTGTGGCCTCCTCTGGACCCGCTCCAACAGTTCCATGTCCTCCTTGTGCTGAGGGCTCCAGAGCTGGATGCTGTACTCCAGGTGGGGTCCACCAGAGCGGAATAGAGGGGCAGAATCACTTCCCCCAACCTGCTGGCCACGCTTCTTTTGATGCAGCCCAGGATACGGTTGGCCTTCTGGGCTGCAAGCGCACATTGTTGGCTCATGTCTGGCTTTTTGTCCACCAGTACCCCCAAATCCTTCTCTGTGGGGCTGTTCTCAATCCCTTCATTCCCTAGCCTGTATCAATACTGGGGGTTGCCCAGACCTAGGCGCAGGAGCTTGCACTTGGCCTTGTTGAACCTCATGAGGTTCGCATGGGCCCACCACTCCAGCTTGTCTAGGTCTCTTTGGATGACATCCCATCCTTCTGGCGTGTCAGCTGCACCGCTCAGCTTGGTGTCATCTGCAAACTTGCTGAGGGTGCACTCAATGCCACTATGTCATTGATGAAAATATTCAACAGTACTGGTCCCCGTATGGACCCTTGAGGGATGCCACTCGTCGCTGGTCTCCATCTGGACATTGACCACTACCCTCTGAATGCAACCATCCAACCAATTCGTTATCCACCGAACAGTCCACCCGTCAAATCTGTTTCTCCTTAGTTTAGAGAGAAGGATGCTGTGGGGGACCGTGTCAAAGGCCTTACAGAAGTCCATATAGATGATATCCATAGCTCTTCCCTTGTCCACTGATGTAGTCTCTCCATCATAGGAGGCCACTAGGTTGGTCAGGCAGGACTTGCCCTTGGTGAAGCCTCTCTGGCTGCCTCGAATCACCTCCCTGTCCTCCATGTGCCTTAGCATAGCTTCTAGGAGGATCTGTTCCATGATCTTCCCAGGCACAGAGGTGTCAGCCAGTCCCAGACTGACAGGTCAGTAGTTCCCTGGGTCCTCCTTTCTACGCTTTTTGAAGATGGGCACAATGTTTCCCTTCTTCCAGTCCCCAGGGACTTCACCTGACTGCCATGACTTTTCAAATATCATGGAGAGTGACTTGGCAACTACATCAGCCAATTCCCTCAGGACTCTGCGAGGCAGCTCGTCAGGTCCCATAGACTTGTGTATGTCCAGCTCCTCAGGCGGTCATGAACCTGATCTTCCCTTACAGTGGGGGTGACTTTATCCCCCTGGCCTCCATCCTGTAGTCCATTGACTTGGGAGGGGTGAGGAGAGAGGTTACCAGTGAAGACTGAGTCAAAAAAATTGTTGAGTACCTCAGCCTTCTCCTCGTCTTACAAGTGAATACAGGTGTCTTACACAGCTAAGTGATGCTCACTTGAAAACTACATGCAGATGTGTTGTACAGTAACAAAACTGTTAACAGTGTACCTTGAAAGATGCTCTGTTTATTCTTTAAACACGTTAATCTCCCAAAGTAAAAGGTAAGACCTCTCCTGTGTTGAATATTTGAATCTGTACTTTTAAGGGCATATGGAAAGGAAGAGTTCTCTGAGACTTTTTCAATAAACAGACTGAAAAGAGAGAGTGCAGAAGAAAGGCTGGCCAGATTCCTTTCCTCTGTTACATGCTTGAGCACATCCTTGATGGAGCTTATCTTTCTAAGCCATTTCCTGCCACTTGGTACCATTTTCTTTTCTCTTTTGTGAGACACTGTCAGATCCTGTGTACTGTCTTCCTTCTGGTCTGTTTTCATATAAGTAAATCTGAAGTTCAGTATGAACTCCTTTTACTGACTTGAAATGTGTGGGTTGTGGGTTACCTGTACTCAACACCAAGATCTGTATGTTAATTCTTTAACTGAGCTTTAAAAAAAGCCTAACATGGCCCTCTAAGTCTTATTTTTCCTTTCTAATTGATTTGACAAAGAGATAATTTTTTAATCACTTGTAGCTACAACTTGTTCAGTGCTTCAGCAAGCAGGCAGTTTGCGTATAAATCAATCTAGAATAGCTGATGCATCTCAGTATTTACACAACCCTTGAAATAATATGCTTTGGGTCAGATAAATAAGAACTTTTCAGCTATCCTGCTCCATTAGCCTTAAAGGTCAGTTTAGTCTGCCAGCTAAATGAGGCACATGCTACTGGGGATCATTCAGGTGGGGCAGAACCACCAGAAGATAGCTTTGATCTCAACAATTAACCCTGTAGTGTGATGGCAGAAAATACATGACTGAGATGTCAATAAGTGGTACCCGTTGTAACTATTACAGAGGGGTAAGTGCAGAGTTTCTTTAACAATACAGCCATTGAAATAAATGAAGACAGCAACAACAACAACAAAAGAACCAACACCAAACCTGAAAACCCCAAAACAACAGCCCCCCAAAAGTCTAAAAACAAATAACCAAAACCCCAAAACAAAACCCAAAACCCTAGTCTAAGTTTCAGGCATCTTTTTCTGAGTCAGGAAGTGAAATTACAGTCTATAAAGCATAGGCAACTGTTACCAGAATCATAACCAAAAAGTAAGTGTAGTATTTTCTTGGTCAGGTATGTGTATATATATATTTGCACATATTAAAAATCTCTTATCAAATGGTGATGGAGAGTGCCTTCATTGCCATTGGCAGATATACTCCCTACCATCTTTTTAACTTATTTTTCTCACTCTATTGAGGACATTTCAGTTTGATTCAGCAAGCCATTAGTCACACTGCAGATTTGCCTTAATGGATGCCAAAGTGTGTTACTAACCAGTCCACGTACCTGTCCCATTTCATGGCCCCTACTCCATATCAGAAAGAGGGATGTTCAGCTTCAAGTAGCAGTCTAAGCATGCATATACAGTATTAGTCAAGACTAAGAATATTTTTTCCCTTTGCCCTTAGAGGTACATGGAATTCAAGGTGGGAGCACACCTGATGCTTGATCTATTTTTATAATTTTTTTAAAAATATGCAAATTTAAGTTGCAGAATTACATGCAACTGAAAGACCTGGGAAGATCTCATCAAGTTCTGTCTTTTGAACTTTGGTGCTGGTAAAAACTCCCCAAACCGCATTAATCACAGCCTCGTCTCTTAAGAAATCTACTTTGAGTAACTGCTGCTTTCCTCTGCCATTTCAGCTCAAGTGCAGTGTAGCTGAAACTTTCAGAGTAATGCCTTTATTGCAGAGGCTTCTCTTCTTCCCCTGCAGAGGCAGGTGAAATCTCCAGTACCAGCTCATATGACAAGGTGGTCATCAGGAGGTAGAACCGTTGCGCAGTCTAGTTGATATACTCCATCAGTTAGCTGTAGCTTGCCATTGACATTGCCACTGTCTTTAGCAATGTGGTGCTGCAGCCAGCTGTAATCATCGGTCCTGTCATTCTGCTAATTAGGGTACTGTGTTTAGGAGTATTGGGTGCCTTAGGTTCATTATGGAAGTGGCTGGTCAGTAAGGGTTCTGAGACAACCTTTCGGTCTCTAAATGCTGTTGCCATCTTTTGGTTTTACCATTAAAGATAAGGAGGAATTTGAAAATACAAATACATGCCCACTGCACTTCTTTCCACATGCCCTTAAAAGTCTTGTTTTGAATATTCTAGAGTTGCTAATGTGTTGAGATTGTCTCATCTGTGTGGCCATGCAGAACTTGGAAGAAGGTATCAAATCTTTTGAAATCCTTAGGAAGGTCTAGCTTCTCTTAAGTTATCTTTATGTGAAGGATAAAGTTTTATTTGCTGTGAGGTCAATAGCACAAGGCATTACCTGAGTTTTGAGCTTAAGCTGTGTGTTTAATTGCTGGTTAATGATAGAAATCTAAATGAGTTAAAGTGGTGATGCTGACTTATTATGGGAAAACACTTAGAAGGTGTAGCTAAATGCAGGCATTCTTTTTTTCGTGGCATCTTGCAGTTATTTATATTGCTTACAACCTGGCTTGGAATTCACTTGTTAGTGAGGAATATGTTCTTGTCGTCATTTGTTGACTCGTGTTATGAAATGCAAAACAGGTTGAGAGACTGATTTTAAAATAAGTTGGCTTATCTGGGCAAGAAATGCAAAGAAGTTCAATTAAATATATTTAAATGTCTTTGCTCAAATACTCATACAGAATGACAGGGCAGGGTATGCTGTGACAGGATCTTGCCTGCTGTCTTTCATCTAGAGTAAAGACTGCTGTAGAGGGAGTTTTAAAAAAAATGTTAAGGGGGGTTTGGAGGTAGGCTCCCACTGGTTTTTAGAAGGATTTGTGCAGCTAATTCTATTTCTTTATCTTTGAAAAGTTTGCTCTATAAATTACTGCATTTCATAGACTATATAAACAGAGGGTCAGTTTTGCCTTACATTACGTTTTTGTTGGCTTAGACAACATGTAAAGAAAAATTTTTTGTTGAAGATGTTCATGACATATGCAAAGTATGTTTGCAAATGGAAAGTCACGGGCAGCTAAATGGGTAGCTGTATTTGTATCAAATGGCTGTTCACAGAAGTAACCCATAAGATGGAACAAAGAATTGCCTGTAGTGTTTTAGGAGAGTTCAGCAAATATAGTTGTTACACATGGGTGTTCCTGCAAGGACCCATGGTAGTGGTTTTCCTCCTTACACTGTTCGAAGCTGGGGCCAAGGTCAGAAATAATAATCTACAAAACAGAAGCTGGCATTTGGAGTAAATGGTGAGGCAGAGAGCAGTTACCTGTCTCCCCTTCTCCCTGCGGGCTGATTTTATTTGCAGAATGGAGAAACTGGACTAGTATGATGAAAGTCACACAGAAGCATTCTGGAGATAGAGTGTGCTGAGGAAGTAAACTTAAAGCTTTCACTGAAATTTTAGCAGTAGATTTCCATCTTTCAGCATGCATCCCAAGAATTTAACATTTCTGAGATTTTTAGACAAAACCCTGACAATGAGGTAAAATGTTTAACTAGAGCACAAATGAAAAACCTCTCCTATTCATGTCAAACTTGTCTGTGAGCTAGTATTTTTCAAAAATCTTTTCAAATGTGACATCAATAAATGTCGCATTAGGCAAGTATTGCCACTGAGCCCCTCCTGTGAGGTGAATTTAGCTTTGGTGCTTCACTTGCAAAGAAAGTACCAGGAGGATGGAGCAAAGAAATGCTACTAGTGTAGGTGTTGCCGTTCCACAGCGTTGTCCCTGTCCTAATTTCCACTACTCAATTTACACCTTTCTGAGTATGCAGTTTCGTTCAAGACTTCCAGGTTCAAATGTATTTCAGAAAAATGCCTCCCTGCCCTCAAGCCCACATGTTTCTGTGGAAGGGTATACTGTATGTCACAGCATTTCCTCTTCATGTGCACTTCTAGCATGTAAGAAAAGTGTTTCGTCATTAAGGGTTTACAGTTTGTAAATGTAGTGTATGGAAACTTGTAGAAAAGTATCTTTTGGGAGGCAGTGGGATGGAAGGAGAGGTAGGAGACAGAGGTAGAAGCAATTTCTGGAATATGACCTTTTCCCAAGTTTTTGTTTTGTATGAAGATAGCGAAGCAAGCTGGCTTTTATAAATGATGTTCTGACCTGGATTACCATGATGGATTAGGCATTGCTGCTCTGTGGTGTTAGACTTGATGAAACACTACGTGGGAAAGCCATGGAGCAGGTGGAGAATAGTGTTAATCCTTCTTGCCATAGTGGTTTATATGGCACTAAGAGTATGTAAAAAGCAGACAAATGGGTGGTAGAGTATAAGAAAAGCAGCATTTCCTCCGATCTGAGATAGAGCTTTAATCCAAAAGGCTGCTTCATAAATGTTTTTTCCAGCCTTTTGAAATTTTCATGTGCCTAAGATATTTCTGTGCTGGTGACAATGAATTACTTTGCCCTCATTGATGCAAGAGTGCTAGTAATCTACCGGGTAGCCATATGGTTCACATTTATTTTAATGTGGCTTTGACATGAGGAGAATAGCTGAGACAGCAGAAGAAAGTGCTTATGTCTTGGCCTTCAGCCAGAACTGAGATTATTTATGTTTTGTAATCAAAGAACTACCAGTTTTCTCAGTAAAAAATATTTGAAAAACATGACGGGCTTAAGATGTCAGTCCTATCAGGATTTTGTAGAACTAGGAAGTAGGCTTTGCATTTTATAGACTGATACAGCTGCAGCGGGATCTCTTCCCAGGTGGGGGGGGCGTCTGGATTCTGTTTTGGCCTGCTAAACACGCAGAAGGAAATGCTCTTTCTCTGGTTTCACACTGCTGCGGCTCCACAGCCCAGAGAGCTAAATGAGGATGTTCAAAGGCGAACAAGAAGTGCAGATGTATAGTATGTGATACATATAGATTACATGTATGCGAGAGCAGTTCAGGAAAACTTTGTTTCAGTCTGCCAGCACATTGTTGCTGTTGCTTGCCTATTTAATCAGTTAGAATTTATTCATAAATAAATGGCAGTGAATTGTTTCTCATAAGGATACACTGGACCACTAGTGTAAATATTGGGTTTTCCCTTTGGAAAATTACTTTTCTTGGGATTTGGGAGTTGGATGGGCCCATGTTGACATCTGTTACCAAGACATGACAAATATATTATAAATACATATGATAAAACCTGAATTTTTCGAATGTGGAAAGATTTGGGGGGTTGTGCTTTGATTTTTCACAAATTCGCAAATAGATAAATAATGGTTATTCTCAGAGGAGAGGAGAAAGCAGAAGATGCAGCTTGAGGTGGAGAAGGAAGGGGCACTAGAAGGAGCTGCAGAACTCCATACCAACTGTGGGAGAAGGCAGTGGCTGGGGATGGTGGGTACAGATGGCACCCGCCAGTGCCTTCCCCCGACGCCTCTCTGGGCTGTGGGCACTCCTAGCTTGGTTGGTGTCCGTGGGTGGGAAGGGCTAGCAGATAAACGGCCCCATGTGCCGAGGTCAGTAGAAACCTCCTCTGCTTCCAGCTTTCCACTCTATACTTTGAAAATACCTTGGAATGGGGTAGGGAAAAGAAAGAAGAGCGCACAATTTCAGAACTTAGAGAGCTGCTGATACATACCTTTGAAAAACCTGTGGAAAATGAGCTAGTAATAAAAGCCTTCAGTCTCCCAATAATACATAAAATGAAAAATAAATTTTACTTGCAGTACAGAAGGTAAGTGCAAAAAATCTTATAATGATGCGCCTGTTGGTAGGAATAAGGTGGTGGCAACCATTATTTAAAACTAACTTAGCAGGACTTGGTGGTTTCTTCCATATAACTACACCACTAAGGAGACAGTCTCTAACCAGAGTGTTCTAGTTACATTAAAATATATTATGAAAATATTGACACTGGTTTGTTACAAGTCTGTGTTGCTACATCTTTCTTCACCCTTGTCTATTCACACATTACTCTAGACATATATTTAAACTTTTCTGCCATATAAATAGCTTAATTATCTTTTATTAACTGTTGATGAACAAAGGCCCTGCTTTATTCTCTAACCTCATGCAACTTGAATGGCTCTGATTTTTTTTCTTTTGCCTTCTTCGTCTTTTTCCAAACCCAGAAAGTATTTCCTCACTTGCTATGTTTGGTGACAGAAGTCCAGCACAGGTCAATGCTTTGTACAACACACTTCAGCCAGGATGAATCTGACAGGGAAGTTTTATTGTCAGACTGCTATTCCTAATATTTGCCCTTCTCCCATTAATCGTCATTGTGATTGAGATTTATGTGACACAGCAGCCAAAGCGAGAAAGAACGCAGCCATAGAAGCTATTTTACAGAACAGTTTTATTTTTCAGGCTATTGTTATTTTCATGAAAGCTGTATTGGTTTTTACATTGATACATTCTTCTGTTTTGACTTTAAAGTTTCATTTTTAGAGTATCTTTGAAAAATGAATTAGTGGGGCCTCCTATTTCGTGCAGACATATGGGACACCCTGTGTCTGGAAAAATCCATGTAATGCACTTGATGAAGTACCTGTAAGCTTGAAAAAAAATATAAGGAACACTTAGTCTTTCTGGAAGAGGTTCCATAAACCATCTTGTCTGCCATTACTGTTAGCCACTGGGTGATAAAAATTGTACTTTTTGGTTTGATGGATAAAATCTTACCACTTCAAATCACAACCATTTTAATAACAATTATGGTAATAAAAGTTATGACTTAGTGTCCCAATGTAGGAGGTGGTCCTCAACTATGTGTATAATTTACCACGTACGGGAACAACCATAATGATGTTTGTGTGTTTAGTCTATTTTTAATCTTATGACAATTGATCTCCCCTGTGTTTTGTAAACCACAGATTGGGCAAGACAGATTTACCGAGTCAGTGCTTAATCTGTGTAATCTGGAGGGTGGTGGTGTGGGAGGGTGGTAATATGTAGAAAAGGGTTGTCTTGAATTAGATAAAGCTTGTTTCATGTCACTGTGCAGCCTTGTGAATAAATCACTGAAATCTCAATTTCTTGAATGACTGCTGAACAGTTATCTCTGTTCTCTAGTACAGTCGATGACTGAAAAATGACCTTACTGAAATATTGAAAACCGAAGAGCTATAATAAAAAAACTTTATATTTAGCATTTCGGCATTACACCATTCTGCAGGTCTCTGGCTCACCGTACACGTGTTCTTAAATCTTTGAAACCTTAAGAGATTCCGTTAGGTTCAATAGCCAGAGAAGAGCGTAAACTAGGCATCGTGCGCAAAGAGAAATGGCAGAAATATCATATGTAGTCATGAAATAAATGATAACTGCTGTGGATAAAGAGAATCGTTATGAGGGAGAGAGATTAATAACTGAGAAAAAGATTAATAAACGCATCCTATTGTGTATGTGTGCAGGCATGAACAAAGGTAGCAAAAGGGTAAGCACGGAGAGCAGAGTGTGTTTCCAGGTTGTGTTAACCATGCTCGGGCTAAACAGTTGTTTGCTATTAAAAGTTTTCCTATAGCTCTTTTGGCATCACCTTTAGGATATTTGTTTACAGACAGTTGCCAGTTTAGCCATAAGTGGTCTGCAGTGCAGATGACCTGTGCTGTGGCTGTTAGCTCGGGTCAGGTGCTGCATGGATGGGGCTGTGCTGTGTCCAAATACAGCCCTGAATCTGCAGCAGCTGCTTTTGCATGGCAAGGAGCAGATAAGCCTACAGGACCTGACTTGACGCCGTGAGGAGGCAGGCCAGCTGCAAGCAGGTTGTTAACTTGGGCTCTGCCCTGCTAAACCCAGAAACTGAGCCACTCAAATGTCACGTGCCAAAATTCAAAATTTCAGCAGTTGATATTATTTCAGATGAGGAATTCTGACAGGCCTGTTTGAAGATATCTGTGTCTGAAGACCTTGTTCAGATATAGTGACCTTTTCTAAGAGATAGTTCTGTAGCGGTAATTACATTCTTATTGGTATCATCTTTCCCTCTGATAATAGATATATTTTACACATTACAGGAGTTATGTATCTGTCAAAAATATTTAGTTCCATATAATCTTGAAATATGGAACTAAAAATTATATTAATTGTTTAAATACATGAGGATGGAGTATTTTTTTCATGCCATGGAATATATCAAACTTTTATTATATAAATGTATTAAAGATCATGTGTGATCCATAGGACAGTTTTAGGTGATGGTGAATATTCCTGTTCCCTCTGGCATCCTTGCTTGCCATGAACTGCTAGACCCAAGATGGTGTCACTCATTATCAAAAACCACCTTCGAGTTCCCGTTCACAGTGTGTGTCCAGCAGCTGCTAAAACAACACATCTCTGCCTAGCAGACTCTGCCTGGAGTCAGTATCACCCTTTCTGTGCAGAGCAGATGATAGTGGCATCCACTGATACCTTGTTGCACAGGCAGATGGTGTGTAAATACTTTTTTGAGACCAGCCAAGCAAGGAAGCCCTTACTAGGTCTCTTGTGGAAAAGTGTGATGTTTACACTCTCTTTGGATAAATTTTTAGGTTATGAGCTTTTGTTTCCCTGCAAAACCTTTGAAACTGACTCCAGAGAGGCATGCAAGCCTTGCACAGTCTGTGTCCCTCATTCCGAAAAGAGCTTACTAATTGATTAACGTCAGTAAATTTTGTCTGGGCATATGTTCATGCTTTCCGATATATCAGAAAATATGTATTTTGTATGTCCTTCTGCTCTGTCTTGATTTAAGCAGTATCTTTAGCAGTAATTACAACCAATTTGAATGTACTATTTAAGGTACAGTGCATGCAAAATAACATACGTCCTGGCTTTTGATAAGATGATCTGGGAATCTGAGTTCTGGTTGGCTTGAAGCAAAAGGGCTGAATGAGTTATAGAGCACTTTGTCCCTGATGTTGGAAGATGTTCAACATTTCTTCAATATCTAATAATAATTTTTTCTGAGGTCACATTAAGGCAGCCCCTCTGCTCAGAGATTTTAGGAAGTATAGCAGAGCAAGAACATAGTGCCTTTGCGGTGCCGACTGTGCTTCCTTTCGTGTCCTTGGTTACTGAGGCAGTCACAATTCTCCAGTCTGCTCACTGACATCTTCACTCTATGCTTTGGGATAATCAAATAAAATCCTGTAATCTTTTGCAGTTCCTGCCTGATCTGTTCTTGTAAACAACATTCTCATAAATATTAATATATTCTGACTACTTCCTAGCAGTAGCATAGAAGAGATGACTACAGAGTTATTCACAGAGCCTTAGCTCTTCCCTTTAATGAGCTCTTGGGTGAAACTGAAGCAAACCCCAAAGATAGGATGCGTTTCAAAAAAAAAAAAAAAGTGTAATCTGAAGGCTCTAAATGTTTACATGCTTGTTTACTTATACAGATTATCATATAATTTGCCTGACTCAGAACTATAACATTAATAAATAAAGCCATGAACCTCAATGACATTTACAACAAATGCGTGTCAGCTCTCATGCTGTCTTCAATACAGTTTATGCAACTGTGCTGGATTTAAAGTGCTGGTGGTGTTGCAGTTACAGTATGCCAGCATTTTCTGGAAGTTCAGCTTAATTCTATTTTAGCACAGGGTTTTGTCAGTGATATATTAAAAAACCACAAACAACTTCGATGGTGTGGCATTGATAATTTAATTACTAAAAGTGATAAGAACTAGAAAAAAGTTTAAAAAATGCATTAATGGGTACTTTAAGACAGGTCATGACAACAACAGCCTTACAGAGAGAGGCACCTGACCAACCTTTTAGGCATAAATGTACAGCAATGTATGAAATTCATGTTCTAAATTTTGATAGCACACACATGGACACCCTCACCCCTCCCCCAAAATCCACATAGTGGGAAAGCTCATTCATGTAATCTAGTTTTTATCATAGGTTACATTCTTCTTTTCAGCTGGAAATAATTAGATTGCAAAGGCTTCTGCCTAGCTTCATTTAACTATTAATATTAATGTGTCGTGTGTGAATAAAACTTAAGGTTGATCTATAGAAGGTAGTATGATTCTTTGTGCATAGAAAGTAGTATGAAAGTAGTATCTCTTCCATAAAGAGATTGACAGATGTAAAAGAATGGAAGCATTTTTATTGCATCATTTGGTATTCCTGCCAGTAAGCAGCCACGTCAGGAGTTCCGTAGCTGAGGTCTAAAATGAATTACTATAAATGTAGACCTTATGTGGTAGATATTGAAGTTTACAGATGAAAATTCAAAGGCCTTCGCTAGCTTGTGCGATTTACAGACACAATTACCTTCTATTTCCTCCTGAAGCGCATAATAACGTTCTATCTTTTCTTTCCTTTAATGTTTTACTGTAGTTTTAACTCTCATTCCATTTGTGGCTGGTCCTTTTACTTGGTAAAAAAGCTGCTTCCCCTTCAGTATATTTGTTCAGTTTATGTGTATAATAAACCATAGTTTAAGCTGCTTATTAGTATTTAGGAAAAATAATACTATTTCAATATTTTACTGAGCCCTAAATAGTTTTATGATTATGTCAGTAGGTCTGTAATTTGGTTACAGGACTATATTTTCTGATATACTTGTTTTTTATATAGTTAGGTAGATGATGCTATTTTTCTGGACTGAATTACTCCATGTAAAAGTTTGGGGTTTTTACATTTGTGGTGGTTAACATTTCACTGCATAATAATATTAGAGAATGAGCTATGTTTTAACTGCGACAATAAACCAGACCTGGTACAAAACCGAGGCTGAAGGCCACGTGCTTCCAATCTCTAGAGACGGCGCAATTTTAGATTAGCAGTGTAAGTCATGTTGCTCTTACTGCTTTTATAGAATGGTTCCAAGCCTTTCAGGAGTGGTCAGGCACCTTCTAAATCATTTTACTGCCTGAATTCTGGCACTTAGGTCTCTCATGCACACCTGCCCGGTTGTTGCCTATAAACTGTAAACTGCAGTGGAACGAATTATTTTCTACATTTTCAACAACCTGTTGCCATTTTGCAATAAATCAAATAAATCAGGCTGTTCGTCTTAAAAATCAAGGAGTGTCCCTTAGCTTCCTCTAACATTCGTGTCTCTTGGTTTTTTTTTTAATTTATTTTATTTTTTTTTATTTTGCTCTAAAAGCTCACCACTGTTACCAGTGAGAAACCGATAGATCAGTATCATTGGAAGGAGTTACTAAATATCTGTAGAAAAAAGAACAATATCTAACAGTTAAAATTTGGCATTTATTTTTAAATCCATTTCGTTTGATACTGCATATATATGTAAGAAAAACTGAGCATGAGCGTGAGGGGAATCAGAAGAGAAATAGGAAAGACTAGATTTAATTTTTTTGTCAAAATTCTACACGTTAGAATATATATATGTACATACACATGCATGTATGTGGTGCTTGGCGGCAGAAAGGATGAAGGTAAAGAAAAAGGAAGTGGTTCTGATTGTCAGTCAGCATTATTCCTATATTAATCTCTGATGATGACAATATGAATTTCTGAGACGATCTGAAACACTAAATATAGTGCCTTTATAGTTTTTCTAACACTAATTTCTCACATTTTGGATTAGAATAGATAGGAATCGTTTCTGCCAGTGTGATTCAGTGCTTTAAAGATGTAGTTATACATCTCTACAGCTAAGCCTTGCTGACAGAATAGTAACGGTGTATATAGACCTCTGAGGGAGGTGGGTCTCCTGGTCTCACTGCTGTCATATGCGACGTTGTTTTGTTCGCAGGGTTTTGAAGAGGAGCAAGTCAGTGGATCACTGTCTCTGAGGTGACACTGTGAAAGAAGTTCCTTTTGCTGGGATTTATTTGCTTCCTTGGTAAAAGGATAAAACATTTTCATAATGCTATGGGAAAACACAACTCTCCTGGCCAAGAATTTCTCTTCTAAAGTAGACAATAGTGTTCATGATTGCAGTGGTGTGTAATGACTTCTAGGTTTGCATATATGGTAAATACTTCTAATATTATCTCCTCATTTAGACTGCACACATCTGAGCTTTAGTGTGTACATAGGTATTGTTAAGGTAAATGTAACTATGCAAGTGACGCATGTGCTATCTCACTGCAAGTTATCATTCATTTGTAATCTGCATCTGTTCTAGCCTCTTCAATCCTGAAGAGAGAGAAGCGGAAGAGAACAAAAAATGTCCATTTTAACTGTGTTACTGTGTATTACTTCACGAGAAGGCAAGGCTTCACCAGCGTTCCCAGCCAAGGGGGAAGCACGCTGGGAATGTCTACTCGCCACAACAGCGTGCGCCAATACACACTGGGAGAGTTTGCGATGGAACAGGAGAGGCTTCACCGAGAGATGTTAAGAGAGCATCTAAGGGAGGAGAAACTCAATTCTCTAAAATTAAAGGTAAAAATTATTCAAGATTTTGATCCCTGCCTTATTTATTTAAATGAGCAGTGTCAGAGCTATATGGGCCTGATGTGTGTGTTCTAAACAAAGCCATTTCCTTTCCATCATTCCATTTTCAATCGAAACAACGTCGGTTTTATCTTTTTTTATTTTACTGAAGTCATATTTTTGTTTGGTTATTACCAAGTGGTGCCATAGCTCTTTTTGATGTGTACCTCAAAGTACTTTAAAGGGACGTTATTGTTTACTCTCTGTTTTCTACAGAGAGGAGAACAAAGGCAGAGGGTGGTAGAAGTTAGCCTTGAACTGGGTGTCCAGCAGAAGTCTGGAAGTGCCTGGAAGAGAATGAGTCTTCTGAGCCCTTGTACAGTGCCCTGTTAGACAAGGGAATGGTAACACCCTAAGTACAGAAGGTGAAACAGCTTATTTTCTTGGCCAACTTGAGTGAATTTGGCAAGAAGTAAGAAACAGTAATACTAAAAACATTTTCTTTTTTCAGTGTACTAATGTCTACAATCGTATGTCTTTAATGTTTCACCAAAGGATGTCTGTGTTAAAGAAGAAATGTGTCAGAACTATGGGATAAATCAGTTTAGCTGGTCAGAAAAATCTTGGCTACAGTTTTGAAGGTATCTTTAAATATAGGAGAGGAAAGAAACTGTACTTGAGAATAGAGAAGGGGTTTGTGTTCTTGGAAGTGTCCCTTCTGCCTCTTTAAAACTGGTGGCAAACTTCAGGTTTTGCTTTGTTTTTGTAGTGGATGAAACACTTCCTGTATAATGGCTTGTGATATATGTATTTGGGGCTCTTTTTCAGATGAATCCTCTAATTCAAAGTGAACAATATTTAGAATTGTAACCGAACTGCTGTGCTCCATAGCCCCTTCTTCTGTGATATATTTGTTTCAGATATTACTACAGTTGTCCAGAGTAAACTGGCACCCTCCAAATTTAAGAAATGCCTTTTAGCATTTTTCTCATAGAATGTACTACATTCATGAGTTCTGTCTCTGAACTCTTGAAGAAGTGTGCATGACCCTTATTATAATAGTTATTTCAGTCTCCTAATAGTTTTTTATTTGAATAGCTAAATAGATTCTTAAATAGTTCATAAAATTTGATCTATCATAATGAAAACAAACGAACATAAAACCCCTCAGGACAAAGGCAAATTAAAAATGGGTATTTGGACAGGTTTGAAACCAAAGGCTAGAGTGTTAGTGACTTACCACTAGGTAGAGATGATACCTCTCAACATCTCGCATCACAAGATCTTCAGAGCATCAAATGCGAGTTGAGCTGTGTCAGTGTACCCAGTGTCTGTGTTAGATCCCTTGGCTGGCCTCCAGGAATCAGCTCAAAGAGAGGACTTCCCAGTGGAGTGAGTCACGAATAGTAAGGCATGCAAATATTTCATTTTTCCCTTTCTTTTTGTAGCTAGAAAGTAAATCAAGAAAAATCACAGATCCTATTTACCTCTAAAGATTGGATGAGGCCTTTTAGCCTTCATCTGTATGAGTAGAGCTTGGCTCTTTGTGCTTTCTTAATTCTTCTCTTGGCTGGGATGGACCTCCTTTCTTCATTAACTTCACTCCAGCCCACTTTTTTGGGGCCATAGACTACTTTCTGCTCCTCTTCCAAATACGTGTTCTTCCATCTCCCCAGTCACTTGAGTGGATGATAATCTTTACTGTGACTGTTAAGTTCATGCAAAGCCTCTTCACCTGAGAAAACATTATGAGTAAGCACAATAAATTAGCTGGAAGTGTCGTTATAGCTTACTCATAATATCTCCTCAAATTAAGATCTATTAAAACAGTGAGCATGACCCTAATGATGTTAAGGCTCCTGGGTCTGTGGACACAGTTGGTTTCCTCTGTGGGAAATTGTAAGGAATAATTTCCAGCTAGGGCAAGCAAAGATGTGTCTAACCTAAATTTCTCACATTTTACAGAGCTGGAGTGAATTTCACCCAAAGGCTTCACATATTCATTGGCCCTTGCCTTGTTCTGTTGTTATGACAATGACCTTTAGCTTTATGAGTGAAATTTTACCCATCTACATATCAAGTTTAATTCAGATGAGCAATATTATGACAATCAAGAGCACGTAATGTTCCCCTGAAGTTGTGTATTGGAAAATGTATTTGATGATCCTTGATAATCTTCTTCCCTCCATAGTTATCCAATTACTTGTTTGAGAAATGTTCAGATCTTTCATTTTATTAATTCATTTGTTAATTCATTTAATTTCATTAATTCATTGAGAAAAAAAAAAAATCAGAGGCAACAACATGGAAGTCATCCAGCAAAGCAGTCAGGAGCTAAGGTGCTTTGAAATGACAGACTGCTGTCTAATCCCACTTGATGCCCAGGCACTTGAATTTACAGCCCCCGCTGGGTGCATACAGTATTCGGCACGTGACTGGGGTCCATTCCTTAATGCTCCACCGCTGTGTAGCAAAGCAGTTAAGACCTGCAGGAGGAGGAGGAGAAATACATGGCAGATTTGCTATGGTTCTATGGGTCCCTTTGTATGCTGAGCGCTACAGCATTCACCTCATGGGTAAGAGCCCTGAAACTTAAGTTTTATTAAATAGTAATTGAATAAATGACTAAAATGATTACAGAAGCAGGGATTAGAATTCTTCCCCTTCCCCAGTTTCAGACTTAAATTCTGATAGGCAGTTAAATAACAGTGATCTGCTTAAGGAGTGTTTTGAGCCTTGTGTATTTAAAACTAGAGAAATCAGAAGTCTTAGGTAGGTCAGTCTCCTATTATACTAAAAAAAAAAGAAAGCAAATAAACATAAATACACTATACTGAGTTGTACCTAGCTAACAAAAATTGAAAAATATAAAAAAATCAAGGATGCCATTCCGGATTTGAACATTCAGTTCAATGTTCAAATTGTACAGTGGCGTATTCCGTCCCACTGGCTTCAGACAGCTAATTCAAGATCCATTTAATTACTCTGTGGATTTACCTGTGTCTCACCGTAGATTATACAGAAAAAGGATGACTTCTAAT
The DNA here is from genome assembly GCF_949628215.1 of Phalacrocorax aristotelis. Lineage (NCBI taxonomy): Eukaryota > Metazoa > Chordata > Aves > Suliformes > Phalacrocoracidae > Phalacrocorax > Phalacrocorax aristotelis. Next base: position 21,446,951 of record NC_134280.1, read on the forward strand.
GTTGTCCTTCCTACCTTGCTGAACTAATACATTGAAATACCTGGTGTAAATAATCTCTCCATTGCCCCAGGGCCAGGCAGAACTGATTAAGGAGCCATTACCCCCCCTTTTCCTAACCACTGTAATCTGAGAGAAGTTTGAGAGGACATTTTGAAAATGCCTGCATTTAAGATGAAGAGAGAGCTGGAGAGAGCTGGAAGTATGTGCACAGAAAGGGATTTGAATGTTACAGGGTTAACAGACTTGTAAATAAGCTGAAACATGAAGTAAAATTAAGGCACTAAACTCTGAAGGCTGCCGTTAGGGAGAAAAATTGAGAATACATTGAAAAGAGAAGGAGACAATAATGCCTCTAAAGCAGAGTTGTGGAAGTGGCAGAACACCTCTGCATGAACTAAATACGGTGCTGAATTGCTAAGAAGGGATGTTTACTGATCTTGGGAGAATTTTCCTTTGTGCAGTGTAATGCGTGTACGCGCACTGCAAGTAAGGACTACCAGTTGCGACGCTGAGACTCTCCTCCTTCAAAGGGAGGGGTAATGCTTTTAACCTGACTTTACCAGTCAGGAGTAATCAGGATTTTTTTCCTGTGACTGTCTTACGCAGTTGCCACAAACACAAAACTGCAATTACAGAAAAGTGGAAGCAGTCAGTAGGAGTTCACTGTCGAGTAATTCAGTAATGCCATAAATGACAGTTACAGTCCAAAAGATTGTGGAAAGGACAAACTGTTAGTATAAATGGGGAAATGAAACAGTTGGGAATATAATAAAAGTAGAGATAGTGGAATGGGTAAGATTCAGGACTGCTTTCTTACACATAATAAGAAGCATAGCTAGGTGGAGATGAGAGGGAGTTACCTTTACAGTGATAATGGTTAAATGTCTAAACACTGAAATGCAGAAGAAACAGGCAACGGCAGGTATGACTTCAGTATTTCCTCTGTATGTAAAACTGGTGCCTAAAACTTTAGTTGGGATAACAGGTCAAGCTGAAATTTTCTGCAAGTAAATAAGGCAAAACAGAGAATTTGAATGGCTTTTTTTCTATAGGTAAGAAACATTCAAATTACATTCACTGGGGGCCATTTTTCTGAGGTCATGGTAACGGCTATGATGAAAACTGTTAATGCAAATGAGACTTGAAACTTCACCGGTGCATAGTTATCGCATAGTTGTACCATGTTTGATTTACAAAAGCATAAGAGCATGTTCTTGGCTAGTGTAGATCAGTGACCTCATCAACAGAGAACATTACATAGAGCTGATGAACACTGGGAATCTTCTGCTTGTTTGTTTTTCCATTTTAAGCAAAATCATCTCATAGAACAATAATACAAGAAAAAGGATTTATTATTTGACAAACCATGTAACTGCACTTTCTTCATGTTTGCTATGTAGTACGATGCTCAATCCGAGTAACCTGAGATTGAGAAAATATAATTTTTGTAGTGAGTGTCATCTTTTGTTTTTTACCATTTTGATATTCTTTTGATTCTCAAGTGATTTTCTCTGTAGAAGAATTTTTATAAACCCTGTAGTTGTGTTATCTGTCAGGTCTAACCAGTGAGCTCTACCATGGATGGGGATATTAACCTTCCTTCAGTGCACTAAATTTATTTTTTCTTTTCTCCTTGAATATGAACGCCCCTTTCTGTATGAGATGGGTTACAGGAGTATGATACAGATGTGTGCTGTCTTATGAAGGTGGCACTGGATGTTTGTGCTTGATGTTCATGGCCATTTAATTTTGAAACTGTTTTTGAAAGGGTTGAGAGCTAGGCTATACATAGGTAATAATGTAGTGCCAGGACGCTTGTATCTGTAGAGGCTCAAAAATCCATATCCCTAGGAAGGGAGCATGAATCCTCTAAAACCTTTCTCAAGATCTTCCACAAGAGATTAACAACTAACCTCCTTTTTTTCAAAGTTTATTCATTCATTCGCTACCTAAGAATAACCTTAGTGAAGCACTAAAATGTATGACAACACAAAGCGAAATGGGTTATTCTCAGGACCAAAGAGGACTAGAACGAACTTCAGAAGAGCTATTTGCCTCAGCTATGAAATACATTGCAAATAAGCAGGAAGTAACGAGGGTAGAAAGGAGCCAAAATCGGGTGATTTCCAGGTTTAAAACTGTCAACTCAAGAAGCAAATCCAGGCATCTGCCCAAATGATTAAGTGGAAATACTGCTTTGGGACCTCAGCAGTACAGACATAAAACAACCTGTCAGGATAAAGAGGAACAGGATAGCAAATAGTACATAAAATAGACCGTTTTACAAATCTGTGATGCATCGTAATCTGAAACAGTGCTGGTGGTATCATAAAAGGGATATTGAGAATTTCAAAGACCCCAGAGACAGGAACTAGAATCTATTAAGGGCTCAAAAATTACCTTACGAAACAATATAGAGAAGCGTAGGATTTTAGAAAGGCATGAGATCTGGCAAGCAATGCCAAATGATAAAGGACAGGAAGAACAGCTAAGAAATTAGAAATGTAGGAAAAAAATTTGCTTCATGACAAACATGAAACTAAAAACATGTATTTAATTCACACGTTAAATGTGAAAGAACTGCCTTTTCACCCCAACTGTAATCATATTCTGGAACTTCCCGGCAGTCATGCAGCATCTTTACACACAGCTTTCCACATTCATTATGCATTATACGTCTTCATATCTATGGCACATCTGTGTGAACAGAGTTTAAGGACTTCATTAATGGTTGTATGCAACAGATGACAAAGAATGGTACAGTGGAATCTGAAGAAGCTAATACGCTGACACTGGATGACATTTCTGATGATGATATTGATCTGGACAACACTGAAGTAGACGAGTACTTCTTTCTGCAACCCCTGCCAACAAAAAAGCGAAGGGCATTGCTGCGAGCTTCTGGAGTGAAGAAGATTGATGTGGAAGAAAAACACGAGCTGCGGGCCATCCGTCTGTCCAGAGAGGATTGTGGTTGTGACTGCCGTGTGTTCTGTGATCCCGAAACTTGCACTTGCAGTCTTGCAGGCATAAAATGCCAGGTAAATGTCTATATTACTGTTGCCATTTAACTGTTGTGGCGGGTGGGGGCAGGGTGTGCGCACACACGCGTGTACATTTTGTTGTTGAAGTTGTAACTACTGGGAATTAATTAAGTTAATTGTTAAGCGGTAAGACTTGTGGCTATCAAACCAGTGTTTTAAGGCCAAATTTAAGAGCATACAGTCTGTAATACAAACAACCTCTTAAACATCTTTATTTTATGATTGGTTTAGGCACGTACATTGTTTAGTATGTTTTTTTTTTTTGTTCTTATACAAATATCCTGCTCCTCGTATTCCCCTTTGGCCTTCATCTAAATACACAGATGCAGACAACAGAAGAATCAGTAGCCCGCAGATTTCAGAGGGGATATTGTGTTTTATTTTAGAGACAATTCACATACTGTCCAAAGGTGAATTATAGTCCAAACTCGGTGAGAAACAATAAATGAAGCTCTGAGGTACCATCTTTATTTTAACATGCATGATACTTAAAATGCATGCATGATAAACTCGCATGTAGGCAATAAAAAATATATCTGCTAATACAGCAGGTACCTTTTCCTCTGCAGACTGAAAAGGTATTTCATATTGTACATTCACAGTGTCCAATGTACGGCTGTAAATGTCCCAAAATGGTCCCTAAAAGATGTTTTATACTAATTCTCCTGAGTCGCTGTTATGCAGCTTAGTTGACTTCTTGAATGCATTTTTCATCATTTCTTAAATCCAAGCTAAACTTTCTGTGCTATTCTAAATAATACATCCCCTTTGCTGTTCCCGTTTCCATCTTCGCACGTGGGGAAGATGATGTACTAGGTTGTGCTGTATGGTCCTCCTCTGCATCGTATGTGATTTTTAGCTATTATAGCGTAGATTAAAGCCATAGATGTTAAGCTATCTAACTGAACTGTTGGACTTGTGGAGTTGGTCGCATTTTTAGAAATTTAAGATGGCTATTATTAGATACCTAAGTTCTGCCCACAGTCAGTTGAGCTTACAATGTTGCACCTACAATTGACTGGAATATCTTTTAAAATGTACTTGAGTTTTTATTGCTACTATCTGTGGTCAGGTATCCCAATCGGCAACTTTATAAAGGTTTTTGTATATATAACTCATTTTGTTTCAGTAGGTTTCTAGTTTCCATGATCGTTGTTAAATTTTAAAACTCTCTCTGGTAATGCTTTTGCCTGGATTTGAGCACAACATGACATAAAGCTGTAGAACAGAAAAACTACCTATTTTTTGTTTTGCCACATAACACACTCACCTATGGAATAGGAACATATTTTGTCTAGTGTGCAGCACTGTTACATGTATGGGACTGACATGTTCCTGTCAGTCATGCTAAATTCCAGGGCTAACGCTCTGAATTATTGGTAGCCTCATCTGTACTTACAAGTACTTCTCAAGGTGACTCCCACTTCACTATTGTATTTCTCTAGGCTGATATCACCAGGCTTGTGCTTCATATTGTTAATCTGTACTCTTTTTTTTTTTTTTTTTAAAAGGTGGATCGTATGTCTTTTCCATGCGGTTGCACTAAAGAAGGGTGTAGCAATACAGCAGGTAGAATTGAATTTAATCCTATCCGTGTACGGACTCACTTTTTGCACACAATAATGAAACTTGAATTGGAGAAAAATAGAGAGCAGCAAGTTCCAGCACTAAATGGCTGCCACAGTGAGATAAGTGCACACACTAGTTCTATGAGTCCAGGACCCCATCCGGTCGAATATTCAATTGCAGAAAATTTTGAGATTGAAAGTGAACCTCCGGCTGCGGTTATGCATTCTCAGTCAGCTGAGGACTTGGACTGCCCAGGGGAAGAGGAGGAAGAGGAAGATGGGAGTAGCTTTTGTAGTGGAGTTACAGATTCTAGCACACAGAGTTTAGCCCCTAGCGAATCAGATGATGATGAAGAGGAAGAGGAAGATGAGGAGGAAGATGAGGAGGAAGAAAAAGCAGATGATTTTGTAGAAAGCATGGGCTCCCATGCTGATATGGTGCCTCTTCCTTCTGTCCTTTGCTACTCTGATGGAACTGCTGTGCATGAAAACCACTCTAAAAATGCCTCATACTATACTAACTCTTCGAATCTGTATTACCAAATAGAGAACCATGTTGCTGGCACTGCTAACCAGATCGGTGAGACTTACTCAGAAAGGGATGCTGTCAAGAACGGTAGTCTTTCTCTGGTGCCTTACAACATGACTTCAGAACAGTTTGTTGACTACACACGGCAATCAGAGGAAACTTTTAGCAGCCCTCATTACCCTTCTGCAAACCCCTCAGTGATTGTTTGCTGCTCATCTTCTGAAGGTGATAGCAGTGCGCCGTGTAACAGTTTGTACGCTGAGCATAGGCCAAGTCACCCCCAAGTGGAATTTCACTCGTACTTGAAAGGTCCTGCTCAAGATGGCTTTGTTTCAGCTTTGAATGGCGACAGTCGTGTACAAGAGCACCCTGCTGAGAATTCCCTAAACCTCCCAGAAAAGAGCAGACTGCATGAAGAGTGCATCAAATCACCAGTGGTAGAAACGGTACCCGTTTAATATTAAAATTATTCTAGGACTGACTTCCTGTATTAAAATGCACTCACACTGGGTTTCCTAGAATCTTACTTTTTTAAGAGGTAGACAACACTTGGACTGTGGTCAATGTTCCAGACACAGTTTGTTTTCTCAAGCTACACTGGCAGTGGTATTGCACAAAAACAGTTCATGTAAAAATTTAAATAAAAATAATCAAACTGTCTTTTGATAACAATAAAACACGTAAGTAAAAAACACAGCCAACATATTTCAAAGTAGCCTACCTATCAAAGTATGTGAAACCTGCCAAGCTATCTGAATCAAAGCTTCGTGTTTTTGATTGTCGGGCCTGTGCAAGATTGTTAAAAATGATACTTTGAAATAATCATGTTTAGAGTCCTAATTTTCAACATATCTGAAAAGGTGGTAAGTTTAATGTAAAAGTAACTACTGTACAAAAAGGTTTTAATTGTTCTGTACTGTATGTATTTTATTTATGGTAGCTTAGTACTCATGTTTTGATAAACATGAACAGCATGTTCATTTGAGCAGAAGATCCATAGCTAGTTACAACGAGCATGTCCACTTTTCATCTGGAGTACCATGTATTCTTTCTTTTTTTTTTTTTTTTTTTTTCCAACTACCATTTCTGGTAAATTACCTTTAAATCCATTTTTAGAGTGTACTATTTTCTCTTTTACCGTTCTTGACAAACAGAAGAGTCAGAAAGGGGGCATTTACATCTTCTAGAAAGGTGAAAGGTAGACAATCCTCCATCAAAATTAAAATCAGTGGCATTCCAGAGCTAGTACTCCCTCCCCAAAGAAAAACGATCTTGTATATAATGGCAAAGCAGGAGCTTAAGCTTGCACAGCACCTTTTAGCCCAACAAACATTCAGATACTTATGCACTTTAGTGCCATTTTGCAGTACTGTATTAACTGAGGGAACTGTGAACTATTTTGGAGAAATGCCATAGCTCCAGACTCTGAGGTGTATGTAAGATCTTAAAATTCACTGTAACAAAACCTGTATGTTTTTCCTAAGCCAGTTTATGAATATGTCAGTAGGTAATTTATGAAAGCAGAGTCTTGCTGATCAAAGTTTAAATTAAGCATGGGGAAAAAAATGTGGACGTGTCCAGATTTCCTAAATATTTAGCAGTTTTTATGAACTATGAGTCTGGCTTTTGTGGACTTCTGATCATACCTCAAATCTACAGAGTCATTCCGTCTAATTAGTGAACAGTAGATTCAGTGAGGAAACACAGCTTCAGAAATTTTATATCTGCTAAAGTTTGCAAGCAAAATCGCACGTGCATCATACGGATATCCATTACCTTGTGCTCCACTTGTTTTTAAATGAAATAGGAATTAAAATACCTGCTGCAATTCAACCTTTAATTTATTAACCTATGTTGCATTCTTCTAGAAGAGGAGGTGTAGGAACCTGCTTTTCTCTACACTGATAATTCTGCAGTGCTTTATTTTGATTCACAAACCTATTTTAACATTTTTGTCTTATACTGAAATTTTATTTATTGTACATCAAGTGGGTTGAAGCGTAGACCTGTCTTGTTTGTCAAAATAAGGATCAGCATCTTAGTCTTTATTTGTGTCAAATCTAGGTGGTTAACAGTATGCATGTAAACACAGTGTATATTTTAGCTCTGTAACAGTGACGCTCTGGTTAGAAGCTCTTTAAAACATCATGTACAGTACTCCAGTAGAAAAACTGCCAGATTTAAAATATGCTTTAAAAAAACCCAATAAGCTGACTTAATTGTATTTATATGAAATCTGGTCAAAGTGATTACTCATTTTTATGCTAAATTAGCAACATATTTTTACTCCATGTAGTAGCTGGAAAGGTTTTTTTTTTTTCACTTGTTTCTCTAAGAGGTTGTGTTTTATTTGAACTGCATTGAAAAGTCCTAGTACTCTAGGGCGTAGATCCCACACTTGCCACGTATTCCATCTGCTGGGAAAGCGCAGTCGTGTTGGTTATCTGGCTCAGCAGTTCCTTAGCCTCTGTTCCTCTTACTCATAGAACACTCTAGTCTCTTTCTCTAAAGGCTGAGTAGCCAGGTAAGTTCATGGACTCTTCAATTCCATATAGCAAATACCCATCTTTATTTTTTGAAGAGAAACATGTTTTAGTTCATAAAAAAGTTCTGCATCTAAGAATAATATTATTCTGTTCAAGATATTCTGTGGGCAAATGTAACAAGTCTTTGTGTACGTAGGCGTCTTGCATTAACAGCAGGCTTAACTCTGGCACTCTCACTCAACACCAGCACCAAAAGCACAAATCCCTTCTACTTGAGCTGGGACAGCAGCTGTGAATCAGTAGCAGCTTTTTAACCTCAGAGTGAGTTGGCTACTGGAGGATCATGCACACTTGACCAGGGTATTTCTCTCAGGGGAAAGTTAAATGAAATATTTTGTTTCATTATTTACCCCCCCTTACTGAGCAATAAGAAATTATTTTCTTGGCTCCTGTGCTTTCACATGAAAAATATATTTAATAATACTGGGAGCACAGTAAGCAATTAACTTTAAAAAAATGCATCTCGGCTAGCTAAAATACTGAGATAATGGTTATTTAATATTTCCATTGGCACAGGCTTCAGACCCCAGGCCTCCTTACTATTAGCATCTGAGTACTTAGAAGTGTATGTTGGCTGCCACTGGGGCAGCGGGGTGGACACAGCTAAATTCTCTAACGCTTGCAGCATAGGGTAACAAGCAGTAGCTTGTAATAGATAGGGTAGGGGAGGCAGTGTCTGTATAAAGCACTTGCTCTACACTATTTTCCCTTGCTTGCAGTAGCTAATTCCTGGGAGTCACAACGTAAAACGTGCAAAAATAAAGCTAAATCATGTAATGGAAAATTTTTTAATGTTATTTTCTGGCTGGTGTATAATAATATAGGATGTGTCCCATTTCCCAGTTGGTTAATATTCATATTGATAACCAGTCTGTTCATTTTGGAGTAAGCTTATTTCTGCGTGATAGAAGTATTACGTTACTAAATGACAAACAGCAGCATTTGCTTCTGTATCGATACGGAGTATCGTGTGTGGAAGTATTTACTGATAGTTGTATCAGCCGTATTTTTGAAGATGTCTGGCTACTGATAATCACTTCTAAGCAGCCAGGTAATAAGTTGGTAGGTAGTTTACGATTACACTATGTAGTTGAGAATAAAAGCATTTCCCTCTCAAAACAGAATTTTCACACGGAAGACCACTAGAACAGCACCTAAAACTGGATGCCTTTTTGCCTAATATGTGAGCTTTGCCTCTCTTGGAAAAAAATGCATTGGTAAAGTTTATATATAAAGCTTTAACTGATGTTATACATAAAATTAGAACTTTTCTGGCAAAATCACAGCAATTGCAGTTGTTTCCTAAGAGCTATAACTCATGTCCACTGGACCATTCTTTAGAAACTTTTACTGACGAGCTTTTAGTTTTTTAATATTCCTTTCATTTTTAAAATAATAAATCTTTGAGCTGTATGCCTTTTACATCAGAAAGTTCTAGATTTGTAAAGTTTTACTAATTTTCATTTACCTAACTTCCTGCGAGTGAATCCTAGTTTGAGTTGACATTTATTTATTTTAAGGCCATTGATTACACTATCTTAGTAACCATCACTTGCAATAAATGGGGTTCAGCCTGCTCACTGATGGGTTAACTGAGTCAGTTAACGATGGGATCCTGCCTTTTGTCTAAATTCAGCAGAAATTGTATGAAGTATGCATGGTGATGTTACTCACCGGCTTGCTCACTGATCCAGATCCAGTTTCTAATCTTATCTGCATGTTTTATTTCAGTAAACGTGCTAACGATCACGTAGCATTCCCTGCCTCGCAACTGGAAGGGTATCTTCCGATAACTAGCAACACAGCTAGTTTGTTAAAGACTGTATACATACATTTGTTCGCAAAACAGAACATATATTATGTTTTTTAATACTTCAGATGTCCCTGACTCTTTGATAGAAATGTGATGTACTGGATCTGAGAGTATTGGGCTCAGACAGCGGAGACCTGGGTTCTGTTGGCTTTGCCTTTGCCCTGCTGCATCACTTCCATTCTCTGTGCTTTGTTTGTAAGGTACTTGGAGATATTGTGATTAAAAAAACCCCAAACCCATAGAACAGGCAAATGCCCCTCCCTCCCCCCCCCCCCCATTTTTTTGGCTTCATAACTAAATTTTTGTATTGCAAAGTCACTTTCCCAATAAAGCCCAATCCAGCTCAGAAGTGACTAGAAGTTTTGTCACTAACATGGAACACAGCAAAAACAAGCTCCCCTTTCCAATCACCAGGTTAATGAGCAGAAATTTAACAATAGATTTCACAGTGAAAAATAGAACAAAAGCTGTGTTGGATATATGACATTGATGTCTCGCGTGCTTAACATTTGAGCAGCAAGAATGGAGTTGCCCTGCAACACCATACTTGGTAGCAACAGGCAGTCTTATTCCCCTGCATGTTATTGGTTTTGCCAGCTGAATTCTCTCAGCTGAAACTCCTTGTCGAGGCTGCTCCTGTAACAAAGCGGGTGCCCTTACTCAGAGCTAAAGCAAGAGAGACCCTTGATATTGCTTTAAAAGGTATTTGCTAAATAAGAAACTCCCATGTTACAGTTCATGAGCTGTATAAACTCACGTTCATTGTGCCAGTTGTTTAATTTCCTGAAGCAGTCAGGAACAGGGACAGAAGATGATGATATGGAAAATCCTTAAGTGTTTAGGGGTGTTACGCTTTCCCACTGGGGCTAAAGAGTAATTCTGTCATCTACTTTATTATGGTTGCAGAACATCTGATGTAAAATACTTAGAAAAACTAGAATTAACTCAGAGAATATATTCTATAGAATTTATTTCTAAAATGTTAAATCTGATTGCTATTTTTTTAAAATGGTAGAAAGCTACTGTTATTTTCAAAACAGAATCTAGTTCATTAATGTGTTCCTTGGTATGAGAAATCTCAACATTTACCTTTTCAATGTTTCGAAATTTTAAAAAAATATTCCTTACTTTTGCTGTTCTCTGTAATTGCTGTCCATGTGCAAATTATTAATTGTCCATTTTCTCCAAGTGTGAAGTCCAAAGCGCGAACATCATGAAGCGATGAACAAGTGCGGTTTAGTTGTAAAGATGTCTGAGTGAACACACGCTTGAGTTCTTCATAAGTGCTTCCTGTTCACTGTCTCTTCCCACTCCTAAATCCAAGGCAGCTTTTAATTTTTTTTGCGAATAAATGTGCCAGAGTGTTGTTTGCACTTAAGGATGAAAGTTATAACACCTTTGAGAACTTTCTCCTACCCTTATAGCTGATACCAAGAATTTTACTTTTTATAAGAACATCCAATTCATGAAACATCTGTTTTGCAACCTTAGTCTTTTCTTTTTAATTCCTTCCTCCCTTCATCTTAGTGCCTGGGAAAGGTCTGTTGTAGAGGAAGGCTTTTCATTAAAATCAGGCACGAGAGCAACTCTAGTGTCCTCTGCTAAAAGAGTGCCTTTTATTTTGCACTTAACACTAGCATGGAGATAGATCAGAACCGTGGTCAAAAATAGTCCCCCTTTGGCTCTAAATATGAGGGAGCAATTCCAGTGGGGGGCTATAGGCACTCCCTTTCCATACACACAAACAGGAAGGAAACTACCCCACAGGCTGCAGAGATGTGGTAGAGGATCCTCGTCGTCTCCCGAGGCATGCAGATCCAGGGAAAGTGTGTCATTCTTGATACAGCACAGCCCAGTACAGGTTGAACATCCAAGAACAGGGAAAGCAGAAAACCATCACCTAGGGGAAGAAAGTTTCCTTCAAACTACTGGGTTTTTTTCTTTAATATGAGTAAGAAATAATACATTAAAACCACCCTCTTATAAATAGAAGTGAATGAGATCTTAAAAAGGAAAAGTTAAAATGTCTGTTGCTCTACTGCTGTATAGTCTTTGTGGTTAGGAGGATACCTGCTACACAGAAGGTCCTGCTGACTGGAGAACTGTATTCATGATGCTCTGTATTGCTGCTTCTCAGTTGAGAAGATGATGGTCCTTCATCCAAGGCTGGGGTAGAGGCAAACTTCATTTATTTACCCACTTATCTTAATTTGGATCTTGGCAATGACACTTTTGTTTTACTTAAGTATTTTATGAATGAATGTCAAGTAGAACCAAGTCAAAAGAAGTTTACTGTATGTGTTTGGTCTTCTCTAACTGCGCACTTTTCCAACAAGCCATGAAGACTGGATTAGCTTTTCTCCATGGATAGGAAAAATGGTGGAAGATACAAATGACCACCACTGTGCTAACACAAGGATCAAGATAATCCTTTGTCTTGAGGCCTGGAGCGAGTGAGGGGAGAATAGAAAGGGCAATTTAAAGAAAAAGAAGGATGAAGGCAAGAGGTAGAGTGATGAGGACAATTTTTTGTTCTAAAGGGCAAAAGAAAACATATTTTTTTAAAAAAAAGGAAGGGGAAAAAAGGGAAATTAAGCTAGCCCCAGAGCAAGGATGGAAAAGTATATGCTTGTTCAGTACACGCTTGGGCATGTCAGATCATACTATTAATTCTAGATTAGATCATACTATTAATACATTTTAAAACAAACATGAACTCAGTAAATATCAGGAAATGTCATTTTTTCCGTACCAGTTTTGTACAGGTGGATATTAAATGATTTATCCAAAAGCATGGGGTAAGAACTACAACACCCTAAAAACATTGCTGCCCTGTCCTTTCTTTGCCTATGTCAGCTGCAGAGTCGTGTTCAGTATCATTTTAGTTAACGCTGCGCCCAGGCACATGTCCTAATATAGCCTGGTTCGCAGATAACGAGGCTCTAAAAGCAAAGAAGAAATAGGTGTCCTTTTTATTAGCATTTTAGCTTGGGAGTTTCAAATGAGGCAGTACATTATGGCGGCTACTTATTTTTGATTTCCCTACCTTAAACTTTTTAAAGATGTTCTTAATCCAACCCAAAATGTCATTCCTAAGGGTGAAGGTCAGCCATGCTGGGGTACTGGGGGATCACTGTAAAGAACCAGCCATCCCATTTGTGAGTCTCTCATATACAGATTGAGCATGAGTTTTCAGCTTCTTGAAAACATTGCGTTATCGTGTGCACTGGCAGCTGGTTCTCTTAAAAAAAACAGAAGCACGCTGGTTTTTCTCAAATCGTTTCACGCGAATACCATGACTTTGGTTCTCACATAACAATGCCCATTTAACCAATGCTTAACAACTGGGCCCTTCTTTTAATTGACTGGTTGTAGGCACTTCTGTGGAAATACGTCTGAAGTGTATTTTGTGAAACATGTTTAAAAAGTGTTTGATGTAAAATAAGCGCTAGACATTTAACAGTGCAAAAATAGTCAAAAATCTGTAGATTACGAATCTGTTCTGAAGAGCCTCAGCCTGTAATACTGTCTTAGTAAAGTCGATCTTTTAAGTTAAGTTGCATTCTGGTGTAATAAACTTTTACAAATAAAATTATTAATACAAATGTACTGGTTAATACCTGTTAACAAAAAAAGTGGCAGTTGGTTATTTTGTTTCCATCTACAGCTAATAGACAGGGATTTTGTTAAAAACACAAACCCAACACTTTCTAAATTTTTTTTTCTGTTTATTTCTCATTGTTTTAACAACTACCAGCTACATAACATTGACACTGTCTAGTCCAGCCCTGTCTTTCAGGAGGTTCATCTCTCTCTCTGTGTATATACATATATTTCCTCATAAGAATATAAAACTGCTTTTGAAATTTTTGTTGGCAAGTGGTAAATAATACACCGCAGCTTGGATTCAAAAGCACTTAAGTTGCTGGTCTTTCAGACATGTAACCCGTTCAAATGGGACTAGTAAAAATGTGGTGTAATTGCAGCCGTTTGTTTAAAATTTCTACATCGCTTCTAACTTCACTAATTTTTGAGCAAAAATAATTATGTTAAGTACTTAACATTTTCTATTACAGATGATCTTGCATACTAGAATTCTGGAGATCTCAACAGTAAAGCAACATATTTAATTTTAAACTGAAGAAGTGAAGGGAAAGAAAGTTCGTCTTAAAATCTGTACATGGAAATAATTTTAAGCTTCATGAACTGCACATTTCCTTCATTTCCTTCTTTCTTTTTTCAACAAGTTGTAACATCAAAGATGCCAAAGGGTAATATAAGCTACAATAATATTCAACAGAACTTAACCTAGACCTTATGTTGTAATAATTTATTCAAATTAACTGTAATCTTCTGTATTTATATTTTCGGTATTTATTATGAATGAGACGGAATTTGATGTATTTATTGTCGCTTATTACTGCAGTGTATATATTACAAAAAATGAGCATTTTTAAGTCTTAAAATTAGGTTTTTTGTTAATTAGTGGCACTTGTATCGGCTGTATTTTTATTATCTATTGTACAATATATATTGTCCATTTGTTTGCAATGAAGTAAAACAGGTTTCTACGTTACATCATGGCTGCCAGTGCGTTGTGCATCTTATTTCTACTCTGCAGTCACTAGACATTCCTCTCATCTATCAGCCAGGATTAGTACAGCACCTCCTCCCTCAGACCTGCAGAACCTCTAAAGATGCTCTGTGACATTTTAGGCATTTCTTCCATTCCTTATAGCCCGATAGCATAAGGAGAAACAGTTTTGGTGTTTGTTTGCTTTAATTTAATCACCATATAAATATTAGGCAAATGAACAGAAATGCCTTGTTAGGTATATCTGTTTGCCCTGTAACACTACTACTGCCAACGCCTTGGCCAGTGGAATAAACTACATGATTCATCTGCACCTGTCATGGCGAATTTAATACTAAATTTTGGTTGTAAGTTAAAGAACCGTTTCCAACAACTGTTGGAAAAAATTCTGCAACAGCTCTCTCTGGTGGACAAGTTGCAGTAACTTTATACAACGAATCATTTCAGTGGTGCATAAAGCATACTGTTACATTTCAGGACAACTGCTTAACTATTTTGAAAACTGCTGAGCAACATCGCTACATTATGAAAATCAAAACCACAGATCTTCGCCATCTTTTTATTCTGATATCTTTTAAAATTGAGCTGTACATCTGTAAAAGGTAAGTTATTCTTAAGTGTGCATTAATGACAAATTACATGTGGCTACAGTATTTGTAGCTCCAAAAACTGACAAAGATCAGATGTTGTTCTCTAGAGTATAAAAATAAAAGTTCTCACCGGATTTAAGGTAGCATTTGTTTTTAATTTGTTAGGAGTTACACAGAATGGAAGAGATGAACGTCTGCTCTCAGACTGCTTTTTGCACTGCCATGAACCGGTTAACCGTGCTGTTCCAGGGCTTGCTAAGCCATACTGGCACAAAAAATTTTGTAAAACAACTTTCAGCACTGGTGTGCTAATTGGAGACAACAGGATACCAGTTCAGAAGTAAGAAGACTTAACACTAAGGTTCAGTTTTAAGTTGATCTATTAATAGTACTCGTGTAATTCTATACTCACACTAGTGCAAATCAGCAATTGCTCTTGAGGGTGATGAAACAAAATCCTCAGGTACAGTGAGCTGGCGAAGACCCACTGCAGTTAACAGTGCCATTACCAGGTAGAGCCATGAAGGACCAGTGGGGCCTCTTGTTCAGGGGCAGGTGCAGCCCAGAGCCACAGGCCCTGAAGTCCCAGGACATTTAGGACCTGCTTTGTCCTGCTGGGCGTAAGGCTGAGCTGTCCTTGCCTGAAATCAAGCCTTCTTCAGCACTTGGGATTACCTCCCTGGATGTGTAAGAGAGCATGGCGAGGTGGAGTTTAACACCAATGCTAGCTTTTCTGGCAACCTTCAGTAGTATACATAGCAATCTGATTGACTGATGTATGAGTTTTTACATGCTGTATATGTAATAGTATTTCTTTTTTTTCCCCTTCATGGGGGGAAGAGAGCATAATACCATTGCTGAAAGTGCTTTAAATTAAAAAAAAAACAAAGGCAGTAAAAGAGCCAGAGAACCACCTGCAACAAACTCTGATTTTCAGCATGCCACTTACGTGAATGATAACATCCAGAAGAGCTGTAGGTAATGAGACACACCTGGAAGATGTCTTGCTTCTTAGACATGCAATTCAGCATTGATTTTCTTTTTTTTCTTTTAGATCTTCCGTTTGGTTTATTATCTTAGAAGGGAGTAAAGGGTTATGATTTACATGTTTCAGTGTGTACTATGACCATGATGCCTGCAGGACAAATGAAGATATTTGCTGAAGGAACAAAGCTAAATATTTTCAATAGACATGTCAGCAGAAATTTTCTGCTAATGAGAGAGAAAGTAGTTCTGGAAAGAGGTTGACATGATACAAAGTAGAGTGTAGCCCAAGGGAAAATTCAACTAATTTTAAACTAGTTGAGGTATGACGATACAGCACTCTGGATTATTTTCACTATAAATGAGTTATTTCTCTTATGTCATTACTAAGTGCTTTGGATTATGCAGCAATATTTCTTGGTTTCTGATACTAAAAACGGGATTTAGCTTGCATGAGCTTTTGTTTGTATGGCTTAATTTTATATGCACACCACAAAATGCACTATGTAGGCGGACTACAGAAACCATTTTTATTTCTACATTTGTGTTTAACTGGTTTGAGTGCTACAAGCTGTGAATGATGGCAAACCAGCCTTTGTGGAAGAGATCTTCCACTTACACTGGAAATCACCACGCAAAAAACATTTTTAGTTCTATTTCTTCTAGCATTTCCTCTGGGCTTTTTTCTTCCCTTGGGACTCCAGTCCCACAAAGTATTTGAAATGCACACTAGAGCCTCACGTTACCTTTTTTGGCCATGTCTCTGCCTCTTCCTTCCCTTTCACATCAAAGTCACAGGCTGCCCCTCATCTTGCTTGGCCTTTGCATGGCTCCATTTTTCCCCAAACCCCACCTTTCCTGCTCCAAGTTGCTGCCAACAATTAGAGTTGCTTCTGCTTTAGCTCATGGCAGAGCTAAAGCAGAAGCTCAGCTTTTAGGCAGGCCCAGCCAACCCACAGAAACCAATTTTTGTTCCACAGCCAGCAAAAACATTGCAAGTCTACACTTTAACCACAGGACTTGAATAAGTCAGTTGGTGGCCTTCACATCTTAATTTCCAGTTATCTAGGCAGGGAGGTAGTAGCCGTGATTTGCCCTGAGCTCACTAGCTTTCCCTTATTCCTTTTCCTCTCTCGTTTCACATTCCAGTCCCTTTTGAAAATATACATGAGCTCTTGGATTAACGGTTGGGCAAGTATATTCAATGAATGTTTCCTGGTCCTAGAGTAGCACAGTTCAACAGTTTGGGTAAGTAAGTGTTCTGTGTCATTGTGAACTGCAGTCCCCTGCTAAATTACAAATCTTATCTCATAGAAATCATAATTTCAAAGCAAAGGCTAATACTACAACAAAGGATTTTATTTAGATGCAAGGTAATCTATGTGGACAAATGTTATTTTACTGAACAGCCTTTAGAAGCAATTATACCAATGAGTGACAAAAATGGATATAATTGTCTTCCTTGGCAACAGACCCAGTAGCTAGCAGCATGTCAGCTGGCCAGTTACCAGTCACAAGGCATGCGATGATTTCTCTTATAGCATACCTGTTGTTGACCACCTATCTTTTTCCTGACAGCACTGCATGTTTGAAGTACAGGTTTAGCCAAATGCAGAAAAAAGTAGCTAGACTTTTCAGACCTATATAATCTAGGAGGCACTGAGGCACTCCAAAAGAATCACTAATTCAGTGAACTTTGGTGAAAGTCATCATTAAGAAACCTCAGCAGCACTTCATGATTCTAAACTTGGAGCTCTTCCTTAGAGGGCCCTGTGTGAATGCCATTTCTGACAATACTCTTCCTACCACAGATTCCATATTCCTTACTACTTCACTTTTCCATCTTTTCCTCAAACTCTCACTTGCACTGCTGTCCCACACTCCCTCCTAGAGGAACCTGTCCCCTACTTTCCTTGCTTTTCCTCCCCCGTCTCTTCTTTCTCCCTACCCTTTCTCATAGTCACTTTCCAAGTCCGCTCGGTCCTTGACTTAACCACCCAGCATTCTGCCTTTGGCACTGCTTTCCAACATTATGTTCCTGTCCTTCAGGCTCCATCAGTTTTTCCTTGCATCAGATGGGCAGAAGGCCCCTTTTTCTCAATATTTGAATGTGCCAGAAAATTATTTTCCTTATACACAAATTAACACCTGCTAGGTGTAACCTACCTTCCTTCTGCAGCCGTCCTCACCAGCCATTTGCACACAGCACAGACTGTATTACATCATGCAAGTTACTTCGTTATTCTTACTTTAGTCATTTACTAGTCTGAAATGTTTCTCCATCTCCTACACATTACCCAGGAATCACTGCTAGTTGCAGTGGTTTCAGGCCTCAGTCATAGTGACCAAACCTGGATGGAAATTTGACTATGTATAGCTGTAGCACTGCTAAGTTTCACACACCACAAATTCACCTAAGCAGATCATTCTTTCTGCAACTGCATTGCCAAGACATTACCAAGCATACTATTGTTTGATACTGGACTGTTACACATTGAGCCATGTGTCTGTTGTACTGCATTTCAGACTGCTAGAGACTAACACCTTTCTGCTTATTTTGAGCCAAAAAAAGAGCTAAGAAAAGAAGGGAAACAAAATTGGTGATAACAGAAGACTAGGGAGGACAGCTCTCCCAAGTCCCCACTTCAGGACCTGAATTTTCTTCCACTTAACTTGTCTCTTTCCTGGAAAAATTCCATTCTCTTTGCTGTTACCCTTTCAATCACCCAACCCTTCACACTACTGCAGGCATTCCCTTCTTACACCAGACATTACTATATGTATTTCTCCTTCATGAACCCAAGCATCAGATACTCCTTCCTGGAGGTTCAACACCTACCAACTTTATCCACAATATTTAAGACTTTACTGGCAAGGCAGGATTTACCTTTGGCTGTCTTTAGAGTCTAGAATATTAGGTACAAAATTATAACTTAGCACATAAAGTATTCCATTCTGTAGGCTTGAAAAAAACACAATAATCGCAACTGATTAAGAAGCTGTGAAAACCTTTAGCCTTACCTCAACATGACAGCTGGAGTTGGTCAAGATGAACAAGAGAGAAAGAATAATGATTTGTACAACCAAAGGGTTTTTACCGAAATTGTACTGGCTTCAGAGAACATCCAGTGAAACATCAGGAGAAAGAACCAGTGTTTCTTGCTAATTCATCATATATGTTTATTAGCTGAGATGTTTAAGCTCTGCAAAGCAATCCCATCAACTACGCTAACTAGGGACAGAGGTCCTGTCATGAGAAAGTAAATTCTAATGAGCCAAAAAAACCTCTTGAGTGTCACATATGTATCAAACTATGGCTGTTGAGTCCTGGAAACCCTGTCTGGCTGTCTCACCTTTCATAGGCTACTATTTCTGAAGGGGGGGGGGGGGGGAAGAAGGAAAAGAAGGCACTTAAGCCTCTGAAATTATGCTACTGCATATATCCAGTGGCACCAACATTCTGGCTGACTTCTGGAACAGAGTTAAGAAGAAAACAGATACTGAGAATTTAAAAATCAGGTTATCTTTGCATTTAAACTGACGTAAGCGACCAGGAAAACCATCCTCATTATAGCAGTGGCTTCCTTTTGCCCCAAAATAGGTGGATTAATAAGATTACTCATGGTAAAGAGAAGAAGGCAGAAACAGTTATGACCAGTTAAAAGTTGGGAGGTTAAAGGGACTGTCAGGAGGGAAGGAAAAAAAGCTAGTCGGATAGTCACATTCAAAAGAGGAACTAGTTCATTCTCATCCCTCTTTACACACTTTGGAGCAGCCTAACAGCAACAACATACTACTAGCAGCAGTTTGTATCACCACTTTTGAGTTGTGCTGAGTGAACTTACTGCAGTCCAGAATTCAGCCATTTAATGAAGGGAGACAGTTCTCTAGGCACTACCTGAAAGACTGAGAGGATCCTTTCGAAACCCACCAAATCGGAATGAATTTCATATTCCAAACATGTCGTCTAACCTGCCTCAATCAGGTAGGCCACATCATAGTGCCTCAGCCATCGGTGGATATCTTCCACAATTCTTACCTTAGGACAAGCAAGTCCAACTGAACTGAGAATAAAATGTCACACACAATATCTGGGAATATAATATTTTAGGGTGGTGTATTTGTTTAGATGTCTTTATCCCTAGGAAATTCTCCATTCTTAGCAAAAAGCTTTCCTCATGTTTTGTGCAGTCTAGGACAATGCAGCATGAGAAATACACCATGCAGAGAGCACAGGAATTTTAAAAAACTAAACTGTAACAACTAGCCATTCTAATGTGCATCATTTAAGCATAAATACTTAATGAATTATTATATAATAACTATTATTAAATGAAGTGTGTGAAAAGTAGATCAAATACTTATCAAAAAAGGGAAGCTAGGATTAAAGTGGCAAAGTCACATCAGCTGTCTTCTAGTTCAGTTGCAGACAGAAACAATACCAAATGAGAATAAATGTATTTCATTTAAAAAAAAAATTTAAAAATTTCAGTTTTAATTCCAGCTTGGTTTTGGTATTGCCCTGAGCTCTAATCCAGAGAGAAGGAAAATAATGATTTGACATGGAAGCCATAGATTAAAATGAGGAAAAAGAAAACTAAATTTGGAACGGGGGGGCCAGGGCAAAAAACCACCACCCTACAAAATTAAAATATTAAGTGAAAAAGGATACTATTTGAAATGTCTATCTCTGAGATCAATTTTTTGTAGCATAGCTGGCTTTAGTAGTAAATGCCACTTCAGCAACATAAATGTTATTCATGAAACAGTTTTTATTCCTTACTCACAAGCTTTTTTGTTCCTAAACTCCTCTATCCTATGTAACAGATGCAGTACCTGTCAGAAAATACAGCATTTCTACTTTTTATTTTGCACAAAGAGCTTTGTAATTTCCTAGCTTTTCAGTGTGTGAATATAACATTGATCTGATTCTAAACAAGTTTTAAATGCAATTTCCCATCATAAAACCGATCAACCACAACCCCCACCATGTAAAACTACTTCATGAGGAAGAGGGTTGGGTAGAAATATGACATTCACTTTTTAGGGGATTTTACTTTTGTTTGCCAAGCTTGGGAACACCAGTGTGTAATTTTAGTGTCTGTATGGAATGCTGTGCAGTTTTAAATCATTGTATCCATTCCCACCAAAAAATGAAGGGCACCCAGCCTAGACAGCGATATTTCCAATACAGCTCTTTCCCCATCCATCTAGCTCCTTCCTATTCTGATTTTCTTTTCCTCTTCTAGTTTCCAACCCTTTGATAATGCTTTACTTTCGAAAGGTTTTTTATTCCTTTTTTATTTTTTTTTTTTAAAAAAAGTAAACTTGTATTAATTTCTTCCCCAGACTGGGGAGAAACTGAACAAGAGATGCTGAAGTTATTATTGCAACCCCTTATAAAATATAAATTCAAGCTAATGTTTACATTATAAAGGACAGAGTCAGATGATGTAGTTAACTTTAAAAATATACTTTTCAAAAACTTTTTAAGAGGGCAACCTAAAGTGAAGGGTTAATGTTTATAATGCAGCAAAGCTTTTTAATAAATTTTTTTTAAAAAAATATCATAATATTAAACTACTACTTGAAATGTTATTGTATTATTGACACAAGTGCAGTTTTGGACAGTACATTTTAGCATTGAAATCCCTACTTGAAGAATTCAGGAGGTACATTAAAAAACAGAAAAGATTACTTGTCCTTTCCCTGGAATGTTTGATAGAAAGCACAACCCTAAAGGAGGTCCGTGCACAAGAAATTCAAAGGACTGCCTATAGTTCTGACGGCTCAACTTAAATTAAAGACAATTTTAAAGCACAGAATAAGTCTTCCCCTTCCACAGGTAGAACTGAACACAAAATAAAATAACTAGGTGACCTGCTATACCTAATCTTTGTAGAAAACAGAGTGACAAGTACATATATTGCTATATCTGCTATAATATGGTCTTAAGTTAACAACTAGAAACAAAAAAATGGCAGCGTGGAACTCCTCTAGCACTGAACTCATGCTCATGAAGAGATTCCTACCTCCAGTCGCAACAAACCCCTTGTTTCCTTGCAATTTACATTCTGTGCAAGTTTTCAATGTCACCTCTAAAAAGAAAAACTGGTAGTGAGTAGATAAATGATGTTGCATAGATGCAAATTCCAATCTGATAAGTCTGTAAGAGAAATGGGTTGCACGAAGAAATTACCCTCTAGTGGTGTTAAAAATAATATAATGCATTTGCTGTATAACACGAACTAGGAACTAAAAGAATTCCCAGAATCACAGGTTGGAAGGGACTTCGGGGATCATCTAGACCAACCTTTCAATTCCACTTAAACAGTTATGCTAAATACCTTTTCTTCTAGAACAGGTTCCTTGAACACTCGCTTTCCATTTCATACCTGGGGGTCAACACAGCACAGCTGCTATGTAATCTCCCATCCTCTATTCATGTTTGTTGAACAGCTTTCTCATTGACCTGCATCCTATTTTATCTCAACTCCTCCAGTCTGTCAAGAGCATTTGTTGCCCTTCCAATATTTGATCTGCAAAAGTAATAAGAATACTTTGTGTGCCATCATTGAATTATGGAAATATTCATCAGAGGGCACAGGCAGGTCTTGGTGCAATGCCATTCAATACAGCCTTCCAGTTTCACAGTGGCATTAATAACCCCTCCCAGTACAGTCTTTTCAACAATTTAGATCCACACTGTAGCAAGTTATTTTAAATCATACAGGTTTAACTTTATCGGATATTCTCACAGATGACACCAAAAGCCTTACAGAAGCCATGGCATGATTATCAAGCCAGAAAAATAAAGTAGCTTAAGTTCATGCTTTTGAAAAATTCTTACTGGACTTGCTTATTCACTTCTCTTTTAGCGACTTTGTGACTCTTAGAGACTTAGAACTACTGAAAAGATTTCTTCTAGCTTTTCTTCAGAGACTGAACTCATTAGTCAGATACTGTTAAATTAACCAAAGATAAGCTCTCTCCCCCATTGGAAATAAAAAAAACCCACATCACCCATCCACCCACCCACCCACCACCAGACTCTATAGCTAAATTACCATTTATCTGTAATGATATTATTTAGTTACCAGGACAAAAGGACAAATATCATATAAGTGTATTTTGTCCTATTCAACCTTTAATACCCACCCCTTCAAACTTATTCTCAGCTTTATACTTGATCATGCAGCCAAATAGTTTTGTCTTCACTTTAAAAATTTGAATTTTCTTTCCTTTTGGCACCCATGACTTTTTTCTTAATCTCCTTCCTCTTACAAGTACAGTACTTAAAGAAATACTAAGCATTTCCTAAAATACTAAATGTTTCTAGCAGCATCTAACTAGGCCTGATCTTATGGCTCAACTTATCACTGTTATTTTTTATATATTTTGTGTATATTGAAAAATAATAAGAAAATGCATATTTTCTTCCATTTAAATAGATGTTCAACACAATTCTTTTCACAACCTGCAAAGTCTAAGTACCTTTTTACCTTTGATGTTTCCCACCCCTACTTAATAACAATACTGGCACTTTCAGACAACACTAAGTATTTTCCTTGTCTTTAGTCTGCTGCTTCCTTCCCTTCCTAGAAGTTTATTATTTTATTTTCATGGCCATTTTCCTCCCATAACACATGCAGATTTAAAGTTATTTTTAAACCCCCATAATTTTCATAAACCAATTAAGTCTTGTCAAAATCAGAATATAAAATTTTATTATGAAATAGTTTACCTTATTAAAGTGCAATTTAATGTGACCTTTGATGCTTTAAGGGTGGGATCATTTATCTCATATTCATACCCTGAAGTAGACATCTTCAAGTAAGTGTAAATCTCTGATCCTGAAGAGGGTATTTCTTGTGCAGAAGAGCTACCCTCACTAAAGAAGGCCTGAAATAATCACAAGTCAGAAAATGGGCATGATTGGTGATTGCGATGGAAGACTAACTGGAGGGTGTTAACAACTGTGCACCCGGTAAAATAACCGAAGAAAAAGCCAACAGTATGCTTGGCTACAAAAAAAGAAGCGTGGCCAGCAGGTCGAGGGAAGTGATTCTGCCCCTCTACTCCACTCTGGTCAGACCCCACCTGGAGTACGGCATCCAGCTCTGGGGTCCTCAGCACAGGAAGGATATATGGAATCATTGGAGTAGGTCCAGAGGAGGGCCACAAAAATGATCCAAGGGTTTGAACACCTCCCGTAAGACGACAGGCTGAAAGAGTTGGGGTTGTTCAGCCTGGAGAAGAGAAGGCTGTGGGGGAGACCTTATTGCAGCCTTGCAGTACTTGAAGTACATAAAGAAAGATGGGGACAGAATTTTTCATAGGGCCTGCTGTGATAGGGCAAGTGGTAATGGTTTTAAACTAAAAGATGGCAGATTTAGACTAGATATAAGGAAGAAATTTTACATGATGAGGGTGGTGAAACACTGAAACAGGTTGCCCAGAGAGTTGGTAGATGTCCTATCCCTGGAAACATTCAAGGTCAGGTTGGACAGGGTCCTGAGCAACCTGATCTAGTTGAAGATGTCCCTGCTCACTGCAGGGGGATTGGACTAGATGACCTCTAAAGGTCCCTTCCAACCCAAACTATTCTATGACATGTATTTTTAAATACTTAATCAAAGGAAGACTATTTATGAAGTCATAGTTCTACACGATCTATTGAAATATACTTGTGGATGTTTACAAGAATACAATATTTCATTAAAAGAGCTAGCAGAATAGTAAGGAAGGTCTCATTTGGACAGACAAAATTGAGGTCAGTCCTTTGTAAAAGGGGAAACAGCAACAACAAGAAAAAAAACCAAACCAACGGGCAAGTGTTTGCACAGGAGATTATGTACAGATAGTATTAGAAACCTGTTTGGTAAGCATTGTGTAAATCTCTAAAAGACAGGAAAAAAGGTGGGTTTAGTAGATAACATGTAATTTAAAAGCAATAATGAACAAAATTCTGAAAAAATGTGTTAATGTTCAGCAGCTCAAAAATCTATTACAACTTTGCCATAAATTTTAAAGTTCATGAAATATAAAAAAACCTATAAAGTTTTAGCTAAAAAGAGATTAATATCAGAATAAGCAGATTTTCCATGAAAATAATCACACATACATATTTCAGTGAGAATTATTTTTTTTCTTCTACAAAAGAAGAATTGACATGCTAAAAGCTGAGCATAGTGTGGTAGCCTATTTGGCTTTAACCAGAAAAAGATATATTTAATTTTTCAAGTGATGGAACTTAAAAAATACTGAGAAAAGTTCACTGAGTAAATTAAATGATTAAAACCAAAAAAAGTAGTCAACCAATTGAGCATAAAAATATACATATAAAGCATCTTGGTTTTCAGAGAGTATACAATGATTTCTTGAAACTCTACAGAGAAAACTAGTCGTCTTCAGAAGTACTTACAATTTGTGGAAAAACAATATACATATGGTCCCCAAGGTGAAGGGGGACTATAGAATCCATGAATCAGTGGTCAACATATAACGTCTTACCACAGAAACATTGTAAACATTTTTCTTAATTGAGGCCTCAACCATCTTTGGTATAATAGACTCCTAGGGAATCTCTGATGACACATTTTATATTTTATATTCAACTTAAATAAGAGGGAAAAGAAACTGTTTAAACATTTTGCATTTAAAGTATGCACCACTTAAAAATGCAGTATACATAAATGATCATAATTTAGAATGGATCTTTTAATAAAATGCTCCTGGCCTATAAATATCAAATCTTAATTGTTCTGGCCAAAGATCCACTTCTGGAAGGGGTCTGATGGATTACAGGATGCCAAACTCGGATGTTCTCCATTTCCAGTAAGGCACATATGTAGTGCTGCATTGTACAAAGTTTCATCCTAAAGCGGGTAAAGGAGGGAAGAAGAAAAAAAAAAAAACAGGAAGTGAACAAACAATGAGCATGTTATTTCCCAAGTTTTTCCCAAGTTCATTGTTGTTAAAAAGAGTGGGGACATACAGGTAGTGCAGAGGAAGGGCTAGCAAACCAATATGAACAGTACGCAACTGTCAACTTGGTTTTTTAGGACAGTTTTTAGAAAATATTTTAAAAGACACAAACCATTTAGATTGACTTCCAGGTGGATGCCCAGACACATGTGCTAAAGGATATAAACTCTTTTTGTAAGTGACATTTCTACTTTACATTTAAAATAGTGACATCATCAAGTTTTGATCTGGTATCTGAAAAGCTGAAGTTATCTACACTTTCCTCCCTGAAATAAACTTACTCCTTTTTGGCTTCAGAGTTATGTTTCATTGGAGTTTTCTCTTTTATTGGAAATCAAAAGTTAACTCATATAAAAGATGACTGATAAGATGCCAATTCACTTGCACAATCTAAATACCTTTTGATGCAGCCATTGCTCTTCTCCAACAGCAAAGGTTTTCTGGCCTTTGTAGTTACATTCGCGAAGCTGCACAGGTCCTTTAGAAGCATGCAGACAAAGCTCCTTCTGAATGTTATGTCGAATTTCATGGTGTGCAGAATATTCAAAGTACTATTTAAATAATTTTTTAAAATTTCAGTAAATGAATACAAACAAAAGTATTAAACTATATTAAGCCTTTTGTTATCCAACAATCTGAGACTGTAATTTTTCTGATTTTTAGCACACACACTTTAAGAGGGTTTACAAAACTAAAAGCATTTTTTTAATATTAAAGCAATGGAATATATTTAGACGTATTTAAATGTATAAACTGCAAATGACATTTGGTGCATATGCATCATGATTCAAGATCTCACTGTTTGCTCCTCCAGGAATCATTAATAATTCAAGGAGACAAACTGAAGAGACAGTTGCATGGATAACTTAAGTTTTGGCATTTCTTAACTTTAAAAATTTTTATTCAATTTTTGTTGCTGGATTTTGTTTGTTCTTAAAGCAACCAAGAAAAAATATTGTCACACGAACAATCCTGATTGCCATACATCAGCTTTTGCTGCTTGATCTAAACAATAAATGCTAATAAGATGATGATAGCCATTAGGAAAGTAATACAAGCATGTATTTGGTAAGTGAATTTTACCATTATTTCCTAACAGCAGAGTACTTTTAAAGCTCAGGAATCCTAGGCTATAATTCAAGTCTTCACAGGGTTTTCATTCTAACAGTCACAGCTGTCCTTTTATACCTCTTGTCCCACCCTATCATCCTGGTCTCTTCCTTTTCTCCCTTGTTAAACAGCAGAGTTCCTATCACTACCTCCCATTACCACTGTTTCTTGGCTCCATATGTCAGCCTACTTCACTGTATCTTTCCTTTGACTGTTAAGACCAGGCTCAGTTAGCTCCCTGTCACTTTCAACTATCTGTCCAATTGGTCAGCTTCCACCTCCTCACTGCCTTGGCATCAATGGGAATAGCACTGAGGGACAAACAGGCATCTCACTCTTAAGTCCCTGTGCCCAACAGATACTGATAGGAGTACTGATAGGACCTGCTTAGTCACTTAGCTCTCAGACGTAGTAATTTACTTTAAAACTGTTAATCTGACTTAACCTGTTCTGATTTATCTTTTGAACTCCAAAATCTGTGAACCCTGAAAATACAACTTGAAAGCTAGGGTTAAAACTTCATTAATTTTGGATATTGAGATACTATTGACATGACACGTACCCAGCCCCAGAATATTCTATAAAGGGAGAATGACAAACAACTGATGTATAATTCTGAAAACTAGGTTCTCTCTTTCACTCCCTGCTCCTACCTCAAATATAGGGACGAAGAGGACAGGTAGCATGGAAAATTTCACCCTACACTGCTGATGTCTGGTAAAGAACACAATACAACTGAAAATAGAGTATTATAATGAGAAGGGTTAAATAAGAAAATACGCACATCTTGTGAGCATTACCAGCAGAACCTGTATTCAGGTCTCTGAAGGCTGGCATTTAAAGGGATATTTTATGGCAGGAGGAAAACCAAAAAACACGCTTGAAAGCATAGTTTTAGTACAGTCCAAGAAAATTTAGAGAGACATGAAAACAGAAGCATATAATGTCTTGGTATAGAGTTACCAGGTTAATGACTGTGACAATGTGAAAAGGCTAATATAGTATTAATCTACAACTGAATAAAAAAAAATTCAGTACTGTAAGAAGCTAATGTAACAAAGTAGTTGTTAATCTGGACAGTGTTCCACCCCCCACAAAATTTCATTAGGAAAGCATCAGCTAGCTAGGATCATGTGTCTGAGTTTTCAGAGTGCCATCAATGGATGGCTTTTAAAAGTGAGGATTTTATTTAAAAAAAAAATAAAAAATTACAAGTATGTTCTGGCAAAAACTTTTAAATCTTTGTTGACCTTTAGTTATCAAGGATCTACAGTTATTAAACTTTATTCCTCAAATAACTCTTTAAGGCAACAGAGAAGTGTTCTTTTCTGGGCAGGAAATGATATGTTACTTTTATTAGTATTACTGTACTGTCTGAAGAATTCACTATCTGACATTATTGCAAGTCATACTGTAGAAGAAACAGAGCACCATTGCTGCCTCCAAAAGCTATGCATCAGAGAGAGCTCTTGGACAAATTCAGTCATATCATTCACTTGCATTAGCCAGTACAGGATAGACCACTTTGACCTCACACTATGAGGCTGCAAGCATGATAGAGAAGGTGGCTCGGGCCTGGCCACGTGGTCTCCCGTTGGCCGGATTCCCACCAACATCTTCCTTGACAGTGCGAGTCCTGGTGGCAGAGAAAGAAGCAACAGGAGGAAGCATAAGGAAAGGAAGAATTAAGAAGACAACACTTACAAGAAAGTAGTAAGGGTAGGATGAAAAGGTTTTGCACAGAAAGGAGAGATAAGTGAAGCAGTGCAATTGTGTTAAAAACCTGAATCTGTATGCTGAACAGAAAATGTTAGAAATGGGACACAACGTGAAGAGCAGTATGAAATTTTCCTTGAGCAATATAGAGGAATTAATTCTTAAATAAAAAAAAAAAAGAAGAGAGAAAAATTGCAATTAAAAATTAGTCAATTTCTCTAAAATAAATGAAAAGCTTTAATATGGTAAAGTTACAGCTGAACACATCATAAAAATCAGGTATCAAATATTTTACCTGATTTCCTCCAAGTCCATGACAAGAATACATAATCAGTGGTTTGCCACCGTGGTTATTTTCACCAACATCCAGACACATTTGGTTACCTATGTTTTTTAACTAAAGAAAGGGTGTTATCAGGAGGGTGGGGGAAAGAAAAAAAAAAGCTTAGTGGGGGTGCCAAAATATTAAACTTAACAACAATGACGGCTGTTGGTTTATTTTTACTTTCTGCTATGCTCAAATCTAAAAGTCCTGGTCTCTCCGAGTTAATCTTTTCTAACCAAAAGCCTAGTGACTACATTATGGTTGGCTACAGCCACACACCATGAATTATTAGGCTACTGCTACACAAGGTTACTGTTATTCAAATTATAATTTGAACAGATACACAAAATATTAAAAAAAATTGAGGAATGGGAAGTGATAAACATTCACATTCACCTCAAGCTAAGAATTATTAGTTGTTTAATATTTAGCTGGTTTAGCAATGCAATGACTAAGAAATTATTCAGCAGAGGAAATGCAGTGGTCATTAAAAAAATTTATGTATAACTATAGACACACATTTCCTCATCATAAACCTAATTCTGAGAAGCAAACAGCTGTCCAGTTTTCCTCATTAACAGAACTAAAAATTCTCTCAGACTTCTTACTATACAAAGCTAAATTTACCTTGATAATTCAGGAAATCTCTCAGTACTGGCTTAGTACTTTTGTGTCATTTTAACTGTTAGGGATGGGCAGAACGTTGCTTATCTTAGCAAGTTGCAAAACCCCATTAAGCAAGGCAACTGTTAGTTATTAAGAAGCTTTGCTTAAATTTCACATCACCATCGACAAAGCTATAAAATATTCAAATAGCAAGGTTTGCAGAAGAGATTCTTTGTCCAAAGTAGTGACAGAAAACCCTAGAGCAATTAATGCTAGCTGAAATGTAAATGCTATGGCTAAGGCAGCACAAAAGATTAGCAAATTTCCTGGATTATGGAAGACTATAGAAAATAAACTTACATATCCAGAAAACAAAGGATTCAGGTCTGGCACATATGCTTCTGGATAAACATTACGGAGATACCAGGTAAAATTTTTACACTGCAGGCGCTGCCTTAAATCAAGTCTCTTTGAGATGTCCCCAAATGTCTTCTGTCAGAGGAAAGGAAGTAAGGAAGAGAAATATACTAATGTTACTAATATCAATTTTGTACATATAAATCTATGATACTCTATATTGTAGCATTAAACAAGTTGGTTTTTTTTAATACCATACTACTACCATTACTGCTGTTTGTTTTTCAGGATCATAACACTACTGACATCCTGCCTGCAGCATTTCAAAGGACATGCAAGAAAAATACATTGCAACATGGAAAGACCAGAAGCATCCTTAGTCCCAAGAGGGTTTTAACACAGTGCCATGAAATGGGAAAGTACAAACAAGACCATACTGATGACAGCTATAAAGCTAACAGATCTCACTAAAGAGAGTGAGCTGAAGTAATGAATTGGATTAATTAAATAATTAGCATAATAACCTGTACAATGCAGAATCTCCCAGACAAAAGTCAGTCGTCTAGCTGCTAAACGTGCTTAGGAAATCTAATGCTACTAGTCATATAATAATCACAAAATTTTATCATAAAAACTGAGAAATAACAGCTTCTCAAAGAAAACTCTAGATTCCAGCTGGGGAAGGACCAAAGTTCCAGAAAACTTACAGAAATAAACCAACACCCAAACCCCCTGAATTTAACTGAAGTTTTTAAGCAGATAGAGACAGGATGGATATCTATCATTGAATAAGCTTTATTCTGCAGCTAACGAACAACAAAAGCTACTTTTAAAGTAAAAATACTAAGCAACTTGAGACTAATGAGACATTGTGTTTCTCACTCCAAGTTAGTTTGCATTTTCTGTGCTCAGTAGCTTTACACTCATGCTCTTCTGGCAGTTCCAGTAGCTGTTCAATGCAAACAACCCAGGATTTTAGAGAACGTATGAAAAAAACCCTACCAATCAAAAAAAGCCACCACACAAAACAACACTATCACTGCCCAAACATATAAGTTTTTCATGTTTATCGGGGCCAAAACATTAAGCAAACTGAGCTCAGTCTTTTCATTTAAGTAACTAGAATCCTTACATACTTTGTCAATAAATAACTTTTGCTCACCAAAACTTTCAACGCAGCAAGTGTGATTTCTAATACCACCACCACCACCTACTTGTTTCACAATTTTTGCTGCCTCAGTGTTTCTTCGGTAAAAAATTTCTTTATATTCATCCATCCAGACTTCTGCAAGGCGGACTTGATTACGCGTGATCACTTGAGTACCTTTTGGGAAAGTGTGAGGACTCTTGCTGCGAAAGACATGGCCAACAACAGAGCAAGGCATGATCTCCAACTGTCCACCACATTGCCATACCTAATAATAACATTTTTTGCGTAAGTGCACTTCAATTAGAATTAAGGGGGTGGAAAAAAATTCAGCAATGTTACTGTTCACCAGAAAAAAACCCAAACCACTAGTAAGAGTGCATGTATCAGGCATATCACAAGTGAATTTCCTAATCAGGTAGACTATGGAAATGTACATTTCAGCTATCAACCCTAAAAGCATTTAAAAAAAAAAAAATTAGTTCAATTAGCATGCTTGTATTTTATTTCATAGGTCATTAGTAATTTTCCATGTCCTAGTTGGCCTATTCAGCAAAGTAGTCAAGATCTAATACTAATTTGTCCTCAAAAACCCTGTACCCTGTAAGTATCGAGATCACTGCTAATTAAGTAGCTAAACTTACTCTGAAAGACATTTCTATATTTTCACCTCCCCATATTTCCATTTCTTCATCATAGCTTCCAATGCGTTCGAAGTAATCTTTTGATATTGAAAAGAGACCTCCAGCAAAAGTAGGTGTTCTGCAAAAAGAGAAATTTACTGAGGAAGACACAATTCAAATAGATAGTTTTTTTTTTAAATATAGATGTAAAGACATGGTATAACTGTTCTAGGAGGTTTCCATGCATTTGTCAGCGTTTCACTACATTGATACATTTTCCTGGCATAGATACTTCAAGCAATTAAATCTGCTCACATCAAGTCTCCTTTGTCAGTTATTAACAACCGGTTTAGACTAATGGCCACTGGTATAAAACACAGCATCAGGAGAAATAGCATATTTTCCCTGTATGTATCAAGCAAAGTTACTCCTGGCTCCAGACAAGTAACCTGTCTGCTGCCAAAGCACGTACCATTATCATCGAATGCACCACAGTAACAGTCTAGTATTTTGGTGCTCTGAACTTTTGTTGTGATCCTTTCAAGACTGATGAATGAATGAGGAGCCAGAATCTGTGGTACTGTCTCTGAAAAGAACTGTTTATAATCGCCCTCTCCCCTCTCCTTGCTGATGAAAAAAATGTAGAAATTGCTTATTATGTTTCTAGTGTATGTAGGAAAAAAAAGGGTAATGCAGAGCAATGACTGTCCTAAGACGACTATGTTTTTACAGGTTTAAAAAACAACAATGTGGTTCTTAAAGAAAGTATTACAAAAACCACCCAAGATCCTAAGACTTCTGATACTCATCTGAAAAAAAGTAGTTCATTTACAAACCTCTGTTCATAACAAAAACCCCGAAAACCGAAGGATTTAAAATATTATTCAAATTGTTTACCTAATTGGATAGGTTTCATCTTTTCTTCTTTTATTTTCATGTTTAGGAAGAGACTCCCATCCAAATGACAAACTCCAATCAAAATTGCCTCTGTTGTGGTTATGCCCATAAGGAGATGGTTTACTGAATTCAAAAGTATTGAGATCTATGGAAGCAATATCAGGGCTTACAACAGCAACAGGGTTCTCAGCTATTCTTGCCAATAATGGCTCTAACCAGCCATAAAAGCATTCACCTATGGAGAAAATGGGAACAAGCACTGAATTTTTACTTGGCTATAAAGTAGTACACAGGGAATATTTTAACATGCCCACAGCAAGCCAACATGCGCTGCTTTTCGATACACTGCTAAATATACTTTCAATAACAGAAAATAGCAATAGGAAAGATAATACATTGCTAATGTTCATAATTCATAAAAAATACACAATGTTAAATCAAAGATAACAGTGTTATAAACCAGACCTGGCATAGTTACAGGTTACACTTACAATGAGCATCCAGAAAGGTAAGGGTCTCTCCTGTTGCTGCTGAAGCTCCCAACAACCGTGCAGTGATTAGACCTTTTCTTTCCTTTTGACGGACTACTTTAACTATCTGAAATTGTTTCACGTATTCATCTAGTTTATCATGCAAGTATTCTAGAAAGATAAATCAGTTTTAGGATATTCAGGGTATATACATGCCACTGCCTAAAATTTTACATTACTAAACAAAGAGGATAAACAATTGACACTAATCCCAGGAATGACCTCAATATCAAAGCAGTAAACAATTCCTGATTGTTGAACATTATTTTCTGGGACTGAGTTTTGTTGGGGGTGGGGGCATAGGAAAAGGTGACCAGCAGAGAACAGGGGATGGAACACTAAAAAAAATTCAGAAAGAGAAAGGACATGTGCTAGTTCATCTCTTCTGCAGTATTAACAGTTTGAATACCAATTCAAAATCCATTTTCAGAGTAAACTGATCACGTACCTACTTACTCAAGTTATCTGCAGAACATGCAAATTTTTTCCTTAACGATGGCACATTTTACACGCAGTTAACAAAGGCTACAATATTTACAACAGCAACAGAAGCTATACAAAAAAGTCTTTAAATGTGCAAAATTTGAGAAACTAACCCACATCTCTCATTAAACACCCCACACCATCTTCTTTCTTCTGCCCATCCTTAGCACTAAACTGTATTACTGAACATACTTCACATCTAAGTGTGTTAGTATACTAAATTCAGACTTGCAGAAAGTGTAAATACATTAATATAAGCATGTATGTATAGACATGTTCATCTCAAGTTAAGCATATAAAGTTTTTTGAACTTGCATTTGTGATCACAATCAAGATAAATTCAATTTTTTTCGGCAGTCAGCTTGAGTACTGAAGATTATTTTTCCAATAAATAATTTTACTTTCTAGGAAAGACATTGTCCTTCATATTAATGAAATTAGTTTCCATGAAGACAATCACTATGATAAAATGCAAATTGCTACAAACATTGGCCGATTTATCCTTGGATACTTTGTTCTATGAACTGTAATTGGTTTGAAGCACAAATTACAGAGCTACTTGTCATGCAACCAGTTATGCCGTTTAAGCAGCACTAGAATTGGAATAAGCAGAAATGGGGTTTAAAAACCTTTTAGAGGACAGGAATTTCATATGTGACTACCTTATGAAAAAAAGACGGGCAAGAACTATTATATAGAAGAAGAAAGGAACATACCCACTTAGAATACTATTATACATGTTAATAGTGGTAAAGAGATATCCCCTTTAACCAATTTATCTGCAATCCTAACATCTGAAATCATTTAAAAAAAAAAAAAAAGAGGGAAAATAGAAAGACTTCTTACCATCTACACTGGCATCATCCACCAAAATAATCTCCTTTAGCAGTATGGCAGGAGATGTATACATCACGCTGTGAACAGTCCTGAGCAGAGTGGACCATGCTTCATTATGAAAAACTATTATAATACTTGTGGTTGGCAATGGCGGGCAACGCTTAAACCTTTGTTCAATGCATCTACAGATTAAAGAGTGTCAAATGTTACAAAAATGGACAAAAAGTTTTGACTCAAACCCTTAAAAGAAACCCCTCTCTTTCTAGTACAAAGCCTTATAAATATGGACATTAAGTATTTCATTTTCTTCACTTTCAATCCCAGTTTTGGCATGCAAAGGCAGGTGCTCCAACTGGAGAAGCTGTACAAAGTATTTTTAAAAAAAATATGATGAATAAGAACTCCAGTTGAACAACTGACTCAGTTCCGCTTCTCTCACAAACATTTGAGTATGTTTCACATAGCACCCAGGTCATCTTCGGGAAAAAAGTATGTTATTCTATTGAGACCAGCAGATACTGAGCTGCAAAACCAGACTTTAAGTCATCATTACTGTTGAAACCCCAAAATACAAAAGAATATTTATTAGAAAAATGCAAATTTTGCAGAGTAAAAATAGAACAGATCTAATTCAGAACTTAAAGATTTTGTAGAAATGTCGTATTAGGCAGCATATCCAATTCAAGGGAAACAATTTTAAGGTCACAGTTTTTCAAGACTGATGTATTCTGAACATAACTTTAAATCCAATGCAAGTCAAGATGACAACACTTCTGTATTCATAAGCTGCACACTTTCTATTTATTGCCTGTCTTTAGAGTCTGGAAGACTCCCCAAGGTAATTATCACAGCCACTGCCTCACAAAATACACAGGCGAAAACTCACCAGTTACACTCTAGCAAAGGTTATTGTGAGCTACACCACGTGTAATGTGACATTCATACTACCAGCAGGAACTCGTAAGGTCAGTCACTTCTGACACAGAAAGCTAAGAACATATAATCTGACACTGACAGACTGCTCATAACAAAATCCTACTCTACCCAAGTCCTACAGTCTTCATTAATAAAATTTTTCAATACTACAAGATTGCTGAGATGTTCTTTGCCTTATTCAAAAGTTTACAATTCCTAATTTACTGAATTACGCTGGTGGTTTTATTAACACTGAATACTTTAAAAAAAGAAAAAAGGTGGGTGGAGATGGTGTTTACATTGGGAAAAAGTTTAAACCTAAGCAAAACAGCAGGCTTCCAGAAAGTCACTCAGAAATTGTAGCTTAAAGGCAAAAGCTGAAAACCTTATTTAAAGATAGTTACTTTGAATTCAAAACCATGAAAGAAGTGAGCCTTTTTAAACATTCTTGGGTTTGGCACTGTGCATCTTTATGTACAGCCAATCATTATGTATAGCTAGGAGACCTTCCTAAACTCTTATCACCTAATGCTGAACTCAAATCACTTTGCAATCTGCATTTCTGACAAGTTTTTCAACTATCAGAACACACACATTTCAACATACTCAGGAGGTCGGGTGTCTGGTCCAAGATCTCGGTGTAAAGAAATCCTATCACTTGCAAATGCATTAAAACAGTGTTTTTCTTCTCCATGCTGTTTTTCTTTCTGTTCTTCTGAATTTAAGTTGATAGTTTTAAATGCTTTACCAGAAGCTCCAGGAGCATTAGGATCTTGAAGGGGTCGATCGAGAAAAGGTTTTAGTTCCACTGCAGTATAGTGTCCTGGCAAACAGTGTCTCTCTCCAGGAATCTTAGTTTGCCTAACGGGTGCTTTTATCTGCATTTTTGGCTTTGCCCCTTTGATATTATTCATAGCATTTAACATGAAACCTAATACATGGCTTTTCTTTCCAACAACTGGCTTAATCCCTGCTTCATCTTTGAAGTCTTGAACACCCACTTCTCTTTGTAATAAAAATAAAAATACCAGAAACACAAACACAATAATGCTAAATTTCCAAAGTTTCCAGTGAAAAAATAATTTCTTAAATAGTTTAGGTGTTTTTTTCAAAGCCATTCTAGTTTTAAAAAATTATCACAAGACAAAAGTTTCTGTGGATGATGATCTTCAAATAGGTCACAGCATTTCTTGAAATTACAACACCTGTAAATTAAAACAAAAAGTATAAATTTATACATCTAGTATATTCAACAACGTAAAACCACAAGAAATTAATAGGCAGGAATTAACTCACAATTCCCAACTGTCAAACATTATGTGTCCATCACTTAAAGATAGGTCAAACCTAACTATAACATACCCAAGATGCACCTCCCTTGTTTTTTTTTTTTTAAATATGCTTCAAATAGAAGAACAAGAAAGCAGGCTTATCACTAAGAATAAAATACTATTTCTACACGATGCCACTACTTCACATTAATTTTCTTCTAAATCTTAAAAATTAAGTTGTCTAAAATTGGAGGAAGGTATTGTTTTAAGTCTTCTAGGAGCAGGGAATTTTAGTTCAATGATGAGATAAGAAGGAAAACTGATTAAATCAATATGGTAAGTTCAGGTTGCATGAAAAAGATCTACATAAAAAGTGAGCTATAAAGACAAGAAGGACTTCTCACTCAACTTATTTCAACAATTTGGAAATTTCCGATATTTAAAAAAAATATCAATTTCAAGATTAGATTTAAGTAATCAGACTTCAAAGTGGGAAATGTTTAGATTTAGTTATCTAGCATACATGCTCAATGCAGGTTTAAAGCAAGTAATTTGAAGTGGGTTAATTTATCCTGAGGATCATCTGCATCTACATCATCACGTCATTCACATCATCACAATCATTCTGTATATTTTTTCATTCACTTGTACTGCATTTTCTGGCATGTGCTGCTGCAACTCATCAAGAGAACATGTCAAAGAGCTTTCCTCTTTCAGGAACCCTGCCACTTTTTTTCACAGACAATTTTTTTCACAAACGAGCAATTATTCAGCCGCTTTCAAAGATGGGGAACTATGAAAAACATTTGAGGACTACAAGAATCCAAATCATTTGAATTAAATTCTCTCTGAAAAATTGGCAGTTTACAAGAAGTGGGAAAATAGCAACCAGCCTAAATTCAAAACACAGCTTTATTTTTGTGGGAGTTGCATGTATGTGAACTGAGAAAAGAAATAAACGACATCTAGTTAAAAGCCACAGTTAATTCCCACTTGCTAACTACTGACCACAGAATTGCAAAAAAACCCCTAGTTTTCTATTTCTTCTTTTGAAATACAAATAGATTTTCCATTTCTTAATTGGAGTAATATATACTCAGGAAGAGATATAACTTATAGAAAACAGAAGACAACTTCAGCTGGTTTCCTTCAAGAATTTGCAGGATAAGTTAGACACCTGGACTTAACATCATAGTTTATGTCAAAGCTTATGTCAGCTTTATTTAATAAACTTATACATTCAAACCACAGTAGTTTTACCATAGAACTATTGTTATAAGAATGCAGAAGAGAAGCTCATTACAGCATTGCCATATAGATACTAAAAGGTACCAAAAATGTGCTCCACAGGGCTCAAAAAAAATTCCAAGAAAATCCATTAAAAAAAAAAAACTTCTCGCTCACACATTATTGTCCCATTTTTCTTTAGTGCTGAAAAATTTGTACTACAATACTGATACTTACACACTGCAAGACTGAGAATAAAGATTTTCTTTCCTGGTGAAAGGGTTGCAACCAATTTACCAAACTGTCAGATTAAAAAATGCCTTGTTTTCTCACAATGTCTGATGGGTTGATTTTGGCTGGCTGCCAGACACCAACCAGCCACTCTCTCACTCCCCCTCCTCAGCATGACAGCAGGGAGAAAATAAGATGGAAAAGCACATGGGTCAAGATAAGGACAGTGTGATCACTTACCAATTACTGTCAGGGAGCAAACAGACTTGAGGATGATGAATTTAATTTATTGCCAATTAAAAAATAGAGTAGGATGGTGAGAAACAAAGCCAAAACTAAAACCACCTCCCCACGCTCATCTTCACTCATTCATTCCCAACTCTTCTACCTCCTTTCTCCCAAGTGGTGTAGAGGGGATGGAGTACGAGGGTTTCTGGTCAACTTGGAACAATCTCTGCCGCTCCTTCCTCTTCACACTTTTCCCCTGCTCCAACATGGGTTCTCTCCATGAGGTACAGTACTTCAGCAAAAACTGCTCCAGCGTGCGTCATCCACGGGGCACAGTTCCTGCCAAGATTTTGCTCCTGCTTGGGCTCTCCATGGGCTGAAGCTTCCTTCAGGGCATATCCACCTGCTCAGCCATGGGGTCCCGCACAGACTGCAATGTGGATACCTGCTTTGCCATGGTCCTCCATGGGCAGCAGAGAAATACCTTTTTAACCATAGTCTTCTTCATGGGCTGCAGGGGAATATCTGATCCAGTGTCTGGAACAACTCCTCCCTTCCTCCTTCACTGACCTTGGTGTCTGCAGTGTTGTTTCTCCCATATTTTTCTCACTCCTCTCTCTTCACAGCTTCTGTGCAGCATTTTTTACCCTTTCTTAAATGTGTTACCACAGAGGCACAACCTGCTACACCAGGTGGCTCAGCTTTGGCCAGCAGTGGGTCTGTTTTAGAGCTGACTGGAACCAGCTGTGTCCAGCATGGGGGGCAGCCCCTGGTCTCTTCTCACAGAGGCCACCCCTGCAGTCACCCCTGCCTCCCAACTTTGCCATGTAAATGCAATACACAATGTAAAACACTGAGCATATATACAGATCAGCACCCCACAAGATGACTGTAAACTACCATTGCTAAATCTGCAGGGGCTCTGCCTGAGCCTACAGCCTCTGCAACCTGTTAACCAGGAAGGTTTTTGTAACACCATAAAAAAGAAAATCACATTACTGTTTCTCAGTGCACCATGCATAAGCATAAGTATTAGCAAGCCTTAAAGCTTAGGAATCAATAAGCAATATATCTTCCTCAAATAGAAAAAAGAAAACACCTTTTTTTAAATTTGAGGTACTTAATATTATGAGAGAGGTCTGGCAACTTCTGTATCTCACCAGCAGTCATTAGGCATAGTCAATCAGGCAAACACCTGGGGAGGGGGGCATTAGCACTGGTTAGCTGGTTGATTTCTTTCCAAACACTGTTGCCCTCAAATTTCTTTTATATCACTAAACAAGCGACAATGTTCTCAAAATTCCTCTAGGTCTCTTCTTCTTGGCAAAGAGACTTAAATTTGTCCATGACAAGAGAAAGATTAAGCATTAGTGAACACGATGGTATAAGATATGTCATGAAAATGGAGGTTGAAGTTAATTCTATATAGCAACATTAACTCTTTTACACTGAAATAATGCTTAAATTTGAGAACTTAACCAGTATTTGAGTCAAATATTTACAACTGTCTCTTTCTGTGTTAATGAGCTGGCATGGGACTACTCAGAAAAGGCAGAAAAATTACATGGTATGGCTACATATCTGTTATCTGCCTGAGTACCAGAGAAATTAATTGTTAATTTAGTTAAGAGTTGAAGTCGCAGTTGTCAGATTTCCATTGTCCATCTTCAGCATTTCAATTAATGCAGCAATATTTACTTACGCTAAGCTCATTATGTCATAATTTTTAAAATAGTTTTATGTTTACTACATTAACTTCGGCTTCATTGTCTCCAGCAACAAAAAGGAGAAACGGACTAAAAAATACAAAAGATTTCTTCCACAGATTTTTAGCGCATACTTCAGACTTTTGCTGCAGCTGGCTTTGATGCTGACACACTAACCTATTCTTCACAAAACATCAGAACTACATATGTACATTTTAACAAAAACTTAAACTACATTATTGTTATTTTTATTGGGGATTATTTCCTGCACAAATTGAGCATGTACAAGTCCTTAGAATACTCATGATCAATACAACACAATAGTCAAGATATCTGTAAGTCAAAATAACCAGAATCTAAAATCCATCCAGAATACTTCTTGTACTACCTGAGTTTTGTGTACATCTGTCTTCAGACGAACAAGGCATTAAAGACTATAATAAACAGATCTAATGAGCAACCAAGAACATACAGCAATTTATTCAGCATTTAGTTTCCTGTGTAACGGTATTCACTTTTATCTGCATACACTTTGACAACCTATTGCCTGTACTGGATACACCTGACTCGGCTCCTGAGGTCTAACCACAGCAGGCTGCCTCAACACACAGGTGAAATGTGTCTGTCCATAGAAATGAAAAGACAACTCACCTGAGTTAAGTGGGCTGTTCAAGCAGTGCAACACAACTTAACCCTTTCAATGTGGATTAGTACACTCCAGTAGCACACATGGCAGCATACTGTGCACAGAAATAAGTGCAAGGGATGTTTCTTTTTCAGAGAAAGGATCAAGTGAAAGCTACTGGGATAGTATTTGCCACAGAAGTGGACAAACACAGGCTCGTTTGCCACCAACGTACAGCGAACTCCGATACAGCCAAATACCGAGTGGAGTTTTATTGACAAAATCTTTTAGAGGGACGCTGCTTACAGTAAGAGAAGAACTCTTTGTCATACAAACATAACAGTTTCCAGAACACAGACTACATTGTCCTAAGAGCTTTTGTCATGAAAGCTGTATCTTCCTTAGGGTTTTTACCAGGATAATTTTGTAGTCAGAAATACAATCTTTATTTCCCACAAATGCCTCACACATTTTTATAGCACAGCAACGTCAGTAAGCACAGACCAAGCTACTGTTCCATCCTCCAGGATATGTGGAAGAAATATGTGGCATGATTAAACTCCCTGAGGTGACTCTTTAGCAAAGTGTTTAATCTTCTATTCATTAGTGTTATTTTCACTAATAGTAGTCTGGATTCTTACAGCACTTTGAAATAATTAGCCCTAAACACCAGAAGTTGGATTTTAGGGATTTTTTTTTTTAAGAAGAAAATAACCAGAAAACTAATATGTACTACAAAAGTCTTCTAAAAAGTGCCAAAAAGCAGCTGCCACACTGCTTCAAACCACATCACATGGGTTGTGTGTGAATTCAATACACAGTCTATGTTACATTATGCCACCCACTAACTCTGATGTCAGGCTGTCTGCAAAAACTCTGGCTTACAAGCAAGCCTCACTACAGTAGCCAACAACTCTGACTTTTTATTAGCTTGGTGTGAACAATACTGTAGACAATAATTTAAAAAAAAAAAACATTAAAATGTCAAGATAAGCCAAATGAACAGAAATTCTTTCAGACTATACCAGCAGGAGAAATTTATTGGGATTAATATCAACAATATACTTGATCTCAGTTTTTTGAGTAAAACTGTTTTAAAATCAATTT
Organism: Phalacrocorax aristotelis; assembly: GCF_949628215.1. Classification (NCBI taxonomy): domain Eukaryota; kingdom Metazoa; phylum Chordata; class Aves; order Suliformes; family Phalacrocoracidae; genus Phalacrocorax; species Phalacrocorax aristotelis. The sequence continues at coordinate 21,488,547 of NC_134280.1, forward strand.
CTCTTTTATCAGAATTATAAACAGCCCTTTAATGTTTCATGAGAATGCTGGTTATGGAACATAAAAAAAAAACAAAAAAACAAAAAACACCAAACCCAAACAAACCCCATCCAGAAAAACAACCCCACACCAAAACCCGAAATACTAAATAAAAAAATACTTAAGAAAAAGTAACTTTAAAAGACAAAAATAGGGAAAAAACCCTTAAGAATTATTCTGATCACAACTATTTAACTACACAACTTTGTTTCACCCTTAATCTAATTTATTGTGTAACTCCAGAATCACAGTCTCATTAAAAAGCTCACCTATTTTTTCTTATTATCTAAGTATACAACAATCCCTTCATCAAGACCTTAATGTTCCCTTAATCCGAAAGAGGGTGTGTGAACAGAAACGCTGAACAAATTGTTTAGGAAAAAAGATCAGACACTCATGATCAACTGTTCCTACCAAATTAGCAAAGGTCTGCCAAAGATACACGATTACATAAGTTGGGATACTTTACCTAGAAGAAGTGCTACTTTCACGACTGCTATTTCTGAATCTAAAATTCTAGACAGGGCATTCTGTTTTCTTTGCATGAATACCAATGCAGATGCTACTAGAACATTAGCTACTGAACTAATAATTTTCATAAGTGATATTCTAATCTTCTACCACCATGGAAATTGAGTTTGCTCTACGGGGCGGGGGTGGGGGGGTGGAGGGAAGCAGAAATCAAATCACTGAACAAACCCAATTCCATTTCCTAGAAGTACATCCCAGAACACCTATTTGCACTGCCACCTCTTGTGATAGACTAAGAAATGTCCAATTTGGAGTGAACTTTTCATACCGATTTAGCTGAATATGGAATATGAAGGCTGTCCACACAATCAAGACCATTCAAAAGCACTTCAGACCTTGGGGAAAATGAAAACAGTTGCTTAAGTTTACCAAACTGTGCTACTGTTTACAAGAATTTTAGCACTAGGCTTAAGTAAAGGAACAAATTTTAAAATGGAATGTACAGAGGTTGAATATTAAGTCTTCATGTGAAAAGGAGAAACAGAATCAGCTGGCCAGTTTCTGTCTCTACACTTACAACATAAGATACTTGCCGATCTGTTCAACTAAGAATTGCGACTGAATACACCCCTAGATAGGGTGCACACACCTAAAAGAAACAGAGATTTACAAACCCCAGATACTGTTCCTCTGGGTACATTCTTTGAAGCTCAGCCAGTGGAAATGTGGTTCTACTCCTGAAAAAAAGTTGTAAAAGGAATACTGAACACACTCAGTTCCTGAGTCTTAGTTTTAGAAACACTAAGGGCATAGATTATTCTAGCAAAGACCAGATGCAGTCTGCCCCAGTACAGAAAAATCAGAAGCTATAAGTGGATGATAACACAATAGGCTAAAGAAATTCAGAGCAGCAGCAGCAGCCGAGAACACCTAGCTGGAATACAATTTTGTAAATATCTTCTTCAGTGGCTTATTTGAGATTAAAAAATAAATACATCACACGCCCCACCATATTCTAGTGGAAGTGCTTCCAAAAAGAGCACTACTACTGTTTTTCTACAGCAAAGCACTGTACATGATAAGCAGAGGTAGATAGTTCCTTGTGACAATAGATACTATATTAAAATACACAGTAACCATATACTACAAAAAATATTTAGGGCCTAATTTTACAGTCCCGGGACTACAAACATGCACTGCATGCAGCTTAATTTTAAATTTCACTCAACTCTGTAGCTTCCTTTTCCCGATTGTAGAAATGTTTCTAAGACAGCAAAAGCATCTGAGTATTAAATGCAGGGCTTGAAATCACAGGTTTACACCCTAATTGGCCTTAAACTTTTAAGTTGTTTAAATGATGACTGTAAAGCAAAGCAAGTCTCTTCATGGATTTTTTTTTTTTTTGAGATTTACTGAGGTTTATTGGATCAGTGACTGCTAAACTAATCCTTGTCAGAATCTACCAAAAGTGTCTTTGCTTTCCTCCTCTCCCCACTTGACTGGTTCTTCTCTAGCTACATTTCACTGCTGAATAATCCTACCTAATAACAATTAGTCATTTGACTATAAAGCTTAATTACTAGGTCACTGTCAGGAGTTTTGCAACATGATTTCTCTGTTTGTAAGCAGAACTATTTCCTATAGTACACAATATCAGTGAATCTTAGGAAAAATCAGACAATAGTAAGACACACAGCAAATAAATAAAATCTTGATTTACACAAGTGGACAAAATTTAGCACTTCATGATCTAGAAACTTGAGGCACTTTCAAATCACTAGAAGATAAGCACCGAAATGAGCAAATTAGGAAGACAAACTGGCAGGCACCTGATCAGCAATTCATATGACGAACATGATTCACTACGTTGATTCCAAAGAAAGGGGAAGCAGTGCACTAGCTACGAGCTCTTGGAACAGGCAGACCAGGCAACAAATTTATGCAAAGCAAAAATGGAGATCTTAAAGCAACGCAGTTTCTCACCTAGAAGTGCATACTTTGGGGAAATGGCACAGAGAGGGAAATTATAGCTTGTTCCTATTTTAACAGAATTGGAGATATCCAGACTACCGCTGGTATCACCCCACCCAAAAAAAGGGGCAAAGTTAAATGGCAATAGCAGTTAAGAGGTAGAGGAAAACTGGTCTTCTGCTCCTTCCCGCAGTGCAACGAAAACAGTAATTTGGGCTCTCTGTAACTAACTTTTTACTTTGCTATGTTATTGAGAAGCCTTGAGACGATAGTAACAGATGCCAAACTGACCAGGCCACTGAGTAAACCTAGTTAAAAAAAGAAACCAAAAGCCAGAAGTTGGCTGTTCCATCTCAGTCTTTAACTCTGCACTTGGCTCAGCAGCACGGCACTGGCTTTAGTCAAGCTGAAATAGATCAATTCATTTTATAGTTTTTTAACAGAGATATTGTTTTGTAACAGAAGACTAACATGTAAAACACTACAGAGATGCATACATAAGATTAGTATTTCCAGCAAGATATTATTTAACCAATAAAAACATTTATTAATAAATACCTCTTTATAAAAGCATATTTCACACGAAGTTAAAAACAAAAAAAAACAGCACCACCATGAAACTAAGGTTCTCTATGTTACAATTCATTTTCCAGTTTTCCAGAGCCAAGAAAATGTACCCTAGCCTGCTCTGTAGAAGTACGACTAACAAACTGCCGGAAAAAAAGAGACTATCTAGTAACTTAAAAGCACGTCATATAGGATGAAATATACCAGAGGAAGCTGGCAACGTACACAAAGAGCCTATCACCCTGCTGTTATCACATGAATGCGGCGCTGCGGACAAACACTCGGGCGGGATCAGCGTGCGGCAAGAGACACCTCCCTCGATCAATACTTTGGTTTGGACAGTGCACCCGGCCGGCGCCGGCGCTTCCCGGAGCCCTGTTTGCCCAGCTGCCAGGCAGCAGCGCCCTTCTCGGCAGCCCGAGCTCCTCGCCCCGCTTCGCGTCTGCCCGGAGCGGGGCTGGGCTGCCCCCGGGGCCGGCTGCGTCGGTCGGTCTCGAGGGGACCGTGCGTAGCGCGCGTGAGAACGTGTGTGACTATGTGTGGCTGCGGGGGGAGGGGGGAGGGCTAGCGTGTGAAGGGGCGGCTGAGGAAGGGAGCCTCCGGGCAGGCCCCAGCCCCACCTCTGCCCCAGGACCTCTCCCTCGTGTCGCGATTCCCTCCCGCCTGTCGCGCTCCCACCGCCGCGCCGGGCGCGCCCGGAGAGCTGGCGGTAACGGAGGAGAAGCGGCACCGGGCGCTGCCCCCGCCGCCGGCCGCGGCCCCTGGGGCAGAAGGAGCGGCGCCGCGCGCGGGCTGCGAAAGTCAGCAGGGACTCCCCCCACCCCACCCCCCCCCCCCCCGGGGGGCTCCCCCACTCACCTCGTCCGGCGGGAGGAAGAGGAAGGCGCTGCCCGCGCAAGCGGCCGCAGGCACAGGGGGAGCCCGGCGCCCCCCGCCGGGCTGCCGCGGCTTCCGCTCAGCGGCCGCCAGGTGCGCGCGGGCGGCCGGCCCTGCGCCTGCGCACTGCCCCGCCCTCACCTGGCGCCCAGGTGCGCGAGGCGGAGGCTGCAGCCAGCGGGCTGCGGAGGCCGCGGGGTGGGGAGGGAGGCTGCCTGTGAGGGTGCGCGCGCCGTCCGGGGCCCCGCGCTGGGGAGCAAGCCCTGGCCGGTGGACGGACGGAGGGAGAAACGGACCGACGGACGACCCCCGGCGGCGGGGGCGTGAGGGGACAGGGGTCCGCGGCGGCAGCACCGCCCGCAGGCTGCGGCGGGAGGAGCGCCAGAACGCCCCACTCATCCCTCCGCGCCTTCTGCACCCGGGGAACAATGTCATATTTAGACAATTACATAATGCGCACCGCAGCGGGGCACGGCCGTCTATACGTGCTTTAAGATACAAGTTACAGACTGCATTTTAAGCAGCACCGCAGGGTACTGTGATTTTTTCCTTCAATTACCTACGCGTTATGTTGCATAGGATGGGGTTGACCAAGCACCCCCGGTTCACGTTGCTGGGAAACAGAACACAAAATCCCTTAGAGGTGAGATCAGAGTTTGAGAGAAAAGATATCACACTGAGTTCCCTTCCTTTACAAGGCAAAGTTTCCCACAGGGATAGATATAACTTTTATTTAAAAAAAAAAAAAAAAAAGGCATGGTTTAATTTTGGGGAGAAAAAAAAAGTAATAATCCCCCAAAGTTTGCTTCTAACTTCCCTTAATATAGTATAGGGACACCTTTTCTTTCCTCTTTCAAATAAAAGTAGCACAATTACAGTTCTCAGCCCAGCCCTTCAGAGTTGATTTCTTTCGGCTTGTCAAACAGGAGGTAGCTAAATTTGCTCAGCAAATATGAGGTGAGTTGGCAGTCATTAATGCTGATTCTACAGCAGTGAAAAAAATGTTAATACAGTATTTTATGATGGAATTCATCTTCCTCATGGACACTTAGTGAAGATTTAGACCAGAATTAATCACAATTAACATGTTCTGGTATTTCTAGCACGTTAAAATCCTTCTTCATGCCTTTGAAAGTTGAGGTCTGAACTGTAGCAAGTACTAAGTCACCTGAGCATGCATAGCCAACATTCAACTTCTCATAGCACAAAATTCACAGAAGGCAAATTTCTAGTGTGAACATTTTAAAAGCTGTTTTCTAGAATAAAGCCTGCAATAACAGGCATACCGACTCCTTTTAGCAAGCACCATGTCCTATAACTACCAAACCAAGTTTTAGCAGACATAAAAGCATGTGATTTTTGCAGTAATGGCCTGATTCTAAACATTAAGGCAGGTTACTTTCTGAGTTCACTGAAAGATGAAGCAAGAGGTAAACCCACAGTGTGACTGAAGCCAGAAATCAAAATCACAGTTGTAAGGTGCCCAAACTGACCAAATAGTGATCTTATTTTAAAAGTAGCATAGTCACAAGCTGATGGAGAAGTACTTGCTAGTGAAATTTTCCCTTAATTTCTTTTCCTAATTTTTCCTGTTCATAAATTGTATAGGGAACACTAATGAGTTCTTTATGGTGAACTTCCAAAGAGCCAGAATCTACCTCCGCTATCGAAAGACCCCTGAAATGTCTCCAGTGCCACTTTCAAAGATAATTAGTTCAGAAAATTTTCAAGAAATTCTCTAACTATAAACTGTTTAAACTATTATGTTTATAAAGCTACTCATCTAATGGCTAACATTAAGGTCTAGGTTACTGAACCAGAGTTGCCTGATTTATGAGCCTTTCTGAAAACTGCTGTAGCTGCATTTGAGAAATGACTTGCAATAGTGAAACCCAGTCCGAAAATGGGAAAAAACTGCAAATTACTTCTAGTCTGTTTCTCTGTAAGAGTCTTGCTAGTTTAGTTATTTTTGCTAATTATACTAATTATTTTACCTAATGAGACTTTCTAGACCATCCTTCCAGTATCGGTACAAATCAAAAAAAAAAAAACAACCCAAAAACCAGAACAGTAGAGAATTAAAGGTATTTAGTACACTGTTACCAAAAATGTTTGCATATCCTCAAGAAGATATGCTAGGCATTCTGCACCTGCAGGGGAAAGGGGGACAAGAGAAGAGAGGAAGAGACACCTATGGCTTACGTTGCTATAGTCACAAGATGCTTAGATTTCTAGTTTCAATGAATGAATCAATAGAAACCGCAGCTTCACTCTCCTCTTTTATTCACCAAAGGCAAAACTGGAAGATGGGTTGCTAAGCAACACCACACTGAAGACTGCAGCTCTTTGAAATTAGCATTAGTGACTCCCCTCCATCCTAGGAGTCTCTTCCATTCAAAACCATTTCTTAAGACAGGCACTAAAAAAAAAAAAAAAAAAAGCTACCAGGACATGCATTTTTAAAAACAAGAATCAGTAAAAGCAGAAGGAAAACCAAAATTAACACACTCAATTAGTTGGAGTAGAGAGAAATAAAACAAAGCCATTCCTTCTACAGGGGAAGTAAAAAAAGATTTAGTAAGGACAGGAAAACTTAAATTGGCTTATATAAACTAAAAGGGAAATGGAATGGCCATTTATTTCTTCTGGGAATCCTCTACTAAAGCAAATTTTTCTCTAAAGGTATATTTATAGCCACTTTTTTTTTTTTAATACTGAAATCCAAAGATGTGCCTCATTTGCACTCTTCTAATGACCTCATCCATAAAAAGACACTAGTGGTGAGATATACTCAAGATGCCTAATAGGGAATTCAGAAATCTTTTACCTGCATGCTATACAAATAAAGCTCTTCACCAAAAGTTAGCCATGAAAAGCTCAAAGTCTCAGTTCAGTTTCTATCAAGTAATTTCTGTATCTTGTCATTGTCATGACCTAATCTGGTACCCATCTTATGAGAACATAACGTGCATCTTATGCTCATGATTAAAACAAAGTAGATAACGTAGATTAGTTGTACAATTTTTGAAAGCATTTTGCATGTATTGATATAAACCCACCTATTTTTTACTCTAGACTTCAGCTAAATGTTATTCCAACGCTACTGAGGAAGCAAAACCACATTGATCCTGTATGAATAGGGCTGTATACAAAGAAATGCTGTTTTACTAGAAACTGACTTGATAAGGCCTATGTACTTATTCTTTTAGCCGGGGGGCAGGGGGGTGGGGGTGTGGGGGGTGTGGGGGTGAGGGGGGGTGACAAAACCCGAACCATCATAGTTTAAGAATTCAGCCTACTGATCCCCACAGCCCAGTTCCCTCATAGTTCCCCCCAGCCTCAGTATTTTCCAGATCCTTCTATGTTCCTCTTTCCATTCCCATAACATTGTTTTTTTTCCCCAACATCCTAAATCTTCTTTCTCAGAGCTCTACCGCACTACACAACTTGCAGGCAAAGAACAGGGAGCCTGTACTGTGTCTGGTACAGTTATGTGAAGGGATAAGGCTATAGCATAAATGTCAATGTTCCCTAGGGAAGGAGAGGCCACTTATTTGGGTCTTTTCTCAATTCTAATATTCACACAAATCTTGTAGAAGCGTTATAGTCCTGAGACACACCTATTAATTTTAGTTTAGCTGACCAATGGCTCAAAAATTATTGGAATGCAGAGCCTGGAAACCACCAGTAGGTAGCAACAGTGTGTAAGTGACGCAGGTCAATCTGTTTAGGAAACAAGGCTATAAAGTTACCAGTTATACAGTACCCAGTTATAGATAAGCAAGATTAGATATGATTGTAAACAGGCTCCCTTTTGTAGCCTTAACATTCAGTTGTTGTAAAAAGGAAACACAAAAATCAAATGAAAGCAACCTCATACAACGTCAACATGAAAACCTAAAATTACCTAGGGAGGAAACAGAAATTGGTTATTTTAAGGAACTGAATCACTAGTATTAAGAATTCTCTTTTCATGCCAACACATTACTTTTCTAGTCAAATACAAACAACATCAAGTGCTGACTGAAAACCAAATACAGCAGTGTAACAGTGTTTTTTGTTAGGCATTTGTTTTTTCAAAAATTCTGCATCACTAAAAAAAAAAAACAACCCCAAAATCCAATCCTTCTTCCTCATTCATTTACGACATGCTATTGCTCCCTTAAAGATCCCCAGGTACGTTCTTTATGGGAGACAAGATCATAATCCCCTGTAATCAAAACTATTTCTCCAGAAAGGTGTTTTATATGGATTAAACAAAATGAGTGCTAACCTCTGCACATATAACCATACCGTCTACATATGCAATGTTGGAAGATGAAACACTCCAAGTTAAAGATGTCAAACATTTCTCTGCATGGAAGTCTGACAGGCGGATAACAGACAGCATGAGTAGACAATAAATTCTGTGTAAGCCTTGCATGAGCTATGAAAGACTTTACTGAATATTTACATAAGGTCTTAATTTTAAATATTAGATTTTCATTTAAAATCTAAGTTTCATTGAGAACCACTTATATAGCTTTTTTTTAAGACAAAAAATAAAGCATGCTTGTAATATATGTAAAAATAAAAAACATACTTTAGAAATACACCTGCAGTAATAAAAGTTACACTGTAATTATGAATAAATGGTTTACATGAACGGAAATCCATCCTCTTAACAATGCACCTGCACTAGATAGGATAGGCTGCTGTTTTGAGTGATATTTCAAATGGACGAAACAGAATACTGAGTTATATGCTTTAAAACTTTTTTTATAATGCTGATGACATTTTTTTATGATGCTGGATGACACTTTACATAGCACACATCTAAGCAGTACTCTCTCCAGAATAAGAATAAATACAATTTGTTTCAGGGCTACAGATTTTTCTTGAAAATTATCCAGATCTCTAGTATAATTAAGTTAATCATATTCATAATACTTTTGTGCTGTTATGGTCTCTGTCACTGCAGTATTTCATTCATAGTTTCCAAAGTCAGATTAAAAAAAAAGTTCATGAGCCATAAAAAAGAAATTCATGTTCTTAGTGACGCACGAGCCTTGTCAAGTATTTCCTTTCTGATCTTTGGATAGTTTGGATGTGCTTCAAGGACCTGCCAAAAGACAAAACAACTCAAAAAAGCTCTGTCTCTAAAAGGAAAGAATACTTGGTTATCCCCCTCATCACTGAGCTTACACATTCTAAAACTAAAATAACAACATGACAAGTTTGTTTTAAGAACGCATAAATATTTAACTGTGGCTAGAGGCTACCATGTATGGAGGTCAAGAATAGCTTTATCAGACACCTTGCTCCCCCTTCATCCTGCCCTGTTGCCTTGGTGCTAAAGACACAGGGGTCAAGGGCTAAAGCCTCTGTGTGGCTTGAAATGCCTGCATTCAGAAGAGTAACCTCTGGAGACATTTCCAAGGTTTTAAGTACACTTTCTCTACAATGATAAACTGCTCTTATGTTTTCACTCCTCAGGGTCTTTCTTACTATACTCTACCCACTTCATCTTCTTGACCTTCAATTCCTTCCCTCTCCCTTATCCTTCTATTTAGTTTTTCTTTCTAGTTGTCTTTATTCCTCTGACAAAAGGGCAAATATAATTAATTTAATTATTAATACTAATAATTATTAATTCATAATGTTCACTCTGCTTCTGTGATGGTAGCCCTTCCTCTTATTCTGCACCTGCTCTATTTATGTTTGGACCATACAAACATAATACTGGCAGTTACTGTCTAACAGTGTCTTCTGATATTAACATTTGATTAACTTCTTCAGCAATACTTCTGCATGGATTTATCAGTTGCAACCACAGGGCCAAAAGAAGGTGCTGCCATTTGAATATGCTTTCACATATGACAGCCAGTCACTTTATCTCTTATTTACCTGGTGGCCAGGGAGCTCAGGATAAAGCAGATTATGTAGAGGATATTTAATTTAATCAAAATTATTAAATAGGGCATCTTTCTGACATCAAGCTGTATATTTTTGAAATCTAAACTCAACAAAAACTGAATCATTATGTAAAAGAACATTGCTACAGTAGACAGTATTAAGTACATATACAAATTCTACCTTATGACAAACATCGATTGCATCAACATATCTCTTTCCTTTCAGGTAATTGAAAGCCAGCTTGTATCCTGTAAGTAGAAGGGGAAAAAAGGTGACAATTTCAGTTCCTGTATCAAATAATGAAAATATCACATTCAAATTAATTTTGGTCACTGCATGTTTCTAAAGTGAGTATGTTTGTTTTCTAGTATTCTCTCATCCAAGCCTGTAGAGATCAAAATTTCTGCTGAAAGTCACTTCAAGTAGTAAACAAAAGTCCTTTACACACTGATAGCTATGTTTGAATCAGAAGGAGACATTATTCTGGAAAGCATGTGCTACTACAGAGAATACATAATGGTTGCTCTCTTTCAATTACTATGGTACCCCACAGAGTTGCTCACTGTGACCTACAATACACTATCCCTCTGTAAGGGCAATTCCATTATTAAAGGACAAAAGAAAAAAAAAAAAAATCAGGATAGCAATAACAAACTCTGAAATCAAAATGTTATTCTGTTCCACTGTCACCAGACCTCTGATAAAAAAAGTCACATGGTATAGTTAAGTCGCATAGCAACATGCCAGGCTGATACTTTCAACATAAGAGGTATACCTCAAGTATATCAGCCTTGACAGAGATCAGGACTGAGGAAAAAAGGTTATAAGCATGCAATTTCCAAAATTTGGTATTTTAAATTTCATAAATGAACGTATCCTCATTAGCAACATGAGCCAACAACGTGCCCTTGTGGCCAAGAAGGCCAATGGTATCCTGGGGTGCATTAGACAGACTGTGGCCAGCAAATCAAGAGAGGTTATCCTCCCCCTCTACTCTACTCTAGTGAGACCACATTTGGAGTACCATGTCTAGTTTTGGGCCCCCCAGTTTAAGAAGGACATGAAACTGCTTGAGAAAGTCCAGCAGAGAGCTACCAAGATGATCAGGGGACTGGAGTATCTCCCTTATGAGGAAAGGCTGGGAGGCTTGGGTTTGTTCAGCCTAGAGAAGAGAAGACTGAGGGAGGATTTCATCAATATCTATAAATATCTAAAGGGTGGGTATCAGGACGATGGGACTAGGCTCTTTTCAGTAGTGCCCAATGACAGGACAAGGGGCAACGGGCACAAATTGGAACACAGGAGGTTCCAGCTAAACATGAGGAAAAACTTCTTTCCTGTGAGGGTGCCAGAGCAGTGGCACAGGCTGCCCAGGGAGGCTGTGGAGTCTCCTTCCCTGGAGACATTCAAAACCGGTCTGTGAACCTTCCTGTGTCCCTGCTCAAGCAGGAGGGTTGGACAAGATGATCTCCAGAGGTCCCTTCCAACCCCTACCATTCTGTGAGTCTGTGAAATGAGTACAAGGGTTCTGATAGCAGTTTATACAGTTTTACTTGCCAGATGTAGTTTGTGCTGCTTTAACCATTTTAGTCTTAATGCATGACAATTCTCACAATGCTGTATGCAAAACTAGAAAACAATGTGCACACAGTACCTTCAATACCTACTCTCACTTTTGGTATGCAAGATTGTTCCATAGTTTAATTTCATTAAGGCATTCTCCTGTCTAGACACTAAGTGATTTTTTAATTTGTTAAATTCCTACCCTCTAGAGTTTACAGAATAGCGAAAGAAGAGTCTTGATCTATGTTCTCTACAAACTCAAGAAATCACACCTTTTTACTATTAAAACTTCTTCTTTCTAATACATTTTATTTGATCAACAACTGGAATATCTTAGCCAAGACATTCATGGGTCAAGTCTACCGGAGCAGGAACAACTAATAAAATTACTGCATTCAAACTCATACTTAGGTATCTGGAGATTTTCCCATATAACCTAAGTCAGATTGCCATCAGTCATTTTTATTTCTGTTTGTCATCTGAGTCTTCCTTCTGCTTTGACCCTCCTAATTTTTTGACTCACAGTACATAGGGTAACATCTAGTTTTGGCAATCCATCCATGCATGTGCATTTTTATATCTTTAACTGTGTTTTATACAAAAGAAGGAACTAATCCACAAAAACTTTAGTGTCATTAACAGAACACTACTTAATCTACAGATCATATCAGATAAAATAATGAACCAAACTATTGCAGTATCCAGTCGTTACAGTTAAGAAACAAAATGTATGGCAGTTCATACACATAACAGTTACAATCTTGTTTAAAAAACACTCTTTTTTTCAGTTGATGCCAAAGGCTCTCTCTCCCTAACACTAAAAGAACCTAGGACACAAAAAAAAGACCACAGATTAAAGACTGCAAGAATTCTGTAGTTTTGAGGGGCCATAAGCATAGCCCAGAACCTGGAACAGCATTTGTATGAACCACGAGCCTTGGAACCTAGAGACAGTATCTAGGGGTTCTCTAAGAAAGGGCATTTTATCTTATGCGTCCATTTCAGAAAGGGTTTCCTACATTAAAATAGTCTAAAAATGTAACAGTTTAGTGTAGACTTCAATTAAACATCCGAACTGGGACTTGAATAGTATCCCAAGTTTTCAGTTAAACATGTGTTTTAAACCAGATACATTTAAAGACATTTAAATATTTTTTTAAAATCCTTACTCATGTACATAAAACCTTATCCATATAAATAATTTGTCTGATTATCAAAATGACATAATTAAATCAATGATCTGCCACCATCAGATATATATTGGGTATTATAAAAGGTTCTCTACTATAGACAGTACATACTGCATTACTATAAATACATTATTAAAAATTAATGCTGCACTCAAAGAAAGTTGTTCACAAGGAACAAACTAAAACTGGTTTCAGACCAAACCTTGTACTAAAACAGTAAGCAGGAACTTCTGAAGTACCATAAAGCTGCTACCTCTTGCCACGGGGGCTTTCCAAGTGACTGTTAAGTACACCTTTAAACATCTGTGGTTTTTATGTGAGGAAAACCAGTGATACTCTGTCTCTATGGAAAATTAAAAGCAGTCTTTCCAGTAAAGGGTAGCTGTTTCATTCCTACTGTAGTGCCTGAAGTCATACATATAGGTTATATATACATGCCTATTGTTGGATTCGCTTGGTTTCCGTACTTCCAGGCCATCTCATAATTTATTGCTGCATCCTTATAAGCTTGTTCTTTTTCCATTATGTATCCCATATATTCATAAGCCTTGCAGCATGACTGCAAAATATAAATATTAATTCAAGATGTTATTTAGGTAAGCTTACATATAATAATACTGATAGATTAATTGCTTAAACACTTCAAATCTGTACAACTGGAAAACATAAGTGATACTTGTACTAACTTTGATTACAAGATAGTTTTGATTTAAAACATCTGTAATACAAATCAGTTATATGGAATTCTGCATATAAGTGACTTCCTAAGCTATTCCAAGTCAAGTATAGAGTTCATCACATAGGACACTGCAACTACTCCTTCAAAAACGTTTAGAGCCTCCAGGAACCGTGTTGATACCTCTTTCAGTTAATAACCCTACAGCAGCCACATTTGAAGTCCTGCTGGAAAGTGTGGTATCTTTCACAAATATTGCTTGTTTCACTTCTCCTTGAAAAGGTATTTTCATAGCCTTATTTTTGGAAACTGTTTTGTGTTATAATTTTCCACTTAAAGCTAAAGACAGACACAAATATCTTTAAGAAAACACCAACCATTAAATATTTCATTTTGTATAACTCCAAGTGGCAAGCTACAAGCGTCTGAAAAACATGTTCCAAAAAATATTGAGCACTAGATGAAAATACTAGCTTTGCTCATGTTTCACATACATATAAATCAATTTAACTCTGTAATAGAAGTTATTATAAAAGATACAGTTATGTAAGAAATAAAAGATTTCTGTATGAATTAAGCAGAACCTCCCCACTCTACCCCCTGAAAACAGGCAAAACTAACTACCGTACTGCCTTACTGTGATCAGCTTATATTATCATGCTGTCAATAGGTCAAATGTTTTCAAAGGAAAAATGAAGCTTTACTGAAAATGTGCACCTTGTTTACAAAGGCAGAGCAAAGAAATGCTGATACATAAATTACATTCCATCTTTAACGTCACTATTTCCAATTAGGCTTCCAAAATCTACCGATAGGGAATGCCTAGAAGTTGAGGATAAACATTTACTTCCCCTCTCATTTATGATAAAAAGTTCAAAAATCAAGAAGAGTAATCAGTAAGAAACCCCAATTTCATAAAAACAATCTGCTCACTGGGACTTTACTAACCAAACTCGTATTACAACATACTAGGCTTTTACGAAGTTTTCACTCAACATATTTACTGAAATTATATATACAGATCCACATCATTCAATTCTGACTGATAAAAACTATCCTAATTTATCACAATAATATGTTTTGTCAACCTAATCAAATCTTCCAAATAGGAGGATACCATGCAAAATATTGTCTTGTGAATTAACAAGATATTTTAAGATCTAAAATATTCAAAATCTATTTGTACAAGTACAATTCCAGCTTAGCTCCTTTGCATGCAACTTGGAGAAAAGTTAGTATCTTTAATATGCTGTTTTGTTAAGGAACAGGAGTTATAGACATCCAATTTGCCATCCTTTTTCTTATCAAGCAGAGCTGGGTCTCAAACTTTTTAGAAGAAAACAAAGTACTCAGCAGGCTAATGTAGGCTATGTTTTTAGAGCTGCTTGGGAATTTCTGCAATGAGGTGTCATTTGTGGTATATACCTGCTCAATAGGCCATCTATTTCAAGATATGTCTTACTTTGGGAGATGACTCATGTTTATACTCCAGTGATATGGATTTTGCAACTTCCCTTGGCCATCTGGACAAGCGTGTAACTCACCTTAAGTTAGAATTTTTTCTGAACTAATTCAAACTCATTTTCTGTAGAAAATGAAATTGAGTACATCCTATTTTAAGACGAATGTCTGCAGTAGATAATACCATTACACCAAGAATTATTGTAGCTGCCTCTTAATTTTATATTTAGAAATAAAAAGAGTCCAAGTTCAAGAAAAGTCTACCTCTCAAGGATGTTGCATAAGTGTGACTGAATAATGAACCTTACCTTCTACACTGATGAATTCAGAAAAAGAAATATACAGCAGTCCTTTTCTAAACCAGATATGTGCACTACAAACAGTATCCTGAACCTGCAGCACAATGTCTATGGAAGACTAGCCTACTGGATGTGCCTCGTCTGAAGGAAAGTGAAGCATACAGATGGAAAAATGTGATCAGCAAACAGGGACAAGAGGAAAAATATGCACAAGAGCCAAGATCTGTGCCTAACCATAGTCAAAGCAGAGTATTGAGCAGTTTGCCCACTCAGAAAACCTGAGGTAAAAACATGAGAGCTTGTCCCCAGACGATCTACCAGACAGTATCTTCATAGCAGAGGATTAACATTAGCATTAAAAAAGAAAATCCTGTATAGTAGCAGGCTTATGAACATAAATGTTTAAAAACGTGTTTTAAGATACGAAGGTAACATCGCTTAATAAATGCAGCAAGTCTCCAAAATTTATATGGCTACATCTTCATCAGGTTTGGGAGACTCAGTAAAATGCATCTCTGACATTCCATAAACACCTTAAGCTTCTAGTGTCACCACATCTAAAACTTGCATAACTTATTCTATAATATGAATAAAAATTACTAAGCAGCATTCACAGGTTTGTTTATTACCCTCCAGTGTAAAGTTTCTGGTTTCCTGGCTTATTAAGGAGAAGCAGAACAAAACAAGTAAAACATCAGGCAATCGGAAATACATTTCAAAATCATGTTTTAGAGGAAAAATAAACATTTAGACAAATTAAAATGGAAGGTTACTAAGGTTACTTTTAACATGCAGCCACTCACCCTGTTATGACGAAGGCATCTTTTCAATAATTCACCTGCCATGTCGTATTTTGCAGATTGAATATATATATCTGCAAGCAGAAGCCAACTCTTTTCAAACTCCTCTGCATCAATGGGATTCCAGCTCATTTTTGAAATCCGTTTTAACTGATTTCTGGCTCGTGGAGTCTGTTTCAAGATCATGTAGGCTGTGGCCATCCCCAAAAGTGCTGGTATATGATCCTTCTGGAGTAAAAAGCATAGTGACTGCTTAGTGCTTTTTATTTTGCTTTTAACTTTTTAATTTTTTTTTTCTTAATTAAGACTTTCACCAGTTATCTGAAAACTAAACCAAAAGCTAAATCTCAGAAAATAAATATAGAACTCCCAATCTTACAAATATGCTTTCCATCTAGTGATATGATAATTTCTGTAAGACTAATCATGACAAACACTATGTTAAACATTTAAGAGGTTGATTATAAGCTTGGGCTCGAAACATTCTTCTTCAGGCTAAGGCAGCGTTGAAAGCATCTGCAGATATTTCATCTCAATAAGACACTTTCTGATACCACTAAGATCTATCCTTTTGATGCACAACTAAATACTTCGGATACAAACTGAACTCACTTGAAGTTACAATACAAGTGGTTTTTTCTACTTTAGAAGTGCCTGTCAAATGTCCTATTATTAGGTGTACAGCTCCTAAAAATATAAGTCTAAACTGCCTGTATCCAAAAGCTATGTATTACAAACAGGATTCTTAAAAGCCACCATTTCATGCAACAGCCTCAAGCAAGCAGCAAGAAGTGCAAGAGCAACCGTGATTTTTTAAATCCTGCCTTTATTAGCACAGAGTATAGATGAGAATGGGGCTCACATCCCAAAACTGCTTCCTAAATGCAGAGAGTAATTCTATCAGCATCTAACTTAAAAGCTTCTTTCTCCCTCTCAGTGTTCCTGGCTCACTATTGGCATTATGCCTCTATGCCTCTTTGTACGGTTGTGCTGTAAATATGCTTGCCACGGTGGGTTAAAAATATGCCCCCACCAAAAGCCCCTCTTCCACATAATGTTCAGCTCATCCCCCCTCTCCTTCAATAGTCACGACTAGGAGGGATCAATAACCTCAGGCACTTTAACCTTCTGTCCTGCTACAGTCTTTCAAAATGGAGCTCAGGAGGGGTGACTACTTCTGCCTATAATAGCCAAGGCAAGAGCACTTACCCAGAAGTTACCCAAAGAGGGAATTGACTCAGTTCTCTTGGATAGAAGAGATTAAAACTTTATATTTTACGCAACCCTGCAGAGAAGTCTAAAAAGACTGGAGCATTCTTCCTGCTGGAGCTGTGTCACCATGTGAAAAAATTCAATATTCACAGGACCTCAGATCAATTCTGAGCAGGACTGGGAAGCCAGTACTGGAGGCAGAGGCACACCTTGTGATTCTCAGAACTGCCTTACACACAAGATAAGCATGAGTATACTCGGCTCAGTCAAGGAGCAGTGTAGCACATAGTCAATGGGAAGTAGTAACTTGAGTATTTCTTGGCATTCTGATGGACTAAATGCATCTACACATGCTTAAATAAAATCCGTTGAAAGGTGCTGGTAACAAGATTATCTGTTATTAGTCCTAAGCTACTGACTAAAAGTAGCTATAAAATAATGAAGATTTCCATCATAAGGATGAATTTTAAGCAGATGCAGATCTTGTCCTGGAATCTAAATTCTGTCAATTTGCCGTTAAGTACATGAAGGAAGCTCATATTTAATCGTTTTTTCTTACAGAATGAGATACAGTATAGACTTATATCATCAGATACTTGCTAGCAAGACTGGGAATTAAAAAACAAACCCAGCAACTCAAACCAAATAGTCTATTCACATTTCAGTAACTGGCAATATTAGCATATAGTTGAGTTATACATTTGCAATCCAACTCAAAACTCTTAAAAGATGTTATTTCAGCATGGGTTTTTTTCAAATTTTATATAATGTTCTTTAACGGGGGAAAAAGCCAAATCCAAAACAATCCTTAGAACTAATAGCACTAACACATGCCACTATTTCTGAATGTAAACTGCAAGACAAGTTAAAAAAAAAGTGTGAAAGAAGACTGAGGAAGTGAGACAGGTTACTAACCTCAGCCACTACTATTTCAGTGAAAGTGTTCAGTGCTTGTTCAACACTTGATTTTTGTTTGGTTGCCATGAGACAATAGTTTTCCATGATCCGCAGTTGAATGTGACCCTGAATGGTCTGAGGCTTGAGCTCCTTCAGAAGATTTTCTGCTGTTCTTACAGCCAACTGCACAGATTCCTGCTTCTCTGTTGAATTACTGTTACCAGGAAGAAAGTGTTTGTAAAAGCTTATTTTTTTTAACATACACCAAGTGAATTATGAGTTAGTATGGATTCCATGCTGAAGACATGCCATTTTGTACATGACAGTAATGTTATCGAGGCATTCTACATTGATTCTCTTCTGTAACAACAGCAGCTCCAACCTAACAAGCTGTTTTTAACACTGCAACTGACCAATATTCCAGATAAAATCTTCTACATTTGCTGCTTGGAACTGACTCATACAGTCTAGGATGGCCTCTCACAACATAGTAAGTAGAATATTCAAAGCATTAGATGAGCTTAAACTTCTGGCAATACAAATTAAGGCACAGTATTAAGGGGCAGCAGAGGAAGGGGATGACAGAAGAACCCAAGCAATATTTATTTCATTCACTTACCCTATGTCAGCGTCCAGATTTTCAAAGACTTCACCACCCACAGTTTCATTATCTGGGTTCAAACAAATTTCAATCATGTTGTAGACTGCATTCTGTCCCCAGTCACTGTCCTTTCGAGCTTTATTAAAATGCCGGAGTGCATCATTTGGTTCACCTGTATACCTAGGCAGATAGTTAAAATATTTAAAGCTGGGCAAGTAAAATTTGCTGCCCCAAATCCCACTCAAATCCCAAGAAGAAACCTAAACATTTAAAAAACATGACACACTTGCACACACTGATAATGCAAGGTTTGAACAGCATGCATACTACTGCAAGAAACTTGTTTTTGCAGACTAAAAACAGTCTGATAAATTCTACAGTTTGAAAATAAGTAATATTATATTATTGAACCAGCAAGAATATACCTTTTAACAAGCAAGAAATATGAAACATGTATTTGAGAGAGAAAAAATAGCTTAATTTTCACGAGAAATTCACTTGAAAGCACTTAGGAAGAGAAAAGGAGACTTTTCCTGAAGTCCTAGCACCTTAAGTAATTAGGAAAAGTAGTGCTATATTACCTATCACACTAAGTAGCACCTTTATATGGCAATGGAGGACAATAAATTTAAATATGTACTACATAATCAAATAAACATTATCCTATTATATTTGCAAGTACCAAAGATACAGTCCTTTGCAGTAGTGAAAGCCAGGTTCAAGCTTTGCTCTGGAAGAATGTTTTTCAGCCATTAAAAGAAATCTTGGGACTTCTTCTAGCTTCCCAGCTCTTCTTAATAGATCAATTAATCTTGAGAGGGTTGCATAGTTATCTAAATATAAAAATAATTAGGATATTGTAATTTTAGTTATTTGCTGTACAAATAACTTAAAAAAATAAATAGCCTACCTTGTTTTTTCACATACAAAAATTATACATGGTGTAATACCTAAGGCATATTACATAGCAACCACAGATATGAAGATGTCAAGTGATGCTTGCAATACTTCTAAAAAAAAAAAAACCACCCCTGTATAAAGATAAGTATAGTTGAACCCACTTCCAAAAGCATTCAAACAGAAACATTTACTGCACTCTCACAACTTCTTTCACAAAATCCACTAGAAAGCTTTACATTCATTATAGCATTATTTTAATAGATTTGAGTAGTTTTCTCTCTGGACATAATTTCCAAATTGCTAAAAGAAACTTATTCCTCTCTGAGACAAGTTTCCTTTATTAATCTTGAAATAAAATGCTAGCTTTCTGTTCATGCACTTGATAACTTAAAACACAAGAGAAAGTGCTTTACAGTTACAAGTAAATAAAACACTAGCTATATTCAGCTTGGGGTAAACAATGCACATTAGATTGTAAACTAAATTGCAAAACTTTAACTATGAGAAATTATTTTCACAACTTCCTGTACAATAACCTTATGTTTTTATATACAGTAGTGGTCTTTGTTTTTAGTATCCATTACATTATAAATAGCCCACTTTTTAACCATACAAACTGTTTTTAGGTATTTATCCCTCTTTCTTATTAGAGCTACATATCAGAAAGAATTAAGAATATCACTGCTGAATATTCACCTGGCTTGCGTTCTAGGAGCTGCTGGAAATGAAAGACAGCTTGTTCATAATCTTGCTTCCTGAACATGAGATCAGCCATCATCTACAAAATAGACCAATTTAGAGAAAACAAAATGAAATATTATAAACTGTGTTTATAATTAACTCTAGTTCTTTGACGTGTGAAACTGAAACCATAGCTTTAAAATGCAGCAAGAATTGCACAAGAATTAACCTGGCTGGATTTTTCATTACTCTCTGAAAAATAAACACTCTATATATACAGACACACAGGATAATATGAGCAGGTACAGGTTCATATCTTGCTTTTTCACTTAAAGTAGAAATTAAAAGAGAATAAACCACTTTGATGTACCTTTCAAATATGTTTGGTTTTACTTGTATAGCTTTACTACTAATTTTATTTCCCATAAATGCAGATTAAGCACATAGGAAAACAAAGTTAGTTCAAAGTTAGGGAAAAATAAAGATGATAGCCCACTTCAGCAGTGGAAGTAAAACAAGTTATTTCATTCCAGTTTCTCTCCACTGAGAGGTAGCTAATAAAAGAGTAGATTTAATAACATATATTAAGAGTGCTATTAACCCTGCCCTTGCGCTATACTAGGAAAAATTCCAGATGCTTGACTGCTGTGAGAAAATAACTTATTCTCATCTTAAAATCATATTGCTGCTAATGTGTTAAAGCAAAAGTTGTTCAGTCTATTGAGCTGTCTTTTAAGCCAAGCATACAAATCCTGTACAGGGAATCTGTAGCCGTGATTAAAAATGGTTAGGTAGGGATATGATTAACTGTGATTGCTTGATGATGTAAGACCACCTTAAGTACACAGTTCTTTTCTTCTGGAAGATTTTTTAGACACTTGCTTTAATATTACTGTGCTGGAAAAATAACTTCTCCCTAGTCATCTGTTAACAGAACATGCACTAAGCCATGCTTTAGTCAATCTTACAACTAGTGTTTTTCCTCTACTAGTACTTTTAAAGACTCATTTCTCCACTGAGATGAAACAAAGGCTATGACTGTTAGCAATGTCATATTGAATCATTATCCAGCATGAAGCAACAAACATTTCGTTGCAATAGATTTTTTTCATGTGTTTTTTTAAATCAGAAACTGTAGGCTTTCTTAAAAGTAGTATTTTATGGATCCATCACATTGCACACACAAACCTCAAAAAACTTCTGATACAGAATTAGTATAATAGCACATACCATTGTTGCTGCTTCATTATCTTGGTCATTCTTCAGTAGTAAGGAACACTGATGCTGACAGGCATCAGTATCATCTTGTGCGAGATACAAACGTGCAAGTTCCAACATTGCCTGTAGATTAAAGTATTTAACTATATGCAATTCAAAGATTAAAGAAAGCTGGTTCAGTTCTATGAGTATTAACCTGAGATTTTAGAGCCTCAGGAAAAAAATTATTTCTCTCCTAAAGACAGCGCTTTCTGTGTTGTTTCCTATAGGCTCTTGGTCAAGTAATTTAATTCATTTTCATTCCCTCACCTTTAAAACAGAGGGATATTCTGGAGGTATATCGAAAACAGCCACTCACACAGTACTGCCCTGAAAACTACAGTATTTTGGTAAGAGTAATTTTCTTGGAAAAAAAAAAACACACACAAATAGTTTTAACTTCAGTGACAGAAGCAAATACCTCATTAACATTTACCAATTAGTTTTGGAGTAAAAGCAATTCCAGCAGAAACAGTTTTCTTATTGGCATTTACAAACCTACCACATTAAGACTGTGTGTGTATCCATTTCTGAGAAGCAATTGCAGAACAAGTATTAACAAACTGAAATGTACACAACCACGTATCCTTAAGGCTGAAGTTCCACCATAAACTATTCTGAATAAAATGCCACAGAAAAGTTTATAAACACAAGAGTTACTACAGATTTAATCAAGTTCCCATTGAAACAAACAGGAGTTAAACCAATCACAAAGTAAAATTCGCAGTATACAAACAGTAAGCAATATCACTCCTGGTTGATTTTAAACAATGTTTTGATTTTGTTTTTTAAAAAGAGGCATTTATAGTTACATTGCAGTTGCTTCTCTGGTTACACTTGTGAAATACACTTCTGAATCAAAATAGCGTTTTGACCATGGTCTGCAGGATATGAAGGCTACTTGCATAATATTTAAACTTTTCTTCCTACTTCCTGTTATTTACGTATTCAAATATATATTATGTAATTCTGAAACAGAAAGGCAGGTGGTTACCTATGAAGATAGCATGCATGTATGAATTTTAATTATGAAAGCTTTCTTCAAGCCGCTATTCTTATGTGCATAACACAGTGGAAGACTGAAAAAGCAGTCTGCTAGTCAAGAAAGACTTCCCACCTCGGGCATGTCAGAGAAGAGTGCCAGTTAAACTGGACTTCTATACTGGATTCTAGTAACTGGAAGTGGTCTCTAAATTTTCAACCCTAGCCCAAAAAATAATGATACTGTGAAATGATGTGCCTGATGCAGCCTGTAATCCACTTCAAGTCTGTGTCTGGAAACCGCATTGCCTCTTATCTGGTCAGAGAAATGAGGTAGGGTATTACCTACCAGATTTAACTATGTAAAAATGAAACAAAACAACACAACCTGAAACCCTTATGACATGGACTGCCATCTCTTCATATTTAGCTAAATAATTTGTTTAATGCAACATTTGAAATCTATTTTGGGTTACTTTGGCTAGAATATAAGTGGTTTTTGTTCTAATGAAACAAAGTACAGATAGCTTCAAAGCAACTTCCAATACTTCCATATATAATTTTAAGGAAAGTAACCTCTGTGAGGACATCAAGAAATAGGCAGGTATTTAACAGCTCAAATTTATATTCTGTAACCTAAAAAAATTCAATTCCAACCTTTTACTAGCAATGTTTTTAAAAATGAAGGGAAGAAAACAAGTTCAAATCTACGGAAGCTGTAGAAACTGAGTGAGATGCTCATTTATATTAGTTGTGGGTAACCAGAAGTATTTTGCTTTCAGTGCTCTAAGCAGGGAACAAGTTCTTAATCAGAAATTCAGTCTTCGATTTTCCAAGATGCCTGTGTTGCTAGCGAAGTATGATTAAAGCAAAACTCTCCACTAAGTGCATCTAATGGAGATACTCAGTACAAATGTCAGTGCACAGCATATCTTGTAACAACGGGAATCTCTCAATAGTACGATTTTAGCAAGACTCAAAGGGAAATGCCATGCTGGTATTTCAGTACTGGTGTGAAAGACAAAAAAGATTAAGGCTTTGATACTGAATTACTGGGATGGCTTACCACAGAAGCCACAACTATACCTGTACTACGACAGGCAGTCTCCTCACTCGTAACGATTGAGTGGGGAAGTCACCCTCCTTTGAAAATTTTAAGGATGTTTTTATTCCTCTCCCAATTTGTTTTTCTTCTCTTTCATCGTTCTTACAGATGCCTTGAGGAAAGCCTGTCTCAAAGATGCTGAAGTTGTAGCATTAGGAAGGGCCTAGATTCTTGTAACCGCAACACACAAGTTCAAGTATTAAAACCAGGTGAGACGCTGATAGTTTAGCAGGTGGTGAATCTTACAGCTATGCAATAGGCAGCAGTAAAATAAGAAGCCTTCACATACAACTAAATATAGAACATAATTATGCTAGAAAATTATGGAAATTTGACAAAAATTACATTTATTTTTAAACTAAAAAATCCCCAAACCCCCCAAAAAACCAAAAAACACTCTAAAGTTGATCTTTTTGGTGCTCATTATAAATTTCTTAGCCTTTTGTGTCTCCCACTCTTATCTCTAAAGTGCAGGGGTGTGAAAAGAGAAGGAGGAAGACAGGGATAAAAATAAGCTCAAAATTTATCAACAGGCAGACTTGTGGAAAAGAGACAGCGCAGGGAAGAGAGATGCAGTGCAATAATCACTGCTCAACATCATCAACATTCTGTGACTAAAACCAGAACCCTATCACGCCCAGGTAAGTCTAAAACTGCTAAGACAGATACAGAAGAGACAGAAATTGTCTGAACCAACCAAAAATCAGTTTGCAGTTTTATTCTAGCGGACAGGCAACAAGGAAGATTAAAACAATCTCCATTACTAACATGCCACTTTACATGTCCTCAGCTGGTACATCAAGACAGGCTCACTATATGATCTAATGGACAATGCAGAGTACATGCAGACAACCACTTGAATCATGAGTTCGTGTAAAAGACAGAAATCGCCAGTACACTATTCTATCATGATAAGCAATGAATGGGAGAAAGTTCAAGGCTCTATGTGTATCATAAAGTAGAAATAATTACAAGCATACTTCTACAGTGTGGATAATTAGAAAAATGTATTGCTAGATACAAAAACTGAACGGAAAAACAAATGCAAAATAGTCAGAGGGAGAACTGACCTTGTTATCGGTTTCACAGTGAACAAGAGCTTCTTTGTAAAATTTAATTGCTTTTTCATAGTTACGCTGGGCTGTAGAATGTTTTGCAATCTCAGCACAAATTTCAGCTGCTAACTGTTTCTGTGCAGGAACTGCATCCAGCTGTTCTATTTGAATCCGTTTAAGCACTCTGGCTTGTAATTCCCGAGCCTAGTGTGGGGAAAGGAGTGAACAGTGAAAAACATTCAGAGGAATGAATTTTGTATTTTCTACTTTAAAATAATGTAATTAAATTTTAAAAGGTTATATAAGCATACTATGTATTTTATAGATTAAAACCCACCAAAAATAAAAAAGCAGGTAAAAATGTCTCCGCTATAGAAAACATCAATGAAAACGTCAATGAAAACAAGCAAAACTGCTGCTGCAGCCAAGAAGGCCAACAGGATGCTGGGTTGCATCAAGAAGGGCATCGCCAGCAGAGATAAAGAAGTCGTTATCCCACTCTACTCAGTGCTTGTCAGGCCACACCTGGAGTACTGTGTACAGTTCTGGTCCCCGCTGTACAAAAAAGATGTGGACAGGCTGGAAGGGGTCCAGAGAAGGGCCACCAGGATGATCAAAGGACTGGGAAGCCTGGCATACGAGGACAGGCTGGGAGAGCTGGGTTTGTTCAGCCTTGAGAAAAGGAGGCTTAGAGGGGATCTCATCACCATGTACCAGTACTTAAGGGATTGCTACAAAGAAGATTGAGAGGACACATGGAGAGGACAAGGGGGAATGGACACAAGTTGCTCTTGAGGAGATTCCGATTGGACACGAGAAGGGAATTTTTCACAGTGAGGACAGTCAACCATTGGAATAATCTCCCAGGGAAGTGGTTGACTCGGCCACACTGGACACTTTCAAGAGTTGTCTGGACAGGGTGCTGGGCCATCTTGTCTAGACTCTGCTCTTCCTAGAAAGGTGGGACTAGATGATCCCTGAGGTCCCTTCCAACCTGTGATTCTGTGAAATCCCCCCAATATCTCTCACTCGAACCTGCCTTAAACTGCCTGGCTTCCAAAAGTCACATTAGAAACATGCTGAAAAGCAACCTATACTCCTCATGACAACTGCATGCCAATCCAATAATGTATAATCATAGAATCATTAATGTTGGAAAAGACCTCTAGGATCATCAAGTCCAACTGTCAACCCAACACCACCACATCTCCTAAACCATGCCCTGAAGTGCCACATCTACATAATTTTGAGATAATCATACACACTGTATTTGTGAAACGTACAGAACAGGACATTAAAGCAAAAAGCCAGGCAGGGATCCAGTTTACCCCTTCTGACTTGAAGTGTGGTATGAACAAGCTTATTTAATACTCCACCTAAGGAATATTTAGGTCAAATACATTCATTTGAATAAAGATGACAGATTTTTATTGGTCTAGGTTTCCCCCATATATCTGTGCCTTCCATTATTTATAACTAACCTTTTCCCCAATTTGAATGCTTATGTTCAAATTTATCAATACTAGCAGAATTGCAATCACAAAAAATGCTGGTATAGGACATCATTGAACAATGCCTCATTAATAAAGAGAAGAGCAATGCTTTTGCAGACCAGTCCTGTAGGTTTTGCTTAGAACAATTTTATCATCATCTCCATGGATTCCCATTAAGAACTTCCTTAGTCTCCAAGCTACCTTTCGTCAATGGAAGTGTTAAATCTCTTCCCTTTTTTTTTTTTCTTAAAATTAAGCTTTCAATAAGGTGTATAAACAAGACCTCAAAGTTCACAACCCAGAAGCTACGTGTACTAACTCCTTTATTAAGCGCAGAAAACGGGTGGGGAGGGGGCAAAAAATGCTTCAAATTTTATTTTCTGAAATCCTTCATTTAGGGAGTGATTAAGAGAAGTCTGGCAGAAGCACGGAGGTAGAGCTCTTTGTTAACAGCAGACCCAAAGAAGGTCAGATAAGTAAATAGGTATACCAAATTCTAATTATGCCTGATCAGTCGTCTTTGATTTCAACTGGAATTCTAGTCAATTAGCACACAGAAGATTCCCTCTTTCTGCTCAAGCAGGTTTGTAACTATCTTAACATTGAAATAAAGTCTCAGAACAGCTGCTTTGCTCATTTAAATTTCAGAAGTCAAAGAGAAGGAAACACTAATAATATTCTGCTTCTTCTGCCCCCCCCATTTTGCCTAGCAGGGAAGGAGAAGTAAAACATAAAGTAAAATCTGGAAAGAACTTCTAACATCACTCTGAAAATCAAGGGAAGAAACCTGTTTAGGAAGAGGCAATAACATAACTGAGCAGTTAGTCCTGCTGAAATAATCAAAATATAGGAGGTTTTGTGTAAATGAATGCAGCAGCAAAAGGAAAAGCAGCAAGAAAAGATTTCAAAGAGAACAGGTACAAGGAAGGATAGTTTTGAGGGCAGTAACAAAAACAGCAACAAAAGAAAAAAGGGCAGAGACAAACACAAAGTTTTTGAAGTATGGTATATTGAGAAACTTGAAACAACTAAAGAAGTAGAGCGTAAGAGTAGACTGCTTTGGGGGAAATTTACTAAAGGAGAACAGGGGGAGGGGGGAGGGAGAGAGTCAACTTTGAGAAATAAAAAAATACATTATAAGAAGAAAAGTAGTAGGAATTCAACAACAGATTAAATAGCAATATCAGTAGGATTTTAACTCTTATATACAATTACCTTTCTAACCAATCTACATAACTTACTTTTCCTGCTGGTCAGAAGATGCTACCAAGGCTTACTGTTTCTGTAACAGTGGAGGTATAATGAAAGAGAATGTACTGACCCAACCTCTTCCTCAAACTTTGTGTTGAGAGTCTTCTAAATGGATTAAGTTATCTCTACCTTCCAACTCTGTTTGTTCAATCCTCGGTCTGAGTGATAATATTCAACTCCAGAATGAACATATCTTATTATTGCTATTTAAAATAAATAGTGGTACAACAAAGTGACAGGTAGCCATTGCAAGACGTTCCAGATTGTTCTGAGTGGTGTTCAATGCTGAGCTAAAGATAGTTAACCTAGCTGTCCCCACAGCCAGTTTTGTTTTCACCTGCTCTAAAACTATGCTCCACACACAAATGAAGGCATGGTACACATGCAGGCTTCTAGTAAAAGCCTGCATTCTGATCTAAAATTCAGATAACACTGCTCACAAAAAGCTTAGACTTTCTAACTACTTATCCTCTTTGCATTTCACACCAGTCACTGGTGCTTTATCCCTACAATGCATGCATTTTCCTGCTTCACAAAAATACTATGGTTAGAATCTGGGATAAAAGTGAAACTAGGGGTAAAAGTGAGGACATTGCAAGCTTTCATAGGGTTTTTTTTGTTTTCCCCTTTACCTGTTGTAACGAAACAATAGCTTCATCAATCTTCTCCATTTTGCTGTAAATTTTTGCCAGAAGTACCTGGTAACGTCCATCTTGCATCAGAGAAGACAGCTCATTAACTATAAGAATTACATTAAACAAACATGATTCTTGCAAGAACTGATCCTTGTAAAGTCAAAGAAAGATGAAGCTCTCTACATACTCCAGGCAAGAGCCTAAGTGAAAAGCTCACAGCTCAATCTTATGTATTTAGGATTGTGATTTGACTCTGTGTTGTTAGTGGGCAGAGTAAACATTACAACCTACAGAGTGAGCAGAATGAGATTTAAGGCCAAAGCCACTGAAAGATGGAAAAGGAATAAAAAAAAAAAATAAAAGACTGTCTAGTCTATTTGCATTCTCAGAAATGTGAGAGAAAAGCTTTTGATTTCAGTGGACAGGAAATTAAGCCCCTCTTGACATTTTTTGTCTAAGTCCTCTTGAAAGTCAATTAAAAATGTCCAGATTGATTTAATGAGTGCTACTGTACACTCAAAAAGCACAAGATTGATGAAGGGACTAGTCAGACCTCAAACTACCTTTCTTTTGCTACATTCTGGAACAGACATGAATACAAACAGTGATTTTAACTAAATATTTCAGTACCTACTCAAAAAGCAGCAAAGCTACTTTTGAATAATGGCTAAAATATATGCATAAAATAATAACTGAGGAATACAATTATATTGACAAAGTGGTATATTGAGCACAGTTCCACATTAAAACATAAAAGCCACCAAAATCCCGGTTTTGTCTTTATTAAAATTTTAATAAAAGTGCACTGGATTGTACTCTATTAGCAAACTCTCTTCTTCAAAGTGTTGTAATTATGACATGCTATTCTAAGTCACAGATTAGGCCATATAGCCAACCATGTAAGATCATTCCCTCCAGTACATTTCCTATATTTCATTTTTCTTTCACAAATGAAGGATAAATTTTAGCAATTTTAAAAAAAACTTAAACTGCTCAATAATTTTCCCAATTAGCCAATGAGATATACATACATTCTCAACATGGAAAAAAGTGTATCAAAGATGTATAAAAAGGATATTAGCTTATGTAATTTTTGCTTCGTTGTAGGACAGAAGATTTTAAACTACATGGGGCAAACTGTATTTCCTCCTAGTTTATCTTTCCATGCTTAAAGATGAAGCTGTCTTGAGCATGATTATTAAGTTAGCCAGATCCTCAAAGGCTTAACTAAAACAGGTATATAACTTTAAATCAGAGGATTTTTTCAGTATGAAGTAAACAAGACAGAAAACCAACACTCCCCTGCACAGTATGAAAGGCTGGTAAAATAGTTACATAAGAAAAACTTACAGAAGGGGCTACTAACAAAACTTGATAATACTGTTTCTGTATTCAGAGAGCCACAAAAGTTAAACTTTTTTGCAACACTGCAAAAAGAATTCCTTAATTAAGGGAGCTCAGTAGCTCACACGAAACTCCTTTAAAACTTAATTGCCTTTTAACAAGAACAAGTTAAAAAATCCAAAAAAGTTTTGGCTTTGCAAGTGCGTGTTCCTGAACATGTAAAATAGGGTCCTAAGAGACATCTTCAGACAGTTCTATCTATTTGCTCTGAAGGATACTGGGTAGCATTTACCATCTAAACAACCATTCCCTGACAGCAAGAATGACTCATCTCTACTTGGATCAATTCAGAATCAGAACACTTGTTAGCACAGAAGAGAAAGAAACTTGCAGTTGTGGAGTTTTGCTGTTGTATTTACTGACTTCATCTATCATAGATATTCCAAGTTTAAAAGTCCTGGCACAAGCACCTTTAAATGTAAGTGAAGCCTATTTTAGAGTGCATTTCTCATTTATCACTTAACATTACCCTGTGGTTTACAGTTCAAAAAAGTTTACAAAAAACTTGTTTATTCCTTAGAATCATGCAGAAAACAGAAGCAACAGTAGAAACCGTATGTTTTGCAGTAAATTAACAACACTCCTACCAGGCTCGTGATCTAAAACTTGCTGAAGTACTTTTTCTGCCTTTTCATACCGCTTCAGTTTCATTAAAAGCTCAGCCAAATCATAGCAAAGGAAATTCTGTTGACCACTTCTCAATGCAGCCTCATAGTAACTGATTGCCTAAAAAGGAAGAAACAAAAAAGTCGGAGTATTTAAAGACAAATCTTTAAAGACAACAACCTTGCTACTTAGGTATTTAATGACATGCTGCTTTAGAGTTTCCTCTACTTTCTTCACTTCCAAGTAATTTCTAATAAATATTGTATTAAGAAGGTGTTACTTAGTTGCAAGTTCAGACTTCCAAAAACATAATGCCAAGTTAAAGATAAATAAAATAACTAGAGCCCACGTTTTAACAAACATGCATTTACATAGCCTAACCACATTATCACGTTGTATCTTTGACAGGATCATTGCCAACTGAACTACATTTCCATTAGCTGCTGAAGTTTGTAACTCCAGTCAGACTGGAGTTATAAAGTTCTGTTTTACTCTATACAAAGGACAAATATTTTCCCGAAGTCTAGCTGCAAAACATGAAGATAAAAGAAGTAATGAAAAGTTTAAAAATACCAGCTAAGCATAATCTAATAGAAAGAAGTCTTCTCTCTTGGCATTTTTAAACATAGAAACTGACAATCATATCAATTAAAAAAGTCATATATTTACACAAGAAAAAAGCAATGATCTGGATCACTAAACTATTGTTCCATAAGTGTAGGAAAAAAACCCACACTGAAAAATAACAAATAGTCTTTAAATAGGATGTTACTTCTCTAAGGAAACGAAAAGAATAAGAACTGGAATTTTGTTGAAAAGTTACATTTCCAGAATTAATTTGAAATGTTTTATGAACTTCTATTGTTTGAAAATAGAACATGTTTAAACATGCATAATAATGCATATATCAGGCAGGTTACCTATTTGGGCTTAAGCATCTTATGGATAATATAGCTGAAGCCTCAAAAGAAAAAAATTAAAGTCCATAAACCATCACCATATAGATTGCAAGTTTTTCTATAGCAGCTCCAGGAACCCTCACAGTACATTAGATTATTACACACACAAAAAAAGCTCTGAAGTACCATGGAGCAAGACGGGAATCATACACTGAAAATTCTAACCTTGCAAACACAAAACACAATTTGGACACACCCTCCAATCATTCAAGGTTGCCCAAATAAAATATTTTGCTCCTGCAAGTTTTCCCCAAACATTTTCTTCTGGTTTTCCTACAATAAGAAGTTAGAGCCTCTATTTTACTATCCCAGTCAACGTTAAGGCTAGGAGATGTAACAAAACTGGTTCGGTGGAGAAGTAATTAAACGTGGTTTTGAGTGCAGGACTGAAAACCACAGAAACTGCAAGTCCCCAGAACTAGGATTCACCAGATTTGTATCCACCAATGTGTAACTGTGCCTTTGGCTCCTTAGGCAGCCTCCTGGAACAACAGTAACAAACATGCAACTCTAAACAGGTGAGATGATGGCATATGAGTACATTGCTTGAAAGAATCTGTGCAGTATCACTTGGCTAAGCTAGTTACACACAAATTCAGACTGGAACCTTCCATCAGTATTAAGCCTGACAAGAAGTGATGATGGGAGCTATCAGTCCTGTCCTGAATCCAAGGCAGAAAATAGATTTCATAGAATCATAGAATGTTTTTGGTTGGAAGGGATCTCTGGAGATCTAGTTCCAACCCTCCTGCCATGGGCAGGGAAACCTTCCACTAGACCAGGTTGCTCAAAGCCTCATCCAACCTGGCCTTGACACTTCCAGGAAAGGGCATCCACAACTCCTCTGGGCAACCTGTTCCATGTCTCACCACCCTCACAGTAAAGAACTCCTTCCTAACATCTAATCTAAATCTACCGTCTTGCAGTATAGAACCATTACCCCTCGTCTTAGCACTACACTCCCTGATAAAGAATCCCTCCCCAACTTTCCTGTAGGCCCCCTTTAAGTAGTGAAAGGCTGTTATAAGGTTTCCCTGGAGTCTTCTCTTCTCTGGGCTAAAACAACCCCAACTCTCTCAGCCTGTCCTCATACAGGAGGTGCTCCAGCTCCCTGATCATCTCTGTGGCCTCCCTCTTAACTTCTTCCAGGTCTAAGAGGGATAGAGAGACCATTATTTGAAATAACTTCTGTAAGTACAGAGGAAGACTGTGCTAAGCATTTATGGAAGAGGTGCTGCTGAAACAAAGCAGAGAGCCATTTCTCTTACTTGGTCTCCCAGGCATTTTCTGTACCCATTTACTGGGTGTTATTTCAATACAAGTGACTAGAAAAAAGAGCAGATACTGAAAGTTAGGAAGTTGGCACTGATTCCTCTGCAGGAAAGTTGGCTTCCTCCAAAAAAGAAATGAGAAACTCTCAGCTTCTTTCACAGCATACATGCAGAAGAATACTGTAAGCACAAAACAGTTCAAGTCTTTTTGGCAACATGAAAACTGTTTAAGAACATCGTATTAAAAGGCTCAGTGAGATGTAAACAAAACATAGAAGACCCAAATTCAGGATTCCTGTATGTAAGCGCTAAGGGTACAATCGCACCATTTCACCAGCATTACAGCCCTGGTTGCTTCCTTCCCAGGCTGTCCCAAAATACCTTCCTCCCTTCCCTGTCCTGTGCAAGGGCCACAGAGTTGACAGATCAGGTATACTGAAGGGGTTCTACAAACTTACTTTCAGGATAAAAAGTCAGTTTAGCGCTTTAAAGTGAAATACTCCTGCCCAACATGAAAACAAAATCAGGCAAAGCCCACACATTGACAATAATGGACATGATACTTAATTAGCCTAATACAGTACTTCTAGGATACCTTTGAGTAGTTATGTGTTTTAATTAGGGCTTTTCCAATTTTACTTGCTAAAGCTGGATCTTTTGGATTTTTCTTCAAGGCCTGCTCGTAGACTTCTATGGCTTCATCAGGCTTCAACAGCAAAATATAAAAACACAGAAGTCAAGGATTAAGTTAAAAAGAGGATGAAGAAAAAAATCTGGTAACACCTCCAGGAATGACTTCATAAGCTACAACACGTCTGAGAGAAGAATGGTCACCATAAGATTGCTAAAACAGAATGTGGACAGAACTTGACAAGCAAATTAGTTTGAATTAACCTGATTCTTTTTCTGCTGGAATTTGTCTACTACTATTTTCACTAGTTAACATAACTTATGCAAACTTATTGCTGTGTTGGACAATCATCCATTTCTCTCCTCTAGCCATGTTATAGCAGATATAAACAGTCCCTTTTGCTTTGTAATTCTTCATTAAGGAGAAAGCTACACACAAACATTAATAAGTAAAGAATCACTAATCTAGCAATCTAACTAGCAATCTAAACTATCAGTTTCATGTCCAACCCAATCTATTCTTCCAAAATATGAATTTAAATGTATATCCTTCAAATTCCTATGTCCACCTGACTACATTGTCTTCTACAAATACTGAAAACATTTCAAGTTTGTCAAGAAAGCAAATGATGTAAGAGATATATAGGAATGCAATAATTTAAAATTTTTAAATAAAATTTTCAATACGAGAACTAAGTTACCTAGAATTATTCTAAGCTTCAGAACTCTTCTAGACCTCTCCAACTTCTGATTTTCATTTAGCTCTGACTTCAGATTTTTGTTAGTCTTACGGGACAGTATTCTTCTAGAGAAAATTCTCTTAACTTTCACCCAGTCAGTTATTAGAAGAAATGCAATTTCAGCAGCTTTTTCTCTGACCTTAGAACAGTTACATTCGTAGCCAGCAATTATGTTATTTTACATCCTAAAGCAGTTTCTTTTTGCCAACTACCAATCAATAAGAGTCAGCATGCTACATTGTCTCAACTTGCTGAAGTCAACAAATGACTCATTCTTTCATCTCTAGCAAGCACTTACTTCTTGAATATTCATGTATGCATCCCCGAGAAGAAGAAAAGTATGAGCACTTGGCAGTTTTTCTACTAGGTCTCTGAAAACAGAAGACAGAACCTTGCTCAATTTTTAACATGTCAATACTGGTATCTAAACAACAACAAACAGGGCACAACAATTTTATCCTCTGCAGATTTTAGTTTTTCTTTATTTCTGAAAATAAAAAAGATTTGAGATATCTTTCCAAAATAGGACTTCCAATTACCGTTTTAAATATTACAACAGTTACTCAAATTAATTCTTTATGTCACTAAATATTTCTGACTTATTGTAGTAGAAAGGAAAAAAAAATTACCTCACCATGCTACCACTAAACATCTAGGAAGATACACACACCCCGCCCCCCAGTCTTTTACCTATAGCAGCCAGCATATAGCTTCTTATCTTTTCTGTACTGAAGATAAATATCTGCCATTTTTTCTTTAGCTTGTACAAAGTAAGGCTGTTCAGGTGTAATATTTCGGAGCATAGTCAAGGCTTGCTCAATATCTCCTTGAGCAATTGCCAGATCTGCATTTGCAATCACAACCCTTAGTTCCTCAGGAGTTCCAGAAAATTCATTAATGGCGTCTTGCAGTATTATAGCAGCCTCGTGCTGCAAATAATAAAACCAATAGAATTAATGTATTTCCTGTTGTTGCACAGCCAAAAATAAAGACATCATAAGCAAATTAACATCTGGGGTCATTACACAAACCAACCAAAAAAAACCCCCAAAACACCCCAAACCATAGTATCCATTTGTTTTGCTAAAACATTAAAAAAGTTGGGGTTTTTTTCTCTTCCTTATCTAAATAAAATTTATGCGATATGAACTACCAGAAAAAGCTTTAGTAGAGAATATAACATTTGCATTGCATATATACAGGGAGATGCTCAAAACTCAGCTGGACAATGCCTTTAACGTGTTGCTCTAACAGGTCCTGCTCTGAGCAGGACGACCTCCAGAGGTCATGTCCAACTACACAATTGTATGGTTTCTCTTATATTCTTATACATATGTAGTGTCCTACTGTTTAAGATACAGCTGACAATAAGGATGCTACTACACAAAAATATAAGGACATGATCAAAAAATATTTCTAATATCATTCTGACAGCAAAACAAGAATCTACATGCTGGCAAATGAACATCAACAGTATCTCCTCCTCAAAATTAAAAGGGGTTTTGTAGACTCAAAATTGAGCACCTGCAACTAGGTTTTTTTCCTCTGTACAATTTAAGGCACAAGCTGTCGAGTCAGAATTAACATCTTGGAAATTTTACCAAGCAAATCCTCTTGGTAAAAGAAGTGATGGCTTTCTATTCTGAACTAATGAAGACAGACACTTCTGTTAATGGAAAGAGGAAATAGTTTTCAGATACGTATTACATCTTAACATGTTTGCCATCTTACCGGTTCTCCATTCAAACGATGCGCTTCTACTAACTCTAGGAAGACAGACACACGATCACTCGCATCGATTTCAATTCTTTTTCCTTTAGTTTTTGAGGAAGCTGTAGCTTTTCTCATTCCAGGCAAATTCTTTGCCATCTGTAAGGTCTTAATAGCTTCTGGTAATTCTCCCATCTTCTTATGGGTTTGGGCCTTAATTAAGTGATAAACAGGATGTTCTCTCACCTTAAAAAAAAAAAAAAAAAAAAAGATAAGAAGTTTCCACATTTTACTTTATGCATAGTATTCAAACCCCCTTGAAAGAAGATTAACTTTTTTTCCCCCAAAAAATAGACCTCAGTTCCTTGTTTCCGCCAAATAGATCCAATTTCCATTTCAGTAAATCACTTATTAAAATATTAGAATTTCAAAGAGTATGCAAACTAGCACTTAAATTTTTAATTAAAAAAGAAAAACTGTTACATGAGATTGGATTTTGGGATAGAAGAACATTCATTAGAGCATTATTTGAAACCAGACTGAATTTTAAGGGATTTTAAGTGTCTCTCACACTGCTGTATGTGCACTTCATTAGGCCATTAATTAACAGAGGTATACAATCATTATTTGGCACAAGTCCTGCCTGCCATTTCTCCACCTTCTTAAAATGTACTTCGTATGAAAATGAAGTGCTGATAAGGGAAATGTAACCATGTACAAAAATTGTAAGCACCTCAGTGCCTCCTAACTAGGTAGTCAATCTTCAGCTTTCTTGCATCTCTTGGAGGAAGGAACCAAGACAGGAGCATGCTTGCAATGAAATTTTGGTTTGTCACTTTTCAACTAAGCTCTGATAGGAGACTTAGAACAACTTAGACCTAACAAGTGCTGTGTAGAGTGTTCCCAACTCAGTGTTAATTATACATAAACTGCCACTGATGTCAACAACTCAAAAATCCCATACTGCAATGCATTAGCCCCAAGAAATAAAACTGGTGAGGACCACTGCAAAACAGTGAAAGTTTTCTAACGCAGTGCTTAATTTACCAACCTTGCTCCTGAAGGGACAGAAAAGACGGACAAAGACAGACCATTAATGGAAGAGAGCATAGCATATGGTTACTCTCTTAACACTTGGAGTGATTAATGCTGCATGAATTGTCAAAAGGTAACTACAGACCCCTTCTGATCCCCTCATGCATCTGTGCATATCTTCATTAGCAACTGTACATCTGTGCAAAGAGTCCAGAAACAACACTGGATCACTCTTCAAGTATGTCTATGATGACTTTTAAAACTGTTGCAAGGTTAGTCTGGAATTACAAATTCTGTTTATACAACATGTTTTTAATATTTATGTAATGATTTCAGAAAAAGCTACCAATTATTTCTTTTGTATTTCAAAACAATTTCAGTATGTTGTAATAAGGTATTATTTCTGTCCTTACGGTCATCTCTCTGTCAAATACTCAGATACTATATTCATATAAAAATGTGGCTATTAGACTTGTAGTGGAAGAGTCAAAAAATTCAGTTTAAAAATTATTATATACAAAACCATACAACTTTAGATGACTGACTGAATAAAATGGTTTCATTCTTTTGTCCAACTCACCTCAAAATTGTAGCTCAGACAAAGTTCCAAGGATTGAGAACATAGTTTAATATTGTTTTGAGCCAAATGCACCTGGGCCATCAGCAAGTGTGCAGCTGCATAAGAAGGATTTTTTTCAAGACAGTAATGTAGATTACTGCGGGCTGCTTCAACATCCCCTAGGAAGTTAAAAGAGGAAAGTGAAAGAGTAGTTGACAGTAAATACAGAGGTTAAATATAAAGCATTTATTAATAATTCACCAGTTCTATAATTTGCGTTTTTTTGTAAATAAATGTGAGCACTTAGTGTATAAACTCATATACAAAGTTTTATGTGGCTATGAAATAAAATCAAGACCATGTCAAAGTTAAGATATTTTCCCATTGTTCAACCTCTAAATCATTCAATAAGTGACCTTTTTTTGGAAGCAATAGATAACAAAATACCATATTTATTTGTCTGTACAATTAAGATAAGCTCATACAAATCACAAAAAAAGGCAGTGCAAATGTTCTTCACTTAGCTGTAATGCAGTGCTCTGTGGTCAAAGCAAAATATTAATTGTGATTTAAAGTGTGAAATTAATTTTTAATATTAAAGAAACTGAAGAGGTGGATAGCTAACCATTCATGTAACTATTACCTGACAAGTATTTCACTTTTGCAAGTAGAAACACAGCTTGTTGAAGACCAGGCACAGTTTTTACCACAGTTTCAAGAACAGAAGCACAGTGCTTGAGAAGTGGTGAAGGAGACTGCCCAGGACTTGCAGGCTAGGAGTGGAGAGGAAAAAACAACCCAAACAAACAAAAACCAAACACTTCAGTTGGCAGGTTTTGGACTTAGATTTCATTCTACATCTGGGCTCCACTTTAAACTCAAATGAGCTATAGCAAAGCATTGTTATTTTCTTCAGCCCAAAAAACTGAGAGCTGTCATTGTGAAGAAATATTAAAGTATGTTTTAAATTTAAGGGGGGGGGCAACTTCTTGACATCAGGAGGAGCACAAGACAGCCTCATGGACTTCAAGGATGATAGCAACACTTCAGACCTGACATAAGCCGAAGAGTCAGTCCATAGACGTTTAGTGTCATACTCTGAATTACCATGTCAACTCATCCAACACAATGGTAACATGAACTAAATTTCAAGAGAGCTTAAGTTGGAATGAATGACAAGAAAGGTCATTGAGCAAAGGTCTGGTCCTATCCCTCCTACCTTCATTCTAAGCCACAGAACATATCCATACTGCTAGCAACAAACTGAAAATAACAGCTGAGAAATAGCTACTTTCATGTAAACTGCTAGTGCAATGTAGGACATTTTCATCACTCATTATCAGAAACGTTGTCCATTTCCCTCTATTACTTTAGCCAGTTGCTAACTGTTCTACAAAAAAAAGGAAAAAGCAACCTGAAGATCCTTCTGTTCACAGCTAACGTTTCCCCAGGACCCATGCCCTGGGGAAGCAGCAATCCTCCACTATCGAACTAGAAGTCTCCACCACCTGGCTAAACTGCACACTTTCTAATACCACAAACTCCTTTTTAAATAAAGAGAAAATGAAACTTCAGAAAAAGCCTATCTTTTCTTTTACAAATCTTTCTATGGACAATAGATCAGGAAAAAATCCAAATTTAAAGCCATCATTGCCATCAAGTACTGCTGGAATATACCCAGGGAAATCTTCAGACAAGACACTGCCTCATAGAATGGCACTTCTTATTTATGTCCATCAGTGACATGAAGTTGTCGTTGCTACTGATGTTTTAGACTTTCAAACATTACCATTTCATTATAGATGGTGGGACAGATCACAACCATGGAAAATTACTTGTTTCCTTGTTAAATTTTAAAACTGTATATAAACAAGTATTTATGGGAAGGTTTTATAGACTAGAAATCTGCTAATGACAGGATAACAAGAGTTGGCTCCTAGCTATTTCAGACGACTAACCTATTTAAGGAAGACACTATTTAAAGAAACTTTAAATGTGTTCCTTCTGCTTTAGAGATGTCAAGTACCCATTCAATTTATTAAGTTCTATATGCCTTTGTTACCAAATCAAGCACAAGCAAATTCAGTCACAGAAAATTAGTCGTCTAAGAAAGTGAAATTTTTCTTTGGTGTTAGTAATAATAATATAAAAAAGTAGTATTCCACTGATTTTTACCAATGCACAAAAACTGAAATGAAGAAAGAACATAAATATATTGAAAAGACATCCTGAGCTTACAAAAATATTTCGAGAATAGGATTATCAGTGTGCACAACCTAGTTTCATATTCAGATAGCTCTCTTCACTGTATCGTTACAGTTTCCTGATCAAAAGAGATACTAAAAAAGTATAAATACTCACACACAGTACATTAAACAAATACCTCAAGTTTCCTCAGATGTCATTACTGCAACTTGCTCACTTCACAGAAGATGTATTTTAATTGTTATTTTGATTAAACAGTGGCATAATATCTTAAAAAACACTTCTATTTCAAATCAATACATATTTTAAGAGGGAAAAACTAAAAAATTTGCTTCACGATTAACCGATCCCAAAATAAAATCCAAAAATAACTTCCATTTTCAGACAGATGTCATCTACAGCTGCTTACCTGTGCTGGGCAAAAATTAAGATATTCCCTAATGATTTCTAGCAAGAAATCGGGGTTTAGTTTTTCAAAATATTCCACACCAAGAGGAAAACCATGCAAAGATGAAAAGTGAGTATCCAGAACATCATTCAGTAAGGCAATAACTTCTTCCTGTCTCTTACGTTTTTTCATAGCTAAGACTGCATGCAAGAAAGATAATTCCTACAGGAAAAAAAAAAGAAATAAAACATTATCCATGTTCCAGATACATTCATCTGTTACTCATACAAAACTACATAATTATTCGTGTTAGCCATTCCTTCTTTATATTTAGGGATACTGTAAGATATTTAGTATGTTAACTGTAAATTACAATGATTATTATAGCAATGCATCCCTTTAATTTGTGCAAGGACCTCTAAATTTTTCTGAGCACAAAATCCTGAAAATAATTAATAACCCTCCCTTCCTGACATTTTAAATTTATATTCAGAGAGAAAACACTGGAGGAAGGCAATGATGGTTTTGCTCTGCAAGCAAACAGCCTTGTGTTGCTAAGTTAGGCAATACATTAACTTAGACTGATAGGAAGAAAAACTGAAATTTAGATTTATTGATACTCCATTAAGAATGCTCAAGTGACTGAAACACAGAACACAAAGTAGCTAGCAGATCACAATTCAGATTGTAATCAAAGTATTTTAATGAAGGAATATGTCTCCTACCCCAGATTTCCCAATGGACTGTTGAATTTCATTAAGAAACTCCAACTGCTGCTCTGCATCTTCTAATTGCCCTTGTATTAGCTGACAACGGATAATTCCTGTAACATATTTGAATCTTTTATTGCAGATTCATCTTCCTACTCAAGCACATGCTTTGTTTTCCACAATCAACTTTTTTTCTCCTCAACCTCTTCATGAAGTGGTGATACGAGAAGAACAGATCAAGACTTGTGGTAATGCAGATTTTATGTACTTAGAAATATATAGGATAAATGATACATGATTGATACATTAACATATGCAATGTTATAAAGCAATTTCATGGAAAGATTTCATCCCTTACATGAAAAAGTTTAAAGCAGTAAATCTTCAACTGGTTCTAGACTAAGTAGAAGCACCATAAAGTTTAGCATCTAAATTCAGAACAAGTACATGAAGCAAAAATACATTTAACATACCCCACACAAGCCACTCCTACCCTCTAAATTTTTCTACTGTTTGAAATCTGTGAAGCAGGTATGCCACATTTACTCTCCATTTTCTTGACAGCAATTTGACTTTATCAAAAAGTAATTTTATTTGTTTCAAAGAACGTAACATGTACATCAAAAGTATCGGATGTTTCGACTTGATTATGTTTTTCTATCTAGTTTAGACACATACGGAGCCACACCTCTGTCCTTACCATTACTTTGAGAGTTCTAATTTGAAAAAGTTCTACTTCTCAAAAGGAAGACCAAAAGACATATCCAGTGTCGAGAAACTTGCTATAAGGAAGGCAGCATAACATGAATCAGGAATTACTGCCCAATGCTCCTGTTCTAATAGTTCTAGATTTTCCTAGTAGCAGTGGTAGGAAAATTTGATCAAAAAAGCATTGTCTGTATCTTAAGACCAGTAAAAACCAAAAGAAAGTGTAAGATCTTACCAGTTAGTGCAGAAACACTTGTTTCATCAAGTGTCATAGCAGTGTTGTACCATTTTAAAGCTTCTTTCACTTTCCCTTGTAAAATCATTTGGTAGCCAAGTTCAGTAGCAAATTCTGCATTGTCAGATGCGAGGTCAGATGCTCTTTCAACTAAGGTTTGTGTATGTTGAAGGATGAGTTGGTTCCGGCCACACTAATGGCAAGAATAATCTTTAAACCTCAAGTTTTTCTTATTTTTCAGATTCCCTTAGAAAAATACACTGAATATTACTGTAGCAGTTGAGATGTCATCTCACGTAAGACTAATATAATCTGTAGTAATTCTATAAAAATTGTGACATTAAAGTGTGCTGGATTCAAACATAAATGTACAACACCATACAATAAGGAATGGTTAACAGTTGCTTGAATGCTTCCTTAAAACGATTCTGTTAAATACAAAGATTAAAGAAACCTTCCGTTTCAAGGTTATATGATTATGGTTGGCGGGCATTTGAGTGTCTTTTCATTGCAAACCTGTTTCTCATTTTAAAGTAATCAGTAAAAACATTTTTGGAATGAGATGGCTGAAGTATTGTAATTCATACTGAATGTAAAACTTTAAAAATGTAGTCACCAAAGGCTACACAAGGTAATCTATTTCAACTGTCTGCAAACTTCCACTTTTTAGTAAACATTTAACATCTGTCCACCATAAAATAAAACAAAAAAACCCAGGACATACAGATAGTTGTATGCTGCTGAAGGAAAAAACCATACTCACTGTTCTACTGAAAGCTAAAGCCATTTTACAGAAGAGCTGCGAATTACGTGGTTCTAACCTGTCCAGTGCTTTAATTAGGTCTCCCAGTCTTGCTGAAGCCTTGGAGAAGAAGTAGTAACATAAGATATAGAAAGACTGAACAGATTAGGACAACTGAACAGTATTCACTAAAAACTAGTCACATATTTTACTATACAGTAATATCTCAAAATTTAAACTCAGAAGTTTTCAGTGTTAGGCGTTAGATTTATTTTGGCATTCCTAGAAGAACACCTTGGAATAGTAAAGTGACAATAAAGTAGATTATGTGTCCTCTATATATGCTCTAAAGAAAGTGAAAGACTTGAGCTGAATCCAATGTAACAGAAGAGACCCATAAAGCAAGAGTCTGAGGAAGTAGATCTGTGAATCTTCTTCGGGCTTCAGTGTGATACAGACACACATACTCAAAACCACAGCACTTCCAGATGCTCAGACTTTCAACATCACAGTTTCTCAAACCACCTAAGGTACTTTAGACATTTCTGGGGTTACAATAATAAGGTACATGGGGTTCTGTAATATGATTTTAGATGCAGACACCTGAATCATGTTTAAGTCTCACCAGGTTTTAAAATTTTTTCCTAGACATGGGTCTGAGTCACATACGACATCTTACCCCAGAATCTTTTGTTTACATTCTACCATGTCCAGTAAGTTTCATTCCTGGACAGCTTTACTGAATCGGAGTCTGCAATTGTTACTGTTTCTCCATATTTATTATGACTGTGCATAAGTAAGACTTAAATTGGATTATAAATACACTAAATAGTTCTTTGCAATAACTAAAAATTTTTTAAACCTAAAATAACTTTTCCTCCAGAACCTAAAAAAACCCACAATACTGAAAACACTTTACTGTTTTTGTTAAATTGCCACTTCAATTATAGCAGCATTTTTGCATAATGAGAAAAAGATATTTTAAAATATTTAATGATTTTTTTGTGACAATTTAGATAACTTATTTTAAAATTTCCTGAAAAATGGCACAAACACCATATGTGTGAAAGACATGCATATATCCAAATGCAGAAAAGGATCTTGGGAGTAGAAGGAAATGTTAAAGAGCATTCTTAGAGCTAAAAAAACCCCAGTAATTGTCAAAATAGGGTGATCAAAGCACAGGTCATACAGCCTAACACCAGAGACTGTTACTAAGTGACTATGATGCCCTTCCAAAAATTTATCACTACAAGACCCATTATTTCCCTTATTTCAGTTAACAAAGCACTTAAAATTAATGGAAGGCTTACAATAACTTATTAATTTATCAAAAGAGCATTCAAACATTAAATGATTGCTTTGATGATTCAAATCAACATGATGCAATTAATTGCCCAGAGGAGACCTACGTTTGGCTTGATTTCTGTTTGCTGGAAAGATGAAGGTAAAAAAATGTTTCCCTTGGTATCCAGAAAACACCCCAAGAATAAGCTAGAGCAGCCATTTGAGTTAGAGTAGGTGAACATACCTCTTCCTGTAGATAAGTAGTGTAGCACAGGACCAGACAAAGTATACAAGAAGACATTAAGAAGATAATGCATGTGGCACCTTGTCCCTACAAAGGCTGTGTTATGCTCAACAGCCTAATAGAACAACTCACCTCAGATACATTTCCTTCCCTACACAGATAATGCAAGGCCTCCATTCTTATGGCTTCTAAATTGAAGGTATCTTTCTGCAGTAGCCTAAAGCCAAACAAGAGGTGAATGTAAAGAAACCAAAACAAAACTTTTGCTCAATCATCATATCCTAAAAGGGGATTAAAATAACTTGTATTGCACATTCACTTTAGGTCATAGCTTTCAATTGGTAGCACAGCTTTGTTACTTCATGTCTATCTCAAAAAAGCTCCTCTTCCATCCAAAACGGATTCACGTATTGATGTAGTAGCCTCACTGAATTGCAAGGCTGGGTTCTAATGAGGTTTAATTTAGTTTAGGTTTATTTTTTAAAAAAAATTATTTAACTAATTCAAATTCATTAAAAATTAACATTAACCTACCTACTTTTGTTTCAGTGTTTCATGT
Source organism: Phalacrocorax aristotelis (assembly GCF_949628215.1). Lineage (NCBI taxonomy): Eukaryota > Metazoa > Chordata > Aves > Suliformes > Phalacrocoracidae > Phalacrocorax > Phalacrocorax aristotelis. The sequence continues at coordinate 21,532,415 of NC_134280.1, forward strand.
TACAGTGTAAGCATGGCAACAACACACTTAGTGGTGTGCTACTTCATACTCAACCTATGTGCTGTTTCAACTGCCTGCTCCCAGTCCTGCAAGGCTAGTTGTAGCTTCATTTTCTTTATGAAAGCAGGAATGAAGTTTGGAACGCTTGCAATTATCTGGTTCACAGTTTCCAGAGCTCCTGAATAATTCTGTCGGACCTCAAAATACTGTGCCTAACGGAAGGAAGAGAAGGCATATCAAACGCCTGTACACTCACATAGGTGAGAAGATTCAGAAGTTCTTTCATACAGAAACCAGGAAAAAGAGCCAGTGAGAGAAAAATCCTTCTTTAAGTAATATTTTTACTTCAGCATCAACCACAACTAGAGATACTGCAACAATCAAATAGCAAAAGATGATGTGTAAAACCTATTGTGTAGTAAGCACTCTATAACAAAGGTAATTGCAGCGTTTACAAGTTACTAGTCAGTTACAAGCAAGAAAAAGACAGAGATAAAGCTGACATGTAAAATTGTCATATTAGGTTTCAGAGAACTTTGCATAAAGCATAGTGCAATTTTAGGATATTGAACACAACCCATAGATTAAATATTTTTTCAAGCCCTGAGGTATGTACTGTCTAAAAATCCACACTCAGCAGGTCACTGCTGTTGTTGCCAGAATTAATCATTTTTTCATTGTAAAGCAATTTACAGGGTACTCAAAATACAAAACTACTTCAGAAGTAGCAAGTATCACAGTTTTAAATGAATTTGGGTAGAAATTAGTTTAGGGCTTAAATCCTCTAATGTGCTTTGATGCTTTAAATTTACTTACCATACTCCAGATGACTGTGTGCATGCCATTTTATTTCACATTTTTCAGGCAGACGTAGTGCAAACATAGTAGTTTGAGAGTTATTTGCAGATATACTGGTAATTTAACTCAACAGTCTGCATACAGCCAAGCACACATGTCTAACCAAATGCCATTGTACACACACTCTTAAATGTTAGCCTTATTTTCACTGAAAAATTTCTTTCTGCATTTAGCTTTGGAATATTAAACAAACATTATATTAATGAGTAACAAGGACTATGATAAACAAATAGTATACTCTGAAACAGAAAAACACGTGAAGAAAGAAATTCATGCTACTCCCTTAATGAAATATAATCAAAATGAATACTTGAAACGGACTAATGACAATTTAAAAAAGAGTGTTAACAATGTTATTAAATTATCACAGCACAGTGTTTATCTACTACTTTTTTTGCACCATGACACACAGCAATTCTGTAGACAACTTCTCAGTATCTCTCTAACCACTGTATAAGACTAATATGACATTTTGGATGCGTTAAAATCATGAAGTACACTTACTTTACCAAGCAGAGCAAAAACATCATTGCCTTCCTGCAGTGCTTCATCAAAGTATTTCACAGCTTTTTTAATGTGAGTTTCTTTCCCACAGGTGAGATCAAGCCATGCTTTCAAAATTAACCCCTATAAAAAAAAATTAAATTGGAATTCTTCACTAACTAGGCAGTAAAAAAAGTTTACAGTAATAAGTAGAAAGAACCTAAAAATAAAACAGGACTTAAAGTGAAAGCATCTATTTTTAACTATTTAATATATATATTTTTTAAATTACAACCAGTCTACAGCATAGCCTAAATATTAGTAATTCATTCCAGCATTAATCAAAAAGTATATTTAAAGGATTGAAAAAAAAACCACCAAACAATGTCACTGAACTAGTCCAGCATGCTAAGCAGACAGAACAAAACCTCACAGAAATGATCACGAAAGAATGTAAGAATATTTTCTGCAAACATTTCTGCAGAATACTTTAAGATTTTGTTTATATCAGACACTGATAAACTTATGGGGTGCTGAAAAAGGAGAAACTTCTTTTTTTCTTCTACTGTCTGATTAAAAAACCCTCTGAGTGAAGGGCAAAGATCTGGCATTTCCCAAATCCCCAACAGTATTATAAAAAAAAAAAAAGTACTTAAAATCTATTAATTACAAGTAATAACTCCTTCAATGAAAAGACACATTTCACCTTTGAAAAATTCTATTTCTCTTATGTGTTCCAGACATTTCTGGTTAAGTAAATCAAATTTATTTTGAAGTGCTGGATTATTTAACCAAATTACAATTGCCATCAAAACAAAAATTTAAACTATAAAATATGACTAGCTTTTTTGTAACATAAAACCAAAGTAGTGAGTCATGTATTTAAAACTCGAAGGATAGTAGAACAGCCATAATTTGTAATTGCTAATAATCAGGGTTATGATTTTGTTAGGCTACAGAAACTGGCTGAAATTCATATACTCAAGCATTTTTTAAAAATGGGAGGTATTTTACTTCTGTATAAGTATATAAAGTATTTTATCAAAATGAACTGTATATAAAAAGCAAATAACATTTCACTAAGTTCAAGCACCCCATACCACCTCCCAATAAATCTGAAGTACATGTAACTTTGTATTGTCAAACTAGGAAAAGGTATAAGCATAAGTGAACTTAGAAGAATTGACTAGAAAACTATTTGTTTTCTACATATTTAAACACTAATGTACATCTTTATGTACATGTCCCACTGTAAAAAAAAAATAATTATTTCAAATCCATTAAATACTTCAGCTGGAAATATTTCCTACTAAGCAACATCCCCAAGTAGCATCTCTAAACAAAAATCAGCAAACAAAACCCAAGTACAATGATTTCAAGAAGCAAAGTCATAAATACTGCTATTTTACCAGAATGGCATATCCTTAGTCTTTTTAGAAATTAATGTATTAATGCTTTGTGATGTCCGTAATTATTTCTTCATTAGTAAAAATTAGCCCGTGATTAACTACCAATTAATAATCAGTGATAGCTCAAAAGCTAAGCCACTACTTAAATTCATAATGTAATTTTAGAAATTAGTCTTTAGTATAGTTGCAGAGTTCTAGCTCACGTGATATCATATAAACCATAAAACTGTAGACAACAAATTGAGCAATGTACTGAACCAGAAGAACAATTCAGGAACAACATTTGTGTTTAATACTAGTGTCATAAGAGAACAAATTATGCATTTAATTTTAACAGCTCTGCCTTGAAGACATCTGACTACAAAAAAAAAACTTGTGCTTGTTTTTTCTCTCCTTGAATTCAAGCTAATACCTCCTTTAAAAAAAATAAACACAGTAAGTTTTCAGAAACCTCTTTAAAGATTCTAGTGAATTTTGATATTTGTATATAAATGCAGAAAACACTGCTACATACAACACTTACACAGTTTTGAAAATAAATTACATTCAGTAAAACCCTAGGCAAATTTTTCCTTTATCAACTGCTGAAAATTTAAGTACCCAATCCTCTGGGTATTTTTGAATCTTCAGATTCAAAACAGATGTCTCCCTCTAGTGAGATTATCACACTTAGTTTTTTGCTAGAAATTATGATGCTCACTACCAAGTAGCAAAATTGGCATAACTACATTTATTTCCATTGGTCAATGCAGACCTCTCATTCATTAAGTGAAAATAGGGTCATTATGGGAATTCTACTTGGCCTTGTTGAATTTATGACACTAAGAAAGAAATTATTGGAACACACACAAAATAATTTTAAAAATCTCCAAATAGCATTGGTGCAATAAGTCTAGCTTCACAGTATACACGGTCCTATTACTATTTTACATTGAAAATAAGTTACCTCTTTACCACCACCAGAAACTTTGATCATTCTGTCAACATATTCACGGGCTTTGTCCTCACGACCAAGATGCCACAAAAATAAGCCAGCAAAGTACAGAGCCTGCTGTCCTGCTGTTTTTCGTTGCTCCTTCATTTTTGCATCCAACTCTAGAATAGCATCTCGGTCTGAAAAGATTTTGTTCAGAGCTTTTGTTGATAGCATCTCAAAATGTTATAAAAGAGCAGCACATAAGTCAAGGGCTTCCAAAGCAAACATTGTTACAGACAATCCATTCCAACTGAAAATATGAATCAGGTACAGATGTAAGAGACAGAAAGGGGTTGCCATCAACATTTGTGCAAAAACCCTGCTATTTGTTAAACCTTAAATTTGTAGCCGAGACTCCTGCAAGATAAATGGAAACTTGACAATAAGGTTCACATTTATACCAGTGTCTGCCCAATAGGTACACAGTTAACAGTAGAGAGGTCCTAAAATGCTAGTGATTTAGCTCCAGAATCCCTGGAAAATACATAATGTGTTTCTTAACACTAAAGCTCAGTTTCTTCCATCCTCATTGTTATAGTCAGTTGCTCTCATCAGGTTAATCCCACGTAGAAATTTTATTGGTGAGTGGGACTCACTGCCAAGTATTTTCTTTTACCCACATTAATTTCTGGTCTTTTTTTAGGAGCCATTAAAGTCAGATGTCTGACTCTTACTGCCATGACCTTCTCAGAAAGTCTTGAAATGCATGATAATTTTGCTGCCCTACAGTATTAATCCCCAGGGACTCAAATAAGAATGATGACATTAGTCAGGGGTGCTTCACATCATACTGCTTAACAGAGTTGTCAGTAACAGTTATAAAACTGCACAGTCAGGAATATAGCAGGGCAATAGTTTAATGACAATTCAGTTTATCTGATAAATCAACTGTGGTTTTCAGAATATATTTCTTAGCAAAATAACCCCAGTTTTTACATCTGAGAAAGGAATACCAACGTTCACAAAATTATTTTCTCCATTTGTAACGTCACAGTAACTTGAAAGATAAAAATGGCATGGCTTTAATGACTTCTTAAATTGCAGTTCTGCTCAAAAGAGCCAATATCAGGCAAGAGTGAACAACAATCACATGACACTTGATTCAAATTTTTTTTTCCATAAAAGACTTTTCATCACGGTAGATAAGTCCAATTTTTTTTTAGTGTTTTATTTTAACATTCACTCTTACTCTTCACAGTTTTGTATTTTGTATTTTTGTTTACAATCTTGATAAGCATCACTCAATTTAGTACTAGATACTGTGTCAAATGCAAAGCTGGAGTATACCTTTTTAAATTAGGCAGAATTAGTTTACAACTCTCAGATCTTAACACACAGCTTTTTAAATACACGAAGCAGTATTGTCTTAATAAGTATACCTGGATTAGGGCTCTTTTTATGGGCATAAATCAGAGCCATCATTGTACAAAGTGACACCTCCTGTTTGTTTTTAATTGACTCCAACTGTCGAATACCCTCTTGGATGTCACCTAATGAAAACAAGCACAGAATAGGCTATAACATTTTTCAAGACAGAATATCAGCATCAAAACCTTTATCTGACTTAAATTTTTCCCTCAAGTTTTTCCTCTGTGTTTTTGATAACACTTTCTTCCTAACATCCTTCATTATTCACACATCCATTTTCACTTGTTTGTGCAAGTCTTTCAAACAGACACAAGAAAGAAACAAGCATCTCAAAGCAGAGAACTTAAAAGGAGTTATGTGCTAGTTCTGCCAACTACCATAAAGATGAAAATCATCTTTATTATTTGTTTTATACAGGGTATTGAGCAGTTCTTTTTGCTCCCGTGTCTTTACATAGCCAGGATTTTTGCCTTGCTTATGTGAATCTTTTGAACATCAACAGAAGAGATGACATCCTGAAAAATAGGAACATACAATTGTAAAACAAACAACAAAACTCAGGGCATTTGGGAACAGACAGACCACCTCAAAATCTTTTGAATCTTTCCTAGCCTCCCCCCCTCAATCCTCCCCCATTTTGGGTAACTTGTTAGTATTCTGTGATATCCTTGATTTGGCTAAATAAACTTATTGAAACAGTTCAACGTACACAAAGATCCTCACAATAGGTATTTACTGTCAGCTCCTCTGAGGCAGATGGATACAAAGTTAGATACGGCTGCATGAAAGGGCAAGGTGTCGGCTAGAATGACCAAATCCGTCTTTGTGATACAATGCAATGGGCATCTGGGCAGGGCTCAAATTGTCTCCAAGGAACCGATTTACCTGATCCACGTTCATGTAACCATTAAAAAAAAAAAAAAAAAGAAAGAAAAAAATTCAAACTGGGGGGTAGGGATAGGTCATGAAACACTGCTAATCTTCTCAGTATGGAAAACATCCCATTCAGGCTCCATGACATTGCTTTCTTTCTATGTAGTAGACTAAGACTGCATGATGTGACGCAAGGACGACCAGCGTTTTGGAGGGGCGGCGGAGGGACCCGACACAACAGGCAGCTCCCCAGCCCCGCGTTACCTGCCCTCAGGGCGCCGTAGGCCCGGTAGAACAGGAACACCGGATCGCTGCCCAGTCGCCCCAGCGCCTCATCCGCAGCAGCCCGAACGTGGTGGAAGTAGCCTTCCTGGCAGTAATAATTGAGCAAAGCCTGCGGGAGAGGCGGCTTCGGTTCACTCGTGCAAACGCTTCACCCCGGCACGGCAGCAGACCGCGACGACCGGCCCCGCCTGGCCGCTTGCCCTCCCGCCCCCGCTGCAGCTCGCCGCCCGCCAGCCCCAGCCCCAGCCCCAGCCCCGGCCCCGGCCCCAGCCCCGGCCCCGGCCCCAGCCCCGGCCCCGGCCCCGGCCCCGGCCCCGGCCCCGGCCCCGGCCCCGGCCCCGGCCCCCGCGCAGCCCCACGCCCGTGGAGCGTCCCGGAGCGGGACGGCGCCCGGCGGCGGCGCCCACCTGCTGCACCTCAGCGTCCATGGTTACTACCCAGCGCCGCCGAGAGATCCTCCGGAAGGGCGAGGGAGCGCCCGGCGGCAGGCTGCCATTGGCTGGCTAGCGGGAGCGCCCGCTGCCATTGGCGTGGAGGGAAAGGAGGCGGGAGAGACACGGGAAGGAAAACTTGGGGAAAGCGCCGGAACGTGTCTGGCGGCTCACTGGGTCTCGGGAGATGGGGGCAGGACCACCCAGGCGGGAGGTGCGAGGCTGAGGGGGCGGGGTTTGAACGCCTTGGCGGGCGGTGCTGGGTGGGAATGCGGCGCCCCCTGTCGGCGGGGATGGGCGGTCTCGCCCGCGCTCCCGCCGAGGTGCTTACACAGCTGGTCTCCCGCTGCCTGAATGCTGAATGGAAAGCTTTGAGAACTTGTTTATTTTCTTGCTTTTTTTGGCTGGACATACGACTGAGTGGCCCACATGTTTCATAATGTATCTCAGTACTGAGCACTTCAAGTTACGCGAATCTTCTCTGTAGAAATGAAAGAGCAATGGGGTAAAACAAAATACAGAAAATTCTCTTTCTTTCCTCCTAGGGAACTGCAGAGTTGCAAAGACTAGTAAAATTCAGGTTCCCCCGGAGGTGAAAGCACCCTCAGTCATCATTTCTAGACACTGGAAGCAAACAACCGTTGCTAAATAATATTCCTTTAGAAAGGTTGTGTTGTCCATCCAACATGAAAACTGTCAATAATGCCATTTAGTACAAGGTGAACCCATGTTGCACTGAATTAGTAGGTGAAACCGATTGTTCTAGTGGAGAGTGCTCAGAGTAAGCTTTCCTAACAAATTCATCACACGTGCCACTACTCCATTTCATAGTTCTCATCCTCAGCATCAGGAAGGTGTCAAAGAAGTAATATGTAAACATATTAGGTTTTCCCGTCAGCCAAGATCATCCTCAAACTTTCCTGTTATGTTTAAGTGATGGTCTACTTGTTCTGAAGTAACATTTAGGCTTCTGTAACATTGAAAACATATAATAGGTATGAGAAAAAAGTGTTTTTGCATGGACATGACCTGTGATCTGCAGTGACAGTGGCATAGTTCTCATTTATCTTAAAACCATTTCCTTGAGAAAAACAAGGTTTAAAAAGCTGTGCATAGAACATTAAAAAATACTATTCAGTTTAATACCTTATTTTTGAAGTAGTCTATTATTCCTGTCAGTTTGTGGAAAATTTACATACTTTTTAAGGTAACCTTTTAAGATATATTTTGTCTACATATTAATCTGAAACTACTTACCTTTTCCGTTTGATACTTACACTTTTCTATCAAAGTTTTAGACTTTTTTTCATAATGCATTTCAGAACAATTTGAAGAAGAAACTTTTTCCTCCCTTGAAAGTTTTGTGATGAATTTCAGTGGAGATGCTATGAAATTTTATTTCTGCATTAACAACAGAGCAAGCATACAGAATACAATTGCTCATAAACTGGTTTTATATGAAGCTCAGTATTCACCTCTGAGTGTTTTCATTGTAAGTTGTAGGGAAGTGCAATATAAAATTATGTAAGCATATAAAATAAACATTTTCAGAAATTCACTAAAGCAATTGATAAAGAATAACTGACAAACTCAATTTCCAGCTGCATTTGCATTTCTCCATATCAATACCCACAAATGATAGCTTCTGGGAACGTGGTGGTTCCAGAGATATTCTTTAAAATCCCTGAGTAGAAGACAGATGGTTATTCACTCTGATTCACCTTTTTCACTTGAATATGTGATCTTCTATAGCCTATTTGTGAATTGTAACCGGCAAGAATAAACTGGTTCTCATAATCCAAGTTGGGGAATGTCATGTATCTAGTACTATTTTCAGTCCTCACTTTCTCTTTGTAAACTCATGAATGCTCAGTTCTCATTCCTGTAAATGGTCTGAGCCTCCTGGGGCACACTCAGGACAGCTCTGGTATTTGGTGGTTGAGTACCCCACTGCATGAACTGCTGCATGGACCCTTGAAGTTACTCAGGGCAGTGCTATTGATACATGCAGAATCATGCTCAGTATCTAACTTGCATTGAATTAGAAATTCCTATTTGGTGACTAACAAGCAAGTCCCAAGGATTTGCTTTTGTGGAAGAACAGTACAGCTGGGTGTAAAGGTTTTCAGTATCCTCTTATTCTGTGGTTTTAGAAGCATACCTTTTTCATATTGATGCCAGATAATAAAGACAAAAGGAACATACAATAAAAAATGTAATCTTTATTATTTTGGCGCATTAATAATGTTCTTTAGCATCAGTTAGGGTAATAGTAGCATTTTCCTGCATGCAGTTCACTAATACAGTATTAGTCAATAATTTAAATAAAAGTAATCTATATTTAATTTTCCTGTGTAAGAATCATAAAATGTCCTGATGTGTTGGATTGTACAATTTTGCTACTTTCTCTTTGTGAAAAAATATTGTGGACCCAAGATAACATTTAGAACTGTTCTAGTGCAACATGAATAAAAAAAAACCTGTGAGTAAATATGAGAAAAGATTAAGGATTCTGAGAAAAGATTAAGGATTCTGTGAAAGAAAGGTTATATCTGAAAATTTATGATGCAGGCACTGCTTAGACATTCAATTTGGACTTTACACCATTTCCCACTGCAAAAAACCTTGGATTTTTAGAAGCAAATTATGAACTTATTCCACAGAAAATATTAACATGTTTGAAAATATTGTAAAACATAAGAACAGCTATCCATTCTCTTAGTTATATCTTGTTCTCTGGAGTTCTTCAGTGAAAAAGAGCTATGGACAGAAAGTAACAAAAACGGTGTGATATCAACCTGAAGATAAAATTCAGTTCTTGTTTTATGTACATAATGCTGAAAAAAAAAATAAATGATTTTTACAGTATTTATATTTGCTTATAAAATCCTAACATTATTTTCAACAGGTTTAGTAGTTTTCAACATGTCTGTACAGTTTGGATATACACTATATGTTTTTCACTGAAAATCCAAAAACATAAACCAAATAACCTCCTAAACAGCTGCAAAATATTGCTTAATGGTATGGAGGAATGAGGTCTTGTGGAGTAGTTTCTTTCATTTATCTCTGACGTACGGCTTCCCATATTTAAGAATCCCAGACAGTCAAAGGAACAGCAGCATAGGCAATATAAACATGCATTGGTAGCATCCAAACTATCTATAATGGTAGATAATACGTAATTTTACCTGTTGAGTGCTTGCACACTACACTTATTGTGGTACATATTTGATGCAATAAATGTGCTTAGGTCATTATCTGTTTGCTCAAACACGCACCACAGGTTAAAAATTACTATTTACATCGCAGAGGGCTTTTCATTAACATGTACAACAACATCAACCTTACTGAGAGCTGAAGATGGCTAAACAATACTGCAGGATAAAGAACAACAACTTTGTAAAGGGTTCTTTTTGATCAATTTGGAGGGCTGAGGCAGATTCATTTAGTATTTTTATGCAGAAAGACATTTGACAAAGACAAAATCTGTGACTCCAAACCTAGAAAGAAGTTTGCACTTTCTGAAACTTAATGGTCTGTTCAAAAAATAATCCATCTCTACTCTTCTTGTAAGTTATAGGGGACTTTACAGGCATACCAAGACTTGTTTGGACATGATACAACATGACTACATTAATTAAGCACCTCAAAATCTGTTATTCCTTTCCAGAAACACTGTGCTGAAAAATATCTGTTGTTCTTTGTGACTTAATGTTATTTTCATGCATGATCTATAAGTGCAGCATGCCTTCATGCAAATCATTTCTGTGTGTATATTAGTTGTATAATAGAACACCTGGCCTTTGTACCTGTAAAGGTGTACTGCATCCCCTTCCCCAACAGAAGCCCCATTTACAAAAATAGTCACATATAATAAACAATATATGAATAAAAATAAATGAATCCACCAACATAGATTTTGTAAAAATATGACATATGTGGCAGTTGAAATGCAAACAGTAAATACAGTTACCATATTGGTTTATGCTAAACACACAAATACTTGGTTTGCACCCCTTTAACTGGTCCCTACAGTCTGAGTAGCCATTTTTTCTCTCCTCTTCAGCAGTGTCAGCTGGTAATGAGAACAGTAACCTCCTGTCAAGGTTGTTTCCCAATGTCACAGACACAGTCACTGACGAGGGGTCACTGTCTTTGAGTAGGCACTGACCTTTAGTGTACAGTATATTTGTAAAAATTGTCAGTTTGGCATAGACCTCCAGCAGGAGTCCTGTTGACACAAACACATTATCCTTACAGGCTATGAACTATTTTGCACATAGATGATTTGCTTTTATTTCTGAATATCTTTATCTTCCTTTTCATGCTTTTCTTTGACTGGCCTTGTTACACGATCGTAAGAAGGTGGACAAACTGCTGTTGATGCAGTTACATCAGTTTTCTCTGTAAATGAGTTTTCATTTAACTTGTCAATAAGGATTTCATCTTTCATACCCTGACCAGCCCCTCCTTCGGTTTTGTTTTTGTTATAGATAAAGGAAGCTTGTTTTACTGTTCGTTTTAAAAGGTGACGTCTATAAGCCCGTTGAATAATGACAGCAGATACTTCCTCCTGTTTTCGTTTTAATGTGGTTGTAATTGGTTCGTAGGAAGCTTTTGAAGGATTGGATGCCATAAACCGATCTTCCATCTGTATTCTGAGGGCATCCATCTCCCCACTTTCCCCCAAAACACGCTTTGTGAAAGCAAACAAGATGTCAAGGCAGTGAATTCTGTCACCGCTTACCATGGGCAGATCCATTGCAATAAGCTGGACTTTGTTTGGTTTGGGTAGATGAAGAGGAGGCTCAAGTGCTGCTGCAAAATCAGACAATTTCTCGAATTCCATGAATTGTGTTGCATCAGGATCGAACTTCTCCCAGACTTCATAGAACATCTCAAAGTCATCCTCACTCAAGGGTTCAGCGCTTTCCTCAGTAGCAACACCAAAGTTCTCCAAAATCACAGCAATGTACATGTTCACCACTACCAGAAATGAAATTATAATGTAGCTGACAAAGAAGAAAATCCCAACGGAAGGGTTGCCGCAGTCACCTTTCACGGAGCTCCCTGGATGAGCTTTGTTAGGGTCACAGTCCGGCTCCCCACTGTTAAGAATTGGGGCTAGCAAACCATCCCAGCCAGCCGATGTGGTAATTTGAAATAGGCAGATCATGCTGTTGCCAAACGTTTCAAAGTTGAACATGTCATCTATACCAGCTTCCCTCTTAACATAGGCAAAGTTGGACATGCCAAATATCGCATAGATAAACATGACCAGGAATAGCAGCAGACCAATGTTGAACAAAGCAGGAAGAGACATCATCAAAGCAAAAAGCAGAGTGCGGATTCCCTTAGCGCCTTTAATGAGACGCAGGATTCGACCGATTCTGGCAAGTCGGATGACTCTGAACAAAGTGGGGGACACAAAATACTTTTCAATCATCTCGGCTAAAAACATACCTAAAACAGAAAAAAATAAACCAAAACAAGATACATTACCACTTAGTCTTTATATCATAGCAGAAATCTAGAAAAATAGTTTTAAAGTTGGTAGTTCTATGTAGCAATTAAAGATATTCTGTAGATTCCACTTGCATAATTTATGTTATACTTTATACTTAATTTGCAAGGCCAATGTATGTTGAATGATTATAACAGTTTTGATGGTTAGATAATATAAATTATTAGATAAAATGAAAAGCTGAATGACTTAATTTTAAACCTTGCAATGGCAAAAGCCAACCATGTAGCTCTATTCGAGTAAAAGTTCACCTTATATTCATTTTACCCTTTTTTTAGTTTAATAAACAAGACTTACCTACTATTGACAGAATGACAACTACAAAATCAAAAATGTTCCAGCCTATAGTAAAGTAGTAATGGCGAAGTGAAATTAATTTCAGGACACATTCTCCAGTGAAAAGGACAATGAACACCAGGTTTATCCAGTATAAAATATTTTCCATTTCTTTACTCTGGTCATCAGTTTCTACCATCATGGTAACCATGTTAAGGCAAATAAGGATCATGATGCTGATGTCAAATACTTGCTGCGTCACAAAATCAAAGACCATGCCTTGGAATTTGTTCTGAGAAGAAAAGAAAAAAAAAGAAACATCCTATACAAACTGTAATTGTTTTTCTTTTCCTGTTAGAAGAAAGTAGAAAAATACATGCAGTAAGGACTATGAGACTTCAATAAAAATGTAACCAGTGATTTTAAGCAGAGTAGTCAAATTAAGGTGAATACAACAGCTTAGTTCAGCTTCCTTTATTTGTATAGTCATTCATAAAATGGTTGCAAGGGAAAAATGAATATTTTTACCATGTTTTCATTTTTCATTTCTGTTAACTGATACACTAGTTAACGATAATTTTCACATAGGCATATTTCTGCTCTCCATATATCAATAAAAACTGAGCTGTTTGTAAATAGCTATTAGTTTGACATATATAAATAATTTACCCCTGGTCTTGGTATAGGTTTTTGTGGTTTTTTGGATCCCAGTTTTTTCATTGCATTGTAGTATTTCTTCTGCTCTTCTGTCATAAATATGTCTTGACCTCCAAAGTAAAAACATGAAATCAAAAACTGGTCATAATCACACTTATATGCAGTGCTGAAAAAAACTCTTAAAGATAAATATGATTTAGTTATTTATTTCATTAAAATCAATAAGGCTGAATTGAGAAAAATCTCTTAGCTATCAAATGCAGCTATCTGCACCTAAGCATTTAGTCCAGAAGTTGTCTGAACATCCATTACTGCATCTTGCAAAAAATAGTAATCCAGCATTTTTCTACAGTTATATTCCTTGAACTCAAAAAATAATTTTCTGTACCTCTTTTCTTTTATAGGAGGAGATACAGTAAACAGCATCTGAGGTAAACTCAATAATCTGGGCTGCTCAGTGCTGTCACTTCTGAACTGCAATTTTGGTGAAACAAAGGAAGCAAAGTCAGGTAGGTTTTCAGTACGTGAACATGTTAGTGGTTTAGGTATCTCTAGTTTAGCAATCACAGCATTAGCATTGGGATGGAAAGTCTTCAAGGTTTTTGAGAGGATGGATTATCAGACTTTGGAGAAACTGAGCTGAAGATTGAAGCACTTGATTCTGTTAACAGCAAAATGTTCTCTTTTAAGTCTCTTATCTTGATTAGCTTCCATGTTCAATGCAGTTCTGATTAGCAAAAGCCAGAACTGGCCTTTGGAGTTTGACAGTGAAGATAAAGAGAGAATTATGGGTCTTCCATGGCAACCTAACCAAAATCCACTGCCCATAATAACTTTCTTGTAGAGACAGCTTGAATGAAAACCCATTAGACTGCACATACCTCTTGAGGTAAATTTTTCCTGGATAAAAGATACTTGCAGACATCTAATTCCAGGAATGTCTATGAACACATAGGACTAGATGCAGCCCTTTTGTGGATGAGCATTTGGGAAACTTGAAGACGTGGGAATGCAGGCACCATACACTGGACAAGCTCCCTAGCCAGGGAGCTCCCTATATGTCTAGGCCTCTTGTATGTACAGCTTCCAAAAATCTTAGCATCTCTCATCAGTAACATAAACCCAAAGTGATGAAGTCCAGTACAGTAAAATTAGACTAGTAATTCCTAGCTGCTTTTGTCTTCTAGCTTTCATTACCTTTTCTATTTACAGAAAATACTTTTAAAGATGAGCGTCTGATACTCAGACCATCTATACCAGTGAGACTATGTACATCTGCACTAGGAAAAATTAAAAAAAGGCCCTGAGATAGTTACAAACCACTCCTGTTCTGTATAGTTTCACATCGTTCAGTGCCACAAAATGACCACTTGAATACTTGGGCTTATTAAAATAGCATTTGTAGTAGTGTAATGAAATGGTGCTTTATTTTTCATAGCCAAGTTGCTATTTTTTTTGCACAGATTGAATCACTACAAGTCAGGAAGAAAAAAAAATCAAGAAATTATGAGTGTTTTAGTGTACAGGCCTAAATCAGGGGTTTGATCATGTAAGGAGATTTCATGAAGTTTAAGCATGGAAAAGCAGATGACTTGAGGAAGACTAAACTGGACATTGAAAACAGAAGGATCTGTCCCATTCACTATGATGCAAAATGTTAATGCATGCTACAGCTTGGTAAGATTTTATATCCTAATATACTTCAGCTTTTTCAATTTTTAACAAACCTTGGGTGTACATTGCATATATCGTGCACCTGCAAAAATGCAATATTTTAGAATATATTTAGAAGAGAAATGAAACAATACTTATCTTCTTTTTTTGCTGATTGAAGTTATCAATAATGACACCAATAAACAGGTTCAGGGTGAAAAAAGACCCAAAAATGATGAAGATGACAAAATACAAATACATGTACAGGTTGTCTTCATACTTGGGTTGCTGTAATACCTAAGAAAAAATGTGAAATATAATTCCTAATTTTCATGTGAAAATTTCAAGTGAACAAGCAGTAACCTTGGATGAAATGTCCTTAATATTTTGCATTTGGACAATACTCCTGTCACTTATATGAATGTAGTTTGCCCATTCCATCTATTAATGACAGCATCTGGCAGTTTGTATTTGGTTTTTCACAATTTGTTACAGTAGAATCTCATATTAGTTAATTTAATTTTGTGTCATCCTATTGTATGGATATTAATTGCTTTTGGAAGATATATAAACACACACTTGTTGATAAACAGACCTCAGGAAAAAAAGATCACTTAAAATATTTGCAGTACTTACATCTCGTGAGTCAATAGCTGCATACATAATATCCATCCAGCCTTTAAATGTAGCCTGTAAACAGTACACACCTGTTTAAGCATAAAACTTGAAGAAAATTCATATAATTATTTCCAGCAACTGAGTACAATACCAGGAATAATTAGCATAACATGAGATTTTTAGATAAATTTGCCTCCTGTCTTTCTCCACAGTGGCTCATCTGATACACTGCTGGGTATACACCTATTTTGTCTCTATATGAACATTTTAAGCAGTAAGTGTAATTAACTTATTTCTAATTAATTATCACAAATTATAGAATGCAGTATCATTTTAGTGGACTAAATGTTCAGGAAATCATGTCAACTGCAGAGGCTATGTACAGCTGAGAAACAACCTTATGTAACTGAGTTGCCACCAATGAAGACTGATGTGTATTCTCCAATCAGTCATAAAGGTGGCAACCAAAGGGAATGAAAAATTTGATCAGCTCAGAAAAGGTATTTTCCTATCAATGAGAATTTTGATTTTCTCTATTTTGAAAAACTTTACCTGATTTAGTAATTGTATTTTCACTTTAAGATATTGTATTGTGTTTTATAGAGGCTAGATCCCTCAGATGTTCTGAGATAAACTGGTCAGAAGAGAATGTGTTTTATGTGCATTGAAGATATAATATGCCTCATAGATTGCAACATTTAGTGGACTTCTATAGCTATTTCCTCTGCCCCAAATCTGTACATTTTTGTATTTGTCAGTGAGTTGTAGATTGCTTCATGTGAGTGTTCAAAACAGAATGTCATTTCCTCTGTCCTAGCAATTAGTTGTCCTTTAAATAGGCAACATCTCCAAGTAGAAATTGGTCAGTTTTTAATCCAGTTGTGCCCAGAATAAAAAAAAAGAAGCAAGATAGTTCTTTGTCATTTAATTCTTATTATAATTTTGCTAAACAAGGCTGCAGATCATTGATTCCTTCATATTCCTTGCTATAGAAACCAGTTGCAGAAACAAGTCAGAAATGCAACACTCTTCATCCATGGTTATTGCTGTATCTCCAACATCTTCAGGTTTCATTTCTAGTGGAGATTTCAAAAAGACTTTGCTTATGCAGCATACAAAGCAGCTGTCATCATCCTGAAGTGAACTTAAAATGAGAAGGAATTATTTTTTCTTAAAGGAAAAGAGGTCCCTTACACTTTTGAAACAGTGCAATACTGAAAAGAGCATGATTATCCTCAGATGTAAATCCAATATGCAACAACTTTCACATCTTGGGGCCAACACAGAAAGTATGAAGTTCAGGCAATTTATAGTATGATGGTGAAGTTAAAGTGTAGTATCAGAAGACCAATAAATCAACAATAAATCTGAAACAAGTACAAGTCTTAGCTGAAGAATTTAAAGTCCTTGTGGAATATTTGGACTGCAAGGGATTAGGTGAGGTAGGATCAGCTTTATTTATGTAATTCCTAATATATGTTTAACCTGTTCTCAAAGACTTTTAATGATGGACACTCCACGACCTCATTAAAAAAATTTATTCCAGCATTTGTCTTTATTCTTTCCTAATATCTAAATCCTTCTGTTGCCCTTTAAGACTGTCACTTGTCATAATCATTACATATATGGAGAACAGAGTACAAATTATTCTTTGTACAGCACCTTTTACTTATTTATGAACTGATTGTTGCTGCCTTTCTTCTTTAGGCTGTCATCACTGTTCCTTCAATCTTTCCGTGTAGATCTTGTTTTCCAGAACTCTCACAGTTCTCATTATTTTCCTCTGAGCTATCTTCCACTAGTTCATCTCTTGAAATGGTAACCAAAACTGGACCCCATATTTCATCTGAGGTCTTACAAGGTCTAAATAGAGCAGGATGATTACTTCACGTCTTACAGGTGCTACTTTTGTTTCTGTCTTGGTACATTATTTACATTTTTTTGGAATGTCATAACTTAGGTGAAAATCAGCACTTCAACCTGAAACACTAAATGCAAATAATGGGCATACTTTTACATCAGAAAGATGATGCAAATGATGGTGTGGCTCTTCTGCAAAACGTGTGCTGTTGCCTCAGATTCAGACACATGATGATCTTTGTATATCATCCTCCAGACAAAGTGGAATTATTGATTTTTGTAAATTTATTGGTGTAGCCTAGACTAACTAGAGTGAATGGAAAACAATAAACTAATTTTAAAATATTAAGCTTCACCATCATCAGTAAAGTACTCCATTATAAACCAACAGTACCTTTCAGCTAGTGCTAGGAAAAAGAACTGAAGAAATGAGCTATTGTACACTTATTATTATTGTTAGAAAGGCAACTTGAAAAGACTGTGGGGGTGGGAAAATATAAATATAACATATTATCATCTTGCAGTTCAAAATATCTAAAGTAAAATATATATCTTTTCCACGAGTTCACCAAACCATAAGTTATTACCATTATTGAAGAAAAAAAAATCCCCAAACCTAATTAAAATAATGTAATTTTAATAATAAAATATGCTCCCTCATCATATTATTTGTTTTATTCTAAACCCCTCCTGAAAATCAGTAGCAATCAGTGAATATAATCATCATTATGCAAAACCATTTACTCTAGTTAATAAATTAGCTGGGACTTTTAATTTGCAAAGCAGAAGTATCAGTTCAGTAGGAGAACTTGTAATTTTTAAATACATTGCCTGAACAATAACAAATAATGGAACTGGATGTTCAGTTCAAGGCATCATGTTTAGTGAAAGAGTGTTATTTCTGTTGTATTCAGTAGAAGCTTAGGCCTGCTGATGTTAGGCTTAAATTTATCTGCAACACATATTCTATTACAGAAATATGGTATTATTCGGACATTTGTGCATACTGAATAGAAAATAACACAGAAATATGACTAAGAGATCAAGTTTATAGTTTCCTTTTTGTATATTAAAATACATTGTACACTCTCACTGACACGAAATCAGGAGTAATGAATTGATTTCAAAGATTACAGCAGTGTAACTGAAATCAGCGTCTGTTCCAAATGTTTTTTCCCCAAGGAAATTTGAAAAGCATATATTCAAATGCAGATTCAAATGTAGTTAGAAAAAAAACAACAAAACAAAAATCCCCCAATCTACTTTACTATTGTTAAAAGTACACAGACTTTTTTCCCTGATGAATAATTTCCAATGAAGTTATAAGTAATACTGGAGTTTCACTGCTCGATTTCTTTACCAGAAATAACCACCACGAAGACTCATATTCACTTTTGGAGATACAATAGCATCTTGCTTTTAAAATACTAATCTGCTGGAATTTTGAACCCATCCTAATCTGATAGCCCTAGAATTCAGCTTTTGATTTTTTTACCTTACACTTAACGAGATGTGTTTTCTTATTTATATTAGTAACAGCAGAATAATATAACATTGTGCATTGAGACCCACTGATATGCCGCATTTTATCCTGGTAAGCAGGATATATGCTTACCAGCAAGATAAAAGCAGGCCTCTGGGAGATTTACTTACCAAAGAGTGCAAACACTAGGTTCAGGTTTAAAAGGCATAAGGCCATAAAATTATCAGGGAAGATGCCACGTCTCTTTGTGTACACCAACCTCTTCCTCTTCACTCACTGATGCATGAAAATTGTGAAAGAAATTTCTCCAGCAGATCTGTCTCTGCTTTGATGCTTTTCTTTAGGGACAGAGAAATACTCAAACAAGTTCAGACCAAGAAATTTAAAAAGTTTGCAGATCCACATAGACGAACATGAGCTATGGTGGATCACAGAAGAAAAAAATTCTTATAGAGAGAATGTGTACTTATATGACCAATGGCATGAAAATTTACATGCCAACCTCAAATTATGTAAGAATTTTGGAAAATACTCTCTGATCAAAAAAGCCTATAAAACTTGGTTATATCAATGGCACATATTTTTAGCCTGTATTTTTGGGCAGAAAGAATTATAACATTGCTACTGATACTAAAGATTTTCCACACGTACCCTCCCCCAAAAGAAAAAAAATACAATATGCAAAACAAAAATTAGTTTGTGTTCTTTTCTTAGGCCCCTTATTCCAGAAATTCTTTCCCCATCACTGCCAAGGAAACTCAAGAAAGAGCTTCTCAGAGTTCTCTTTTCTTCAAAAACCAATTCCACATATTTCCATGTATTTTTTGAGCCTAGGATATTTCTTTCTGAAATTATCCCACTTCTTTTGAGCATTTCTGTGTGAAATATCTATGTTTCTTTTCTACATTACTTTTTTAAAAAAGGGTTTTTTTTCTGCAATGAACAGACCCATATACTACCAGAAAAGCCTTTTCGTGACTCAAAACAAAAATTTTTCATGGGACTCATTTATGTCTTTCCCAGAACAATAAGGTCTGGAGTTCTTTTGGCTTGTTTTCATTTGGATTCTTTTTGGCATGAAAATGGTATGAATTCCAGTGGTATTTTCTCCAGACAGAAAACCTTAGTGATGCAGAAAATAAAGATTTATGTTGTATTACTTATAATCCAGAAAAGATGAAGGGATTGTCAATATTCTTCTTTGACTGACTCAAAGGGCATGAGTCAGAGGGTAGAATGGAGAATGGAAATAATACTGGACTGTAAGAGGCAGCTTCCTGGAGTTAGTTTCTTGCTTCCTGAAAAAGGGGCCTTGTATCTGTAATTCATGCTTTGATATTTATCACTGAGTTTGTCATTAGAAAAATGACATTGACCTCTTTAGGGTTATTTTTCACAGACCCATCAACAACCTTATTTTAGGACAAATACTCGTTTCAATAGCTTTATATTTGTTTCTGACATAGTAATGGATACCTCTAATTAATTCTTAGTATTTCCCCACCTTTACTAGTACTACAAGTTGATTAGGAAAGGTAGGGAAATCTAGTGTTATGACATACTACACAGTTCTCATGTTTCTTCTGAACCCAATGGCTTTAGAATCCTGTTCTAGATTTTCATCAAAAGTACTTTATAAATCAAATAGAAAATCACCTTATAAATATCTTCTTTGAGAAAGTGGAGTAAGAATCTCAAACTTTTATGAATTGTGTCTTTTTTGTGTTCTTGAAGCTGAAAAAACTATAGATTCCACATATTTTAAAGCATTATCTGAAAATCAACCTGTTTTGCTTTCTCTGCCCTAGGGCTTTTATAATTCCATAACTGCAAAATCACTACTAGTGGCTTACTTACCAAACCCTAAAAGATGCAGGGCCAAGTGTCTGTTTTATGGAATGATGGAAATGCCTCATTTTTTTTCTCTGGTACATCAAAAAAACTCTTCATGCTTTTACAAGCATTTTAATAATATAGAAAAAATAAGTGTTGTCGTCACTGACATTCTACTCTCACACACAAAAATCCATCCATTAGGCAAGGCTTTGATAGTGGTGCAAAATCTCCATATTGCAGACACTGCAAAACAACTGGCTTGTCCTCCCATGAGCTACATCCCTCCGGGGTAGTCCTAAATTAATTTTTCCTTTAGAAGTGTAGGAACAATTGGCAAATTTTTCTCAATTTGCCTCCCAGAACAATCCAATAATTTACAAATCAAAATCTTCATGTAGGAGGTATTTGTTGCTTTTCAATGAAGAGAAGATAGAATAAGCTATGCATATCCAGGGCACTGAAATATTTATGACTGCAAGTAGCAAGTAGCTCAGGGGTGGTGACTGTGGCCATAAAGCCAGGAAAAAATGTACCTGGTGTTATCCCTGTCCCAGAATAGACTAGGTTGCCACTGGAAGAAGTGTTGCAAAGCTCTTGGAAAGAGTTTTGTTGAAGTCAGGTTTCTCCTGAACATGTGTAATAAAACATTCTGCCTCCCCGAACCCAAGGGTGATTCTAGGCCAGTGGATTTCAAAAATAAGACAGAGAAAAGAAATATTTAAAATTGTTCTATTGCAATCCAATTTTGTTATAAAAATCAAATTGTATTCAGTATTTTATTTCTTTAATACTGCTGGTCCCTCTCTGTTCTTTCCTGATACGACAGTAAAGTAAATAATTAATCATAGTGAAATTTAAATTGTCAGAGTTATCAGTCACTCAAGTGAGACACCATATTAGCTGGGAGAGGCAGTTCTAAATGCTCAGGGATATTGTTTTAGACCCTGTGCAGGACCAGGTAAATACCACTGCATCACGTCAATGATTTGTATTGTTGAGATTTCTTATGCAAACATGAAACCTAGAAATGTGCTCTAAAACTATAAAAATGAAAACTTAGATTCTGCAGAATTAGACAGTAACCTGAAAAAGCCATAGAGGTTGCCAAATGCACAGAACATAGCTTAGAGCCCAGCATTTCTTGATTAAAGCTGGATCAGATTGTTAGCTGCTCCGAAATACAAAGACAGTGTTGTGAGGTCACAATTTTTGAATAGTGACTGCATAACCTTATAGTATCTTTCTGCATATATTTTCTTCCTTCTTCTCTTCCCTCAATTTTTGCTAAATAAACTCCACTAGGTCCTTATGCACAGAAATAGCAGGGAAAATATTTCATAGACTATAGTGCCTAATGATATTTTCCTTTTCCTATTTCTCTTCTGAATGAGAAATTGCTTCTTAGGCCACATAACTCTGCACTGGTGGCAGCCACATCACCGAGATGGAATTTCCTACCTGGAATTCTTCTGTGTGACTTAATCACACTGATGCAGATTCTTGGTTTTCAGCAACAGTAAAACTCCAAGTATTCAAATAGCTGAATACCATTCCTAGGTACTCCTAGAAACTTTTAAAGTTAGAAGGGCTGGAGGACTAAGGGAGCTATAAATAGGAAGAATAGCACTTGCTCTGTCAGATTTCCTAAAAATTCTTTATTCATCTTAGTAGGCTGTACTTGCTGCTTACTATGAAAAAAGTAATCAATTATCAGTGGTATTACTAAGTCACAGATAAAAATAATCCGATAAATACGTTCTCTGTCTTTGCTGCTAGAATTGCTTTTCACTAATACATATAAACAGTAAGAGGTATATAAAGAGTGATCACTTACTACTTGAAGTAAAGAAAGATACCCAAATCCTACATTATCAAAGTTTACTTTCACGTTTTTCCATCGGGCACTTTGATTGTTTTTTATGAGTTCCTCGCACTGACTAAAATTGTTGATTTGGTCGACTTCAAACCTTTCATCAGTTGTGGTGTTAACACAGTAGTAGAACTTCCCAGCAAACAGATTTACTCCCATGATGCTGAAAATTAGCCAGAATATAAGACAAACGAGAAGCACGTTCATGATGGATGGAATTGCTCCTAAAAGGGCATTCACAACCACCTAGTACACAAATACAGGGGAAAAAAGAAAACAGTGTAAGAATATTTACAGCAATAAAGGTTTGTGTACTGTTTTACCAATGCTTAATAAATGCTTGTTCAGAAACTAACGCTATAAATGTTAAAGCAATACATTAATAACTAGCATTGCACTGTTCTTTTAAATACTTAACATTAGAACATGGAATAAAAGGAAAATAAGTGAGAAAATTAGAGTAATTAAAAGAAAAACGAAAGAGAAGACCTGGTGGTAGTAAGATGAAGCCTGACTCTGATGTGTTCTATATAAAAAAGAAAACATGTTAAATATACAGGCATAATAAAATTCTAAAAATGCATCAAATTATAGCATAAAAATGTGTAAAGAAAAATGGCAACCTGTAGATTTGATCAACATAGCTTCGAAATTTAAGCTGAAAACGCGAATGCCATGAATCTAGAAACTAAACTCTACATTAAAAGGATTATGCAGGAATTAAGTACATATCTTTATTGCCTCATTGTTCCATGCAAGATTATAACAAAGATTAATTTCTTTGTATAGAAAAGCAAGACAGTTTTGCAATATGTGTCTACTTGGATCAACATAGTTTATTTCAAGCTCCAGTCTTATTGTTTCACGTATTGAGTTTATGTCAGTAATACCCTTCATTTATCTAAAGAAGGACATATATCAAGGACATATTTAGGGGTTTTGATTTTGCTTTTTAAATTACTTTCGGCCAGTTGCCTTCCCGGCCCCTTGCAGGCAAGATGTCAATAATTACTTATATAGCTAAAAAGTGTATTTTTCTGATATATACAGTAATTAATCACATGTGTCTGTCAGAGCTATCAAAACTTTTGTGATATTTGTTTGGCTAATAGCTGAGCAATCATTTCTCCTTCAGTATCCAATACAAGATCTCATTTAAAAGTTATATTTTATTTTAAATTTTACTTTCTTTCTCTGTAAAACTTTTAGGATCTTGTAGGAAGGTAAAATAAAATATATAGTAGGGCTCTGATTCTTAGTAATCCAGTTCCTGCAGTAAGACAGGAAAGGATTGGCATGGATACTTGGGGTGTATTAAGGTGTTTCAGTCCATCTTTGTTCCCTGCTTTCTGCAACATAGAGGGATTTTACCCACTACCAACATAATTCTGAGCAAGCTCAGAGCTGCTCAGTTTTACTACCTGTATTTCACAGCCTCTTGAAGGCCTTTGGAAGCAGAGTATTGTGGTGGTGTTACTCGTCACTCAGCACTCTCCTCATTCCAAATATTATGGCCAGGAATTAGAACCTGTTTAGAGATCTTAGGCAGAAATGTTATTTTAAGGGCATATTTGCTTCTCATTTTAAGGGCCTCCTCCATTGCTAGACAGTAGAAATGGGACCTTTCTATAGGCAACTGAGAATTATCCCTATCTTTTATGCAACAATGCATTTTTTCAAATTTAGCTTTTCTTGGTGGCTTCTATTTTTGGTGATAACTTTAAAGGAAGCATGCTTGCTTTTTGAGATTCCTACTATAGAAAATGTGACGTTTCTAGGTGATGTATGCATAAGTTAGCCATTTAAAAACATGTTTTAAAAGGCTAACAAGGTCCCAGTAATATTCTGAACATAAGAAACCATTTTCAAAGGAGTGAGGGAAATGGTTTGTTACTATCCTGTGGGGAGAAGAAATCTGTTGCTACTTAGCTTGAAGGAACTGAGAACAACATAAAAATTAAGAATGCCATGGTTCTGGAATTTATTCCAAGTCTGACCTGATCTATGAGACTGTATTACGCTATTGCTGCTTAGAAATTCTAGGCCAGCTATTGCTTATCTTTTTCTTTTTCTTTTTTTTTTCTTCACCCATAGAAATGTCCTGGATGTGTTATACTGATTGAATTCCTCTGTGTAAACTTGGTGAAAAACCTGAAAATAAAGATGTCAAGAAAGAAAGACAGGGTTTTAGTCCTGCAACTTAAATTAAGGTTACCTGTGCTCACATGAAGAATGGTTTTCTATGAATCAAGTGCCTGTAGTAGTTATCTTTTTAACAACCCTGAGATCCATTGGACGACAGCACAGATCCAGAACAGGCAGCAGAATACTAACAGCTACAGTAGTTGTTACAACAATTATGAATTGATAGTAGTTGTAGAAAGATAGATTTCTAGAAAATGCCATCAGTGCATCTCGCATCTTTAGATGAACAGGTAATGCAGTCTCGCTACTGACAGTGCCAAAAGATCAGCCACATTGTCTTGAATAAGAAGTGAACATCTTCCAGCAACTGTTCCAACAATGGTTTCAACAACTCAACTTATTTCATATAGGTCACTGAAAACCCATGAAATGGTAACAATTTTTGGTCACTACTGACCTGGCCTGGATGCGAACTGGTGACCTAGAGTTGAAAGGCTCTGTATCCTATTACCAACCCCTTGAGCTATCCAGTCCCCCTGGAAGGTTTTTTAAGGAAAGAAGAAAAGAAAATTAAAACTTTTAGAAGTTGTTTTCTGTTCGTGTTTTGTTTTTGCTTGATTTTTTTTTCCCCGCCAGTGTTGAGCCTTTGCCCTACCATGTTTTTAATGTAAAACTGCATTTTTACATGCTGGCCAGATGCTCGGCTGACTATAAAGCCTACCTTAGGAGGAAGTCTTTAATTTCCTCAACACATACATTTGGAGGCAATTACTTTATCAGTGTTTTTTTTTTTCCCATTTACTTTTTTGGTATTTGCTTTGGGAATAGCTGAGGTACATCAGGATAACCAGGACATTAGTTTACATAATATATCCAGGATAACACCCATACGTACACACACGACACCTATGCACATAATTTACAGAAAATGGATGGGAAAAAGTGAGAACCAATTGAAAAGTGAACTGAATGCAGAAAAGAGATCAATTAGCATTTCTTGATGAGTTAAAAATTTAGCAAATAAAAATTATCAATCTCATTTTATTGAAAAGAGCCTGTAGTGGGTTAAAAGAATGTTGGCAACAACAGCTCTTATTTTTTTCTTTTTCTTCAAATCAAGATCAGGTGTATGTGATTTTAAATATATTTTTTATTTTAAAAGGGGCTGTTCTTTTGTGCCTATTTTCTGTTATTCAGTGATACAGACTATAATGCCAATAAATTGGAAAAAGATGTTTGCAGAATTGTTTGTTTGTTTATATTACCTATGCATTTCCTCAAGGCTGAGAGGTTGTTGTTCAGGCTGACTCCAGTGAGCAAGCTGCAAAAGCCCAAGCTGATTCTGCCTGTTCACCTTCCTATAGCTTCAGGCAGGTGGAATAGCAATAAGTACAAGTGAGAAGCAACACCTGACACCAACAGATAAATGGACTTTAGGCTATTTTACATCTCAGTTGACATCCATCCAGGAAAAGAAATTATTGTGGGAAACAATGTCTCCTCTAGAAGAAAGCAGTATTTCATATATATACACAATTTTTTAATGTTTACATTTCATAACATTTATCTTCCAACATCAGATACATATGTAGGATAAAAGAATTACTGTAATGAGAACTATCTGTCTTATCTTTTGGCTGATATGACATTATGTCAATACAAATTAGTAGTCCAGCTTTTTGTTGTTGCTGTTTCAATCTTTTTTTGGACAACTGTCCAAAGAAGATAGCAAAATGGCACTGGGGAAAAAAAAAATCAGTTTTGCTACCAGAGCTGTGCATATGTATGGGATGAGGACTGTGCAAAATACCAGCTTATGCCAGCTGTATGAGTAGAATATAAGGAAGCTTTACTAGATTCAGCCTTGCTGTGGGACGCATATCTTAAGCACATTGTGAGATATAAATGTATTCTAGTTTCCACAGCAAGATAGCTTCAATAGATCCTGGCACCTCAGCAGCCACCGGCTTTCCAGGAATTCCTACATTGGACCTGACTAATGGATATATCAGGGTCCCCTGAGATTTGTAAACAAACCAGGAACAATCTTCAGCAGTACTTAACCATTTTTTCCATAACTTTTGCAGCTTCTGTGAAGAAGTTCCAAACTCCATCCCTAGTGCAAATGAGGAAGTTACTGTCTTTGGGATAGAAAGAAAGATTATAGGATTATGTCTGTAACATTCTTCCTGCTTAAAATGATGAAATACTTTATTTGCCTCCAGTTTGGCAGTTGTCAACTTCATAATTTTAGGCTTAAACAGGAAAAGTTTCCCAAAGATTTGATGTGCCAGATCTCATATCAGAGTCCTTTGAAGGAGTCCTTGGCTGTAGACATTATTTAACTATTACCTCATATTTTTTTCTGCATGTACATTCTCACGTAATATTCACATACACAAGCACAGAAAGCCAAATAATTTTTACTTCACTAGGCTGTTTGTGGATGAAATCAAACCTTGTTTTCTATGCATGCTATATGGCTGTAACAAGTATAAGATGTGTTCCTCCTGTACTCAATTCCTTGACAGCTGGGAAAGCCTGAGAAAGCCTTCAGGAACTCCAAGAGGAAAAAAATGTGGGCTTGAATACATGTGTCCAAAAAAAAAAGAGAATAGTTTCTTTCTCTTTAAGTGACTATCTATATAGTCACAGTCATAGACTTTAGATGGTGCTTGTCACAAAAAGCCATTCATCTCTCTCTTAGCAGTACAAAGACTAATGAGCCAGTTGTTCAAAGGCAGCAGCATGCAGAGGGAGTTTGACAACAGCATACACAGGATAAGCTACGGTAGTGCAAAATAGGAGAATTCATTCCTGACTCAAATGAAACACTGACACTGCCTTGGGCAGGATTTGAGTGTAAGTTATGAATATTGCCTTGTCCTGAACAAGTATGAGGTAAGAACATCTGCCACAAGATCATGAATCTCCCCTACTCAACAGGCCAAAGTCCAGATGTACACAAAGCTGCCAGAGAGAGCATTTGCAGTGAAAGATTAAGAAGTGAGCAAGTAGTCGTTAGTTTAGATTCTTGGTCCACCATGGAGGTAAGATTGCTGGAATGAGCAGGTGGAATGGAGGCTCAGGTGACATACATGATCTGAATTTAGCATGTTCTCTTAATGAAGGACTTTCAGGACATCACACAAGGAAGGCTAGAAGATGCTGAAAACACATCAACTTGACCAGAGTATCAGGTAACAGACAAGTGTATTCTCTTTTAAACTGTGGAGGAGTGGATGCAAGGGAGGAAAAGACATAAGGAATACAGTAACTTCCCCAGCCAGGGGATCAAAAGAGCATCTGAGGGAGACTATGAAGAATGCCCATATCTGAATCAAAAAGATTAGCACTATCTGATAGTCCAAGGCAAGGAATTATTGGAACAAATCTCTGTCTTGAGAAGTTCCATCCCTTGCTCTTTGTATTAATGAATCAACAGCTATGAGAGAACCAGTGCATCAGGTGATTTATTTGTATTACAGCAGCATAAGCATACCACTGGACTTTCACAGGCCAAGCATCAACACAGTAAGATCAGCTGTCCAGAAGCTTGAATTCAATGTATGGCTCTCCTTCATGTACCTTTAACTGATAACTTTTCCACTATGACAGGATCCTCTATCATATGCATACTATCCATTTTCTAGTTCATGCATCAAGAAGCATGGGCACATCTTCCTATCAGACCAGTCAGAAATATATAATAGGAATTTCTCTAAAAAGGTGTTTTCCAAAGACTGGTGCTAATAAAAATAGACATGCTCATAAGGTGACATGCAATAAAAAAATTTGTAACACAAACCAAATTTAACAGAGATATGCACCCATTGTGCTCTTTTGTGTCCATGTGATACGAACAAAGACCCCCCTACCTCAAAGAACTGAAACAAAAACAAAAAAAAAGAAACCAAACTCAAACCCCCAAACCCCTGGATTTTGCTAATTGCACAGCAAAACCAAATCCAAAATACTAATTGCCTTATTGACAAACCCTTTTGAAAGGTAATTAGAAATGCTAAGGTAGGTAGTATAGAGCAAAATGTTCCCAAGAATTCTCTAAAGTACCTTCTCCAAAAAATACTTGAAAGGCTCCTCAGTCCCCAGGGGTGAAATTAGTTTCATAATTGTATCTATGAAGAATGGGGAAATTCTTGCAGAGTATCTCTTAGTAAGCTTTTCACACTTTGGAGATCATAGATGGCTTTGAGTTTATGAACTGGAAGTCTCTGACATTTCACTACTAAAATTGTATACATAAAGATAATCTGGAACCTTGTAGATATGCAGTGTGGTGTAAAACGGCACTAGATTTCTAAAAGAGAAGTACCTTAAGAAACGTGCAATTCCTTCAATTTTCTCATTTGGTTTGTCAGGTAAAAAGAGGAAATGCGTGGACCTGCAGGGTAATCAGTGGTGATAAAGTCTTAATCAACAAATAAAATCAAGAGAAAAAAATCTCAGCAAATACAATTGTCATCAATTATGTGATCATCCACCAGTGCAGTGATGAAATTTTCTACTATCCAGGTTTGTGCGAAGATAAACAAGGGTGAAAGTGAGCTTAAACATTTAAATAATTCACATTAAATTGTGGATTCCTTAAAATAATTCAGTTGGAATACACCCAGTTGATGATAACTATTTGAGTTCATTTTCATTGTGAGAGCATTTTGTGGCAGACAGCACTGAGATCATGATCAGCAATGTGCTACCCCTAAATAAGCTGTAAACAACGTCTAACCAAATAGGCCTAACTCTTTCTCATAGGCAGAGGTTTTTAACTGGGTAGGAGATTGGTTTAAACTTATGAAACAGTGAATTATAGCTGTTAAAATGAAGTAAAGATTTCTGCTGATATTTTACTCCAAATATGATGATTTATACGTAAGTATACACACGCATGCACAAGATAACCTTTTTCCCCTCTTTAAGCCTAATGTCTATCATCTAAAAATCAAATCTTATGTAACCCCTTTTCATCCTAAACAGTTTAGAATAAGTTATATGAAGGGACTGGCACTTGAACAGCAAAACAGGGATTTAATCTGAATTTTAAAACTCCTCAAAGCCTGACAATTCAAAGTACTATTTTCTTATTCAATAAACATTACACTTGGGAGCAACTTGTTTTCCCAAAATAAAAAAAGAAATTAACCACTGAGAAATAATTTATCAATAATCACTGATTTTTTTTCAAGGTATAGTATATATGTAATGTAAACATCTTGTACCAGTAGTATAGTACACGCTCTGTTTGTGTGTTTACAGTCCCTGCTGGAAAGCAGGGACCATTTTATTTCTGCAGTGTCTTGTGAAAGCAGAGTCTTCACTCCTGTTGCCCCTTCCAACATGCAACGTGCAAGTTTTTGTAAGGTGGCAGGGGCTCAGTGTGACAAAAATGGTTGCGACAGTCCCTTTGTTCTGACCAAATAATAAAAATGCTGTAATAATGGCTTCCTGTTCTCCCTGGTGCTACAAAACAGATGATGAAAACTGCCTTTCTCTGGAGGTAGGGGAGGCACTTCTACAAGACATAATATAGCAGAAAGTCACTGGGATCAAAAAAAATGGGTATGGGGCTTAAATTAGGAGAAGCTACATCAGTTGGAAATGTTCCCCTCACAAAGGCAACCGAGATACCTGACCTATGGGCTAGCAGACAGGTTACAAACACTACCCAGTGCAGAGGATTAGGACTGATCCTCAGTGGAGGCTTTGGAATCTTTGCTGTAGTTGCTTGATGTGAGGTTTGGAGGTGCCCATGAAGAAAGATGAGTGGTGATGCAGTACAGGAAAAATATTCCCACACAAGATAGCCTGTCTCATCTGAGTGTATCCATGGAGTTTGATGGAAGTGGGATGTCATGTATGGATACATAAGGATTAAAAGTTCTTTATGTTAAAGGGATAAAGTATATGTACATTCCCACAACAGTACCATTGATGGGACCTTTTATTCAAAGATAATAAAGAAACATTTTGCAATTTTCCAATGTTTATATCAGGTAGTAAAGCATATCTGACAATGCAAACTAGCAGATGAGGACAGAATGGGGGAGGGAGAAGTGGGGGGCAGAGGTGGGGAGAGAGAGAGAATTCTTCTACTTGCTGATGCATGCTTCAACAAGACACCTCAAAACTACGTGTTTTCTCATTGAGTAGCTTGGAAGGGGTACATTGGGAAGAAGCATGCTGCTTATGCTTGATGATCAGCTATGAATTGGCTTTAGAGACAACAGAGGATAAGAATTAAATATTTGATTTGAGAGAAAGTGCAACCTACTTGACATGGTCCAAATAATGATTCTAGGGATGAACTGTGGTGAGTCTAAAAATGTAGATTCATCCAAGTTATTCAAACCTTCTCATTTTCAATTAATTACTCCTCTGTATTTTATCTTAATGAACTTCTTGTGAGAAACTCTTATAACTTTGTCCCACAAACAGAAATCAAGGTGGTGCCCCATGTTTGTATGAATGTGTTATCTGTAATCCACTAATTATGTTCCACTGTTCCAGTATTTACCTCACTGTAAAAAAACCCCACCCAACACAAACAAAGATAAACCCCAGAATCAAATACCACCCCCAAACCTCAAAAAGAAAAACCATAAACTTGCCCAAACCGCCTTATATCAAATAAGAATTTCCCACAATCCAAATTGTGTCCATCGCCTCTTGTTATCACTGCACATCTGAGAAGAGTCTGGCTTTGTCTTTTTTCTATCCTCCAATCAAAATTAGAGCTTTCTTGTGGATTTTGCCTTTAAGAAGTGTAGAGTAAAAGAACTAGAATATTACCACCTTTGATACACAGTTTGCCATAATGCCATGTGCACACATATAATTTATTCTTAACTACATGACCTGTGATTATATAAGCCCAGAATTAAATAACATTTAGAAAACTGTTAGAAGCAAATGAAAAAATAAACCTGAAATCTTATTCTAGCAAACTAATGCTTATCCTTAATTTTGGACCACTACAAAGTAGCAAATAGAGGGTACATAGAAGTAAATTATGATAGTGAGACTAGAACATTATTTAAATCAAGCAAAACAAGCACAAAAGGTTGTTTCATGAAAGAAATGAATGCATTTTGTCAGAGTGTTAGAACTGGCACGAGAAGAACCTCACATGTGAAACAACTGAAAAAATTTGTGTATTTATGACAAGATTATAACAAAGTTTTCAATTTCTGAGTAAAATGAAGACTGTATTGGGAATACGGGGTGAAGATTATTAGAAAACTACCATTTAAAACAGCAATTGTGAAGAAAAATTTTGATTTAACTGAGACTATGCAAAGAGGCAGATGGAAAGAATCAGAGATCTGACAAGGAGGTACAACTAAATCTTAATCTTAACAGCAATGAACAAATAAAGTTGGAGCAAGAGAGAAAAGATCTCAGAGGAAAAGAAAATCACTCCCTTAATAATGTCAGTCTTTCCTACTTTTCCTTAATTGATACTGTACATGTGCAGCTGACTGAAGAATGCTTCTGATAGAGAATTTTATCTTCAAAGAAGGCAAAATACTTCCTCAAGCACTTAACACACAAACTATTTTTATAACACTTTGTGCTGTAAAAATTTCATGCTATTGGATGGTGAGGTTGTACCTTGGAATGCTAGAACTGTTAGCAGGGAGGTTCTACTAGATGATCTCAGGAGTCCCTTCTAACCTCAATGATTCTGCAGTTCTGTCCTAGCTTTTATAAGAAAATTTAACCTGGCTAAAGTAGCAACCAAAGGTTTTCTTATTCACCTAACAGTCTATTAAAAGCAAGCTGCACTGTTGGATTTAACAAAATACTGGAGTTCCTGGAGCAGATTTCATTCTGCTTCTCACCAGAAACCCAGTATGCGACAAAATACTTTTGAAGACAACTTAAAAGACATAATATAACATACTGTATAATGAAATGCAATAATTATCTCCCAGGCAATAAATATATGGCTGCATTTGTTTGAGAAAACTTGGTAAATATTGTAAATACACAGGAGCATGAAACAGAGTAATTATTTGATGTGGAAACAATATCTCTGAATTTCACTGGATGCAGTGAAAAAAAAACAAATTTTGCTCTTTCTGTTGCATAAATGAAATGTGATTGACCTTTATATGTTCTTTAACATTTTTAGTTAAAATGTAAACTGTATTATGTATCTCATTCAAATTTCATTGTTTTGATCCTAAAAGTAAGGATTTTCTTCAACATACAACAAACACAAACCCAGACAAAAATCATATCAGTTTCAATTATATAAGAAATTCCTTCAAAATTCTTTTCTAACAGTAGAATAACAGTCTAAGAAAAATCTCAGAATACTAAGATATTTCCTGTACAATTTATGAACATCTATACAGGGTCTTCTTACATCGAAGTTTGTAAAGTTTTTAATTGTCTTTCAGGAGACATAACACTTCTAATAGAATTTCCATAAAACTCAAAAATAATTAATAAGTCAAAGTCCTCAAAAAATCCTTCAAAGTGAATAATCTTTTGATCCACAAAATGTATTCCTCTATATTTAACAGAAACTCACAGAAGCTAGTGAATACACTTTCTTGTGAGAGAATATAAAATTCTTAATTGTGCGATAAGATGCTAAATTTACAGCAAATGCTGTTTATGTTGATACATCATTTACACTGAAGCTATAAAAACCCCAGCACTACTGTCACCCTCCTACAGTTGGTTCTTGCAAGCGTTGTTGTCTAAGAACTGGATTTTTCTAAGGGTCTGATAGTGAATGCAAATTTTTATATGACTGACATGTCTTCTGCAGGACATTTCTGAACTCCAAGAAAGATACTACAAAAATAATACTGTTATTGGCATTATAAAAGTCACAAAAACATGTTTCCAACACAGGCCAAAGGAGGCTGAATTCAGATTCCAAGAAAGGATTATATATATTATATGATGTCTTGTGTTATCTGTATATACTTGGAGTCATTTACTTAATGTAACACACAGGGTTTTAGAACCTATGCAAAAATTTAAACTGCTATTATATAAATAACTCTAGTTGTGACTATTCAGATCATAGTGTTTTGGTGTGTGCTTAAGGTATTACAAGTAATGTTCAAAACTTTCAATGGGATACTTTTGAATGTATGTAGTTATAAACTGAGTAACGGCAAAGCACGGATCTTTCTAAAACAATGCAAAAGCCAGATTCACATTTTTAAAGCCATTTTTTATCTCAGTTAAGAAGTATCTAAAAATCTAAAAATAGCTGAGGTATCTTTCTCCTGGGAAAAGAACTCAGATAGCTCTAAATAACAATACTGATTTTCCCAAAAGTTTTAATGTTATTTCTGTAACATCAGAAATTTCAAAGGATTATTTCCAAAGATTTAAAGCAATTAAGAAGGGGGTGTAGGGTGAATATAAATAATCTACTTCTGCTCCGACTGGGATTCTCAAATAAGATTCTCTCTCCTTCCAACCCCAAATACACAATGTAGTGATTAGTCACAGTGTAATCATTAAGGGTAGAAAAGGGGGAAATACTGTACCCATAATACAGATAAGGGGAGGAACTAGTGGTCCACCCCATCCAAGCTGAAGAAAGGTTATCCTACATGAAATAGAAATATATAGCCTGTTATTAGTTGTGAATCTGTAATGACAGACACTTGATGTTGTTTTATAGTTCAATCGTATGAGAACTGTTTCTTTCCTACTCATGAAGTTTGGAGTACTCTTGAAAATGCCTCATTATCACTACCTGGTAAGGGAATCTAAGGAACAGCCATTGAATTTTAGAGGATATTTAAGACATCAAATACTCTAATTTAGTTTTACAAGTTATGAAATTGGACTGGAAATTTGAAATACAGTAAATGTTTAAAGCCATCAGCCAGAAATATGCATAAGGCATGCAAAACTGAAAGTGCAAGTGGATTTCAGATTATTTGCTGCCTTCTACTATTTCTCTAATAAATAAATGAAGCACGGCATGACATGCTTTATTTTGTGAAATTAGACACAAATGCATGCTTTATTGTCACTTAGTTCTCTAACTCAGCAAAGCAATGTATACTCAGTGTTCTGCATTTACAAGTAGCATATCAATTCAGAACTAGCGCAAAAGCATTATATTGCAAGTACTAAAAAGCTAAACAAAAAGCAATGGGTATATTCAAATCTCTGTTTGCAGATACTTCTGCTCAGAATGTACACTAATTGAGATAAGAATATAAACCCTGACAGGAATTTAAATTAAATTAAAGCAAGTCTTTACTTTGCCTTCCAGCAACTGGGTGGAGTTGGTTTTGAGATTCACCATAGAAAGCAGTAAAATTTCTCAGAATTTAGAATACTAACAGATATTTTAAATGCCTTTAATATGGCAAAATTCACTTCCATGCTCAAGGCAAGCACAGGCTACAGACCACATGTACGCTATTTTGGTGCAAGGGATTCATATATCTTATATTCACTTTGGAAAGAGAATTTATCCCATTTATGAAACAGCACAATTACAAAATTAAGTTGTAACTACAGAGTATAACTGTAGACTTATAAGAATATAGCTTAAAAAGTGAAGTATGTTTCATATTTAGGAATAAAAGAATAGTTATTAGCATTTACTGACTATGTGAAATGCTGTATTCTTGTAATTCACCAGAATGGTAAACTTATTTAAGAAAAAGATTGATTTAAAGTAGCTGAGAAGTTAGCAGATTGTTTTACAAAATGATGCAGAGCTTTTTGTATACAGCGACTTTTGTGGAATACACATAATCTCATATTTTCAAGGCAAAATTTGCACAGTTTTGAACATAGGGGTAAAGATTAAAATTACAAATACATGCTGCATAACAACTCAGCTTATTTTGTCACAGCTCCGTGTAGGTACAGGCAATATAAGAAAGCAAAGAGAGTTGATTTATTTTTATTTCCTGTTGGCGGACAAAAGAATCTATTTTCATGGATTTTTATGAAATTAACTCAGTCTCTGAAAAGACTGTAATTTGACTATAGTCTTACCATGAGCTGGTCAATTATTTGTTATTTGAATCTTTTTACTGTTCGTGAGTCATTCATAAAGCAATGCTACTGTCTGTCAATGAGCTGTTGTGAATACTTGCCAAGTGTTTTGGAAACACCATTTTCAGAAGTACATGTAACTAATAGTAAAGATAAGGCCTATACAGTTGGCCAATCAAATCTGCAAACTGATTGAAATCAGGTACTTCATTGATTATCATTAATATTGGAGGACAGAGATTAAAACTTTTTTGCTTTTCCAGGCTTGTCTGTGATTCCTACACAATCAGTTGCTTGTGAATTATTCATGTTATGTATCTGAAATTCTATTATATGATTGGGCTTCTGGCATAGTTTCATAGTTATTCAGTGAGAAATAAGGGAAAACAGTAAATAGATTTCAACAGGTGCTTCTATGTGAGCACGAATATCCTAAATATTCGAAATGGAAAATTTACTAAGGCAACCATGTAGGGATACAGAAAAAAATGGAATAAAACATTTGGCAATCAGTTTTGACATTATCTTTCTAGAAATGATCTGTTTTTTCTAACATCATCTAAAGTGCTGCATTTCTTGTCCCTGTGCAACGTCTATACTGGTCTCGCAGTCCTGATGCAGCTGACCAGAACATTATTAAAGAAGTAAATCTGACAGCAATTTCCCAACATTTCTCTGCACAAAACCACATTTATATGAATGTTCATGAACAGTAAATACAAAGAAAGACAAAGCAAACATGGCTAAATCAAATAGTCATTCCAAACTTAAATGAAAATTCATACATTCTGTAGTACTTGACCAGCTCTTACCCTGCTGAATATCGATTAATGAAATTCAAATTACGAGAAAACTGTTAAAAGTCAATTTGCTATATGGAACTGAACTTGGTTAGTATTTTTTTTCTGATGCATTCTGAAGTATATTCTGAAGATGTGTAGCCTGAAGAATACAATTTAAGGAACAGAATTCTAAGCCTCAATTTGACTTGCATAAGCTTAATTTGTATCTAAGGTTGTTCAGACTACATTCCAGGCTATTCTACTGGTTTATAATTGACTTGAAATTCATTAGTACATTGTTTCCTCTTAGATTTCCATGAAGTAGCAAAAAACATTCTCATAAAACATATTTCAATGACATGCATATAGAGTTAGTTTGTATTCAGTGGCTTTAAGGAACAGAAGGTATAAACAAATGAAAAAATAAGTTAAAATGCTTTCTTGAGTGAGATGAACAGTATGCAGGGCCTCTAAGTTACTCAGGATAAGTAAGAAATCACCTTATATACATCTTATTGAGTAGAGATTTGTTGAAATAAGAAAAGCATTTACCTTACAAAAAGAATAATTTCATAGAGAAATCAAATAACTTGATTTGTTTTTAAAGTCAGCCAAACTCAGAAATAGATTTAGACCACTAGCAGGTATAAATATATCTCTAGTATCATCTACTAAAATTCAGTGGGGTTAGACCAAAAGTGTTTTATCAAATATGAAGAAAAATGAAGGATTTCAACTGGTAACAGAAAAATCTTTATTAATTAATGCTAAATTAGATTCCTGTATAAATATTGTGGTGTTTATCAGTAAAAAATTAGTAAAATCTTGTCACACCTTCATTATTAAGCAACTGTTAAGAGAGTTCGTATTTATTTCAAAGCCTTATATGAAAAAACTCCTGAGATTGGCTAGAAAGTAAAGTAACCTCAATGAATGTAACTTCTGTGTGATACTGCATATGGATTTAGGTGAACTGATGAAGCGTTTTCTTATATGTTAGTAAAAGATATGCAATAGATAAAAAGGTAGTGCAGCCTTTCTGCATGGACTTGTCATTCCTTATTCTGCATGCATGGATTCTTTCTATGCATGCATAGTTTCAGATTCTTTCATGTTGTCTTACCCTCATGCCTTCAAATCGTGACAAAGCTCTTAGAGGTCTCAAAGCTCTTAGTGTCCTAAGGGACTTAATGGCACCAAGTTCAGAGTAACCCAATGCATTTGCTGTTAAGCTAACCAAAGAGACCTATATGAAAACAGGAAAGTAAAAATTATTATATTGCACATACTACTTTACATACCATAGATGTGAGACATAAACTTCTTTAGAAGAATCTAATTTTGGACCACTTTCTTCAGGAATAGGAAGTCTTTTAAATAAAAAAAAAAGAAAGAAGTAATATGAAAGAAGAGTCGGATAGGTGAATAAACAAACAAAAATATCATAAGGTAACAATATCTGGAAACATTAATTCTTCTGAATTTCATATTTTGCTAGTGATTTGAAGGCATTCTAAACTACAAAACCCAAATTAAATTAATCTCTTCTTTTTACCAATTTAAGTATTGCTGTCACTTCTTTGTTTTAGAGTGCTGTTGGGATCCATAACACAGCTGATAACACCCATTTGATTTCCTGCAACTGAAGGGGAAATGATTGAAGCCTGCATTGAATTAACAGATGGGTCACAGAGCAGCATTGCCTCCCTGGAAATTGGTATAAAGGATTAATTTTTCTATATTAAGTTACACTGACTAATCCTTTTGCTTGACTGCTGAATTTATGTGCTCTACAGGCTGACATTAACCTGGATTATGCTGTTTCTTAAAGACCTTATAAGAACAGTTCCATAGCTAGCATGTGTAATAAAGTCTCATATCCGCAGGCCTTTATGTATTCTATGGCCCTACACTACCTCAGTGAGAAATACCATATTCTCTACATTTGCTATGGCTTGTGTCCAAAACAATACTTTCTGGTTTCTTCCCATTTCCCTTAATTGGTCCTTCATTACCCTGCTCTAATTCCTTACCTATTTATTGGGCCAAAAATAGCACAATGACTCATATACTCTTCCATCATAAAGAACAATGCATCAGGTAAAGAGAACTCTAGGA
Organism: Phalacrocorax aristotelis; assembly: GCF_949628215.1. Lineage (NCBI taxonomy): Eukaryota > Metazoa > Chordata > Aves > Suliformes > Phalacrocoracidae > Phalacrocorax > Phalacrocorax aristotelis. The sequence continues at coordinate 21,570,936 of NC_134280.1, forward strand.
CAGTGCTCTTTATGAACCATATTTAAAACCAAGCATTAGTTGTGAAATCTTTAGCTTTTAAAAGTTAATAACTTTTCTGTAGGTGTCAGTCCTGAGCTCCAGCAACACTCAAAAACAGGTCTTCTGAAACTGGAATTTATTTCTCCAGCACATTCATCATACTACTGAAAACTTTCAAGTTTTCAAGCTGCCATAATCTAAAGATAAATTAAGGAAAATATCCAGGTGTGTAAATCCAGGATTTAATCATAAACTTATTCAGACACTTGAATATGCGTTATACCTTCACACAAATAAGCATTCAAATTTTCAGATTCACAAGATGGCTGTTTGGGATATTATGATTTAAATAAGGTCAAACATTAGTGAAAATGAGTTTAGAAAAGGAACCAGTGCTTCTGCTTGCATGCTTCTTCAAGCTTTTTTTTATAGGTGCCACTGTAAAGAAGAATTTATATACTAACGAATGAAAGTATTTTCCAACGAGAGGGTACTTTCTTTGTATGAGTACTATGTTTGAACATGGTTTTCTGAGGCTGTATATGTGAAGTTGAATCCTAGATATATTTAATCCATAATGTACACCAATCAAAAAGGTTGTAGGCACCAGTCACGAAACAAAGCTCGAGAAAACTAACTGCTTTGATTAGCCCTTGTATGCTGGGAACACATTCAGAAACTGTTGGATTTTTAGCAATTCTTTGATTCAGTAACTGCTTAGGAAGTTCACCTTTTACCTATTGAGTGTCTGTTTCTAAGCAATTGAATCCAAGACAAAATGCATCTTAATTTTAAAATTGAGCTTGTTTAATATTTGGTTTTTTTGGTATAAGTTTTACCAGTAATTTCTATCTTGAAAATGTAGTGAGTGGTTGTGGTTTTGTAACTATGTAAAACATAGCATTTTAGTTTCACACACAGAACGTTATAGAGTGCAGAAAAAGTATGTGTTTCTGCACATTGGAGGTTTTCTCAAGGGGACATACTTAAGACATTAAATTCTCTGTAATTGCATTAATACATCAAGAAATTGTCTCCCCCATTTCACAGCACAGCACAGCACAATAGAATTATAACTATTAGATAACCCTTGCAGAGAAGATTATTGAGCTTGATTTCAAACACAGCTGTGAATATTACCAGTTCGGTAATATTCACTAGACTTTTAATACTAAGTGAGCCACACCACCAATGCTACACATACATCTTGCATTCCTTGTAAACCCCTAATTCAACCATATGCTGAAATTTGAGGACATTATGTTTGTTCTCTTGCCAGAGGAGTTTTAATCCAGATGAGTGTCTGATGTCTGGTGGACCAGACACCCAAGTGCTGGATGTGACTTAGACCACAGCAGGGGGGAAGGTGGGTCTGAAGGTGGGAATGACCTGCCAAAGGTAGAAAGGAGGCCAGCACTACCTCTTTCAACAACAGCGCTGGGATAAACCCTTTAACTGCTTGTGGGGCTCCCATGTGAGGTTCTTTTGTTAGCAGAACTTCCAGTCTTTCTTATCTCTGTGGTATAGGACGGCAGTGTTGTAAGTGTAAAGTGAAAGACGGAGAAATACAGAATTTTTTCCATCTGCCTTACTTTTTAAATTGAAGACTAGAGCAAGTAATTTAAAAAAATATAGAAGTAACTCCTAGGAAATATACTACATACATCGACAATCAGGAAGTCCAGCCAGCACCAGGCATTAGTAAAGTATGTTTGATAGCCATAGGCCACCCACTTCAGCAGCATTTCCAGAATGAAGATATAAGTGAAGACCTTGTCAGCATATTCCAGCATGGTCTTGATAGTTTTGCGCTGTTCAATATATATGTCTTCAAAAGCCTATGGTAAGCACATTCAAAGGTATTTATTGTTCGCTTTTGGTACTGCACACAATTCATGTCATAACCACACACACACACACAAAAAGGCAAGAAATAAATGAAACAAACTTTCTTCAAGAAAAGGCATGGGAATGCCCAATCTACCTAATGTCTCATTTTCTGCTTAACGCAGTATATACCTGTTTTTACCCTATGGAACTATATTTTCCAGCTCACAGGAGGAAGAAGAAGATACTACACAGCAATCACTTCACAGGCCAGAGTTATTTATTTATTTATTTATTTATTTATTTATTTATTTATTTATTTATTGCTGATGGTGAATTATTCTTCTCAGATAATTTTTGGTACTCAGAAAAAGCACTGATTCTGCAGTGATGTTCCTGAACTGAATTTTACTGAGATCATTAGGTTTGCATGTAGGTAGATCCATTTTCAAAATCCAGGGCCATAGCTGTAAAGTTTTCAGGACGGTGACAATACAATTGATCTCATGTTTTTAAGTCCTGTTGCTTTTTGAAAATCGTAAGTAATGAATCATAAGTTTTTCCTTTCTTATAAAACATATTTATCTAAATAAATACCTGCTTTAATATATTATTCTCATTTTGAGATGCATAAAATTTCTGAGATCCTTGCAGTGCTATTTACACTTTTTGTGTGTTTTCATTTTCAGATATTTGAAAAAACAAGCCTCTGCTTTTCAGAAATTCCTCCTGTCCTCCAAGAAATTTTCCCTTTAATTGCTTTTAAATTTTAATTATGCTATTATTGCTTATGAAGAACAAATTATTTTATTGGATTCAAAGAGCTGGCATGACCTGCTAGCTTGCAAAGATTTTGATATTTATTGATACTAACATTCATTGTTACCCAGCCTGCTTTAGAATCACTTTACATTAGTCAGTTCAAATGAGTAGTGTTTGTCTCTCAATCATCAAATTAACATATGTTTATCAGTAATTTTGGATGCTTCGATCAGGCACTCTATGTAATCACTAACAACTTTGTCTCATAGAACTGGGAAGAGCCAACATATATAATTTTCTTCTTATAGGTGGGAGTATACCAGAGGCTAATCTAGCAATGCTCTTGGCAGCTAGGAGCGTGTCTGCTCCCTGCCTGAATGCCCCTAGGGTGGGGGTTTGCAGGCAGCCTGCAGTGTGCCTGTGCTTGCCAGATTTCCTGGCTGTAATGACAGTAAGACTCTGCTGGAGTGTGGCCTTGGAGTGAACATTGGGATACAGTACTGGCAGGTCCAAAGAGATCTTTTCACTGTCATAAAAGTCATCAAAGTATCTAATATCTCCAGAGGCTTGGCCTAATCCCTGGTCCCTGAAGAATTTTCACAAAATAAATGTCTGTGGGTGACACAAGCCTTAGGTTCACAAGCATGAGGTGCTAAAACTGTGGGATCTCGTCTCAAATTTCCTCTAAATATGATGGAAATTCTCTTTCATCAGTACTTGCCAGTACTTTTCTCTCATTCCAATTCTTGTCACTAAAGGTCTTCTCTACTTCATAGCATGAACCAAAATTCAGTATTGAAGACATGAGTCTTTTGTTATTTTGGGGGTTTTAAATCACAGGGAAGGTGTCACATTGCGTTGAGTAAAAGTTGCTTATTTGATCATTGTTTTGATATTGGACCAAACAAAAGCAGAACAATTCTTAAAGATTTTGCTGAAACTAATGATAGGTGTAATAATAAACTGCTAACCATTATTGTATTTTGAAGTGTTGGAGCGGTCTAAATAATATAATAAGATTTTGCAATACAATTTTGTTTTATGATGTAGGAACTTCAGTAATTTACGCAAGGGTAATTGCATCTACCAGGGTAGATGCTAGATACACTCTCCATTACCTCAGAGCAAGCAGCTTGCCTAAGAAACTTCAGCTCAGTATGTATCCAGGCTCACCTTTATTTAACAGTTCATCTCCAATTTCTTTATTCTTTTTCATTATTTGTAATTGTGAAATAACGTATTATTGGTATGCTTTGTTTCTTTTATTGTTATAGATTTATGTTATGGCTGGCTTCTTTTTATTCTGCCCTCACATACTTGTTAACCTTAAAGCAAATTCATGTTTTACAGATATCCTGTTAGTCTACATGAGTATGAGTCAGTAGAAGCTGAATTAGAAACATAAGTAATAAATTCTTATTCTTAGATTAGAATAATTACAAACAGTCTTAATCTTTCTTGCTGTTCTAGCATATAACATTTATAAGACTGCATAAAGCCAGCTCTGGCTCTTGCCAGGTATTGTGAGCTGTTTATGCCATTACAGTTACTTCCAAGCTTGTATTTTTTCATCAGTGACAGTTCTTGTCCCTGAGTTATATCAGTAAACACCAGAAAACTAGAGAGCAAACTCAAATAGCAAAGTTAAATATGTTCTCTTCTTCACATGTTGTCCCTCTTCAGGCATATCACTATCACTTTCAGTAAAGGAGTTAAGCTGTCTCTAATCAATTATGTCTGTTCTTTTTTTGTTGTACTGTTGAGAAGGGACTTTTTCTACTATTCTTTCAAAGGCTGGACTAAAACGTAGTTCTGTCATTTGAATTGTGTTCTTTCTTGTGGAGAAAACTAACTTAAAACAATGTTTGAAGAGCCAACTTTTAAGAAGTTTTTTGACAACATCGTGACACTCGCTTCATGTTTTGCTTACCAGAGCTCCACTACTGAGGAGAATCATAAAGACAATGAAAGTCTCAAACCAGTTGTGTTCGACAATCTTGAAGCAGGTTTTTCTAAGGTTCCACCACTGCTTTCCTCTCCCTTCTTCTATACTTACTTGACAGCACTTGAACCTTCGTACACAGCCTTTGAGACAGTGTATGTGTTGAGGGGGGGAAAAAAAGATATTTTGTTGAATTGCATTAGTTTTGGTTGTGCATTCTGTTAACGATACAACGCTGCCTTTCCAGAAGCTGTGCTACTTAGTAAAAATCTAATAGATTTTCACCTAGGTGACCTTCTTTTTCTCCAAAGCAAAACAATTTAACAGAGAGACAACTGGAATTTATAGTTAAATGAACGAGTGAGAAGAAAGTATTTCTCATCAAGAACTAAGTGCTCAATACAGTGCATACAGGTTGTGCTTTCGGTTGTTTGGGATGCTAAATTCAGACAATGTTGCATTTATTGTATTAAAAATTTCTAAGCCTCATCTCTGAGTTCTGAGCTTTTCAGTACCAGCTACCTTCTCTAACTTGTGCCCTTAATTTATTTAAGCTTTTATGATTTAGCTGCTGACTTGATTTCATTTCTTCTTTCATTTAGGTAGAAAAATACTAGTAACCAGTAATGGTATTTACTTTGCCAAATCGAAGTCTGTTACAGTACTCCTTCTTACTAGTTCAGTGTAAATGTCTAAAGAAATGTCTGTTATCATGTCCAGAAATAACCAACCCCAGCACTGACAGTAGCATTTACTTTCCAAGTTCTGACTTTTGCTTACAGATACCAAAAATGGCATTTGTATCCTTACATTACTGTTTTAAAACTATTCCTTTCCCCACCTTCTTTACATGCACACATCCAGGTTTCTCACAAGGAAATGCCTTTGCAAATAAAGCTTATGACCAGATTCTTGTTTTATTAAGTTGTGCAAAAGGGCCGATAGAAGGAAGCCTGAAAGATTAATGAGTCTACCAGGTGAGACTGTTCTTGCCCCAGGTGGCACACAAAGGCTCTTCCTTCTCTATTCGCTAACTTGTAGCAGGTTCATTTAGCATTTTGCACAAAACCGTCCAGGTGTGGATTTTAATTTACGACTCAACAGCTGCTTCAGTAATGTATACTTTATAAAGCACTTTGGTAGGTATCTATGAAGAGTGGTATAAAAATAGTGTATTATTTTATTATCTAGGAGACTGTAACTAAACTCAGAATGTACAGGTTTGTAATAAAATAAAGCTTTTAGTAATATATTTTTCTTATTTTCAAAATAATGATAAATTTATGATAAAATGTCTTCTTAATTGTTTATGTGACACATAGTATAATTGTGGTATCAGTATCCATATGGGAAATTATGGTCTAAAAGTACTACTGCTAATAATCATAGTTCAAACATTAACAAAAAAGTAATTCCATACATTAATATTAATACTTAGTTTAAATAGATAATCATTCCGTATTTCATTAATAAGTATTATTAGTATTTTTGTTCCAAACACCTTCTGTGAAGCAGGCCTCTGGTTCCTGGGCTTCTTCAGGTTCAGCTTCTGGTTGCTCTTCTGCAGGAAGTCCAATATCAACTGTGCTACCTTCAGATGAACTAGATGAATTTAACTTCTGTAAAGGAAAACAAAAAGCATCACAAATGCGCAGTAAATATTGTTAAGGCAAATATTATTGTTCTCAGAGTAATAAATAATTCTGCCATGTTTTTGAATGTTCTAGTATTCATCACAAGTAAATTGCTGACAAACATAGATGAAATTTGTACAGTCTGGTTTTCCTTCTGCATTGTATGGATCCATTAACTAGAAGGTGTATCAGTGATATATAAGGTTTTAAACAAAATTATGCTTTAAACTGAAAAATATGAATAATTATGCTAAGCCTGCAAAGATTTATGACCATAAGTAGCCATAAGTGGCAATGATCTCTTGACCTACATAGAAATAATGAAACTTAAATACATATGCAGAAATCTGTAGTGTCTACTGAAAAGCAGGTAAGAGCCTAAACATAGCTATATAAATGAGGTGGTAGCTCAGAGGAATGAGAGGAAAAAGCACTGATCAGCAGAGAAGGCCATACTTTAGAGGTCAGCAAGCCCAGATTAAAATTGCTGAAATTCTATCTTACAGTGAAGCAGAAGCTGCATACAATAAAGCTGAGGTAGATTAAAGATGGCCAATAAAACATGAGATTGTGTTTTATAACCTAATCAAATTATCGATAACATGATGAGCGTGAAGAGAGAGGAGTGGAAGGTGGAAACAAAATTTTAAAAAACTGAATTCCCTTAAGCTAATCCTAGCCTAAAAATTCTCAAAACATTGTAACATGCAGCTGGGACCTGGTTGCAGTCTCTCTGTTCGGTATCATGGATAGAGATTGGGTAAAAGTTGTGAAGGAAACATGTTAAGGATGTAGAGGTAAAAAAAAAAAAAAAAGGAATAAATGCAACATATATTTATCAATGCTAGGTTGCAGCAGGCTTTTTGATATTGAGGACAAAAAGATCCCCAGACTCTAACAACAGAACTCTTGCTATAGCAGGAGCCAGTCCATTTTTCAGTAATAGTTCCAGGACTCACTGACACTGAGTTTCATGGAGCTTAATAAAATCTGAATTATTTTAAGTCGCCAGTTTTTAGTTAATTTCATCTTGTGGTGACTATAGAGGTTGGAAGAACAATGTTTCAACATTATCAGGAAAATGGGTTGATGTATCCTGTTTCAGGCTCTGTCATTATTTGTCACAAGAACCAATTTATAGAAGATTTTTGCACAATTACATTGCAGAGTTTTTAGAAAAATAGTGTATATTCCTAGTAATCAATTTTTCACAAATCATCCTTTGCAGTATTATTTATAATTTTTCAAAGTAATTTTGAAAATACTTTTCAAAACTTTTCCAAAGGTTTTTCAACCTTGGACTTCAAGAGGGCCAACTTTGGCCTCTTCAAAGACCGTCTAGGAGGAATCTCATGGGCTAGGGCTTTAGAAGTAAGGGGGGTCCAAGAGAGCTGGGCAGTATTCAAGGACCACTTCCTCTGAGCTCAAGATCAGTGCATCCCCAGGAGGAAGAAGTGAGGCAGAGGAGCCAGGAGACCCGCATGGGTGAGCAAAGAGCTTCTAGAGAAACTCAAATGGAAGAGGGAGGTTCACAGTATGTGGAAAAAGGGACTGGCCACTCAGGAGGAATATAGGAATGTTGTCAGGGTATGCAGAGCTGCAATGAGGAAGGCCAAGGCCCACTTGGAATTAGATCTGGCAAGGGATGTCAAAGAAAACAAGAAGGGCTTCTTTAAATACATCAGCAGTAAAAGGAAGACTGGGGACACAGTGGGCCCACTGCTGAACAAGGAAGGGGCCTTGGTGACGCAGGATGCAGAGAAGGCAGAGTTACTGAATGCCTTCTTTGTTTCAGTCTTTACTGCTAAGGCTGGCCCTCAGGCATCTCAGCCCCCAGAGAAGAGAGGACAAATCTGGAGAAAGGAAGACTTACCATCGGTTGAGAAGGATTGGGTCAGAGATCACCTATGCAAACTGGATCCTTGCAAATCCATGGGCCCTGATGGGATGCACCCATGAGTGCTGAGGGAGTTGGCAGATGTTCTTGCTGAGCCACTCTCCGTCATCTTTGAAAGGTCATGGAGGACAGGAGAGGTGCCCGAGGACTAGAGGAAAACAAATATCACTCCCATCTTCAAAAAGGGCAAGAAGGAGGACCTGGGGAATTATAGGCCAGTGAGCCTCCCCTCCATCCCTGGAAAGGTGACGGAGCAGTTCATCCTGGAGGTCATCTCCAGGCATGTAGAGGATAAGAAGGTTATCAGAAATAGTCAACATGGAATCACCAAGGGAAGATCATGCTTGACCAACCTGACAGCCTTCTCTGATGGCATGACTGGCTGGGTTGATGAAGGGAGAGCAGTCATTGTCTATCTTGACTTCAGTAAAGCATTCAACCCTGTCTCCCATAGCATCCTCATAGGCAAGCTAAGGAAGTGTGGGCTGGATGAGTGGACAGTGAGGTGGACAGAGAACTGGCTCAACAACAGAACTCAGAGGGTCGTGATCAACGGAGCAGAGTCTGGATGAAGGCCTGTCACTAGTGGTGTTCCCCAGGGGTCTGTGCTGGGTCCAGTCCTGTTCAACATATTCATCAATGACCTGGATGAAGGGACAGAGTGTACCCTCAGCAATTTTGCTGATGATACCAAGCTGGGAGGAGTGGCTGATACACCAGAAGGCTGTGCTGCCATCCAGCGAGACCTGGACAGGCTGGAGAGCTGGACTCAGGGGAACCTCATGAGATTCAACAAGAGCAAGTGCAAGGTCCTGCACCTGGGGAGGAACAACCCCGTGCACTGGTACAGGCTGGGGGCTGAACTACTGGAAAGCAGCTCTGTTGAGAGGGACCCGGGAGTGCTGGTGGACAACAAGTTGACCATGAGCCAGCACTGTGCTCTTGTGGCCAAGAAGGCCAATGGTATCCTGGGCTGCACTAAAAGGAGTGTGGCCAGCAGATCGAGAGATGTTATCCTCCCCCTCTACTCTGCCCTAGTGAGACCATGTTTGGAGTACTGTGCCCAGTTTTGGGCCCCCCAGTTTAAGAAGGACATGGAACTGCTTGAGCAAGTCCAGCAGTGAGCTACCAAGATGATCAGGGGACTGGAACATCTACCTTATGAGGAAAGGCTGAGAGGCTTGGGTTTGTTCAGCTTGCAGAAGAGAAGACTGAGGGGGAATTTCATCAATACCTATAAATATCTAAAGGGTGGGTGTCAGGATGATGGGACTAGGCTCTTTTCAGTAGTACCCAATGACAGGACAAGGGTCAATGGGCACACGTTGGAACACAGGAGGTTCCAGCTAAACCTGAGGAAAAACTTCTTCCCTGTGAGGGTGCCAGAGCAGTGGCACAGGCTGCCCAGGGAGGCTGTGGATTCTCCTTCCCCGGAGACATTAAAAATCTGCCTGTGCGTGTTCCTGTGCCCCCTGCTCTGGGTGTCCCTGCTCAAGCAGGGAGGGTTGGACAAGATGATCTCCAGAGGTCCCTTCCAACCCCTACCATTCTATGATTCTGTGATTTCTGGAAAAAAAACCTTTTCATTCTATTTCTCTATTTTCTCCTAAGAAGCAGATTTTATGTACTATTACTGTCAGTTACTTTTTGCACAGTAAAATTAAGCACTTTGAAATTAACAGTGTAATTTATAATTTTAAGATTATTAATTTGTTACTTTGTTACTTTGCTAAGGGACAAAATAGTACTCAGCTGAAAACCAAACCAATCAAACAAAACCCCCTCAGAAACCCCCAGGTTTTAGAGGTGACCCAATCAGCAAAAAAGGATTTTGGACAGCACTGTAAAACTCCAGGAATGGTGCTTAAAAACTTAGTATGGTCTGAAGCCAGCTGGAACTAGCCTGTTAGTGCCCTCTGGCCTGAGAAGTAGAGAACCCCTGCGGTCTTTTCTAAGTGGGTTCTCATCAAAAACTCAGCTAATTCAAAGGGTCTGCTGTTCTGGTATTTATAATTTCTTTTCTATAGTCCCATTATAATAACAGTCAATATAAAATAAGTAGTTGGACTCAAAAACAAACCAGGACTGATCAATGGATTTTCCATATAAGACTGTGTTACAGAGCTGGTCTTTCACAAGCTGTCTTTCACAAGTCAGAAATGTCATAGTACTTTCTCAATGGGATAAAAGGTAACGCTGGCCCTACAGGTAGCAGCACATTTACAGAAATCTTTCCTAAACTGAATCTATTCCCCACTGGTCAGTCATAAACCAGCTTGTGTCACTCCATTTGACTGCCTGCTCTATGATGGGTTAGAAGACTGGACTGGCCTGGCCAGCATTAAGGTAGTTGTGGGGAGAGCAGATGACCAGTTGATGTTTTTCTTCAGTCAATCTTTGTTTAAATGTTGTTCTATTTAAAAATTCTTCATGCTGGGGCAAGTTCATAATGTGCTTAAGCATATTCTTACAATCTCTGTTGTGGCAGTGGTTCAGAAGCTTGAGTCAAAGCCAAGTTATAAGATATTTTGGTGAATATTTAACAGGAAAAGAAATATTAATGCTTCAGATATTAATTGGGGAATGGGAACAACACTGTGCCTGAAAGAGGTTGCCAGAGGGAGAGGCTGTTTTGTACAGGTCTACTTTCTCAGGGGAGGAGCCAAAGATTGCACTTAGCTTAACACTGGATTTTTGCTGAGAACACTAGAGGTCTTATGCACACTGAAATGACAGCAGCACAGAATTCAGCTAGCCTATAATTAGGTGTTTAAAGTACTGTTAGCAATACAACAGTGGTGGGGGAAGATGACCTATCCCACAAAGAAGCTGGCTTGCTACCAGAATGGAAACTAGCTAGTTTAAGATTGAGGTTCCTCAAGTCAGAAAACTAATTTTGTTAAGTGTCTGAATAGATAATTTTCTGATTTGACTAAAATATCAAGAAACTAAGTCACTGAGGGTGTAGTTGTTTTCCAAATTATGCTATCAAATCAATTTAAATTAATTTATTAAAATAGCCACAGACCCAAAGACATGTAAAGGAATAGTTATAGCCTTAAATGTTATTTAAAAATACAGTTCTCAACAAGGCTTTATATCTGTAACCTGCTTTGGCATTCCCTTAGCAACATGAAATATTTTCTTCTGTTGATACTATTTTTCAGTTTTAACAACAAAGTGAATTTGAAGTGCCTATGGTTAAAACTTCTTTTTATGGGAATCTAGGTTTAGAAGAGCTGACAATATTAAAATCTGAAAGAATTTCAGTGTCTAAAGGAAATAGATAAAATATCTCTATTTTTTCTGGTTTATACCTTATCACAAAAAAATCCCATAGAGGGTTTTTTTTTTGAGTGGCAGAGAGATGATGTATGACACACCTCAATGGATCCTTGTTACAGGAGGCAAACAAAAGTTTCTGGTGGAATAAGGCTGTGGCTAAGGCACTGCCCTGCTCTACCACTTGATGTAACTACCATATGGACTACAAACAGTTTTTATAGGTTAGTTTGGTCTCCCATTGCCCAGCCTCTTATCTCCTCTCGGAGACTGTAAATTTTAACCCTTTCTCTCACTTTTGTTCATCAAGAATTAAACCCTCCTTTATACACTCATTTCTGCCCATGTACAAAGAAGTGTCAAAATAACAAGTGATCAAAAACTGAATACACTGGCTTATGCTCAAAAAAAAGAAAAAATGGTCAAAAGATCAGAGAGATGCACAAAATATCTGAATACCTCTTTGCTTTCTTCCAGGTCTGATTCACTACTAAATTCCTCTGTGTTTAGGTTTTCGAAGTCAGATTCACCCACAGCAATGGGCACCGTCACAGTGAGGCTTGGGTTGTTTATGAATGACATGTAATCACTTTCATCAATTATGTATTTTTCCACACTGCTACCTGTGCCTATGCCACTAGTCGTCCCATTTGCATCTTTAATATAGTCATGGTCCTTGCTTAGTTCCACTGTATGGTTAGAAATACAGCTATTTTTGTTATTCAAATCTTCAAGTGGTTTGATTTCATCTAAAGCTTTTTGTTTTTTAACAAAAGCTTTTTGGATGAATTCACGTGCTTTTCTTTTCACATAATCCATGCCCTTCTGCATTCGTGCTACAGCAATTTGGAGATTATTCATTTCATTGTCATCATCTGTCACGGCAAGGTTGTCTGCACTAAATGAGCTCAAGAGCAAGGCCAAAAATAGGTTCAGTACCTGCAGAAAGATAAAAAAAAGGAGGTTCTAGACTTTATCCCAACAAAGAACATTTGTTTTGTTACAAACTCTTATATTAGCAACATCGAAGACTGAAATCCCAATAATTCACAATAACCAAAGAAAATTACCCTCAAAACTTTTTCTCTTCATAAAAAACTGGGTTTTAAAAATTTTGCTTATTCAAAAGTTGACTTATTCCTACAGTTGACTAATATCTGTAAATGGGTTTTTAAATCCCCACACTATCGAAATATTTTGGTGCAAAATCTTAAAATCTAAAAACAGAGATAAAAGATTTGCTATTCAGCATCAATAAAAAGTTTAATTTATCCCATCACACAGCAGAACTTAGGTTATTTAGGTGACTAATCATACAGGATAAATAATAAAAACATCCACAGCAAACGATTTATAAAAAAGCCCATAAGCTAAAATTATTTGAAGCACAAAATATTTACAAAGAGCCAAAAGACAAATTAAGAACGTGACTAAGTGCTTGCTCTAATATTCTTAGGATTTTGATATTGCAAAATACTTTGTTCTCAATCCAAAAAAGCTCTTGAGCTTAACTTTAAGCATTGCATGAAACCACCTGCTTAAGTGCTTTGCTGAAACAGAGCCAGAGCACTTAGTTCATTTTAGGATTGAGCCCATGCTATTACTAAATAATTTTTTGCTAATGCTTTGATTACATACCACTAGGTTTCCAATCACCATGACCATCATGAAGACAGTAAGGCACATGGCTTGGCCAGCAACCTCCATGCAATCCCACATTGTTTCTATCCATTCTCCACACAACACTCGAAACACAATCAAAAAAGAGTGAAAAAAATCTTGCATGTGCCAGCGTGGAAGTACACAGTCACTTGCGATTTTGCAGACACATTCCTTGTAGTTTTTCCCAAACAGCTGCATCCCAACAACAGCGAAAATGAACACAATGATGGCCAGCACCAGGGTCAGATTCCCCAGAGCCCCCACTGAGTTGCCAATAATTTTAATCAGCATATTTAGAGTTGGCCAAGATTTTGCCAATTTGAAAACTCGTAACTGGAAGAAAAGAAAAATATTGTTAGGACAATCAGCAAGAAAGACACAAAGATATTTTAAAGTTAATTTGTGGAAGGATATTACTGCAAAAGATGCCCTGAGTATGACTGTTCAGAGGGTATCCTCTTGTCTAAAAGTATGAAGATGGAAGGTTCAGTCAACAAAATTTTGTGAAATTAGAGCTTGATATCCTTAAAGCATAGCTTTTACTGAAGGCCAAAGAAGCTTTTGGTCATATTAGATGGAATTTAAAGTCTAGGGTTTCATCTGTTAAAATCATCTGGGCCACTTTTCTATGGGTATTTGTAGAGCAGATCTATTCCTGTGATGCCAATCAGAACACAACACATCTAGTGAGTCCATTTGTTTCTGCACAGCAGGAGGTTTAAAGTGTGTATATACAATAAATACATTGGAAATAGGCCCAGGGCACCCATTGCTGTCTCTGTCTGGATCTCTATCAATTCCCAGTAAGATATGGCAAGTAATAAGGATTTGTAATAATAAGAGAGTCAGGATCAGTATCATGACAAACATCAAGCAAATTTTTAAGGCAAAAAAATATATTATTTCAGTGAAGCCCCGTTGAAAGATCAGTGCAATTGATGTATATTTACCAATCTGAATGATCGAAGAACTGAGAGTCCTTCTACGTCTGCAAGACCAAGCTCAACCAAGCTAAGGGTTACAATAAAACCATCAAAAATATTCCACCCTTCCTGGAAATAATAGTAAGGGTCCATTGCAATTATCTTGAGAAACATTTCTGCTGTGAAGATTCCAGTGAAGACCTGAATGCAAAATGCAGTGTGTTATTTCATTGTGAAATATAATATTACAGATTTAGCTGTTGTCTAGGTTTTTAGTTCAATCAATATTTTATCCAAAACTGATACTTAAAAATAGTTCAGGGTACTGTAGTGATTTCTTATGCCCACCTTCCCTTAACAAGTGCCATACAAACCAAGTAATTTTTTCAATTAATTAAATTTAGTACTAAACAAATTACAAAAACTTCTGGTTTCTAACATTTATAATCCAATTTCAGCTCTATCAGGATATGGACTTTCTCATGTACTGTAGAAAAAATATCCCAAATTTGATTTTCACAACATAAACCAGAATGCTTTCCAAGAAATTACATGGTATAAAATCTTTCTTGGTATACTAATTACATCATACAGCAGCATGAATGAGGCCAAATCTAAGACTCCAGAGGGGAAGCTCCTTTGCTGGTATAACCTGCCATAATCTCATTCAATTCAACAGAAGTACAATTATTTATACCAGATGGGGATCGACTGAGATACAACAATTTGCTGAAGCTGAGGAACTTCTAACTGGGTGTTGCCAGTAAGTTCAGTGAAGTTGATTGGCTCAATCACTTTAACGTCAGGAATGAAAGAGCATTTAAGAATGCATTTTAAACATGATATTGCTGGTAATATTTTATCATCATGGGATGCTATGCTGAATGACATAGGAATCATATTTAAGAGCCACCAAGGCAGTGACCCTTTGTAGCTTTGAGAGAAGACTTAGAAGAATTTCCTGTAGGATAGGAATTTACTAAAGCCACTGTTAAAGACTGCCTGATCCCTGGTCTGAATTATTTTCATTCTGGTTTTGATAACCCATTTTCAAGCAAGCTGAACAGAAAATGGGACAGCTAAAGAGAATAATCTAACTGGGATAATCAGGAGATGGCAAGAAGAGTTTGATTTTCTCTGCCTAGGAACACCAATGCATTTTATTACAATCTTTAAATACATTCCAGATATAAACACCAGAGAGGTGAAGGTTACTATTTTTTAAGCTACAGGATTACAACCATTGAGGAAGAGGTAGGAATAAGTAAAATACAGTTTGAACACTGACTTAGGTTCCTAAAGGTCAGGGTGGTGAGGTTCTTAAGGAGCTTTAAAGTGGAACTACTGGAGTAGGCAAACCCTGACAGGGTTTATGTCAGGGAGCCTGAGACTGGAAGAGCATGGTTCTTACAGCCAGGTTCTCTCTCACTGCCTTTGTAGTCAGATGTACACCAAGATTTATATGGCATTTTCCTGGTGGCAAAACAAACCTAAATTGCTACAATACAAGATTTTACACTCTGCTAGGAAACTCAGATTCAAAGTTTTCTTTAAGTATATAAAAACCAGCTACACATTTATCTATTAATTCTCCCTTCTAAATCCTGTAGCTATTTACATGACCTGAGATATTTTTTCCTCATTATAAAACAAAGATTATTAAAAATCCTGTTATAAGAAATCAATTCTTAAAATAAGACGCAAAGTAGGACTGCAGCTGCAGATAATTCTATGTGATCAAACCTGTCAGTTCAAAAGCTTCAGAGCTACAAAAAATTAACTTCTGAATTCTTTAATAATTTATCTTTTTTGAAGTAGAAGGGAGAAAATATAGTTGACAACATGAGGAAAAGATATCTTACTAATTATCTGATTATAAAAAATATAAAAACTATAAGAGGAAGAAGTACTGCAGGATATTTTTAATAATTTTACATAAAATATATAAATAAAACAATCCATACAGCCACATAAAAAGTCTTTTACAGAATAAAATTCTAAAAATGCTTCCAAATGTCTCTTTTAGCTATTGTAAACCTGTGGCTAGGAAAGAGAGTGATTAAAAACACATTAATAATTTAAAGATTTATATTGTATTGATTGAAGAAGTAACACTATGTTTATTTGCATAGTGTCTTTTTTAAGGAAGTAATGCATTTCCTGGTTTAGTAGTTAGACAAATCAACTTCTGTTTAAGACGGACTTTACTTAATGTAGCACTGGTGCCACTTTAAAAATTTGTAATTTGGCTTAGCAGAACACTGCAATATCTTGCTTTTACTGTATCCTAAGTTATGTGAGGCAGGGTTGACAGTGAAACTTCCAAAAATGTTCTGATAGAGTTGTATCTGGAGGCCAGTAAATGTCCCATAAATCTACTTTCTAAAGAGTAGGGGAAAAAAAAAAAAAGGTGTTAAAACTCCTTCTTTCAGTTATTTCAGACATCCTTCCAAATCACGAACATAAAGACCCACTCTACTTACCAGATTTCCAACTGAAAGTACATTATTGAATTCATCGGTCATT
Organism: Phalacrocorax aristotelis; assembly: GCF_949628215.1. Taxonomy (NCBI): domain Eukaryota; kingdom Metazoa; phylum Chordata; class Aves; order Suliformes; family Phalacrocoracidae; genus Phalacrocorax; species Phalacrocorax aristotelis. The sequence goes on from NC_134280.1 coordinate 21,587,391, forward strand.
GGATAATGTTCCATAGCCATGAAGAGTGTATTTAAAACAATGCAAATTGTAATAGCCAGGTCAACAAATGGGTCCATTACCACTAAGTTGACGATATGTTTTACTTTTAACCAATGCGGACTGCAGTCCCAGATCAAGAAAATATTTGCAAATTTATACCAACATGGTGGGCATTTCTGTCTTGATTCTTCAAGTTCTGTGGGAAAAGAAAGTTCATACCAGTAACCACGTGATTGCTCTAACATTCCTCAATTCTGTATGAACTATACCAGCCAAGTTGTCAGTCTAAACTGGTACTGATTAACTTCCTATAAGCGTGCCGTTTATACTTTTTTATAGGGCTTTTCAAGAAAGTTTTAAAAAATTCTTATAAAATGTATTTATTTTCTTCGAATCTTATCTATCAAGCACAACTTCTTTGTATTCCGATCACTGTTCCAAACAGTATCAATTTATGCATCAATTCATATTATGTATTTTATTGTTCCTTGATTACACTTCAGCCTGTTCCTCCCATGTACTGACCTATTATGTAAAAATTTTTATTTTTAAATTTGTGGTGTTTAGGTAAAAATTTTCAATATCATCTTCATTCCTAGTTCAAGAAAAACACATTTTTATCACCTAGAATAGCACTTCTTTAAAGAGTAACTGAATAAATATAACTGCTAAAAATTCATATATATTTTGACAATGGTTGTATATATTTGAAAATGTTCAGTGGCCTTTTTTGGCCAATAATACATTTTTGATTAATATGCATAAGCATCCATTCAGTTTTGACCATCAAACTTATCTCTGTAGTCCTGATGACCACATAAGGTAGATGGTGGCAAAACAATCAGATAGAAATGCTTACTTATGTAATGACTTCAATTCTTACTTGTGTAAGAACCTTAATGAATAAAGAGCTTTGAGTTTACTGATAATTATATGTCCATTTCTGGGATGGTTAATTAAACTAGTTTAAATCAGTTTTTAAGTTTCAACTCAAGTTTTCAGAGGTCCATTGAAAAAACAGGGATTAAATATTAAGCTATGCATAGCACATACCTTCCACAGTGTTTGTGAGGATGCTAGCAATACTCATGGCTCTTTCTCTTAAAGCTGGATCTTCCAGGAAGTCCATAGAAACATGGAAAGAGCTTGATATTCTCTTCCTCATTTCTGTTTCTGTAGTGGTGCCCTAAACAGAGAACAATAATAGGTGAGGCCATGTTGGAGTAATAAGATAAGGAAATACTGTATAGGATCCTGTTATTAATGTCTTAGCTTGGATACGTGCTTCGTGCACTTCAATTTTTATCATGTCAGACTTTTCTTACTTTTTAGCATCTTTTATATAATTTTTAACAGATATGAAACAATAGTTCCCTACTGTTCAAGACTGAGAGAGAGTTTATTTACTTAACTTTTGCATTTCTTTCCTTCAAGCTATGAAAATTGATTTAAATAAATGGGAAAGTATTGAGTTCAAAATATTGTATAAAATTTTTTGCAAACTCTAATTTTTTTCCTTGCTCCTGTTGACAGAATATTCTGGGGTTTATAAGTTAATAGTTTTTTCCCCTAGGCAAACTGTAGAAAGTAAGAAAATTCTGACTTACTCATGCTTCCTCATGCTAGTATTTTTTTAGTAATGTGAGTAGACAACTTTGAACTAAGCACGAAATTTTTTTGAGACATCTTCTCTTTCCTTGTATATGGTAAAAGAATGGCAGCAATATGTGCTGCACATATGTCCACATGGATATTTGTATTTTTGGAAATATGAATTGAATTGTGATCTTCCAATTAACTATTTGTTATCTACACTACAGAACTCCACCAGCAATCGATGGAAAACATTTAGGAACGAGAAATAAATGATAATAAAGAATTGACAACTTCCTTACAATTTTAATGGAGCTGATAAGGAAGAATGTTGTCAAAATTAACTAATAATGCTAATTTTGAGAAAGTGGTAATAGCAGCGTTATATTGATTGCAGTTATATGATAATATTTTTGTATACTATTTTCAGTTGTATAGTATCCATGATTTTGCAGACCATAGCCAGATGGACCTTTAGATCAGCAAAAGTATAGCGCAGTAATACAGTAAAGCATAGTGCTTTTACGAATGTGTAAGTAAGTTGTTATTTTATTACTTGGAAACTGCGAATTGCATTTGTTAGTTATGAGAATATTTGTAAGTAAATGCTTAGGTTGCAAACCTATATCAGCTGTTTTATTTATTAAAGATTTTACAAGATGCAGGAGCATTCACAGCTAAACCAACCAGGAAGCATTGCCAAGGGTTCCATTCTGTAGAAAACACTGGCTGGTGCAGTAAGAAAAAGCCACGATGCCTAAGCTATTTAAAACTTTCTTACATTGTCATCAGTAGGTGGTTTATCTATTATCACCTCTGGCAGAAGCTGTCCAACAGGCGATGTAGGAACAGATGGTCCACCAACCAGGGAAACTACCCCATTGCAATCCACAGTGCTGTGCATCTTCCCATTCACTGGAAACACTGCCAGCATCCTGGATGACCTACTGGCCTGACTAATGTTACTGTTGCGCCGTTCACCGTGTCTGCGCGGCACAAAGAGAGAATCTCTTCTGCTATCATTGTCTTCAAACGTGCTGTGTTCGTCATCAGCAAAGTCATTTTCTGATCCTATATCCTTTGCTCTACCTCTGAAGCTGAAAAGACTTGTCCTGCTGTTGCGCCTTGGAGAAAACAGGGAGCCGCGAATGCTCAGCAAAGACTGCGGGCAAACAAAATTTGTGATTATTAGCCGAAACCTTCAAACTTAACATTGTTATTAAGATAACACAGGTTTTTTTTTTTCTTATGTGAGAGTAACTGTTTTTCCCAGAAGCTAAATACTGCTGTGACATTTTTTAATGTATTTCATTATATTTATATTTTGCAGATTAAAATACCATTCTAAATGGATTCTTAAGACAAAAACAATTTTGAGCACTCCTTTCTCCTAATGCCAATTAGAGTTGCTGAGCAGAGTAATTGCACAATACCCATCAGGCAAAAAAGGGAGTACATGCACATTCTTTCATGTATGCAGCATCCTGCACGTACTGAACCAACCTCCAAACATGATCGAAGCAGAAGGAAAATATGAGGGTATCATAATGGAAAAATACTGTAGCATTTTAATAAGTCTAGATAGTATGTAATCACTCTAAAAAACCCCCTAGAGAATCAGTCAGAGAATATTTTAATATGCTTGTTAAACAATCTTATTACAAGAGTAGGGATATGAGGTTACTGTTGTTCTTTACAAGATAATCTAGCAGCTACAGCACTTTCTCTCAAGCACTAGCAAAAACAAAGTTTTTAGGCAGTAGCATCATATTATGGTACCAGGAAGACTAAAGTAGTTTCGTAACATCCAATGATGCTTTAAATGTATGCTTCTACTAAAAATAACTATTTGCAATACCTGATGTGGAGAAGAATACTTCTTTTCATATGTCAGTCTATTGCCTTCAATAGACAATCGGAAACCTTTCCTTCTGATGCTTTCTTCTGATTCAGACTTGTGAAATTCATCTTCATCTTTTTCCTCTCCTCCAGACTGTTCTTTCTGTTTTCTTTTTTTCCTTCTATTTCTCCTCTCTTTTGCACTCTTTGAGCTCAATTTTGATGCCTCTGAGGAACTTCCTGAGACTCTTCCTGCTTCTCCCCCAGCGCTGGGCTCCCTGGACTCTGCAGATGCTGTTACTGCTGCTGCTGCCACCGCTGATGCCTGCCATGTTGCAAAATGAATTTGTGTCACTAAGCAAACAATGAAATCGTGTTTGGGTTTTTTTTTTTAATTTACTTCTACAGAATTTCCAGTCCAAATGCCCTGGATCTTAACGCTTTCCATAGGATATGCTCTCCCTAGTTTTTTTCTAATTTTTATTACTCAGTTGACTCAAGACATGTGTTGATCATAGCCTCTTCCATCTTTCATGAGTAGCTTTTAAATGCAGAAGTCTAACAGACTGTATTAATAGCACTAGACGAAGAAAACCATCGTGAATAATGTATCCTAGTTTTGAATATTACTTCTTGATTATGCCTGGATCATTCACAGTACAGTATATTTAGTGCAGAATAGAAAACCTCTGAGCTAGCTCTATTGTTGAAAACCCAATAGGATGTTTTATAGCTCCAAACTCAGAAAGCAGAGGGTGAATATCTCTAGGAAAATTACTTCCATACCCCTCTGCTTTACTACACCACAAATTATACCTGAGCTGCTTCTTGTTGCTTCTTCAGTTGTTCCAGCATCTGTTGAAATTCTGCCTCTTTCTGTTCTGCTTCTTCCATGGTTGCTTGATTCTGTTCTTCATAGGCCATGGCGACCACAGCCAAGATCAAGTTGATCAGGTAGAAAGAACCCAGAAAAATCACCAGAACAAAAAATATCATGTATGTTTTCCCAGCAGCACGTAGTGTCTGGAAATAAGAATACATTTATAAGCAAGAATAGGTTAACAAAAGTTCTGGTTTTCATATTGTTAAAATTCAGATAACATAAGAAAACGGATTTTAGGTCTCTTGCATTATTGGTCCAAATATATTTCATCTATTTTGCATTTTAAAATTCTCACCAATTGATAAAGGTTCTCCCAGAAGTCTTGAGTCATCAAGCGAAATAGTGACAAGAAAGCCCAGCTGAAGGTATCAAAACTTGTGTAGCCATAATTGGGGTTTCTACCAGCTTTCACACATGTATATCCTTCTGGGCACTGCCTACAAAGACAGACTGGGTGTTACCTTATTAGCTATTTTAATATTATTACCTGGAATATCCAGGAGAAGATTAAGATTAAAAAGTGGATTTCTCTTTGGTTAATTAGACTAGAAACAATAGCAGTTGTGATTTTTAATAGAAAATTATTTTAAAGGACACTAGAAAAATTAAGCACGAAACACACATAAAAATTAGTGCCAAAAGTTTAATCTAAGCTTCTAAAACATAATATTCCAAATAATTTTTTAAATTACTGATGTTGTAACATTAAAGTCAACGTCAGTGTTCTCTACTGTCTGAGCCAATGAGTACTCATATGCACAGCTGGAGCATAAGTGTTTTGCAACTGCAATGTCTGTTACTTCTTATCCAGGCAGGAGCTACACTAATTCCAAATTACTGATTCGTTCATGAAAAGACTACACTCATCTAACCAATTGACAGAGCTCTGACCAGTACCCAAATCCTCAGTCCAGTGTAAAATCCTAGTATTTCTTATGTGAAAGAAAGTGGTCACTCAAAATATAGCTCCCCTTCCCACTGCATGTCTAAAGAACATGGGTCTAATTTTTACATGGTGCAATAATATGATGAAATTTGGTCTTACCCAGCATCAGAACTATTTCCGCAAAGCAGAGCATCGTTTTGCCCTTCCAGAAAATAAAAATGACCTGTTTAGAAAAGAATTTTTTTTAAATTATAAAATTCTGAATAGGGAAGTTTTCTTACAGCTCTATGAAATAAATAGTCCCACTTTAAAAGTGTTAAGTTGATTTCAGATGGAATTTTAAACAAGCAGGATTATTTTTTCAGCAGAAACATAACTTTAGAGTAAATGACAATATGAATTGCAGTAAGTGCTATCGCTCACAGCACTTACTGTTAAAATGACAAAATGTGCTAAAAATCCTGTCAAATGCAGCTGGATGTAGATAAAGTGTACAATTCTCCCTCCAGTCTGATCACTGAACTAAATCACACTTAGTGAAATTATATTGTACAGTTATTTATTATAACAATTAAATTGTAACTGGAAAAAAAAGTGATAATTTATTTCAAACTTTCTGATCAGCATTGCCAAGGGTTCCACTTTGTCAGTTACAAACACTTGTGACAGTTATCTAATATGTGAGCTCTGAAAAAAACTACTCGGCTTCCAATGGCTCTGTTACAGGTGTGTGCACACCGCAATTAGCCTGCTGATTGGTATAAAAGCCCTGGTATACATCTAAATTTAACTCAGACAGAATTATTGCAACAGTCACCAACTTGTGAAGGTAGTCACAAGTATATGATAAAATTATTGATCACCTTAGGAAAGAGAAATCTGGTAAATTCCACCAATTCACCCTGTAGCCAATCATCCCATAATCTGTACGGTGATCCTGTATTTAAAGGACATTTTAGATAGTTTAAACAACAAAGACATTGACCTCTCTATTCTTAGAAGACTGAAGAGATGATGCGCAAAATGTTGTGCTTATTAAGATTCACTCTGGCTGTATCCTTAAGTGCTTTCCTTTTTCCCCTCAAAGCGGACGCCTACAGTTGCTAAGCTTTTGATTTTGGAAGAGTTATCTTTGGAGGAGCTTCGTCCTGTAGGAACAGTCTCCCATTTGGCCATAGACTTAAGGACACAATTTACACAGGGTCAGAGCACATAGCCTAGTATCCTGTTTCTGACAGAGACCAATAGTGTTTCCTCATGATGTCCATAAGAACAGGGCAGGACAAGATGATAGTCCCCCAATCACCTCCCCAGCTTCCAATACTTCTGAAGCACAGCAGCTTTGGAGTTAAGGTGGTACTTTTTATGCTTCCTGAGAAGACTTAAACCCCCCATTGGATTTCTTTTCCATTGAACTGGCCTGTTAGGTTCCCTTAAAATTATCTCATTTGAAATGCTACCAGTGCAGCCGAGTTTAAAATTGACTGTGTCTGGTCCGGAGCTGCTGCCCAAGCAGGGTTACTACAGAAGCTAATGAATTCTGAGCCTGAGGAGGTGTCAGAGGCTACTGGCTCAGCAAACTGATTTGCTGCAGGAGGGACACAGTAACCCAGCCAGCTGCATCTCTCCATCCTGTGAGCAAAATTCACCATGTGGTAAAGTTAGGGTTTAAGCTGTATGTAGACCTTGTTCTGACACTCTGTGAAGGATGCAGTTTCAGTATCTAATGATACACCTATGTTTTACAGGGTGAAATCTTCCGTACTCTGCAAAGTGCACAACGCTATGTACAGCTGCTGTCATTCTGGGCTGGCATGCACTGCAGAACTGCACTGTGCTGAAGCACAGCTGTAAATAAAGTTAGCTGACGTGATGCTGACCCCAGCTGACCCCTATGAGGCAAATCTTATTCTGCATTATGTCAGCTAATCATGATTAATACATGCTGGAACACAGCAGCTGGTTGGGAGAGTGCAAACCTGACTTGATATAGTTTACATGGAGCAGTCGGTCACAATCGGTACTGCATCAGCTGCGCTGAACTGCTGAAATAGGGTCTGTATTCAAGTTCTGTGGTTCAGAGATGTGCTTTGTAAGCATGCTGTACTTGCCAGCTCCACAGGGAATAATAGCCACCCAGGCCGTCTCTGAGTGCACTGACGTAACTGTGACAAATGCTCAATATGTTATGATAGGAAAATTTTTATAACAAAAGCCGAACAGTATAAGGGTCTGTCCCTTATTAGATGCAAAACACTCAATTGTATTTTACCAAAGTAATGTGAGAAGTCCCTCACTACATCAAATGTATGCATTTGGCTCCCCTTTATTTAACTGGGAAATGGGAAAAAAAAAAACCCTGGTAGGTGAGCACTTTACTTCAAAGGAATTTGCAGTTGCTTGGGTAAACCTAGGGTAATGACTGAGAATAATTGTTATTTCACAAAACAGATTGAGAGATGTTACTTCCCAGAAAAATTTGCTTATGGCAAGTTTGCCAAGAAAACCTTAAACTTATCTAGCATTAATTTTATCAGCTGTGTTGGAAAAAGAAAAAGAAAAAAAAAAAAAAAAGGTACTTGAATCATTAATGCCAGCAGTGCTTACATAAAGTTTCTCTAAATGAGCTCAGTGGCAAAAATAGGGCTTCCATGCCTTTTTTGCATAGTAAACACAACTATTGGCATAAAAACTTTTTTAATTCCTACAAAAGACAGTGCCATTGCAGTGCTCTGAGCTCCAGGTAAGTCCCTTCTTATTGCCTTTTTGACACAGCTGGTTTAAGAACCATTTCTGTATCCTGTCTTCCTACCTGGAAGAAGAGACCAGGAAGCTGTGAGAAGATAATTTTTCTGTTTGAAACTGCCGGTAAGCAAGGACGAGCTTATTAACTTCATAATAAGATTCATAATTTCATCATAAATGTCATAATACATAAAAAAATACTGTGTAAATATACCAAAGGGTGAAGTAGCCATTCAAAAAAGTAGTTTCTGTTACTGCTCCAGTTCAGCTTTGTTTTTCAAGGAGCTTCAAGTCTTCTTTAAATCAAATGAAATCACAGTTTGAGTTCATAGAGTCTTGCTTAAAAAGATAGAAAATTAAGTCTGACCTTGAAGTCCAGGTCTTCGTTAGGAGATTTTGCTTAGACTATGTTATACCCAGTGTTATGGGATCTTCGTGAATTCATATGTTCAAGTAAAATGACTTTCACAAAAGATTGCATCTTGATTTATGAAACTCAGATGGAAATCCATCAGTCATTGATCAGCTGTGTGATCACAGTTAGAAGCTGTCTTACTTCTATTTGGAATTTGTCTGGCTTTAACTTGCAGCTATTGAACCTTTTATATCTTTGCCTGCTAGATCAAAGATATGCCTATGATGAAATTTCTGTTCCCCATGAGGTTTTTCTCAACTGTGATCAAATCACCCCTTAAACCTTCTCTTTGATATGCTAAGTAGGCTGAGCTCCTGGTCTATCTTGGTATAAAGCATGTTTTCCAACCCTTTAATCATTCTGCTCTTTTTGGAACATCCTCCAATTTTTCAACATTCTATCTAAATTGAACTTTATATAGTATTCCAGTAGCAACTGCAGTAATGCTAAATACAGGGGTAATACTGCCTTCCTGGTCAATAATTTATTTATGTGAACAGGATACTATTCAGCTTTTTGTCTGCAGAGTTTTACCCTTAAATTGTCAGAGTCCTGGCTGCTCCACAGTGCCTTAGGTGCCTTGGCCTCTCTAGTGCTAAGGGCTCTCCAATTGCATTTCCATATCCTGCTTTTCAGTTGCAGCTCTGCACTCTTTCATGTAAGCTGCTGTGGAAGAGTTTTCTAGAGCTTTTGTAGCACTATTTTTATTTTGCTCTCATGCTGTTTTTCATGATGCTGTTATTCTCATGACATTACACTTGCAAACACATTATTGTTGCAGCAGGAACTCATAGGAAGCAATTGTCTCCGGTGTGAAATTCTCCCCTCCCTCCCTCTCCTCTCCCCCTCTCCCCCTCTCCCCCTCTCCCCCTCTCCCCCTCCCCTCTCCCCTCTCCTCTCCTTTCCTTCCTGGTAGCTTTTGGTTTATATTAGTTAAATCTAATAACATGCATGTACGAGCTTAAAAACCAAGGAGCCATGCAGCACCTGCCCTGACCGAAATGCAGTCCAATTAGTGCTAATAGCACTGTAAGCAGGAAAAACCTGTAGGGAATTTGAGGAGATGCTAATGAAAAATACATGGTTGCTATGGGAAAAGTATTATGGAGTGATCACTGCTGCACTGGAAAGGATACCCAGGGGAGGAGACTCACCTGGGGACCCCACCACTTCTCTTTGCAGCTGTCTACAGTGGTCAGTTTTCCCTTTCCCCTTCCCTTCTTTCTCTGTCTCTCCTTTAGTTCTTATTTCTCTCCAGAATTAACTTTTGCTGTTAGAGATGATGTATGCCATCAGCTACAGTCTTTATGCATGTGAACCTGTCTCAACATGAATTGTGCAGCACTGATTTTTAAGATAGGGAACTTAGGTTTGTAGCCTCACATTTAACTGTACTGAAATGCATTTTTTGATCTATTTGCCAGACTACTCTGTATCAGCAAAACCAGTTGGAAAATCATGCTTTGGGAGATCAAAATGGAAATGTGCATCAAAACAACTTCTGAAAAGGTTTGTCTGAGGTTGCTGCTATTCAAGCTTTAACTAATCTAGAGGATGGAAGAACACTTATCAAATATGCAAATGATACTAATCTGATAAGGGTGGTGGTGAGTCTGAGGAAACAATTACACTTTAAAAGATCCAGGACAGTTGGAGAGGTGGTCTGAAAAAACAGGGTGCTGTTCAGGCTGGAACAATGAACTGTGCAAATACAAAGTGGGAACTCAATGAGGTAAAAGTCTGAAAGATTCAGGAGGAAGATAGGCCACAAGGTGAACAGGAGTTAATGATGTTACAGCTGCAAACAGCAGGAAGTCCTAGTCTAAGATATACAAAACAGAAATATAAGTTACTATGCTACTGTATAATCCTTCTTCTCTACTTAGTATGCCTCATGTGGAGGAGAAAGGCTTAGATGTGGGTACTGCACAAGGCTGCTTATGAACAAGAAAAGATCCAGATGAGATCTAGAAAATAAATTGTAGGAGAAAAATGTTAATGATCTGGCTTGCTTAGTGTACAGAAAGAAGACTGAAAGACGAGAGAACAGGGCATGGCAACATAAGAATAGTCTTCACTGAAAGGGTTGTCAGGCATTGGAACAGGCTGCTCAGGGAGGTGGTGGAGTCTCCATCCCTGGAGGTATTTAGAAGAAGGGTAGACATGGTGCTTGAGGATATGGTTTAGTGGTGGACTTGGCAGTGATAGGTTAGCGGTTGGACTCGATGATCTTAGAGGTCTTTTCCAACCTTAACAATTGTATGATTCTATACTTCAGAGGCAGTGATTAATGATGGGGAATAATTCAGTTTTGATGCCTGTGCTGAAGTTGATAAGAAAAATGAGCTTAATTTGCAGAAGGAAATTTTATCAGACCTTAAAAAAACCCCTTTCTAATAATAAGGACAGTTAAGCACAAGAATGGATAGATGGTGAAAATACTGAGTACTCCATCTCTGGCATCCTCGCTGAATGTCTGAAGTCTCTGACATCTGTCAGAAATGACATAGGAGCCTGTTGCTGACCTTGCTTTGGATTATGGGAATGGAAAATGTTTAAGACAATTAAGTAATTTTAAGAACTCCTTTGGACGCCTTTCCATCTCAGGGGAGATGTGGATTTGGCAGAGGGAGCTGAGAAAAAGAGCTGTATCGAGAAGAGAGACCATGTTCCTTTTTCCTTCTTCCATGCTGGCCTTTGGAGCAGATCTATGAGAGAGAAAAAAATATTTCTCCTGCTCCATCTTAACTAAATGTATCATCCTTTCCCTTCCTTATTTCTAAGAACTGGGTCATCCACAAATCACTTCAATAAGAATTACGCTGACAACACTTACTTTCATCTTCAATGTACCCCTTCCAGTCAAATGGAGTCACTGTTGAGTTAACCAATGTACCATTTTCACCTATGGTGCTGTTTAGCTGGGAAGTAATATTTGTTTCCAGAGTAAAATTTTCTGGAGGCCACTGCAGGCATTTATTCCTCAAGTTGCCCATGAACAGCTGCAGCCCTATTAGTGCAAATACACTCAGACAAAACACAGTCAGGATCATAACATCCGAGAGCTTCTTCACAGACTGAATTAGGGCTCCCACGATAGTCTTCAAGCCTGTAAATGCAAAAGAATCTTTATTCTGAGGTTCAAAACTGTTTTAAAGCATAAAAATGACAGTGTCTCCCACTAAAGTTATAGATTTCATGCAGAAGCCCAAATAAATGATTGTAATGTCTGTGAAATAACCTTTTTGTGAAGAGCTTTTTCACTTGTGAAAATGAATAAATAGCTGAAACTTATGTTCGTTTGAAACTGTGAATGGAATGAGTTGCATATATTTCAAAACACTTGTTTTAATGCTAAAACAAGTGACTTTTTAAATTCATGCTGTACATGAATCTCACATAAAAGTCTTCTTTCTTTTTATTTATCAATACCTCTTGCCCCAAACCTTTGCTACTATCAGTTTTATAACATACTAGATTTAGAAGACAGTAAAAAGCCTGTTCAACAATATATAGGATTAAAATTTAATGCTATAAAACTGGAGATGGTTTGGAAAATTGTAGGATTTTAAGATAATAAATATCCCATGCAGTGCCCATGCTATTCTCTGTTATATTATTCCTTCATTTTCTTACTAAGTCAAAACTAAAACCAGTTCTATTTTCTAGACACAAATATTCACAACAAATACCACATAACATCATGTAGGTAAGATACACATGGGTAAGACAACTTCAGGGTTACTGATATTCGTTGAATGTGGAGAAGAAAGCTTGACATCATACGATGCAAACCACACACGCTGTGTACTGCAATGTCTCATGCAAGAATCTGTTAAACTCAAAGGCTGATTTCAAAAGGAAAGAGCTCATGTCAAAAAGCAATGAATCAGAGATTTCAATGAATTCTATTATCTTCTGATTCCTGCTTTTTTGTGGAAAGAAATAAGACTTATGTTTAAAAAATATGAATTCTGTTTCAGTGAATTAAAGTCAGCCTCAGTGTTTAACCTAGCTCTCACCTGGAATGACTGATATTGTTTTCAAAGCTCGGAGAACTCTGAATGTTCTCAACGCTGAGACATTGCCCAGGTCCACAAACTCTGTCACATATCTGTAATAGGGGAGTTCACACACAAACACAATGACAGGATAAAAAGGAACAGTTGGGAGGTACAAGGGGCCTAACACCTTACACCAGTTACTTCTTACCTGGAATTACAGAAATAGTTTTCAAAGCTCTCAATACTCTGAAAGTTCGAAGAGCTGAAACATTGCCTAGGTTTACAAATTCTGTTACATACCTGTAGGATTAAATCACAGTTATTCAGAATTTAGGCAAAGTTTATGCTACTTACTTGGGTCTTTCATCAAGACCGCTTTGGCGTTTTTAACAAAAAATTAAATAGCAACAGTCAGAGGTTTACCTTTCACTGCAGTTTGCCTTGCATTAATATGCTTTCAGAGCCTTCAGTTAAATTAAATGTCTCTGAAGTGAATCGCAGTGATTTAACTTTGAAAGCCTAAAATTTAGCTAGACTAAATTGGTAAGCTTGGAGAGTGAAGTCAAAGGGATGCTCCTTTTCTGCTCAGAGGAAAAAATGCAGGACATGAAATTAGCCTCTCTAATACTAGCTGTACTAATGGCTTCTGCAGTATTTATGTTTACATCAAAATATGCATATTAGAATGTGAAAATTGTTTTAGACAAAAGTAAATCCATGTAAGAATTTCCATTTAATGAAATTGATTTGTATCGATACTAATTTCATGCCCTTTTTGCCCTTCACTTTCAAAGAAAAAGCAAAAAACAAAAACTTACGCAAAAGTAATGACAGTGAAATCAAGCCAGTTCCATGGATCTCGAAGAAAAGTAAAATCTTCTAAACAAAAGCCCCTTGCAATGATTTTTATGAGTGACTCGAATGTATAAATTCCCGTGAACGTGTACCTGGAAAATATAGGAAAATTTAATCAAAATAAATAGCAACATTTTACAGCAGTATTCTGATAAAAACCTGCTGACCAAATGGAAGAGGTTTTTCTTTCTAAACAGGAAAAGAAACACAGCAAATAAGCAATTTCTTCTGAAATGCATTATATTCGTCATATATGCTTGTATATTTGCATGCATTAGTTGAGACATGCTGTTGAAGCGCAGCAGTCCTGATCTTGTACACAAATCAAAATTAAAAAATCAATCCATCAAATAAATTACTTATATTAAAAATTTATTCTTGACAGTAAGTTAAAAAGTTTACAGCACCAGATCCATTATGGTTAACCAAGAAAGTCATAAGCCTAAGTTACTGGATACTGTCTGAATCACTAATATCTAAAACATGTAATATTAACTCTAAAAAGGGAAGAATGCAAGCATACTGTGAATTCTCACTTTAGGAATACTTTTCCTTATATGCTGTCCCTAACTGGCATGTACAAATAGATGGCCATGGTTCTTGTACTAATGCAGTGCCATAAAGGAAGGGTAGAAACATTGGCTAGATGCTAAACCATGAAGATGAGTGAAAACTATGAAAACTAGTGGAATCTCAGTTGAATACTATCTGTAAACAACTTTCATCTTTTTTCTACACAATCGTTCTACTAGAAGGAGATTTAAGTAATTATTCATCATTTCTACGTAGTTTAGAGAGGAAATAGTAGTAGTGGCTCATGATAGCTCCTGCCAGCACACATGACTGCAGTTACAGGCATGCTGAGTCCTAGAGGAACAGTCAAAGATACCTTGAAATAACATATGCAACTTACTCTACATTCTTTGTCCAGTCTGGAGGGTTACTCATGGTCATAAATACACAGTTCGTCAAAATAGTGCACATGATAAGCATGCTGAATAATGTAGATATAGTTAAGGAAAACACAATAGTAATTCATACAATGTCACATCACCCATATATCTTAAGTACAGTAAAATATTGCCACTTACACAAATCTTTTAGACTTTGGAAAACACTGCACATGTATTTTGCTTAACCTGGTGGTTTTCACTTTAGTAAATTAAACTTTAATATTAGTCTTGATTTGTTGATGTTCTGATGTTGATTTGTTGATGCCCTCATGCTTTGTTTTCAGCTGGTACTGAGGCGAAGGAGATGGCTCTCACACACCTGGGAGGTAACATGTGCTGAGTAACAGCCAAAACCGAAACGACTTGCAGGTTTTACTTAAATACCTGACACAGTTGAATAAGCGTTAGTCTTTAATTTCTACAGTTTTGGTACTAAGCTCAACAGCTGGCATATGCAAGGTTAAAATTTTTATCCTATTTACCATGCGTGAGAGCTGTAGAGGAAGCACACACCACCTCAGCACCCAGCATAGCCGGTCTGTCAGAAACACAGAACAAAATTCAGAACACTGTTTGTAATTGCTGAAGTGACTGTGTTCCATGTTTCCCTATCACAACCATAGCAGTGCATGCATCAGTCAGTGAAACAGACATCCACAGATTGCTCACAGATTAAGATGAATAATTTTCCAATATTATATTTGGGCTCTCTCAAAATGTGTCAGCAGCAAAAGAAGCATCTCTTGTTCTACCAATGCTATAATTTGAAAATGGTTAAATAGTACCTTGTGGTCAACTGCTTCATTACACCCATGCCATGTTCTTGGTTTACAAGATCACTAGCTCTACAAACAGTGCGGTCCTTCCCTTTTTGTGGCAATCAAGCTAACTCGATTATTCAAACATTTGGAAATACTGGAGCAATCAAACTAGACCAAAACCTGACTCAAAATGGCCACATGATGGCACCAAAAAATAAGAACTGCTACACCTTTATGCCAAGCGGTTAACTCAGCTCATTTTTTCTCTAGTCATCTCTCTAAATGATGTGTTCCTTAAAAATAGTTGCATCAACAAAACTGGCAAAGAAGCTAGCTCAAACTGAAGCGAGCCATTTACAAATAAACTTGTATATAAAACCCCAGGATTTCAATGTTTTTTAATTTTTTTTTTTAACTCAAGTTGTTAGCATTTTGTTGTTTGGGTATATATTTATGCCATGAACAAAACCAAAATCAAACAAACCCAAAAAACATCCCTTCACTCTAGGTGAAGGAGGAATAGGAGAAATAACAAGTAACATCTCAGCCTAAACTTTGCAGAAAATTGGTGCAAACATTAAGGTCATTGCTGAACAATTAACACTTGAGCATATTAAAAATAGAGCACAGCGATTATTGGGATATCTCTCAGTAAGTGACTTAACTAATTTTGAAGATCATGCTGTCATACAAGTTCTATACAGTTAAAATCATTGTTCAGTGGCTTAGAATAAATGATTAGAATGCCTTACAATGCTTATCCTCGCAGTCTACAGACAGCTACAGAGTCTGATTTAACATAATTAGGAAATTCCTTTAAATAAAGATAATCCATTTTGGTGGTTGAAAAACTTGGAGAGGCCTGGCTGCAGCTTCAGTAGCCTCATAAAACAGTTAAAGAAGTGGAATGTCCTCTTAGGAGAGCTGAGGTTTTATCCCCATGCAGGGTATTATGTATTTAGTTATGTATCATTTGTAACAAAGGCCACAGGTAGCTCCTTGCACATTGCTTACTCTGTACATAACTTATCACATCTGTGAGCTGCATGGCCAAAGTGCTGTTCACTCTCAAAGGCAGCAGATGCTCAATAAGGGCTAACATACTTTGAAATCTAAACTCTGGCCATGCTTTCCCTTAAGGGAATCTCAAACATAACTGACACATTCGATGTCTGTGCCTCTCTTCCTTCTCCTCCCACATTTTGAATATTTGATTTACAACCTCAACACTCCCTTAATTTACTATTTTATGTTCTATAATAATTCAACTATACACAAAGGTAAACAATTCTGATATATGATGACTTCTTCATGGAAACATGTTGTCTTTTTTATGCTCTTCCCATATAGGCAAGCAATAGGGTTAGAGGCACTATGCAGCCTTAAGCTAATCAATTACTGGAGCAGCTGAAGTATCTTACCACCTGTGTGGACTTGGTGGAAGGTGAAGGCTGGCAAAAACAAACATTACCAACTGGTTTCACAGATACCTGCCGACAGTCAGGCCACGCTGAGCAGCACTGTAATTTCAGCTTCCAAAGGCTAGCACAGGGGTACTTAACAGGTACCACATTTTCTCTAGAGCAACTCCCTGTCCCTTTCTAACACTCCGTGCACTCTGTAGCTCCAGCCACTCCCACCTTCTTTTTTTTTTTTTTTGTCTGCTTAAAGTCCCACCTATTCATATACTTTCATCCCTTCCTATTAATTGTCAAAGTCTCCCGTCACTCTTGTGTTGCCTCCTCAGTTCCATACTCTACCTTAACCTGCATCAGGCAGGTCAAAGGAGTGGGGGGGGAAGGCAGAATAACAGGAGGTGAGTCAGCCGAGCATGAGAGAGGAATTCATGCTGTTACCAGTCCCTGTATCTGATATTACAATAGGTACTGGCAGTGAGGAAGAATAATTGCAGGGAAAGTATCTGAGAACTGAGAAGACCACACTCTGTTTCTCTGCAGGGCTAGCAACATCTGACCACGTGTCTGGGCACATGTGATCAGAGTGCCCTGTACAGAGGTTCAGAGAATTTGGAGGGCATACAGATGAAGGTTTTCCAATCAGTGTGCCAGTTTTATTGTTCTCGACACACATCATTCACACTGAAAGTGAAAAGCACAAATGCCAAACACATGAGGGCAGTAGAGCTTATTGATAAAAGTCAGAAGATCTTTTTAAAAGTAATAAGCAACATTATCCCCTAATCTTTTTCTTACAGGTGGCTAACCTTGTACTAGTAGCTGAAATGTAAACTGCATTATGGAACATATTACATGGTTCTTAGTTAAACACATTCATATTTGTTTGTTACACTGAACTAAAAAAAAAAAAAAGGCAGAATCTATGCATCTATTCTTAAGTTTAAAATAAAAAAATAAAAATCCCTACATCTATATCTAAGGTAAAAATAACCCATCCCACAGTTGGCTGGTCGGAAAAGAAATCAGTCCATATAGCCAAAAGAAACCTCCCCCTATGATAGAGCTAAATTATATGATCATACAATCAATTAATAGATAGAAGAAAAAATATTGGTACTGTATATTGTTTATTAGAATTGCTTTTGTTCTGACTGCCATCAAGACCAGCTGAATACTCTTTGAACACAATTAGGAGGAACTTAAAACCAAAACCAAACTCAGTAATCAGTATGCCAGTAAAAAACATTACTCACAACTAGCACAGATGCAGGGTTAGAAGGTATTGTAAATAAGAGTCTATAGCTTGGGTGGACGGCCATTCATTAGAGGCTCCAATCTGACGGTATTTGGCTGTGTTTTCTCATCACCACCACTGTATCTGTAGATATCTGTCAGGTCCCTTAGCTACTGTCCCCAAACACTCCCTGACTCCTCTCCAGACACCTTCCTCCTCTTCTCTCACTGCTTTAATTTCCAGGGAGCTCAGAGTAAGAGGTCTGAGTCAGCAGCAATCAGCCTTGTTTCTTCCATTTTCCAAAGACCTAGAAGATTCTTCCAGCAGTCTCTAATAATAAGGCTTCTGCCTTTGACTAACTGTTCAATGTTAAAAGTCTTACTGTCACGCTGAAGGTTTCATTTGGTGACTACTTTTCCCAGTGCTGGGGTTTTGCAAGAAAAGTGCACCAAAACCTCACCCACTAGAAATTCCTATCAACCTGTTATGAACATGAGCCACAAATCCCACATGTCAGTCTAAAACTTTATCTTGTGCACCACCCCATCAGTTATGGTCCCCCAGTCTGTCCACCATCTGCACATACAGATGCTTTGCAAACCGCCTGCAGGATTGCTGCCTATGCTTTCTGGCAATGTATTAAATTTGGCAGAGGCTTATGGTGGAACTGAGCAGGTTTGGGAATCTGAGATCCAGCATGCATGGACCAGGCTTCCAGACACACTGCTGTAAAAACTATAAAGCCCATCTTGAGGATGACCTCAGAAGGATCCCTAAAAGGCAATATAAATATACCCTTGAGCTAGCTGCTCCCGAGCAGTTGTGTATGTGCCTAATTGCTTGCAAAACTCAGAGCTCTCAGAATTTGTGATCACAAAGTGTATTTTTTTTTTTAAAAAAGATATAATTATTTTATGAATTGGCTTCATAGTACAAAAAAAACCCTGGGATGCAAAAATTTCAATTTAAAAATAAATCTGAAGAAACTTTTCTGAAAAATTGATCAAGATGGATTCTTAAATGCAGATGGATCCATCTGCAGGTTTGTACTGCAGAAGTATTGAAATTCAACAGAGTAGCTAAAAAGCATCTATATAATATACACACATTTTCTAATATTTATAACACCTTACCATAAGTCTTCCCCTGTAAAATAAAAATAAAGTTAATAGCCTATGAAAACCTTTATTTACAATTAAATAGGAAGAGTTACAAGTTTTCTTAATTTCAGTGTGTAACATCTTGACCCACTGTTGACAAAGGATATGAATGTACCAAAATTTTAATAGCTATTTTTCTAAGAGGATTGAAGGGAGTTAAAATGTACAGGGCCGAGGTGGCACTGAATCGGAAGATTGCCTTCCCTTTATTCAATACTATAAAGGTCTGAAAAAGAGAAAGAAAAAACATTTTGTAACAGTGCATTCACTGTAGATGCTCATTTTAAAACTGTTCCTAGTGAGCAGTCACCAGAATTGTAACATTTTAATAGCAAATACACAAAACCCATGACTCATTTTTGAAATAAAACTTATTTCCGGCACTTACCTGATGTACATGACATATGAAAATATGATTTTAAATATAGATCATTCAATTCATTAATGTTTTTATAATTATTCTTCATTAAATGACCTCACTATAGTAATATGGTACATTTACATGATGTGTTTCTTGTAAAAAGAAGTGCAGAAATGATTAACTAAAATTGTAATTTTATTTATGCTTTCCCATAGAAAACTCACTCTTCCTGTTTGAAATTCTGTAAGCAGGGAAACTGTACCTGTGGATGTTAATGATGTGTTAGTAAGAGAGATCCTTATAGAAACTGGTTTAATAAACTACCCATTTGTTCATAATTTTTATTCTAGTCTGTTTCTTGGTCTTTGTGCTAAGGGAGAGGGAAATAGCAGTAACACATATAGCCATGATTAGGTAGATCTCTGAGGCCTGTGGGAATCTGAGTACACCTTACCAGAGGAGAGCAAGAGATACATCCCAAATGACCTCCCTGCACAATTGTGGTTTGCAGGTGTGAAACTTTCCCAGAACATACACACTGGTTAAATTTAAATTTTAACAGTTAAAGAGCCTATCAAATTTAGAAAAGCTTAAAAGCATGCAAGCCTTACTTCAGACAGTTGTAGAAGACTCTGTAGGCTGAAAGCTTGTGTATTTTTCTCAAATAAATCCATAAGACAAATATAAATGGTATGAGAGCAAACCCTACAAACATTGCCTTGCCTCCACTGTAGGCTACCATGTCTGCAACAGCATTAATGCTGTGGCATGGGAAACACTATGGCATGGGAAATGTGGACTGTCAGGTTTCTTTGTGGCACTGAGCTGCTCAAGATCTGCAAGATCAATCAGAAAAGAATGGAAAACATTGCAGAAGAAAGGCACAGTAACTCAGCAGAAAGCTGCATACACTGGAAGGGATGATGCAAGGATTATAGCCTAAATTCAAACTGAATTAAAGGTATTGAAGAATCTGCCCAACAGAAATGTCAAAAATTGTTTTTTTTTCTTTGTTTGTTTTGTCAGAGTTGTATATTTCATAAATAAGCTATGGTAAATCCTCCTTGGTTTTCATTACGTTGCTGATGAATTGGGCTGTAAACTAGAATGTCAGTGGAAAGAAGTGTAGGAAAGGGTATGTTGGTCTTTTCTGGTGTCCGTGACATCAAGCATCGCTTCAAGACTGCAAGTGGACTACAAGACTATTTCTGGGAAGGCTGGCAGACAGAGAAAATATGCCAACAAGGTTCAAGAAGGACAACTCTTCAGTCTGCTTAGATTTTGGAAGCTTAGTATGTATGGAACATGAAGTATAGATACAAATGTCTGGGAGCACCCAGGAGGTGGAGAGATACGTGCAGATGAGGGTTTCCACCAGTCTGTGACAGATGCCAAGTACTGAAGGCAGAGGAGAAGGAGAGATTAAGCCCTGAGGAAAAGCTGTTCCAGTCCCAACTCACTTGCTGTCTTCTTCCCTGAGCTGTCTTTCTGTCATAGCTCTACACAGCACATCTTCCTAAACAAACCAAACCCCTTAAGAGTAAGGAACATTAATAGTGGGACTTCATATTGTCTTGAGAACAAACTTAGGATATGTAGGAATGGTATAAGATATGCATTTGATTTCCCTGCTTCTGCACAGAAATTGAGAAACTGCATATGAAACTGAGGACAGTGGGATAAAACCTGAGCTAATGTTTCCAAATTACCCTTCCAGATATGGATTACAGATAACAACCACCATCAAAGCATGACTGTAAATGACCTGACTTTAAATGAAGCTTTCATTTTAAATACTGAAGCAATCAAGTGGATGAATGATTTTTTTGGGCCCAATGTTTTAAAGGCTCACACCCCAAGGGGGAAGGTGAGTTTCCCATCCCAGGTCTGTCCCCAGCCTCCAGGACTCACAGCTCTGAAGCCTCCAGCTCGCCCTCTCAGCTTTTGTAGCTATGAGGTAGCTGACAAAATATATTAAAAATCACACTCCCTACTAACTTTATATCTAAGACTACACCACCTACGTTTAGTCAACCTACATTTTTTTTTTTTAAATCTTTGCACACAAGCATATTAAACATACATCTCTTTTCTAACATGCCTTATGGAAAATAACAGCATGCTGGCACAGTTCCAGTTTCAGTTGGAAGCTGCTGCTATTTTAGCTGTTCTACTTTCTGCTGCCCTGCATAAGCAGAACCAACAAGACATAAATTCCCTACCTCAGTTTTAATTTTTCGCTCAAAGTATATTTGTCACTTGAGCCTTCAGAATGACTTTGTTAGACCTCTGACTTCTAGCCTTAAACATAATCTAAAATTGTATCTTATCTCTGAAGAAGAATTTTCATAAAAAATGTACAGATAACAGCTGATATCCAATCCTGTGCAAGCTTCCCTCCCTGGTAAACCTGCTTTATCTCACTCCAGTCTCAACACAGATGCAAGCCAATGTGTAGTCAGTGTGGATGAACATGAAGTATTGTATCCAAAGCTGTCAGGACAAAGTAGGTATACACTGAGAAAAGCTAAATAAATTCTAAACAAATTGTAGGATTAATTTTCCTATATGAAGGATTACGTGTACTTTTCACGACTTAGGCTTTATGAAGTACTTTAATAAATTTACAAATGCAGGAAACCTGCTCACACTCAAAGTATTTAAATGCGAATATAAATTCAAAGAAATCCCTAAAGAGAAGTCCCTGATCTGCTGCTTTTGCATCTGTAACCTGGATCCCAGCTGTGTAACTTCTGTCGTCTTTCATATAAATCCAGAAACTGCATTCTTAGCAGGGCAAAGAAGGAGGAGTATTTTGAGAAGATGCAGCTAAGAGGAAAGAAGAGTCCACACTGAACAAAGGTACGGTCTCTGAGAACCTCTTGGGACACAGAGTTCCCAAAACCTTATTTCTCCTCTCCTTCCTCTCAGTTAGCTTTAAACGTAGTTTCTGGAAGGCTACATTTAGCAGCCTGACTGCTACTCCGTTGTATTTCCACTTCCTACAGTTAAATAAACACAATCTGAATCCTCACAGGACCTTTTGAAAGGCAAGAGGTGACATATTTTTGAGCTGTGTCCTTAGATTCTCAGGAAAAGCCCCAGGGGCAACTAGAACAAGAGACTTACGGCGTATTGGACACTGGCATTTCTTGGGTTTGCGGTTATCTTTTGAAACCATGGTTTCTAGCAAGACCTTAATTTTTTTATTTGCTAGAACTTTTATTTTAAAAATTTTTTTACTTACAACTATCAAAAACACCTAAAATCATGAGTGCATTCACCTTTTCTGATGTATCAAATTTAAGTAAAGAAATTTTACAGAATCTTTTTGTTTCTGCAACCCAAGACAAGTCTGGGAATCCCAGGAGCTAGTGGTTTGTTCAGATTAGGGACTAATATTACCAAGTGCCACGACAAAAGGAGGCACCTTTTCTGACAGACATTGTTCGACATCCTTCTGACAAGGCAGGGCATGGAGTGGCAATCAACAATGGTATATCTATATTATAGCAGGAGGAAAGTGAAGTAAGACCCATTTAATTCCACTTGTTCTTTCCCCCCTCTTTAATGTAGCAGCCTAGGTTCAAGAGAAAATATCCAGCCCTTAAAGATGAAACCAAGTGGACCAGATTTTGATGCATGATTGCATGTCAGGATTTTAGAGGGTTCCAGCTGGTCCTTTTTCTATAGACAGTGATGTGAACCTCCTTGATCCTTTGTGATGGCAGTTTGAGCATGAACAGGCAGTCACTATTATACTAAGAACACACAGATTTGCACTTACACAGAAGTGGAATGCAAAAAATTGGTAAAGTCCAAGTTCATTTTTACTCAGCTTTGGATTAAAAAAAAAAGAACATTGCAACCATTTAGGATGCTAAACTTCACAGTTCTAAAGACCAGCATTATTGACCACCACAGTCAGCAGCATTTCATTCTAATAAAATCATAAGAATATAAGAACAGGTATTATATTCTATTCTATTATAATAAAATATTTCTGTTCAAAAAATACAGTTGCTGGCATTCAGGCTGTGATACAGTGTAAATCAATACTGTCAGGTGTGTTAATTTGCTATGATGGGCTGTTCTTTGTCAAACAGTGGTTATCAATTTTTTCCTTTCCTTTCACACCAGCTCAACATGTTTATTTATTCCTGTTCTATTCTGTATTAAACTGTATCAAAATATGGCATTCACAAACCTATTGCTTAGGAAAAAAGTCCCAAAGATTAAATGTAAGACACTCTAGATAATGTTTCAACATTCAATGCATGCAAAAATACAGTGAGCTTGTTCAACCTTGCTACCAAAATAGGAAAAAAAACCCTCATCAAATGGGATGCAATACTTTCATATGAGGCAAATGATGGATGGTCTCTCTCATGACCCAAATTCAGAATAAAAAAGGTATTTCTAAAATTCTAGTACAGGTTTCCTGAATAAACACTGTGACCATGTTCATTAGTATAATTTGATCAGTGCTGTAGATAACCCCTTATATTCCCTATCTGAAAGTTTGGAAGCCAAACTGATATAGTTTCTGCTGATAAATCAGGTGTAGTTTATGCAGAGGTCTGAAGCAACAGTGGCATCTGCTAATCCATACACTTGTCCTAACCCTTTTTTGTAAATAAGTATTTTCCTTCATTCTAATGTTTTTCATTAGATCCATATCATATCAGATAGATGCTTCCCCAGGCAGAAAGATAAAATCATTGTGCAGCAGTTGTTAGACCCGGATAGGGTGTGCTGATTGACTTTTTGGCTTTATAAGGTGGAATTCAGATCAGAATAAAGAGAAAGCTAAAATGTTATATGATACAGAGGTAAATGCATTGAGCATTAAGAGTCCTTCACATCTTCCTGGGTATGTTTGCTTCTGCTTCAGGCTTTTCTCAAACTATTTCTCCTTCTGAGATTTGCAGGAGCATCAACTGCTACCAACACTCCCAAAGACAAGTGAAACAAGATACAAGTCTTTCCAGAATTCACATCCAGCTAGATAACAAAATTGAGGAATTAGGTATTTTAAAGTCAAATTACTAATGTAAAACTGAAATTTATGTTGTATTTCTATTAGGAAAGTCTATTTTCCTTCTACTGAAGGAAGAAAAAAACTGAGAGAATTGTAGTGGATGAGAAAGTTTTGTATTGTCTTTGACTGACAGGGCAGTTTCTATTCCTGTCCTGTAGAAGATTAAAGCACGTGCTTAGAGAGGATGTGTGGACTTCAGCACATAGAAGAGAATCCCAGTGGGTATGTGACTCAACCATTAAAGTTATTTAGTGTGCAAATAAAAAGAGTACAGAAACTTGTTGAATATGTTCAGCTGGTTTCACTCCATTTCTTGCAACTCTATAATTAGGCTTGGCTGACGTAGTAGTAGTTTTCAGCTCCATATGTGAAGGGACTGCAAAGGTCTTCCGTTCCTAAGGGCTCTAGAGGTGTACCTGTAGGTAATACCTAGCATGTATCTGTTTTCACTGTAAGATACACAAGATCAACTGATTTGACTATAAAGGCCCAGGGTGAGCCGTGGGCAGGTAGGGATATAATTACATATGAGTTTGTATAATAAACAGACAAAATTAGTACAGAACTCTACAAGGCCTGCTTTTATGGAAATGCATCTTTTTTCTTTGTAAAAGTAGGAGTGAGATTTAGAGATAAATCTTCATGCACCATAAATGGTAGACAAAGGCTCTTTCAGAAGCATCAAATAATAAAGATAAAAATATTGTTATTTCACATAGTCTTTCTCTCTTGTCAAAATAGGACTCATAAATTGCATGAAATTTAGCAAGCTAAAAGACACTTGGAACACAGTACTTCATGAAAATCAAAATAACTCCTGTCTTGATATTTATAGTTTTCATAGTCACAGTATCTAGTAATTAAAGTATCACTCAAGTATCACCCAAATGCCACATTTTATAGCTATCACTATAAACCGTGAACCTTTTCTGCTTTATACAGACTGTGCAACAGAATCATACTGAAAGTATTCCAGAGCTAGTTAGGGCCAGTTCCACAAGAAAATTTAAAATCAGGTTTACACGCTCTTTATGGTATTTTCTGCTTATCCATATGTTCCTCTATTGATTCCATAGATTTCCTAAGAATTTGCTATCAAAGCAGATTTATGGCAACAAAATGTGTTATGCATTTGTTCATGCTGTCCGTTTTAAGTCTGAAGAACCTTACAGGAAGTATGGTGTGTTGGTGTACTCAGTTTCAATATATCTTCACTTTCTTAAAGTTTGGAAATTATGTAATCTATTACATATACACATGTTTGTATAGGTATTATATATTGTTTATAATCAAAGACAACACACTATGTTTTAGCTTTGGTATAAATGTTCCTTTGATATAAATTCAATTATATCAAGGGAATAAATTTTGATGTAAATTAAAAGGATAAAAGGTTAGTAACCATTAATGATGATGGATTCTCTCCTGTGTCATAAAGGACAGTGGGAAAATTGCTGATGATTTGGAGCGCAGTGAATAGAAGCCAAGATTTTCACACTATTTATTTATACACTGCTACATCCATTGTACAACCATATTATACAATCAGTCATAATATTACATTTAATTAAAATTTGATTAATGTTAAAAATATATTTACCATGAAATTCCTCCTTATGTAAAGCAAGAAGACCAGAGTGCCAAAAGCACATGAGGGTAAATGTGTTCTAAAAACAAACATTAGCTAAATCAACTTTTTGTAACTAGAAGATATTAGATATTTATTTATTAACTTTCTGGAAGCTAGAATGTATATGTATTACTGGCATCAAGTATTTTCTGCTCTTGCTGTACACCTAGTCCCTTTAGCAATACTCAACTGTTTCTACATTATTAGAATGTCGTTTTCCTACATGGTTGTCAGTTAACAGACTGAAGTAGCAAGCTATATTGCCCGCTGCACAAAAATGAAATATACATGATAAAGCACTCCAAATACTGGCATATGAACAAAACTGATATTAGACTCACTTTTTTATTGATATAATATGGGTCCATGTCTTCCAAGGGCTCAGACACCATTCCTGGAGGTATGTCGCCATATATAAATGGAAGTGTTTTTCCTGCCTCCAAATCACTGTTTGGCTTTGGCCCATTTTCATCATCATTGTCTTTACGATCTTGTTTAGAATTCTTAGCTTTTTCTGCAGCAATGCGTTGTTCGATAGCTGCAAGAGACTCTCTAGTGAAGTATTGGAAGCTGTCTGGTCCTGGTGGTACAAGCACTGGTTGCTCCATCTTTTCATCCTGCACATTTTAATTACCATTTATTCTTCTGCATAGGAAAATACTAAAAGAAAGCAGAAAACAGAATTCAAACAACATGTTAAAATCACCCACTAAGAAGAATATAACATTTATTTTTAAATGCTTTTGTCTATGCTATGTTGGAATGTTCAAATATATAATATTGAAAATTATGTAAAGAAAAATAAAATAAGCAGTTTAGTTGGTGATTTGATGTCTGTAAGAGGCACTCACATAGTTCTTATGCTAGTTATATAAACCACAATAATTTCTCAACTCTAGGACTATAATGGTCTCTTACTCCAAATAAGCAAAAGCATGATACTTAAGAACAATCAGATACATTATTTTCTCATAACTCTAATTATCTTAAAATCACCTCACATTCCTCTGGAATCAATCAAGTTTGTATTGGTAACTATAAATAGCACAGTCCTTCAGACCTAATGTAGAAATTTCCACTGAGTTCAGCAAGGGTATCAGAAAACAAGCACTGTAGAATCAGAATTTCTGTTGAACAAATAAAAATCAACTCTGTATATTATGAGGTAGTAAAGTAGTGGTTCCAAGTAAGTTTTGGTATGGGTAGTTATTCTAGATAATAATAAGAACAATTGCCTATTTTTATTTCACTTTAACTGTTATATATTTGGTAGCCGTAACTAGATAATTCTGGAAGTATTCTAATATGCAATGTTATTTATATATTGCAACTGAGAAAATAAACCTGAGGGAAAAAAAAAAAAGAAGCCTCATTAAAACTGTGGATCTGGCATCTTTTATGCTTCTGAATAATTTTCTGATGACATCAGACATACAGATGAAATGTGTATTTGGCCACACAATGGAGCATATATCCCTCATGCCTGAATGTAAAGAGGGATTTGCAGTCACCACCCTTTGCTGGGGTCCCTGTGAAATGATCAGCCTTTCAGGAGTCTTAAGGATCAATGCAGGTCTGTACTCATTGAAATAATATAGAGATATGGAATGACAGTGAAGCAAGAATACGAAAGATGGTAGGGGGGAAACAAAACAAATGAAAAGTGACAAACGAAATCAGGAATTATGGCAAGACACTGAAAAAGATAAGGAAAATAGAGCAAGAGGAGACCATAAATTAACATAGAAAGAACTGGGGGAGAGAGTGAAGAATGTGAAAAGAAAAGAATAGGAAGACTGGAAATTAGCAGTATGAAAGTGCAGAGATGAAAACAAAGAAAAATAGAAAAGTAGTTGGAAGAACAGAATACTGATAAAGGAGTGGGAAGGGAAGAAAATATAGATAGGGTTAAACTCTCTATTAAGGAAAAGTCAATAAGGAGAATAAGAAATTAGATGAGAAATAAAGGGAGAAGAAAGAAAAACATAGCCGGGAAATGAAAGAGAATGTCACTAATATATATTAAGTAATAAGCCCCAAATCCTCTAGGTCATTAATGCCAGACTGAGCACAAACATCTTAATCACACATATATATTAAGCAGTGGTATATAGAGGATAAAATAAGAAAGAGGGGTGAAAGTACTGGATGTATAAAATCATCACCCACAATCAGAGGAATGGCTTCTAAAGAATCAAGGTGGCAGATTTGTCACTGTAAAAAATTAAAGGGAGCTAATCTTCTACCTACCAAAACACAAAGTATTGACCCATGCAGAATGTAGACTCATGTCAAAAATCAGTTCTCTAAAGCTTTCTCTTATTTCTAATCCTGAAAGTAATTGGAATCACCCTGTTCTCTCTCCATTAGGGGGAAAAAGGATACAAGAAATTGTACCTCAGCGAACAAGAATCTAAAATCTTCTCTTCATCTGTACAGAAAGCATCCTCCAATCATCCCCCCAGCTCACCATTTCGTGGTTCTGTTTACTTCTGGGAACTGACTCTTCAGTCTCTTAACTGCTGAGCAGTTATAAACTCGCAGTTTGTGCACTCTGACATCATTATTTCTTCATGTTCAATCAATCACACCTTGTGGATATTGGGAAAGAGGGGATAAAAAATACTAGCCACACCACTGTCCTTGCTCATCCCCAAATTGATCCCCATAAGTGGCACCATAATTTGAGAAACAGTTCTCATACTAAGCCACTATTCGAATATTATGGGAACCACAGCTGTAGGTGGATACTGCTTGCTCCGTCAGCTTCAGGGAGATGTAGAGACTCAAGAGACAGAGGCAGGCTCTCTTCTCTGATCAGCTTATTTGACAAAGGAAGGGATGAAGGTCTCATCTTGTCTCGTCTCTCTCTCCTCTTCCTCTTCTCTCTCTCAGCATAGGTATAAACCCCCATGGGCACCAGCAAAGGAAGCTACACAGCCATGTCTACCTTTCCCCCTCCTCCTCCCCATGAGACCCAGCAGGTTGGTTTTCCCCTTTGCCATTTTTCCTTTGAAAATTCTCTTCATTGTCCAAAAACCCCACTGTACAAGGCACTTGGTGTTCCCTGCCATGGTGGCGAGCGAGGGCACAGCAAGCCAAACAAGTCATGGCACTGTGGGAGGGAGGTGCTGGACAGTAGCAAGGGCAATCTCATGTTCTGAAGAGGAAGGAAATGGACAGGCAGCAAGCAGTCAGCAAAGACGAGTGCTGAAACCCTATGGTGCTCTGTCAGGATCATCTTTTAGTTCAACTGAGTGTCCTGAACTGTCATGCAGAAGGAGGTAAGCCTGCAGTATTTGCCTGCAGGTGCCCAGAAACAGGCTACTTCATAGCCATTAGTTACGTTGCAAAAACATTTTATTCAGCTACTGTGTTTACATACTGAGTTTAAAACCAGCAGATGCTGGGGGCTTTTCTAATAATATCTGTATTTTTTCTGTAGAATGGAATATTACATTATTTTTCTATATTTAATCCCAGAATGTTCTCAGATCTGTCAAATGTACATGGAGCTAGGCAGATATATACCTTTAGATGTACCTAAACACATGTAGGCTGTACTTGGTGAAATGTTTCAGGAGACTTTATGAAGATTAAATAGTTTTTATCCTCTAGAGAGGATGATATTCCAGATATATTTTCCTCTTCTTCATACATTTCCATGATTATCAGTCTTCAAACTGCAAATACAGGTCCTCCACAAATTTAAAAATCAATATTAAATACATCAAAATTGAATACACTCTTAATTCCAAGTCACTTTCAGCTGTCCTATCACAGTGGTTAACTGAAAGGTTTGCATTTCCTTTATAATAGTAATTTATTCTCACTTATCTGTGTAGGGGATGGATACAAATTGATAGCAGGCCATTTAACAGATATCCTTCTGATTTCTATCAAGTGATTTATTAAATATTAATTGAATAACTACAGATTGCTTACATGATCCAAATGGACTTCCTTCTTTCCTTTAGCATAGCACTGGTAATTCGACAGAGGAAAGAGTATAAGAATACACAAGATATAGATTTCTTACTAAGTTCTTTCCTACTCTCCTTCTGGAGTGAATGAGGTGGGTTTTTTCTCTTCATCTCCAATTGTGTTTGAGTGACTTTCTTATGAGCAGTGTATCAGTAGGCAAAACATTTCAGATTTTGGAAAATAAGGTAGTCAGAACACTTGCGAAGAGAATTATTCTGTTCTGAAATTTCCCAGGCAAAATATATTCATATTTACTTTGTAGTACACATTGTTGCAAACCAGAAAATACCAAAGCACGCTCAATATACTCTGTGTGCATGGAGGATCTGTGAACCACGTGCAGAATAAGTCTGAAGTTATTCAGCTGCATCTGTGTAATAGCACAATGCACGGTTGATCTGCCCATGCATATTCAGTCTAAGCATCCAGAACTACACTGGATTAGCTATGCACACACTGACCATCTGGGCAGTATACATGCAATTGGTTCAGCACTTCCCTTATGGATGTGATCTACTGTACTCCTTGCATAGTTGTAGATCTACACGTACTTAAAGAATAGCTCAAGCTGTCAAATATCCACAGAATTTTTGCAAATTTCTAGTCTTCAAATTTCACCTAAATAAATTTTCTAGGAAAAATAAATGGACACGTTGGCAAATATATGGAGAGATGGTGCCTTGTCTAGCAGTGATTCCAAGACAGTTGCACACTAGCCTTTGAAGAAGTCAATTAGATGATGCATAACTCTCTAAAAAAGAGATAGGTTTGAACAAGAAGATTATTTCTTAACCCGATAAGCATCTGGTTTACTGTTAGCTTTCATAGTCTCCATGTCTTCATAACAAATAGTGGCAAGATTTTGTGGACGTTTGGTCAGGAGGACCTCAGCATACATCTAGAACTACAGTACTGCAAATATCTAAACTTTAGCAAACTAATTTCTTTATATTATCCATACACTTATATCTAAAAGTGTAGCACACTTTGCTGTTTGATCTTCTGTGACAACACCCATGAATTAAAATATAGCTTCCATTTGCCACAGAATATAATGAATGTTGAGATGTTGAAGTTCCATTGGACTCTGTGTGCTAGAAATTTGATCGTAACAGACCACTTCCAGCAGTGTTTGTAGTACAATAGGTCTGGTTCAATTTTATACCTTCACCTACATAAACACCTATGTAAAGCCTTCCACAATCACCTTTACATCCAAATGCTGAAATCAAATGTGATCTCTAAGAACCAGCCTTTTTCTTGCCTCTCCCTCAATCCTTCAGGTGCCAAGCTTCTCAGCAATAAACTTTTAATATTAGCCAGCATTTAATTTTACTCAATTAGAATAGCAATATGATTAACTTAAAAAAGCTGTAGCTTCTCAGATTTACCATATAGCAATGTGCTATGTTTTCCAGAACATACTACATATATGTTGAGTTTCTTCTATGGTTAATGCTGCAGGTTCTGAGTGATGTGAACACATGTTTCTAATGTACAGTCACAGTGATTAGACCAGAATGTTATTTTTGCTCTTCTGTTGGCCTAGTCATGTCACACATAGATAAACACATGACATGCATGAAATAGAGAATATTCTCTAGAGACTAACTAAAGAATAATTTATGGTCTTTACTTTTGTAGGTAAAAATTTGCATACATTGGAAGTACTGATGAATTAATACTTATGCCTACCCCACCCCACCTCTTTTTTTTTTGTATTCTCGAATTTCTCAATTTGGTGACAGGTCATTGAGACTAGATTTGTATGCTGCTACATGATGCAATCTGAGATAGTGCAGCTCTGGTTTGCTGGATGTGAATGTGAGTCCGAGACGAACTGGAAAAATGAGTGCAAAGAGGAATGCACATGAAGCTATCAACAAATATGCTGCACATTCTTTTGTGCTGCTACTTGCAGAATTAATGACTCCCAGGACTCTTCATTATATACATCATAAAATATGATTTCTTACACTTGGTGTTATAAGAAATGTCATCTCTCACCGCTAACAGAAAAAAAAACCAAAACACTAAATTGAATCAAATTTTAAGAAATTAACCAAATAAACTGGACTGTTTTCACTGCCTGGTTCATCTCCCTTTGAATTTCAGGAAGGCACCCTTAAATGCCTGTATCAGACTGCTGTTTTCTTATATTTTCCAGCACTGTGAAACTGATTGCTAAGGGAAAACTCAGGCAAGAGAATTCTGCTAGAGTAAGCAGAATTTCATCTTTGCCCTTCACTTTGCCCTTGCCCTGTGACACACATTATGTTTTTGCTTTTGGCATGAACTAACAAATCAGTTCTATTAAAAATCATGCATCTTACTATTTTGAAAAAGCATTAGAGTAGTAAACAGCAGCATTAATTAGTTGAAGTGCTTTAGATGCAATGATGTAACATTGGTAACTTCATTTTTATAAAGAAACTAACTAGGTATTAGCAAGGTTATCAGTAATAAGCACAGTGATCATCACCTGGCCTATTCAAGGCACAACTAACATGCCACAGCTACTACAAAATAAAGATAAATCAGTGAATCTCTATGTAAACTCACAGAGCCCAAATCTCTATGTTATATTACTTCTCATTGTTTATTGGCACAGTTTCTTATTATTTTTGATTTATCATCAACTACTTGTTATGATTCCTGTCTTCAGAATACAGAATAAATATACATTACCTTCCTCAAAGTGTGGATTTGTGGGAGGAGAAGGAGGAAGGTATGGCCAACTACTGCAGTTTTGTTTGTGAGGCCTTAGCTGAGGAGAAACCCCTGTTCCTTTCTTCACAGAACTAAGCCTGTATCTGTTCTGTTTATTTTAGGGCTACTACAGGTAGCAAAGCTAGGTAAGATATCTGAAGCCACGCACTTGGCAGAAGGACAGAAATCAGATTAAAATATTGGGACTATGCAACTTTTTACGACTCCCTGTAGCTCATACATAAAATTAAATTTAATTCTCATGGAGAGCTTTATAAGGGAAACATGCATATTACCAGACTGATAATAGTATTCTCCCATGTATTTTTTCACCATCTTCTTGATATTCCCTCTTGGCATGGATAATGCAGATCTGGGCACAATGATTTGCTTGCATTAGATTACTTGGACTTGGCTAACTATATTTATTCAGTGCATATTAATTTTAAATAAAGGGTAGGTACGTTAATACTGCAGAAACCAGAATAGGGTACATAAACATGCACTGAGCTATAATTACCTGAAATATTGAAAGCAATTGAATAATATATACTAGCTCAAGTGAAAGTCTGTGCTTTGCAGCTCCATATTTCCATTATCTAAGCTGATACACAAGCATGGTTATTGGCACAAAGAAAGAGTCACAGAAGGGGAGTGATGAGGAGAGAGGATGACTACTTAGTTTGCCACAGAGTTGCAAACAGCTATGGTTAGCTATGTGATTTAAGAAGGCAGTTTAGTGCCCCATTCTAGGCTGCCCAACAGCCAGAAAACAGAACAGACAGAGATAGGAAATATGGCTAATGTCTATGATATCCATACTGTTGTATTATTGCTTAGCTTACATGTCATTACGCGAGTATCTATGCTAAACTCCCTCATCAGCTCCAGGGAATTCAAAGCCACATTTTCCATCAATCAGCACAACTCTTACACTACCACAGGCAACAAACCATCTGATCTCTCTTTGCAGTGCTCTGCCATCACTATGCAGGAACGAAATCAAGATTAATGGGATAGAAAGAAAGCCCATAAGAAAACATGAACTTGGCATCTTAATGGTAAGCCTTCATTTGAGAAGGCAATCATAGCTTCTGATCCCTGCTCCTAGAGCTATTTCGCTATTAGATCTAATAAATTCACTTGAGAAGAGTCAGTTGAAAATCACCAGAGGTGTATTCATAGCTGCTAAGAAAAAGATTAGGAATACCTATTCATAGCTGATAAGAAAAAGATTAGGAATACCTATGGGAAAACAGGGTTTAGCTCTGGTTTTCACTCCCAATTCATTTTTTCAGTTCAGGAAGAAAATACAGACCTCAGTTTTGAAAAAAAAAAAAAAAATAAAAAAAGCCAACCCTGCCCAAACAAAATAACTAACCAAGCAAAACCCCCATGCTGGAAAAAGAAGAATGCTCCCTGTGAGCTATCTGTACTAGGAACTGTCATCTGCTGCAGTCAAAGCAGACATTTGTGTAGCTTCAGCCATTTTTTCCCCTAATACTTGGATTCTTAGTTCTATCCTTGTTGGTTAGAGTAAATCAGAAGACCATATGATGTAGACACGGCATTTTATTTGCCACTATTAGTTGTTTATATGTATGCATTGTTGAGATTGCTATTCTATTACATTTTAAAATTTAACTAATGTATCTAAACCAAAATATAACTACTATGCTTTGCTTTAGATTAAAAATAAATAGCTTGCTTCTGCTTAATACTTTGCTAGCTTAATTCCATTAACTGCAACCAACTCATTTCTATTTTAGAAAGCTGAAAAACCAAAATCATTCATGCAGTTCCACCAAAATAAAAAAATATTTTAATGGGACAACTCACAATGCATCTGCATTACTACTCCATCTAAGCAAATATATTTAATAGGCTAGAACTACTGGACTGCTACGAAGCTGAATGAGTTCCATGCTTACTGTGCTCCTGCAGTGTATTTTGTGCAGCAAATGACTGCATTACAGAGTAGCAACCTTTCTGTTTTCTTTCAATTGATCAGAGCAGGGACCCCTTCTGTTGGCAATCTACATTACTAATTCAGCATTAGTTTTCTCAAGCAATGTCTGAAACATCTGTTTCCATGTACCTTAGCAAACATAATAGCACCTTTCTTTGGTTAAAAAATAAACAAAGTAATGTAAGCTATGCAGTGTAAATTATATAATGCTACTGAGCCATTTTACATTAAGGTAAAATTGAATTTAATACAAGATTTGAGTTCTGGTTTTGGCATATTACCACACTTTGGAAACAGGAAATAAAAGCTGATGGAAAACAGCTTGCTCCATACCCTGGAATGATGTCAAATTTGCAGAGCTAACAAACTCAAAGACATCTCCATAGTCAAAAGTGTTACTAAATTATGACCTTTGTGGGTTGCTTAACCCCATTAACAGCATTCTGGTACTTTCTATCTTGTGTGGTCAATGAAAGGGCCAGTCTGACATCATAACCAGAAGCCTTACAGACATAATGACAAAAGTATTTATGGTTTCAAAACTTTCTGACAGTTTTAGTTATGTGTGTATTTTTTCTTGCAAACAGACAGAACAGCAAGCACTGATTTTACTCTTGAGGTTCCCCTGAGTCAAGGAGGCATATGTGGGTTCAACAGGAACATATTCAACACACAAGATAATGGGAAAAAAACAACTGTCACAAAGGAAACCTGAAGAATTGCTGGTTTGCAAGCAAATGATGGGACTGCTATGAAGTGATTAAAAAAACCCCGAACTGTAGAAATCTGTAGATACTTTTGTACTGCACAAAAAACCCAGAAACCATATGAAGGGTAGAAGAATTGAGTTTCAGCTTTCTCCAGTTAAAGATTGGAAACAAGTTTTCATAGTTTATCCCCTTGCTTTCACTCACTGTGCACTCAAGATGTTTCAGCACATGCTTGTGCATGGTGCAGAGAGGAGGCAGTAACAGCCCCACTGCTCTGTTTTAGATGCAGGGTATTATATGCTAAGTCAGTGCAGTGCAGCACCCAAAGTGAGGGATCCATCTCACGAACTGCCTTTGAAAGGAGGGAGTGCTCAAGGAATGGGAGGTGCTCAAACTACAAACCAGCTCTGCAGTCAAGAATGTCATTGCCACTGCATGATTTCTGTATAGCTCCTATGTTCATCATATATTTCTGCAGCCATCAGCCTATATTAGGTTTTATGAGATGCAACAAATACATGGGCTACATGTGAACCGAGTGTTTGTTGAAATGATTTGTATGTTATATGCTAATGTCATGTAACATGTAACACATGTAACATATAACACATAGCTGTAAACACATGGCGTTTCTATTGCTGTTTATGTGGTCAAGGCAATGTATCCTTTTTTACTGGCCACTTCTGATCCTGCTAAGGCCACACATCTACAGTCTCCCCTCATGGCCCTCTGCAATTTTGTGATTCTGAACTCATAAACGAGCAATCATTTTTACCAGCAGTAAGAGGATTCTGCTAATTCTGAGTAAACTGCTTTCAACTTATTAATACTTTGCTAATAATATGTGAGAAATGGCTTGTTACTAGGAAATTAACAATTTCTCTTTACAGTGGCATAATTAGCATCTGTTCTTGCAGATACAACTTTATTTAACTTCATAAACTATTTTATATGTACAGATAGCTGTCAAAATTTCTTACAATGAATAGAAAAAGTCACATCACTGTGGTAAAGAAACTTCCAAAACACAGACCTAGTAAAAAAGAAACAACTCTCACTTATTTCCTGATTAGTTTTGAACTAATTTTCAACAAAATTTGAATTAACAATGTTAGTCCAATATTATTTTTGAAAGTTCTCATTATGTGGACATTCATGAGGCCACCATGTTTCAATCTTGTGTCCAGGCATGGCTATACATGACAGTAGCCTTGAGACCTGACAGTGCTCAAACCCTGGTACCTTGTGACCTAGAGGCAGTAGAGTTGTACAGTTAATAGAGTAATTTGCAATAACAGCCAATAATTATTGCTGCTAGTAAGCAAGCAAGCATGCACATTGGAGCTAGTTTCTGTATCTCTGCCTTCTTTTGCAACTGAGGTGATGTACACACACACACAGCCCCTAACCCCCGCACCCTCATAGGCTGCACACTGCCTTGATAAGCCTCTCTGGCACATCTCCTAGGCAAAGACTACCTTTGCCTCAGATGACACCTATGGTTCAGCAGCCATCCTAAAATCCCAGCACCAGTGCATACTCCCACACTCATGGTGTCTTAACAGATTCATCCTAAAGCTTCATAATTCTGACAATGGCGTGCAGCTCACCACTTAGAAAAGAAGCAGCGGAAGCATGTGATTCTGAAATGCAGCATTTGAAGCAAGTGACATAGAGACTTTGCAGAAGTCCTTGATACAGTTATACTTCACTCTGAACAGAGCAAGAGAGGTAAAACCAAAAGTAAAAATACTAAACCACTCCTCCATTACTATTTCTGTGATTTCCTAGTAACTCTTAGCTTAATCTTTGGGGTTTGGTCTGAGTCATTTAAGCTGTCTCTCACACAAGGCTTTTCTCAAAATGGTCAAATAGAACCTTTTGCTTTTACTACTTCCAACTTCTGCATCAGGAGACCACCTGTTCACCCCCATAAGCTCATCAAAATCCATCCACTAATTTGCTGTTTTGTTATCATTCCACTTACCAGAATGAGTTTTCTTGGTCAGTTCCCATTCAGAAACACGCCAACTGTAATCCTACGATTACATCTCAATTGTTGTACTGAAGCAATGCTAAGACCAAGGCTAAAGGTCAGAGTTGCTTTCTGCTTGCACTGTTTCCCTATGGAGCAGCCTGGAAGCTGGCTGTGTGATGACCCAACTGGGAAATCCGCAGAAAGAATTGCTAAAAATGAGTTAAATCTGGATCACATTAGGAAGTGTGTTGACTTCCTGTGTGGATGGGTCACAGGCATATTTACCTGCCCCAGCCATCCATATCTGTCCTTTGGATCTTCCACACAGGTGATGCTGGGCAGAGGTAAGGTCCTACATTCTCTCCCAGAGGATGTCTATGGATTTGCAAGAAGCCTGAATTCAGTTCGATAGTCTGGGTGAGCACTAGCATCCACCTAGAGTTTCACACAGACACTTCATAACTTGTAAAAGCATTTTGTGTAGACACAGAATAAGCATGAATTAAAACATAATATTGGTAATTGTAAGGGTTTATGCATAAAAAGAAGGAATTATCTCAGAATAATAAGCTGTAATGTATAATCCCAAATGATCAGAGTTGAACTTAAGAAATCCAGCTGAACTGGGCTTTGTGTATACAAGTTTCCCCAGTCATATCTCAAAATTTATTTCTGCAGGTTTTTTATTCTCATTTATTTCCTCCAGTGTTTAGCTTGTTTTGAGATCTAAAAAAGGTCCTACATGTTATTTCTCAGTTGTATAAAGCGAGGGGGGGCGGGGAAATCTTGAGAATTCCTAGAAGCAATGAAATGGTTTTTGCTATTAAATGGTTAACTAAAAGCAGCAGCAACAGCATCTGCTGCCTCTGGCACACCCTTTGAGCAATACCTTATTGTGAAAAGCTTCAGATTTGCAAAGAATGGCAAAGTCTAAGAATTAGTATTTCTGCAGAAGCAGTGGTTTGAAAGCCACTGAATGAAGCCTGTTAGCCACCCTGACTTCTTTTTAAAAGCAAAGATTTCACCTTTTTTTTTTTCTAATGAGGTGCCGGCAAGTTTCCAGTCGTTTAATATTCTATATTCTAACACTACAATAAATGTTCAGGATGTTAATTTGTTTTTTGAAAATATAGGAATATAAAGATATAAATAATCCAGCCAAAAGCTAGGAGTTATAAAATTATAGACTATGAAATCTAGTAGTATTAGGATTTGGGAGTTTTCTGGGTTTTTTAATCCTATGATTGGTCAAGAAGAAAAATTAGAGAAATGTGCTTCTTTAAAATAAACAAGAATATATTATGTGCAAAGACTCTGAATGTTTAGCAGCCAAGAACATTTAAAAATTAATGAACTTGATGCTATTAACTGTACTGAGAAAACAGATAAAATGTATATTGCAGGTGACAACAAAGTTAAAAGATAGTAGAACTAAGGGAATATCACGATATACCATGTGATATTTAAAAACCGAAAACCATTAATCAGGAATTTCTGAAATATAGCTATATATTTAGAAATAGTATAAATGGTAACAAATGGAGCAGACCATCTTGAATGCCATTACGTGGCACATGCGGGACAACCAGGGGATCAGGCTCAGCCAGCATGGGTTTAGGAAAGGGACGTCCTGCCTCACTAACCTGGTCTCCTTCTATGATAAGGTGACCCACTTAGTGGATGAGGGGAAGGCTGTGAGCATTGTCTACTTGGACTTTAGTAAGGCCTTTGACACTGTCTCCCACAGCATTCTCCTGGAGAAGCTGGCTGCTCACGGCTTGGACAAGTGCACTCTGCACTGGGTTAAAAACGGGCTGGACGGCCGAGCCCAGAGAGTGGTGGTGAATGGAGTCAAATCCAGGTGGCGGCCAGTCACGAGTGATGTTCCCCAGGGCTCAGTGTTGGGGCCGGTCCTGTTCAGTATCTTCATTGATGATCTGGATGAGGGGATTGAGTGCACCCTCAGTAAATTTGCAGATGACACCAAGCTGAGTGGAAGTGTTGATCTGCTGGAGGGCAGGAAGGCCCTACAAAGGGACCTGGACAGGCTGGATTGATGGGCCGGGGCCAACGGTATGAGATTCAACAAGGCCAAGTGGCGGGTCCTGCACTTGGGTCACAACAACCCCATGCAACGCTACAGGCTTGGGGAGGAGTGGCTGGAGAGCTGCTTGGAGGAAAAGGACCTGGGGGTGTTGGTTGACAGCCGCCTGAACATGAGCCAGGAATGTGCCCAGGTGGCCAAGAAGGCAAATGGCATCCTGGCTTTTATCAGGAATAGTGTGGCCAGCAGGAGCAGGGAGGTGATAGTGCCCCTGTACTTGGCACCAGTTAGGCTGCACCTTGAGTACTGTGTTCAGTTCTGGGCCCCTCACTACAAGAAGGACATCAAGGTGCTGGATCATGTTCAAAGGGCAACGAAGTTGGTGAAGGGTCTGGACAACAAGTCTTATGAGGAGCAGCTGAGGGAGCTGGGGTTGTTTAGTCTGGAGAAGAGGAGGCTGAGGGGAGACCTTATCACTCTCTACACCTACCTGAAAGGAGGTTGTACTGGGGTGGGGGTTGGACTCTTCTCCCTAGTAACAAATGATAGGACAAGAGGAAATGGCCTCAAGCTGCGCCAGGGGAAGTTTAGGTTGGATATTAGGAAAAACTTCTTCACCGAAAGGGTTGTCAGGCATTGGAACAGGCTGCCCAGGGAGGTGGTGGAGTCTCCATCCCTGGAGGTATTTAGAAGAAGGGTAGACGTGGTGCTTGAGGATATGGTTTAGTGGTGGACTTGGCAGTGATGGGTTAGCAGTTGGACTTGATGATCTTAAGGGTCTTTTCCAACCTTAATGATTCTGTGATTCTATTCTATGAAATCTTGCAGCAACACACTCAGTTATTCAAATTCTGAGCCAATTCTGGTACTTTCCTGAAGGCCAGATTATCTACTAAATAGCAAGCAACATTTACTTTATAAAATATACTGAGCTATGTGGTTAAAAATATAATTGTAGTGCACAATTAGTGATTATTTTGCAAAGAAACCATTCTCAAATATAGGTACAGAAATATAAAAAGGAAGGAGGCTTGAGATCCACAGTTCCTACAAATAACATTCAGTGAACTTCAAATGTGCAGTTAAACTATGTTATTGAAGCTAATGAAGTAATAAAATATTTAATAATTTTAAAGGTTTCTATCTTGCCTTCTATCTTGAATTGAAACTGATAGATTACAAGGTCTGTATCATGTCAACTTGTTCATGTGGATCCACCTGTAAGAGGAAAAGCAATATGGTATAGTGAAGACCACAGCAAATACTGACAGATCTGACTAATGGCAAACCTCATCTCTTTCAGTCTCAGTTTTTCTGATGGGGAAATAACAGTTTGCCCATTTTAAAGGATTTGTGATTGGTAATTAAAATACTTTCAGCTATTCTTCACATTCAAAAACACACATTTTTCTTTTTAATGACTGAAAGTACTCTTGCATTTGTGATTGGAATTGCTTCTTGCTGTTCTAAGTTGTCATTTTTAACATTGTAATAGAGGTTAAAGTGTTTTAGAATGCTTTTTCTAAATAGTAGTTTTTAGTTTATAGTAGTGGGTTACAATGTATTCTGGTGTTTTGGCATTGGGTGTCCAGGGCACTATTTGAAATAGTTTGAAGATAAATTATAAGATTAGTCATTGCTTTACTCTGCTAATAGCAGACCTAGTGTGAAAGCTAGTTCTAGCCCTACTAGATGAGACAAAGCTTCAGCCTCTCAAAATCCCAGAGTCAGGTATCGATTTACAATAAACCCAGCTGAGAAACAATGCAGAGAGGCATTCCTCAGCATGTCACTCTTCTTGTCTGATCAATGCATCTGAAGACAGGGCACCATTTCCTACTAGACTGAGAAAGCTGAATAATGTTTTTGCAGGTGTCATATATACACATATATACAACCTAGAGGCATTTGTATAAAGAACTTTAGAGTCAGAAGCTAAAAAGTAGGAAATTTCATTTTTTAAAACCATTTGTGTTTGAGAGGGGCACAACAGTAGAAATAATTGCACTACGTAAAGATAAGAATATGCAGCTATGGAAATAAAATCTTTAGTATGTGAACAATGAACAGTCAGAGAAGAGATCAATGCAATGTGTAGGTCATGGCTCTAAGGAATCGAAGGACATCTAAGCCTGAGGGAAACATGCACATTTAAGAAGCTTCAAAATGATCATGTTACATTGATTATGAGGTAAGGACAAATTAGGGACTTCATATTTCTAAGTGGAAATGACATCAAACAAATCTTAATTTTTTTTTGAGGAAAAAGCCTATGAAAAGTATAGATACAAAAAATTGACAGGGCTTAGTAATTTTATATAGGAGTTGGCTTGTTACACCTGTTTACCCAGTCTTCCATATTCATTACCCTTAAAATTCTTGGTTTTCTCTATGATTTAAAATTGCATTCAGGATGTATGTTTGTAATATAACAGGTAAACTCGAGCCTATTGAAGCTGTTCTCAAAACATGCTATTGAATTCATTCATGCAGGTAAGTTTTATTACCTAATTGATATATTTGATTTATATCTTGAAGAAGAATTCTGATTTGTGCCAGGTAAAAATGTAATTTCAGCTGAAACTCTTTTGTCTTACCTTAAATTAGAGGCACATTAACCTGGAGAAATACTTCCCTTTAGTTTTCTTTTACATATTGAAATTCTACCATCTGACTTTCATATGTGTTAAAATATGCAGATTATTTTTCTGAACTTATTTTGATATTTCAGGGCTGTGGGACTAATGCATAAAAAAAGAAATATAAGTGTGAGATATTTGTATTAATAAATTAATAAAAGTGCAATTACAAATCAGGTAAACTTACATGTATCATACATCACTCCATAATTACGTATTTAAAATTTTGTAGAATGTTTATAAATGCATTATGATGGAGGTCCTCTTTTGTCACTTACAATTTGCCAATTGTTTCTCATACTTTAAGTTGTGAGACAGTAAAATGCTTTTTACATTATGATATGTAATGTAATACAACATAGGTCATTGGAAATAATTCCTAAAAAACAGTGATTCTTAAAACTGGAGAAGTTGAGGATGGGGACAGGGATTTAGCCTGGGAAAAGTAATAAAAAAACCAAAAGATATGAAAATTTGATCAAACTTTTTGCTGTCCCTTCATCTCTTCTTACTTTTCCTGCTCAAACTGTTTTTCCTCCATTAAATCTTTTCACCTTTCTGGCAAGCCCATGGGGGAATTGAACTTAACATTGTTGCTAAATAAATGGGGCCTAGGAAGTGAGATCCAAGTGTGCTCCCTCCCTCCATGTCCACTCCAGTCTTCCCAGGCAGCTGGGCTTGCTGGAAGCTGAGTGCTATGTGGGGAATGTTTTGGGCTTGATAGGATTGGGGCTGGGTTTTCAGGTATGTGGTTGTGAAGTTAGGCTTTCTGCTGGGCTGGGTGATGGGGGAGTTCTTTGGTGAGCTACAGGTTGACTGCAGAAGCTTGGAGCAGGCCAGCAA
Source organism: Phalacrocorax aristotelis (assembly GCF_949628215.1). NCBI lineage: Eukaryota > Metazoa > Chordata > Aves > Suliformes > Phalacrocoracidae > Phalacrocorax > Phalacrocorax aristotelis. Next base: position 21,630,045 of record NC_134280.1, read on the forward strand.
GAGGGGAGAGGTGAATGTATCCAAAATATTCCAAAACCAAAAAAAGGGCAAGAAGACTGTTACCACTGTAAAAGACAGTTAAAGACAGATGAGAGTGTAGAACAAGAGGCTTTTTTTCAGTGAGAACACATTGATCTGATACATAACAGATGGCCAAAGCATAAGACTGTGAATATGCACCTTACACAGCCTGTCGCCTTAGTAACTATGACACCTAAGAAGAAGGAAGAACCTCAGTGAAAATGTGAGGTATATTACAGTATCAAATCTTAAGGTGCCTGTTTTGAAATATGAGCACAGATACTGATCAGCAGCAATATGAAATTCTAGGATTCTGTTTAATTTTACTACCTATTTTTCTCAGGCTATCTCTGTACTATATTTGACAGTGTGCAGCCAAAACTTCATTCTGTCACAAGCTGCTCCTGAGGCAATATGAACCTGTCCGTATTGCCTTTTATAGGAACTCCTTCTGGATTTGTATTTGTATTTGGAGATATCTCTCTTGAGTTACTTTTGTTCTTGTACCCTAAACAGCAGGCAGCCAAGATGTGTTCACACTGCAGGTAAATGGGTTTACACACCTTCGAAGATTACCTTTTCAGAATAGCATGAGATCTGTCCAAACCACATGAGCCCTGCTGAAAGCAGACAGAATGGATGGCTGTAGCTATTTTGGTCTCCAAGCTCTCTTCAGAAACATCCTGTTTATCCTGTATGCAGTCCAGTTGACCCAAGTTTTAATTCTTTCAGACTTCTTTCCACTGCTGTTGCTGGTGTAAGTGTTTTCAACAGTGATGGAATGATTCATGCCAGACTATGAGTGCTTAACACAGCAGCTTGGCATATGTAAGGCTAGCAACCAAGCCTAAGGGCTGCTGAGGTTAGTGGGATCTGTGCTACTAGCAGTCACAATAAATCTGACTCTTATACATGTCAAATGTCCTCATCTAAGTTTTGGAATCAAACTATGACTAAATCTTACTGTACTTTCCGCCCTCCCCATACATATCTAAGATATATCCTTTCTTAGCCATCCACAAGTTTATTACTGTCAGTCTCCGTTTTCCTTCATGCTTACAAAGAAACAAGAAAGTTTCTTCTGCCTTATCAAACAAAACCTGCCCATATCCAGGGTGATTTTCTAAATAGTTGCTTAGGCTATGTTATCCTGCTGTATAAATTATCAGAAAATAAATGATTTGTTTCCTCTCAGAGGGTCTTTGCAGCCTTCCTTCATTATCTGAAATTCCATTTTTTAGATGTTAACTCCATTGTTGAAATTTTCAACTTACATCAACATCGTGCTTTCGAAGAAGATTCCCAGTCATATTTAGGAGATGCAAATATCTGCAATGCTCCCTCATTATCCTCCTTTTAGCCTCTTCTTTTTCAAGATACCTCCCAAAACTCCTCAGTGATTAGGCTGCTGAGCTACCAAAACTACTCCTTCACCTTAAAGGTCTTCTTTCTCTCTGTGCCACCTGACCATTTTTCCTTATATATAGATTGTATGCTGCTTGGGGCAGTGATTCCCTTTCTGTATTTGAATAGCACATACAGATTGGGGTCCTAGATTCTATATATGAACACCTGCCTATTATAGGCACAAAAAAATATCCATAGGTATGCAAGGCAACATATGTCGGACACAAACCAAAACAGAACAATTCATGGGTAAGAACCTGGAATTTAAGAGGTGTTAAAGTTTAAAATTGTGTACTTTAGAGGAATAATATGAAGGAATGCATTCAGAAGTAGACCCCAACAGAGCCAGAAAGCAGGAGGTTTTTAAGAACAAAGTTTCTGAAACTTCCAGAAGTAAAAATACTCCCTACAACTCTGCAATACAGTATTTTAACTGAGATAACACAACAATGTCTCAAAAATAAAAATAATTTTAAAAAATCCTTCTTGTTTTAATCCCCCAAGACAGTCAATAGTTACTGCTTCAGGAAAGCTGCCTGAATTAGAAGCACTACACAGAGAAAAACAGACCTCCAGACCTCTAAAGAGAAGGCAATATTGCTTACTGCGTGGGCTTAAGAATAATGGTAATTACAGTTTCACTACCCACAGCCATTATTTAGCCATCTTCACAATATTTTCTTACTTAAAAGAGAACAAATAGCTCATATTTCATATCTGGAATTTATCTGAACAGACAGCTAAAGGCATAAGCCATCCTTTTCCAAAGTGCTAAGCAATCAAGAATTCATCCAAAAGTCAATATGAAATTCTTGTCACTCTGTTTTGAGACATGGTATCTTTTGCATAAGCACCTAAATATAGACTTAAATACCTAAGCTTAGACCTATCTTATGAAATTTCAGCTTTATACCATAGTCAATCTTACTTTAATCACAGGAGAGAAAAAAAAACAAATGCCAAAACCAACCAGTTTCCTGCATTTCAGTATCCTACAAAGCATAAAACCCTGAGAAATAAATGTCACTGCTGAGACACCCATAGAAATATTATGTGCAAAGAGGTCAAAGAAAAAGGGAGAGAAAATTTTGAATAAAACACTGTTATTACTATCAGACAGTTAAATAGTACTTAACATACTGAAGACAGATCTGTTCTGGAACAGAGATATAGCTTTTAAAAATAAAATTGAATGTTTGCTACTTCCCTGCATTTTAAAAAATTAATTGATTTGTATTTCCCCAGCTTTTTAAATTTTTATTTCTCCCCAAGAAACTCGATGCTAGCTATCGTCTAAGAATTAGGATTGTAGACACAAGAGAGGGGGTACTGTATTAGCTACTTTGCTTTCTTTTGTTAGCATGTCTCATCATTTATCATTCTCCACTCTTCAGCAGTATGCATTTTTGTTTCTCCCAGCAAAGCCATTAATTATTATTTAGTGCTGGTTCAGGATTAATCTCAGCTTAGACTTCACAGATGTACAGAAGCCTGTCTTGAGGGGAAAGCAAAGGGCAAGTCTGAGGTCAATGCCCACAAGTGACAGATTCACAGCTAGCCTGCGCAGCAGCTAGGCAGCATGTAACCTAGAGTCAAAACTACCAGACATGCTGTCTAAAAGGTACGAGAATTTCTTTTACCAGGCTGCAGCCCTTGAACTCTCATAAACTGTAAGAATCCTTGGGATTGGCATTACATATAACGGTTATTGATTAAAAAAGGGAAAAAAGCCAACATAATGTGTATGCCCTTCTGAGCCTTTGCTCATTTTCAACTCATTGTAGTGATAACCTAAGCAAATGTGGTTATTAGCAAGCCAAAGGAGACAATGGTTATTTCTAGGTTGGATTGAAGTTTGTCTGTGAAACAAAACAGTAGCACCATTGTTACTAGTGTTGAAACAAAATATTTTAAACAAATAATTCCAAAATAAAAACCTAAAAATATTATTTGAAAAAAAGTAATCATCAATTGGAATTCTACCTGAACAGTACTCAAAGTCATGAAGAATTTTTTTCTAATCCCATTGCACATGTATATCAATGAAGTTGCAAACTTCTGTCTACTATATGTCCTACTCATGAAATATGACAATGGCTTCATTTTAGAGCAGGTACAGTCCTCATACCTGGTAATGCAAGGCTGTGTCTACATAAGCATTTATGAATTTTCTACTAAGAGAAATATTTTATAATTTTATATATTTTTATATATCATATATATTACCATTTATGTCTCTCTCTATATTTCTATTTATATTCTCATTTACTGTATTTTGGTGCATAGTTGCTCCTTATTACAGATAAATACACTACTGATATCCTCCACCCTGCACTCCTAGGATGTGGCTTCGTATTACAGGATCACAGACTGCCTCTGGAGGTCAGCTTTTGTATTAGAATAAAGATATTTTGCAAAATTTTCTCACAGATTTCTAGGCCAGGTGGGTGTAAATTCTACTCCTATAAAATGTTACAGGCAGTTTTTTATTTGCCTGTCAAAAAGCAGTCAACAAAACAGACAGAAACATCCTGAAATAACATCTTGCAAGCCTTCCTTATGTAGGTGTCTCTGTAAATGCAGTTTTAAAAAGCTCCCCGGTCCCAGAAAACAGTGCTATGTAGTAAAGTATACTATTTTGCAGAAGATTTTAAGTATATTTGTTATATCTTTCTTTTCTCAGACCCTATATATGTCTTACCTATCATTTATTAAACAAAATCAGTTTGCCATTAAATAGGAATGTATTTTTAATGATTCATGCACACTGGGGTTTTCATGTAAGTATTCAGAATTATTAAAAAGAAATAAAATGAGTTTTGGTTTGAATTAAGTTCAGTTTGGCATCTGATTTAGCAAGATACTTTCTAAATTGGTCTTGCATTTCTTGTAAGTATTGATTAATAATCTTCTACATTACAACTAATTTTTTAATTAGCATTAAAGTTAAACAATCTATCTGAACATGTGTCCCTCCATAACATTGACTTTCATGGAAGAAAAAGAAGCTATAGATATATTTCAAATTTACTATTTTCCAACTATGAAGTGTTCCTAAAGGACACTCAAGACAATATAGTGCTGTTGCTTTTGCAATTGTTAATTCAGAAGTTAAAATATTTTATATTTACTCAATTAACATGTCATTCCAGTTTGTGAATTTATTTATTCTAAAGCATTACTCTCAAAAAAAAATCTGCACAGTAAAATGTTATTACCTCTAAGTAAATAAATACATTTTTAATTATATATATATTTATAGTAATAATACTTATTTTGTTTGGTCTGTAGCTTAGAAGCCAATGCATTAATAAGTGGTAAGAAATATCCCTGGATCCAGGGACACAATCACCTCTCTTGTTAAAAAGAGCTGACCCTGGTACAATTTTCACTTCTTGTAGTTAGTAATTTCTGAAGGAGTTTGGGAACATGGCTCAAGAGTTAGCTCACATCAAAAGGCATACCCATTGAGAGGGTGCATACAGCCACCAGGTTTTTAAGGACAAGATTCTTTGCAGACACAGGGTATCTCAATGCCAGTTACTTTTGGCATAGATGGAGCCAAAATGACTAAGACAAATTTTACTGTAATACATAGAGAGATTTGCACTCTGAAGGAAACACCATTAAAGAGTAAGTAGAAAATGGAGTCCAGGGAGGAATGAGAGGATGGAAGCATTGCAGGCAAACACATCTGGAACACAGTCAAGTCATTGGTTTAAAATGCACTTAAATAACCAAGCATTTGAAAGCTTCCTTCAGATACGTTACTTCAGTTAAAAAGTACTGTAGTTACTGCTTAGTTTTGTCATCTTTGACCAATACTACTAATAAATAAAGCCTGTTTGAATCTCACAAGCCTCGACTTCTATTCCTAAATTTTTCTTTCTGACCTTGACAGGATTTGGGTTTTTGTTTAGTTTGCTTTTGTTTTACCAGGAGGATGATCTTCAGTGTTTTGAATTGTATTATGAAGTAATTTTAAAAAGCCAATGCTGGAAGCATATTAGAGGATCTGTTTAAGGAGAAGGAGAAATATGAAAAAGATTGATCTGCAATGTTTACAAGGTACTGAAATAAATTATCAAGTTAGACGGCATGAGATGGTATAAAGTTTGAAACAAACTGAGCTGGAAGTTTCTGAGATGAAAAATAGAGGGGTTATGTCCTTTTTTATCTCAGACACTCGTGAAAAAAGAGGAAATTAATAAAAAGGAACATGCAAATACTTTAAAATAGAGCACTGGAAAAATGGTGAGAGATGCACTGGATACTGCTGAGGCAGAAAGTGATGGAAACTCATGTTCAGAAAAAGCAACGTATTGAGAATTTCCCAGCACAAAGAGGAAGGAGAGAGCCTCTGGGGCTGATAAATGCAAACAAGCAGAATGGCGGCTGAGTCAGAAATGTAGTTTTTCAATTGATATTTATTATGCCAGGGAAAGGTGCTGTCCAGAATTTTGGTAATAAGTGCAAAATAAAATAAATTATTTTTGTCAGAGCTAAATAGCATGTTAGAAGTATGTGAAAGGGGGCCTGGAACCACACACGCTGGTGAAAATAGAAGAGACAGAATTGATGACACAATAATCAGTAAAAGACAGGAAGCCTGAAAACACTGAACACCTGTGTATTCAGTAAGACATAACAGTGATTCTTTAAATAAATGTTACTGATATTAAATAAAAAAAGATCAGTAAATTTTGCAGAAATTGGACTAACCCCACTATAGAAAGGGTGATGATTTCTGACTTTACATTTGTAATTTAACTAATTACTTCACCCATACCAAACTTTCAGTTGTTTCTGTCCAACTTTTATATGTTTTCATGGATAGGAATCTACAAAGAATAAACCTACAACCAGAAAAATTGAAGTAACATGTGCCAGAACTACTGAGCGTTGGGAGAAACATTTGGAGAACTTGCATGATACTCCCTATCTCCCTACAATATTAGGTTCAATCAGAAACATCAGCTGTAGCTTTTAATGTTAAAATTTACTTAAGGGTACCTTTTTTTTTTCCACTTTAGAATATTACAGCTTTATGATTTTTTCATTTTTGAGCAATATGATCTCTTAAGTGGTCTAAGACATCATGCTTAAAGAAGCCTAATGGTATTCCTTATCTAGTATGTCTGATGGCATAACATTTTTTTTCTCAGTTTACAAGTGTGAATATACATTATTCAATTTTTAATTTAGTTTATTTTCTGCTGTATTTGTTTTGTCATCAACAGAAAGTCTACAGGTCATATACAGGTCTTTTACTCTTGTGGAATCCCACTGCCTCCTATATATATCAGCTGTCTTCGATGGAGAAAAGGAAGGTAGAATATGTTCCTGCTATTGGAAGAGAATCAACAAATCTCTTCATGATGTTTAGCACAAAAGACCCAAGATGCCTTCCCACAGGTGAGTTGGTACTGCAGTTCAGAAAATTAATAAAATTAAAGAAAAAACATTCATTCGGAAGAGTATCACAGTTCTAACCACACTCACACACACACAAATTAGAGCAAGCTTTCTGTCCTTTATGAAGGAAATTTGCAAAGAATTACCCATTTCTGATTACTGCCAGAATATTCCTCATAACCAAGAGCAGGAAAACCTTCACACTTCTTTAATCTCAGTTCTTCAATTTAAGGTAGTCAAAAACAATAGAGAAGTATCAGTAAAATACCATTTCAGGGACAAAATCCAAAGCTAAGCTTTGTAGGTTTCTTCCTTAAATATATCTGTTTCTGTCATTAATGTACAAAACTTACAGCAGAACTCACATGTTGGAAGGATGTGGTGTGACATGTATAGACGCAGTGACACCATCCTTAAAAATCAACCATCAGCTGGCCTTTAAAGTGCTTGGCATTGGGATAGTATGTTGAAGTGTCACATTAATTGACATTCGAAAGGTTTTCTAGTTCAAGATCATCTTCATTTTAAAAATGAAATAATCTGTCACTTATTTTAGCTTTCCAGCTATATATGTTGTTGACATTTACAACTTCTGAAACCTCAAAGCAAGTTTAGCTTATGACAATTTCAATGTTGATTTCAGTGATCAATAATAAAGTACCCTTGCAACAATACAAAGGATTCCATGATATATATTAATCTATATGATTTTTCCTCTAAGTCATTATGGTTAGACTTTTAAATTTTTTTAAAATTTACTGGTACAAGATACTATGTAAATTGCTGTTGTTTTCCTAGAGTTTCCCTAGAATTGTACTGATTATATTATGCCTTATGCAGTAAAAACTTGACATTCCTTGAGGCAGGCCAAAGCTCTTATTCCTCCCCCACCCCACCTCATCGATACTTTCTTTAAAATAATGAAAACTTTCTGTGACTACTTGGCAAACTGAGGAAAATCAGTTTAAGGCTGCCTGTCTCTAACTTGCTTTCTTGTGTCTAAATACTTCAGCAAATATTCAAGATCACACAAACCCGGCTCAACAGAATAAACTAACAGGGTGTCATCCTTGACAGCAATCATCCTGTTATTGTTTCACATTAGATTCTCAGAGTCATTTTTAGGACAGTCTTTTTTCCTTTGTACTTTATACGAACACATCGGTCAAGCCTGACAAACACACAGGAAAGTAGGTGCACTTCAAGAATGCAACACTAATATCAGCCAGTACGGCTCAGGAGTTTGACACCTTAGCTACAAAATAAGCATTTCTGGAATAAGTACAACTGAACAGGTTTTCAACAGGGACAGAAAACACCAATCTATTTTCAAATACTGCAGAATGAGCAACAACAAATTTTACAAAGTGGGGATGAAGGGTGGGTAGGTTGAACAGGCAGCCCAATCCCAGATAAATAGTTCAGCGGGAGTCTTTTAAGCACATACCTCAGACAAGCAGCAGAGAAGAAATCCATTTTAGAAAAGACGCTGAAAGAGCTTGATGTCCACCTGGCAAATTTCTTGTGCTGTTTGAAAAAGCAAGACGGTTCAGATTATGAACCGAGTTATATCTATGGCATTACAACCAGTCCTGATCAATATGTAAATGAAAGTAAGGGCTTCTAGCAGTGTACCTAATTAGAAAGACTCAGGGCAGGAAGAGAGAGAGAAAAAAAAAGGAGGGAGCCCTTTCTTCCTTCAGTAAACCTGAAATATTTGTGTGAAGCATTAGCCTTAAAGCAGAGCTCCTTTGTGGGGAGGAAAGCTGTACTCTCCTGCAATGCTAGGATTCTGACTACGCCGTTGCTTGCTTTAGCCCTTACTGTGTTTTCCATGTGAAGGAACAACATGATCTCTGTTCACTTCTAAACATTTCAGGGGAAAAATCTTGAATAATAATTTGAACAACACCAACCCCTGAACAAATTGGCAAACACGCAAAAAATATAAGGCCAGTGAAATTGATCTTGTAACAAAATGCTGTGCTGTCATAAAGACCTGGCTGTATCTTTTTAAACATTTTTAAAGACACCAAAATTGGATTTTCTCCTTAATCATATGCTTAACAACAACTAAAAAGCAAGAATTCAGAAATTATTAAAAAAAAAGAAGGGGGGACCCCACGTGGACAGCTAACATAAATGAACTAAGGTCTAGGATTTAACATCTTGCTCACTTACCTGATAAAACATGACTTTCAAATGTATTATGAGGAAAAAAAAACCAAACCAAACCAAAACCAAGAGATAGTAATGATGAAATGCTTGAAATACTCTCTGATAAACTTGTTCAGATTCCCAGTTCCAAGCGATTACCAAGTACGTATAAATTGCTGCATTCTCATTGGAAAGGGAGAGGGAAGACCTCTGCAGTATCCTCTCTGCTTCATTCTTGGCTTCCTGTTCTGAGGCTCACTCTATGGTACCTAATACAAATCAGCAAATAGCAGGGGAAGGGGGTAAAAAAAAAAAGAAGGGGCGGATGGGTGGAGGAGGAAGAGAGACAGAGAGGAGGGTGAAGAAAGAAAAAGAAAAGCGGGGGGTGGGGGGGGCGTGGGGGTAGGGAGGAGGTACTGAGCGATCACCTTAAAGGACAGCCCCATCTACCGGCAAAACAAAAAAAGAAATAAACCGGCTGTAAAAGATTGCTGTTGAAAAGATTTTCTGACTTAAACGAGTTTGAAAATCTACAGCCCTGTGTTCCTTCAGCAAGGAACAAAGGGCAGGGGTTGAGCCGAGAAGTAGGTTTCTTTATCTAGTGTTAAACGAGTAAAAGTTTTCATCAATTTTCATTTCTGTTAATTGTCTCTGAAATATGAGAAGGAAATAGTTTGGGAAAGGGTAGTCCATTATGAAAACACCAGAAACCTTTCCAGGTCAGCCCCTGGCATGCCACAACTAAATGCTACCTGACCTCTGTTCCTGTGCCAAAGTCATATGAGATGTCCATCTAGTACAGACTGCACTGCCAATCACAAAGCCTGGTATTCGACTGCCACAGATCTATACATTCCCATGTATTCAGATGACAGCTGTGCAGCCAAATCTGGAACTTTGACAAAAAATGCTCCTTTTTAAAATTCAGACTGCTAAGTAACAGCAACTGCTAATACAACAAACTCCAGCTGCATTGGATCAGCCTCAATTTAAGCTAAATGAAACAACATTATATATTTTTCATTTTGCTTTCTTAACAAAAAAAAAAAGTGGAATTGGAATGGTCATCAGCAAACACTTGAAAATCCTGGTTTCAGGTATGCTGGCGAGGGGTGGGTACAGTATGGTAAGAAAGGAAACAGGCAGTGACTAGGAAGGTGAGACGTGCACAGAAGAGCCAAAAATAGTATCGCATTTCTGTCATTGTGTGATACTACTTTGGCATGTAAAGATAGAAGAAAATAAACCTAATTAATACTTATATGCAATAAGGCTGTCACCTATGATATAACGGACACTTAACACTTTAAACTGTGATTCAGTGACCCCAGACAGCTTTAATGAATTTGATCCCCTAGCATGTTGTTCTGATATGTTCCTTTTTAATATTTTTACATCATGAGGTTTTGGTTGCTTAAATTTACTTGAATCCAAGATATGTAAAGCTGAATTCCTCCACCTTCCAGCGTTGGCCTGACAGGCTTGGCCTTTCACGACAAGCACTTGGAATCTCTCAGTATAACACCCAATTTTCAAGCATTTATCAATACAGAATGTTATGAACAATTGTTCTAACAATGAAATGTAATCCCATAATTTTTAAAGTATTTTCCCTGCAAATATCACAGTGATTAAAAGAACATAGCAAGCAACCTTATGACACTAAATCTTTAGTTAAAACAACCATAATATATTCAAATACTAATACTCAAATGCTAACATACAAAGGGCAAGATCCAGCTGGATACGACCCTGCAACCTGTCTCCTCTGAATGTGCCTGAGCACTAATTTAGAAAGACTTCACGTGCGTTCGTGTTTCACTGCTGCCATGACCACCAGTTTCAATTTAGCTTTTCTGCCAGCGCTACTGCTCAGGCAGGTCCCCACTACCCAAATGCAGTTCAATTCTATGACCTCAAGGTAGAAAGATCTAGAAACCATTATCTTATTATTATCAGCTGGTAACACACTCTTCAACTGTTTGATTCTTTTTTAGGTATAATTGTAAAAACTGAGTTATCTTTTTTCATACATTTGCAAAGTTCTTTGGGGTCATGAAGAGCATTTGCAGGTGACAAATTACTTTGTAGTGCTAGTAACACCCCTGACTCAGGATCATCCTTGAAATTTTAAATACTAAATAGATCTTCAGATACCATTGCTAATGCCAATTGATCATTCCTAGAAATGTTTCTGTTCATGGAGGATGTTTCTGGCAATGATTATTTGCCTGGTGTTTATAAATACAGATTTATCAGTAGGTTAAAAGGCAGAATATTTACTCCTCTGTTTGAAGTTTTAATATGAGTTCCTCCAGTCTGGGCATGTTTGACATTTTACAGGCGTAGCTCCTTTAAAATGTTGCATTTTGAAATGAAATAAACATCATCAAAGAAAAAATAAACTAGGAATCTGGAAAGTTTAAACAATAAACACAAGCTAGTAAAAATCTTTGAGATACCTCAGGCGCCTGCAGTTTTAGTCCTGAACACAACACTGAACATGCGAAATTTTCCCCCTGCTTGAACATAATTTTAATGTATTATGAAAGCATACAGTTTTGAACAGTCCTAAAATGTCCTTCTTTAAGCATCAGTAGAGGTTCAGCATAGGATGCTTAATATGACCACTGACTTTAAGTAATCTCCAAGTGTTGTTAACAGAACACTGAAAACTTTTCTTAAAGCAGTATTTCTTATGGCCCAGATTTCACTGGTCACCTGGTATGACCAGGTGCTCAAGTTCAGCTCCACCAGCTTACAGTATAAGGAAAATTGATAGGGTTTGTGGTTATCTTAACAAGCTCCTTTGGTGGCTCCTTGAACCAGACTGTCATTTGATATGGGGGTTGAGAGAGAAGACTTTATCAACACAAAGCAACTTCTTTCCAACTGTTAAATCCATTCAATTCTCATATTTTTAATGTTCTATACTTATATATTGCAGCATAATTGCAGAAAACATAAAAAGGTATAGATTTCTCAATCACAGCTGCTCCAACTCTCCCCAAAATATCCTACTTGCCTTTTTCACTCTAAACACATAGGACACTGCTAACAGCTAGTAGAATAATTCTCAAAAACAAGCAAGTCTAGGATACTCATTGCATTTACTTTGGAGGTATTTGACCACTTCTTCCTGAAGGTATGGTGACAACTTCTCCCATCCTGAGCGCCTGAGGAGCAATCATCTTAGCTGGCATGCGCTGAAGCAACCATGAAACAGGCCCAGAGGAGGGCACGTCCATGCCCTGCACAGCATAGACACAGTTGCTGGGCAAACTTCCATTGTAGCCTTGAGTTTGCAATCTTGCAGATTTCAGATTCTGCAGACCTGGTAACTTTGCATTAATGGACATTTGTGATTTACTCGCCCTCATACAAATTTTGACCAGTCCTACTCTTGGCTTTGCCTCAGGAATACTGTGCAAATGTTTAAGACCACTGCTCAGGAACAGCCCAATATGTTTTTGGCTCAGGTGCCACAAACTGCCCACCCTTAGTAATCACCAGGCACTGGGAGATTCTGGTTTTCTTCAGCACATGAAAGGATTCATCTGGCAGTCCTTCTCTGATGATCCCCTGCAGCACAGTTCCTTTTCTGAAAGGGACCTATAATAAACTCCAGCTGAAGAAAAAGAGAATGTAATTCTTTTTGTCACTATCCTGTTTCAGCATTTGTGCTTCAGACGTTATAGTTCTGTAAAATCTAGAGAAATCTTTAAAATTAACCTTAGAAGCTCAGATGTTCAGCCATGGCACTAAATCATGTAAGCAACAATGCAGAAGACTGTTCTACATACACCATGAATAGAGTGTTAAGAACTATGTACATATGTGTATTTTTAATGAGTATCTGAGGTACATTTTATTTATCAAAACATTAGGAAATCTCTGTTGATTCTTTACAGTATCTCTTTCCAGTGTTCTAGGAATAAATTCTGTGAATTGCAGTGGGTGTGGAAACCAGGTGACGGAGTAATTCGTCTAACACTTAAGGAATGAGCCATCCAAGATCCTCCATGGGCAAGAAGGTGAACACGATAATCCAGGGAGCTTTTTCTCTTTCTAAACTTGTGAACCAATTGTACTGCAGGCACAGAAGACCTAGACAAGCAGTTCAGGATGGAAAACATCATCACAGAGAACCAGTACCTGGAAAAACAGCATGGATTGTAGCAACACGGAACAGAAGCTTGCGCCCAACCAGTTTCAATGACAAGTGAGGAAAACTTCTGAATAAATAACAACTTTTTGCACAAGGAACAGAGCACATCTGCCAGCTTCTAAACAGGTATCTTCAGAATAGATATAGCCCATTTCTACAGCTGTAGATTTTTTTCACATTTGGAATATTTTTGTATACTAGATGCAAATAAAAGTTGGCAGTTCTGGACAGTGAAAGGTCTGCTTTTGTGAACCCAAACTTACCTGGAAAGCTTGTGAATTATACTATTACAGTCTTACATTTTTAATATTACATGAGAAACTAAACCACAGATGTTTCTAGCCTTTCTTTTTAAATTTAGCATTAACTTAGCATATAATTGTCATCACAATATATATCTCAATTACTCAATCCAAATGGGCAGATAAAATCTGAGATATAAATATCTTTATAGAAACTAATAGTCTGATGTATAGTCCTATACTTTGATTATGTTATGGATTACAAAAACTGGTCTCACCATTCTTTATGCTAAACACATTATTCTAAAATAATTTAATTCACACAATTTCATATTGTTTCCATGCTCTTCAGTTTCAGTGACATTTCCATGGCTATGAAGAGAGCCCAGAAACTCCCTTGTGGGACAGAATTCTCTGGTACTGTGAGGAAAAGTGAAAAGTTTGTCAGAAACTCAAGCTGCGTATTGTGATGTGAGGGAATACACTGAATATTGAAAGCAAGGTACTGATGTAACCATGGATTGGACAATTCCAGTAAATCACAGGAAAAATACCAGGAGGAGGCACTGACCACTAATGGTCCATATCCTGAATTGTAGTGGTTCAAAACGTACCTTACATCTCAGATTCAATTTCCCAGACCCAAAGTGATATACCAGAATATAGGATATATAAATATACATAGGAAACAGCATTTTCTAATACTTTGTATCCTACTGAAGCTTCTGCGGCTTGCTGTGCTGAGAAGTACTGTGCATGCCCTGCTATGTACCATGATGCAAAAAATAAAAACACTTCCAGAAAACCACCATACATTTAAAACAGTAAGTATTGTTTTTTGCTTCTAATTCAATAGGTAAGTCACTAATACCCCTTAAGCCTGTAATAAAATACCTCAAGCACCCACACTTGAAATGGGACAGAACACTGTATACTAATTTGTAACAGCATAACTATTTTAGAACACTTCAGGCAGCAAGAAACAAAGAATCTGAAGTACATCATTACAATAATGCATGGTACCTCGCAGTTTTGTTCTAAATTCCTGTATTGTGCTATTATTTTAAGAAGTTTTTTGCAAGACATACTTCTGTATTTTCAAGTATAGAACAGTATCTATAAAATATTATACAATGCAATATCCTGCATTGCAACAGAGGTATTTTCAGGATACCAAAAATGAGTCACATTTTCTTGAACCTAACTTCTTTCATAGTGTAATTAATGAAGTCATCAGCCTTGTATTTCTACTAAATCACAGCATAGATCTAAATGACTGTCATCAAAACAGAAAAGTAATTAGTAACTGGTAAGGTAAGACCATGATGATGAGACAACTGACTGCTTGGCAGTTCTCTTCCAGAGAAAAAGAGCTTTTAAAGATTATAAGAGAATGATAAAACAATTCACCTTACTTACAAACAAGTGTCGAAAATACATTTTATCAGTTATTTCTGGAACAGTGTGAAGAACCACTAGTTTCTAGCGGGGGGAAAAAACACACTTAAAGGACTTCCACTCTTCTTATCAAAACTAGTTTTAATTTTATCTTAATACATAATCTTATATTAATATTGAATCTTATTTTGATTTAAGAAAGGGACCTTTATTCTTAGAGTCAAGAGTTATTAGACACAACAATTCTGCAAATGCCATATTGTCAATAGGCAATAATTTTACATTTTCTGTTTTGACACTAACATAATTCAATACAAACATCACTATTTTTAAGTTAATATATTAAATGAAATCTTGGTAGTAAGCTGTTAAATGTAACTCATTGATACAATGCTGACCAAAGTTGCTCTCAGGTATTTTTACTGTTAATTACCTTCTATTTTGGAATTCATTAATGTATCTGAAATTTATATTACTTAATTTTTACAAATTGCTGACTCCCGTGAAGTACTCTACAGTACCACGAAAGAAAAAAGTTGCTGTCCAAGGTACTGTACATAAACACGAGCTTTCTAATTAATCTCTCAAATGCATTGAAAATATTTTCAAATTTATTATATAGTAATTGTCCCTAGGAAGCAAGCTAGCCTTCTTGAAATTCCCTACATGATACTGCAGTATCAGTGTTATGCTGTTACTTTCCAGGGCCTCTTCTGCTGCATTCCAGTATAATCAGATGTTCCAGCACCTGACAATACTCAGTATGTATAATTTGTTTAAGACAAAGCTGTTTTATGTTTTGTTACAAACTGATTTTCAGCAGGGTGTAAACACAAAAAATTTCTTTTAATTCTGCATGGTGCATGAAAAAAGCTACCTTCTGATATAAATCTACCTAACATGTCCTGTTTTGGCATTCTGCAGTATGCACCTTACATATTTCAGAAGCATATATATTCACACATTCATGCAGTAAATAGCAAATAGCATCCTGGATTTAACTGCTACTTCAAAAAAAATGACCAAAGAGTGCAAGAAAATTAAATAAAATTTTGTTTTGTTTAATAAAAGAAGCATATTTATCATTTGCAAGGCTAAAACAGTGCAACAACCAGGAACTGCAGTAAACCTCTCAGAGCTAATAGCTATATCCAGTTATGCTTTCCCACACCACCTTCAAGCAAATGGCTTTCATTCACTGCTTATTCAATCAAATTAACAATAATCCCCATATGGTTAGAAAATATGTTTTTTAAACAAACCCAATTTATGACTTATTTATTTGTAAAGTGTCTTAAAGCTTAGATGCCTAGAAGATGTACTACACTGTTAATTCAATCATGCTGACAATGCTGGTTTCACGTAGCAAATTCTCTCTGCAATTCACAGCATGGCTGACAGATATCTGCATAAAAAATAGCACAGTAACCATTTAAATAATGCAAAAACATTTACCCAAGAAGATGTAGCAAAGATCAGGATCCAGCTTCCAGACCCCATGAAGCTGAGGGAGCAGTCCAGTAGCTTGCTCAGGCCAGCAGTGTCTCTCCTACACTTGACCTAGACTGCCTTACATAATGAGGAATCAGTGCTGTATCCTGTGTGGAGGAGCAAGCTGAATGTCATCACTGGCAGAAGTAGGGAGAACTGGCAGCAGGCAGGCTGGTCGTTAGCATGGAGATCACGAAGTCTGCTTTCCCTGAGTGTTCTGGGAGAAAACACAGCTCAGAAATGCTGGTGTCATTCCTCCCCTGGAATGAATGACCGGAAGGAGAAGGGTGTTACAAACGTGAGGCAGACAGCAAGTGCTAAAGCTGCATCTGTACCTACTATCAAGGTAACAGTGTTCCTGTCACACTGTATCTAGAGGACTGCATAGCTACAGCTAATAGGAGAGCAACAACAAAGCAAAATAAGGAAGGAGAGACATAGACTGCTGCTGCATATATTTGTCTATATATTACTCATTGTGGTGAGTAGAAGAAAAGCAATGGTATAAGATAAAATACTGGGAATAATTTCCAAAGGGAAGTGCTATTCCCTTAAATAAATCTTATTGCATGCAAGTTAGTTTTTTGAAAAATAATCATGTTTTACCTGGTGTTACAGAGGTTAAAGTGCTTGTATTACAGAGATTTAGTATTTTAAAGAAAACGACGGGTAAGATACATTCCTAGTAGTGAAGATGTTTACAGCAAGTTCTGGTATTTCTTTGCTATTTTTTGGAGAGAAGCTTTGAGATATTTCTTAGTTTGTTACTGTTTGAGTCATATCTGCACTTCATCTGTGGAGGACACAAGAGGAGAAACAAGTATCCAGGCTTAGCCAGCAGTTAGAAACCTACACAACCTTGTTGTTTACAAAAAGCAGCTTTATATTAATTAAAAGCACTGCATATCACTTGTATTCCATATTTTATTTTGAATTTGAATACTTGACTAGTAAGTTAAGAGCCTTAAATACCAATAATGCATATAGAAATTATTCTTGAATGAATATTTTGAGTTATATAGTTTCTCCTTAAAAAAGAGGGCAAAGGTTTCACTAAGCTGGGACATCTTAAGTTTTCTAGTTATATTTGAGAGAGCTTGATTAGGCATGATCAAGATGAATTGCAACTTGACACAAATTCCTAATGTCACAGATCAATATCACTTGATAATGAATATAGTAACTGAGAGATTAAGGAAGTACCATTTAGTAATATTTAATACTCAATTTTATGAAAGTACTGCTATAGTTGATGGTCATTCTTGTTTAAATTAAGTGGGTTTGGGTGAGTGAATGAAAAAATGGACATAATTTTTGATACAGCCCTGAAACTTGTCAAGTTAGAATCCTGGACTGCATTAAATACAGGAGGAAAGAGGAACTCAGCAACAACATTGCAGCAACATCAAAAAACAGGTCCCTAAACTCACTGAAAGTTTTAGTATCAACATGGAACATTGGCTGGGTTTTACGGAAGTCAGCTTAGGTACAGGGGCTATTACACTTAGTTATGCCTTAGCAGAGTAAACATGATTTGAACTCTGATCTCAAATGGGAACAACATGGGGAAGGTGAAAGGGATAAAAAGAATCCAATTTTTGTTTACAAAATCTATTTGAAGTATTGTTTCTTTTTTTTATAATTAAGCATACAATGAGTTCTCTAACAAATTTGATCAGGTTAAAAGAAAACACGCTTAAGCGTTGCTGGTTTTTGAAACATGCAATTTCCTAGCCCCTTGTCAAATTATTTTCTTTTTGCTCTCCTGAGAATGAAAAAAAAAAAAAAAGAAAAGATCAGAAGCATTTGGTAGAAAAGGTAGCTTACTAATAACTCAGGATGTATTAACTGTAGGTCTAAAATATAATGTGGAAACAAAAAAGAGTCAAGTAAAATACAATTTGAGAATTATTTACCTATTTTTTAAAAACAATTATTGCTGTATTTGAAAACAGTAACTTTTTATGCAGTCAGCACAATTTATTTACACCACATCAGCAAATAATATTAAAAATATTTCGGTGCATTTATTCTTTCACATATTGGTGTTGACTGTTAATGAGGAGTCCCTAATAAAACTTTATATAATTTATATGTACCAACCTCTACTTTTGGTGTTTCAAGTGTTAAATAAGAGTATGTGCTTACAAGAAAACTATTTACATACTGGACCCTGGTTAATCAAGAGTTCAAAATATCATGACCTGTATTAGGCTATGAGAGCATAAGATAATTTAAGGTGCAAAAGGTTGGCAATTCTGTTGATCACAGCAAAGCAGCCAAACTACTCACCTAAAGCAAGCTCAGATGCCTCCACACCACGGCACAGTCAATACATCACCAGAATAATTTCCCTGCAGATAACCAAATTTGACTGCACCAGTTAGAAAAATAAATAAAGTTTATAGGTAAACCAACCAATACACAGAAATTGAGCAGAAAATGCTACCTAAAACATTTAGAGAATAGCAAACTTGACTGACAACATTGAAAAGGCAATATGCAGTTTGCGTGACATTACAGTTCAGGCAAACTTGTCTGGATTTGATGGAGCTGATTCCATCTTAGGGCAAAATGATGAACTAGATACTGCTTCAAAGCTTTTCCATATTTTTTTCTATGATATTGCCTATAAACTGTATGTCCGATTGCAGAGCAATGACTGTCTCATTATACCCTTCTGTCATAAGGATAAGCAAATACAAATAATCATTTGTAAACATTAAGTTATTGTTATTCAGAATATGCCTGCAAGCCATAGTTCTTGTCTGGAGTGTGAAAACTGTTTACTTGTCTCAGGAATTAGCCAACATTTTCTTCCATTGAGCAACAAAGCTTTAGCTCTTATAAGAATTTTAGCTCTAGATTAACTTGGTCTGATCTGCTGGCAAGTCAAGACTATCTTAACACAGATTGATACAGAAACTGCTGACATGTAGGACTCTTAGGGAAAGACTGCTCTGAGCCAGCAGAACTGATAATTTGAGTGGTAGAATCTGATGCTTGTCTGTGGTAAGAAAACAAGTCAAGTTTATATCACTCTCAACTACCAGATTAACTATTCTGATGCCCCAGCAGCTAGAATGATTTCTGTCACAGTAAATAAAGGAAATGCCGTTTTAAAAAAATTCTTTTTTAAAAAATGTATTCTTTTGCAAAGGACTGCAGAGCAAAGCTGCTGATTGGAAAACAAGAATGGGCTAGACTACCCCTTGCATAAGGGTGGGGATGAAAATATGAATGTTTGAGAGTTTAGTGTGAGAAGTACAAAACAATCTAGACTCTTTTGCTATACTTGTCTTATGAAGATGATGCTAGTGATGTTTTACAGATGACTGTAAGCTTATGAAACAAGTTCTAGAATTTTGCTTTTATGGAGAATCTGGCAGTAGAAGTTAACGATACTTATGACTAAGTTTTCCTTACTGGCTGAGTTTATGTCCACAAAGTTCTTTCTATTCCACACTGAAATGAAGGAAACAGTATCTTATAGGTATTACTCCTGCCAACAACCTTGAGTAAACAGGACGATTTTTTTTTAGGCACCTTGCTCTTAAGATGCCTTACACATAAATAAATCATTGCTTGAGGTTTACTCATACTAAGATAGATTCCATTTGGGATCTGATGAAACATTAAAATGCTCCAGTATCACTGCCTGGAGGGACATCTACAATATCTTGAGGTGCAGGGTTTTGGTTTTTTCCGTCCTTCTCTGACCTTGTTTTCTTTTCTAAAAATAATTTCTCCCTTGTGTTCCTGAACAACTTTCACAAGTAATTCATGCTGAATTGTATTAACAGTGGCTCAAAGTCTTCAAAAAATAAAACCCCATACCAAATTGAACCCTGTATTTAGACCTGATATCACATAATTTTATAAAGGTGGGGGTGGGGTGTCCCCCCATAGGAGTCTTTTACCCCAGTCTCTGCAGACTTTGGCCATTTCTGTGCATGTGTTACTTCTGTTGGCAAAACCAATAAAGACATACCTCATATCTCCTTTTTGAAACTGGTAGCAAAAGCTTTCGATTTGTTTCTTTGGGTGCTATCTAACAGCTCAAGATCTAAATTTACTCTACATAAATTTTTTTATTATTTGACCCAGTCATATCACAACGAAGATCATTGGAGGACTAGTCTCCTTTAGTTGACTAGACTTCCTGGAGTGTCTGACTGACGCCAATATTCAAATAGGCAGAAGTACAACTCTAAATTTTCTTTTATTCTTAGATGATACCTTAACTAATCTTGCAACTGCATTAAAAAGCATTTCAGAAAGTAGTAATATTTCAAAATATTTTAACTTGTGTGTTTTAGATGTAAAATATGTCAGTGTTTTCAAGTCTCCTTTCCTTAGTATACCACAATATTTTGTTTTTTACATATTTACAAGAAGGTCACTGATTTTCCTCCAAATGATCAAGTATTCCGGCAATCATAGGTGAACACTGAATTCTCAAATTCAGTGCAAAATCCTCAGATAGGTATCACTAATCGTATACACACATGCAGTTTCTGATATGTAATGTTATACATTATCCTACAAAATAACCAAAGAAATATAACCCAAATAAGCATAAAAACTTTCTACAATTAAACTATGAACATTGAGCAGGTCAAGGTCATAGTAATCTTAATATTCATGGACTGTTCATTGACTTCATTTTCACACCGTTTCCGCTTCAATAAAACTAGCTACAAAAAACTTTTAAATGCCTTTCCTAGATTTTTTTTGTAAGATTTATACGGCTGCCTATTATACCTCCGAGAACGCCTATAAACTGATTTCCCAAGCCAATATTTTTGTACTTATACCATAAAAAACCCCATCTGCTGTTTTGCATATTAATGCTAAAAGAGAATGGCAAAAATAGGAGGAAAGAAAGAAGTTAAAATTAAAAAGCAGTTAATTAAGCATTCAATAAATATGCCTATTTATTTTGAGTAAGTGAATGATCTTTATCAACTGAAAATAATCAGTACTGGCAGGCTTTTTTGTTGATTTTTCTTCTGTCAATTATTCCAGGATGTTGAATTTAGATTTTAATTTTTTTTTTTTTAGCATCTCCCTAAACTAGTTCTTATGAGCTGAAGAGGAAGAAAAAATACACACTTAGTTTTGGAGGTTAAGTTATTTAAGTTGTAAGTCATCCATGGAAACCGTTCTAGAAATTGCAGTAGTAGTGCCTTGAACTCCAAGCCATGAGTTATTGATTCCTAAGAACAATGTCAGGTAAAACAGATTTATGGTTCAGTATAATAAATGTACCATTAGCACTAAAAGAAATAAGGGACCTTTATTTTTCTTTTTTTTTTTTTCTCCAAAACCCTCCTAAATAGCCCACAGCATGCATGATCTGTGATATTGATTCAACACAGACACAGAACTGCCTAACACAAAAATCTTGAAAGACCTGAAATAATCAAGTACACAAGACCGGTCATCCCCTATAGCAACACATAAAGATACAACCAGTACTGACTTTTAGCTAAAAGGCATAAATTCATTCCTTCAATTTCATTCTGAATACAGGAAACTTATTTTTGTCTTTCTTGCATTGACATGGGACCTGGACCTGTCAAACAAACTCTCTTTAGCCTTCATTAGGTTTTAATATCTTTTCAATTCTTTAAAATGTCTATACTTCTGGGGAAAAAAAATCAGATTTGGTTCTTTATAGAAGAGTGATACTTCTTGTGTTTTGTTTTGCCAGAAATTTTAGAAATATATTTAATAGCTGCAGAGTACCAAAGGTGTGGGTGACCTGTTAAATCCTTTCAAAAGATCTATTTGGCTCCCATGAAAGAAAATGTTTCAGCTCCTGGATTCTGTTCCTCTTACTTCGATCGTTTGGATGCTTTCAGGAAATAACAGATTCTCTTTGGTCTCTTGCTTTTCTTCCCAAGAGGCTCCTAGTCAGTTGGGCATAGCTTACAATATAAGAGCTCACAATTGCCTAAAAAAGAAGCCTGTGTCTCTGGCAACTTTTCAGGTCTCTTGCATCTGCAGCTCTTTTCCATAGAGAACTTACTGAGCAGTAATCAAAGCTATGTGTTCCACATCCAAACTTTGGACCTGCTCGCTACAAGCACTCAAAGGCAAAAGACTGTACAGCCTTCACGCTATCGAGAGAGTCAAATGCGGATGATGCACAGGTGTCCAGGTCAGAGCATGAGCATGCTTCTGTCTTAGTTTCTCCTCCACCAACCCAAAGATAAAGATTAGTAAAAATGAGACTACCTTTGACCTAAACGTGGAACCTGCATTCAGTGCTGAGAGACACAGTGGTCCAACATGCGAGATCTTCCGAATCTTCTTTGTAAGTTGGGGGTAGTCCCTTGCAGAGCAGGAGGATTCAGGCTGCTGTCAGTTACATTCTGCATCTCCCAGGTTCTGATGTTCTCCAGTTCAGTCTTTGGCTGACTGACATGCAATATATTATTTATATAGCAACATATATCCTTGCCAAGATTTTTTATATACTTAGGTGTGCATACACGTTTCACTTACAGTTTAAGTGCCCCCATGTCCAATGTTGAGTGTAGAAGCACTACATATAAGCCTTAAAAAACATTTGAACACCATCTCATCTAAAGAAAATTCAGTAACTGTTAGAATGCCTTTTTTTTTTAATTTGTTCTACCTGTTAGAACAAGTATTTATTTGGCCACTATTAACTGATCTTTCATTTAAGTAAACTCTCAACTAAAAACAATTACACAATAATTGTATAATCAGCAACACTATTTTGAAGATTACTGGATAGAGAGACATAAACTCTTACTTTTTTAAAGATCCTTTTTTTTTTTTTTTTTTGCTTATCTTGCTCGTTTTTTTTGATACAGCTGTCTCTCATTCCCATATGTGAGGAAGTAAACTGAATGTCCTTGTAAGCTACCGTGGCTTGCTGTCAGGCAGAGTAAAAAAAAATTAGCCATAATCTGGCCAAAGAAGTGCATGTAATGCCTTGTCTTTTACAGATATTAGCTCTTTATGTTAATCTCTTTTGTACTGATTCCACAGTGTAAAACAATGAGATCTCACAAAAATCTATTGCAGAAGTTCCCCTTTCCTAGTGAGTCATTTTTCAAGATTCAGCTATAACTATACTCACATCGCTAAGTTTTTAGTGGTCAGTGAGGGAAAATACTTTTCCTATTTTTTCTAGGTCGCCTTGGATGAATTCAGCAAATTCTATCCTTTATGGCAATTTAATGAAAATTCTTTACTTCAGCATATTTACTTCTTCAACAGTTTTTCATTTTTATTGGAAGCTGTGGTAATGTGACCTTGAGAAAGACATGTCTGTACTCTTCATTCTTCAGTCACTTCCAGTACCGTATCGGGATGCCTACCACTGTCCTGTCAGAGACCATGTTCCTCCCAGAACCCATATGTCAATTTATGTCAGCTTTGAATCATTGCCTTGAAAAATGCAGATTTTTGATCTCCTTGTGTCTAAAGGTAGACTTGCAATGGAAATCAAGCAATGCAGATCTATCTGTTCTCTTGCCTAAGAACAACGGCCTGAAGCCACCAGGTTTAAATAGTCATTTGGGAAAGAGGCTGAGCGCTCTCTCTCACAAGACACATGAGGATTCCTGCGGCACTCAGATTAAAATATTAATAGGACTTTCTTCCTATAATCACAGCTCTGCAATCTCAAACATTCCTCCAGGATTTCTATTTTGAGTCACTGGCTTCCTGGAAACTGTGGGTTTTCCACTGAACTTTCTATACCCTCTCCTTCAGGACTAAGAGAGCAGTTAATCTTTTATTTTTCCCTTTGTAACATAAGACTTCTGTGAGGACACTAAATTACGTAATTGCTTCTCTCCTAAAGCCTAAGCAGGGTTCCTATGATATTGGTTGTAGGGCTATATTGATATTTTACTTCTACACCCTCTGCCACACTTTTTGTTACTCTAAGTCTTCTAGAGTAGTTATGTCAGTCTAGAATTGGAACAGTATGTTACAATCTGCCTTTGCTGAGAGCTAATCATCTCAAGCATTTTCAATAGCAATATAGAAATGAATGCTAATACCTGATGACTTTACTCAGTTGCAGCCCCTTTCAGAAAGGGAAGTGATTTTAAGCAAAAAGAGTTGGAAAATATAAAAACATTGTTTCATAGAACTTCGGGCCTCACAGGCTAGAATGCTTAGTCTGAGATTCATTCCACTAGATTTAGTTCAGTTACTCCTCTAATGAAACCATGATTTATTTATTTTGACTGAAATCAGGAGGAGATGAAATAATTGGGTGACAAAGGGCACAGAATGAAGAAAAAGAAATGCTGCAAATGCCTCTATGGGCAAGTGATTGCTAGGTGAAATGTATCAAGATGTCTGCGCTGCAGAGGAGAGGAAGGGAAAAACCCGTGAAAACCTTTCTCTGCTGATCTGGACTGTAGCCCCAAGCTCGACAACCACTTTAAAGCTGAGCTCATGAGGAAGATACAGCTGGCTCGTTCCCACTAGTACTTCAGACTACAGGTATATTCCAGAAACTGTCTAATCCCCAGTGGCTAATTTACACTGCCTCAAAGCAATTCAGAGAAAAAAAGAATAAACAGAATACAGCAGACTAATTTATGCATCAGGGAGAAGTTGTTTCACGACCTCTAAAGGACATAATTTAATTATAATAATCTTAAAGCAGAACTGTTCCTATTAGTCATAGAAAAATACTCTTTTAAGATGAAGAGAAAAAAGGACTTTCTAAGTGAACAAACTCCAAGATGGAAGTGAACACTTTAAATCTGATTTGCTCTGAATCTGAATTAAAGGCCAGACCAGTTCTATGTCCACTACCTTTTGTATTAGCTGTTTCAACACTCATGTACAATAAACTGCATTTTACAAGGTGAACTCACCTACTATCAACTGCTGGTTGTTAGGTAATAAATATTCCATTGTGAGACATGCTGAGAAGTCCAAAGGTAATATCTTCTCCAGCAGCTATGTGTGCTTCTTAATTCTCTCTTTGGCAAGTGCTTTAAGCCTGGTTTAAATCTCATTGCCAGGTCCTCAAAACGTTTTTGTGGCTCTCCCATGCTCTGTTAGTAGAACTTCAAAATCTTTCTTGAACAAAAGGCAGAATATCCTAAAGAAACCTCAGCAGTGCAGCATGTCACAACTCATACCACGCTCATGTCCCTGCTTCTACTCACTGCTCCCCATTCCAGTTATCACAGGATCACATCAGCCTTCTTTCCTAGACCACTCACTTTGAGGTGGTTTCGGCTTTTAAATCTTTCATTCTTGTTTCATTTGAAAATGAACTTTCTTATGCTATATTCTGAAGTCCCAGTTGTCATACCTTGCATTTGACAATATTCAAATATAGGGTTTTCAACTCAAATTTTTAAACCAGACTACCCAGCTTGCCCTGAAATAGCAACCTTGTTAACCTTGTTCTTCTTTCATGTCATCTGCAAACCTTACTACCAAAAAACCTTACAGTATTGTTTGCATACCTGACAAAAATAATAATTGCACCAAATAAAGAACTTAGTCTTTGAGGGTCCTTCCTAGAAGTAATACCACTCAGTTACATCTCCCCATTGGTAATATTTCAAAATCTATTAGCCCAGGTTGTAGCCCACCTAATATATTCTCTATTACTTCCAAATAAAGTGTTTAACGAATGCATGATATTTAGTGCCTTTAAAAAAAACCCCTAACTATGCTCCTACATTTGCCTTTTTAAATAGATCTTGTAAAAAAAAAAAAAGTATAATTTGAAAAGATTTATCCTTGTGCTAATTACCACTTTAGCCTCTAAATTTTTTGTTGCTCAAATCCAAAAATCTTCACTATTTTACTTGGAATTGACATCCACGTAACTAATCAATAGTTCTTCAAAATGTCATTTCCAGTGTTCATAATTTTGGAGTAAGATTGGCAGTCCTTCAGTGTTCTGAATGCCACATTTTCTAAGGCTTGCTGTTAGTTGTGCTAACAATAAGGAATATTACCATTGTTCATCAAGCCTTCACTAATTAATCTCATTTATTTCAACTTTTGATATAGAGTAATAAAACTGAGTCCACGCCTGATATGTCTACAAACAGCATTCAGAATACCAAAGATAAAATTCTGTACTGTTTCTCAACTTCTCATTCATGCTAAAGATGTGTTCTTTGCCTTTCTTTCTTCTGCTGTTGCACTAAAATACAATCTACCCTTAATGGTCACAAGGACTACTGTTAGTGCTGTGAACACTGAGCATGTATTCACGTATTTACATGTTTACTTTCAGACTGTACTGAAAATTCTCATTAAATACTTTGAGGTTCTCAACCCTTTTTTTAATATCATTTCAGCACATATCTTTATAGAGACAGACTTTTGGGGGTTACATTACTGCCTGTGCTCACTGCGTGCCACCCTGTTAGGAATTATATAGCTGCCCTAAGTGAAATGTGGCAGTTTCTTCAGATGTCAATAGTAGAAAATTATTTTCTGTACTTTTAGCAATCTTTTAACTGAGATTTCATATGGGAAGTAAGGAGCAGCAGCAGGCCTGTGCAAGTCATAACATGGCTAAGACATGACTCGATAATTTGGAATTAAATGATTTTCTACTCTCCCAGTTGTATTTTTGTTGCTATTTTATTAATGTTTCAAATTTTCAAATTTTCATGACAAATAAATTGTGTACAGAAGAGTTCTTTTCTGATCCATCTAACTTTGGAAAAAAATATGCAAAGGTATTGTTTTGGATGTATTAGAAATGCTTGAAAACTAAATGTTTTGGACATTGCCACCATAAGCAGTAGATGGTGAAGTTTGTCAATGCAATTGAATTATAATTGAAGTGGTTTTTGATGCATCCCAGGAGCTGCAGAAAAGCAGAAAGTTTGGTGTTTTTTAGTTTCCTCAAGTCCAACACACAATCAGGGGGTGCCATAAAAATACCCAGAAACATGTTGTGAAACTACTCAGAGCAGTATAAAAGGTGTTCTTTCCTAGATGGCATCACAGTAGAAAGCACAGTTCCTCTAACAATTTAGAGTGCATCAGTAATGTTTACCTTGATTCAAATGCCTATCCGCCTTGCTTTGCACACTTTATATTCCACAGGAGCCTGAAGCCTTAGAATCACCGGTTTCTTTTGCTAGGAATAGCCACTAGACTATGTTAAGATTATGGAACATTTCCAAGATTTCTTCAGCATCCTCCCTGGAATAGCTTCCTCCTATTCCCAAATATTTTTGCAGTCTATCTGCTATAAATACATAACTATTAGAGAAAGAGGGTTCACACAATCTCTGGATGAATGGTGAATAATAGGCAACTTAATGCAGGTTTTGTGGCACTGAGAATTCATCATTTATATAGGTTGGGATTTCTTGCCTGCAGAGACAAGGAGCTCTGCATAGCTATTGTGTGCCAAGAGGTATTGATCTTCATTTTTTATTGAACAGAAACAGGAGGGAATTGAAGTAATTATATGGGCAATCTCCCAAAGGATCTTAATCTTGTACTAACAACTAGAAAAATAATTACAAAAGATGGTTTAGATAATTTTCATTCAAAATCCTGCAAGCAAAATGCAGAACAAATTATGAAATTTGTGAAAGAAAACAAAATAATGCTCTTTAGAAATATAATAAAACCTTTAGTCTAAAACAGTATTGGGCCTATTGAAATACCAGTGGGGAAAAATTATGTTCCCCAAATAAATCATTTTTTAAAAAAAACCCAGAATAAATAGATTAATAAAATGCAATACATAATTTAGTAGAAAATTTTAACATTTAAAGCGTAAAGTTGTATTGGTTTTGTTAAATTAAAATTCCTGAGTTTCTTATCAAAAATACCATTGCATAAAACTATACATGACTTTTTCTGTATGAGTGTGACTCAGTTTTAATCTGTGTTTTGAAGGTTTTGTTATTGAAATGTTAACTGCTTCTTGAGGTGTTCCTAGTGTGCACCTGTGTGAAGCTGCCTACTGCTACTGCTGCATTTAGCTTTCTGGATAGCATTTGCAGGCTCAAGCCTGAAGCCATTACAAGCATGATTTTTGTGTTATTAATTTTTTCTACAATTTAGCAGAAAAGAGAACAATGATTTTCAGTATTGAAAGTGAACGAAATATGCTTACTTGCTTACATTGACAATTCTTTTAACCAGTACAGCTGGGCACCTAATATGTTTGGGAGCACACATTCCAAATTGAGCTAATTATTCCTTTTCTACAAGGCATTAACAAATAATAAGCTTTTGCAAAACCTTTTTTTTTCATGTGGCAGGTACCCACCTCTAGATAGGTACTTCTCTGTCACTCTGTTCTTACATGTTACAGTTGAGGATTAGAAAGCCTGATTTCCCTGCAGATGCTGTAGTATAACAACACAAGAACTGAGGAAGGATTTCTATGACCTTACGTGTTGGTGTTTCCTTGCCTGTACCCAAATGATTTGGAGATAAAACCTGTCTAAGCCACATCCAGATAACACAGCATAGGAGATATGTTGTACTTTTGATCATAAGAAATAAGAACTGATGAGAAACACAGAAATTTTGTGCAGCTGCAATAAAGGCATATGTGTGTTCTTCTGTATAGGAGAGTCTCTAGAGGAAAACATATATGCATGCTGTGTTATTTAGCATAATAACCTTTTCAGCTTTCAAATGTGCCCGGTATCTATATTTCTATTTTTAAGAAATGCATTCCAGCAATTTGAAAATCAAAGGAAGTTTCAGAAGATCTTAACCTATTGTTATTCAAAATAGTCAGCAAATAGGAAGTAATGGGGTTGATGGAGCATCACGCCCAAAGTTTTTTTCCTCTAACCATTTTGATGTATAAATATCAGTGAAATTTTAAAAACATACTTGTGTGTTGGAATGAAGCCTAGGCCTAGTTTTACAAATTGCCACCTTTTAAAGAATTCAAGCCTCTTTTTTTCCAGCACTCTGTAGATGTTGATTGCCTTTCAGTGCTCTGTCTAAATGGTTACAACTAAAGTAAGATTCATTCCTCTCACTTTCTATTTATGGTGCTCAGATGGTTTCCAGAATGCTTAATTTTAAAATTGGCTACACAGTCAAGAGCTTCAAACATGGAGAATACTTTCAATTATCTATGCTTCTGTCATTACATTGAAGTTGTCTTTAGTATTGAGCATCTAAGCTAGTTTTGCTTAAATTTCCTGATAAGTGTCTGAAATATCGATCCTAGACCTCTTGTTTGCTTCTGCGGCCTATTCTAATGCACCTTCAGAGTTCAACTGTTTTTTTTTTTTCCAGTTGATCACCTCCCATTAGCCACATTTTGAAAGAAGCTATACTTGGATCAGCTCGGTATTCTTCCTGGCTTATTCCTTAAAAGAAACATGAATTTGTCAAGATCCTTTTGGACCACAATTATTGCAAAGTATATGTCAATATTTGTGAAGTTTTTAGATTGTTTAGAATAGATATTGATACATAGATTCAAACACCTCTCTATAAAAGGGCCTGAATGTTACAGAAGGGGTTGCAATGTCAGTGAGGAGTATCTGGTATCCTGAACTGAAAAGTGAAATCATAGTGAGATAAGGGGCTGTGTCTTAAGTTTTCTGAATTTCTGAACGCTCAAGTCTAGCTGAGACTGGCATCTGTAGGCCTTTCATCTGGGAATTTAATGAATGGATGGTGACTAGGGAGCTCTGATTTACCAGAAGGAATAAGGTACCAACACAGAAAAGATTTAGAACAGCATACCTGGAGTATCCGTTTGGCTAAAACTTATTATCTAATGATGATCTAAGTTTCTATATACTGAACAGGAGGAAGCTGAGCAGCTCCAGACACCTACCACCCCTCTGAGAAGACAGTCTCCCTTTTTTGCAGCCAGAGCTCCCATAGTCCTGACAAGCAGGCACTGGCTTACAGGGTTAACTTCAGTGGGACCCATACACAATTGAGCCAGGAGTCTTCTGACTCATTTGTTCTGACCTGATACCTCGACCGCCCTCCAGTTAGGACCCCTGAGACTGACCACTTCCAATCCCCCCGTCCATTTTTTTTTTCCTCATTATAATCTGTTGTCCAGTTAAAACAACTGACTCATTTATAGACCAGCCAACTAGAAGTAAAAATTACAATATTCAGAGACTATTGCAGAGATGCTTTGTGTTTGTCATAATTGGATCGCATTTTTTCTTCTAGCTCTATTTTTCTCAGAATATTTTTATTTCTCTCTTTTTCTGAATGCTTCAGGTCACCCACTTCCTCTCACCTGTTTTTTCCTTCCATGTCATCCTCTCATTTTAGTTACAAAATTTCCTCCTCATCCACCCACATCTTAACATTTAGCACTTTCTTACTTTTTTATGAAGCCTTCCAAATACTGGTGACTATGCTCAGGATTCTGGAATGAATGGGAAGGAGCAAGTATAACTGTGGACAAAAAAAACGCCAAACATGTCACGTACTAATTCTTACCTGAGAGGAAAACACATACAAATAAAATCACACACATTGTATTTATAATATTTATTGTATTTATAATATTATTGTATTTATAATATACAGGGTAGTGTATGTATTTTCATTTTTCAGGAGACTACCACCTTTGCTTAACCTATTAATCCCCCTTCCTCCCTACCCCGGGCAAAATCATAAAACTTTCTGCCTTATGGAGAAGGGAACACAGACTGGTCAGAGGCCTTTCCAATCTAAGATTATACTTCTCCTGCTATTCAGTATGCATCAACTCTGGCTTGTCTTCCCATCTAGAGATTTGTTCTTTCTCCTCCTGAGAGATTAACATGAAATTTGATAGCTTTCAAAGATGGTTTGAAACCTCAGATAAGAAATAAAAGCAGTTGGGACCAATTGTTCATAACAGTGAAATCTGTCACACTGCATATAGCCAGGCATGCTCTGACAGTTCTTTCACTCTGAACTGCGTAATGTGAAAAACAGTAAAGAGATGTTATATAACCTGCCTTGAAGCCCATATTATGAGTTTTAGAGAATTTCAACAAAACACAAAGAAAACTGTATTTGTTGTATAGAGAAATAATTATTTGGTTCTGCTTATCTTCTAAAGTAAGCTCCTCCAGACAGGGACTGTATCTTTCTACTTTTTACAAAATCAAGTGTGCTGCAAGCACTTAACAATTAATAATGAATAGTAAGTAAATGCAAAGCTTGTGAGAGGTGCCAGACTGACATCTCTAGAGAATTCTCCTGTCTATTTATATAGAGAACAGGCAGAGCAGCAATGCAGGCTTGTTTACACTGCCCCCCAAATCACTGGTGCATTTCACATAGGCTGCTGAATGACCGTCAAATGGTAACTGCTCACAATCACTAAAATTTTAGAGATTTAAACTGCTGGCTTCATATTTTAAAGCTAGAGGTGGTAGTTGTATGTCATTATCAACCACCAGAATGAAGCATCATCCTTTATTTTTCATACTCAAGTAAAGAGAAGTTTTGTTAGGTACATCAAAAAATATTGCAAATCGGATTAGAGGAATTGCTATTTGCCAGATGTCTGTTTATGTGCCCTAAACAGACAGTGTTGTACTTACCAGTAATTCTTTGGGTGGCTGAGTCAGGAGATGGTAGGAACTTCTTCATACTGTGCAGAATTTAAAAAAAAAAAAAATTAATCTGAAATTATTTCCCTGTGTCTACATCAGTCCACAGAGCAACAGGTTCACCTTCTCATCAGGTGCTTTGTAATTAGTAAAGCAGTTGCAAATCAGGCTTATGTCTATTGCAGCCACCAAAACCAAAACACTTTCTCATCAACCAAATAGTGGAAAAAAGTGGGAGTAGTAGGGTAGCAGTCTGTAAAGGTACCCATCTGATTTTGCATTGAGCCCAGGACAGGGCTGGTGTTGAGACAGGGTAAATAGCATCAATCCGACTGAGATGAACTCCTGCAGACGTACTCCCACATGTCTGTTCTCTGAGTTTAATGAGTTCAACAGACAGAATGGTACAAATGCATTTAGGTCTAACTATGTCACGAAATGTTGAAGGCACTTGACTTGTCTAGCCACTGGCTTTTAGGAAAAGACGTTGCACTGCTTGCTAACCCCTCCCCCCTCCCCCCAGCCCCCACCCCCTCACCCCATAGCTGTCACTTCTAGAGACCAAGACCTTTTCTATAACACAGAAGTCTCTGGCTCACGTTCTCTGAACCCTGCATGCCTCCCTCCCCATACAGCAGGTAGAAATGAACTCCCCTACAGTTCATTTGCTACGCTGGTTTTTAATATCAATGAAGTAAGGCTCAAAGTAATGTCTGCCTTCTTTGTTTACAGGCTGATAACTTCACACTTTGCTCAATAATCATGTAGCTACCACAGTAATGAATGACTCCACCCACTACACCAGCCATCAGCCTGCAGGTTTTTTGCTACCATTCTTGGCTATTCCTCAAGTTACCATGCACCAGCATTTCATTTGATGGTACATGTAATCTGTCCTCTAATTTTCCCCTGAGAAAAAAAAAAAAAAATCATCGAAATGCAGCTAAAAGGCACGTCTATCATTCACCTTGAAATAATAAATTCACAGGCACCATTCTGTTTTTGTTGTGCTCTGCTTTACTCCCAAAAATATTGTGACAGTGAATATTAGGTTTTTTTAATATATATTGAAGTTCATTATTCAATCAGTTTATATTCTGCACTTGGAAAAAAAACCACAAAAGCTAAAGAGTCACTACAAATCTCTGTTCCTACAAATGTAGTTAACAGCACTAACAGCTTTTTTTATTGTTTGTAACAATACCATTGTCACTTTGCTGAATCTGTATAATGAAGATGACATTGTTTTAACCAGTTTGTACCTCTGGACTTCATAGTGTTAGTTTATGCTCATAGC
The DNA here is from genome assembly GCF_949628215.1 of Phalacrocorax aristotelis. NCBI lineage: Eukaryota > Metazoa > Chordata > Aves > Suliformes > Phalacrocoracidae > Phalacrocorax > Phalacrocorax aristotelis. Next base: position 21,663,192 of record NC_134280.1, read on the forward strand.
CTCTAAGGAAACAGGAATTTATTGAATTTCTCAATATTCTTTTCAAAGGCATCAGCAAAATGACTGGATTTATGAGAGCACAAACTACAAAAGGCTGCTGTCCTAACAACACCTGCGAACTGCTGCAGAGCATGCTGGCTGCCTGCTTCAGAAATTTACACACACACCCCGCCTGCTCAGTGAGCATGCTGCAGAATTAATCCAGTCTCTCTCCATTTTAGCCTGAAAAATCTTTGTATATTTACTGAGCCTGGCATCCAAGTGAGTTGCTTTTTTCAATTTTATTACTATTTGTAGAGACACAGGTGAAGTCTAATTTTAAAGCCTTCAGTCTAATTTTTTGCCATACTCAGGAATCTTGGCAGAGAGCCCAAAGATGAGGGAGGGTGATTCTATTCAGTCATAGGGGATTACTGCTTTGATTTAATCCTTTAAAGCTAAGAAAATATATTTTATTCTCTTATTAGTTTAAGAGACATATGTAATTACTAGATATATGTATGAATTAGGTTAACCAATTATTTTCAGATGCATGGTTTAAATATTCATATCAGAAAATGGTTATTCAAAGAAGCAAATCTATGTATGTTCTTTATCAAAAGGTTTATTGCTGCTAAAAGATGAATTTCTTAAATATAGAGATTCATAAGGATTTGGAGGGAGGGAGAATTTCTCACAGTTGCTCACAAATGTGAGATAACTATCAGGTTGACTTAAAAAAATCACCATCTGGGAATCCTTGCATTCAGCTTAGGTACAGTCTGCTTCCTGAAGGCATGACTCAGGTTGGTAGGTTGAGGCGGCCAAAAGTGATAAAAAGCCACTAGACGTCATGTGGCAAGATGCTAAAAAGAAAATCACCTGATCGGACAGTACGTCTTAATATTGTAATCTGTCCTGTCAGACATCATGAAATTATTAAAAAAAAATACAAATCCTTAATATTGACTCTAAATACCTTAAGAACAATTACTGTAGAAATTAAAAAAAACACCTCAACTGTATGGGAATAAATGTGTATACAGCCTATTTTATAAAAAAAGTCACAGAGACATTTTGCTTCATAAAAAGATCTCTGGAAGTCGAAGACTTACCTTTAATTGAATAAAAACTCCTTAGGAGAAAAATCTCTTCTCATCCCTGGAAAACATGGGTATGGCAAAGATTGTTATGCATGACGCACTTCCAAGTTATGCAAATCCTGAAGAGGAAATCTTATTAATCCCCAGATTCTATGCATTCTTCACTAATCATTTCTTGTGCACACTCAAATCCAGAAAGAAACCCAACCTAACACCTTTTTTTTTTTTTTAAATTAGTCTGAAAATTCACAGATCTTCATGGAATAAATAACACAGGGAGACACAACCAAAAGATGAAAGTCAATTCACTGAATGGATGCCATCTTATTCCTGACCCTGGATTTTATACCACTACTACATACCAAAGTTATCACATCAGTCATTTATGGTAGTTGCTCCCAGATGTTTTGTAGCTGAGCTGCAATGGTGGTTTCTCCTGCTACCACTGCCTGTACCTTAACCCACCAACCCTGCAGCCATCTCACTGTCCCCCTGCCAAGGTACCTTTTCACATCAGGCAAAAATAATAGTTATATATACTACAACTGAGTAATGGATGAAATTCCTCTGCTTGGAACTGGAGCAAAGTCCTCTGCTTCTAAAATGGAAGTACCCTGTGTTGGCTTTTTGTACCTTAAAACCACTCTAAGCATTCATTGTCAAAAAAACAGTAGTTTTGGAAACTGGAATAACCAGAATAAGCACATCTTAAGATGCAGCATTATATATTATTTATGGACTGCATTGTAGTCATACTTTTGTCTAATTATTTGTGGCAAGATTTGGTAAGGAAAGGTAGCTCTCAAGAAGGGCTATAAAGGATTCAGGTTTAAAAATCACTCAGGAGTAAATTAAGTTGATTGGCTACACTTCTTTTATCTCCCTTATGGCTAGACAAAATGACTGGCTGATAAATCAGTAGATACGCAGTAGTCTACTGGGGAGGTGACAAATATAGCTATTACTGTGACTTAGATGCTGAAAGAACAAGAAAGTAGTTTTTCTGGCTACACAAAGCTTTGAAAAAGAGAATTTCTGTATTGCAAGTAAAATGATTGAAAGACACAGTCAAGAAATTCTGCATCACGTATTTGAGGCTATAAAACTAGCTGCAGCAGAAGGCATGGAAAATAAAGCTATGTAAGCAAAAGCTACTTGTGAGTACATTTTAATTATTGTGATTAAACTTAGAGTACAACGTAAGAGTTGCTATGAGAGGACATGTCTATACCGCTGACACTGCTTATAGAAGCACAGTACCAGGCAATGGTATTTTAAAAATAATCTTCTTAGCAGAAACAGAAAGTTAAATAATAAACTGAAACTTGAAAAATTAGGTGTCCAGAGACAAGTTGTTCATTAGTCATAAAGCATGAAAGTTCTAATACAATGGTGTTGAGTTTCCAAGTTTCTTAAATTTCTTCTTGTTTTTGGTTTTTTTTTTTGTTTGTTTGTCTGTTTGTAGTGGTTTGGTTTTGATTTTAGGTTTGGGTTTTTTTTTTTCTTTTTTCTTTTTTTAATGAGCATCAGTTTATTACTTAGAAATTAGGGTAGTGATAAATAATTCAGACAAATATAACACACCATATTAGCTGATGTGTAATCTACAAGTCAGCAAGCATTTGCATACAGGCAAAGACAGCATGTGGCTGGATTTTGAGTGGTACGCAGCAGTCATGCTCCTGGGAATCACAGGATCACCAAACGATGGTGAGTCAAGTTAATTAGTGATACCTAACTTCTGGCCTCTGCTGAGCTGTGGACTCAGTGGGGGCTGCTGCTTCACATCTTGGCAAAATCCTGCTGATGAGCAGCCCCTCACTGCTTTAAGAGGCACTACCTTGTGGAGCCCATCGAGTTTCTCCTCATGGATTTAACTGGCAACTGGGTACCATTTTAAATAAAAGAGCTCAAAATAAATTAATCATATACAGACTTCAAAACAGATAGCATTCTGAGAATTTTGATGAATATTATCTTTGTTGATATGAAAAATTTCTATTTTGGCAAAATTACTTTAATACACAAAGTTCAATGGAGATAAAAATGGAATTTTTATCCATATAACAAAAGTGAAAAGCTACTGATTCTAGTTAACAAATTTCTTGTTTTTAAGAACACACTATGTCAAGGGTATAGAGTATTGTAAACTGAACATACACAGGTTTGGGTTTGACCTACAGCGCCATTTTGATATAAGATACCATAGGGTCTGAATCTTAATTTTTAATTCTCATAATACAGATGCTTTCTTGTTTACTTTGTAATTTTAATTCTCGTCTAGGAGGAAAGGAAAACAGTGCTTTAGCTTGAGGGACCACTAAGAGCTATCCAAAGTCATAGGTTCAGAAATACCAAATTAGTACAAATGGGCATTGCTTGCTGCTGCCTACCTCCCTTATGGCTACCACTAGCATTTGTACGGCCATACAATGGATTGAATAGGAAAATTATCTAGGTTAAAGAGAAACTTCTTTCGTTCTCACCAAGTTTTTAGTTCTCCAATTGAGTCTGTTATAGCGCAACATAAACGGTTGTGCTAACCTAGGGGAAAGGGAAGGGCAGGGTTTCTTCTCTCACTTACATTGCCAGCTTATGGCAGTTAAATATGTTTGTGAAACTATGGCCTAATTTAGACCTCCTACTTGACAATTAGTAAGGATGAGACACTTTCAGAGATGTCAGCTGTCAGAAGTGCTACTGAAACAAAAAATCACAGTGAGTCACCAGCACCAGATCTTACTTATCGAAGAGTTCTCAAGAATTTTAAGGAGGGAAAGAGAGAGCCACAGATACATAAAATATAACCACTAAAATGAAATTATGATTGTATGATAACCAGCTTTATAAAAGTTATGGCTGTCAGTATTAGTCATACTATATACACACTGAATCAGGGGATTCGAGATTAATACATTACATTTCAAGGAAGGAAACTGGAATACTTGAAAATAATTTGATATAAGTCTATAAAATAAGAGAATAATTTTGCATTGATAATATGCAAGGAATGGCATTTTCTTCCTAAATCACTCAACTTCAGGAAAATTCACTTATTTGGTAAGACTTGACCCTAACTTCTCTGTGTTCCATTCACTGTCTAGCAGCTGTGTTAACAAGCTGCTTATATAAACCCTGAACATTAAAACTACTTAACAACATGACAACAAATTATTTTCAAAAACACTTTGACAAGGCTTTCCCAGAATGCCTTTCGCAACTGCGTTGTGAAAGAAATGCTAAATTGACAGTGTATCCTAGCAGATTTCTCAAGCCACTCATAATATTCCTCAGTTATACTGAAATATAAATGTCACCATGTTTTTAATCTGCTTTGAAAGGCCAGAACAATTCCCATTTTCCAAAAGTATTAGGGGACCGCTCTGATACAACCAATGAGGTGACCCAACTCCTCTCCCAGCTAAGAACAACTAAGACATGAAATGCTCACTGAAATACACTGCACTATCTGTGAGAGTAATAATTAGTCATGAGGTGCCAGTGTAATTGGCAGTAATAGATCTAGATTGTTTTAGACAAATTTGCACTAATCACTTAATACATAAACTGATCAGGTGCAGCCAGAAACACTTGAGCATGTATGTTTTGTAAACACAAAGAAAGCCATGCAATTGCTCAATACCCCTTACCCTAAAGAATCCCTTTACTGAAATCAAGTTGAAAAATTTTCATGTTTTCAGTGAACTCATAATTTTATTACATCTTTTTTCTTAATGCTAAATTAAATACTGGATTGCTTATTAGTCATAAAACAGTTCAGCTAATTCAGTCTTTGACAGTCTGGAACAGAAGTTACTGCCCAGCTTTATTTTGTTCCTTTCTTTTGCGTTTATCTCTGCTCTGCCCACCTCTTCATGAGGTTTCTGAACTGAGTTGCTTCTCCTCTTCCTTTCCATCTCTTTCCTTATTTTCGTCTCCTCATATCCTGGTAAAGAGTAAAGAGCAGAAAACTGTGATGGAGAAACCCCCCCACATCCACAACAGAGTTTGCCAATTCTGCATGCAAGACTTTCACCACAGTGTGCAGGGTGGAGGAATGACTCGTTAACTGTTGTGCTTTCACAAACAGACATATTGAAGAATTAAGGTACTGTGCTCTTGTTTGTAGTGTGCTAAAAGACAGAATTTGCTACCTGCTCAGTAACTATCATGACTTATCCAGTGTATCTGCAATAAACAGGCTGGGAAGAATCATAAAGCAATAGATTGGTCAGTCTCTCATCCAGGGAATCAGCTAAACTTTAGATTAGCTTAGTAATACATTCAGTAGCTTTTGGGCATTAAAGGAACCTCAAGGTTTCTCACCATCAGAATGGTCTGCAAGGTGATCTACAAGGAAGGTTTTCCAGATCAGTATTTCAGCTGTGCTCAGAAACACTAGAAATTTAGATTAGGCTCTGCCAGATTCTACTTTCTAATTTTTTTTTTAAAATACACTTAGTGCTGTACAGATTAGCAAGATGTTAGAAAAGTCATTAGGCACCATGAGAAATCTTTTAAAGTGTTAGAGAACTTCGTAACTAAAATTGCCCTGACATTTAACTGCACTCTTGAAACTGTTAAGATGCAGCCAAGCCCAAAGAAACTCTCACCAGTTTCTGATTAAACCAGATACTTTCAAAAATCCTTTATCACTTTCATCAGATGGGCCTTGTTTTTAAAAGGATAGAACCAGCTTATATATATGAAAAAAAATAAGTACATGCAGGAAGTAAGTTGGTTATCAGTCTTTAAGTCTCTAACTATTATCTGCTTACAGTTAAACAGGACATTTTAAGGTATTGTTTTTGTCATGTTTCAAAGTTTTTTAAAATCACTTCTACAGTATCTTCTATCACTGTGAGGGAGGGCTGAGGACTGTGCATTTGTTTTTTGAAGAATACGTACACAAATCTATAGTTTTATGTGGAATACAATTACCTATACAACCTAATTACCTATATATACACACACCTAATATATATTATAATATATAATATAATAATATATAATATAATGTGATAATATATAATACATTATATATTTACATATATTTACCTAAAATACCTAGAAAACCTAAAAGACTCCAACTTGTCTCTCATTTGTTTTTCTAAATAACAATGTCTTCTTTCTTAATTCTTTCGCATTTATTCTAATTGCTGCAGAAATCTATTTGCAAATGAGGTTACCTTCCACCACGTGCTGGTGCTGTCATATGTGAAATAACTGCTACAGTTGATCCAATTACTCTTCAGCGCCACTGTTTGAACCATCTGCTGCAATAAACTGATTTCTGGTTTTCCTGCTTGAAAGGCAACTCTTCTCTCTTCCAGACTGGGAATAGAGCAGGAAGGAAAAGAGAGAGAGGCTGCACTATACTCTACTGGAGCTGCCTTAAAGTCAGAAGGGAAAAGAACCTATGTCTAGAGAAACGGGTATAGGCTCTTAGAGATGGCATTAAAGGTGAATGTATTGACCACTTCATATCAAATGGGTGCTACATGAATTTTGAATCTTAAAATGTTTTTCAACTCTTAGACATGCATCTTTAAAATTCATTAATTCTTTACCTGTGGAGAGGAGTAGTACCAGAATTGAGAAAGACAAAGAACTTATGCTCAATAATTTAATCCACTGTTTGGTTCAACTACAGTTGGCATTCTAATATATCTTTACACTGGACTTGGTGTCATAAAACTAAAACTTGGGGACTAAGAAAGAATTTGAACATCTGAAATAGGATTTGAGACGCAGCATACTATGGTATACCAAATCCTACTTTCTCCAAAAACAGACTACCCATTGAGCATTCGAACAAAAAGTGCTATACCGTGTTTGAATTCCTTTTCAACCAAAGGTCTATGCGTTTCAAATGCATCTCACCTACACAAAAAGAAACATAGAGCAGAAGTCTCTGAGAAAATTCATACTGAGAAGGACACATTTCAGATTAAATTCTTCGTTGTATGAGTAGACCTGAGCCTCATGAGAAGTTTTAATATTCACTTGTATTCAAGTATCTCCATTTCTCCTGGGCTTTAGTCAGATGGCTGTCCTCTAAAAAATTCTACTACTTTGAGATAAAGGAGAGAAATAAGAAGTCAACAGATTGTATTTCAACGTTTTTCCAGTTTTTACTTTTTTCCTTTTTAGTAAAAAAAATGTTTTTACATATTCTTTCTCTAGATTTGTTATGAATGCACAGACATCAGGTCCTCAAAAATATCTGAACATAGTTGCTATTTTTGAGCTCCCTAACTAATCAAACCTTAGACTTGGCCTCCCAGGCTTCAGGGGGATCTTTTTTAAACATTCAGATATTTCCAGTAAGTATGATAAATGCCAATGATAAAAGTTAAAAGTCAGGAAACTAGACAAGAGAGTAGAACCAGGCTGTATTCATAATCTGGTATCTAGCTAATGTGATGACAACACACAAACTGTCTTGGTCTTGACCATCATGGACAGCACAGCGTCAAAATCAATTGTTGGTGCAAGCCAATATACTTCAATATTCTTTAGAGACATTATCTAACTAAATATTAGCAAAATTAGAAAAATAAAAGCAATAAACACCTCTTTCCAGTATGTGCCACATAGTTCTATCTCCTGGAAAGTTACTGGTAAAGATTTTGAAAACAGCCATTGATAAAAAAAAAGAAACCCATTATCTAAAAAAAAAATAATTCTTACCTTTGAAAGAGTCCTGATTATCGGTTGTTGAAAGAATAACAGTGACAACTGTAGATATTATAAAAAGCACAGAACAACTTCTGTACACCTCAACTCTATTTATTTTAGTAAGAGGCAGTTCTAAAATATTGCCTTGGAAAGATGGGTCTTAAGCACTTGAAGTAATTGCTTTCCTTTTGCTTGTATTGTCAGAGAATTGACAATAAATCAAGAAAGTACACTGAAATCAAGCTATCAGAGATACTATATTTTATGCAGCAAACCTATGGATTTTAATGATTTATAACCTTGCAGTAATCCACATTGCATATACAAGAACAGGAAGTCTTAATAGAAGAAAACTTTAAGTTATTTTTTTCTTTCACAGTAATGTTGGTTAGCTAAAAACAATAAATTTGCCCAATATTTGGCAGTTATCAATGAAATTTGGTTTTAAATTTGTATTATTTACTCACAGAGTAGGCATAGTATTATCGTTAATTAATCTGGTTTATCATGCTAATGACATGGCAATCTAACCTTGGTAGTCCAGGTGGAGGCTAATTTATCCTTGAATAATTGCCAATGGACTTGATGGCAGTTAGAAGGGCTTATTTACATTCTTTCCAAACAGAAAGCCACTAAATATTGTTAATGCTTGCTCTATTTCACTAAAATTATGCCATTTCTAGTAGCTGGCTTTTCCAATGTGCCAGTTGTTGTCTTCCAACAATTCCAGCTATGAAGAGAAAAAGCAACATCTTGATATGCTAGAACCATTAATCATCACACATAATACTAAACAAATGAATTATAGTGACTTATGTTTAACCTTAGGTGCAGAAAAAAATGCCACAAGAAGGTTTTTGAGATTAACCTTTTGTAATTAAACATTTACATTCATTATTGGGCTCTGAAATCCTTCCTGTCCATTGCTCTACATGCATGGCTTCCTTCCAGTGCCTTGAACCCCAGGGGTTATACAATATGAAATTATTATTACTATTATTACACTTTTTTATATAAATAACATTTCAGAGACTTGGCTCTTGGATACACATCTAATGAGATCCTCTTGAATTAATTTTTAAAATCTTCTCCCTGCATGATTTACCTTGAGATTATAAATCTTACTTATCTTTAGTGAAATAATAATGCTAAACCTGTAACCATCACCTGTAACATCAAAGTGAGCAGTAATGGCATATGTTGCCAGTCGTTGTTTGGTAAAGCCATCTTGAAAAAAATTAATGTCCTTCCCCAATGTTGTACTTCTGAAGCTGTGTCTTGTACTCTACCTTAGACAAGGCAGTAAGGAAGCGACCTTAAAATGACTAAGAGTCATTTATTTAGACTACAGAGCTAGAAGGGAGAAAGTAGAAATATTTCTCTTTTAGGAAATCCGTAACTGGAAAACAGTTAAGCCAGTATGGATTTGATTTAAATTCTACTGAAAGCTGTTGTTCAAGACCCGTTGTTTTCAGCAGACTTCGATCTGGATCTAATGTTTGAAGTGGATTACTGAGAAATTAGTTCTTTTTTAGGTATCATCGAAAATGTATGGCCACTGCTGCCAGCATGGCATACTATGAATACTACTTACCTGTTCTTCCTTAAGACTTCCACAAATAGAACAATGGTGAAGATGGAGTCAGAGCCTGTAGACTAAATGCAGCTCTGAAGAATGCTTTTTTTTTTTTTTTAAACACTGTCTATATGAGGGAATACTGAGGAAATGTTTCAGATTCAGTTCTTTTGATTTAACAGCCCAGAAATTTTTAAAAGCTAAGAAATTGCACAAGAGCATGCTTTTTTGACAGTATCTTATTGACAAGGCTAGGAAGGCCTGCAAACTCAACCTTTCCTTGTCCTTCAGAGAGGAAAAAATATTTTATTTTACTTCATATTTTTAAAAGGAGCTCATTCACACTGCTTCAGTCTGAATTGTCATGTGTAACCTTCATGTCATGCAAAGGAACTGACAGTGGAACATGGAAAGAGAAGCTGGAGTGCAAGTAGGTACCAAGTAATATAGAAAAGTTGAGCCTGTATGGCCTCCTATTACACCTTTTCCTCTTTTCCTTTTCTTAAGAAAATTGAGGAGCTTTTTACACTCTAAAGTGATTAAAGACGTTTATATAATAATAGACACGAATAAATAGGGTACATACATACAGTCACGTTTTGGATATCAACAAATGCGCAAAGTATTTTTTGATCCTAGGTTTTAGTATGAAGTTTTCTTTCTGATCACAGAAGCAAAACAGATTCACTTGTGCCAAGATGACCATTTCTAATCATAGTCTGCTGCAGATTTTTTTCACTGCCATGTTCTTTGGTACAATCTTTTAGTTTTAGAGTGCATCAACTTCCAATTAAGTTCTGCAAAAGATTTTTTATAAATAACCTTTCAGTAATATCTGTACTGTAATTTCCTTTCCTGTCATCAGTTCTTCCATGCACCTTTTGAAACTTCCTGTGTTTGAAGCTCTTCTTGTATGGGGTAGAATACAACTGTGAAATAAATGTTTTAATTCTGAGGTACAACTAGAAAAATAATGTTAACATTTTATTAGGTTTTCTCCGTATCTGCTCTTGGTTACTATCCTTTCAACACCACCATTCTCACTTCCTTGTTCTTTTAATTTTCATACAAGAGTAACAAAATTCTAAAAGCTTGTTGCAACATGGCAGATAAATGAAAGTGCAAGTAAATGCTTTTCAAATAAATGGGAAAGCAAGAACAGTAGAGCTGGTGAGTTCACAGTGCTCTTGAGCATCGCTCCTAAAATAGCTTTTTTCTTGGACGTACATGCAGCTCCAGATAGAGACTATCAGGAGCCTGCATTTGCCCACCTATTCATCACCACGTAAATCACATCCAATTTCCAATCTTATACAGCTGGAGCATGAGCAGCTGCTTTCCATCTATATAAGTAAACATACTAGTATTTGCAGCAATGCTGCATGAACCTTTTTACATCACATTTGGCAACCACCAAGGCCATCAGGAAGTTAAGGCAAGAGGAAGGTTACAGGAATTCACAATGCCTGTTATTGGAGAGAGTATTTTAACTTTTTGCCTGCCTGCGGCCATGAGCATGATCATCGCTGGCATAGTCCAGTTTGCCTTACGTGGTGGATGCAGATGCAGTATTTACTAAACATTATATACAGACATTAAAGTAAGTATTGCTGCAGAATATGGGCATAAAGCTACTGTATAGCTTGGCATTCAAAAAGTACCACGTGACTTTTTGGGGTTGCTATGGTATCTGCAAGTATGATATTTTTATAAAGCGATACTGTGAATAGCAGTACTGCATGGAGTTCTCTGACCATTTTTGAAAATGAACGTTACAAATACTTATAATAATCTGTTTTCATTTTCAAAGTAGTATTCTGTTTCAGATATGCATATTCTGAAAAACATATTGTGGGTTTTTTTAATCAGCTGCCAAATTCTACAAAGATTATTAACAAGATTGCTATTAAAGAGAAAGTAACATGCTTTTAAGACAATAGAAAATGTAAGTGCATATCATGTCTGGCACTGCTGGTTTTGATTGTTATAAATTGTTTATGAAGTGTCATTCCTTATTTTCATCAAAAGCTTTTCTTGCAGCAGAGATCATGTGTGCTTCAGCATGCAATTTTCCCTTTCTGGACGAACGAGACTGTGCCGCAGTTTACTTTGCTTGGGTTACACTGCAGTATGTTTTTTTTTTTTTTAAGGCAAGCACTAGGATATGTCTGTTTCACTCTGCAACAGCTCTTACTGATCAGCAAGAAAAAATAAAATAGGCTAAGTAACAAAGACTGCATGCTGTATCAAATAGACAAAACCGTAGCTGTACTCAGAGAATAAAAGAGATGGGTACCATCCCCCGCTGAAAATTATGTTGCTAATGCAGAGGCTTGTGAGCCATTAAATATTCCTACACTGCAGATATTTCACATTATTTCTCCTAATGCATTAAAAAGCTAGATAAGCCTTTCTGAATATATACTATAGCATGAGTATCAGAAGAATTTTCTACTTCCAAAAAAATATTGCATATTTGATAATGCCTCATGTTATTTATGACTGATTGCCATGAAACTGAGACAGATACTTCATACGTGATTCTTTTAGACGGTTGGGGCTTTTTCATAGGTTGACCATGGAATTAAATAAGTAATGCCTATTAATAAAAGTAAAGCTAAAGCTACCTGCAGAATTCCCCAGTCCATCAACACTCTTCAGCTATATTTTAGTAAGCTCAGCTAAGTGTGGCAGTTCTTAAACATTGTGCTGTCAGCTCTGGATATAAGGCCACATGCCCTACAGGGTACAGAACCTAAACCCAAAATCTGCTGGGCCAGTCACAAAAGTATTACCAACAAAGCTATCTTTACACAATGAGCTGAACTATCATGTTTTAGCTTCATTAGTTCACTAGAACAAACCAAGTATAAAATCTATAAATTCTCTAGAAAGCTATAAGCAATACCCTGTGCCTGTGACTGCAATTTGTATTTCTTGATTCTTTCTGTGGCTGAAGACACCAGGCACAATACCATGATCATCTGGCAGGTGTTTGTGCCCTCTACTGGATGCAGTCAGGCTTAACTATTAGAAATCCTATGCTGCTAACAGCTAGAGAGCTGCTCTTTTATTGAATCTGATGTATTTAAGGTACTCAGCAACATACATTTCTGCTTTAAAGTAATACAAACAACCCCCAGAACATATTTCGTACCTCTTTACCAAAAAAAAAAAAAAAAGAAAAAAGGCAAATGAGCAATATCCTTTCTCTTCCGCCTGCCATCTTTCCCTTTTATATTTTTACACTAGAAGTAACTTCGTATGCTGGATGCAGAAGTCTTGTCCTTAGAATTGAAACGTTTTGTGAAATACAGTTGAGCAAGGCCAAGATTTTACAGAACTTTTCCCATCCTATGTCCTAATATGGGGTGGGTGGGGGGTAGAGGTTGATGGCACCTTCATAAAATAAAATACACTTACATTCCTGGGCAGGTAAGAGAGAGTAAAGAATGCTCATTTCTGAGAAAATTTGAAGGGAGCTTTTCTTTTTAGTTTTTCATTCTCTCTGAGCTTGGACAATATGAGCGCGCAGTGTCCTCCTGTTCACGGAATTTTGCTTAATGCTTTGCATACCGACATATGACTGACCCATTACACTGAAGCATGTGTCTTAAATCAATATTAAAACAGGAATATATTTTACACCTGTAGGTTAAGGATTAATATTACAATCCAACAGTCTCTCCCATAAAGGCAAATAACTTCCAGGTATACTGGAATGATTTCAAAGAACTATAAAGGGATACAAGTTTATTCAAATATATACGCTTGAAATCTGCAGATATATTACTCTTTTTTGCAAAGGACCATAAAGTTTAGAATTTGAGTCAACAAAAATGTAGAGCGCCTTCAGTTGGATTATGGTTTCAATAAATATAACTTTAAAAATTATAGAAATTTTATAGGGTCAAATGATTTCATAAATGACCTCATATATTTCTGCATACCAGCAAATTTGTAGAAAAATTATTACATATACATTTCATGCTTATTCCACATAGAATTTTTAACTTAAACGTGCCTACCTTAATGCAGAAGGTTAACTATGTACCTATATAGCACTGACTCAAAACAATTTTGTTCTTTGAACAGCAATTCAAGAGTATGACCAAGATTTTTTTTAAAGCATTTGCGTTATTGCTTTCTGTAATTAGTGTTAGGAACTAAGATATTAAAACAATAACTATTTTGGATTAAAAAAGAAAAAGACATTTTAATACAAATCATATACTGTTACCAAAAACATACACATTGTCCTCCAAAGCACAGCATACTTGAGGTTTTTTTTTCCTGATTGGCCCAAGTATACAGCAGCTACTCTTCACAAAAAGAATGAGAATGGAAAAAAAACAAATGCATTAACTACTCCATGCACAGGCCCACCTGCCCACACCCTACCCCATATCCTGCCACCTGTATGTAGTAACTTCTTGCCAGGGACCATGCCTGTTAGATTCTGTAAAGGCATCAGCTGCCTGAAGAGAGCTGTGGTGTGGCCATTAACATCATCTTCCCTTCTCTTGGCAAGCACGGGTTTCTTAAGGGGCAATGGGATTAAAGTGACCCTGTTACCCCCTGTGGGGCTATTTCAGTGACAGATCCCAGACCACCCACCCCAGGGTGAGCAGTGACTTCGGCTGGATCTGCTGCCCAGGAAGACTGTGGAGACAGCCTCCATCGGACTTGGCCACAGGAGGACACCACTGGAGCTCTTCTGGGCAACTCATAAAGATCTGACAGAAAACCACGGAGCTGGAATGCAATTCTTTTCTGAATTCGAGAAAAACTTCTCTGGTCAGGATAACATAAGCATTTCATTTCATCTAGATGGTGACAAGTTGATATTGATCTAAGTCATAAAGCAACATGTGATCTGGACGTCTAAAACACATTGCCTTGTTGCTAAAATGGTTCCCCCTTAATTTTACCAACCATTACTTGCTAAACTGTATAAACTTTATACAATAAAAACACAAAGACTAAAACAAGTACATAAAAAGGTTATCTTTATTCTATTGGGTTGTTAGCAATGTAGTTATTTTTGGTAAAACAACCTGCTGCATGCAGTTCATCAGTAAGCTATGAGCCAATAGTTTCTATAAAAGCAGGAGCCCATCTATATTCTCATTCTTTTGTAAGAAATGCAAGGTATTCCACTGTCCATTGCACTATTTCACTATTCATTCTCATGACTAAAGGTTTTGAATAACAAATTATATTTAAAATGCTTCTATTGCAGTATGAATAAACAAGAAAAGCAGACAGTGTGAAACTAACGCCAGGAAAAAGCAATGTTTCCATGACTAAGATTACCCTGAAAATTGACTGACAGGATTACAATTTCAAAAGAAACCCTTCTATCTTGTTTCACATACAAAGACCTACCCACTGATCAGAAAAAGAACTGTTCTGTCCATTGCTTCTAAAATTATTCCTTATTAAAATATTTTAAATATAATTAGCAGAAACTTGCAACTACCAATTCACATTGTATCTTAGGTTTCCCAACAGTGAAGTGTCACAGATAGACAACAATAAAAATTACAAACAACATGAATATATGTGTAGTTTCTTATAATAAGTATAAAATGTTATAAAATAAAACTATTTTCAAAATAATGAGAATAGATCAATAGATATATATTATAAAAAAATTTTTTCTAGCCCCACATTTTAAGCAATATATTTGCCCTGTGTAGTCTGGTTATTTACTGCATATTTGCTGATTACAAAACTCAAAATAAAATCTATAATAGCAGCAAACTATTGTTTACTGATATGAGGAATGATGGTCTCGTCTTTTTACCACTTACATGTCTTCCCATCTTAGCCTTTAATAGCTGTAGGATAATAGCAGCAAGCATGCATCAGTTAAAGCTTCCCAATTATTTGGAGTATTACAGAATATATCATATTACCTACTGAAATGTTATAAGCTACACTTACTAGGGTACATATTTGACACAATAGATACAGTACTTGAGTCATTGTCATTTTGTTCCAACAGGTGCCACTGCGTAAAATGATTAAATAACAGAGGATACTCTACTTACGTATATAGTGTCAGCCCTGATGATAAAAAGGTCATCTAAACCACAGTGCAGGACAAAGCTGATTTAAGTACATCCTTTTGGTCATCTCAGCTTTCTACAGAAGATTGCATCACATACAGTGGAAACCTGACTGAAGTGCCATGGGGGTGTGAAAACCACCTCTGATGTACATATTTTGTGTCTCTGGCATCACCCATCCTTCCAAGGTATGGAAACTGAAGACTGAGGTATACGTTAAGGTAGTATTTGTCCCAAAGGTACTTTGCTATCAATTTACACACATAGCTCTGATTATTGTCCTAAGTGGGATATATTAGGTGAAATAAGAAGTGCAGAAACAGACTTTGGAATGAAGTATGAAAGCTACTCATGAAGTTGCAGGGTCTACAGTTAAAAAAAAGAAAAAAAAAGACTACCACTTTTTTATTTCAGTGATTCCCGGTAGGCACAATTTGGCATTTGTAGCTTTTCTGTGAAAAAAAAAAAAAAGTTTAAATCTCTCAAGAATTATGAGATATCCTGGACTCTGAAAGTAACCACATTTTTTTCATACTTTCACATTTTCAAAGCAGGAGTTGTGTTTGTAGCATCATTTATCTGAATCACTGTTTTTGAAGTGAACTCTATAATAAATTAAGAATTACTAAAAAGTATTAAATATAAGTATATTAAAACCAAGACTAAACTACCATCCTCTTTTCTGTTAAAAAAATATTCCCTTGTTTTGTTTTCTGATAAATTCTCTATCTATTCTCTGTTGTTTTTTATAATTGGCTGTTCATTTGATCTAGATCTTCAGGTTCAATAATCTGGAATCTTGTTCTGCTTTTAGAAGTGGCTTGAAGAGAACTATGTTCACATCGTGATGCCATAATTAAGTATTCCTGACAGTTGTGTTCCTCTGCATGAGTATTCTCAGCACAACAGAATTACAAATACCAGTATGTGAATTAAAGCAAATAAGATCATGAAAAAAAATTGGCACACATCAAACATACATAGGAGATGAAATGTACACAGTGGATACACTTATTCCACAAAAATACAGACTTATAGGACTGGTAATTTTGCAGTCCATTAAGGGTTCCTACAGTCCAAGCAGAAATTTTGTGTCTCCCTTCCATTTGTGTCAGCTGATAATAAAAACTATTCTTCTGGCAAGGTTGTTTCCCTGTTACAGACTGAGAGTTTGCTAGTGAAGGGTCATTGTCTTGGTACCGCACTGACTGTACCACTGGGTAAATATGTAAAAACTTGCAGTTTTTGTCATAATCCTCCAATAAGAGTGCTATTGATAAAAATGTCATATTCTCAGGCTTGTGAACATTCATCACTCTTTCCCCTGGTCTTCTTTTTCTGATTTGTCATCTTCATATTTTTCTTTTTCTGGTTTTGTTACACTGTCATAAGAAGGCGGAGATGTGGTCGATGCAGACACATCCATTTTCTCTGGAGGTGAATTTTCACTTAGCTTACCAATAATCATATCTTTTTTGATAAGCAGATCAACCCCATCTTTCCGATACATAAATGAAAGTTTCTTTACTGACTGCCTTAAAAGATAACGTCTATAAGCACGCTGAATGATAGTAGCAGACACCTCCTCCTGTTTTCGTTTTAATGTGGTAGTAATCGGTTCATAGGAGACTTTGGAAGGATTGGCTGCCATAAACCGATCTTCCATCTGTATTCTGAGGGCATCCATCTCATCACTTTCCCCCAAAACACGCTTTGTGAAAGCAAACAAGATGTCAAGGCAGTGAATTCTGTCACCGCTTACCATGGGCAGATCCATTGCAATAAGCTGGACTTTGTTTGGTTTGGGTAGATGAAGGGGAGGATCCAAAGAAGCTGCAAAATCAGACAATTTGCTATATTCTATGAATTGTGTTGCATCTGGATCATATTTTTCCCAGACCTCATAGAACATCTCAAAGTCATCCTCACTCAAGGGTTCAGCGCTTTCTTCAGTAGCAACACCAAAGTTCTCCAAAATCACAGCAATGTACATGTTCACCACTACCAGAAATGAAATTATAATGTAGCTGACAAAGAAGAAAATCCCAACGGAAGGGTTGCCGCAGTCACCTTTAGTGGAGCTCCCTGGATGATCTTTAAGGGGGTCACAGTCCGGCTCCCCACTGTTAAGAATTGGGGCTAGCAAACCGTCCCAGCCAGCCGATGTGGTAATTTGAAATAGGCAGATCATGCTGTTGCCAAACGTTTCAAAGTTGAACATGTCATCTATACCAGCTTCCCTCTTAACATAGGCAAAGTTGGACATGCCAAATATCGCATAGATAAACATGACCAGGAACAGCAGCAGACCAATGTTGAACAAAGCAGGAAGAGACATCATCAAAGCAAAAAGCAGAGTGCGGATCCCCTTAGCGCCTTTAATGAGACGCAGGATTCGACCGATTCTGGCAAGTCGTACGACTCTGAACAAAGTGGGGGACACAAAGTACTTTTCAATCACCTTAGCTAGAAACATACCTGTGAAACATAAAAATAAGATTAAAAGGGCAACATTTTATCAAAGATTACATTTTTTCAATGAAGTATGAATAAAGAACAACTTTACCTGTGGAATTAGTGGAAATTATAATTGGAGCTAAATTTTATCTGCTATGGGTAATACTAGCTTTTTTTCCCCAGCAGTCTTGGGGAAAAGAAAAAAAGGAGCATTAAAATTGATATAGTATTATTAAGAAAGTTACTACTCTAAAGTATGCTTTTTCATATCCTAAATCATCAGAAGTTAAAATTAATATTTCCCTAATCTGAAAAACTTGACAGAGATAAAGCATTTAATACACGTCTTACTATATTTCATTTTGAATATAAGAATTTCTTACCTACTATTGAAAGAATAACAACCACAAAATCAAAAATATTCCAGCCAATGGTGAAGTAATAGTAACGGAGTGAGAACAGTTTCAAGACACATTCTCCAGTGAAGAGGACAACAAAGACCAAGTTAATCCAGTATAAAATATTTTGCATCAGTTCACCCTGGTCATCTGTTTCTATCATCATGGTGACCATGTTGAGACAGATAAGAACCATGATAGTGATGTCAAATGCTTGCTTTGTTACAATGTCAAACACCAGACCTTGCAATTTGTTCTGGGGGGAGAAAAAAAGAAAAGGTGATATTATCTTGGATGTAATGAACATCCTTTTCCTCCCTCCCATTTCCTTCTTCCTCCCCCAGCATATACAACCAAGCAAAAGGCTGAAAAACCTAAGAAATGCAGTATCCAGTAACTTCTTCATTTGCCAGCTCTAACTTTTCCCCTCAAAACCCAACAGACTTCTATTTCTTCAGGTTCTTTGATTCTCTACTTCCTCAGGCATAACAATTATGAGAGATTTTTCCTACAGAGCAGAAATATGTATGTGTTTCAATTCAGAATGAAGGGCTTACTTGAATTAGGTCGAAACCATTTTAGAGTGAAGGGAGACTTTTTTTTATAGTTAAGGTACTGCTGCAATTTCTTCCCAAATGTAGATGACACAGGAATAACACACATTCTTACCGCTGGTCTAGGTATAGGTTTTTGTGGTTTCTTGGATCCCAGCTTCTTCATTGCATTGTAGTATTTCTTTTGTTCTTCTGTCATGAAAATGTCTTGACCTCCAAGGTAAAATAATAAAAATAGAACTGATTACAGTCAAGCCTTTAAATCCATTAATTCACAGCATTGCAGAACATGGGTTTTATGTACCATGTATTCATTCTTATACATTGTTACCAAAACCAAAATATAACAATTATACCAAAGTGTTAAAATATCTGACAAGTCTTGATGGAAAAATATAACAAATTAAAGAATGGAGAAAAACCCCAGAACCTCTATGTATTAGTTATTTAAAAAAATACATACCTGATTAATTCAATTAAATGTGTACAAAAACCCATTGGAAAAATATACATTCCATAGATACTTATAAATTCAACATCATAAACTCCACACTGTAAATCAACCAACCGGAAATAAAAAAGCTTTAAAGGTAGAAAGAGTCACTGAGAGCTGATATGCTTTCAGGGAAACCATATGAGGAAAACAAAATTACTGATGTTACTTTTCAGGATGCATGTTTTATCACATGAGTACAGGTATCTCAGTTCAGATGCTTTTTTGCCACGGTATTTCCACAGTGTATATGATCATCCCCCTACGTTGTACAGAGATCATCAGAAGCGTGGGCTTATTCTGGGCTTTCTTGTCTGAATAAGAGGACAGCACTCTGAGTAAAAGGGTATCTAGACTGGTACGTGTAATACACATACAGAAACACCTGTCAAAAATACAATTTATGTTGACAAGTAACTTCCTTTTTTCTTTCATGCATTTGTTTCTAAGTACATTCCAGGTATGCATGATGCCAAACCAGTGGCATTTAGAAATTAATTTCAAAGCCACTGGTGGTTCTGTGACTTTGTCACACTGGCTTTGTCAAATGCAGTGTCAATCTTATTGAGAAAGTAATGACAAATCTGGATGAAGATGTGATTGAGTCTTTCAGCTGTGGCTACTTATAGACATGAAGGTTTAGAAGTCAAACGAGATCTTGTTTAGCATGCTCGTCTCATAAGCCAAATATTCAAGTAAAATTCAGTTCTTAAGAGAGTAAGGGTCTTGGAAGAAAAACAAGAAATTAATTTGCTGATTATGGTGGAAATGTGATGTGACTCTCTCAAGAGATTTTACCCAGTGGGAAATAAAAAGAAAAAAAAAGCTATAAAGAAACTGGCATGGAACTGGGGATTTATTCTGCTGCCTCATTGATGTAATGGCTATCAAAAGTGAACAAGTCATCATTGTCTCAGTGTGCTACCCATAAGGAGAATAGTGCTTTCAAGATGAGATACACTTTGTATGTCTTTGAGGACCGTAATGGTTAGGAATTTGGCAGCTAGTGGAACATTTTTTCCCCCATGGGAACTAATGTAGTAAAAGTAGGATGCACACAGGGCCCAAAGAAATGCAAACAGTTTAACTACACAGGGACAGTGTATTGCAACATGAGGTCTTTCCCATTCATATCCCAACAACGCTGCCCAAAACGGAGAGATCTCAGTGATATGAAAGCAGAACAAAGACAAGAAAAATACTGCTGCATAGCCATGCACTGCATGATCTGCACATTTCTATGAGCACAGGTGCATCTATCAATTGCAAAGACAGGCAACTAATGTTTGCTAATTTGCTACATGAAACTGAAGAATAGCATGTAGACAGAATTTTCTCCACTCTTATCGCTGTGCTTTGTGGTATCTGCAGTATTTGCCTTTCTTGCTGACAGTTACAACAGCTGCAAACATACAAGGGGAGAATACCACACTCTCAGAAAAAGCCCTGTACCAGGAACCCTCCTCTGCCTTCTGAGTCGTAATGACTACAGTAGACAGTCTCTGCCAAGTGAACTTAATAGAATTTATAATTATCTTATTACTGAGTAAGGTCACCTTGTTACATACAGACTGTCAAAAATGCCAATAGCATGTATATAACCTCAGTCTTCCTCTCCAAGGATAAGAAACTGAACCACCTTCCTCTTAAGTACTGGAAGCCCCTGATGGTTATTCCAAGGGACGTGCAAACATCTTGGAGGATGAAGATGTCATCAGGTTTTGAACCACAAACTCATCTTTTCTATTATGTGGGTCTGTAGATAAGAGACTCAAAGGATCTGAAGAAGCAACATATGAAGCTGCATACTCCAATCAAGTGGAAAGATTTACTGGAAGTTTCCACTGCAGTAAGTCTAGCAATACCTTTGCTCAGTACAATGAATGAAACTTGACAAACCATCTAGAATAACAAATGAAGAAATTATGTACTGCCTTGCTATTACTTAGGTTACTTTTAAAAAAAAAAAGTAATATTCCAGTATGATTCTGTTCCAAATGTGTACAGAAAAATAAGACTATTGCAGACCTTTGTCAACACTTCTAGTTTAAATAGAAAGTAGAATTTGATTTGCCATCATAGCATGCATTTTAATCTATTTAAATGCTCCTGGAGTTCTTGACACAATCCCATGTTCATTTGAATAATAGAAACAATTTCTGCTGGAAGGAAAAACTACATATTTTCAAACATTAACAATTTTATTTCTCTTGCAAGTTCACTACTAACTCATGAGACAGTTTCCCAACCCTCTCTAATCTTGCAATACAGAGCAGTAGTTCCAGCATTCAGCTTGTCTGCAATAGTCTCTTTGTAACTGAGAAGGCCTTCACAGTACTGCTATACATTATCTGTTTATCAATTTTGATATTTGTAGTTTTGCATATTCTCTTCTTCCCTGTCATCTGTTTGCTTAAGTCATCTGCATTTTCACATAGCTTTGTCACAGCACTCTAAAGGTAAGCAAAAGCCAATACATAACTTTCTGATTTACAGCATATCATTGGGGTGTACAGGGATGTGGAGAACACTCAAGCACTCATGTAAGTTTAAATTACTTCAAATCCCTTAAAAACCAAAGATTATTATTTCATTGTTTTGAATAGAATAAAAGGAAATCTTAATAGCTGATTTCTTTTTTTTCTTTCTATTTCTGTGAGAAATTTCAGACACTCATATTTATCCTTGCATACATTTGCTGAATGCACAGTAACAATGAAGTGTTATGAAAATGAAACATAATACTTATCTTCTTTTTTTGTTGGTTGAAGTTATCTATAATGACACCAATGAATAAGTTCAGGGTGAAAAACGATCCAAAGATGATAAAGGCAACAAAGTAAATATACATGTACAGGTTGTCCTCATACTTGGGCTGTTTCTCTGCCTATGTAACATAGAAAAACAGCAATACATCACAAATAACAGTTAAGACAAATTACAGAATACCGAGCAGAAACAGAAGTTGCATCCAGCTGGACAGCAACTCCTTGACAAGGAGGGGGCGGGAAACAGCTGTTCTGGAGCATACACTATGCTGGCCCAATCTTTAAACTTGAAAATCTATTTAATACAGCTGTCTGTAATTGCACACACAGACCTGACATTTCTGTCTGCCAGTTTGTCTCTAATGATATTTGATGTTTCATGTAATTCCTACTAAATTTGACAGAAGTGTGCAAATCTCAAAAGCAATTCAGTTCCTATGGACTTTATGCAAACCAGGAGCTGGACAGAGGAGAGATGCAAACAGATATCAGCATTAACAGAAAAAAAGGCAAAATTCAACCATTTTAGTTTTTGAGATGGTCATGGTCTGGTGCTCTTGATTAGCTATTGCAGGTGATGCCACTTCATCATTTGGGTTATTCTGGAGACATACGAAACACTTGTTTCCTAATCTGTATGATCTCAGTGACACAAATTAATAGGAAACTAAATTTCATTAGTTTTGTTATTTACAGATTACTTATTAAATTAGTAATACTTTATGTAGATACACTGGTATCCTGTTTTTTAAATATTAAAAGTATATGCACTTAACTAATTTATAGTGCATAGATTTATGTAGAAAATTATCAAGGTTTTAAATTTTTAGTTCTTTATATTTTACTTTATTTCAACTGCCATTCAAGGAGCATCACATCAATCTTACATTTGTTTTTACTCCATGAATTTTACATTGTACTCACTTCTCTGGAATCAACTGCAGCATACATGATGTCCATCCATCCTTTAAATGTTGCCTAAAGACAAAGTTTGTTAATATTTTCTATCAAAGCTTCAATTTTGTCAACATTCTAAATAAGACACTGTCTTCCACAATGTATTTGCACCCATGAAAATGGAAAGGAATATTAAAGGTCTGGTAAGACATGAATGAAATATTCACAGGAAGTAATTTACTGGGCAATACTTCTTCCTAATACTTAAACAGTGAATAAATTCTAATCTTCATGCAAATTCATATAAACTCTGTGTGGGATGAGTTGCAATCAATATCTGAGCATAAGGAAAAGACTGCAATTTATAACAAGGCTTTCTGACTACCAAAAAACTGGAGGAGGACTCCAAAAATCAGCCACCATGGGTTGGCATTTTTCAGACAGAATATGCAAATAGTCCTAGAAGAAACTCCAGAAGATAAGTAGTCCCAAGAAATCGTCAGAAAATAATAGATTCATAGAATGGTTTGGCTTGGAAGAGGCCTTTAGAGACTATCTAGTCCAACCCCTCTGCCATGGGCAAGGACATCTTTTACTACATCACACGCTTCCAATGATGGGCATCCACATCATCTCTGGGCAACCTGTTCCAGTGTCTCACCACCTTATTGTTAAAAAAAATCCCAAATTCTACCTTATATCCAATCTAAATATACCCTCTTTCAGTTTAAAACTGTTGCCCCTTGTCCTGTCAGTACAGGCCTTGGGAAAAAATTTTCTCTGTCTTTCTTATAAGGCCCCTTTATATATTGAAAGGCCACAGTAGGGTCCCCCTGGAGCCTTCTCTTCTCCAGGCTGAGCAACCCCAACTCTCTCAGCCTTTCTTCATAGGGGAGGTGTTCCAGTCCTCTAATCTTTTTCTTGGCCCTTCTCTGGACCCACTCGAAGACATCCATGTCTGTCTTGGTACTGGTGGGGTCTCACAAGACTGGAGCGGATGGGGAGAATCACCTCCCTTGATCTGTTGCCCACAATTCTTGTTAGGCAGCCGAGGATACGATTGGCTTTCTGGGCTGCAAGCGCACATTGCCAGCTTATGTCCAATTTTTTGTCCACCAGTATCCCCAGGCTCTTCTCTGAAGGGCTGCTCTCAATCCATTCATCTTCCAGTCTGTACTGAAGGGATTTCCCTGAGCCAGGTGCAGGACCTTGCACATGGCCTTGTTGAACTTCATGAGGTTCATTCCTCAAGCCTGCCAAGGTCCCTCAGGATGGCATCCCATCCCTCTAAGCATATCAACTGCACCACACAGCTTGGTGTGTTCTGCAAACTGCTGAGGGTACACTCAATCCCACTATCTATGTCACTGATTAAGCTATTAAATACTATCAGTCCCAGTACAGACCCTCAAGAGATACCACTTGTTACTGGTTTCTACTTGGACATTTAATTACTGACTATAAGTTTTTTGACACAGCCATTCAGCCTTTTCCATCTAGTGGGCCTTCCATCAAACATCCTCCTGTGAGATATGATATTAAATAAAAACAAGGTATGAATGGTATGTGTACTGGAAACATTACACAGCTGAAACATTCTATGAAAGACACGTTACAAAAGCTAAAAGCACTGCTGTCCTTCACACTGGCAACTATCTAGTGCTATTTAGCAATAGCTACTACTACTTCCTGGAGCAATCAGATGGTAGCCTGATAGCATAATACTAACTACTAAATACTACCTGTTAGACATTTTTAAAGGCAGAATAATTACCAAGTGTTAATGAGCACAAATATTTTCCCAGAACAGTTTGTCAAGTGAGCCCAATTAGGAATATATGTTTCTGTCCTGTTGATTCCAATTTACAGATGCTGCCTCTAAAAAACGCTTGTGCTTAGAAATCTAGCACTAGTAAATTCTGCAACTGCTCATCTAGAGTTTAAGAACAAGCTAAAAAACTATTGCCAAAAAACCCACTTGACAATACAGACAATGACTGGAGTGGGACTAGTAGGAATAATAAAAAGGGAAAGAAGAGAAAGGAAAGTGAATTGAAAAAAATTTTCTAAACCAATGGCTGGTTTTCTTCTTGTTTGAAGATCAGATGAGCCCTGGAATCTATCTATTTGACTACCATGGTAAAAACCTAAGTCAACAAGCCTTAACTGATGAAGTAAATAAAAGAAAATTAACTCTAGCTGCATTTTTTTAAACTAGATAATGTATTTCTGTAGAACTTGAAAAGGTACTAGCAGTTGGGTGCAAAGGAAATTTATATCCATCTAGTAGATATTAGACATTCCTCCTCTTCCAAAATGGCCACAGAATGTATCACATTTTTGCCATAAGCAATAATAATTAGCTTCGTAGAACACAGTTATAAAGTCAAATCCATTCATATATTGTAAAATAACACTGAAAATTATGGAATTATATGTTACTGCTACAAAACTTTAAGCTGGAAAAATAATTTATCAAAATTTATACACTTACTACTTGAAGCAGAGAAAGATAACCAGCTCCAACATTATCAAAGTTTACTTTCTCATTTTTCCACCGAACATCCACAGCAGTGAGCATAAGATTATTACACATAGTTTTATTACTGATTTCCTCTGGTGAGAATTGCTCACCAGTTGTGGTGTTAACACAGCGATAGAACTTGCCAGCAAACAAATTTACTCCCATGATGCTGAAAATTAGCCAGAATGTAAGACAAACCAGAAGTACATTCATAATGGATGGGATTGCTCCAGTAAGAGCATTCACAACCACCTAGTAAATAAACACAGAAAAATAAAAACCTTTTTAAAAATAGTATGTAAAGCATTAAAAAGATTAAATACAGCAAAAGATTTAATGTAAAACATTAAAATACATTGACTTAATGCCAACAGAAAAGGAATAAAAATATAGTACAATCAAACATGCTACTGTTGGCCTTGAAAATAGACATGCAGTTCAGTGTTCCTCCATGATTTTATAATTAGGCATATTTTTATGGATTTGTTTTACAGACTATTTCTTTTTTTCTTACCCTCATGCCTTCAAAGCGTGACAAAGCTCTTAGAGGTCTCAAAGCTCTTAATGTTCGGAGGGATTTAATTGCACTGAGTTCTGAGAAACCAAGGGCACTAGCTACTAAGCTAACCAAGGAGACCTAGAGGAAACAAAAGAAAACAAAAGGACTTTTTTTTTTTAATAGCCTCACAACACAAATCTAAAGCCTAGAGGAAGAAAACTTTGATTTGGGTATCATAAAGAAGTTCATAAGGATCCTAAGCTTCTAGCAACAACAAAGAAAAAAGAACAAAAAAATGTAAAAATTAATAGAAAGCTGCATGTAAATTTCAGAACAGTTTAAACAAAAAGAGATCTTAATCTCTGGAATTTTCATCACACGCAGAGTGCTAGTTAGAAGAATGCACATCATACCTGTGCAAAGTTAAGGGCAATTTGGATAGAAAAGAATTTCAATAAAAGCTCATCTTCCCAATAAACTCAGCCAATCCCTGAAATGTACTGAAGACGTAATCCCATTCTACATGATGTTGCGACACTAGAGTGCTCTCCTACAGATGCATTATTACAGTAATGATAAAATGTGAGTCAGCAGCATTTGCTTCTGCTAATGTGCACTTGGAATAATTCACATACTAGCAGATATATGAATAACTGTTAATTCATATTGCCTGCAGATGATGACAGACTTGGAAGTGGTATATACTCAGCCAGACAGTTGCCACGCCCACTGACATGTGTGACTCCTAACTGTACAACAGACACAAAGAAATACCAATGTCAATACAATTACCTAAAAGCAATGCACTCAAATGCATAAAACAGTAGAGAGCACTTTCCTGGGAAGTGGAGTTATGACAGAGTTAATAATTTAATTGTGTGCTATGGTTTGTTGTCTCTTCATACTACTGCAATCTGGATATTTAAAAATCATGATATCAAGTACCAGAAGAAAATCTATGTTTACCTCCATTTGGCAAAGAACACTGTTTCTGGTGTTTGAAGTGCAAAACTGAAGTTAAAAATTCTAAGTCCAAGAATGGTCAAGAAGCTGGCATATATGTTTTAGAGTTATTTGCCTTAGAGTATCAAAATGGGTTGAAAAATGGCACATTATAAAATACTTAGTCAATGAGGAAAAACTGGCTAATTTTTTATGTTTTTAAACATAGCATGCAATGTTTTAAGAAAATCTGGGGTGATTTTTAAAAAATCAAGATGCAATATTTTTTTGTAAATCACACAAACTAGATAAAAACAAATTAACACGGGGAGCTCAACGTCTGTGCAATGTACGTAATATAAACCACTACAATACCTTATCATGGATGACTATATATACCTGCATTTATAAAATAATCCCTCTAAAACTTTAGCTAATTCAGCTGCTGAAGTAACTATAATTAGGCCATGTAGTTCAAGAGAATAAAATTTCATTAAAAAAGGGAAAAAAACCTAGGACATGATCCAGGAAAGGAACACATTCACCGAGCCGAATTACTTTCTTTTATGCCACCAATCTGATTTCCCTCAACTTTAATGCTCAGTTTCAGAAGGCTGTTCCTTCTTTAAATTCAAATGCTAGATAAACATATAGCATAGGAAGCATTAATCCATATGAATCCATCAAGACCTAAACACAGAGAAGATACAGAGAAAATCTGTTTCAAGTATTCCTGTCAGATAACCATATTTTCCTAGATAATGCAGTTATTATATTTGCATTGCAAGAAATCCTCTTCCTGCAAGATTAGCACATTTCTACTTAGTGATGTTATAATTTTATCTTTTTTCGGAAACTAAAATACAATTTAACATATTGCTTTTTTCTGCTTCATTTTTTGGAGGGGAGAGAGGAGAGGGAGGGTAGTTCACCTCAGCACATGGTGCTGATGGCAGTTAAAGCTTAATTTTTGGGGGACCATTTGTGGATGTGTGTGCATGTGCATGCAAGAACGTTTTCCTTTTTCTTTTTTTTTTTTAAATAAATAATTTCCTCCTCTTCCTTACGTATGATCACGGTTTGGACAACTCCGGATACCAGCTCTGAACTTTCTTCCACATATAAAGTGTTAACTGTAACATTTCTGTGATGCAGAATTAGAAAATATAATATTACAGACTTTCACCAATACAGTAAATTCAAAAGGTGTGTTGTAACAAAAAGAAGGGGAAATGAAAAAAACACACTGTAATGACAGATGTGAGACAGAATCCTTCCTCAGCTTCATTTCAACTTTCTGTTCTCACAACTACCAAATAGGGTATTTACAGAAAAGCATATTGTTAACATACGGTGGAAACATCTTACTTTGGATTTGTTAAACTGCTTGTGTTTTGGACAATTAATGTGCCTTGAGATTTATTTCCTCTTTTAACGCTATTAATCTTGTGGAAGAGAGGGTCTAATCCCTAAGAATTTTTGAAACCTTCAGTACAGCTGGATTAACAGCTCAAAAGGTGATTGTCCTCCTGTTTTCTGGTGAGAGTCAATGACTTGTGTCTTCACTGAGTCTTCCACTCCCGATGGCTATCTCCTGTTGCATTCACACGAGGAAGCCTTACGCAGATTTCTTGCCTCTAAGGGGTAGTTCAAGCAAGCTGTTAAACACTACATGATCCCATGTTGGTTCTTTTTCATTATACCCTGTGCACTTGCACATGGAAGGCTGAACAAAACCAGTATTTGTACTTGTTTGGGGCTAATTATCCTTTTCTGGAAACTCTGTGAACATTACAACAGGTAAGATTTTCTGTTCATATGCTGTAAGTTCTTTTTAAATAGGGGACAGCTGGAGAGTTTACAGAACAGTTTGCCAAAAAAGATCCTGTAAAATGTTGCCTCACTGTGAAACAATTTAATTAGACTGGTACTGGTATAGCAAATTTGTTCAATGTTTAGCCGGATAAAGGCATAGGACAGGAAGATAAAGCAAAGATAGATTCAAACTATCAGTGGCACGCTGCCTGTTACCTAAACCAACAGGTAAAATGTCAGCAGTAAGAGAAAGAGTTAAAGTTGCTTGCTACTACCTGAAAACAGTAACCAGTATGTCTGGCAATGAAGTCAGAAAAAGCTAAGCAGACCACCATTTTTTTCAGGGAGATGGCAGGGCAGGGGGAGGAGCCGGCTTACAATACAGGTGGTCAAACACTGTAAACAGATTGCCAAGTCAGGTGGCAGGATCTCCACTCAGAACTGGGTATCACCCTGAGCAACCTAGTCTAACCTTGAGGTTAGAGCTAATTTCTAAACCGACCCTTCCTTCAGCAAGGAGCTAGACCAGAAAACCTCCAAAGGTGCCGTCCAACCTAAATTATTCTATGATCTGCCACTATAGGATCATAAGATGTAGGCATTCCAAGCAAGAGGTGAAGATGGCTATATTAAAGCACTGAAATCACTGAAGAAAGGAATAGCCCATACCTATCCATATGGCGATACAATATGCTTTACTAAGAAGAATTTATCTTAAATACAATTCAAGCTCAACCTGTCACAATACAAGCTTGTGCAAAGATATGAATATTCTGAATACTTCTTAAATGGTAATACATTTATTAATTTATTTTTTATGTTCTTTCATTTTCACAAATGACAACTCCAATGGACCAACTGAAATGCAAATTTAAGTATCACAAGGTTCTGGAAACATACTGTCTTGGAATCCTAACAGGAATCAAGTCTAAAGCATGACTTTACCAATTCTATGCAAAGAAGACAAAATCCATCTGGATTGATTGCTGCTGATTTCCCATTATAAAATAGTCCTAATTTTTAATTTAACATTTGAGTTACAATTAAAAAAAATATCTGAAATCCATGCTATCCATAAAGAAAGCGAATATAAAAAAATACTATATTCAGCCTTACTCAAAGACAGTCATAACTTTTTTCCTTTGCCTTGTTGAGGGTATCTTGTTCTGCCTAATTTATTTTTAAGGAAAGGGGAGAACTTCTTATACTTACTAAGTTTCTTAGAGATCAATACATCTGTTCTGGAAATACATGTTAACTTTATACCTTGTAAAAGTATATATTGGATGTTCACAGCAGAAGGAATGGAGAGGACATGAAAGGAGAAAGCTAAAACTTGCATTTTCCAGAGAAAACATGTTACAGCTCATTTCACTGAGTTAGCCCATTCGCTCAGAATGGGGTCTGTGCACCCCCGCCCCATAACTGATGCTAGAAAGAGAAGTGCAGTTAAATGAGGAAGACAGATAACAAACACTACTTGTGCCTTTCCCTCCAAAAAAGTTTTTTAAAAAGAGCATTAGGTAGGTTTCAATTCTATTGGCAGGGGACAAAATTTCTGTCCTAGATTCCAGATTCCATCTGATTAATAAACCCCTGTCCATTTGTTGAATTTCCACTCAAATATCTATGCAAAGAGAAAGAAGTCCTTTATAAGTACATATCATGCAATGTCACTGATTTCACTAATTTCTTTAGAGTGCAATTTCAACACTACTTTTTATTGTAATTTTTGAAAAAACATTAATTCTGTCACCTAAAACCTGGCTCCTTTTTCTGATATAGGAATTTCTGTTACAAGAATTCAAAATTCAAAGAGGTAACAAGAGTCATCCTCAATGACTCGAGACAGAGCCGAACAAAACCAAAATAATTTCAGCTTCCAAAAAAGAATCTTTAGGAAGTCACGTGTCAATGAAAAGTGGAAGAGTTGCACTGAACTTAGCCTTGCAGCCTAGTACACAGTGAGTTCCATAACAGTCTAAATGAGGACTGTGAATGAATGATTCACACCTTATATTGATCCATAGGCCATCACTTTTCATTTTCCTCAGTCCTTATCTTTACTCCAACTGCTGCCTCCTTGCCCCTACCCCTCTTCTTTTGCTGTCTTCTTGTTTTCTTGATACCATTCTCCCCTGCTGTTCTTTGCCAGTGACTCATTAAGCCCAGAATCAACTGTCCGACCCCAAACCCATGTGCTCACTTAAATTTCCTTTCCTTTCTACGTCTGCTTTCTCTTTGTTCTCTGTCATCAAATCCAGAAGACTGAAATCCAATCAGCTGATAGTCCTCACTCCTGGTGGGGACCCAGCACAGTAAAACACAGACAGAACAAATGGAGTCAATGATAGCATGAATATAAAGGTAAACTCAATTACTCACTGAATAATTACAATGGAATCTTATTCACTGTTATGTCATTTTCTATTCTTTTAAACCTAATTTATATTCTTCACTGTGTGTATATATATATCTATGTATCAGATTGCAGTTACATAAAAGGACCTGCCTAAACAACAGAAATAGGCTACTTAGGAAGTATAGTACCTACATCAACAATCAGGAAGTCCAGCCAGCACCAAGCATTAGTGAAATAAGTTTGAAAACCATAGGCCACCCATTTTAGCACCATTTCCAGAATAAAGATGTAAGTGAAGATTTTATCAGCATATTCCAGTATGGTTTTTATAGTCTTCCGCTGTTCAATATATATATCTTCAAAAGCCTGTTAAGAATGGGTCGCATATAAGTTAGATATTCATAGGTCTTTGAAAACTACAAATTAAGTCAAAAGAACTTAATTAAAAATGGCAAAGTAAAATCACTTTCAACTTCAGATGTTTACCTTGAAAAGCCAGCATGAGCAGAGATTGCAACTGCATTCTTTCCAAGTTTTAGATTTTATCATTGCCTGATAATGGAATTACAATATAATGACTGAAGTTGCCAAAAAGATTTTTAGAAATTTCAATAGTCAATACAGAATTACAGTCTGTCACCCTGAAAAGCCCAGTCAGGCTCAGTCAGAAGGCAGTCTCCTGATTAAAATAAATTCAACTAATAAAAGAGAATAATGAGCTACAGTGACCAAATGTTATGCTGCTGCTGATCTTTGCTGAATTCCAATGCTGGGTGTTAGTGGCAAGTCTTTGGTAGCAGGAGGCTGCAGGGGTGGTCATTGTGAGAAGAGGCCACGGGCATTTAGTTCCAAGCTCTCTTTCAAGCCAACTTTGTATTTTTTTCTTAATGAACTCAGATGTGTTACATTACCATCTTTGATAAAACATTTTTATTGGTACAGTTCCTATGTGTGCAAGCTCTACTTACCAGAGCACCACTGCTGAGAAGAATCATGAAGACAATGAATGTTTCAAACCAGTTGTGTTCTACTATCTTGTAGCAGGTTTTTCGAAGGTTCCACCAGATTCTTCCTTTTGTGCTTTCCATACTGCCTTTACAGCATTTAAACTTCCGTATACAGCCTAATAATACAAACAATTACAAATTGTTATATGATAGAATTTTCATTATCCTGAAAAAGTAAAAGCACTCTTAACTAGCTCCTGTTTCATGAGGTAGTCAACACTTACTGCATGCTACTTGAAGCATCCTTACCTTCTCTATTAGATACCTTGGATGTAAGAAAACTTGCATGTACGTAAATTTTTTACTACCCTAATGCTACATCAAGTTTAGAATCAGAGTCAACTAATTGAGATAATTTTCATTTATAAACACATTTAAAAAAACATTTTTTATTTATATACAGATAATCAAAGAACATATGAGAATTGTCAGGGAGTAGAAAAAAAGAGCATAAATACATAGCAACTTACACATGAACTAGTTCAACAGTACAGCAGCTTCTTTTTCAAGTACGTTTGTCTCTCAGCTAAGGTTCAAATAAATCACACAGATGTAAACACCATTTATTTGATTATACTGAGGAATGACCTCTGCTTCTGGACTGACTAAGGATACCTCTTTCATGACATAAACAACCAATATAACTGGAGATTGTGAGGGCTTTTTCACGTCGTACAGATTTTTGGCAACCATCCACAGAATTTTGCCTCACCTTGGAGAACTCCCTACTCTATCATGGGCCCTCAAGGCAGTTTTTAACAAACCTCAGTATCCGCCTGGCTAATAGTAGTCTCCTTATTTCTTTAAAAAGTAATAATCACAAAGAAACACAACCAAGTTTAAACAATTTTAATGGGTCCCAAAGGCAGTATTCTAGTTTTCCTGTGTCATTATGTTCATATAAGTAAGTTACATTATATTTCATCAGCTCTGATAAAACAGCTACCACTGTGAAGAGTATGATTTACCTTACCTTCAACTACTTGAAATGCCTACATTATGGCATAAATAATCTTATGCCCAAGGATTGATAGACATCACATACGTAAGACAATGTCAAATTATTTGAGAAGTGTACTTTTTTTTTTTAATCAAAAGCTTGATATATTGAAGATATCCCCACATTGCAAAACAATTTTGCTTTTTTAAAGATGAGTGAAATAGTATTTCAAGGGACAAGAGTCCCAGCCTACATCAAAGGTGTCTTCATAACAGGAAATCAAAAAGCACAGGCAGGATAGGAGGTTTAATCCTGAAACATATTTTGTTTTGAATGATTTCAATCGTGACTTGAAAGGAAAGTAAAATCTGTAATATCACAAAAATGGGAAATACATTCCTATACAGTAAATTTCAGCAGCCCCCTAAAGGATATAGCTATACAGAACTAAAACAAATGGAAAATCCTAAGGACATGCAAGTATGCTGTTCAGACTTCTTTACTTGATTAAAACCATAGGATCTCATTCACCTGTTGCATACGACATTATATTTACGCATCCCCTCCCCCTAATAATGGTGCAATATCAAGATAATAACTCTATTATTTGAGCCAAACTTTCCAAGATCTGAATCATCCACTGGGTTGCTTTCTAGAGCCACCCATGAAGGAACTATGGGTAATCACATGATTCTGGTTTAAATTCTCAATGAAGTGAACCTGCTGTAGGGTTTGGTCTTGCAGATTTCACTATGGAGAATGGCATTTAAATCAGTGGGATTACTGAGTGCTGAGAATTAGTTTACAGAATGGTGCCCAGTGTTCATTTACAAATTTTATAAATGATCACATACACACATATTTAACTTTGCATTACACAAAGAGCTCCACAGACAACACACTACAACTATCTACAACAAGCACAATTAATCATATCATAAGACTTGACAAACTAGGATCCGGGACTGCTGTAGCAAACAGCTTCCCTGAACTGCCAACGCCTGTTGCAAACAACCAAAGTATAATTGCTAACCCCAAATTTCATTTCCATACCTTATGTAACACATACCTTCTGTAAAACATGCCTGTAGCTCTGATGCTTTTTCTGGTTCAGTTTCAGCTTTTTCTTCTGCAAAGAGAGCTAAATTAACTGTACTTCCTTCAGATGAGCTGGAAAAATTTAGCTTCTGAAAATAAAATTTGATAACAGTTATACTTCACTCATGTTTAACTTTAACTGTAATTAACTTTAAGCATGCAACACTCTGTGCAAGTAATAATAACAATATTCATCACCAGAAATACACACAAACATCCACATATAGCGGCCAATGCTGTTGAAATGTGCATAAATCATCAACTTCCTACCTAGAGATTGCAAGGCCTATCATGTAATCTTTCATGGAATTTCACATTTTCTGGTCTGAATATGATACAGTGTTATCATTCATCAAAGTTAACTGCTACCAAGTAGATTTTATGATATATATTCTATTTATTTTGTTTTCTACTGTTATTTTCTTACTATAATTTATCTTGCTACATTTTAAACCAATACCAGGTATACTGTATACTTTAACGTTATGTACGTTGGTAGCTACTTTCATTAGAGCAGTCTTCTTAACCTCAAGACAGTAAATCCTGACAGCAAAAAACTTTAAATTGTGAGCTGTCAGGGTAAACTGTCCAAGGGAGAAAATGTAGCAGATACTTAAGGACTGATTTTAATTCACTGCCCATTATTCATAATATAAAGGAAATGAATTATCAGTTATTTTTCACTGGCATCTTAAACATCAATATGATGCAAGCTAATCACTTCTGGCATATATGACAATTTATAACAAAATTTGGTTACCTTTGACCACAGATAATTTAGGGTTTTTTTGTTTTAAGATCATTCTTATGATCTAGATTGGAAAATGCTAAAGCAAAATCAGGATTAATATGAAACCTTGTTTCAGATGTGAATTTGAACATTACCCTCAACACATTCATAGAACAAATTAATTCTGCCCTATCTTAAGCAGTATTTATCACTACCACACGAACACCTTTTGTTTTTTCATATCTACTGATAAGTTTCAAAAAGGAAAAAGTATGATAAATACATTTCAACTGGCATTAATTTGCTTTTTTTTTTGCCAATGCACATATGTGTCACATTGTGCATTCTGAAACTACCTGTTACTCTGGTACACATACCTGTACAGTAAACACCCAGAAAGAAAGGATTTTTGTTTTTTTTTTTGTTTTAATAATTAAAATTACATAAATCATAGTAGTATGAAAAAATTACTAATAAAAGACTAAGCCTTAATTTTTTTTTTTTTTTACTTTTTTATTTTGTGATCTGCGTGTGTATTGCAAAAATCCATAGTCTGGAGATTTCAAAGGAAGATGTGGTGTCACGTACACTTAATCTGCGTATGAGTACCAAACTAAGCCAAAGTAGTTTTGGTCACAGCACTCTTACATTGTACAATGTTATTACCAAGAAGTATATAACATCAGTAATGAATTCACACAACCAAATGTCCATGGGGAATGATGTAAGCACACTTTGTAAAACAGCCTTGGTTTTGCAGAATTAACACCATTTTCATTAATTTAGCTAGACTTGAATGATTAAGAGTGATTTAAGATATAAAAGCAGACAAGTTACAGGCACTATCCAATCATGCTATATTTACACCTCAATTCTGAAATGTGAATGGACAAAATTATTTTAGGTATTAAAGTTTGGGGTTTTTTGTTTGTTTGCTTGTTTTTTATTTTTTGCTATTTTTGTGAAAGACAACAGAGACATTTTAATACGAAAAAGCAACCCAGTGTTCTGCATTAACTTTTATTAAAGATGATTCAGTAATATTGCTACTTTAGAAGCTGATTATCTGGAATAGAACCCTCAAATTATTCATATTTAATGTAAGCAGCTCTTTTCATTTTTAGCAGCATTAATTTTAAAATATCAATAGTCACAGCAAGCACCTTTCCCTATTGCTAATTCTACTGAACCTGAGGATAGCACTATATACCTCCATCATTTTTTTTTAATATGCTGCTTTCATCATTCCATGACAGCATATAGATTGCAAAATGTTGCAGCAGTGGTGGGTAAACTGAAATAATTAATTAAATTATAAATCAAATCACTACTGTAAAAATGTATATTTTTTAAGACTAAGGAAGTTTTGTGTCATATTGCTAATAAAAATTAAAACCAACGTGAAGTACTGTGGGTCATTTGAACTGTAAGCTACTTAGTACACCATTTGAGCAGATGACATGAATTCAACTGAAAGAATACAGATTTTTATGAATTGACAACATTAAAAGATTAACAACTCTGAACAGAAAAGAAACTGAAATTAATCAATGTGTTTAGAACATGAAGTTATATATCTCATCTAATATACGTAGAAGAAACATAGATGAGAAATTTTTTTTATTTTTAGTTAAGAAAGGTGATTTTCTTGGCTCTAGAAAACAAATTAGAGGCTCAATGAACTATTTTGATATAAATGACAGGTGGTCTGATTCCTTCTTTCTTCTAAGGACAGCGTAGGATACAATTCTGTGCTTGAAGAGTTACAGATTTAATGAACCATCCATTCTCTTTTTCATGTGGGGTGCTTGTATTTTTCATTAAGAAGGTATCAAGCAACAAAAAAAAGCCCCAGACAGTAAAAAGAAATATGCATAGAAGAGTTTCCTGTTCTAATTTAAAATCAGCTAGTTTCTTACTACGTACAAAGTTTGCAGGGATCTAACTAATTTTGTGAATCAGTCCAGAAGCGCGACTTTTAGGAAAGACAGACATGTTCACCCTTCACCTTCCAGGGCACTTAGCTGCTGTTCAAAGTTTACCAAACTCAGCTAAGATGACCTCATTGTATATACACTAAGCACTGGATTGAATGGGTCAACTCACGTACTCAAAAGTTGATTAGCTGCCTTCATGTTTGCAAATCAACAGCTAAAAAATTTTTGTTAGAGAAAAATCCCTCAATATATTACTTCTTTCTTTTCATTGGCAGTTCAAAACTACTCAGATTTCGAATACCTTCATTTTTTCAATAGAAATATCTACTGTACTGTTACAAGGTCGAAATTTGGAGCTCATGATCTTTCTTTTTGCCTGAAGGAGTCAAGGTATGATGGCACAAATACTTGCAAGAAAACTATTAATGCTACAAATTGTCCCACTGAAGCCACTTAGGACTGCTTGAGGTACTTAGTAAACAGTCAATCTTCAGTAAGCATAATCTTAAAAATAATAAATGAAAGTGCAAAATCTGCACAAAATTCCAGATAATGACTTTAAAGAAAACTCAGTAATAAGAGCTAATAATAAGTAGGTAACTGATTATTCACGTGGTGCAACCTATGGTGCATTCAACTTACTAGTCATTCACATTTTGATATTCAAATAGTAAAGGAAAATCTGATATGTTTCCCAACCTCCAAAGCAAAGAACAAACGGACCAGCAATACAGCTGTTAACATGAGAAATAAAAGGCTAATGTTGTCTTGGGTAATTAAAACAAAGCAAAACAAACAAACAAGCAAAAAAACCCCACAAGACCACCGTGCTGCATATTCTCATCTCATTTACTACGGATCTCTCTCTTTCCTACTCTTTTCAATTTAAGTAGACTGAGCATCTTTTTGCTGGGGAAGGAGGTAAAGAAGTGGAGTAAAGAGCGTATGTTCAGGAACCTCTTAGGAAAGAGTCCAAAAATATTACCATGTAGAAATGCAAGAGAAAACCTTAGCACACCTGTATTATGCAGCTTATATTCCATCAATCGAATATTCTCCTGCTTAATCAGAGCTATTTTCAGCAGGAAATATTTCTTCAATAAAAACAATCTCAATCTATTTAGTCTCAACTGTTAAATAAACAACAAAAAGGACATAAAGCACGTTTTTTGTAATCATCATCTTTACTACATCAGCTTGACATATCACTAAGTATGATACTCTTCAGTGTAAGCACAGCTAGTAAACCCACTTTTTATTTGGATCTTTTTATCTTTTTCTGAAAGAATAGAAGCAAGTCCATGAATGAGGCTTGCAAATTATTTACCTTTTAAAGAAACCAAAAGTATTGTCCACAGAAAATACTTAGTTTTATTCACCAAACTAAAACTGAAATCTACCTCTCCTACTCTACATAACTTAGAAAAAAAATTGTCATGCATATTATATTAAAAAAAAGGAAAAAAGTATCATGCTATTATGCAAGGAAGGTTACAGTAAGACAATGGGACATCCAAATGAAACAGATTCAAGTATTTTTCAGTTAAATGATTACAAGCCTCAGGTTTACTATTTTGCACACTGTTCTATGCCTGTCCAGATTCATGACAGCAAAAGCTTGAAGCAGGAGCAGTGTCACATAAACAATATCCATCAAATCAGAATCATGCCCCCATACTTAGCACCAGTAGGATGGGATACTACCGCGTTCTATCCTCCCCGACTTAAGTGTCTTTTCTAAAATGGTTTGGGAAAATCCTTAGAAAGCATTTTTTCATTCCCTCTTTCTGAGTAGCTTACAGGCCTCCTGGGCATAAAAGTGAGACCTGAAATATTTCCAATATATAATACAGTGCAAAAGAATACATGAAAGATAATGCAGGATTCCACAACAAAACCACGTGAACAAAATTTGTATTTGGAAAAGGAATACCTCAATGACCCCTAAATGGCAAGGAGTGGAACTGCCCAACTATTCAGAAGAGATCATGAGGAATAAGCAACACACAGCTTGGTACTGTTACGGTTTATTTTACAGTTCTGGAGTTCCTGACTTTAGAGGTTTGGGATGGTACTAGTTCCCATTTTGCCTTTTTAACAATTGTCTTAATTTCAGGCTTACCTGGGATTTTCCTATTTTTTATCTTTCTTTCTTCCTTGAACTTATTTATATCATTCTAAAATGATAAACCCAGATTTAGACACCTACATAGAATCCTACATAGAATTTTTGCTTGAAATTATGTTTTATGTCTGTCTTTGTAAATATAAATCAACTGGATTAAGTTCACAAAGAAACAATTATTGGTGATGAAGAGGAAAATTTACATAAATTATTCCCTAATTTCCAATTTAGACATACACAAACTTCATGAGTAAAATATAAATAATTACATCCATATTCAAAAGGACTCTGCATATATATATTAAAAAAAAAAGATATTGATTATTCCCAGGAGTGTAACTTTCATCCTATATCTTAGCTTTTCTTATATGAGAAAACTGGAATGTAAATTATAAAAACATTGTGAACAAACATGAAACAATTTATATCAAAAGATATAAACATTTTAGCATACAAGTAATTGTATGTATGTAATATTACAAAGGCATTGGTCAAATGAACATGATCAGAAAAGGTTCATAATTGCATGACAGCTAAAAACACGGTTCAACAGATGAACAGAAAAAGTCAAGTGACAGTTACCTTTCCATTTTCATAAAATCATAGGCTGTTAACCTCTTTTAAACTTGAATGGTCTTGATGCTTAATAATTCAGTTAATTATAAAAACCTACAAAGCATGCAGGTTATGCCACGGAAGAAGTACAGAAAATACCAAAGATGTAACAAGGAGAGAGGAACATGTTGGGGTTGCCCTCCACCATGCTGTGACATGAGTCATGGGACTCAGCTTACAGAGCTGCTGTGCATGTTTCCACTACATTGCAATGGATGGGGAAAAATATACTGTAGCTGAGTAGCATGCAGGCCAATCAATCTCGAAAGTGATCGTATATGTATGATTTGTTTAGGTAACCTGTGTAAACGTGCTGACATGTTGCTCTGCCTGGTTAAAAAGCACCAGATCTGCATTCTTGACTGATCCAGCTTGATTTTACTCCTGTGAGAAGTAAGAATGGTACGCAATGAAGTTAAAACACGGTACCCTTTAGGCTGTTTGAGTTCTGGAAACAGCAGAAGTATGGATTCCTACTTATTTAAAAACATGTTTTCTACATATGTCACACATTCGCAAAGCATACTGCATATAGCTGTTGATTAGAGCTTTAAGTATATCCAAAGACATAAACATAAAGAAGTAAAATTAGCAAAATATCTGAAGCTCAATGATGAACTTAAAATTAAAGAAAATAAACCACACACAAACAAACAAAAAAAACCCCAACCCCCCTCCAAGAAGACAGATACACACATACTACGTATATTACAGCTTTAAGCATCGTTTAAATGGTAGTAATTAGACCTTTAAAATAACAGAAATATGTTCTCCCTTGCATTTCATTTTCAAGGTTATTCTTGGTCTTCACTAGATGCTAGGATACACTTTCAGACAGAAGCCACAGGCAAAATAAAACAAACACACACAAAAAATCAATCATACCAGGTCAAACATGAAAACTTCTGGGTAAGCAATTTTTCCCAGCATTGTTAGCTTTTTTAACTGCATGACTTAAAAAAGAAAAGTTTCAAATAGTTTAAGGTGCATTACAGATTATAACAGATATATAGCAATGTAAAAATGAAAACTCATGCCTAGCAATAGACCTGTAATGTCTTCAAGTACCTCACATCTATCTTTTACTAGTCTTCTCGTACAAATCTAATCTCACTTCACACCAATGACTCTTAAAGGCTTATCAAATAATGTAGCTATCTAACAACTCCGATATACAATGCTCCCATTTAAAGGGAGTCTGAAAGAAAGCTGAAATAATCGACAAAAGGAAAGACAATTTCCTTACTGACTATGAACTAGTGTACATGCAATGTTTTTTTGTTTTTAATTTATTTATCTCCTATGGTTACCTTTC
This sequence comes from Phalacrocorax aristotelis, assembly GCF_949628215.1. Lineage (NCBI taxonomy): Eukaryota > Metazoa > Chordata > Aves > Suliformes > Phalacrocoracidae > Phalacrocorax > Phalacrocorax aristotelis. Next base: position 21,704,081 of record NC_134280.1, read on the forward strand.
AACTATGCCAAACCTTAGCCACGTTTCCAAATTTGAGTGGGTTAAAATTAATACTAGATAATAGTATCTTATAAACAGGTAATGCTGGTGTTGAATCCTGAATATCAGAGGTGAGAAGGCATAGATTTTGTTATCCAATTCTTAAATATAAAATAGCAAAGAACTAGGTGTCTTAAATTGCTGGGTAACTTCCAGGTAAGGGTTAGATTTAACAAAGTTATCAGAGCAGGAGTACATTACCTTGGTTCATCAGATATACCTTCCACAGAGCCAAGTTTTATTAAAAAACACTAAGAAGGACAGTATCCTTTATTCAGATTAATAATACGTAGAAGATGTAGCAGCTGTTCAGCAGACATTATAGCTTCCTTACAAAGTGCTGTTAATACTTTAAAACAAGTTATGAATATTGTTTGCTTTGCTTTTAAGATGCCTCTTAGTAAACTAAGGTCTTCTCTACAAGAGGTCAACATAATATATTGAGTAACAGAACCTCCAAAAAGTAGATGGAAAAAAAATCAAGTGTCACGAAACGAGCTGGTGAAATAACAAATTCGTGTAATACTACTGAACACTGCACTTTACAATAAAAGAAACACCTAAAGATTTTCCTTATTACACCTTTCAAATTTAAGTTTAACTTAACTACACTTTGCTAGAACAAACTTATTTTCTAAAATTTGGAAAGAACATGGGCAAATTCATTGCCAGTTCAAAACAAAAGAACAAAAAACCCAAAAAAGCCTACAACCAATCAAATACTACTACTACTACTACTACTACTACTACTACTATCATCAACCAAAGAAACAACAAAAAAAAAAAACAACAAACAAACGCAAAACGCCAAAAGAAAACAAAACAATCCAGACAAAGCAATCGAGGCTGGGGTACTGCTGTCTGCACAAGCCGTGACACTCCATTAATGTCCATGTGTCTTCAGGTGCCAGGGGAGTTGATACCAGACATAGTCCACACTGGAGCCACAGCACAGCAATCCGAACTTTCAAAGTGTATCTCAGGATCCTGCTGAAATTTTGCTTCCCCCCTCAGTCTGCAGCTGCTGACAAATGGCTACTTTTCCTAAAGCTGACCCAGCTTAAGGGAAGCAGCTGTCTTTGAAATGACTGGTTCAAAACTCTCATAAACAAGCAAGAAATTAATATTTTTTCATTCAGTAATTCTATTTTATCCTCATAATTTTTACTTCACGTAATCACCTTGTAATACTGACATTGTTCCCTTGACCTTGCCCCATCATAACTTCAGAACTTGAAAACTGTTGCTATTGCTCTCATTAGCCTGAGTTAGCACATCTGTTAGATTATCCAGTACAAATAATGCTGCTCTATGTAGAATTCAGTGAGCTCTAAAAATCAGATGCAAAGTGTATTAATATTCTTTATTACTATTTAATCTTTTTAAAGAGCAGTTTACTTTCATCCTTACTTCATGAAATATTATGATTACATACAAGAATACGTCTTCTGTCTCTGTTTATTCTGTACATATATACTAGTTTTTCTATCCAACTAAAAATTTTGAAAAGCTTGTTTTTCAAAACCCTTTTATAAATGGGTTCATATATGTTTATACAGTTCTGCCTGGACTTCCTACTTTCTTTAGCGCCACTTTCCCACTTCAGTTTATTCACTCTCAGTACAGTCTGACAACCTCAAATAACGATTGCTTCCTATTTCTAAGCAGGAAGAGCCATACTATGAAAGAATACAACTGATAGAATTAATTCATACAAAATATAAAATATTTAGATCTTACCTCCTTGCTTTCCTCCAAATCTGAGTCACTGCTAAACTCTTCTGTATTTGGGTGTTCAAAATCAGATTCTCCAACAGCTATTGGTACTGCAACAGTAAGGCTTGGGTTGTTTATGAATGATGTATAATCACTGCTACCTATAACAGTGGCCATTCCATTCTCATTTTTGTGATAATTCATATCTTTCCGTATTTCAGCAATGGTACAGTTGGAGATGCAATGGTCTCTCTCATCATTCAACTGATCTGCTGCCGTTCTTTGATTTACAACGGCTTGTTTCTTCCAGCAAGACTTTTGGACACATTCACCCACTTTTTTCTTCACATAATCTATTCCCTTCTGAATTCTTGCAACAGCAATCTGCAAGTTGTTCATTTCATTATCATCCTCTGCTGGAGAAAGGCTGTCTGAACTAAATGAACTCAGCAGCAAGGCCAGAAAAAGGTTCAATACCTTAAAAAAAAAAAAATACAGCCAAATTTTTTCACTTAATTTTTCATTCACATGCTTCTTCTATCACCCATTATGAACTTAGGCTTCATGTTTTCCTTTGCTGTATATGATTCCAGAAATTACACAGTAAATAAAATGTAAATGCAATTTAAGCACAACGCCTGCCCTATACCCCAGTGCCGGTTTTTTGTGGTTTGGCATTGATGTATGGCTATGAAGTAACTTGTAAATTCTTTCTCTGCTCACGTATGTTGGTGAGAAATGCATAGTTCTTTGGTATTGACTGAGCAGATCCAAAATGTTTACTTCTCTGTCATAGGGAAGCACTCTGCAACAGAAGACATACTGATCTATGCAGAAAACAGCTTTCTTAAATGCTGGTCCAAGCTCGTACAAATATTTTGCTGTATGTGACTCAAAAAATGTGAAGCACACCATGTCTCCTAACCCCCCAAGGCATCCTCTTATGGCAAGACAAAACCTAGAATAGATGTCAGTTATGCAAGCCCAGAGTTTACCAGGAGCTCAAATGGTACGAGAAAGCCAAAGAAACAGAGTACCAGCTCTTAAAGCCTTCAGATCAGCTCTTCTATGCTGCTTTGAAGACAAGAGGGTAAAACTATGTGTTGGGAACACAGAAAGACAACTGGATAAGAGCCCTGAACATACAGCAGGGATTGTCTAGTAATGTATTAAATTCTACTAGAGCTATAGTATAATGTCAGAATACAGTAAATACTGTGGAAAAATTCACAGAGATGGATACTTCATTCCACAAAGTTCTATCTTCTGGTTTAGAAAACTATTTAAGGAGGGTGTTTTGTTTGGTCAACCAATTTCACAGTTCTCTTCATTATAAGACAATAGATTTGTAGAAAATCCTGAAGCAAGTGACTGTGCTATTAGTAGCAACGCATGACTGGTTTAAAGATAATTACCTTATTCCTGTTCTTAGGCATTTTATTCCTAAAGAATGCCTCCGAGGTGGCTAATTTAAAATCTCTTTTGCTACTGACAGTTGCCTAAAGAAAAGATGTAGAATAATGGAGGAAGACTCAGCAGGCAATGAGAAAAGCAGAGCTAAATGTGGAGCAATGAAGGCCTCAAATACTGGCGAGTACATAAATATAAAACATATTTAAAAAGACAAATTTATACACAGTAATGTACAAACTGGTATGGATCAGATGCTTTCCTCTGAAAGAGAAAAAGAAGGTACAATAGTGACTGCTTTAAAAGTGTATATAAAAAGCACTTAAGAAATAGGAAGCAAAAAGGTGAAGAGGTGAAAGAAAACGTGAAGTATTTGAATCTGTTTTTTCTGCAACACTGCTGCCTTCCAATTCAAGTTTCCTTACTCCATTTTTGTGTAAGAAGTTGGCTTGCAGCAAGCATTCTCAAAATAGCTTAAATTTCAGAGTCTAAAAATGTTAAAGCAGTCTTTTAGACAGGAGAGGGCAGAAAAAAGTAAAAAAAAAACCAAACTAGCTATGTGTGATTGGAACTGATGCCTCAATAAGTTGGGGAGAAAAGGCCCTGCTGTGTCCTCTTACGCAAACAGCAAACTCCCATCCCGGGAGCATAACACTTTTGGTGCCTTTGTTCTTCTCTCTCTAGGTAACCAGTAGTAGTCAAACAAAAACCTAAATACACGATGCTTCTCTCTCACCCATATCCTCTGAATTGCACTCCAGACCCTTGAGGGGTCCCATCCTCCAAGCTGAGGATTCTATATAGGAAACATATATATATACACACACAAACATATATATACAAAACTCTACTTCAGAACCCATACCCAAAACAAATTCAAAGTCTTAAAAATCATATTTAAATAACACATTTAATAATGTTTAAAAACTTAATTACTGGTTCTATTACTATTCTTTCTCTAAACAAATTCTCAAATTATTTTGGCTACGTACCACTAGGTTTCCAATCACCATGACCATCATGAAGACTGTAAGGCACATGGGTTGGCCAGCAACCTCCATGCAATCCCACATTGTTTCTATCCATTCTCCACACAACACTCGGAATACAATCAAGAAAGAGTGGAAAAAATCATGCATGTGCCAGCGTGGAAGTACACAGTTCTTAGAGATCTTGCAGACACATTCCTTGTAGTTTTTCCCAAACAGCTGCATCCCAACCACAGCGAAAATGAACACAATGATGGCCAGCACCAGGGTCAGATTCCCCAGAGCCCCCACTGAGTTGCCAATAATTTTAATCAGCATATTTAGAGTTGGCCAAGACTTTGCCAATTTGAAAACTCGCAACTGAAAAATAAAAATACAGAGACATTATTTGCAGTAGTTACAAAAACGCTACAGAAATAAACAGATTATGAACTAGTGACACTCAGCAATAACAAAAAGAGACTTCACATGATTCCAACAACCATAAATCACACAGAAACAGGAATTTCATAAAATCCACACTTTTGAAGCTTAATAAAGTTTAGACTTTATCACTTCATTCTTTTTTTTTTCTGTAGTGTACCTGTATTCTTTTCTACATGAAAGAAAACGCACACTGAATTTGTTCAGATAGTGAATTCTGAACATGGCATACATCTCAACCATTATGTGCAGAAACAAATTTAAAAAAACAATAAAGCTCAACGGGATTCTACTGAAGGAAAAGAAAGGATTCTAAAATACTCCAATAATGGGGCCCTCCAAAAGAATATTGTCTGCAACAAATTTAAAACAGAGCAGACAGACCCACAGTCTGGAAATAAAAGCCAAACACAAGCCCAAAGTCAAACGTTTCAACTTAAGGGATAGAAGAATAATTCATACTCTTTCTTACCCATAACCCATCCAAAATAAAAAAAAATATTCAATATTTTTTGGGTTCAGATAAAAGCAAAATGTAAATCCAAAATGGAAAGAGACCACAGTGAAAGAATGTCTCATAGCTCATTTCTCATTTTTAAAATACAAATATATTTCTAATAAAATAAAGCATTCCTTTTTTTGCCTGGGGGGGAAAGAAAAAACAGTATTTCTTAAATTGAAAATTAATTTGGAAATTTCATTTTCATTTGAAGATGAAATTAATTTTATAATTCCTACATTTTAAAAGATTTTGTAATTTCTAGATATGGAAGTAGACAGAAGACTATAAATGTTTTATTTATATTTCTCAATATTCTCTAAATAAATTATACACTTCACTGTGCTTTACCCATCCATGTTAAAACAATTACAATAAAATTACAACTCTTTCCCTTGAAAAATTGCTGTTTCTTCTGAATGACAAAATGGCACACACTATTCAGTAATAACATAAATAATTTTGTAAAACATGCTTGCAGAGATATCCTACAACACTCAGCAAAAAATATACGTAATATTACTAAGAAGTGTCTTATTTACACGAGTACAGACAAAATACAAATATAATGCATTAAATAATGCAGAGATATTATTATCACTAATTTATTTACCAATCTGAATGACCGGAGAACGGATAATCCATCCACATTTGACAGAAAAAGCTCCACCAAACTAAGGATAACTATAAAACTATCGAAAATATTCCAGCCAACTTGGAAATAATAAAAAGGATGCATGGCAATTATCTTGAGAACCATTTCTGCTGCAAAAATTCCAGTAAAAACCTGAAGGAAGAATGTTTATTATTACTTTATAGATGAGTCAGAATAATTTGAACCAGCAGATAAACAGCTTAAATAAGAAGTAACAACCCTCTTACAGCAGGATGTCGGTAAGGAAAATTATCACAAGCTGAACCTCACAGAGAAGATAAGTGGCAACATCAGAATGAGCTGTAGCATAACTGTCAACTTTAGTTAAACCCAAGATACATTTAGTAACTAGTGAAGAATAAACTATTCCTAACAAGCCTCCTGTTTGCTCCTCGTATCTGCCACCCATCTAATTAAAGGAACTTTCCTCAGCAAGGTAATAAAAGTTGCTCTTGCCACAATGGACACTGCTTTAACAAAGGTGTACGGAAAAATATGACTTGGTCATAAATTGAAGAGTGATGGGCTATTAAATGAAATCTTCATGAGAACTCACAGATACAGTAAGCATATCTTCTCTTTCTAGCTGCCAAAAAGGCCAATTATGGTGAAGCTCACGTTTGAAGTAAAACTCCTTTCTGCCTCTTGAATGCCCCCGATGCCTTCTGAAGCAAAAAGGAGTAAATTCATTGTATTTACTGTAGGTGTATGACTGGCAATATCTGCAGAACTGCATAAATTCTCTTTTACTAGAAAGATGAACAAGCTTTAAAAAAAACAGGAGCATTCAACAGTCTTTAAAAGATGCTACACAGTTCAAAAAGTAAGAAATCAACTGCTGAAACTACACCTATATTATAGGGGCATTTTAGGTGACTGAGAGCAAACACAAATTCTTATCAGCACAAAGGTACACTTATACAGCTCAAAATTAGATTACTATTAAGATGCTTCATTAGATTTGAAGGGAAAAAATGATTGTTTTCTGGGTAAAAACACAGACATGATCACAAGGCAACCCTCTGCAATAGCTACTGATCCTCACGTATTTGTCTTCCCTGTCTTTCTCAAATACATCCTGAATCTGTTTTAAACAGCAACATGACATGATTATCTTCACAGTGATTTTTGACCCCAGGTTAAGGTGGACTAATACTGAACTATGTCTGTATTGGTTAAAAATATCAGCATGCTATTTAAATGTTGACACAGTAACAATTCTGGACTTAAAACTGAACATGTTCCGAACATGTCCTAGAATTTCATATATTCTAATAATTAAACTGTTTTATTATTTTGCTACATCATAATCACTAGAATTATCACCTTCCAAACAGTTATGGATTATTCAAAGCCACATTCTTCACAGAAATACAGAAATAACACAAAAAATAACAGTGCAAAATAATAATCCAAAATAACATCCAATTCTTCTTGTATTATCAACGATACAGTAGAAAGGATCGAATTTGGCTCCAACTTTTTTTGTAATACTAAACAAAAACAAGTCAGATTTCTTTTGGTTTCATGTCATTCAACTTCTGGTTGTTGGAAACTCTATTTGCAGAAATTTTAATATTGAAATCAAACTCTTAAATGGAACATATCTCAAATGGTATTTTTAGACTATTTTTAGTACAATTAAACCTTTAACATTTATTTTAACAGGATGATAATAATAATAATAAAAGTAGTAATTCTATTTCAAAGAGAAACCAGATTCCAACTGTATTAAATTATATAGTTTGATGGACTTACCTGATTTCCTACTTTAAGTACATTACTGAAATGGGTAGTCATTGGATAATGTTCCATGGCCATAAACAGTGTGTTTAAAATTATGCACACAGTGATAGCCAGATCAATAAGTGGATCCATTACAATAAATTCAACTACATTCTTTACTTTTAACCAGGGCTCCCAACAATCCCAAATTAAGAAAGTGTGAGCAAACTTATACCAGCAAGGTGGACATTTTTGCCTGGATTCTTCAAGTTCTGGGAAAAAAAGAAATGTATAGTGAACAAGTTTTGGAGAAAGTGAAGATAAAAATTTTTTTATCTGCTTTTTCAGGTTTTCATCTTTATCCCTGGAACTGTTAAGGATATTAGGAGGAATCTCCTCAGATTTCCAGGAACTTAACTTATTGCTGCTGACTGAAAAGGTTTTAGAAGAAAAACCTCAAGAGTTTTGAGCTAATAATTGAAAAAGTTTTTGATTTTTAATATAATACAATCTTATTTTAAAAAACAAATAAACAAAAACCAACAAAAAACACACACCAAACCACACTACTTATGCTTACACTTAGGGATAGTTTTCACAGTAAAATTTCCAACTTAACAGTCCTCTGAAATGTGTAATTATTTATTTTTGGGAAAAATAAGATTAATTTCACTATGAATAGGTTTTTGAAAACTATTCAAGCTTTTTCAAGAATTTTACTAGTAATAATTTCACTGTTCCAAATAATCCTATTACAAATTTCCTTCACCATATTAACTAAGGCCTGGTCTATAATTTTCTGTAACATTTTTACAGTATAGTTGGCGAAAATTTCACGAGGCATTTCTTCCAGTAACTGTATTGCTAAACATGAATAACTGGTATAAAATAGATAATGTGTATGTGTTTTAATTAGAATGTGTTTCTTAGTTTAGCCTGCTTATCAGATTCCTTCATTTCTTTTTTCACTATGTACATGCACTTTTGTTCTGTTATTCAATTTATGTATTTGCAACAGCTACATATTTTTTTGTCCTCAGTATTTGCACTGTGATATAATACTGTCAAGCAAGTCTAAGACTATGTCAAGGAAGTTCACACATCTGCAGTTATAACACACCTTCCATTGTATTTGTTATAATGCCAGCTATACTCATGGCTCTTTGCCTTAAATTGGGATCCTCCAGCAACTCCATTGGTATTTGATATGAACTCGTACGCCTCTTTTTTATTTCTGTTTCTGTAGGAGTGCTCTAACAAAAAAAAAAAAAAGAGAGGCATAAATTTAATTCAACTTTAGAAATACTGTTAAACAGGTATCAGAAAGACTCTTCAGCTTCAATGAATTCATATTATATAAAGCTTTGTATTTAAGTGCTGTTACATCAATTTTTTTCCATTATACATAACATAAGCCTAGTATTTTTTTAAATGGCTGTTTTAATGTTATACTTCTAAATACTGCTAATACTTATGAATACTAAAAGAAAAATTTGATATTTAGTTTCCAAATTACCATTGTATTATAGTTAACTACTACTGACTCCACAATAGACACACAGAAATTCTGGAGGAGGCCATAGCCAAGGAAACAAGCCAAGACTGTTGCAGCACTGGAATCAGAAAAATTCCCAGCTCCCAGTTCCATGCGTTCTCTACCAATATTTCACTTCTAAACTAGTTCAATCACAAGATACTTCTTATAAGTGATTTATGCTAGAAAGTTTTCTGCAATAACAATTTTCTCTAAAATTTTTATAGATCAGTCTTGATCTCTATACTCATTCAAAACTAATTTAAAGGATATCTTTTACATTGAATATCCATCATCTCTGATTTATTTTATAAATTTCAACTGAAGAAACAAGTCTGACTTAATTGACTCAAAAAATTAATACCTTTTTTTATTTAAAGTATTTTATTAAAAAAATGAAAGCTGTGTTATATCATTGAACACACCTCAATTATAAAGAAGTTTTGAATATATGAGCATGGGTAGATTTTTTTCAGCAAATTAAATGCACAAAAATGAAAGCAAAATAAACTACAAGAAGACTGTAACTATAAGGAAGCTGTATGATGCACTTTCAGATGCTGTGACCTGTTTTTGATTCAATAAAAAAGATTTTTAGGAAAAAACATGTAATGGATCCCTCTGCTTCATTCCTAAAGCAGACTGAGGGAAAAGGTAAAACTGACCAGAGGGAGAAATGGACGAATTTGCATGTACTTTTTTTTTTTTTTTAATTATACCCTGATCCTAGGCAGTGAGAAACTCAGATCACCTCTGAGACCCAGGAGGAAAAACACTTTCAGATTACTAATAAAGAATTAGGAAATACATTTAAAGGGAAACTAAAACCATAAAGAAAGAAAAAAATTGAAACAACATAATAATATGCAGAACATTTAGAAAGCTCAGCACCTTATTTTGGGTTCTAAAACAGATTTAGCAGTGGAAGGTTATTAATTTGATTCACTACACAGGTGTATGCATATCCTTGCTCGGCAGTTATATAAAAATGTGCTACTTTGTTCCCTTTATTTTCATGCTTCAGTGTCTCACTTTTGAGTGAATAACCATAAACCCATTTCACTATATTAAGATATGTAAAAGCATTCACAAATTCTTAGCCATTTTCAAAGCATTTTAACCACATTAAAACATTGCCTGTGCAATAAAGAAAGGTTATGAAACCTGGAGTAATTTAAAACTTTCTTACATTGCCATCAGTTGTCGGTTTGTCTACTATCACCTCTGGCAGAAGCTGTCCAGCAGGTGACAACAGACCTGGTGGTCCATCCACTAAGGAAACCACCCCATTGCAATCCACGGTGCTATTCATCTTCCCATTCACTGGAAACAGTGTCAGCCTTTTTGATGATCGACTAGCCTGACTAATGTTACTGCTGCGCCGTTCACTGTATCTGCGCGGGAAAAAGAGGGAACCTCTTCTGCTCCCATTATCCTCAAATGTGCTGTGCTCGTCATCAGCAAAGTCAGTTTCAGATCCTATCCCTTTAAAACTGAAGAGACTTGTTCTGCTGCTACGTCTGGGAGAAAACAGGGAGGCACGAACACTGAGCAAAGACTGCAAAGGAAACATAAACAAAATGACCAGTTGAAGATTTTAAATATACAAAATGCATGTTTATGTACTAAAAAAATAACAATTTATATTCCCCAGGAATCTGTCAGTGTTATTTTTAATACAGGGCCTTAGATAGATTTCAGACACACGCACTAGAGATGAGAGTCATCTGAATGGGTAAATTTACAGTCTACCTAAAAAGAAATATTGGAGCGAAAAAAATGAACATGCATAAGACTATAGTAGTTTCCATCTCTGTATTAAAAAGAAAAATCAAGATTTCTAGAAATTCTAGTGATCTACATAGATCATGCATTATGTTAAAAGATATCAATACCCTTACTCTTCTACATTGACACATTATACTTAAGTTTTCCTTTTATGAATTAAAAAGGGATTCCTATTTCAAATTAACTAGGAAAATGCAGTGCTGCTGTGCATGTTAAGACCCAGCAGATCCTAAACAATAAAATGAGAGAGATCAAAACACTTGTTTAGGTATGCTTTAGGAAATACCAACATTTTATTATTTAAAATAACAGTTTTTAAAATAATGCAACATTCTTTTTCCTTGGTTTTATTATTTTGCAAAGTTGCAGTGAAGTTGTTGGATATTACAGTTACATCACAAACCACAAAAATGACAACTGCACTAGTCACAGTACCTGGTGGGGTGATGTGAACGGTTTCCCATACACAAGTCTGTTCCCATCGAAAGAAAACCGGAAACCTTTCCTTCTGATACTGCCATCTGATTCAGATTTTGGAAGCTTTTCATCCTTTGTGCCATCCTCTTCTCCAGAGAGCTCCCTCTGCCTTCTTTTCTTCCTTCTATTTCTCCTTTCTTTGGCACTTTTTGAGCTAAGCTTGGATGTTTCTGAAGAACTATCTGAGGGCCCACCAATCCCACTTTCACCGCTGTACTCGGTCATCTCTGCTGCAGCTGCTGCTATTGCCTGCCACAGCAATTATTTAACGTAATGCTTTACAAATCACACCATTTTTTAAAGAAAGATATAGTCCTTGATCCTAAGATTCATATAAAATTGTTTCTAGATGTGTGACAAAAGCCTAGAAGGCTTTGTGCAAAACTTCAAATGGAGTTATTGAAAATGAGTTAAAATAAAAGGGCAGTTAAGGAAGTTGCCATTCAGAGTTCTACTCTGCCTCTATACCATGGAGTCAGCCTGCATTGTGTACAGCATTGTGCCACAAAGTTAATTTGAAAATACTTGAAAATTAATAGAATTATTAATTAGAGTGAATAAAATTGCAAACAAAAGCACTAAACAGAGTCATACTTCAGTTTATGTTAAGTTAGTAAAGTTATTGTAAGTAACAGCTTCCTTAAGCTGCTCTTACAAAAAGCTTTGGGGTACTGCTTCCAGTCTGATTCACTGGTGATAACACAAGTAGCAAAAAAAAAAGTCAGAAATTTATGGATAAAAGCATTTTAAACTCTAATCAAGGCTTGACAAGTATTTCACAAGTATTGCAATTATTTATAAACTAATAATTTGGAAGATCATCATGACAGGTTACTAGATACTACCCCTAGATAAGAAATATTTATTTAAAACTATTATTCTTACCGGGGGAGTACTTTTTGTTCTCAGTTCAGAAATTCATTAACACTTTAGACATTATACATTTAAAAAGCAGTAAAAAGCCATAGAGAAAGCAGCCTGAAGTACTCGTGAGGTATGTAAAAGAATGGCTTTTTTTAATATGTTAGTTTAATTATTGGTTTTGTTTTGAATGAATAGCATGCAAAGGAATAAACTAAAGCTCAAACTCTTGTTAGAAAATACCTGAGCTTCTTCTTGCTGCTTCTTCAACTGTTCAAGCATCTGCTGCAAGTCTGCCTCCCTCTGTTCAGCTTCAACCATAGTTGCTTGATTTTGTTCTTCATAGGCCATGGCAACCACAGCCAAAATCAAGTTAATCAAATAGAAGGAGCCCAGAAAAATGACCAGAACAAAAAATATCATGTATGTTTTGCCAACAGCTCGTAGAGTCTATAGGAAAAGAGAAATGATCCATCTGGTGAAGATATGCACCAGTTCTGCAGTTCATAAGCATTTACTGAATTTGAAAAGTGCAAAACTATTATTGAGTTGTTCTTCCTTCTGTAGTAAGATCATACAAGCTTTCCAAATTACAAAGTAATCAAAGGGAGCATTCATGTATGTGAAAAGCATGTTTAAGGATCATACTGCTATGAGACAAACCTCTTTTAATGCCTAATCTTGAAAAGGATGTGGGATCAGAGTAATTAATGTAAATCACACATCACAGGTTGGATGCCTACCATGTATGAGGATGCCTTCCCCTTGAAATAACCAAAAGAATTTAAGATGGCACAATTCATTAAATAATTAGAAGATAATATTTAATTATAATTAATGGATTTTCACATACCATATAATGAAAAACTATGTAATTTAAAGTGATTTATTTCAAGACATGCATTCTTAGTTATCAAAAATAAAATTCAAAGTACAGAAACTAAGATTCAGATTTTGCTGTCACAGAGTATTTTTACAATTTAAACTCAATATTAAAGTTTTTGGAAATAAGATCTTACCACAAGGCACAAAATTAACCATATACTCTAAAAATTAAACAAAGGATCAAAAAAACCTCATGTGCCTTTTCAGAGATCACATGAGTTTCTGTAGCAAGTGCCCATGTCTGTTTCATTCTGCATCTGAATTTTCTTTTCATAAATACTGTTCATTTTCAATTGCTAACAATAGCAGTAGCATGTAATACAAATATGAATAGCCTTTCCATGTTTGATTTGGGGCCACTAAGACACTAATCACAATTTTTACTATATACTCACCAGCTGATAAAGATTTTCCCAGTAGTCCTGTGTCATCAGTCGAAACAGTGACAAGAAAGCCCAACTGAACGTGTCAAAGCTAGTATATCCATAGTTGGGGTTTCTACCAGCTTTCACACAGATAAACTCTTCTGGACATTTCCTAGAAGGACAAAAAGGAAAAAGAAAAAAAAAATAAAGCACTGCATATAAAAAAGGTCATATAACACTAAAATTGTTTTTAAATTATTGTATCTTGAGCTTCTAATGAAGGTTCATTACATCTAATCTGTGAAGGAGGCTGCTACTTGTGGCTTGCAACATTTTAAAAATTAGTGAGGAAATGAAAAGAGTGTTCTTTAAAAAAAGTCAGAAAAGAGCAAACAAGTAAATGAAAATCTTTCTTCCTACCTCTTTCACCATTATACACAAAATAAAACTTATTTTCAACAGTTTACTATTACCTCTGCAGGTACCTTTTCAATGGAAACAATGTATTTACTTAATACAGAAATTCCATAAGGTAATTCCATGCAAAAAGAGAAAGTCAGTATACGTATTATATACTGATTTTTGTCTGTCCGCAGGGTTGGCATGCCAGATTTCTTGGTTTCTTCAGCTTTGTGAATCAGTCAAGTCAAATGAACAAATTCTATCAATTCCTCAATGGCAAATAACCATCATAGTGATACTTTTATCCCCTAAAAGCGTACATATCAGTCTTAATAGTAGGTCATCCCATCTTGATATCAACTGTATGCACACTGTTTCAGTTATGATTCCATTCTTGAAGGGTTGAAGAGGTTCTTGCCTCCAAAACCTCTATAGAAAGACACTGTAAAGATTTATTTTCATATATGTGTGTGTGTATATTAGACGCATATTTACATACACACATAGATTTATCTGATAGTTTTGTGTACATCTTACAGATATACACAAAATGTTTACAAAAAAAAGAGATATATCTGTTTTAAAGACATAACCTATCAAAACCAAGGGATGGACTGATATATCATTAGAATATAGAATTACGTGTTTTTATTACAAAGAATTGTCACAAAGTGCCATGCATTCAGTCCACAGACAGAAGAATCCTGAATATGTCTTCCCAAAAGATGATCGTAAGTCCCAGTGTCCCATGCCTATTTTAGAGATGAGAAATGGCAAGAAATCCATGATAGAGTAGTATGCTCTTAAGTCATTGATAATGCCATATCTACCTGCTGAAATGGATTTTTCAGTTGTACAAGAGTTTTTAAAAGAAATTTACAGCAAAGTGTTTTCTCATTTAACATTTTCACTCATTGAAGTGTTTATTTACTATGAACCATGACCACGTGTTATCAACTGTAAAGTTAGGTAGCTAAATTAGCTTTTTAAGTTTAGAGTGATATTTTTTACATTTTGTTAGACAGGTAGCCTGTAATTTTCAGAGTACCTTACCCTGCATCTGAGCTATTGCCACAAAGCAGATAATCCTTTTGTCCTTCTATGCGATAGAAATGACCTAAAGAAAAAACAGAACGCGACATGATTATAAACAGAGGGGTTTGGGGTTTTTTTTGAGGATGAACCTAAGTTTATTATCATGGTTTGAATGTTCATGGTCTCCCATTCATGCTTTCCCAATAACAGGTTCAAATACTGGCACATCCATACTGGTAGGTAAAGTTGAAAATTAAAGAATAAAATAAAACCACAATGTAAAAACAAAAGGCTAGAAAAAGGATTAGAAAAACATAAATGTCATATTCTCTTCCAGAATCATAACAAACTGAATATCCTTCCGAAATCTGATGGCCAATAAATGAGAGAAGGCAAGCACAAAGCTTAAAACCCCTTTTATTCAGTAGGTAGATTGTAATCACACAATTGAAGTCTACCTTATTTAAAATAGAACTATTTACAATGGCTGTCTAACAGTTTTGAAATCAGAGCAACATTAGCACATCCTGTGACTGAAAATATGAAGGTAGCATTTAAGAGGAAGATGGATGTTCCAATGATAATGTTATAATAGCTGCTGTACTATAAACAACTTTACAGAATTTTTCTTTTAATTATGAGGTGGTAGCCTTCAGAAATAAGTGAATATATTTTGTTATTAATGATTAACAACTGTGCTGTCCTTAAAAGAAAAGAAAAAGAAGAAAGAAAAATGAATGTGGCTAGAAAGATTATAACAAATTGGGGAAGAATTTGCTATGAGTGAGCACCGATGCCATTCAGAAGACCTGGGCAGGCTGGGGGAATGGGCTGACAGGAGACACAAAATTCGGCAACGACAAATGCAGAGTTGCGTGCCTGCGAATGAAGAGCCCCTTGCAACGATACGGGCTGGGAGGTGACTGGCTGGAGAGCAGCTGTGCAGAAAAGGCACTGGAGTCTTGGCGGACAGGCAGCAAGGTGAAGGTGAGCCAGCAGTGTGCCCTGGCAGCCAAGAAGGGCAACAGCCTCCTGGGCTGCATGAACAGAAGCACAGCTAGCAGAGCGAGGGAAGCAACCATCCCCCCTCAGCTCAGCACTCATTAGACTGTACCTAGAATACTGTGCCCAGGTTTGGCCTCCCCAGTACAAGAAAGCCATTGATAAAGCGGAGCAAGTTCAGCAGAAGAGGAGAGGCTGAGGGACACGACGTTGTTCAGCCTACAGAAGGGAAGGCTGTGTGGGGAGTTGGTAGAAAGCATCCAGGAACTACAAGGAGGTTATCAAGGAGATAGAGCCAGGTCCTTCTTACTGGTAGGTGGCAGGAGAATGACAGACAACTGGCATAATTTAAAACAAGAGAGGTTCTAACTGCTTATATGGAGAATTTTTTTTCCATGAGGATGTCCAGCACTGAGATTTGGAAAAGAGACAGAGATCTGGAAAAAACTCTTATCCCAACTAAACTAATCTTCTACCATCCTCAATTAATATCCTCAATATATCTTTCAAGCTGACAAAAGGCTTTCATTTTCACAGGGTAAAACACTACTGTAGTATCTAAATAGTCAGAAACAGCCCACAGGATGAAGAATACATAAAAATAGGATTCTAAACCAAGCACTTAAATAAAATCTGGTGATGCCCAAATCCTACCATTCTTATTCAATGTTAGAAATATTATACTCTTATTACTTCCATAGTATCTTTAGAGCTGGGCAAAACCCTAAGTGTTCAGATACAGATCTAAACGCTAGGTGCCAATACTGTGACATGTGGATCCAAGATCAGTGCATATTTTTTCAAAAAGTGAATCTGGCCTTGTTCCTTAATAAAAGAAAATGCACAGATGTTAAGAAAAGCCACTAGAGGGTATCACACTCGGTCACAGCTGAACAGCATATGATATGCTGAAAGAAATATTAGGAGGATCCATGCAACTGACATACAAATGATTAAGGGTGGGTTATATGAGAAGGGAGGAATACAAACACAACTACATGGAACTGCTTTGCCTGCATCAGCACTCTTAGAGACTCCCAGCAAAGTCAATGGTTGTATCATAGGAAGTAACTGACATTCTGGAAGATTTTAGTTCTGTCTTTTAGCTTTGGATTGCTACTTAGTGGGAAATGGAAACTGAGAATCTATATACTCTGTTTGAAGAGAGAATTCACAAGTGTTTTACAGCTGTTGAAGCAGGTCCAGAGGAGGCCACAAAAATGATCCGAGGACCGGAGCACCTCTTCTACGAGGACAGGCTGAGAGAGTTGGGTTGTTCAGCCTGGAGAAGAGAAGGCTGTGGAGAGATGTTATTGCAGCCTTCCAGTACTTAAAGGGGGCTATAGGAAGGTTGGGGGCAACCTCTTCAGCAAGGCCTGCTGTGACAGGACAAGGGGTAATGGTTTTAAACTAAAGGAAGGTAGATTTAGGCTGGATACTGTCACTGGTTTCAGCTGGGATAGAGTTAAATTTCTTCGTAGTAGCTAGTATGGGACTATGTTTTGGATTTTTGCTGGAAACAGCGGTGATAATGTGGAGATGTTTTAGTTGTTGCTAAGTAGCGCTTACACTGGTCAAGGACTTTTTCAGCTCCCCGTGCTCTGCCGGGTGCACAAGAAGCTGGGAGGGGACACAGCCAGGACAGCTGACCCAAACTGGCCAAAGGGATATTCCATACCATGTGACGTCATGCTCAGTATATAAAGCTGGGGAAGAAGAAGGAGGAGGGGGATGTTTGGAGTAATGGCATTTGTCTTCCCAAGTAACCGCTACACGTGATGGAGCCCTGCTTTCCTGGAGACGGCTGAACACCTGCCTGCCCATGGGAAGCAGCGAATGAATTCCTTGTTTTGCTTTGCTTCTGTGCGCAGCTTTTGCTTTACCTATTAAACTGTCTTTATCTCAAACCACGAGTTGCCTCACTTTTACTCTTCCAATTCTCTCCTCTGTCCCACCAAGGGGGTGAGCAAGCGGCTGAATGGTGCTTGGTTGCTGACTGGGGCTAAACCACAACAGTCCATTTTGGCGCCCAACGCGGGGCATGAAAGGTTTGAGATAACGACAGATTTGATCGGAATGTGCTAGATGGAATTTATAGCGGTTATTGCTGTTTAGCTATTAATTGGCAGGCTTTTGTGCTTGCTATGGGGCTTGCCTGACTTACTGTATGCCTTAAAATCTAGTGCTCATTAGTGGCACTTTTTGCTTTCACCGCTTGCTGTACTGCTGTACTGCCTATCACCTTACCCTGCCGGGCCTGGGAACATTCTGATAACAGCCATGGCGATGCGCCTGGGCTGGCAGATGGCCAGGGCCCAGCTGCTGTTTCTGTGCTGCTGTACTGGACAGGCTGGAACTCCAGTGTGAACTCGAGTCAAAGGGACTGTGACCTATGGATGAGTCCATGTGGGAGGAGGACACCCCAAAGCATCTGTATCTGTGTATAAGCCCATGCCAGAGCAGGTATATCTCGAAGCATCTGTGGCCTTAGTTATGTCTGTGCCACAGCAGGTATACCTCTGAGGTAATTGTGGCCCAAGGATATATCCATCTTTTTACTTCTGGAGGGACTGCAGCCATGGTCAAGGCCGTGTTGGAGCAGGTCTACCTCTGAAAGCATTGAGGCCCATGCAGAAGGCCACGCTGGAACAGGCGCACCTCAAAAGATGGTGAAACAGGTTGCCCAGAGAGGTAGAGGAGGCCCCATCCCTAGAAACACTCAGGGTCAGGTTGGATGTGGCTCTGAGCAACCTGATCTAGTTGAAGATGTCCCTGCTCGGTGCAGGGGGGTTGGACTAGATGACCTCTAAAGGTCCCTTCCAACCTAAACCATTCTATGAGTCTATATAAGCTATCAGCCAAGATTGCCCGCAATGCAGCTAAATAGCACTATCACCATTCCATTTTCATGTCCTTTTAGCCTAAAGAACGAAGGAAATCGGACTCCTCAAAACTCAGCCTATAACAACTGTATTTTCATTTACTTTTGGGCCAATAAGGAGGAAAGCTAACACCCATTATGCGATCAATTTCTTTTTACTTAAATAGACTACTTTTACAATTAATTACTGAGCAATACCCTGTAAATCTACTTCCAGCACAAACGTAAAAATGAATCAAATTTTTGGCAAGTAATAGTTATTATGCTACATCTCATGGTTCACTGTATATTACAATTTCATTGGTGCTATTGCTTAAAATGACACCAATACAAAAAAAAAAATCTGTGTGTTTCCGAACCAGCCTGAATATTATCACTTCAGCCTCAGAGATTGACTTGAAAAATATCTTTGTCAGCTCCCTTAGTAACATCAATAGGTCCTACAGACAAATACCATCTCCTTCCCCACCAGAATCTCTACTTGCCTATTGAGTTACTTGTTTCACAGAGAGCAACTGGTTTCTTACCTCTACCTAATAATAAAAATTTCTGATATTTATCTAGTGCTTCTCTGTCTTATATATAACTTAAAGATACAAGGAGAGGCTAAGAGAATTGGGTTTGTTCAGCCTTGAAAAGGCTAAGGTGTGTGAGTGGGGACCTTATGCTACCTACAAATATCACATGAAAGACTAATGAAGATAGAGCCTGACTCTTCTTGGAGGTGCACACTGGAAGGATAAGAGGTGACCAGCAGAAGTTTGAGCATGGGAAATTCGGAATGGATATTTAAAAAGTTACCATGAGACTGGTCAAACAGGCTGCCCAGAGAGGCTGTGGTATCTCAATCCTTGGAGATATTAAAAACTTGACTGGCCATGCCACTGAGCAGTCTGCTGTAACCAGACCTGCAGCTGAGCAGCAGTTGGTCTGGATGACTGTGAAGATCCTGTCAACCTGCATGATTCCGTGGTTCTAAAACCAACGTAACCCTATAAATCGGTTTCTAAGTGCAGTTAATGGAAAGAAGAATCATGTCAGCATGAGTTTGGGATGCAATACATAAAAATCCCTACTCTTTGTCACCCTACTTAATTGATTTTTATCTTTAGCCTATAGTATGAAACAGTAATCGTGTGCGTGTGTGTTTATACACAAAAATTTTATCAAGTTACAACAGTATTTCTTACTTTCATTTGTAATGTATGCTGTCCAATCAAACACTGTACCATTGAAGTATGGAGCTAGGTATTTTTCAAAAGATGTTGAATTTTTTGATGGCCATAACAAGCATTTATTCTTCAAATTTCCCATGAACAGCTGCAGTCCTATTAGTGCAAATACACTCAGGCAAAACACAGTCAAAATCATTACATCTGAGAGCTTCTTCACAGACTGAATTAAGGCTCCAACAATAGTCTTCAAGCCTGCAAACAGAGGCAGATTTTTGTTACAATATTAAATATTTACCTAAGCTAAAATGTAATGTGAACTACTCCAATACCCTATTAAATATCATGCACAGCTTCACAAAAATAGTCTTAAAATACTTTCCAAAGGAAAAAGCTACCAATAAGTCTCATTTTTCCCGACAAATTAATTTGAAAATATGAATGGGAATGAATGGTACACATTCCAAAGCACCTGCTCTTCAAATGAAGAAGTATTTTTTTATTCATGCTTTCTATACATGTGAACCACATGTAAAGAAAATTGTTCATTTTATTTTCTCCTTGATGCCTCTTTGCTCCAAACCTTTGCCAGTGTTCTATTCCAATGCAAAATATATTGGTTCTATAACAGCAAACAAAACCAAAAACAATTGCATTGTAGTAAAAATTTAAATGATTGCATTCTACTGCATCCTATTCAACTGGAGGTGGGGTTTGGTAAAGACGGGCATCTTTAGGTAATAAATATAACATGCAATTCCCATGCTACTCTTTATTATCTTATGCCTTTGTCTTTGTCAGGGGTTCAACTTTTACCACAGAGTGAAATTTTCAATCCCAAATGCTTCAATAAATAGTAACATTCACATTAGCACGAAAAAAATAAAAATAATTTTTTTGATCCTTAATGTGGGAGAGAAAATTTGACATTATGAAACGGAAATATACACAGGCTACGTAATTCAATTGCTCATGCAAGAATGTATTAAACTCTGAGGCCAAGTGTTTTAAAGAATTAGAAAAGGGAATCGAGTTGAAGTTAAGACTAAAACCTGGAAGTTTCTGTTAAAAATATGAGTTCAGCTTCCTTGGAATTTCAGTCAGCCTCAGTGTTTAACCTCGCTCTCACCTGGAATGACTGATATTGTTTTCAAAGCTCGGAGAACTCTGAATGTTCTCAACGCTGAGACATTGCCCAGGTCCACAAACTCTGTCACATATCTGTAGTGAGGGATTCCACACACAAACACAATGACAGCACACACAAAATTAAACGAGGCGAAGTAGAGGGCCTACCATTTTACACAGTTACTTCTTACCTGGGATTACAGAAATAGTTTTCAAAGCTCTCAATACTCTGAAAGTTCGAAGAGCTGAAACATTGCCTAGGTTTACAAATTCTGTTATATACCTGTAGGATTAAATCACAGTTATTCAGAATAAAGGTGGAGCGTATACTACTTACCTGGCCTGTAATCCAGACTATTTCTTTTGGAAGGGGCAACTTTAAATGAAAGACTTGCATTCACATTTTCCTGTTTCAATTAAGTTTTCCTTAAGAAACACACCCTTAAGTATTTTCATTGAATGCAAATTAAAAATGAAATTGATTTCCCTGGTTTTATTGTTTAAATACTATTTAAAATTGATTGTTCAATGGTAACTTCTCATTTGACTGTGGGATAGTCCACCAATTCTTCTGTGTGCTACAGTAGTGTAAAATACTAAAATGGAAAAAATTGAAACACAATTCAACTACAATTCATTTTAAATGCGCTAAGGTAACCCAAACAAATTATTATAGGTTCAAAAGAAGTTCTAACTAGTATTTTACTTTAAAAAAAAAATTATATACTTACGCAAAGGAAATGACAACAAAATCAAGCCAGTTCCAGGGGTCACGAAGGCAAGTAAAATCATTTATACAGAAGCCTCTTGCAAGGATTTTTACCAGAAATTCAAAAGTATAAATTCCAGTGAAAGTGTACCTATAAGAAAGCATCCAAGCAAAAGTTAAAGACTGTCGTTCAGTGATGCAACATCACAGGCATAAAGGAAAATCACTCAAAAATGGTGGGTAGTACATGCACTGTAATAACAGTTCCAAACTCACATAAACTATGTCTGTTTTCCCATTATTTTTCTGCAGTATAATTGGGTTTATTTATTTATCTGAAACATATTTTTGATGTTTCTGGCATATAAGATTTTGAAATTTCAACACAAATAATAATTATGACTAACATGAAGAGAATATTTTTGCTCACATAAAATTTGCAGCATGGTTGCCATGTCAGAAGTAAAATCCGTGGGTACGTGAAACGCAGTGTTTATTAAAGTTACTTGATGGCCAGGTAAACTTTGAGAATGTCAAACAACAATCCCCAGCAAATGTATTTCCTTTAAAGAAGGTGTGCGTCCCATTTTTAGACTTTGTAACGCAAAATGAAGGTGCTTCATAGGGGCTATAGAAAGCATCTTCACACTGAAAAATCAGTCATTTCAGGTTGAATGGCTATTTTCTTCTCTCTTTCGTGCTCTTTTTCTTTTTTTAATAAAAATGCTGAGGGAACAGCTCAAGAGAAAGAATGCATAAAAACATTACTTGTACAAAGATTCTGAAAGAGAGTATTAATCAGAGTTTTCTTCAGATAAAAAGGTTAACAATATCACAGCTTCTTTCCTCCCTAGAGCCTGCAGGTCTACGCTGCTCTGAGTTGCAGCTAGGATCAAGCTCCAGGCAAAAACGAGGATACTGGTATTACACACAAGGGTAAGTAAAACTACATGGTCTAGCTCTTAATTTAACTTTTCATTTTTAAACCACTTAAAAA
This sequence comes from Phalacrocorax aristotelis, assembly GCF_949628215.1. Lineage (NCBI taxonomy): Eukaryota > Metazoa > Chordata > Aves > Suliformes > Phalacrocoracidae > Phalacrocorax > Phalacrocorax aristotelis. The sequence continues at coordinate 21,726,773 of NC_134280.1, forward strand.
ATTATTAGCTAATTTAAGTATACTTACTCTACGTTCTTTGTCCAGTCTGGAAGGTTATTCCATGTCATAAATACACAGTTTGTCAAAATAGTGAGCATAATAAGCATGCTGAAGAAAGTTGACTGTAGTTAAGGAACACACTCTTTTAATGCTGAATTTGTATCATACAAAATTTGAGAAGCTGACTAGGCTGTAGAATACTAACAATGTATAGGGTAGATACCAGTTTACTATCACTAGCAACATCATAAATAATGAAAGATGTTTCACAATAATGATGGTTATACCACTAACTCTGTAATCTAGGCATACATGCTGTGCATCACTTCCTCAGAATTTATTCAGAAGGTTAAAGTGACAAATCTTAGCTCTGATTCATTTTGAGAGAAAGAATTAAGGGCAGGAATGCATTTAAACACTAACCCAAAACCCCCAGTGTTATTAAATATTAAGAGAGTCCAGTAATAATTTTTAACAAACCACTTGAAAAGGATATGAATGAACCAAAATCTTAATAGCTGTTCTTCTAATAATATTGAACGGAGATAAAAGGTACAAGGCAGGTGTGGCACTGAACCTGAAGATTGTCTTCCCTTTATTCAATACTATGAATGTCTTTTACAAAAAAAAAAAACAAAAAGGGGGGAATAAATAAGAAATAGGAAATGAAGGATACATGTTAGCTACCTTGCCATAAATAGAGGCTGCACTTACACAAGTGTTAAGTAGCCAGATTTATTTTCAGTTGCATTATACAAGCAAATATGAGATTCTAAATTTCTACATTTTCACAAGAGCAATGAAAACTGGACACAATATGTTCTTTGTGCTCTTAAACAAAATCTGCATTTCAGCATTTTCCAGGATTATGTATTTTAAAATATAATTTAAAATTTGTAATTTTTAACATTAAAAATTAATCCAGCTATATTACTTGCACTTCAGATCAAAGCTGGCAATACAAAACAAAGCACCTAATTAACCATTTTTGGACACTTACAAGCCACTATTTAACCATTTCAGCACTTTCAAACTGCTTCTGAGGTGAGACGCCCTTGGCTTTTAAAGGCTTTATTGTCTTTATCGCTTGTGCAGTCATCACTATTACCATTTACGCAACTATTTCTGGTTTTGACTAGGAGACACAATGAAAATGTCATCTCATGAAATCTTAATTCAATCTGCATCTTATGATTACTGTACCAAAAAGCTAATATCCGGAAATAAGCAGGTTTTAACATTGAATCATTCTGTTTTCTAATGATATTCTATTGTGAAAGAAATAGATCATTTGACAGTAGCATTCATGAAATTGAAACAACAAAAACTAAAACGACTAAAAAACTACATCTGTTTATCAGTCTTCAACATTCTCTGCTAGAAAAAACACTGCTTTAACTTACAGAGATGATAAAGATCCTTGGTCACTTACATGCAAGATACTAGTCTGTTAATTATTCAGTACTTCATTTCAAAAACCTGTTCTATGTTTTTAATTCAACAAGCATTTTATTGATTTACACAATAAAATAACCACTCGCTGCTTTTTTTGTACTGCCTTTTTAATGTAAACCCAATTTTGCTTTCATTCTGAACATCATGCCACTTCTCATGCCTACATAAAACCATCTTTTCTTCATCTGTACTTGCCAAAGTCATCATCCTTGCTCTTTTCTCCTTTCATTATCATTTTATCTATAAAAGAAACTGAGTCATATTACAGTACATATGTATACATATATATATTTTTAGATTTTTGTCTTCAGGCCTATATTGGGCCTATTACACAGACTCAATATTGAAACACAAAGTACACAGTTTTAGTCTTTATGCTCAGTCCCATGTGAGAAGTGAATGTGGGGCTACTCACATGAATGTTCTTTTTACACCGCTTTGCTGAACTGATACTGAGCCACAAATCCTCCTTTACATTAAACAAAACCACAACATTTATATAGAATTTCTGGGAAAACTTTGCATCCTTGCAGATGCAAAGTGATTCTAAAAGGACTGATACGGAGGCTTTCAAGAACTCCTTGCTCTGTAACATACTATTATTGAGGGCATATGACCTCAAATTGTCCTACCAGTGCACTGTCTTCATGTTCTTCACAGGGCAGCGTGGGGAGGGACTACTTGCTGGGAAAGTGGTATTAAAATCATGAGGAAAAATATAACTGGCCAGAAAAAATCAAATCCCCCCTATGAGACTCAGAACAGTTGCAATGGTCCTGAAGCAAACTCTAAGATAATGAACTTGCATCAGTAAGTGACGCAAGCTGTAACCAATCCACAGCAATCACATCGCATGAAGCAGGCAATATGCGATAATAATGGGGGGTTTTTTAGTTATGCCCCTCCCTAGTCAAACAGAGCTTAACATTTAACTTTTTGTAAAACAAATACTGCTACAAGATTTCAAGAAATGTTTGACAGTCAATCGTTTTGGCACATGACTGAATGAGCACTTTGTCCAAAGACTACCCTACTGAACTAGATCCCAGGTACTATCTATGTTTCCTAGAAATCCCAGGAACAGAGTAGCCAAACAGAGACGAAGTTTTCAAATGCTTTGGCATTCAATCAGATTTCAAGAGATTGAAGGACATCTAATGCAAAATCTACTAACTCAAACTATTATCATAAGAAAACCTTAGACATTAAAAGAAAAGCTCTTTTAAAAAACAAAAAGCAATTTATGCATAAGTTAGTCATATTTATAGTGTATTCAAGATAATTAACATGATATAACATACTGCTTAATACTTTCAACCAGGACTTCTGACTACCTCCACACCAGAGCACTTATCACTTTGTAGTTCAACAGGAGTGTTCTGATTACACTCTTAATATAAAACACTTACTTTTTTATTGATATAATATGGATCCAGGTCCTCCAGGGGCTCAGACACCATTTCTGGAGGAATGTCACCATAAATAAATGGCAGTGTCTTTCCTGCCTCCAAGTCATTATTTGGCTTTGGGTGATTTTCTTCATGACCACCATCATCTTTATGCTCGTCTTTGTCACAACGAGACTTTTCATCAACAATACGTTTTTCAATAGCTGCAAGAGATTCTTTGGTGAAATAGAAGAAGCTGTCAGATCCTGGCGGTACCAGCATTGCCTGTGCCATATTTTCATTCTGCAAACTTTAAACACTTTTAGGCTCTTGTGCAAGAAGATCCTAGGAGAGCATGAGAAAAAAAGAAACAGAAAATAGAGGGCAACAGCAACAAAAATCCCCAAATAAAAGCTTTTGGCATAATCATCATCTGCCTCTTTTCTAATTTTAAAGCACGTTAGCAAGAAGTATTTGAATTAATTGTCACATACTTAACAGAAAATTAGCTACCTTAGCTTTCCTAAAGTAATGACATGGCAAACAGATAGAAGTTATGAGGCAAAGGAAAAAATATATCAAAATTGCATACAGTTTGTCAAGTCAGGTAAATACAAACTTCAAAACAAGAAAAAAGGAAAAAATTCTCTTTTTCCCTAGCCTAAACACTAAGTTAAAACACTTGATTGTAAAAAAGTAAGAAATTTGTTAACGCAGCTATGTACTGCAGTCAATGGTTACAAGTTCTAACATATGGATTTATACATCAAGTTGACAAAGCACCTTCAAAAAACTTGGAAATTATATTACAAAAGTAGAAAGAAAATCATGCCCTTTCTATTACTTTTTTATTTTCTGATGGCAACACTACTCCATCTGGTGGCTTATGCTATACTTGCTAAATTAATATTTATATTATACTATTAGACAGGTACTACATGAATGTATTCTATATTTAAAGCCATACGCACAAGCAGAAAGCAACTGGGCTGAAGTTTATTCTTTCACTTTTTGGTTTTCCTGACTTTCATCTTCCTGATTTTTAACTGTAACTTTGGTGGTGCTATGCTCCATAATTAAGGGGGTTATGACGTACAGAGGGTTTTAGATTTATACGAAAACACAGCATACTCTCCCCAAACTTACAGTACTCTCTCTGAGGCCAGATATATTTTCAAAAGACCTAAGAATAATAAATTGATTAAATTACAACAAACAGTCAGTTTTCAATAGATCAGTTCCTTCTAGGTTTCTATTTTCTACAGTAAGAATGCAGATAACACCCATTAGCTCAATATCTGCTGAATTAACAAATTTTATGAACAGAGACAAAATGGAATCCCGTCCCACTTGCTGACATGGGTAAGCGTTGCAGCCTTTGGCAACACAGCATTGTGGTGGGTTGACCTCAGCCAGCTGCCAGACTCCCAGCCAGCTGCCCTCTCACTTCTACTCCTCAAAAGGAAGTGGGTTGGGGGAGAATAAAGTGAAAAAGCACATACATCGAGATAGAGACAGGGAGATCACTTACCTACCAATTAATGTTGTGGGAAAAACAGACTCAACTTGGGGAAAAAAAATTTTTTGCCAATTAAAATATTTCTTGGATGTGTTTTCCCACAGCCGCCACCAGCACGGCTGAGGGGCTCGGCCATGCCCTGCAGTGAGTCCACTGGAGTCGGCTGGAACCAGCTGCGTCCGGGCAAGGGGCAGCCCTGGCCTCTCCTCACAGCGGCCGCCCCTGCAGACCCTCCACCAAAACGGGTGGTGCCACAGACACGCAGTACAGAAATATTGTGACTACTGGTAAGGGTGCTGTGAAGCTTAATTCCCAAGAGGAAAAAACCTGAAGCACATTTAGACAAGTTGCTCCTTTTGCTATAGGCTTCTGTCACAACAAAAATGTCACAGACTGATCCTGTTCTAATGGAGGTGAGAGTTGGCTAAAGACAGAACTTTTTTTCTGATCACAGTGTGAGCTCAATAGTCAGGGTGTGCTGGGAATGAAAAAAATTGACAACATACTTTTTCATGAAATGTAACAGCTCTGAAGTCAATTAATACTTGGCACTGTAAATCCCAGAAATCTGCCTCTTCTAGAGCAAATCTTAGGTAACTTTTAGGTCAACTTAGTGTTACTTGAGGAAGTTTTCTATTTTTCAACAGTTTTCCAGCAGAAACTAAACTCTCATGGACATACAACCTAACATCACACAAGCCATCTCTTCCTCAAAATTAGCCACTTGTTGGTACACACAGACATCAAATCCCTGCTCTTTCAGCTGAGCTACAACAGCTTCTAAGTACTTAGCAAATACTGTTTATCACAATAAAAGACATAGAAAAGGGGTCTTTGTACAGGCTAGTAAAGAGATGAGAAATGTCTTAATTAATTTAATTATATTTATAAATTATTATAAATTATATTATTAAATTAATTTAATTTAATTATAGCTTAATTAAGCTATAGAAATCAGGCATTTTTCATGTCTGCCACAAAGCACTTTAGGAAAACAAAGAAATTATTTTTCTCTGGAACAGAAAGACTGAGAATGGCAAGTATTCCCTTATTTACTAAGAAATTATTAATTTCATCTGTGCCATATTAAAGTGATTCACAATTCTTAGAAAGATTTGATTGTTGGTTAGCTTTCTCTGGCAAACCCTTCTCAAATCCATAGCACCAGTGACCCTGAAGATCTGCCCAGCCACACTTGGACTGAGAACCAGATGTGTCTCAAAAGGTACTTCTCCTTCAGAAGCTGGATGGCATCTGTGGCTCTAAATACCCAGGGAACATGCACCAGCAAAGAGTGAAAGAGATCCGTCTTACAAGTAAGGACACCAGGATCCTTTTCAATAAGCTTCATTTTTACCCAAGAGCTAAAGTAAATAATGCAAGTATTGTTTGGTGTCCTTAGGTCATTTACATAGCTTACAACTCTGCTTTTCAGAAATAAAATGGGGGGGAGGTATTATCTGCTGCTTTATTTGTAAGATGAAAATTCACGAGGATTCCCTTAGTGTGAGCAGCCTGGTCTAGTTAATTTTTTTTTTTTAAATCAAGGAAAGTTCTTACTAGCAGGGGCTTTTTCCTACACCAATGAGGTAGCAGTACTAAATTAAATAGTAGGTTTTCAAAAAACCTGACCACCACAGGCACTGCAGTGAAGAGAATTAACCCCTTCTCAGCCAAAACCAGCACATTCTCCACCCCTTATTCCATACCACTTACGCCATGCCCAGGTCCCATACCATCCAATACAACCTCACCAACCACCTCCCCTCCCCTTCCCATTCTTTGTCATAATACACAGACATCATCCCCTTAGTTTATCGACCTTCCCTGTAAAATGTCCATTAAAATGTCCATTGAGTTCACCCAGTCCATGACTCTGGGCTCCCTCTGTCATATCAGTCTTTCAGGGTGGGAGAGATGATGTGTGTGTGTGTGTGGCGTTGGGTTGCTGCATACCAAGTCAGTCATCGTTCCATATCTGCTGCACTTTGCATGTTTCATCAAAGCTTATCTTCCATGGATTGGGAAGTTTGTACTATGATCATTGATACAACACAGAGATGACATACAATATTATATAGCAATTTCCATTATGCCATTCAGTTCATTGGCTGTTTTTGCCCAAAATCAAATCCCCTTGAGGCACACATCAGATTTCTCCATCCTCCCGCATCACCCACCAAGTGCACCCAGGTCCTCGAGCAAAAGCAATCCCATGAATGGGTTTGCCTTTGCCTGAGGCAGGAAGAACCCAGACTGTTTTGCCCAGCATACTTTTTGTGTGCACTACAGGGACTCTGTCCCCTTCCACAGTAGCTAGGATTTCTGACTGGGCAGGGCCAGCTCGATTGGCAGATCCCCTTGTGTTGACTAACCACGTGGCTTTTGCTAAATGTGTATCCCAGTGTTTGAATGTTCCAGCCCCACATTGCTCTTAGCGTAGTTTTTAACAGTCCATTGTACCGTCCAATTTTCCCAGAGGCTGGTGCGTGATAGGGGGTATGATACACCCACTCAATGCCGTGCTCTTTGGCCCAGCTGTCTATGAGGTTATTTCAGAAATGAGTCCCATTGTCTGACTCAATTCTCTCTGGGGTGCCATGTCACCACAGGACTTGTTTTTCGAGACCCAGGATAGTGTTCTGGGCAGTGGCATGGGGGACGGGATATGTTTCCAGCCAGCCGGTCGTTGTTTCTACCATTGTAAGCACAGGGCACTTGCCTTGGCGGGTCTGTGGGAGTGTAATACAGCCAATTTGCCAGGCCTCCCCATATTTATATTTCAGCCATCGTCCCCCATACCACAGAGGCTTTACCCGCTTTGCTTGCTTGATTGCAGTGCACGTTTCACATTCGTGGATAGCCTGTGCAATAGCGTCCATGGTCAAGTCCACCCCTCGATCACGAGCCCATCTGTATGTTGCATCTCTCCCCTGATCGCTTGAGGTGTCATGGGCCCACTGAGTTAGAAATAATTCACCCTTATGTTGCCAGTCCAGATCCACCTCAGCCACTTCAACCTTGGCAGCCTGATCTACCTGCTGGTTGGTCCGATGTCCTTCAGTGGCCCGACCCTTGCGGACGTCAGCATCCACATGACGTACTTTCACAACCAGGTTCTCTACCCGGGCAGCAATATCTTGCCACAATGTGGTGGCCCAGATGGGTTTGCCTCTGCGCTGCCAGTTGCTCTGCTTCTACTGCTGTAGCCAGCCCCACAGGGCATTTGCCACCATCCAGGAGTCAGTATAAAGATAAAGCACTGGCCACTTTTCCCGTTCAGCAATGTCTAAGGCCAGCTGGATGGCCTTTTCCTCTGCAAACTGGCTCGATCCACCTTCTCCTTCAGCAGTTTCTGCTACTTGTCCTGTAGGACTCCATACAGCAGCCTTCCGTCTCCGGTGCTTTCCCACAAGGCAACAGGACCCATCAGTGAACAGGGCATACTGCTTTTCATCTTCTGACAGTTTGTTATACAGTGGGGCTTCTTAAGCATGTGTCACTTCCTCCTCTGGTGATAATTCAAAATCTTTGCCTTCTGGCCAGTCCATGGTCACTTCCAAGATTCCTGGGCGACTGGGGTTTCCTACTCGTGCCCGTTGGGTGATCAGTGCAACCCATTTACTCCATGTAGCGTCAGCTGCATGGTGTGTAGAGGGGACGTTTCCTTTGAACATCCAGCCCAGCACTGGCAGTCGGGGTGCCAGGAGAGGCTGTGCTTCAGTACCAACCACTTCTGAAGCAGCTCGAACCCCTTCATATTCTGCCAGTATCTCTTTTTCAGTTGGAGTATAGCAGGCTTCAGACCGTCTGTATCCCTGACTCCAAAACCCTAGGGCTCGACCTCGGGTCTCCCCTGGCGCTTTCTGCCAGAGGCTCCAGGTAGGGCCATTCTCCCTGGCTACAGTGTAGAGCACATTTTTTACATCTTGTCCTGCCCGGACTGGCCCAAGGGCCACTGCATGAACTATTTCCTGTTTAATCTGTTCAAAGGCTTGCTGTTGCTCAGGGCCCCATTTGAAATCATTCTTCTTCCGGGTCACTGGATAGCGAGGGATTACGATCAGACCGTAATCTGGAATATGCATTCTCCAAAAACCCACAATACCCAAAAACGCTTGTGTTTCCTTTTTGCTAGTTGGTGGAGACATGGCTGCTATTTTGTTGATCACATCCATTGGACTCTGATGACGTCCATCTCGCCATTTGATTCCTAAGAACTGGATCTCTTCTGCAGGTCCCTTCACTTTACTTTGTTTTATGGCAAAACCAGCTTTCAGAAGGATTTGGACTATTTTCTCTCCTTTCTCAAAAACTTCGTCTGCTGCGTTGCCCCACACTATGATGTCATCAATGTACTGAAGGTGTTCTGGAGCTTCTCCCTGTTCCAGTACAGTCTGAATCAGTCCATGGCAAATGGTAGGGCTGTGTTTCCACCCCTGGGACAGTCGATGCCAGGTGTACTGGACACCCCTCCAAGTGAAAGCAAACTGTGGCCTGCACTCTGCTGCCAGAGGGATTGAGAAGGAGGCATTGGCAATATCAACTGTGGCATACCACTTGGCTGCCTTTGACTCCAGTTCGTATTGAAGTTCTAGCATGTCTGGCACAGCAGCACTCAACGGTGGAATGACTTCATTCAGGCCACGATAGACTACTGTTAGCCTCCACTCTCCATTAGACTTCTGCACTGGCCATATGGGACTGTTAAAGGGTGAGTGGGTCTTACTGATGACTCCTTGGCTCCTCAGTTGGTGAATGAGCCCATGGATGGGGATCAGAGAGTCTCGGTTGGTGCGATATTGCCGCCAGTGCACTGTTGTTGTGGCAATCGCCACCTCTTGTTCTTTAACCCTCAGCAACCCCGCAACAGAAGGCTCCTTTGAGAGGCCAGGCAAGGTAGACAGCTGTTTAATTTCCTCCGTCTCCAAGGCAGCTACACCAAAAGCCCACCTGTACCCTTTGGGGTCCTTGAAATACCGTCTCCTGAGGCAGTCTATGCTAAGGATGCACGGAGCCTCTGGGCCAGTCACAATGGGGTGCTTTTGCCACTCATTCCCAGTGAGGCTCACTTCAGCCTCCAACACAGTTAGCTCTTGGGATCCCCCTGTCACTCCAGCAATGCTGATGGGTTCTGCCCCTATATAGTTTGATGGCATTAGGGTGCCCTGTGCACTGGTGTCCACTAAAGCTTTATATTCCTGTGGGTCAGACATGCCAGGCCATCGGATCCACACAGTCCAGTAAACCCGGTTATCCCTTTCCTCCACCTGGCTGGAGGCAGGGCCCCTCTAGTCCTGATCACGGCATTCACAACTCACTTCCTGTAAATGTGAATCAAGAGTCTCTCTGTTAAGCTCAGAAATAAAATTAGCACTTCTACTCCTCTGCCTGGGGACCTGCTCACTGGACACTGGAGCAGCAGCTTTCCTGGAAGAACCTCCCTGAGTGATTGTTCTTCCTTGCAGCTCACGTGCCTGTGCCTCTAGGGTCGAGGTAGGCTTGCCATCTCACCTCCTCATGTCCACTCCGTGGTCAAGCACGTAGAACCATACAGTGGCCCGTGGTGTGTATCCTCTCCTTTGAGCAAAAGGATGCTTATTCCTAACAGCTGAGACACTACTCTGTACAGGTGGGGAGTGGGACATATCTTCTTTGAGTTGCTGGACTTCCCAGGATAGTTTCTCCACAGCAGAGACTAGCAAGGAAGAGATATTTGTTTCATAATTCCGGAGTCTATCAATCACCTCCACCACTGTTTGTGCCTCGTCCTCTCTCCAGGACATTACTGCCAATGAGTTTGCATGCGAAGATGGTGCGCTCCATACAAACTTCTGCCACATGGGTCGTGTGCGCTCGGCTTCATCTGGATCTTTGGATGACTGTTGATCGCCCAGGTCACCATAAATCACCTCAAGCACAGCTAATTCCTTTAGATACTGGATGCCTTTCTCCATGGTTGTCCATTTTCCTGGGCAATATGTACCATCATCTTTAAAGGGATACCTTTCCTTCACTCCAGACAGGAGTCGCCTCCAGAGGCTGAGGGCTTGTGGTTTTTTTCCAATCGCTTTGTCAACGCCCTCTTCCCCAGAAAGGGAACCCAGTTGTTTGGCTTCTTTTCCCTCTAGTTCCAGGCTACTGGCCCCATTATCCCAGCATCAGAGCAGCCAGGTGACAACGTGCTCACCTGAAGGACGGCTGAAACCTTTTCGCGTATCTCGCAACTCACTCAAGGACAGGGATCGGGTGGTCTCCGTTTCATTTATGACTTCTTCCTCCTCTCCCCGTAATGGCCCTGCTTCTTCATCATCCCGTTCTAAACAAGCTGACGTCCACTTCCAATATTTCTTCTTGTGTATGGGGGCGACTGATACTGGCATGGGTTGATTCTCTGAGTCAGCTCCAGTACTTGTCCTGGGGGTTTGAGTAGCCATAGTGCTTGTCGTGGGGGTTTGAGTGGCCACAGTGCCTGTCACTTTGCCTTTCAATCCAGAGGCCTCCTCTTCCCCTTGGGGGCACCGAATACTGTTGAGCAGGGCTCGGTACACATGGGCCAGGCCCCAGCACGTTGCAGTTATCTGTGTGTCTCTGGAGTTCCCAGCATAACAACATACCTTCTCCAAATATTCTACTAATTTTTCAGGATTCTGCACTTTTCAGTGGGGCTGAAACTCCAAAACACTGGGGGTGCCCACTGCCCTAGGTATTTGCCCATGCTATCCCACATGCCCTGCCACTCGTAACTATCAAGCCTTGGGGCAGATTTCTGGGTGATATGCTCAAGGTGATTAGTCAAAACCAAAACAACATGCCCAAAAACTAACAATAAGTATACCTTAACCACCCAAGGATGTTCAAGATACAAAAAGGTTGTTGTAATAAAGGCAGAGACATCGTAGAAGAAAGTTGCAAAGATACTATTCTGTATTTCCTCCATATAAAATCTCTCAGAGGAGGAGGTATAATTGCTAATCGCCTCAACAAGGTGGTATCCAAAGTACAATAATGGTTTCAGCAAAAACCCCAAATACCAGATAAAACTGCAAACCAGTGTTTGCATAACAAATCTCCTAGGCAAAACTTTACTAATCACAGCAGAACACAGCAGACTAAAGAAACCAACACCAGTCTTGAACATAAACTGCAAAAACAAGAACATGGTGCTGTGAACAGCAGCTGTTATTCTCTTGAACCCTCGAGCCCCAGGGCGGGGAGGGGGGAAAGGGGAACGAACCACCAAAACAAACCGCACGTGACACAGCTGCTCACCACCCGCCTCTCCAAGCCGGAACTGCCCCCATTAATATACTGGTCATGGTGTCACATGGTATGGAATGAACATCCCATTGGCCGGTCAGGGTCATCTGCTCTGGCCGTGGCCCTGCCCCTCCCAGCCTCCTGCCCACGTGGCAGAGCATGGGAAGCTGGAAAGGTCCCTGACCACCACAGGCACTGCAGTGAAGAGAATTAACCCTTTCTCAGCCAAAACCAGCACATCTACACACCATTGACCAGTCTTCCATGCCTACAAACAACTAGGGGCATACTTGGCAGTCTAAGAAATACTTATGCAACTTAGTGTTTTGATGACCAAATTCAGAAACAAAACAGGCAGAAAAACTTGTCAACAAAAAGAAAGGGGGGACACTGGGAGAATAAGACAAACGTATACCATAAAGTTCAGCTAGTCTTTTGGATGGTGTTCTCATTACTTGGAGAAAGACTTCACAGAACTTTAAAAATAGTTTTCTAGTCAACTTAGTGAACATAGACTCAGAAGGTGATGAATATGATTCCTGCAGAAACCACTTGTTATCAGACATGTACTTGAAAAATGTCACTAACTATTATGTCTGTCTATGCATTTAGGCTAAATTTACTCTTTATAACTCTACAATATGTAAAACTAAAAGTTCATGACTGTTTATTTTACCAAATACCACTACGGCCTTAGGGCAGTTTTTCTGAGTTGTTACAGAAGTTATCAGAATGAAAACCAGTCTTTTGCTTGCATGTTCATAATCCACTGGCTTATTCAGCAAGGCATAAGTGGTACCCTTAGGGCTGAGATGAACTCCAGTATTTCTCTCTAGGGCACCATAGCCAATGACTGCAGCACACCTCTCAGTATAAACATAAAACAGAGAAAGCTTCTTTTCCAATATATAACAGGAATCTCTTCTATTAAAGATTTACCCTAGCAGCCTAATCACAACCCATGCTTGGAAAAAAACCCACACCTATGAAACACATCTTGAGTTACAGTTCAGCAACCATATTTTCTTGTCATGACTTTTTTAAAGTACTGCAAATATATCAACTGTGCATCATTGTGGAGAAAAATGATGCCACTTATATCATTACCTCATGGAAATCAGTTTATCCAAGACAGAAAGGGAGTGAAAAAAATTATGAAGATGGATGGATTGGTTTAATTACTTAAATGTTCTCCCTCTCTTTTCTGCAGTCTTGATGACTTCTGTATTATGAACTAAGAGGTAATAACAAATCAAATCAGAAAACAAGAAAGAACGTGAATTCTTACGAAACTAAACCTGACACCCCTCCCCACCAAAAACCCCACAAAGGTCCTTCTGAAAGCTTCCACCCCACGCAAAAAACCCAACATTAACAAATCCACCAACAGTAAAATACAAAAACCAACACATAAACCCCACTGTTTTCTCAGCTTACTATTAAGAAACAGGATTCTAATCCAGCATGGCTATATTGTTTGGGTAAGCCTGAATGGAGACTCTCTCCATCAAGCAGGACAGAAAAAGCAAGTATAAATGAAAGATCATGGACGACTGCTGCATACCACTGACTATCTAGTAGCACAGCACTAGAAGGAAACTCCTGCATCCAGGAACGAGCCAGTAACAACATGATACTATTGTAAACATTAAACTAGTCTTATGGAATATGGATGAATGAGCAAGAGTAATTTTCAAATGACCTTTTAAAATATACGTTAATATGTATACCAAGAAAAGCATCCAGGCCATATTTGTCATTTTAGAAACAGTACATCTCTTTTATTACCCCATTTTCTACATTTGACATGTAAACAAATTGCCCCTCAAATATGCTCTCCACCAAGTTGTATTAAATCTAGTCCCATATTATTTTACAGGTCGAAGTTTGAGGCTTTGAGCTTGAGTCCACTGGGCTAAAAAAGAAAAGCATGAATACATTGTTTATATTTTCTACAGGAATCTATAAAATGTTTATTTTTATATTTACAAAAATAATGGTCAAGCTTAGACCCAAACCATACAACAACAAACCTTCAGTACAAAGAAATGTGTTTCCCATACAGGCATAGTATATTTATCTTCGTATTTTTCAGAGTTAGAAACAACATATCTGCTCTTAGTACTCTATACTCCATAACATAATGATGAATTTTTACAATATTATTTTCAAAGTTCTCTGTACTATGGTACGTTGCATAGTACTATTCAAAAAACTTTACTCAAGTTTTCAGCATACTAAAGAAGGCAGGTGAAATTACTAAGTCTCAGTAACCATATAAGTCTCACATGCATGAAAATTAATCTGAAATAAGAAGATACTACCATGACAGTCAGGTGATGTACAGTGCAATTCAGTTAGGGAAATGATCAAATTTGGTGAGTCATAAGCAAACCTCCATATATTTTCTTTGCTATGCTCTGTTTTGTGCATATGTGTATATAAAATAATATGGCTTTTTGTCAGGGATATTGAATTTTGCTGTGTAAATTAAGACTTACATTATTAACTACTATATTGTCATTATTCAATGATGCAGCCATCAGACTGTTTCAGTTTCTACAGAAAATAAGCTGGTTTTATCCCTGCTACTACAACTTTACTATTCTGTGATTGTTTGCAAAACAAGAAGCAGGTTATAACACAAATCCAGAAAACTCTTAGGAAAATGGGTTAATCTAGAAAACACCTGCCCTAATCAACAATTAAAAATCTAGTATTCTTCCTTCTCCTCTCAAATAATTTCCTGTGTAGATGTTAACAGTATATACACTATTTGTCCACTTAGAATGCTAAGCATCAGTAAGAACTAAAACACTTCTAAATTATTAATTGCTCTGAGCCTGAATAAATTAGACCTATGGTACATTTTACCCCGATACTTCTCAGCAGGAGACTGTGGCAATACAATAGGACTAAGTGGGACAACTCATTTCAAACAAAAGATTTTGCCACGTTTAATTTATAAGTTCTTTCTTTCTCCATAGCTCGTTCATAGAAATCATTTTAAAGACTACAACAAACACTTACGGAAGACAGACTGAATATCTAGCCATTTTCAATTCAATAACCTGATTAAAATGTATAAATTTATAGTAATACCCAGAAGATACCTGAAAAACATTAATATTGCAGGAAAGAAAAATGTTTCAAAGGTAGAGAATGCTACAGCTGAAAAAAGAAAATTTCTCAATTACAAGTCCATTTTTAGAATCTGCAGCCACTTAGGCAAACAAATCTGCCTTTTTCCTTTATGTCAGAAAATGTATTCATCAGCTGCAGATGCAGGAAATTCAGTCCTCACAAACAAGCAATCCAATCACTGATGTATCAAACAGAAAATCAGAATAGAGCCAACACAGAGCAAATACAAAACTGTGAAAGTTTTTTATTGCTGGCAAGGCAATGAAAAGCAGTGAAAAACATGATTTACACTGTCAGAAATTACACGCACATATTTTTATTCTAGACTATCATACTTGATATTTCTGTCATTCACATGAGTGACTACCATGACATTTTTCCAGACCACAGAAATATTTCTCAAAATTTCAAGACCCTGCTTCTAGTTAGGCCCAAATAAGTCATGTAGCCAAGTCCCTGAATAACAGTCCTAATTTAAAGCTTCCTCAAACTGTTAATTCCTTTTATAATATAAAGACACATTTATATCAGATTCGCTCTGTCCTGGTTTCAGCTGGGATAGAGTTAAATTTCTTCGTAGTAGCTAGTATGGGACTATGTTTTGGATTTTTGCTGGAAACAGCGGTGATAATGTGGAGATGTTTTAGTTGTTGCTAAGTAGCGCTTACACTGGTCAAGGACTTTTTCAGCTCCCCGTGCTCTGCCGGGTACACAAGAAGCTGGGAGGGGACACAGCCAGGACAGCTGACCCAAACTGGCCAAAGGGATATTCCATACCATATGACGTCATGCTCAGTATATAAAGCTGGGGAAGAAGAAGGAAGGGGGGGACGTTGGGAGTGATGGTGGCTGTCTTCCCAAGTAACCGCTACACGTGATGGAGCCCTGCTTTCCTGGAGACGGCTGAACACCTGCCTGCCCATGGGAAGTAGTGAATAAATTCCTTGTTTTGCTTTGCTTCTGTGCGCAGCTTTTGCTTTACCTATTAAACTGTCTTTATCTCAAACCATGAGTTGCCTCACTTTTACTCTTCCGATTCTCTCCCCTGTCCCACCAGGGGGGAGTGAGCAAGCGGCTGCATGGTGCTTGGTTGCTGAGTGGGGCTAAACCACGACACGCTCCTACACTAAGGCTATTCTTCACTTCAGTTGCCCAGCCACCACTGGTGTTTCTTACTTTCATGTATTCACAGTAAAGATTCTCATTTTTAAATTTTCATCTGGTGATATGAGTTCAGTGAACCTTTTCTCTGCGTCAAATAAATTATACCAGTCACTGAAACTTATTTTTACATTTTTTTGTGTTTATATTACTTTATGGGACAGGTTTGTTTTCCTAAATGCTAGTGGTCAGTCTTCCAAGAGTTCATTATCAATATTTTGGGGTTTTTTTTTTTGTCCTCAGTTCTACAGATTCCCCCTTCAATTTGCTCCTCTATGTATGTGTGTCATTAAGCCAGCTTATGTCAAAGTAAGACTTTATGTAGCTTCCAACACAAAGCACTGATAATGTGTGCTGAGTGACCTTTGCTCCAAAACACTTCTCTTTTATGACACCAAAGATGATGACATCAAGTTAACTACATTATAAACTATACGTTTAAAAGTTCGATAATTTTTCTATATAAATTCATAGCAAAGACAACCATCAACACTTTTAGGTACTATTTCTATCTATGGATTTAAATGAGCATGCATTTAACTCCTTTTTTTGATGTTTAAAAGATAAGTAGAAAAATGAAATATCTCCATGGATACCACATAATAACAGAATGAGCTGCTTAGAGATTAAGCTATGAAACAATACTCTCTATATATATTTTCAAATAATCACGGTACTTGCACAGTGTTTAGTTTCCTTTTATTCATAAGCTGAAAGACAGTATGAAGAAAGGGCAACCATCATACAGGATAAATTTAGTTTCTTCACACAGAATACTGATTATTATGTTCAGTTACAAAACCGAATACACCACTTAAACTTGCTTTAGCTATACGAACTTGTTAGGATGTAATTGCCAGATTCCCCAAATAGTAATCCAAAATGTATTTTATCCAGAAATCATACGGAGTTGATCCTGTATCATTTAAATCCTGTTAGTTTTTGCACCAACAGAAGTTAGTGAAAACATAGTGAAAAAGAACTTTTATTCTTGTACAACAGAGGAAAAAGTTTTAGAAAAGGCAGGTTTGGCAGGATGTTTAAAAGAAAATTGAAAACAGTTCTCCAAGAGGGTATATGTTTCCTTAAGCATTCAAATTTAAAGGAAGGAATAAAAATGTTTTAAATTAGACAAAACTCCAGTTAAAAAAAAAAATCAGAACTACTTACTCTGGCCTCACTTATAGAATAAGTCCTCAAAAGTACAAGAAAAAAGAATGGCAATGACAACATTGCAAATTACTTTTCGGAGTTAGATTTCTTACATTACAGATTTGCTGCAGTGATTCCAAGAAGTCAATAAATAACACTTTCAGAAAAGAAGAAAGTACTACAGTACTAGATTAAATTTTAAGAAGGTCTCTGGCTCAGATTTCACCTTCACTGAATGAATGCCAGCTGAAGAAGAAATGCACACATCCTTGAAATGAAATTGTGAAGAAAATAATTGCCACAATAGGCAGAAGTACTGCTTTAAATTGTTCTGCTTACATAAAATACAGATATTTACAGAATTCTTACAGAGCACAGTCATAGCATCATCACCAGCACATGTGCTCACTTCACACTTTCTCGGATAATCCAGTTTTTTAAATGAGTGGAAAAAAAATAATATTTTTGCTTGAAAAGAATATTTTTCCAGGAATAATCTTTCTTTTTTGGGGAGGTGAAAAGTAGTAAATAAACATGAGTTTTGGCTGTGTTCGGTTTTGTCTGGTGGGTTGGTTGTTTTTTTCTCAAATGTGATACTGACAAAGCTGTGTCGTCCTTAGCAGGACTCTGATCCACAAAATAAAGAGCTTAATATTCACATACATGTACAAAGAAATCCAGAAACTGCACTATTAGAAATTGGAAAAATGTTTCTTTCACAAGTTCATTTATTATCTATCAAATGATATGTTACAAACTTAAGACCCAGAATTTGGTCCAAGTTCTTAAGTCAAGAATTGTTATTTGATTTAGCATATATATGACAACTGAAGTTTTTAACATACCTAAAACTGATTATGCAGATCCTCCTTGCATAATGGACCATTTATTGGAAAGCGCTCAACTACTCTGCTTTCTCGCACAACAGAAGAATAAGCGTAATTGTATACAGCATTATGTTACATGACTAATGTTAAATCAGCTTTATACAAAGCCACTCACAACTTCCATTAACATATGAAGGAGATTTTTAAAAATCTCAACTGTGTTTAAGTGGTTAAGGTCTCCCAAACGGTCTTTATTATCAAGAGCTAACATTTACAAAGAAACTACATTTGGAAATTATAAACTTGGAGACAATAGGCATCATTTCTTTTCTGATTTAAAGGGAGAATGACAACTTTCACAAGAAGTGAATTTGCTTTGTATTACAGTTGCATGTAAAACCAGGATAATATATTTTAAGGTATTAAGTGATGTGCTTGGAGAAGGACATCTTAAATGAAAGCAGAGGCATTTGTCC
Source organism: Phalacrocorax aristotelis (assembly GCF_949628215.1). Classification (NCBI taxonomy): domain Eukaryota; kingdom Metazoa; phylum Chordata; class Aves; order Suliformes; family Phalacrocoracidae; genus Phalacrocorax; species Phalacrocorax aristotelis. The sequence goes on from NC_134280.1 coordinate 21,745,155, forward strand.
ATGCACAAAATGCAAACTTTCTGCAAAATAAAATGGACAGGGAGACAAGATACATAACATTTGGCCTAAGACCTACCTTCTGTTGCAAGAAGCATCACTGCAAAACCACAGCCATGATACTCCTCTATTTTAAATACATTCATGTTGAGTTCAAAAAATCTAGGTTTTACACTTCTGTGTAAACCATAGTGTTGTCAGAGATATTTTTTACTATTGTTTTGTAAAATAAAAACCAAAGGGGAAAAAAAACCCACAGCTACCTTGCCAGTTCTATGTCCAGCACTACATCATTGGAGAAAGTTTCAGTTAAATCTCCCAGAAATCAGTGCTGTGAATAAAGGCAATGGACTAAAATCACTCTGTTTAAGACTGAAACATTCATTAATGTGTCAGAGGCTCTTCCCAAAAAACGCCTGTGAAAAGCTAAGCATCATCAATAATCAGGCATCAGTCAACCTTACAGTAAATTACCACCTTTAACAAAGTCACACAGAGGAGGCCAGTGTTATACCGCAACTAAAGGCAACCAGCCAATCAAACCAAAGAAACTCTTAAATATCTCCTCTTCATTGAGGGCTTTAATTCCAGGGAAGTGGATCTACAAGCAGTGGCCATCAGATTATTTTAAACTTAGATAAAACTAACATGCGTTTCTTCTTGCATATAGAAATTTCCATATATTTCTACAGGTGAGAATTTTCTCTTGCTATGCCAAAATGTAGCACTATCTGAAATAACAAATCTAATGATCTCTGCATCCAAACAATTATTATTACACAAGAGGTGTATAACTTCCCACTTAAGGATATTATTTCCCCTGAAACAGGTGACTGCTTTAAATTACCCATATTCTGCTTTTCTTCCGTGAGACAAATGCAGAATTTCTTGCCTCCAGCAGCTGGACCTTCATATCCATATAATGCAAGCAAGCAAGGAACTAATCATCTTTCTAAACAAATATATGAGCTACCTGAAATTCCAAATGACTCTCCCCTGAGAGAGAAGAACACAACATTAAGTAAATTTAGGAGGGGGAGGTCATACTGCACATCATGTCAGCAAACATGTTGCAGTGAATGAAAGGAGGTGAACCTATCTCAGCCATTCGCGTTCACTCCTTAAACAAATGGGCATTTCAAGTTAATCCATATGACACACTAGTCTAACTAAAGTTTGGCAAGACTGTTATATCAAACATAGTATGAGTTTTCAATAACCTGTTTTGTTGATTAAGTGTGTTTTTTCCCTTGTTATACAGTGGTACTACTAATGGCCATGTCCTTTTATGACCAAATTTATTTTTCCATCAATCATCAAAAATTTATTGGGGTCCACAGACCTGACTATATATAGCTTTTTTTGGTTTTGTTTATAAAAGACGCGTTCCCCACACTGTTAGCAACGTATTATCACCATACGCGTATCTACAGAGCTCTGCCAGTGACCCTGGAAGACAATCTAAATTTACTGATTGGTCATTCTTACCAATTATTAGGTAAAAAGACATTACACAGGAGGAGCTGGACATACCAAATAGAAGCAAAATGCCTCAGATAAATTAGTTATTCCATTAAGGGTGCTGTCTGAGAAAGAATTCTTGAAGGCTTGTGGATGAGCCTCTGCACTGATGCCTGGGGGAAGCCCCACGCCCAACAGAACCGCTGTCCGTAGTTACTAGGATACACCAAGATAAACCTCCGGTTTTTTTGAGGACAACTCATTGGATTTTGTGAAACTTATCAGTTTTTAGGAAGAAAGATAATTCTTGAAGTCAGTCATAGCTACAAAAAACACAAAACATTTACTAGAGAAATAACTTATACCAAGATTGTTAGAAAAATTAGACAACCAAACAACAATTTCAGATTCAGTTCTCTCTCTCATAAAAACAAATAGATAATCCTCCCTTTACAGATTTTTTCCCTGCAAGTTAACAGATTAAGGGCTGGGAGGAGGGGAAGATGTTGAGAGTTTCTTTTGCCTCTTTATAGCTAGGTGCTGGAATTTTCACAGTGAAGCCATTGCTGATCCATTAAAATATATCCTCTCAAAGTTCATTTAGTATCCAGACAGACTGCCTCAGCAGCAAACCAGATCTGCTCCATAATTTGTTCAGACCTCATAATTTAGTATTAGTGAATTATTAATACAGTAATAAATAAATTACACGTACACAATATTACAAAGTACATAAGCACTGTGCACAGAAAAGAAAATGCACACATCCACGTACACTGGATTTTTCATTATTGGGTCTTATAAGGATGGAATCAAAAAGTCATCATCTGTTAAGCCACGTATTGAATGCTTTATGTAAATTACTCAAAGTTTGTACATGATACTCAGACATTGCAGAAACATCCCCTAGTGACTTATTCCAACTCATGCAGGTACAGCATTTGCTATAAATTTTTTAGACTTTAGACTGTTGCATGGTTCAAAGTTTTATCATCATACTTTACTATATACCTATATACTTATAACTTTACCGTAAAACTAATTTAAAAATAAAATTATCTTGAATGCCTTACCTCTATGAGATTAAAGTCAATGTATTGGGATCCCTCTGACTGACTGTACCAACATCATCTTTACATCAATGAAATTTTCATTAATGCAGGAAGCATTATGTTCAATTATGACCAATATCATGAAAGTTAAAAGAAAACATTGGATTTGGTTTTTTCCACACAGGGGGCATGTATGCCATGTGTGAAGTAGAAGATTTAGTTTATTTCAACTGCAGCTAGAGAATAAAAATTATATAAATTTCTGATAAAATTTTTGGTATTGCATTTATAATCAGTTATATAAAATAAGATTACAGAAACCAGAGAAAAAAATTAGTTTGGGAGGCACCTTTGGAATTCAGATAGTCCAAGCTCCAGCTGAAAACAAGGCTAAGGTTACCTACCTTATATCACCTACACTAAGAACTCAGTAGGTTCAAGGGGTCAGTTCCAGGTTGCTTCCTCCTGCCCCTCTCTCCAGGATCTCCCAAGTTGCCTTAGTAAATCCTCCACCCACCATATTCCAACCTGCTCCCTGTGTAAGCCTAGGCTTCTTTTACCAGCTCTCTATTAGCCCTCAGCACCACCTGCCCCTCCAGCTCTCTGGCTTGTGCTCTACCAGGTGGAAGTCTGGAATATTTGCTGCAGGTTTTTGCTGGTTTGTTATCAAATTCTCCTGTTTTTCTGCTTAAGTATTGGTCCATCACTAACACAAGTCACCTCCGCAAAGCAACAGCAATAAATGATGTCAAACCAGCACAGCTCCCCAAAAAATGCAGCTGAAAGCTTCCCTCCTGACCAATGAAAATGAATTAGGAATTGAAAGAGAATGAGCACTTTAAGCTACCCCAAAAATCAAAGTTAAAAAAATTGAAGGCTTTGTATATTAGGCAAGTCCTCTTGAATAATAATAATAAAAAAAAAAGCACAGGAAATATGACAAAAACTAAGACAATAGAAGATAATAACATACTGCAGAACCCAAACCTATGGTTCATGTTTTACTGCTTCAACCTGGATTTGAAACAGTAAAAAATAATGTTCTCAAATCCTTACAATGTACACAGAACCTGTTTTTTAATCTATCAGAAAGGTCAAAACATTATTGTTCCCTTTAGGCCACAGCAGCAAAACTCATGTCTACCTATAATACAATATACATTTTTCTGTTAACTAAAAATTGCTAAAATTCTGAAGTAATCTTTAAGTTTATTTGCTGTTATGGATAACATTATTATGACATAATAAACATGATGGGATTTTTATTAGATGCTTCTAATGACTATTTTGAAAATTAATTTTGTTGCACTTTGATTTTCCATGTCGTAAATGAGGAGTTCTGTAAAATGGTTAGAGAGCATAACTGAACAGACATATCATTTGGAAGATTTTAGAAAGCAAATGTGCTTTGTCATGAGCTTTATAGACTGCAAACACATTTGTGTCAGGTTTTCTCCCTCAAATGTTGGAAAAGAATAAGGTGGGGGGTTTTTCCTTTTTGCAAATAAAAGAATACAGGAGAGAAGGAGGGGGGAAGAAGGCAGCTACATTCCCCCCGCAAGTGAACATACAGAAGGTGAACACTGGCTACAGAATGTAGGAGGCATAAAGCAAGGAGTACAGCCAGAGCTTTTTCAGTTCCTATTCTGGCCAGACAGGCTCCCTATACCTCACTTAATAGGCTCATTAGTGTAATCTGAGTCTACTTTTTGTGCCTCTCAAATTTCCTAGTGAGATTAAGCTGCTGTTCTGCAAATGGATACAGGCTGGGTGTGATCAGTAAAAACTGGCTCAGGTTATAGTGATACAGAGGCAAAATTCCCCAATCCACTTTTTGTCTTTGTGCAAACACCCCAAGAATGGAAAATTGCATCAGCATACATCATTGCGGAGATGTATGGCAGGATGTTCCTCTTGAAAGGGTTCACCTATCAGGTTCGAAAAGGATTTAGCACCTCCAGTGTATTATTGAATTTTTATATGTATCAGAAAAAAAACCTGTTTACTCATGATATCCATTTAAAAAGCCACAGAAGCAGAATAAGCCTGTAAAATTGACATTAGAGTTCAATACCAATTATTCCTTTCAGTTCATCAGCCTAAAATGCAGGGCTGTGCTGCTACAAGAGATTTTGAGTCTGTCAACCACTGGCAAAGTTCACTGTCTTCTTCCCAATAAACATGAGAGGATGAGAAGGAAAGAGAAAATTCTTGACGCTATGATGCGAGATCACAGGAGATAAAGACCAAAGCAGACATGTAAGAGAAACTTCTTTCTCATTACAAAGTCTTGCTAACCTACTTCCAGCTAAAAGTTCTGTCCACAGAAATGAGACACTTTGGAGTCACACTAATGCCACTGTTGATACTACATCCAAACCATACACAGAAAGCTTTACTTTCTAAATATTCTAATATGCACTAAACCCCCCCCCCATAAACTGCTGAACAAACGCAACCTTTAATGACACCTTTAATAAATCAGCAGCAAGAAACTATTAGCATACTTTAAGAGTTTCATATTCAGTTCTTCACAGAGGAGTGCCCTAAGAATTGCTGTGTCCCCTAAGTAAAGCCAGAACACAGAAGCTGGATGGAACCCTATCAACAATGACTGTTTTCCCAGTGTCCCACCTGGAGGTAACTGAGTTATGGGAACAGAACAGCAATTGACACAAAAACTTGCAGAATCTTTACAATGTGGAGTCTTAAACAGGACTGGAATGAAAGAAAAGCTCGCTTATTTGGCAACCTCAGTTACCCTTTTTCTTTCTCCTCACCCACTAAGGTAGTATAAAGTCTGTTTATATAAACTGCACCCCTAAATAAACATGCATGAGGAGATGTATTTAGGAAATAAGGCAATACAAGTATTACTAATTTCCTAAGCTTGTAAAGCAGTTTATACCAAAACTGCCAAATAGTAAGAATATCAGACAAACACAGAAGTGCTTGCTAATATGTTAGTGAAAAGATCTTGTTTTGGCTGCAGTTACAATATTTGAATTCACATTTAAGTTTTAACATGATCTAGGCTTTGAAGTTTCTCCATCTGTTTCTCCATCTGTTTTGCTCAGGGATGTAATTGTCTTTAAAAGAAAGTTTTTCCCTATGACCACTAAGTCTTTTCTGTAAAAGACTAAGTGAATTAACATTGTTATCAGTCATTTTAAGCCATTCATGTAATCGTAAGCCAGAACAATGGAACTTCAAGGCAGCTTTGGCAGTAGTTTTCTTTGAGGCTTGAATCTGAAAGTCTTTATATTTTCTTAATAATTTGTCCTCCCTCATCCCTTTTTCTTCTTGGCTTTCTATTTTACTTGGCTTTTATTGTGAGACAGGTCTGCATTAAGATTTATCTGGCAGTACATCCAGTGGACAAGAATACAACAGGAAACGTTTCTCCACTTGCACAAAACCATACAAAACACCACTGAAGACTCTAAAGGACAGCTGGAAACACATCTCTCATGTTTTCATTTATTAATTTTTGAAAAAATTACTCCTGTTCTAGATTGTGTAAACAACAATTATGGATAACAAAAAATGAATTGGATTAGATTAAGTTATTCTAAAACAAAACCCCAAAGTTAATGCTACCCATGCACTTGCGGGGGAAATGATGAACAAATAAACAAATATGACAGTATCCTCTAAAAGAAAACAAAATGCTGAATGAAAAACAAAGTGCAAATCTGAAGTAGTAAATTAATTTCATAATTATTTTCTTTTCACTGAAAATGTTTTGCCCTCCACATTTAAATTGAGAATTTCAAAATCAAGGTTGCACTGGCTGATACTGATTGCCAGCTGATACATGAATAAGAGGCAGCAGTAACACACTATACCACATTGGATTGTTGAAAAATATTGAAATATTGATAATTATTATATTACCATTACTGCTGATAATATTCCAATCAAACCAGGGAAATATATTCTGCAACCAGTTTCCTTGATTCAGAGTCCAATTTAATGGATGTCACTGCTATGTGCAATGTGAAACAACTTTCACCAATTAAGTATAAAAGATTCTTAAAGATCAACGAGAAAAGGATCAACGAGAAAAGGATAGACTTCTATGAGCTATTTCACAACAATCTGTAGACAAAGATAAATGTATTGTTCAGGTGCCATCCACTCTTCTAGTCACTGACAACATAAAAAGAATTCAAAAGAAATTTTTTTTTACCTCATACTAGTATGAAAGATATCTATATTTTCCCAAACATGCATAAAAACTCAATTATTAAGACTAAGGAGACAAAGTTGGTACTTTTATTAACCTCGCCCTTGATAAATTCTGAAATATTCATAATGTTTGCATTCATTATATCAGCTGCATGACCACATAACGAAAAAAAAAAATCTACCAAGTTCACGCTGTATTATCAGGGTGTGCCACTCAGTAGAAGAAAAAAAAAACCATAGAAACATGTCTGCCAATAATACCTATTTGGAAGTCACAGAACCATCTACTGGCTTGAAGTCACCGATTTTTGCTGCCTTGAACCCAGCAATTCACAACCCTTCTGAACAAGCCCACCTGGCACTTGGCATGGTTCAACAAGTCAGGTTGGATGGGGCTTTGAGCAACCTAATCCAGTGAGAGACGTCCCTGCCTGTCTATAATGACAGACAGGCCTTTCATCCCTGCCTGAAAGATGTCCCTTTCTCCAATACAGAGTGGTAAATACCCTTTTGATCATTACAGGACTCACCTCACACACATGAAAGCACTTCATAGAGTCCCACTTTTATTAAGACAGCGTGATCAGCAAAGTATCCAAATTGATTTCCCTGATAATTACTAGTGTTTGTTCATTATCAAATCCAGAGCCATTAGGAATACTTCAGGAAATAACACCTGTTAATCATTTACTTTGCAGCACAAAGCACCAGGTGAATATGGGTAACCTCCAGGCTGATCTTTGAAAATACACCTACAGTAACAATAACTAAAAGGAGTCATAAGCATTTAGGGGACAGACATTCCCCCAATTCTTTCAGCTCAGATTTGCAGCTGAAAAAGGCTATACCACCACATGCCTTTAAAAAACTGATGATTTAGAGCAACATAAAATGAGAATCCAGGTAAAGGATTACTGTTAAGATGACGGGTAGCTCATTCCATAATAGTGTATCAAATTCATTCTTCATGCAATTTTGTCATTTTAAGGGAGGCTCTGGAATCACCCCAAGGCAAATACGCAATTGAATGAAAGGGTCTCACTGTAAAACCTGGAGTAAATGTAGAGTAAGACAAGCAATTTGAGGGCTTTTTTTGCAATATTTCAAGGAATGAGAAGGGCTTGAGAGGCCATATTAACTACTTAACCCCTACATCAAAGCTGAGAGAGCAGAGGGCAAACTGCGTATACACAAAAGCTCTTGGGTGGATCCAAACATGAAATTTAAAGGAAACTATTAGAAATCATCATAATATGTTTTCTTTATGCAAAAATACTTTTTAAATTAAATACTTGAGCTATAAACAGACTTTAAAAACTCATTCATCTATGAAGATTTCGAACATACACTTCAGAATGTTCAGCAACATAGCATTTGCCATCATGCATCTTGCCATCAAAGTACTGTATGATTGGCTAAAGCTTTCTGTATTGACAACCATTGCTTAACATATGCACATTTATAAATTTTGTACGCAGAAGAAAATGAAGAGTGTAAAATTCAGAATGAGAAGTGCCAAAACTCAACCCCACAATTCTCTGCTGCCCTGGTGGATTGAAGACATCTTTTTAGGTGGCCATGTAAAAAAAAAATAAAATAAATAGATAAACAACAAAACCACAAACCAAACAAAAAAAACCCACAAACCAAAAACCAACAAAGTGTAATTTGGTACACAGACTATCTATTGTTCCTTGATGTAAGCACACAACTTTTCTTAATATACATGCAGTAGTACACAGTTCCCTAGAAACATGGGAGTCTTTCCCCTAAAGTGCTACATTGCTGCAGAGAGCAGCAATTATATTGCACAGTTGCAGAATTGCAAGAGATGTGCAGAAAACATTTATTTAAAAAGCACTATATAAAGTGCAGCAGCTGGTTTAAAAAAGTTATTTCTTTTTTATTATTATTATTTAATTCACCACCATTTTCTTTTTCAGGCAAAAAGAAAGCAGCTGCTTCAGACCAGACCACCAGAGCCACTGTACTTTATCAGCACTGTGGAATGACACTCAGCTACAAAACCTTCTGTGCTCCTTCCTTCCCAGTCATACAGTAGGAATAAATAATTTAATCAAGTACTCATCAGGAGAGGGGAATAGCCTGTTAGTCTGTGCCTGCATTCCTTCCCCCTCACCTCCTTGCATCTCTTAGAACTGCAGACAAGGTGGAAGTGTACATCCTTCTTTTTATCTGTGTATTTTATAGCTTAACCTCCATAACTTTATAGCTTAAGTTCCATGAGCTTAAGAAAAAAAATAAACTTCTGAGTATCTTCAAATTCACACATAGCTTTCTAAAATTAGAGTGAGTAAAGAACCAGTATAAACAGATGTTACAATTTTTTTAAAAGAACCAGAAAATTCATGCTGCATAAGAAACTAGAAGAATAGCACTAAAACAATACCACTTTTAGAAAATCAGTTACCAAAGACTTCTTCAATCCCCCAAATTAAACACCCATCTCCTTCTAAAAGATAGGTATAAGCACACATCCCTGTAATGCAAAACCATGAAAAAGGCAGTGGGTTTTGTGGCTAGCTCATTTGCTGGTAAACACATTTACATTTCTTAAATTACTTACAAAGTACCAAGCTACTGTCATTTGACATATTTGTCCAAAGACAGGAGGAACATTGTCGTCAGTCTGACTGACCAGGAGCAGATTCTAAACAGAAGAACTTAAAGATCATCCTTATTTATTATTTCAATTTAGGATGGACTAGAATCCTTGTAAACAACAAATACAAATGGAGTAGCAACTAGTGTCCTTGTTGGACACCCTTGTCCCACTTCTAGAGTTTTAACATGAATATTTTAACAATGTAGAAGCTTGGAAAACTGCTCTCAAACACACAATACACCTGTGTTTGGCCCTAGAATTGATGACATTTGCTTAAAATAATGGAAGTTGCTGTTCTGAGGCTTATAAATGCTTGATGCCATTTGCCTTCTGTTTCATCTGCTCCATGATTCCATTGCCACACTGTCAACCCTCACTCTAAAAAACAAAACTAGTCATCACTCTCCCAAGAACTAGAAATTTACTTATTTACTTTTTTCTTACACTGAAAGATAATGGTATGGTATGGAGGCTGTAACAAAAAATAACCCAAAACCACCAGACAAAGCCAAACAAACTAAGAACCACAAGAATAAACAAACCACAAAAAACAATCACAACCCAAAACACAAACCCTAAAAAACACTTTACAATATAAGAACTTAAGATTCATTTCTAGAATAGAGTGATTTGGTTTCAGTGCAGAACACCTTACTTCTATATCTCTGTCCCTCAGCAAAATTATGAGATAATTGTTCAGCATATCCATGCAGTACTATTTAATTTTAAAGTAATTCCTATGATTTGTCATCACAGAGTTGTCAAATCAATTTTTTTAGAGTAATAGAAACACTCTCTCACCCTCTGCATACCTTCAAATTACTAGGTAATTGTTTGAATCTTGTGGGCTACCGGTCCATTTGGCCACAAATGGAAATCCACAAAAAGCAAAGCATCATGCAGCAGAAAGTGCATAATTTTTACAATCTAGAAAAACAGTATTTTTGAAAGGCTCTGGAGAAGTTTTGGAATCCACAAAACAAAAAGGTGGAAAAGCACAAGGGTACGATAATTTCTGCACTCTCTTTTCATGACAGATAATACTTCTCAGAAAGCATCTGAAGACTTCATTGAGAATTGAATCAACTTCCTACAGCAGAAAACGAGACACGCTTAGTTTTGTAGTGTCTCATCACAGTCCACTGCAAGCTTCTGAACTTCTTTAAAATTATCATCTCAGATATATTGGTGCATGTTTCATGAAAACAGTATGTCCCTCATCCCTAGCTAGAAAACCACTGTGATTATTTAGAAATAAAATAAACTAAGATACTTTTGCTAATAATTGTAGACCATCACAAATCCAATGCCTGTTTACCTAGTGCAGCAAAGCCTTTGGAAGTCATTATTTAATTCCTTTTCATCATCCATGAAGTAGTACATCATCACTAGATTGAAAGAAAAAAAACCCTGCTTGAATTCAGCGAAAGGACAAAGACACAGCGAGATGAAAATAAAATGTGCCTCTAGGGATCAGGAGACGTAAGGAGGGTGAAGGGGAGAAAGACAAAATAAGTGATCACGGCTATTTGGTGCTCCAGACAAATGGACTCTTCTTTCATTCAATTTATTAAATCTAATTAACAAAATAATCTTTTTTAAGCCACAGAAACTGCTACAAAATATCATTAAATATCATCTCTGAAATATCATTAAGTATTAACCACAAGTATCTATACCCTGAAAGCTTTAAATCACATCTTCTCTATGTCAGTCTTCATCTTAAAAAAAAAAACAAACCTGAAAACTGAAACATCACTTGAAGGATATACAATAGATTTAAGTCTTTAAGATTATAAAGGTAAAAAACATAACAATTCTCCTTGTTTTTACTTACTTATATATTCTTTAAAAGTCATCCAAGATGTCACTCCAATTCTGAAATATCTTTTACCACCTAAAACTGAGGGTCATGTTATTAATGAAGTGAATAACTTGAGAGTAAGTTGAGGTCTCTTTTTAAAAAAAGAGCTGTATACTCTTTTTAACATGGAAAAATATAGTAAATCCTTCTTAAAAATACATTGGTTAGCCTGCAAACAGAAAAATAAGCTTCTGAGAATTAGAATCTATTATTGAATCCAAATGTAAGTTAACTAACATCTTCTTCTTAATAAGTGTGGTATAAAATATAAAGCTCAAAATTATCTAACACAATGGTCCACTCTGTCATGTAGTTACATCCTTTGAAATCTCACACACAGGCTACAGAAGAAACACAGGCTGCACTGATCAAGAATTCTGAATCTAACAGTGACAGGACTGACTGCAGACAGAGGCCAAGCAAGCTACTATTTTACATCCTCTAAGACAGACTGCGAGATCAACAGAAGTTCAACGCAACCTATCACCACCACTGCTTTATACCAAAGCTGGAGTCCCAAGTCCCAAGACAGAAGTACTGTAACAGAAAAAGAATTGTGTTTTTACTGGCATAGGAGAGAAGAAAAAATAGATTACACCATGAAAAATCAGTGTCTCCTTCATGGCACCCTTACTATGAGATGATTCCAAATATGAAGTTCCTTCATCCCCACTGCTCTCTATAGCCATGTTTACCCAAGCAGCGCCTCCACATATTATTTTCCTTAGTAAGTATCACCTCACTGGGACTGTTTTTAGAGCCCCACTCTCTGCTTTCTTTTCCTCAGTTGGCCTGTTATGTATTCTAAAACAACCAACACTAAAAGTACTCTGTCTGGTGATTTCAGCTCCTGAATAATGACCCTCCCCTCTCCCCACCAACTACCTAGGTAGAAAAAAAAAATATTAAAACACCTTGTGCATCAGAGAAATAAATCCAGTAAAACTTGTAGCAAATCAGAATTTTTTTTCAACAAAAAGCTGCAAAGCTTTTATAAACACATTGTAGCTACACAGCATATTTTAACTGCTTTCCTCTGCCTCTGACTGTACTGCTTAATCTGGCTACACATATTAGAAACTCCGAAGCATATCTTCAAATCACCAAATTTATTTCAATTCCTTTCAGGTTTTCTGCCTGAATATAAACCTTGCTGTAAGAGGAGGGTTCCCAGATGAATCAGCTGAGCAAGCACAGAAAAACACACCACTTGCTGGCCAACCACAACCTCAGCGCTGAGGCAGCGTGCAGCTCCCAGGCACCAGGTACCAGAGAAGCCACTGACAGATTTAGGGCAAAGAAGCACAAGTCCCTACGAGGTGGCAGACATCCAAAACAAACATTTCCTTACTAGCTGGCCAGCTGCTCATAGGGCACATTTCTCACTATTATAAAGTATTTGCATAGTAGTTGATCAAGCCAGATGGCCAAGAAGTATACATATGTTAATTAAGCATTTGGGTACTAGAAACAAAAAGTTCCTTCCTGGCTGCTACCTGATCAAACATGAAGCATCTTCTCTACAAGTGCAGTTAAACTGCCAGCTGCACAATTGTATCTAACCTGGGAGGGCAATCATTGTAGTGGGTGGAGGCAGCGGGAGAATAAGTCAGGAGGGAAGGATGGAGACATAAGGGTGGCTATGGCAAGAAAGATGAGGTGTGAAACACTCAAGAATTACTACCAGAAAGAAGAGAAATGCAGCAAATGTAGTAGGAAGGGGGGATGCAGCCTTTATACAATCTTTTATAGCCTATCCATGGATCTAGAAGTTATTTAAATACAGTAACAGTATTTGGGCAAAACACTTCCCAGGGACATTGTAAATATTCAAAGATCTATACCTGGAGACCTAGTAATGAACACAGAAGAATTTCAAATGGCATACTTCAGGCAGAAAAAAACCCTCATCAACGACATTGTAGCAAGGTAAATCGCTATCTATGAAAGTATTGTAAAGTTATATGCACCTTAAAATAAGATCAAAGTGGGTTTCAAGATTGTTTGCTATTCGGTTATTTTTCCTCCATAATATCTTCTCACTGTATTATCTACTCATTTTCATACCTGGATAATCTGTACAGTAAATCATAGTTGCCCAGATACAAAATGAAACAGTGAATCAAATGCTAAGGGCTTGCCTAGCCTTTTCCAGGAGCTCAGGCAGCAAGACTTGGTGGTCTCTCAGGAGTACCCACAAGACAGAGCAAAACTAGCGACAACGTGCCTACTGCTCCTTTCGGTGCAGCATAAATGGCATCAGATCTCCACACCCCAGCAAGTACACTGGGCATAGTACCAGTCCCTATGGCATGCCAGTGCTGCTGGCCCCCAGGTGCAAGGAACAGCCGCTAAAGAATGTGTACTCCAGCCCATCTGCAGAAGCAGGTAATGCTGCCAGGGCACAGAGGACACTTTATGCCTCTGGGTTACTCAGCCCACTCTGATCTTTCTGAAGATTAAATTATGCCAGTTTTCTCTCCATGTGTTCTGGACTGTATGCACATATGCAGTCCCAAAGGACATGCTGCAGAAGGCATCCAACTTAGTGTCTCTATAAAAAAATTAAACGAGGACATATGTGCTTAAAGGATCGGATCCAGGGATAGTCTGTTTCCTTGGACCGGAATAAGGTGGTATGTCTTCTATATGCTATCGCTGTTTATTAGTAGTAACTACATATTACACAATAAATTAGATTATATGAATAAATTAGATTTATATGAAGAAAAAGAAAGTATTTATCTTTTCAGCATTACCTCAAAGCTTCATCCTTGCCTCAAACAAGAGAAATGCATTTTAAAATAAAATATTGAAGGCAAAAACTGTCCATATCTATATTGTACTGTTCGTTATAAAACCTTGGATTAACAAAATCTATTCAAAGGCCTACAAATTTGTTCACATCTCATTCTATTTATCTGTACTTTGCATTTCTTTTAATGTGTGTAATTTGAAAATCAACAATCATCTCACTCGTTTCAATTTCTCTCTGTTGAACTTCAGCTGCAAACACTGAATAATGTTTTAAATATGAAAGGGGCAATGGTTACTTTTGTGTGTCTTAAAAATAATATAAAAGCATGAATGCCTGAGATTTATACAAATCTTGTCTTTTCATCAAATCTGTGTTGGTATAAACTTCCGCTAAATACACCTTTAGAAGACCATATAAAAAAACACATTATTTTAAAAACTATTTAAGGAAGAAAAAAATAGAAAACCAAAAACACTCAAGAGCCTAGATGAAATGGTCCTCTCGAATCCCTAACATCGACAGGTGACAGGGATGGCTTGTGGGTGAAGCTGACATCAAATGCCTTGGTCTGGCTGACGGCCAGCCTGGCCCTTAGCAAACCTTGCAGCACCCTGTGCGCACCTCTGACTGCCCTGAACCTCAGCGTGCGACGCACACAACGGAGCTCTGCTTTCCCACCCTGACACGCCCTTCTCCATCAGGACTGGCCAAGGAGCTGCTGCATTTCTCACAGAGAGATCAGAGTCAACATACAGGGTGGATTCTTCCTATTTGCCTGCAACAGCTACGTTTGGCAAACAAGAACGACGACATGATGACTGATCAGATTCTAATAAAAAGTACATTTTCAGTCCACTTAGAAGCTGGAAGACATTTCCCACACACACACTATTGACATGAAAGTGCAATTTCAGATCTCCCTTTCGTTTCATATAAAAATTCATGGCTTAATTGTGCTGTGGTGCTAACTTCCATGCATATATTTGCTCTAAAAGAGGTGGGGGGGGGGACACATATCAAATTTTCTTTTCTCTTCCACTAGTTAATTTTGGGTTTTGCACCTGACTCAAACTAGAAGTCTTTTTAATATATATCAGAAACAATGAGATACTCTGGTAACAAAGAAACATTATATAGATTGGAGCCCTCAAGTTAAATGGCAAAAATCTGAATTTACATAAGTAAGGGAAAAGTGTATCAAGATTAATTTTCTTGATGAAAAACTTCCCACCGCATGACTTTTCGTAAATCAACCAGGTACTGTCGTATAAGGGCTGCTCCCACCATTTGTGTTCCTACTAAGATTTTTTTGAGGCTGAAGCAGTACCACTCGTGGAAAGCACAAGGTCTGCTTTTTCTAAATTACCACTCCTTGTTGAAGAATCACGGCAAACCAATTTGGATAAACAAAATAGCTTTGCTCTACCCAGAGTACGAGGTGGCATGCGAGAAGTTTAGCGTTAAGGTAACACGGCAGATAAGAACGATTAATGCGTCGGGTTTTTATTTTCTACACAAATACCCAGCGGATCAGGCTGCCCGAGATGAGAACATGTTGTTCCTCCCAGCTTTTCCTGTTGCTCTCTCTCTCCTCTGTGGCCTTCTTCCATCTTTCTACAGATGTGGTCACCACTGCTTAGCAACCAGGGGGACGGGACATGATGGCACAGACGAAAATCCTCCATCTAGAGCTCACCCTGCTCCACCTCCGCGGCTGCAAACTATCTTTCACGGCAAATTAAGAAGAATACGTTTCCTTCGTTGCCTCAGAGATACCAAGCGGGATCTCAGATGTAGCTTGGTGTGAACTGAATTTTCTTTCCTCGGTGGTGTACAGGAGAGAATTTAACAAGCTCAGAGCTAGAAGAACATGAGGCTTGCCGGTAAAACAGCACCCCAAACGCTAATACCAGTTAAAAAGAAAAAAAAAAAAAAAAAGAAAAAAGAAAAAAGTAAAGGAGGATAAAAAAAGGAGAAAAATCCAGATGCCACGGTGATGGGGAAAGGGAAAGGCAATAATAGAAAGACTAGAGAATCAACCGAACACACTACCTACTTTTACTCCGTGCGCCAGCCGTTCCGCAGGGCGAGGCGGGGGCAGCGGGACTCGCGAGCGGCGGCCCAGAGCAGGGGCCGGGCAAAACCCCGCAAACAAGAGGGAGGAAAGAAAACACTCACTTCTCCCATGCCGCAGGTAGGTGCTCTCTCCGGGCGGCGGCAGCCGCCGCCTCCTCCTCCCTCCTCCTCGCAGCCGCTGGGGCGCTCCGCTCCGCTCCACCGCCTCCCCCGGCCCCGCCAGCCCAGCGGCCGCGCCCCCCGCCGCGCCCCCTCGCGGGGGCCCGGGCAGGGCGGGGCCGGGCGGGGCCGGGCGGGGCCGGGGGGCGGGGCCGTGCCCTGGCGCAGCGCGCCGCGGCGGGGCCCGGAGGCGGGAGCAGCTTCTCGGCAGGACAGAGCGCTTCCTGCGGGCAGCCGTCCCGCTGCCGCCTGCCCGTGCCGCCGGGGCCGCGGCTGCTCCCGGGCGTCCCACGGGGAGCCGGAGCGGGGTCCCGACGGCCGCGGGAGGCGTGCGGGGTACGGCCGTGGCGCGCCGGTCCCCCCCAGCCCTGCCGGCGAAGGGTGCGGGCAGCGCCCCCCCGCCAGCACATGCTCCTTCTTGTGCGGCTTTTAAAAATATTCGGTGCATTTTTTCTACCGGTGGCTAGTTATAGTACCTTTTGAAAATCTCTTGGAAAGCAAACAATGGAAAATAAGCTAGTCTGCAGCTCAGTGTGAGGTGTTTTATGTGTTATTTTACTAAAGGAAGTGCGTCAGAGTTGTTGCTTCTTGCTTAGGCAATAAAACCGTCATCCATGCTTTTGGGTGTGGACAACAGACAATAGTTCTGTACAGATTTTAGGGGGGAAGAGGCATCTGAAGACCACTAAGCATTCAGGCTCTACAGCTATAGCTGCATAGCTCTTCTAATGTGTATCTAAACCCACTATGGATAGCTAGCCGCAACCAAAACCACAGCTAAGCACAAGTTAAAATGCTTAGCCCTGAAGTTAAAATTAAAATGCCAGCCCACCTAGGTTCCATGGCACTTCCACCACCAGTACTTCACCTTCCTGAAGGCCTCCTGCTGTGGCCTGGGCCTGCTGTCTGCACCGATTCCCCATTCTGATGTTCTTAGAACCTCAGTGGATCTAGAAGGCTGCGTAAGTTAATCATGTCTGTAACTATTGTCTGTGGTCATAACATAAGACTATGAAAAGTCACTGGAGATATCTTGAATTCCCTGCTGCTTCAGAGCAGGGAAGGGCAACATAGGATAGGTGTGATGTCAGAGCATGAAAATTCAGCATATACCTGTCACAACAGAATAATACTCTAAGTAATAGCAATTGTTTTCTTCATCTTTAGAAATAGATCATCTTCTTTAGAACTAAGAAAAATACATTAATGAAATCCATAAGCATAAATTTGAAAATGTTCTTATGTGATCTGCCTTCTGTGCTCATATTTGCTTGCCCAGAATCTGTCACTTTTCGTGATGCACCATACCATGGCAGAGAGGAAGAGGTGCTAAGAGGGCATTTTCCTCTTCACTTTTTAGCACAGATAGTGGGTCACATGTTTCTGAAGCATACTTAGTCCTTTCCCCGAGTTGTGTCAGATCTGGTACAAGTCCCCAGCCCCATGGAACCTGCATGATACATTATCCATATTATCCTGTCTGACTGCCAGAAACTAGCTTCTTGATTGTGTCTAGTTTTCTCTTAGTTTTAAATAAATTTTAAAAAAAACCAACATAAAAATGGGACTGATTCCCTGCAGTATAGTAACGGTTCTTGATGGCTTCAGTCTGGTTGCTCCAAACAATATATATTCTAAGAAGCCCTAATTTAGCACATGGGACAGTGGTACCTGACTTTGGTGACTACAAATGAAACCCTTTAGAACTCTGTATGAATTTAAAGTTGAATGTTAAACTAGAAGAGATCACATGCAGAGTGAGAATTTTCTTTTTATTTCTTCTCCTTCCCTTTCAAAAGGCAACCCAAATAAAGGGAGTTTTCCCCTTTTTACTTTTTTTTTATGTTGTTTCCAATTTTGTTTTTTCTTTTCCTTATCATTCTGACATTTTAGTACTGATGTACATTTGCTTTCTGAATGCCTTGGCTATGTTGAAATCTGTAATACTTCAGTATCCAATGTTACTGGATTAAGCAGTGCTAGAGTTGCACAGACAATGAGTACAGACTACAGCTAATTTACTTATTTGGCCCCTGTTTTCATGCAGATGAAGTCTTACACATGCCCCATAATAATAATAATAAGCAGCCATTATTACTGCTTAATACAGGTAATAGGATCATAACTGTAATAGCTAATAAATGAGTGAAAAGTGATGGGGTTTATCAGATGGTACAACCTGTTTGCAAGGGACATAGAGTGAATTGCAATAGTTAATATTGTAGCACCACTCAGTGTTCAAAGTGGATATAGCTTCATAATCAGTACATTTCTTAACAGCTGTGTGTTGCCACCTGAAGAAGCACAGTGATTGTACTGTTTGTAATCTCATTAATCCTATACATATGGCAATGTGCAGCTTACTTTAGGCATACCATGAGAGAAGTAAAGCATGGATACAAATGTGTGCTGAATATAAAAATATTGGAAGAAAATTGTCTAGTCCCTATTTTGAGATGAATGAGCCAAACACAAGCATTAACGGAATGGAAATCACTACAGTTTGTTACCAGCGTCTTTTCTCCAAAAGCTAAGAAAGAATTTTTGACCTGTCTAGTCTTGTGGTTCCTTATCTACTTTCCTACTTACAATAGATCATCCTGAAGAACAGAACAGACTTACCCTCTGCCCACGCTTCCTGCCAAATAATATTATACCATATAATGCATTACTGTGCTAACTTTTCACTCATGGACATGATTAGAAAGGAGACGGTCGATAACTGGCTTCAGAAAGTCTAGCCTCTTGTATCATATTTCCAGCTTGGCACTGGGCTGTGTTAACGTCACAGTGCTTGTATTAATGTGACGGTTTCCTCACAAGGATTGGTTCTATGTGAAATTAAAATGATCCTATTTCTTCTCCAGCAATCCTTGTTTCTGTCAGTTATGAAATACTGCTCTCTCAGGAGCTGCTTCACTGGTGTCTGCAGCAAGCCGAGATCAGCAACTTCCTCAATGCCTGTCAACAGTCAGGAACAATTAATTTTTCACTGGATTTTTTTAAAAACGTGTACTTATAATAATCTTCCCTTCTTCTTAGTCAATAGTTGTAATTTTTCTTCAAAAATTGTACCATCAGACTTCATATCTTACGCTGTCCAGTTAGGTGTTTCTTTCTGGCATTATGTT
Organism: Phalacrocorax aristotelis; assembly: GCF_949628215.1. Classification (NCBI taxonomy): domain Eukaryota; kingdom Metazoa; phylum Chordata; class Aves; order Suliformes; family Phalacrocoracidae; genus Phalacrocorax; species Phalacrocorax aristotelis. Next base: position 21,764,470 of record NC_134280.1, read on the forward strand.
GTCTACCTTCTCCTGACATTTCTCCACCATAGCTCCTCCTGTACTTCAAGATAAGCAATTCAGATGTCACCCTACAGGAGAATTATCATGTGTGTGAACTTATTCTGCCATGGCAGTGGTCTAAGAATTTGACATCAAATTGAATGTGAGATGGTTTTTGATGGTATGAGTCAATATTAGCATAGAAAATATACCTGCCAAAATATGCAGTATTTAAAAATACCATGTCATGAGACACTGCTGCAGCTGCCCTATGAACACGTCTAGCTGCAGTGGATTCTAAGTGCTGTTGCATCAAACTGCTCACTAATTGTAGAAGGTAATGTGTTGCTGGCTGTGTGATTCCTCTGCTCTTCCACAGTATATCTGCCATTGGCTTGTGCTGCAGAACTGGTGGACTATTAATTATCACTGAGGTATTCAGATCTTTCAAAATGTGTTAATGAACTAGAGAATGGCTATGGAATTATCTAACTTTTAAAAATACTGGAAAAGTAAACAACAGTCAAAATTTGCAGTTAAAACTGTTCCTATAGTACATCCATTTCAGTTTAAGCAACAATTAATTTCTTGTTATGCAAAGCAACCTAGAAGCAGTATCTGAAATGTCTCACTCAGCTGCTGTGTCACTAGGCTCAGAGGCTATACAGAAAACACTGCTTCCAGACAGTGAGTTGAATTAAGGGAACTAATGTACTGCTTTTATTCTTTTGCCCTCTTCAACAACCCACCAACAGTGGTCTCCTACTTCTTGCTGAAGACTTGCATATTGTTTTTTTCTCTTATTTTAGTGGAATTGTCATCCACAAATAGGACTTGTTTACAGAAGGTTGAATTCAACTTCTTGACTATAAAAAGTTTTAAAGAAAATTAGTATTTCTAAAATACCTTTTGTACTGGGTTTTTTTGGTCTTGATATGAGTGATTGAGCCAACACTGTAGAGAGATCAAACTAACAATTTTGTGCAAAATCTCATTGGATTGCTAGACTCTTGCAACATTTGATTATCAGTTTTATATTGCAAACACATTCTTTTGCCACTTCATTGTAAATACCATAACAGGCAAAGTGGATGGAAAAAATATATTTTGTAGAAGTGTCATAACTTGCACTTAGCCAGGTATTTGAAGTTGGGATCCTGTTCTGTCTGTTTGAAGTAGAGCCATTATCATCAGTAATCTCAAATACCTGTAGACCAGCCAGTTCTTACAGACAAGCTCAACAGACAGTTCTTTATCCATCTACTATCACATATTGTCCAGATTTCAAATTATTTGTTCTATTATTTTCTTAACCTCTTCCAGTTTATTCACTCTTTCAGCTGTGGGGGCAGTAGAACAATTTTCCACAAATGGTCTCACTAAAACTGCATTTGTTTGTTAGAGTAACTCCAACTGCAGCTTTCTACTTCTCATAAAGCAAAAGGTAAAATGTGCTGCACAGTGGTAAGCAACAAAAAATACAACATCAGTGATTTAAAGAGCTCCTGAGGCAATTCCTTTTACTCTTGGACACAAGCTATTTAGATCTTTAGATATTAAAAAGATATAAGCTTGCTTTCAATGTTACCAGTGAATACAGATGTTTAAGCCTTGGTTAAGCAATACATTAGCACACTAACATCTAAACTATTCTGCTTGATTTTGAATAATATTAGAAATATTAATACAGTATCTCTGTATCATAACTGATTAATTTGGCCTTTATTATAGTATCAGATCTCGCCTGGATATGACTTGGATTTTGCATGTATCTTTCCAGTCACATTATACTGACACATCCAGAGGAAAAACTTCTGCATTGCTGCATATTCCATTATACCTCTGAGGATGGAATATGAAAGACTGGAAAGTTGTGGATAGCTGAAAAATACTAATAGTGTTTCAACTGTAATTTATAAAGCACTTTTAAGTAGAAAGAAAATAAAGAAATGTATTTTTAACAATAAACAAGTTTTTAGTTTGAAATGAAGAAAAGATTTCTACTCATAAAATGCTTTGCCTAAATCTCCCTTTACAACCACATCAATGCAAGCGTTTATGCTTCCAACATGAAAACACACACAGTAACACATATAAAGTTGGATCTACTTTATGTGTGTGGAATGTATACATGTATTCTGACTGAAACTCTAAATAATTGTTAATAACTTAATATTGAAAATTAACATGGGCAGAAATTAGGTGCTTTTAAAATTTATTTATTTAAGTCAAGTCTTTCCCCAGCTATTCACATTTCTTAAGTCCTTTTTTTTCCCATGGTTGATTAATTTTTTTCTCCATCAGTTTTAATTCTACTTTCACAATCGCTCTCTGTGATTGAAAGAGAAATCCAATTGTTGTTGAAGTCAAAGGTAAAACTGCCCTAAAGAGAAAGTTTTTCATAGAAGCATACTATGAAGAAACTAAGTGCTTATTTCAGAGAAAGTCTCAATTTTCTAAATGACACATTTTATTACTTGTCCACCTACTGTAGTTCATTGACTATCCACTGTGCTGATTTTTAAAGAAAACCATGTCTACTAATCACGTTTAAAAAATCTTGAAAAGTTTAACAAGACTTTGTGCCCACAATCTCCACAAGAGGGCACCCTTATCTAACAGCTGAATCTTATGCAAAAAAAAAAAAACTATTAAAAAAAAATAAAAAGGCCTTTCTAAAAGCTTTAGGAGGGGAAAAAACTCTATGGAGAGTTTAGTGAGAGACAAAGCTATTAAATTATCTTAATTGTAATTTTAAGTGCTGATAAGGCAAGTCTAAATTAAAGCGTGCATTAACTCTATATTAATGTTTTCCTAAAACAACTCTGTTGAAATTTCCTCATAGTCTAAAAGTTAAAATAATGTAATTAGGTCACCAGAAATACAAAGCTTTTTTAGCATTGTCTAGTAAAATCGGTTTATTTAACCAAGACAGACTTGCTAGGAGGAGTGATGGAGTCTAGCTAACACATCCTCAAGCAAGAAGAACATTCCCCCGCCCCCTTTGTTTTATCTTCTATCTTACCACAGTAAGGTCAGGTTTTCTAATTTTGTTGATAGGGAGCCAAAATTGAGAAAAGTGTTAGCTACTATGTCTAGTTCTATTACTACTGATATGTCTGTGATTATGTCAGTGATAACACTTGCATGGTAAAAGTCCGTAAACCGTGGGTAAAATTATTCCATTCATAAATTGTCATCTTTAAATTGCCATGGGGATGTCTATCCATTTGTTCGGGTGTCCAGAAGGAAGGAGTGCCAGTTGAAAGCATCAAAAATGTACTTACAGTATGTGTGCCTGTTGCAAAAAGCTATTGCTCTGTCAAGAAATTGTAACATGTTCAGTCATCTGCTCCCCTCCTACTGACAACAAAACAATTTCCATTTACAAAAAATGTGCACTGATTGTAACATCCTCTGCTGACCTTTACATATCCTAGGTTTCTCTTTTGTTAGCAGGATACTTAACATAGAGTTTGGGTACAATGGATTGGGCCAGTAGTAGGATACTTGTTTCTTTTGAAACATTTTGAAGCATTTTTGAGATACTGCTTTTGACTGAGTCTTAGCCAGGAGGAAGACTGTTGGTGTTTTTAAATGTTAAAGCAGCCTGGCTGAGTCTCTTTTCTGGGAAACCATGGTTTGGAACAGGAAATTGAAACTTAGGCAGGGCAGACTGTCTCTGAGGTTCCACTCAAATTAGAAGAACAAGTTCAAGTTCTGTTATCTTTTTCACATGTCTTCATCTGTTGTTTTAAAAAACAAGGTAATGAAACAATGGCTGTTAATCATACACTGAATCAGAGGACAAGGAATACCTAAATATAGTGGTTGGGATCCAATCTGTGCTCGTGCATCATGCACAGCTACTTAACAGCTGCTTTTCAAAGGTATTGCTGAAGTTTTGCTTTAGGTGGATGAACCATACAGATGGATGAACCATACAGATGGAGTTAATGCTCAGAGGAATTCCAGAAAACCTTTGTCCTCCATGTCACACATACCTCTACAGCCTTTCTGTCAACCTATTGGAACTTCACACAAATCAGTTCCATTATCACTCATTGCAATAATGGTTGAAAGAAGATTGAGGAAGACTGTCAAACAGAAAATGTACTTTGCTTAAAAAGATAGGGCTACAGAATCTTTAACAAAGGTAGATGTTATTTAAATACTAACACACCATTAATTGCACTATATACCAAAAAATAGAAGTTATCTTTTAAAGACTTTGTTTAAAAAAACTCCTTTGCTGGATTCACTTCAATTTCTCATTTTACTATTTCTGAAGTCATCACACATTTTCAAAAGGCAAAAAATGTGTGAAATACAGTTATGTTTGGAGTGAGGGATTTAATGCAGCAGGAAGATGGTTGTATCTAAGACAGATGTTTAACAAGATGAAGAGGATTCTTTCACAAGTCACTGATTTGATGTTTACGCAGAGTACTGTAAGGAGAATGGCAACATAACCCAAATAGGGGGCAGTAAATTTCAGTTTGTGCAGTTATCAGAAAAAAGATACTGGTGGTCATCGTATTTACGCAGAAGGGAAATAATCACCAGAATTTCACCATCAGACATTAAGCTATCTACACACTGGTTTTGTGTCCTTAAAAAGAGATTTGCCTCCCCTTAATTCCTAAAGAAATATTTTTAATAATAATTTTTAAATACTGACCTGTTAGAGTATTTCATGGAGCAAATGGCACTCTTCTACAGCTGCCCTTCTTGGGATGATTGTGGGGCATAGAGAGTGGGCTGCCAGCTGCATGAGTTGCTAGCATTTACATCAGTTTGCTCCCCAGGATTTCAGAAAGCATTTGCCTGCTGCGGCACTGTGCATGCTCAGCATGAGCAAGAGCTGTGCACCCCGCAGAAAAGATGGCAGTTCCACATGGTACACTGCTGTGCATTTCTTGTCTGCATGTTTTGCCTGTTACGTAGGTCTCCCTAGGAAGTACCAGATTTGCTGGGCAAACTCAACACAGCAAACCTGTTCAGACCAATGGGACTGGGCTTCTGCAGTGAGCACAGCTGTAAGGGACAGGCTCCAGCGTGCAGGCTTCCTAGGATACTGGCAGAAGCTGGAGTACTCTTCCCAGAAAGGTTGAGCTCTGTTAGTTTCCAGCAACAGATTTGTTTCTATGAAGGAGGCAGTGGGGGTTGGTTGGGGTTTTTTCCCACCATGGATCTTTAGTTTAACTAAGTGCATTTTCCCACTTGGGTGTGGTCTTAGCAGAGACATTTTGAACAGGCCTTCTTAAACAGGTATTTTAGACTGTTCCAGCACAAAATTTCTTCATCTGCTTGCAAACTCTGTATTTTGCATTGTCTGGCTTTCTTTTGTAGTTAGCTTTGACTACATGTAACAAGGGACTAACTTTCCCTGTCCCCAAGTTTAATGCCTTTAATCTAATGATCAGACATCATTTGTTGTTATCGCCTCCTGAGTACAGTAACGCAAATGGGCAGAATTCCTGGAATAATGAGACAGGCACAAGCTTAGCACGAAGCAACATGAATTGCTAATAGGAGGAGATTAGCTACAGCTCCCTTTTGACTAGTTCTGTTCCTTCTAGCCAGATGGGTTTTTCTTCCACTTTCCTCAGTTTATGATCTCAGGATTACTCCTTGAGTGTGAAGTCATCCTCCTCTGAGGTGACCTACTCCTTGTTTGGAACCTGTCTATGTCACATGTGCAGAAACGCACAAAGCAAACAACTCTGGTGCAGTGTTTTGGTTCACTACACTGGTAAAAAATCTCTCCCCTCTTGTCTATTTTTAAAGGATGAAAATCATTAGAGAAAGGACATATGTTGGCTAACCTTTCAGAAAGAAGGGTAAGAGGCTATGTAGAAAAGTCCCCAAAATCCATCCCAAGGATGTAAGACGTGCCCTGTTATGACATGGGAAATTGTCACAGATTTCTACTGACATGAAAAGTATTTACCAGTGTTTCCTACACATAACATTGAAGGCAAGACAAGTTGTACCATTCCTTTGTTACCAAACCAGTAAACACGTTGCCAAACCCACTGTATATTAGGTCATATCAGTATTATATACAAAAAAACCCTCTTTTTTTCTGATTTTGCAAATCTGTAGTTACATATGATTTGCTCTGTACACACTGCATTTGTTTCTTTCCTTAAAATGAAGTCTGATCTGTAGCCAGTCTTGTCTATCTCCCTGTACACTCAGATTCTGATCTTAGTTACAGATGTAACTGCACTGAAGAGTACATTATTACTCCTGATTTATGTAGTATAGATAACTTTTAAGACGAGACTTCAGCCATTCCTATGAAATACCATGGGGAAACTCTCTGAATCTGAATCACTCCCTGAACCACTTTTGTTGAATAGCAGTAGATCAAAGAAAAACATCACTGACTGAAGAATAATAAAATGAGAAGAAATGACAGTCATTTCCATGCCTTAAGTCACAGACATAATTCACAAGAAAGGAAACTTTAAACATCCTATGTAAATAGAATGGTAAATGTATTGGAAATTAAATGAGAATCAAAGTAAAGTTGGATGATTTGACCTCGAATTGTAAATTAATATTTAATCACAATTTTTAGTGTCAGATTATTCTGTGTTTATTTTCAGAAGCTGCAGGTTCTCTCTGCTGAATTTTAGGAATAAAATTACCAGTTTCCAAAGGAAAACCATTTTCATTCAAGCTAATATCTTACTTAAGGATTATTAATTCCAATAGCTGCAATTTACTGCCAGAAAAACTGTCAAATGAAAGGAACTTCATGTCCCTGCTGTGTTGAGCTGAGCAAGAGTTTCTTTAGATGCCTGTTTTACCTTTTCTCACTTTAAAATTTTTTTTTTAAGCAGAGTACTGTTAACTCTTTTTTTCTGACTCAAACTCTACTTGCCCTGATTTCTTTTTCACATTCTGCTCTCATTAGACCAAGATGCACATCAGATATTTTTAATGGCCCAAATCCAATAGAAGTCAAAATTGGAACCATTCAACTTACAACTCTATTTGATAGAAAACTGGCACTAATATTCATGTGTATGTATTTGTTCCCTTGATTCTGAGACTATCATATTTTCTAGACTGGTTGACAAGTTTTCCCCCTTCATCATATGCATGCATAATATACAAGCTAGGGCTGTCCTTTCAGTATCAAAAATAAGTAAGTTTTAGGGAACTTTGCATTTTTAAGGAGTATTTAAACTATGAGAAAATATGTATGATGCAAGAATAAGGCCAGCAGCAATTGACAGCCAAGACTGGAGAATCAGTAGTAGCTGCAATACTGTATTTTATTCGCTTCTGAGTATTTTATTTCCATCATTTTCCTTGCTACACCTTTATGAGAAAATATGGCCGTTAACACCTGGTAGACAACCACATGTGTAATACAGTATTTACATTGGCAGGACATAATCACTAATAGCCTGACAAACTTACCTCTACTAGTACTTTAAGTATGAAACACATTATTTGTTACACAGGTTTTTTGTTTCACTTTCACTTGGGAAGAAAGAATTCAGAAGAACATGCAAAACACTCAAGTTACCCACAATGCCAACAAACAGCAGTTGATAATCTTCATTTACTTTTATCTCCACAGAGATCTTAGTAGTCATGGGAGGCATAGGACTGGTTTTCATGGAGATAGAAAACTCTGATTTACAGCAAAGCAAGCTTTCCTTATCTCCAGATAATGCATAAGGAGGCACCTTGGGGAGGCATATAGTTCAGTCTCAATACTCACTCATTCTAACAAGAGAACAAAGATATTAATGGTGATGGTGCTTTTCGTGTCCACTGGAAGCTGACCTACATTGCAAAAGTAGTGGCACTGCATTTCCCAATGCAGCAGCAGGTTGCAGTGATTATTCCATCTATCTTTAATGTTACCTTGAGTGCTTCCACATATGCATTACAGCTGACAAAAGTACGACAGCATGGCCATAAGGAGAATGTCAATAATCATAAAAAGCCAAATTTGACCTACTTACCAAGAGATGAGCAGCATTCTATTTTCAAGCTGCAAAAATGGATGACGTGCTTTACCTACATGAGCAAGACAGATGAAATTAACAGGAACTCGGTAAGTGAGCTGAAAGGACTGCTATAAAATTTGAATTTGGAGGAAGGTGAGAGAAAGAAGACAGTGAAGAGGTAGCACCTCCCTTGGTTTATGACTTCCCTCTTTCCAGCACTGAACTGTATTCAAAATGCTTACTCTGTTCCACTCTATTCAGGCAGTAGGACAGGAAGCCATATAGCAGGGTGATTGGCTAAATAGTGCCTGTGAGGCTGTACTGACCAATAGCATCTGCCAAGCGTGAACTTTACATTCTCTTATGTGCCTGTCAGGTATACTGTTTTATATATTGACAACACTAATTATCACACCACTAGACAGACACGTTGATGGCACAACCATTCTGGGTCTAACAAGGTTAAAGGATATTTTGGTTTGTTTGTTGCGCGAATTATTCCAGCCCATTCAATATTTTTCAAGATAGAGTATTCACTTTCATATAACAGATCTAAGCTTTCATCTGTGCAGCATCCCTCCTTGCTTTTAGGGATTCTTAGCAACTGGAAATCCTGACAAGTACACTTATTTGCGATTAACCTGGTCTTATGCTTTCATAGAGGAGCATGCAAATAGGTGAAGAGCAGACTCGCACCTTGAGACAGAGGGGTCTCACATTAAGGGAACCAAAAGCAACCAAGTCTGCTTCATAAAAGGATTATGCTTTTAAAGGTCTAAGTGTAGGAGAGTTGTGAGCTGTTTTGAGTTTTCTGCTAGTAACTGCAAGATGAAAGTCTTGAGGAAACTTATTGAGACACTTAGCAGTCATTCTCCAGTAGGCATTTACTTTTCAGCGGGGGCTTTCTAGTCTCACTTTTGTTTCAGAGATGAAAACCAAACTGAAAAAATGGAGCATTTGTGCTATGAATATAAGGACAATTAGATCTTCAAAGGGGATTGCTATGTTGCTGGAGAGCCTATCTTTTACCTGAGCATCCAGATTAATATCTAAGGATTATGATGGCTGAGACATGGTTGGTTGAAACCAGATCTTTTTTTTTTTGTTTTATTGTGCAGAAAGTTGCATTCAAGCATACTGAACAGAACAGATAATGTTAGATTCTTGTTGAAGAACAAAGAATCTTTGATCTGTTTTGTGGGCTTCTGTCACAAATAAATCAGAGAGTACCCTTACTGGTACTAGATGATAAATTTCTCTGATCAGGGAAATTGGATTATTTTTGCAGAGAGAACTATACACATTTATAAGAACATAAAACTAAACAATATCACTTACTTATCATGCTTTCAATACAGTATGAAAATTTGATTACATCATGAAAGAAAGAACAATTTGCAGTACTTTGGTAGAAGGCAAACTGTATGGACCATGTTTGAGGGAACAAACCAGGAGGAAGACTGGAAGGAAAAGGAAAGAGTAATACACAATAATATTTTTTTTTAGGAAATAGATGAGAAAAAAAAAATCTATGTAATTGGGAGCCTTTTCAAGAGCACACTTGAAGAAGAGTTCAGAATAGATCTGGTCAGACTTTCCAAATTTCATTCTGCTGGGAAAGTTTTCATTGTGAATCAAAGGGAAAGCCCAGAAATTGTGCGGCTTCCCATGGGTAGGAAATTTAGGCTGTCTCATTTCCTTTCATCCCATCCAATCTTTGGAGCTCCTTCTACTGATTTGATTCCTGATCTACGGGAGTTTCTGATCCTGGAAAAAAAGGACTGCTGAGCTTTTAGTATGACTGTGACCCCTAATCTGCAGAACACTGCATCTACAACTGCAACCACATCACAAACAAAAGTACTAAGACACCTACGATGAAGAAGACAGCCTAGAAATGGAGAACAAAAGACTAAGGCTAAGGATGCAAGAGTCTTCACTCTAAGATCATGGCAGCAGGAATTCTCCAAGCACTAAAAGTTCTGGGTCAAGCTTCTATGCTGGAAAAGTTCTTGAGTTTTTGCAGTAACTTTAAGTGGTGGTACATAAAGAATCTACTGAGCAGAGAGAATGCAAATCTACCTACAGATTTACCAAAGACCTGGAACAAAGGAAAAGCCCCCAGTCTCTGCAGAAAATAGTACAACTTAAGTCACTGTCAATGGCTCTGAAAAACAGAATATAATGATTAGTTTTGTTACAACAGCCTCAGATAATAGGATTAACCAGTTTCTTACAAGCCATATTATTTAACATCATATTTTGATTATATTTCCAACCCCAGCAATTTAGGCTGCATAACATCCACTGTCTGTATAACTAAAATGGGCTATCTGACGATGGATACTTTTAAACGGAGTTAAATTGACTGTGCAGCTGTTTAAACACTGAAGTGACTGCTTAAGCCATTACAGCTAGAGGCGCTGCATTCTGAATCAAACTCTAACTGGGAAAGAAGTTGTGTCTTTCACATGATTTTCATTAAACATACATACTGAGACAGGGTTACAGGGTGGGTACCTCTATAAATACAGTTTGTAGAAAAATTACTAAAAAATTATACATTTTAAGTCTCTTTTGGATAACATTTTCCTCAGGGTTTCCAGGTCTCTGTTATGAATTTTTCATAAAGCCTATATTGGAAATTTAAGGAACCTGATCTACTTGGAAAGAAAAGTAAATTAAGCAACAACAACAAACCCACTAGATTTTACCCTTCTTGTGATGTGACGTTCTTCTAAAATGCTAATGGGCAAAGTGCTTTGTTATTTGTGGAAAGCAGAACTATTCTGAAGCAAAACCAGTCTTCACTGAAAAGCATTCATGTTGGTTGATAATTCTCATGAAAAAAAAATTGAAGTTAAAAACTCTGTTTAATTTGCTTAGAGCATAAAGAACAGAAAAATGAAAAATTTCGGCACAAACTTCTCAGCATTTCTAATGTTTTGAATTTCACCCTGGAAATTCTAGCTGTCATTTCTGATCTTGCCTTTTTCTTGTTCTTTTTTTTAAAAACCAACTCCTGACTTCAGATTGCATTACCTGATGATTATGTTCAAATATCTTGTGGAGGAAGGCTGCAAAAGTAGCTTTTACTCTCCTTTCTCCCACAATATTTCTTCCATTACTCCTTACACAGCAGGGCCACTTCTGCCATGTCTCTTGACATGTAGTGATAACCTGACAAGGGAATCTTGCAAGAGAAGGAAGAAAGTAGGAAGACCAGTCGTCTTCTTTGAGATAAGACTAAACTCACAGCAAGCTAAGAAAACAGCCTGTGTATTAAGCTTAGCAATACTATTAACAGCACATAGTCTTGAAAACAACTCAGAACAAATGCTGGTTTTATTACCTTCATATTCCTCACAGGAACATAATGATAGAGAATTCATTCCCCTACTCTCTGATATAAATGATGACCCTCCATTAATCACTCGGTTTTACAAGTGTTTTTGCATATGGATAAACTGCACAATGCTGTTTCTCTGGCAAAAATATAGTTTAAATAATAATGAAACAGCATTTTGTAAAAGATATATTCTCTTGATTTGTTTTGCTGTCATGAAAAGGCTGACTACATGGAAAATACATGCACAGTTTGTCAAATTGCTTCCCTATTTCAAAAAAACCCTAACATTCTTTCTGATTATTGCAATAACAAATATCTTTGCTTTTAATCAGCAGGGGTTATCTAGGGTTTAGCTATAAGGACAATAAATGGGCATGTAGAAATCAGCCTTCCAGAGCAGCTTTGTAAATGCTCAGTATTTGAATAACACCTTTTCCAGATTAAATAGCTCGGAATACAAATGAAAATCTCTAATACAGCATCTGCATAAAAACTAGTATTCTTACCTACAAAATATATATCCTCATTTCTTGTTTTGTAAGACTTTAATTCACTAAAATACAGTATAATTGTAAGTAATGAATATTAAAAATAATATTGACAATTTCAAGTTTGACATGGAGAAATTTCAAAATTTGTCAAATTATCAATTTGCCTAATTTGAAATTGCCAAATTGTTTCTTATTGGTGACATGGTCAAATGCATGTGATGTGAGCTATACAAAGTACTTCGTATTCATTGTGTAGTTGGTCATTCACCATAACTTCAAATGGACAAAATGGCATCTCAGGAAGACTGAAATATTAAGATCTGCAATGAAAATTGAATAAATTTATAAAACTTACAGTGCCAGTCTCATAATGAGAAAAGAATAAATTAATATTGTGCCATTTTTCTCCCCTTACAATCGTTATCACAATAATGAGATGCAATAATCTTTAATATATAGAATTGGTAGGATGCTAAGCAGTCCCAATTCAGTCGGAGAGGCTTTTATGAAAAATGAGGTAAGAAAAAAGCTCATCATAGTCTTTGGCATGAATTAGCATTCTGAGATCTCATATAGTATGTTGGAATATGGTGGTACTTTGTCACGGTAATAGTTGTGAGAATGACAGGTATCACAGACAATACTAATTTGGCTCTTCTTGCATTCTATTAACATTATAAGAATGGCATTGTTTTGGGGGGCAAAGAAAAAAGAACCTGGTTGTAGGTGTCAGACCTTTCAGCCTTGCAATCTGCTTTCCTATGAAGAGCCAAGAGCAAAGAAAACTGCTTTGAAATGAGGTAGGTAGTACAACAGAAGTCTTAACAGCTCTTCAGAAACACACAAACCAGCTGCAATTTGGTACATAAAACCAACGGTGTACTATTGATTCCCAGCTGCAGAGCAGACAGATGGCAGCGTATGGCCAGACATTTGTGAAATGAAGTAGAATTTCAACACTGACCTTCTGAACCAGGATCCCAGGGGATCACAGAAATTCCATACAAGTTTGACAGGGTGTCTCACCATGGCTTCATGGCCTACTTACAGGTAAAAAAAAAAAAAAAAAAAACCCCAAAAAAAGAAAAGCTGTTTACTGTCTTTACTGGTAGCTTTTGAGAAAAAATATAGGTAATGGGAGAACAGATTGCAAGAATGAATGATAAACTGGAAATAAAACAAAAATGCTATATATAATACCCCAGATATACAAGCACAAAGATATATTTTTTATTTTCTGTTTTTAAGTGGGATATCTGCCTGTGTATGGTCTTAAGGAAAACAGTTACAAATGTAAACTAATATATGGTTTCAGTTTGAATTCATACATTTAAAGGGTTTTATTTTAAAACTTCTGAGTGTTGGTACTCATACACATGCAAATTTCCAGTAACTTCAGCACATCACACATCTAAAACAGGTGTTATATTCATGCTGGTGGCTTTCCAAACAAGCAGGACATGTGCAAGCATGTTTAGGTCCATCACATGAGACTGTCAGTCTCCAGTAGAATTTTGGCAAGAACTTGCCACAGAAACTATTGATAACTTCTATACGAGCAGAAACAATATGGCAAAAAAACCACTTTCATTCTGACAGCAGAACCCACACTGTTTAGAAATTACTTGAATACACCTGAGGTTCATAGTGTAAAGCAGATAAATAGTAAAAAATGAAAATGACAAAATTTAGGTCATTGTCCATGTACCAAAGAAATACACCACTTGAAGAAGCACATCACCACTTACTGGAAGATTCCTCACTTCATGGCCTGCCTAAGAAGAAAGTTCATGCTGGTATCACTAGACAGGAAGGATCTCTGCAGCAAGAATTTCCCAGCAGAAGCTGTAAGGTATAGGAGGGGTAAGGAGGGGGCTATAGTTCTAAAAACCTCTAGAGGTTGAAGTGGAAATAGTTATCCTGTGTTGTCAAAAAACTATCCTCTGACTGGAGAAGTAGAGAAAGCATTGCTGGGTTCTCCTTTTTCTGTTACTACCTAAGCACAGTCACATAAAATCCATCCAGGAAGACAGAAGAAAAGGATAAAAATCAGTTGTTTGTGCAAGTATTGTTTATTCTGCACAGAAAGTTTCCTTCGTATGCCGTATACTTTGGTTCAAAATGACTGAGTTTCACAGCCCAAAGGGTGTTATTTCTATCTAGTATAGGAAAACATCCTGTAAACTGCAGACCAAGGTAACCTTGCTTCAGTGAACATGTATGCAGAAGTTGTTCCTCATTACAGATCAAGGAGTTTTCATGTTGTAGTCCCCTCTTTTGTCACCACCCAGCACTCAGTCTTTCTCCAATTTAGTCTGGGAATAGCTGGAAAAATTAATTCCACCTCACTTCTTCAAGGGAGTCCTTGTCTTCAGTAGGACAAGTAGCATGGGGAATTTGCTCAACTTTGCTACATCCTGAAAGACCAAAAAGCAGATCAGATACTTTCACTTCATAGCAGTCATCAGCAAGTGTTTAAAAGCATCATTTCCTTTCTCCTGCAGCTGTTAGTGGGGCTTCCAGCAATATAAGTCATAGGATATTAACATCTATGTTACAGTGTATTGATGCAAGAAAGTTGTCCTGCATAAAGGCTGTGTCATCCAGAGAACATCAGGTAAAAAAAATAATTAAGATTCATATTATTCTAAATGCATAGCATTATTTTTAAAAAACAAAAAAGCTTTAAAAAGAAAGCCTTCTGAACCTTCGACATTTAAAAAAAAATCTGAAAAAAAGACAGTCACAGGCTCCTCCACAAGCATCCTTCTCAAAAAGTAGTACTTGCCCTACTGGAGAAGAGATAGGGTAGGGGGGAAAGGAATTCTCAGGCTTGCATTTTCAAGTCTTGGACACATAGCTTCATGGGTTAGGCAGAATTCAGTGCTTGCTGAGCAAGCAAGCCAATAAGAAAACACTCCTGTGGTCACCAGCAGATGTAAACATGAAAAGTTTTGAAAGACACCAAGAACAAAGTTTCCTCAAAGAAGGGAGTCCATGAGTCAATCATCATATGTAGAGGATTGGCCATGGAAATATGGGTGAAAGCATATTGCTAGTACTTTTGTTTTCAGGCTTATTTCTTATGGATATTAAGACATACTATTCACTAGAGTTTTTGCTTCTCTGCCCTCCTCCCAGTCATTTTTTTAAAACCATTGACTAATCTCAGCCAGATTTGATAAAAGTAAACCTGTTAGCTATTAAGAGTCTAAAAGTTTCAGGTGTAAGAGAAAGACTGGAGTCTGGGCGCAAGAGTTGTCAGACACCAGAGAATCCAAATAGGATGGAACGGTTACAAATATTTAGTTAAAGTTTGTACCTCATTCAAAGGCAAAACAATATAGAAAGCCTTAGTAAGTTAAGCTTAATTATTTCCACTAGTCAAAAAAACTACTGGAAGTGTCCTTTTGACCTTATACAGCTTTTTTGTGTATTGAACATGGTTTACATGGCAATAGGTATGTAAATAGTCACATAGCATAAATGTATGATTGTTTTTTTCAGATAATTTAGATTTGCACACATGGAGTACAAGATGAAACAGACAACCTGAAATTCCTCTTCTGAGAGGAATCTTCACAAAGACAACTAGAAATACTAGTTTCTGGTCCATTGTCCATCAGTTCTGGTTTCAGCCCAGTGACCTGGCTGTCTATTTAGGCTCTTAAGTCATCACTGTAAGTACATTCTGGTTTATTGGGCATGGAAGAAAAGAGAAGAAAGACTCTATATGACCTGTTGCTACAGCTGTGCAACAACAAAGAGGAAGAAAATCGGGTTTCAGATCCACAGACTACAGTGGTTTACAGCTACTATGCTATTTAGGAGATTGTCTTTGGGAATAGACCTGTTCCATGTTTTAGGATGTCAGGATTAAATTACATTTATTGCTTTGGGAATCTTCATCCTTAGACGTTGTGCAACTGTTTCACACCTGCATAAGGTTTGGAATGAGTTCTGAGCTAATTAATCATCATGGTGTCATTTAAACTATCCAGCTGAATTTAATGCAACTAAAGGCTTTGCCAGCTTGGTTGCAGAATGCAGGCAAAACTTGGGTAGCGACGTGAGCAGCTGGATTCCTGTATCTTGTTAGTTGATGGGTTAGTTATATTTTTAAGCTCATTTTTTTTTAGCTTGTGATTTACATTATAGGAATCAAAAGACATTTCATCAAGTACTTTGCTTCCAAGTTCTGCTATTCAAGTTTCCCTTCCTGAGTCAGGTTTCTCAAATATAACTGCTGTTGCCTTTTGCTACCCACGGACATGTAGCACAGCTAGTTTGCTTTTCAGAGACTTTCCAGGTAAGCGTGGGCTTCTGAAATCTCTTCAGAAATGGCAGTGTGGTGTTTCTCAGGCTGTCCTCTCCTACTGACAGGAGCATGCTTGGAAGAAATCAGTCTTTGTAGCTACCCTGATTTCCAGATTGGACATGGGTGGCCAGTTTTATTCAAATACACCTCTGAAATCAGTGTGACTCCTCTTTCCTGATCTTTTAAATAGACATGAACTCCGAACTGCAGGATGGGCTATTCCAATGCACAGTGAAATGGGTTTAGATGGTAGGCAGAATTTAGCTGAGGCTTCATCATTATTACCTTAAATACATAGGCACTTACCTCTTAGCAGCATATACTCAAAACCTGTTTCACAGATTGATGTAATCTATGTCCATTTCCCAAGTAGTAGTAATTGCATCTTTGTGGATTCTTGCCTTTTACTAATGTCATGACTTCAAGGACATAAAGCAGGAAGGTGGGGAGGTAGGGAAGCTGCCTGTATATCCAGAATCGCAGATTACA
Organism: Phalacrocorax aristotelis; assembly: GCF_949628215.1. NCBI lineage: Eukaryota > Metazoa > Chordata > Aves > Suliformes > Phalacrocoracidae > Phalacrocorax > Phalacrocorax aristotelis. The sequence goes on from NC_134280.1 coordinate 21,781,078, forward strand.
TGGCATGCACAGAGGTGAAGGCGACAGAAAGAAATCCAAAGCTATTAGACCATTGGTTGGATTAGTCATTAAAATTATTCATAGTCTGTCCTATTTCTATCAGCATATCTTCTATGTAAATGAGGGATAGAGAGATGGTGAGATTCTCTACAACAAACTTGTACATTCATTTCAAAAATATCCTTTCTTCAGGCCAGTTGCACCAACATAGTGCGGTACGGGGGCGGGGGGACGGGGGCATGAGCGGGACTTTGTTTTCCTTTGCAGTAAGTAGAATATGAAAGTGGTCAAGGTGACACTTCATACAGAGCTGGAAGTCTTTAGCATACATCTGATAAGGTGCATAGTATAAGAAAACAATTTCAATGTCATTTCTCAGCTGGCTGCTAAATTATTTCTGCCAATCAGACTAATGAATTCACTGGGTTACATTTGTAGTCCTTATTTATATAGTTAGATTTAGAATCCCCCTCATAATCCTCCTTTAAATTAATCCCCATTTATGTCCTCATTTTAATTGCATATCTCACAGATGCCTATTTTATATTTAAGAGAGCAATCCAAAAATGAACCATCAAGGAAGCAACAGCACAGAAAGAACATTTCACAAGAGGCTATTTTGAAACATATTAGTGAAAAAAAAAATACAAAAGATAATTTTTTCATGGTGTAGCTATTGTGCTGTAATTCCTGCATGAATTGAAGATTGAAGCAGTCTCTATATGCTCTGTTACATGAACCACCCTAATTCTCTTAGGAGGGCAATGCCATGGTTCTGATTAATACCACTGCAATAACTTTGCTTAACTCCTTATGGTCATCCATACAAATGTTTAAATAACTATGTATACCTTAAAGTAATTTTGCTGATGTGTCAGAGGAAGATAACATTACCTAAGAACTGTACCAAATCCCTGAAGTTGGCTCAGCATATAAGCCAGCAGACTTTCAAACCTCACAGGCCTTTTCCTTGAGTTTGATGGATGAGCATGGCTGCAGTGGCAGTCATGCAGTGGCAGAATATACAAGCTGTCTGAGCAGCATGACAAAGAGGGAGTTGAACTGGACTGGAGCAGAAGCACATCCCAGAGGGGCCACCTGCACAAAAACCAACATGGTACTTCCTGCCTGATTTTTGTCCATGTGGCCATCATCATCATAATAGCATGCATCTTTTTAAAGGAGTAACGTTTTTGGAGAGAAGCAGAATACACATTTACATATATAGACATGAACTTTTTAACCACAGGTTATTCTGAGTACTATAATATACCTGACTTGCTTCTTACTATTCCTACTTGATGCATTTCGTTATCTGTCTGGCCATACTGAAACACTGCTGCCGCCTTTCAAAATTCTCTTAACTGTAGGCATCTTTCTTTATGGGTTCATGGCCAAAGCATTTTGTACTTGAGATGGCAGTATGAGTCTTACATCTATATTTTTGAATGGAGGCGTGATGGTGTAATATCTGTGCAACTGTTTTGTTTGTAGCAGAAATGCTAGTGTGTAAACTACAGGACAAAGAGATAAACCTAAGATGAAACTAAAGGACTGAATTATGTGGATAGTTACAGCAAGTATTACTGCCCTAAGGAAGTGGGATAGAATGAGGAAGACTGTATTCCTTCCTTTGATATTGGGAATTATACATAATATAATTTTAAAATGGTAGAATAACTCAGCAAGTTTCATTCTTCTGGCTGTGTCAGCTTTTTCAGTGCTTTGGCCTGAAAGCTATTTTTACAATGTATTTAAGTGAAGAGGCTGAGTGATGAAGACTGCAGATGAATCTGGAGACAGACTAACAACCAAATGTGTTTTTTCTGACTGAGTAGTCACCTATAGTATTTGGCTGTATTTTACTTTATATCCCCTTAAAGATTTTCATATAGCTAGACTGGATTAAATTTTTTTTTTCGGGCTCCCTTCTTAGAATAAGTTGACACAGTCTCCTCATGTTTTTGGCAACAGTTCAAAAGTGACCTAACATTTTCAAGATACATGAAAAAATACAATGCACATTTTTTTATATTTCTTGAATATTTTTCTAGTGAATGACATAACTATATATGAATGCTATAAAAAATGTAGAGTGCTGTAAATAGTTATAACTGGGTGGAGAAGAACTTCCTTTTAAATTCCCAGTATACTTCCCCATCCCAGTTTAATACGAGAAATATTTTCTCCAGAAGATAACTTTTTAGCCTACAAAGTATAACCATATTTGAGATTTTTCTTTTATTTTATGTTTGGAAACAAATAATACTATGTAAGCCATGCACATCTTTCAAAATTCAGTCTATCATCCTGGATAATTATATCATTCTGATTATCATACTATCTAAGAATCTGTTTAATAATAAAAGCAATTATAGACTACTCATTTGAAAAATAGTATATTAAAAAATTCAGTCAGAAAAACTAGTGAAATACAAACGCTTAATTTTCCATTGATTTATTTTTTAATTATTCCCTAGCTTTATAGTTTGGTAGTTACAGAAATATTGTAGTTACTGTCAGTGTCCAATAAAGCACTTAAGTACTTTTCATCTAGTTTGTATCTCAAAAATTTGCAAAGGAAGATGAAGAATGAATGCAATGATTCAGAAGTTATTTAATATTCCCTTGTGATATTTTGGCTATGAGCAGGAAATGCTTCCAAATTAGTATGGGCATTTCACAGCTCTTTTGCAAAAGTGCACATTTTTTATTTTAAAGATTCAACATATTTGTGAACAGTGGTAATTTAAAATAGCCTTTCTGTTTCAAATCATCTATATTAATTTCATATCTATTGTTGTATGTGTCTTAACCTTGAAGTAACAGCTGTTGATAGAAGAGCTGTAGGACATCTGAAGAAAACATAAAGCCATCAGGGGAATGTTTTTAGGCTCAGGCTTAGGCTGTGCTTCATAACTATATTTCTCTCAAAAAAAGAAAAAACCAAGTACTTCTTACTGCAATCAGCATACATTTTCCATCTTGAATAAGGTGCCCCATTTGAATTTCATTTTTGTTTGAGTACTATCACCAACACCCTCCCCTGGGTACAGAGAAAACTATAACTGTTCATATCTGAATTTAATGTACATATTTGTACTAGTGTAAGTCTACATGGTTATGATTAACGACCTACATATTGCATTTTCGTAAGCGTTGGAACTTCAATGTATCAGGTAAGATATTGGCCTCACTGAAGTCAATAATACAATTCCCACTGACTTAAGAAGTTTCAGAATTTCATCTACTGTCCTTTGATTTCACATTGTTCTTGATTATTCATTTGTTTGAGTATTCAGGAGAGAGTATGAGAGGTGAAAAGTATGTATTTTTATCTATTCTTCTTTTAGATAAACTGCAAACAGCTGTTGTTTCTTAAACATACATAAGTGTTCCTGTAAATGCACAAAGAAATCTGGATTTCAAATCTTTGTCAAAATCATGTGAAGGCAACACACTGAGTTGATACTTCTCTTGTAATACTTTAGATACATACACAAATAAATGTACATACAAGTTTCAGTAATTATGTATTCATATATTTAAACAAAAATGCATTTTGAGATTTGATTGTGCCATGACCTGAAGATTAGAAGTTTAATTTTTGTCTAAGCCTGAAAATTCTTTAAACACTCTACTAGAGATCACAAATCACAAATAGTTTTCAGTTCTTAAATAAATAATGGTTCAGTCACTTTTCCACAACTAGTAAATACGGAAGCCTAATACTAAGTAGAAGTAAATCTAATATTACATAATACTAAAAGGGGTAAGAGATATAACAGGGACAGAAAAGGCTTTTCAGCATGTTCTTTCCTTTGGCCCGTTGTGGGGTGTCAGTGTTACACAGCCAGAAGCAGCGCTGTGTGGACAGAGCTGCTATCTCTGGCAGTAATGTTGCCCTATTGTATGTCAGCATGTTCACTCTCTATGACAACATGGGCACCAAATACACAAATTATAAAAATGAATACCAACTCGAGCTTGATTCAACATTGCTACCTGATATTCTGTATCCACTAAAGTAATTTGTCTTCAGATGTTCTGTGCTATTGGATCCTTATATTTGCCTCCATTAACTGTACTGGGTTTCAGAGTGACCCACTTAATGTGGCAGTGTGTCCTACTAACTGAAATGCCTAACTACAAAAGATTGCCACACATGAAAAAAATCTAAAAGAAAAAAGAAAAAACAATACAACCTGTAAGACAACCACCAAGAGACAGGATTATGCTTAAGATGAGCTCTGTGACTTCATTTTCCTGTATGTAAAACCAGCATTTACATGCAAGCCTACTATAAAGACATTTTGTGAGACTCAATATCTCAATATCTTAGCGGTAAGGGGATATAGAATTATCATAAGGTAATATTAATACAACTATATAAGGTATTACACTGGAAATAATGTCCAAACTGTAAAGCTGTATTAGGTTGTGTTTTAACCATCTAAGGAAAAATTAAACACAAGCAATTAGATAAAACTTTGATCCCATAGAGAAGAGCCTGTCTGATTCTAAATTATACTATACTGTAAAATAAGTGCTCAATAGCATAAAAGCAACAATAAATCCCTGCTGTTTGACTACACTGAAGCTCAGTAGCATTACCAAACGTATCTGTTTCTGTCCCTAGTACATCAGTAACAGTTGGTTCAGTGCTGACATCAGAAGAAAGGTACCAGAGCTGCAAAAAAGATTTTTACCTGAACGGCCTGATTATATCAGGATTTGAATGTCTGTTCTTCCCAGCGAAATGCTGGATTTGTCAGGAGAGAACCATATCGAAGGATGGGCAGAAATGTGTATGTGTACCTGCGCAGTTGACCTAGAACAGCAAAACATATAAACAATAATTTGTAACCATAACTATCACATAGAGCAGATTAGCAGCTGAAATCGTAAAAAGGCAGGCTAGAACCCTGACAGCAGTCTTAAAGAAGATATCCAAGGAGGTTTGCAGAATCCCATTTTATGCTTTTACTTGCAAGAAGTACGAGCACAGACATTAAAAAGCTGGCATGTTTCATCTTCCCTCCAACCTGACCAGGGCTAATGGAATTCTGGCCCTCAATAAAACAAAAGGATGATTCAATTTTAACACTCTTGTGAGAGTGAATAATAAAACAGAAAACCTTCATCTTTGACCATGCTCCAAGAGAAACTCCCTCTGCATTTTATGTTAAATTAATATTTGATGTCATTCCTTTTAAAAATGGGTGATATACACTATCATTTTGTAATAATAATTTCATTTCAATTTGATTAGATGTGCTTCAGCTTACTGTCATATTCATTAACTACATTGACCGCAATGGGAGTATAACGCTAATCTGTTTGTTTGGATTAACTTCGCACAGTCAAACAACCTGGGAAGAAGTGCTCTTTCTGGGTTTTATAGATATGTAATTGAGGAAATCTAGGTCTGAATCAAAAGTGTGAATTTGAGATTACCGTCCCTGCTGTTAACATCAGTTTTAAAAAAAATTAAGTTCCAACAAAGTGCCAGCCTGATGGTACTTACCATTACTTATGATGATTCACAAATTGATTTTCTGGCCTTACATATCTTTAAAAACCAGTTGGGCTTTTTAAATACCATGATTTTTCATAAGCTGATGAGTAAGACTGAGATTTAGAGCCTCCCAGCAAACATTCCTGCCATGATCCAATTCTCAAAAGAACACATTTACAATATGAAAGCCTTGATTTTGGTTTTCTGCTGTACATTGTTTGTGAAAATCCTCAAGACTCCCAGGAGTATTCTTTTCCTGTATTTCTGCATTCACATGAAGATTCTCACCCTTTAGCTTTTTTTTTGCAACTGAAGCTAATAAGACTTCTTTGTAAGTACATGGGAGTGTGTATCTGCATCACAAATTCTGTCAGTGATTTTTTTTTTTAGTCAAAATATGAATAAAACTAATCATAGGATAACATTCTCTCACACTTTTGAGATCTTCTGCTTAAATTTGTCTTCATTCAGAATACAGACTGATGTTTAAATGAAGTTAAATATTATAGGTGGCCCCAGACCCATGTACAAAACCAGAGATGCATCCTAGGTGACTCAAGATTCTTGAAATACCGCATCCCTGGGTGAAGGAGCACCTTAAGGAGAACCTCATGTACCTCAATATTTTATGATCTTAAATGCTCCAGTTGAAAACCTGTTAGGAAAACAGTACCTTCCCAGTCTGAACTAGCCATGATCTTACCAGAGGGTCACCCTGAAGGACTCTCAAAACAAGAGTTACCGTTTAAATGTTGATTACCTTGAATCTAGATATTCCTGTGTTGAACTGAGAAAAAATAGCACAGAAAATGTAAACAAAGGATGTTTGGATAACAAGGTGCAATGTTTACTGAAAAAGCTAAACATCATCAAAACCAATCTTGTGGATTCTCGCTCAAACAGGAATTACTCCTGAGCTTGCAAAAAGGACTAAATTATTTTAGGATTGTTTTAAGAGCCCAATGCTGATAAGAAATTTTAGAAAAACAAGCCCAAATAGAGAACAGTGGCGTGTTGTCTATTGATAATTTATATTTTAATTACAAATTGACTTTACTAAAGTGTAATCTGATCTTTTCAGAGAAGAGCACCATAGGACTCTTATTACTTGTATTACAAAGCAGCAGCTACATAAACTCTTTTTACAGGCATGTGCACTTACTCAACCACTGACTGCCACAGGGTGTCCTCTCTCAGTAATTGTTCTCTAATAGAGCCAGGGAATAGCACTCTCCTTTCAAATGGATTTTTTCCATTAAATTACAATCTCAATATCTGAATGTAAGTGACTCTATCTCCTCAATTATACTTACTTAATTCAACTATGCAGGTGTCTGAAAGTGATTTGGAAAAATGCTTAGATGTCTGAACATCTGGAAGTAAAGGTTACACATTGCCATGGTACCCTTGTATGGTAATGTATAAGCTTTTTTTCCAGAGTAAAAAAATGTACAACTATAGCTATGTAGCTTCTGTGGAGTTTACAATTTTAAACAAAGGCATCAAGCACCTTGTTAATAAAGGGGTCAGCAGAAGCTCAGATTTGCTGTAATTGTTTTTTTCCAGCTAGCCGTCACTGCATGGATGATACTTTGCCTCTATCGGGAAGGTTTTCTACTTAACCAGAAAAGCCAGTAGTTTTTCATGCCTCTGCTTCTTTTTGTTGTTGCTTCATATTTATCTAAGTTCAAACCATGCAAAGTGTGCTGGGTCTGAGTTCTCACTGTTTGCTTTGATACCACTGTTTAAACAGTTCAGGCCCTATTCTTTCCCCAGACCTCTAGGGATCTCACAAAGTAAGCATTGCTCAGGACTCTTTTACTTAAAATTATATCCTAGCTAATAAATTAAATCATTACGCAGAATAGATTGAGCATGCTAGGAAGGTTCTTTACAAACCAACATTAAGTGCAAGTAGAAAAGGGACAAGAGGGAAAGAGAAATAATGGAAAAATCTGTGGCCTTTCAGTGAAGACAAACAAGAATTCATTCAAATTCTTATTCTAGCCATAATATGTTCCCAGTGGTATCTAAGAGGGGAGAGTGGGAAAGGAGGGATCAAATGCTTCTAAGAATATACATTAAGGAGAAAAATTATCTGTACACATCAGGCCTACTAACAGTAAGATTAATATATTTTTTTTAATCTAGGCCTTGCTATTTAGATTAAAATTACTGTTCTGCGTCACTCTGCAAAAGACTCCCAGTGGAGACCGTAAAATAAAAAACACAGTCATTTCTTCCTGTCCATCCATTTTAAGTCCACTGGCCAACAGGACAGAAAGACAACTAAAAGTACATGGGAACTCGCAGTTGTTCCCTGGTATTTAGAAGAAATATATCCTGAATCAAATTTCTCCTTTATGAAGTTAGCTAAATAAATGCCTTAGGGAATGAGGGCAAGAGTAAACACACAAATAAACAGTTTCCTAGCTGCTGGTGGGCCCAATGACTTATAGCATTATCTTTCATGTTACAGAAATTAAGCTTTCAGTAATAGTATTTCCTTCACAGCTGTTAACAGGTGTTCATATTTTGAGTTTAAACTGCAAACTGCTTAATGTAGGAAAAAAGTATTTCAGTTTTTCCACTGTCAAGGGACAATACTAAGCCATTTTCTTATGCCTCCTGTGTATTGAGTCATCTAGGGTGCAAAATGGAGATTCGTATGTACTGTGGTAAAGGGATCTTGGGATGCTAAGTGGCAAAACAGCAGATCTAGGGGCTTTAAGGTCATCAAGCCTGTCGCATAATACAGTCACTCTGACACCATAGTTACTGTTATTACAAAAGTCAGAACCATCCTGCATGTCAGGACCGGTCTTCTACCTAGACTTAGAAAATTATGTTTGGTTGCATAAAGGTTCTGAACATCAGCCACGCAGTTTATTAGAGGATGGAAAGAGGTATCTAAAACCAGCAGCAGATCCATTGTGATAATTTGTCTAGATGTAGATAGGCTACAGGGCCAGTTCCTTAAAAATGAGGACTGTGTCCTGTAAAGCCAGATATGAATCAAATTTTTGCTGCTGTGCTTTGCTTTCCAAGTTTGTTCTGTGCAGCCAACATCAAGAAATGCCTCATTCTGTTTGTATGTGGGTAACAAGTTGAAGCATTAACATGTGGAAAAGTCAAACCTTCAAAAAAAAAAAAAAGCGTATTGAAGGCTCCTGTGTCATGCCACTTTCTCAGTTATTCCATATCTTACAAAACAGTGTCACTTTGTCAAACATTTTGTGCTGCTTCTTATGTCTGTATCTTGAAAATTTCAAAGATGTTTGAATAGTAATACACAATGATCAGATAGACATCTGTCAAGCTCAGACATACCAGAAGCAATGATTTCATGTGGCTGGTTTGGGACAAGGTGATTGATCAGATGTTCTCTTTTGCTGTGACCTCCTGTAGAAGTCATAAGCAGAGCGTTTGCAGAGTACATCTGCTTAGTCATCCTCAGCCAAATTCAGATCTCTTAAAATTCAGAACAGGCCTATATGCATAACAGAGAAAGCCACCATGGTAATGCAGATCCTGGTAGGAAGAACAGCCATCTTTTTCTAGTAACAATATCACAAATATATTGCAAAAGTAATTCCAACACTTGAGCCTATATTGTATCATTAAGTATCAAGTGCGGGATTTTCAGTTCTTCCTCACTCTGGCAAAGCTTTTAAAAATCTTGTCGAACATATCTCATTGTGTCTTCCTTTTGTTTTACAGTCTTTTTCTCCTTGCTGGTATTGTTGCAAGTATGACTCATAAAGTATGTTTGCATACTTGCATTGGGGTTTTGGTTTTATTTTTTTACATGCAAGATGGAACCAAATGCTTTCATTCTAAAAAAAAACAAACAAAACTATTAAAAATGTGACTCACTAAATCCTGAAGTTCTTAAGCTGTTCAAAATTAGCTCATATACTACTTTGGACATTAGAGATTACGGGAGTCAAACATTACTTGTCATTTACCTTAGTGGTAATATGTCAGGTGGCTAATATTTGCTAATAAGGAAAGAATGTGTGTCCAGGCTACTACCCTTAGTAAGGCTGTCATTCAGCCATTCATTTGGGCATACCCCTAATTTTAGACATGAACCCATTGAACCCAACTCTTGCTTGAAGATGGCAATGTAATTCAGACCTTGCTGAATCAGAACCCAGAAGAGGTTCATTTCAATCTACAAGGGCAGCCATTAAAGAGACTCTAGTTTAAACCACTTTCAAATAAGATTTTTAGCATATTTGCATCCTTTCTGTACTTCTTGGACCTAGAGACGAATGATCCTTAAGATACAGATTCCAGCATACTGGAGCCCAAAACATTAGCTGACTTGACCGAAGTCATCCTTCAATGTAGTAGCAGAAACAGGAAAAAAATCTGGTTTCTCAATTAATATCTGTGAAATATACCAACTCATTTTCTGTTATCCTTCCATTTCTGTTCTGTCCCGTCACTCCCTCCCTTACAGAAAGGTCAAGGACAGAGAGTTTTGTTACTGACACTTAAGAGAGGTTTACAGTTAAGTACTGACAAGTACAGTCAGGAATCATCCAGCTATATTAGCCTCCCTGAAAAAGAAAAAGATGAAGCATCTACCAGCAAATACATGCTATGGCCTTAGTATATCCCACAAGTGATAGGCTATTAAAATAACAACATAATATACTATTCTTCATTACTGTCCTTTGTCTCACTTAACATTTTTTTTTCACATCTATCAAACCATTCAGTATTACTTTCTATTTTATATCATACTTAGTATTCCTGAAAAGAATAATTTATTTTCTCATTGGTATGGCATACAGCACAGTCAATAGAAAAATAAAATTTCTGGATATTTTACTTCTTCATGGGCTGTGTTTGCCTCCATTTCTTTTTCTGCATTTTTCTACTCACAGGCTTTGTACTCACAGCATCATGACTGCTGCATTTACACTGTTGCTCTCTAGATGACTTTTCTTTTTTGGTCAGTCTCTCCATATTCTTTAATGGATCTGATTGATCAGAAGACAATAGAGTGGACTCTTTAATTCAGCACTACCCAGTCTATGCTTCTGCAATTCCTTAGAGTGCACTGAAATCCCAAAACATCCTACTTTTGATTAAAACAAGCCCCCAAACCTATAAATTTGGCTCTAAAAATCTCCAGCTTTCTTGTTCTCAGGTTTTAGATATATCTGAAAACAGGAAGGGGGAGAAAGGAAATACTAGTTAAAAAACAAACAACAAAACCACACACACCTTCAAATCAGCATTATTGTTTGTAGGGGATTAGACAGGGATCAGCGACCGGAAGATCACGGGCTGTGACGGATAGACAGACTCCTCCCCATAGGAGTGGCAGGAACAGGAAGCGCAAGAGCTATATAAGCGTGTGATGCAGTTAAATAAACGGACATTTTGTATCCATCATATTGATGTCTGTGCATCACTGTCCCCAGGGTGGGTAGAGCCCTGTGTCCCGGAGATATGCGGCCCAAGATAAGTTCTCCCATAGAAGCGTACAGCAACATTGTTCAGCCATACTACAAAAGAAATTTATGGGAGGGTTTTGAATGAAACAAGGAGCATATGTTCACATTCTCCACAAGTGAACTTCCTGATTCCACCTAACCACAAAATCTTATGCAATAAAACCACTTTCTTAATCAGCCTCCTTAATAAGGATCTGGGGAAAAAAGGAAGTGTTAGCAAGCTGAGCAGGTTTTGTCCAGGGTGAAAAAAAAGCTCCATGTGGTCCTAGTAGCCTCAAACATCACACAATAACCTCCTGTGTCCCAGAAGCATCCGGGAACTTGAGAGGGGAATGGCTGGCCATTTATGACAAGTGCAGTCTTGATCCAATTCCATCTGAGATTAACAGTGAAATCACAATTTCTTTTAATGCTGAAGGAAATCGTCCACAACTTAGTCTACTAAAGAAGAAAAAAGTCCTCCCCAAATGTACATATGTAACATTTCACAGTACTGCTCCTTCAGACTTCCAAATATATAACCTAACTTACATAGACTTAATAAAACACACTAAAGTATCTATTATACAAATGCACGTTACATCAAATAAAGCCATGATACATAATTGGTTGGATGTTTCATCTTTAATAAGGTGTGGTTTTCATTACAAACCTACCTGAATTTACCATATTTGATGCCTTTGCAATATTTGTCTTAAACAAGAATTTTCTCCCAATCTCAGGTATCTTTTAATGTCATATTGTGAAGATCTTTACATGATTCCTTCAACAATTTCATGAGTCTTGTTAAGGCATATATTAGTACTTCTTAAAGAGGTAATTCCAATGCTGTGGAATTACCATGTTTTCTCTTGAGAACCAGAGAGGTCCCAGCTATAAAACTTTCCCTATCCCCAGAGCAACAGGGCTGCAACATTGCCCTGGAAAGCTTAGGCTGGAATTTTAAATTTTGCAGGGAAACAATGTCTTTGTTCTTGCTTTAGACATTCAGGCTGACTAATTAATAAAAAAATAGTATCTGGACTATAACCTGACCCTGGCAACATAAGCTTTTCATTTTATATCTAGCTTTCAGATTGCTGTTATCACAATGAATGAATTGGCAATGCATATTGCAGTTCCAGTAAGACTGCCTATAGTCAGTACCTTATTACGTCTAATTTTCTCTAAACAAAAGGTTTTTCCTGGGAAAACTGTAGTAATGTAAACTATGCTCTTTCATGTACTTAGATTTTTTTGAGGAGATTTAAAATACTGAAAGGACTATCAGGGGCATTCTAATTAACCCTGAGAGCATGAAAATGGGAGGTGAAACACTCTGAACCACTTGTAAAAATTGGATGTAATCAGTTGGGTTTTTTTAAAGCTTGAATGTCCTCTGTGGAAGTTTGCATTGATTTAGAATATGTATTTGTTGAAAATTATTACTGGTGTCACTAGACTGTCTTGTCTGAAGAAATGCTCTCTCCTGTATGTTTTTTGTTTACAAATGTTGTCAATGGAGTGCATAGTTGTTTGAATAATACTGTAGACCTACTGGATATGAATTTGCTCTCTTACTGGAGAAAATGGGAGTAACTATGTCACGTCATAAAAACATGTTGGTTTCAAATAAGGGGACATATAGGGCAATATAGTGTTTTTAAATAAATATATCACTGTGATCAATAAATAATAAGGTATTAAATCTTAAATTTACTTTAAGGTAGATAGTACATAGTACCTGTTTTTAAAAATTAATTAATTGAGCACAGAATTGTGGCACAGTTGAGATAAGTTTCAGGAGGAAAGATGACTTGTACTGATGCACTGGGCTGGGACTTGAATGATCTTGGATCCATTCCCAGCTCTGCCCTCGGTTTCAAATTGTGCCATATATACTTCTTTAGCCAACATTACAAAGGTATTTAGGTATTTGAAGATGAAGAGAGGTGTCTACTAAGGTTTTGAAAACACTTAACTACACTAGATGATTATATCCTCTTGACTTTGAATTGGAGACCTAGATCTCAAATGTGGCCTGTACAGAAATGATAAATAGCATAAAGTCCTTGTTCAGATGATTTGGGTCTTATCTAAGACCCAAATCAATCATCGCACCTCAGCAACTGAATCACAAAGTTAAGTCAACACCTCCTCACTCCTGGGACAGTGCACTTTCAGTAACTGACAGAATTTGAGATGTGATTTAGGGCACAGTTAGCCATCCATAGGTCTTCTGAAGATTTCCTTCCCTTCCACCTCCCATGGTCACCAAGTAGAAAATGTTGAATGGATATCGGCTCTTTGGTTACCAGAATAAATCCTATCCTGGAATTATGGACATAATTTCTGATTAAGGTTTCTTCATCCTTTTTTTCCCCTCAGTATTGCTAGAGGATAAATGTATTAATGTTCTCTGAAGACATTCTAACTGGATCAGAGAGTGTCATAAGAAAATTTTGAGCAGAATCATTTGTCATGCTAAGGTTAAGATGTAGTCTAAGAGAAAACAATGCAATTTCTTCTCTGTATAGATAATTGGGAATTCAGAAACATTTTCATTTTATTGTTTACTCACACAAAGATTCTAATTAGTGCAGATCACTGAAGCCCATGATCATCTTACACAATTTGGAAAATCCACTGACAATAAGACTTTCATATTCCTTAACCCTTCCTGGTTAAATGATTTAAAATCAATCTGAGTGGCAGAATAGATAGAAGTTATACTCTAACCTAAAGTCTGTCAAACTCTAGAACTTACGATCCAGAAGGGGGAGTAATTCCCAGAGTCTTTTTTTTTTTTTTCTAGTGGGAATAATGTATAAGTTTATCTTCAGGACAAGTGTGATAGCTTGTGCAGGATATCTTAGCTGCTTTAATCAAAGACTTTCTATGTAGCCAATGCACTGGGTTACACCTGAAATTAAGAGGGAGGAGGATGAGAACAGCAGAGCAGAGAAACCAGCTATTGGTATGAGAAGCTCAGGATGGGTAACTCCACTGGACAAATACACTGTGTATGTTGATGTAGTGGGTGTTTTCCAAGAATGGTGCAAAACAGAGTGCCCTTGCAGCCCTGAAATAACACACAAGGTCCACATCAGCATAGATCAAAGTCCTCCGGCACTGGATAAAACTGTTTGGGAACTAACAGATAGGCATGGGTAAAGGAATAGAAGATATGAAATCTTTAAGCTCTCAGTTCCACCTCATGGATGCTAACTGTAAGCTACTGTGTTCGCTAAAAATCCCAGGCCCCTGATAACGTATTAGAAGTCTTACCACTATCCTTGCAGAAGTCATGAAAGAATCCCCAGGTGCAAAGCACCAGCCCGGCTGGTTTTCAAACAGCTTCACAGACAAGAGTTCTTCAGATCACAGTCTGATTTCCCCTTAACTAAACCTAATTGTCAAGTATTCTTGATAATGGTTTAATGAGTTATGACAGTGGAGTACAGGTGTGGGCCCTAAAACACTAACTGAATATTCATAAGCATCCAGTACTATTTACAACATTGCAAGCTCACCAAACACCTCATGACTGTCTGCCATCACATACTACAACATGCTACACTGTGAATGCCAACAGGGGAGACGAAATAGTCTCCTGTTAGGGGTAATGGTAGAAAAGACTGCATTCTATTCCAAGGCTTTTCAACATACATGTGTATATTATTGCAGTAAAATCTTAGGAAAGTATTAAAAAGGGGGGAGTAGGAAGATTTCCACTGCTGGATATCTTTCAGTCATTTTTGGGCATGCTGCTAACATAACACTATTTGTTACAAATTCTTGCACAATGCAACAGGACAGTTAGTGGGAGTAGAAACTATCTCTGAATACTCACTGGCTCAAAAAGTAGTTAGTATGTAAAAATATGATGCTCCTCAGTATCACAAGATAAGCAAGCTGTGCTGGGTGGTAAAATGGCAAACAATATAACATGTTTCAAATGTGAAGGAATTTGATATTTTGATGAAATGCATACCTAAGCTGCATGTATATTTTAGCAATTAAAAATTATAATATCTGTGGAAGTCAGTTAAAATGCTGGATTTTTTTGATCTGGTGAAAATTTCAGAAATTAATCCATCATTTTGGTACCTTAGTATTTTCAATACTGAAATCCCATCAGACAGGTTAAAACTGAACTGTAGTAAACTAATGTGAGTTTGGAATTACATACATCATACATAGATGAACACTGTGTATTTAGACTGTTTTATCTGCAGGGAATTTGTCCTTGATGAAATTCAAACCATGCTGAAACTATATGCTCTGATACCTTCTGCCAGTAGAATCTGTTGGCTTTCTGTAAGGAATCAAGTAATATGTGGCACCTAAAACTTCTAATGCTGTAAAAGGAAGAAGAAACTTTCTTAGGACCACTGGATGTACATCACAACTCACATTACAACAAGATTTAGTAAAATGAAAGTAGATGAAGCCAGAAATAAGGTGTTATTGAACAGAATGGCTCTTGGGTCACTTCTTGGGTGACTAAGTCACATGAAAATTAAAGTATTCTGAGAGGTGCTCAAATGACCTTAACATCCTATTTCCACCCACTCAGCAAGCAAACAAATCTTTCTGAAGTGGCCTGGAGGACATACTTGTAATACATGACAATATATGTGCTGACTTACACTGGTTAGCAACAAGAAAGTCCTGTATTTTTTTTATCACAGACATTTAGAGAAGCACCCTTCACCTTTAAGTAAAAATACTACAGTCATATACACAACACACTTCATATACCACCTTTTTCCTGACCCAAGGTTAATAATGTCCTTTGATCAGGAATCCTAAAACAAACAAAAACTCCTGGACTGAAACACTGCAAAGCAAAAGCTGAGTCTTTCAAAGCCACTGAAAATATAAACACAATAACATTTAATTTCAGTAGATAAAATTTGCCTTTGAAAGTTTCAGCAGAAAAGATTACCTCTACCTCTTGCCAAAATATAAGCGTCAGTTAAGGTTTTGAGCTGCTTAAAAGATCATGCAGGGTTTAGTTAAAATTCTGTTGGGTCAGCTGATGTGGATGAGAGCCATCTCATCTTTTTCTAGGAATGTAGAATGGAGGTGGTTTTCTTTCTTTTATCCTCCCCTTTCAATTAAAATATTTTCCTGATGATTTCTAGATACAAATAGACTTTCCAAATAAGCCACTGAATTTAGTGACTTTTCATATTTAGAATGAAACTGCAGCTTTCACACTTAAATGGCTATTCTATAGGAGTTTCTACAAGTGTTCTGTTAGCAACAAAGCAACATTAATGGAAATATACCTCCAGAAAAAACCCTGTCAATCTCTAAATTATGTATGTTTAAACAAGTACAGTTGTACAGTTGGAGTCAATTTTGAAATTCAAATGAGTTTGTACATACTTCTAGCCTGTCTGGAATTACTGTAGCTATAACATAAAATGATCAAAAGAGACATGAAATAAGCATTGACTCAGAAAGCTCAAATTACTGAATCTCTTTCCAAAAACCAAAACTAGAAATACCTCTCTTTCATTCAGTAACAATCTAAAATAAATCACAAGAAGGTTGGGAAAGAGCACGTGAAGAAATCTTAAACTCATCATTACTGAATGGATGTAAAAGCAAATAATTGCTCAAAGATCGAACTCAGTGAAAAAAGTTAGTCTCATTATATCATTAGAAGGTTATGAAAAAGGTAGAAATATTATTTTAAAATAGAAATACAACTTAAAAAACAGGAAATGCCTTTAGAAAATAGTGTAATATTTTAAAACCACCAGCATATTTACACTATATCTAATATTTATTATTTAAAATATTGTTGTAAACGTTGAAAGGAGTCATGGCTCTAGTTCTCCTCACTGGATAGGACAAGACAAAACTCTCACAGTATATGATCATAGTATATATAACTGTGCAGCTATGGAGTCACAAATGCTGCCTGGAGGGATCTAACATTGTATGGGTACAGTGCTACTCATTTTAATTATTCTTACTCCATATTCCTGAGAAGAAAGCCTGCAGTTTACTGCAAATTTATTTATGCCTAGGGGCTTGCTCATAGGAATATCTTAAAAATGTTCAACACCTCTGTTAAAAATTTGGAAAAGGCCACTCACTTCATGACACTTTGCTTTTACATTCTTGGGAAATACATGTTCCACTTATTTGCAGACCCACACAATGATCTCCCACAGGCCATAGAAACATCTGTGCTAAACATCAGGCAGTGGGTGTGGGGTGTGTGTGGGGATGTGTGTGTGTGTTTAATGTTGGTCTTTGCCAATACAACCCTGCTCTGTAAAGATGATTCCCAGTTTGAGAGTGATATTCCAAGTAGTGTAAACCAGGGGAAAAGCTGTGTCAAACATCTACCTTAGTTTCTAGGATGTCAGGACTGTAGAACCTCAGGGAGTCCTACTGTCGCCAAGCCCATGGCCACATGTAAATTCAATGAAGTGGGACAAATTGCCACAGCTATAATAATCCTTAATGGAAAAGGATGCCCTAGTGAGAGTACATTAATACACTGAGGTGACATATCACTACATTCTGGGAAGCAGTTACCAAAACAGGATATGGTCAAGGAACTTGTATGCTCCCAAATACTGCACAAATCATCCCAAATGTTGGGATGATAGCTGCATATAAACACATACATATTGTCTGTATACAAAATAAACAAATAATTAAAATACATAAAGAAAACAGACTAAGCTGTTTGTTTTGCTGTTTAAAACAACAGGCTTACACAGTGCAATGAAATATTTATTCACCATGTTTTCCTTTTGCTGATCTATTTTTCTGGATTGATTACCTCTGAAAGCTTTCCTGACATGAGCTTTTGTACGCTGACAAAAGGGAAGTGAAGGAAAGCATCTTGATTAGCTACAATGCAGATCAGCTTCTAGTCAATCTTATCAGACCAGGAAGAACAGTGAGCATGTGGTCAGAAGACTGCATCTATCATAAGTTAGGTTTTATGGGGAACAGTAATCCGCCCTCACATTTTCACAGGAAGCAGAAAAAATAGCAGATAATACTTCCAGCTGAGCTTTTAAATCAGCTGGCTCAGTTTTTTTGAGAAATACTAACAGAAAAAGCGGTTAGATTTGATTGTTGTGCAAGCTGTAGTTGTCATAATTAATGTGCTGGCACCTAATCAGTGGGTTTCAAACAAGAGCCATGCCTTGAGCCATGCCTGGATTCCTAAGGTCACCTGCCGTTAGCAAACTTTTGTTACACTCAACTGCAACTATATCAGCGTACATTGTCTATTCAAGTATCCCTGAAAAAATGTACTTTTTAACAAAAATCCACATAAAGGCTTTCATGACTCTCTACTGAACTTAAAAGGCAAATACACTTGCTGAACTACTTCTGCATAGTATATTTACATCCTCCAAGGGAGCATAACATTTGTCCTTCCCATATATGAGGATCTAGCCCTACTATTAAGTTCAACCTTCTATGAATACCACTACTTACATTGTGCATGAAGATGGAAAAAATGTATGTGTAACAGCCACAACTGTTAAGCTGCTATTTTAACCAGTGCTAAGCAGGCGCTTTATCTGTGCTTCACTAGCTTGCTTTCCATTTGAAACCACTTAATTTTTAGTAATCGTTCTGACACAGGTTATCATAAGTAGGTATGTTACCTGCCAGTGAAATAAATTAGACCTCTTTATTTCCATGTAAAGTTATGATGTGATTTGATAAACTAAGCCCAAAGTACACACAGAGCTTTATTCTATACATTATTGTCATGCAGTTACAAATCTCTTAGGATTTCAAAAATTCGATTTTTTTCTTTTTTTGCTTTGTAGGCAAAATGTAGGGAAAACGGTATTTTCTAACAAATAATGCTTTACTGAAATTGTAGTTTCATGGGTTTACTATTTGCTAATTTATGGAAAACATGTAAATACTATTAAAAATTATTACTAAGTCTTCTAAGAAGTCCATGCTGACTCCCAAAATAAGCTTCATCAAATAGCTGTATTATTCAATAAAAGAAAAAAAAGAACACAAAACCCTGAACATTGCCTATATATTACAGACATTATGTTCCATCAGAGGCAAAAAAATTGTGCTGTCTAACATTAAAAGATAACCATTACAATGATAATCCTTGGTAACTACAGGGTGTGCATATGTCAGTGCCAACTAATAGCTGAACAATTTAGGGTGGACCTGGAGAGGTTTTTAGACCTGATCAGTCTCTACAGTGATCTTGAATCTTTTGCACAGGCCATAAATCATGTAATTTAGCTGCCTTACAGTGACTCCAATTTATGCTGTGGAAGTCGACACAGCCCAAACCCAGAAAGGTGAAAGTGAAAGGGTGACAGCATCGGTTTTATGCACCTTGTTCTAACACTCCTCAGCTGGGATTAAAATTGAGATCTAGCAATCACTTGGTCCCTCCTAAATAAACTTTTGTTCTCTGAATATACTATATCCTGTCATAAAAGCCTTAAATAATTCTCATTTTCTACAAAATCAGCAATCCTGTCCTAACTTTAATTCTGCTGACTGGTACCTATGTAATAATATTTATTGAATGAATTCTCAAACATGGCTGTGAATTAAATGAAATGCCAGGCTTGCACTGATGCATGGCAGACAATTACGTTAGATTATATAACATAGGATTTATATAATATGTGTAGTAACTTCCCTTCACAAGAAGTGCCCCACAAATGCCACAAAGGACGGATTAGCCCTTTTGCATTCGTTGTGTTTCAATCAATATGTCTCTCATATCTAGTGATGTGTATTTTATACATGCTGATTTTTTTTTATTTTTTTTTTTTTTAATAGGAAGGGAAACGATTTTCTATAGTACACCTCCCTGGGCCACTTCCTTGGGAAGAAAGCAATGCAGGGAGGCTTGAGGACTCCAAACAGTTTGCTCAAAGGCTATTTCCTACTATCCAATAAAAGATAAGTATCCTTACTCCAGCGGTGTCTGTCTCTCTGGATAATTACAAACAGTATTCATCACGTCCTCTGTATTATAGTATCCATGAAGATACACTCTGAGAATTTAGTGTGTGACACCTATCCCCTTTTTGCCAAATTGAAAAGATGACTTGAGCATGCTCTTGCCAGCACCAGTCATCTCACGTTTGTATACTCAGGTACTACAAGCCTTGCAAATAACTGCTCCTTTGCTGTACAGGAAATAATTCATATTAGGTATGTACAATTATTTAACAAAATAATTTATAAAATCCTTAACAGGATGATATGCAAAAAAATTCATAGAATTAATTCATTTTTAATAGTTAGTAGCAGAATTTTAAAATGAATACTCAAGTTTGTAATTCATAACAGAATTAATTAAATACCAAGATGTAGCCAGCTTTTTACTTTTTGACTATTGCATTTTTCACTATTACTTTCAAACCTATAGAGATTTCAGCTAAATGAATGTGTACTCATTGCTTGATAACTCTATTTGATAGCTTGTGTCATGCAAAATGTATCAAAATAGTTTTCTTATTACAAGACAAAACACATGGATTTTCTGATTTTTCCTTTCTGCATCCTTAGGATAAATGCAAAATTGAGAGTTTAAGAGAGATGCAGCACAGGGTAAGGATGGGGTTGAGAATGATATCAGACTTGCCAAAGCATCAGTGGAAGGGTCACAAGAGTCATCTAAGCTCGTCTGCCAAACAGCCTAATTCAAATCCTAGTGCTCTGCTAAGTCAGAGTCTATTATTCCATTCATGTTTCTGTGAATATTACAGTCCATTGTACATGATAATTTGGCTTCAAAGCTTCCCACTAAGGTGAAGAGAGGAAATGCACACCTGACCTGACACTATTGAGGTTCATTGCTGAAAAAAAAGCACTTCAGCAAACCACTTATGAGACATGTATTTAACATTTCCTCATACTGCTTTGCCATTAGTAATTTTTAGCAACTGATCCCTAACAATAGGCTAAAATTAATTAGAACCAGAAGAAATAATTTTTTTAAGTTACGTTCCTTACTACCAGTAAAACAACCTAAAAACACAGGTTGACTGCTGTTGTCATCAATACATCAGTTCCATTCGCATGTGTGTACTGCCACAAGCAGAAAGGACAGAAGCCTGAAGGTCAAAGAGTATAGGGAAACTCAAAGGAAGTATAATATTGACTTTCTATCCATGCTTCTAGGAACATAAAAGATTACAATCTGAACAACGTTATCTTGTTACCACATTATGAATGGTTGCAAATATTCTAAATAAAATGCTACACCCTTGCAACCCATTTACTTTTGATACCAATAATATCAATGACAATTCATGATCTCTAGTGAAAAGCAACTAATTCTGAACTTGATTTTTTTTTAATTAAAAAAACAAAACAAAAGCAAACAAAAACCCTGTGCAGTACAGACAAGTTATTTTCATGCTTTTTAAAGTGTTCGATTCATTTCACAGAAGTACAGGGACACTGTAGCTACACAATATTTTTACTAATAGCAGCCTCCAAGAGAAAAAGCCAAGAAATGAGACAATGATAAACATTTTATTTTCTAGCTGAGATACAAACCCAGAATGCATGCCAAATCATTCAAAACATTGATCTTTCCAATCTGTGAGTGTCGTACGGGGTGGGGCAGAGCAGAGAAGTAAAAAAATACTATGCTTTAGGAATCTGATCAGAACCAGAACGTTAGAGTACTTCCTCTGGTTATCAAAATGCACTTCCACTGCAGATGTGAGAACTTAGGGATTTTGCCAGAAATACAGACAGAAGCTGCCTTGGCAACGGCAGTTTCTCATGGGCGGGGAAAGTTTCTCTCCTGAATGGAAATATAACTGGATTCTATCTTAAGTTTTATAGTTACTGCTCTGTCCTTCCACTATAAAACATGTGCAAACAAAACATCACACTCGTATCAATATGTTCATGGTATAACTATAACATATAAGAGTAAATAGCCCTCACACATCTGTCTTAGCACTTGGGACTTTGTCAGAAAGAATCTAGAGTCAAAGCAGAAATTTATACTCCTCTACCATATAAACACACAATGCCTGTAAAGTCTTTGCACACCATCTTATTTTACATAATGACATCATTTTCTGGAAGTATTTGTGTAAAAGACAACAAAAAGACCTTGCATTAATTACAAAATTAGGCAGTATTGTGTGTTCCATCCAGTTTGAAAGCTGCACTACTAAGATGAAGAATCTGTTATTAGAACACTTTGTAGCTCTGCTGTCAGGAAAGATTTAGAGTAAAATTTCACATATAAATCTCATAATGACATTTTTCCTATACCATATTTTAATTTAAGTGGGATATGCTGCATTTTAATAAAACATCTCACAGATTTCAAGTGTATTTTTATAGTTCTCTAGGGAAAATGGAGCAAATTGTATTTTACTTCCACTGAAGTTCTCTTGCTGATGCTTTAAAATATATTTTCTGGTTTTGTTTGAGTGCCATAATATTTACATTTTCAAATTATCTGCCAATCTATATTCTCAGTAGTTATTCGTGTTATGATTATTTTCTCTTTTTACCATATGTTAAAGGTACTTTGAAATGCATTCTATGGTTGAGCATCTAATCCAGGAAGAAGTTATGTGCTGATATGTTCCCAGATCATTTTCTCAGAGAAAGAATAGATCAATTAGATTACTTTCCACACTGTACACATATTGTACAGTTCAGTTTAGCCTTAGATTTCATAACTGGTTTTGTACAGACAAAGTATTCATATGTAGAAGGCTCATTAGTTAATCTAATGTGTTTTCCTGTCGGGGAGACCTTTAATGTCATTTTCTAACTTCCAGTTATAAACTGGGAACTGAATATGGCAAAACAGGATTAACACCCAACTATTTAATTGAAACTCCAAAATCCAGGATACACTTCACTGCATGAGACAGAATGACAGGTTATTTTCTTCATTCAGGAATGGCAGAGATACAAGAACTGTATACCTAGCACAGAGCTAAAATAATTCCATAAACATAACAGTGAAAAAGGTCACACTCAACTTAATGAAATAATAATCTACATAATCTGTTTAGGTAAACTAAATTCCCTGAGTCGCCTCAGCTTTAGCATCCTCAACATCTCAATAATGAGAAGCTTCATTATTATCGCACTTGGAAAAGACAGCAGGATGGAGGAAGGGAGAAAGAGGGGAAAAAAAAAAAACCACAAAAAAACCCACCATCTCCAAACCAAAACCTACCTGTATAATAAATAATAATATTCCCATCTTTACTTGATGTAAGATCTCATGTATGATATTTACCAAATTCTCTTTATCCTTGACAGTTTCTTCTGCCATTGCAATTCACCTCCAGTAAATTGTGCCAAACCACCTGCCTGACAAGTTCTCTGAATAATTGTTAATTCATACATTAAAGAAACAAAAAAAGTCCATAGAGATGGAAACAAGCCAATTTCATGTCAATGATAAGATAAACAGAACTGTTCTAAGTAATTGCACAGCTTTTTTGACTACAGTTTAATGGTGCTCATGCAGAAAGTACACCTTGTGTTATATGAAACATCATAGAAAATTACCATCATGGTCTCTCCTTAAAACCTTCTACTCCAAGAATAGTTCAGTGAAGATGCTCAAATGTGCAGCCATAAGAAACAGCTAGAATTTTTAGTAGACACTCCAGAAGGGAGAGCTGCTTTGCAGGGAGATCTGGATAGGCTGGAAGAGTGGGCCAGCAAGAACCTTATGAAGTTCAACAAGGACAAGCGTAAGGTCTCGCACCTGGGAAAACACAATCTGGGAGTGCAGCACAGACTGGGATCCACCTGGCTGGAGAGCAGCTCTGTGGAAAGGGACCTGGGGGTCCTGGTGGGCACAAAGCTCAACATGAGTGAACAGTGTGCTGCTGCAGCCAAAAAGGCCAATAGGATGATGGGTTGCATCAAAAAGGGCATCGCCAGCAGAGATCAAGAAGTCAGTATCCCACTCTACTCAGCACTTGTCAGGCCACACCTGGAGTACTGTGTACAGTTCTGGTCCCCGCTCTACAAAAAGGATGTGGACAGGCTGGAAGGGGTCCAGAGAAGGGCCACCAAGATGATCAAAGGACTGGGAAGCCTGTCATATGAGGATAGGCTGGGAGAACTAGGTTTGTTCAGCCTTGAGAAAAGGAGGCTTAGAGGGGATCTCATCACCATGTACCAGTACTTAAGGGGTAGCTACAAAGAAGATGGAGGTTCCCTTTTTACAAGGAGTCACATGGAGAGGACAAGGGGGAATGGACACAAGTTGCTCTTGGGGAGATTCTGATTGGACATGAGAGGGGAATTTTTCACAGTGAGGACAGTCAACCATTGGAATAATCTCCCCAGGGAAGTGGTTGACTCAGCCACATCGGACACCTTCAAGAGTCAGCTGGACAGGGTGCTGGGCCATCTTGTCTAGACTGTGCTCTTCCTAGAGAGGTTGGACTAGATGATCCCTGAGGTCCCTTCCAACGTGGGATTCTGTGATTCTGTGAATTTCAAACACAAAACTTGCCTGCAGAAGTCCATCAAGGCTAACGGCTAACGATGTATTCTACTTAACCAAACATTTAAAAGCACAACAAGGGAGAGTTAATATCCCAATTCCTCTACCCTGCCCAAATATAACAGTCTTAAAATAGAGCCAAATAAGTTCTTTGCATCCCTGTCTTTCTGTGGCATGAATGATTTGTTACATCATCATCCAGAAGTCCCTTCCCTGAATCCTCACTCAGTTGTGGCTTTAGGAAGAGACTAAGCCTGGATGTTCTTTCACTGCACATATGGAGTCCTGCCCACGACAAGGAAATGCATTCTTAATTTTGGTGTGCTTGAAAGGGTATCATCCAATACAACCCCAAGAATATCGCTACTAAGACTGACAAAAAATTTATATAGTTTTTTTAGTATCATTATTTAATATTTCATAGTTTCCCTTTATACTGTTATTCTAACATAATCAGATATTCAGTTAAAATGAAAGTTATATTTTTAACAACTAATAGTTGTAAAATATGATTTCTGACAGTTAAATAGACTACTTTACAATTATGCTTCACAGCTTTTGTCAGGATTGTTGGTCCTAGGTTACCTAGGATATGCTAGGTACTAGAGAAATGGCAGGTAAGCCAGCCTGCTCAGCAGAGCTGCTTGTCTAAATTCTGGCCAGATGAAATGGATGGCTAAACAGACAAATAGAAATAGGATGGATGGCAAGTGACTGCAAAAATGTGTGTATCTGCAGACATTAGCAAGGCTAGAACAGGGCAGAAACAGCCACAGATCTCATGGGCATGGTGTTAAGATTGACCAGTCTTGAATGGAAACACTTTTAGAAATATTTCAAACTGGACAGACTGAAGAAATTAATAGAATATTTAAAAAGAAGATCCATGGCAGGAAAACACTTGTAAAAAATCAATACGAGCAGAAGGAATATTACAAAGATACAATGTAAGAAAAGCTATACAGAAAGATATCTGCAGATGAGACAGAATTATTTCAGGCTGCAAGACAAAAAAGGAAATAAATTGTATACAAGAGTATACAGAGATCAAGTTGCTATTAATTGATGTACATTAAGCAATTAGTGATCAGATTTGTATGTTGTGGTCTCATCAGAAATAGACAAAAATGAGACAGTTACATTTCTGTAGATTCAAGGAAGAATTCAGTTGACTAAAATGCCTTGTGAGTTCTGCTGGAAAGTGTAGCATAAAAGCACTTAGGAGATGCACAGGCAACAGCAGCGCCATGTGAACATGAGAAGTCACTAGTTCATTGTCTGCATTACAACACTGTTTGGTTTGTCCAATGGAAAATCCAGTAGAAATTAAGTATTGCAGAGCAGGATAAGTTGCAAAGGGAGATTCTGCTTTATAACGTTCACAATTATTTTGTTCATCTTTCACCTTAAGGTAGCTCACAAAAGCAGTATCCAAGTTAGACTAAATATAGTAGTATGAAAAACAAGTTAAAGGCATTACTGTGTCTACAAAAAGGAAACAGTCCTTGCAAACAGAAACAGAGAGAAAGTATTAAGTAACTCATATACCTGAGCACTTTGCAAAATATGTGCACTGTGAATTGCATACAGATATCTGGTTTTATGACTGGAAACCTGATCTTGAAACTCCAGAAAAAAAATTCCATGTCATTAATTTTAATTTCAAAGCAATATTGAAAAGGATTGTATGAAGATCAATAAATAACTATAATTATTGAGGAAAACTATGAATAAAACATTAAATTGCAGGCTGTAAGCCTTTAGGCACTTTGCACCATTAAATATATTTCTATTTTTATATCTCAGCTTTCTCTGAAAAAAGGAAGAAACTGAAGAACTTTAAAAGAAAATGATAATTCTTTTACTGAAAGAAAAAGAACCTTGAACACCTTCTTTGTTATGAATAAAAATTACATTGAAATGAAAGTCAGCTTCCAATACTGTATTATTTAAGTAGAAAAGAGCAGGAATTTGTTCAACAAGAGAGAAATTGCAGGGTAGACTATTTCCAGTGTAGCATGTGCATTTTTGGGTACAATACATATATTCTGATGTACCAAGTTTTCTGAACATTGGCATAAAAAAGTGTATCTCAAGAAGGTAAAAATTACTCCTAGAGATTCAACTGAAGCAGCAATTATAAACACTTACTTTCTCTTCTTGTTTGGAGCTCATGTCCCTTGAAAATTTAGTTTGAAGGTCTCTCTGATTTCTAGATTAATTAGATGAGAAAACTGATCTTTTGATGTTTTCCATTTTACATTTGCTGTGTAGACCAAATAGCCAAAAGATTTTTCCATAAGAATATATGTTGCGTACAATCTAAAAGAAACTGTAACTTAATTTTTTATACTTCTGGTGTAAACCTTTTTTGTTCTCATTTTATGTTATTTCATTATGTAATGACTATTGCTTCAATGAATATGATGTCAGTTGCAGGACTTCTGTTATAAAGGTACGTGTTGTAAACTGCATTAATTACAGAACTACTGCTTCATAACGTAAACAGTGTTTAATTTCTTTGTAATGGTTCTGTTTAAACATTCATATGTAGCTCTTTTGTTACAGTGCAGGGTTAAAAGCTGATGACTTTTTTCTGCCTTCTAAATTTGTGAATTAATTTGTTTTCCTCTTACTAAGTAGTAATTTCCTTCCATTCAGTACGCATTTTTTCAAACATTTATTATGCAAGTATTCAGTATGTGTCATTGCAAGTTTCTCTCAGGTGGTCTGCATCACTGGCCTTGCACTGCCTTAATTACTAACATCCAAGCATTAGTCGAATTCTTCTAAAAACCACTAGGCTGCACATGCCTCAGTATGAACTTGATACTGTGCAGTGTTCAGCACTCTTCCTCTCATGCGGCAAGACATAATAGAATAATCGTGTGCTTGGTTTTTTAATGTAAAAGTAGTTCTACAGGGGAACTAGCCATATATTTAAAATCAAGTACAAGGGAGATAAATCTAGAACATACACACCACATTATTATATTTACTGTTAATTATTGTGAGATCTAGGTATGTTTTAATTTTCAGCT
Organism: Phalacrocorax aristotelis; assembly: GCF_949628215.1. Taxonomy (NCBI): domain Eukaryota; kingdom Metazoa; phylum Chordata; class Aves; order Suliformes; family Phalacrocoracidae; genus Phalacrocorax; species Phalacrocorax aristotelis. Next base: position 21,808,594 of record NC_134280.1, read on the forward strand.
TCGTGAGTCCCTCTCTCCTAGATCCAATCTCTTTCATCATTTTAGCAAGCTCTGTCCTGATGCAAGATATTGAGTTTCCTCACCCTCTTAGCCTATTCCACAATATTCAGAAACTCTTTTCTAATTTATTGTCCAAATTTGTTCTTGACCAATAAGTACAAATATGGAAACACATCAAGATCGGATTCTGTATGTGTCAAAGCTAATGATACCCCTATACTGAATTCAGTAGACTTCCTAATTGGTGATAACTGACAAAGGAAGCTACAGGATTTGTTTCACAAATGAGACACTCATCTATGCTTACTGCTAGAAAGTTGACTGCACTGTTACTGAACCAAAATACTGACTGGATGGCATAAATACAAAAATAACCATACTTTCAAACGCCAGTTACACGCTATTTACTTGTAACTTGTGAGGATTATCAGGCCAAGCCAGAAATGTTTTAAGTTCAGCCCTTGAAATAGAAAATGGGTATGAAAAATGTTGGACAGGATGATCATTGAACCCCTTCTTACTTCATGCACAACATGTGTTACATGTATTTCCAACATCCAATGAGTAAATTAATACTGAAAAAAGCCCCAGAAAACTACCACTTGCCAAAGGAAGAGAGCAGGAGAGATCCAGAATTCTGACAAATCCTACAAGTGTCCTGGATCAAATGAAAGGTCTAAGTTTGTTTTTCTGCTTCACACAGTGGCCAAAAGATGACTAAGGAAGACTGGAGAAAAGGAAAGAAAACAGTCTTTAAAGGTATTAAAAAAAAATCTCAGCAAGAACTGAACCTATCCAACTACAGATTAATTCAGCTGCTTAATTACAGTTTGAAATCATTTTCTGAGGCATATGTTGTAAAGTATGGATTAAAATTTAACACTGGAATCTGAAGGCAATCTCTAACCAATGTCAAATTTTAGGATAGAGCTTTAGACAGAGCTTTTGTTTTCTGCAATGACCAGCAACAACTCAAAAAAACACAAGATGAAGAGACAAAAATAGTAAATTTTGTGAGTTGTTTTTTTAATTGCACCTTTATGTAGGGGACTTTTTAAGTGTTCCATAGGTGTGGCTAAATAACTCCAATACACAAAACACCTGATAGGACTGTGTTGTAGTAGAGCAGTGTTTGCAAATGTAGGTAATAACAGTCAAGTTACTACCTACATGAGTGATAGGTTTATCACTAAGCAAATGCAAAACACTGAATAGTGCTAGAAAAAAAAGTATTGTGTAATTAAAGGGACCCTAAGGCTTTAAGAACTGATCTTAAAATACAAGAGAAACAACAGATGTGATTCATGTTACACTGAACCTATTTTTGCGTAGTTAACATTAAAAAATAATATTTTCACAGTAATTTAATTATTTGACTATTTTAGTATTAAAAGAAATTATATGCCTAATGCTATACTAGTTTTGATCAGAGTAAAATAGCAAATTTTAATGAATCCTCACATTCTACTACAGCAGGGAGAAGCCAATACCACTAAGACAGCACCAAAGTAAGAACACCACCAGTATTTTGAATATTTACTTACTGTGAGGGTGACTAAAATTGTTTGTGTAACAGTATCGATAGTGCACTGTAGGCAAAAATAGTAGCACTAGAAAAATGATTGCTGTTTCAGAACATACACAATAACTACTTTATGGACAAAATGCTCTTTATAATGACTGTCACTTCTCTAGCCTCTGGGGTGCCAGTGTTGATATTGCACTAGAAGGTAAGTGCAGTGAGCCCTTTAGATTTGCAGGTGAGCCTCTCAGAAGCCAGATAAGCTGCCTGGAATGTTGGAGCAATATCCTTGCACTTTTGCCTTCAGAAAAGTTTGGCCTGGTCAACAAAACAGAAATTTTGGAGATCACAAGCATGCCTGACTCATTAAAGAACACATAGCCTGACTCTTGGATAACCCATAAAATGACCCTTTCAATGAAAACAAATATTCAGAGCCATAATGAATAAATAATCTGTCTGACTTTAAGAAAGCTACATATATCAGGAAAGAAGTTTTTCAACCTCTGATAGCTTCACTGTCTCCCAAACCACGGACAAACTGGTCTAGTGAATTAACTAAACCGTGATTTTTTTTCTCCCTCTGCAGTCTTTAGCAACACAGAAGACTTGGTCAGGATAATATATTCACAAGTTCATTCAGAAATAAACAGGACAGCATACTGACCGACAGCCTATCAGATGGGAAACAGTAGTCTCTGCACCTGCTCCGCATAATTGTTATCCCTGTCTTATGAGGTAGCATGCAGTATTATTTCACTTCCTATTTCCACATTCACACTAAGCAGTTGTCAAAAGTGTATCAACGGTACTATACCTCTAGAAATCCATTGCACACAGCCCCCACCCCAACCCGAACAGGGCATATGGTGAGGATGCAAAGTAACTTGCATTCTAATATATTATCTAAGGAAAAAAAAAAGTTCATTTTCAAAGCAAATTTTTCTGGATTTGAAACATATTCCTCGATGTTTATGGTGTAACTCTGGGAAAGCAGAAGGTGAAGATATCCTTCATTATCTGGTTATTAATTTTTCTGAAGGCATGATTCCATCAATACCTCAAACATCTGTTTATAACAAATTAGTTGTGTTTCTGCATGCAAGTGATGTAATTTTACTGTCTTGCATTTCAAATCAAAGTGTGCATTCTAAATTTCCATAGTTTAACTGTAGTATTCTCTTTATAATAATTTGCAAAATCATTGAGCTTTGTGTCTTCAGTGGAAAAAATCTAGGGAAACACCTCTCTTCTTTTAAAACTTAATGATTAAAGAAACCATATGAAATCTACTTCTTCATCTTTTCTGGTGTCAGGAAGTGTGCTGACCATCTGGAATCCTTGAGGTTTGTTTCTGAATTGACAGATATTATATCTAATGATCGCATACCTTTAAGCACCATGCCTTTGAAAAGAATGGAAACCAGAAACCCAAAGTGTGGCTTGCCTCAGAAAGAAAATCTAAAATAAACTTTGGCTCAAATGAAATAATTTACGTTTACAAACATAACACATCAGCAAAAGTACATATTAAAATGTATGCTGATTAACAGAGATTACTAGAACATTAACCTAATCTGCAATATATTTGAAAAGGAAGGGTTTTCTAGAAATAAGTGTTAAGGTTCAAGTTTGAGCATTTTATATTGAGTCACCCAAAATGTCCTTATTTGGTTTAATAATTAGGATGTGTTATTTGTCTTCAAAGACAAATTAAAACACAATGCTTGTAAATCTGTAGATAGATCTTCTTGTAATGGAAATGTCTAATTAATGGGACAAGGTACAAAATAAATTATATACAAAATGAGTTGCCATCTTACCAAATCTTACCAAAGCTGAGTCATTGAGCTAAATAACATGTCTTCCAATGCATTGTGCCATGTGGCACTTTAAACTGCTTCTCTTTTCACTGGAGTTTGCCAAACTGCTAAGCTGCACATACACTGGTTCCTTGAATATAGCCACGTATGAAGGGAAAAAAGTATTTCAGGCTATAAACTGATAACTTCTGTATGAGAAAGTAAATTTTTATCCCAAGTAGTGCTACAATGAGAAGTTCCTATGACTGGCCTTCTGTCTCTGAAGTCAAATTTCATTGCTGAGCAACTTAACTGGGTCCTAAAGAAATGTTCCAAAAGCCCTTCCTTCCCTCCTTTCCTTCCTTTTTTCCTTCCCTTCCCTTTCTTTCCTTTCACAGGCTTAAAACCAAACCTGTTGGGCATACTTGTGATTCAGAAACAAAACAAAAAAGAAGCAAATATATTTGCTACAAGATGTAAATAGAAAAGCTAATAATCCCCCTTCCTTCAGATTTTTATGCATGGTACTTTCAGGCTCTCTTAGTGTGCCCCAGCTTCAACTATTTATGAATATGAAAGAGTATGGGAATCCTACGCATTAAAATGTTTCAACAACAGTTTTAGAAACTGCATTCTAGATTCAGCTTTTCTCTCTGATAAATGTCTTTGTGTTTTACAGGTGAGTTCCATTGTGATGTGCCCCTCACATAAAACTCCTGTTGTAAGACCCCAGTGAGAATGCATGAGTCATGATGCCTTCATTGCTCCCTAATCCCATTATCCATCTATATCTCCTCTACCTACCTAAATAGCTTTATTACCCTCCTGATAGATTCACTCAGAAGCAGGAAATCAGCCTAGAGAATGGCACAAATGTAACAAATGTCTTATAATTTATCTGCTACCTAAATTATCAGCTATCCTGCTCATAGTGACTCTTGAAATTTGCCAAATAATGACTTCATATCTTGGTGAATTTTAATCACATAAGTGGAATAGATCTAAACTTTTACTTCCTCCTCCATGAATTTCTCCATATATTTTCTATAGATACATCATATCACCTATTATTATTTGGTTTTTCCAATTCCCTAAAACGTCCTGGTTTTATACAAGAAACATACAGACACATATGCATATACAAACATATGCATGTATATACAAATCAAATGTTCATTTTATTTACATGAATATTTGTGTGAGTTCTTCTCACACACCTAGATACATTCATACTGTTAAACCTTTATCACTCTGTTTTGTCAGATGCATCTTGTTAGAACACATGCCTTGTTCTTTAAGAGATCAGACTGAGCTTCCTTCTTCCTTTTTTTCTACAGAAGAAGAGTTTTCCAGTAAGACTTCTTGGCCCAGGCCCATAGTGTATGTACAAGAAGTGGCATTTTTCTATAGATCTCCACTGACTCTCTCCTCATGGTCTTCAGCTCAGACCACAAGATTTTCCAGTGTCATGTGCAACTTTATCTCTCTTGGGACACAATTGTTTAGGAGCTGTTTAAAAATGAAAATATTTCTCTTAATATTTCTAGTAGTTTGGCTTTTTGAGGGGTTTGGGCTGTGGCTTTTTGGACTTTTTTTTTGTTTGTTTTGTGAGGTTGCTTTGGTTGGTTGTTGTTGGGGATTTTTTTACAATTAGAAAATTGGTGATTTTCTTTACCAGAGAGTAAAATTATTCTGCATTTCTAGAGGTACTTTAGTCTTCCCTTTAATGCCATTTCTGATTCAAAATCACTATGTGTTAAAATATACCTTCATTTATTTAGCTGGTAGATTGACATTTTTATATACAACGGATTGCTCACTTTATCTTCTTAAAAGGACAGAAAAATAACTGAAGAATGTACTTTATTGAGACACCTCATGAGAGACAGAGCTGCATATACTTCTTTTTTTAATTTTAAAAAGATTTTAATTGTTTTGACCCAACAATCAAAGAAGAATTAAGCTAATTATCCAAGACACTTCTGTTTCTGAGCAGTAATTGGAGGACCATCAGCATGTATATTTAATATCAACATGCTAAAAAGAAGTACTCGGGCTTTAATAATTATCACCGTGAAGCAGGGAATTAACAATGAATTCTCCATACACAAAGTAACTGCGGTCTGTTGTGCCTATAAAAAAGTATCCTAAAGTGTCAGTATTTCAGATGAGGTATTAGAGAAGGGTGCCTCTTGTCCTTGCTTTCAGAAATCACATTTACTTCCTGGTTCAGCTTTAAAATAATAATTATTTGAAGAAATACTTTGTGAAGATTACTGTTATCTAGGGAAAAAAACAAGAGGAACAAGCAAAAAGAGAGATGGCATACAGAAACTGATTCACAGACAGGTCATTGTGTTCAGTGTTTCTTGTTTGCAATAGCTCCCTTGACAGCAGAAATCTTTTGTACAGCAACTTTTGATTAGCATGATTAAAAATATAGCATTAATTCCCAGAGGGCTGTTAGACATTCAAGGAGAGCAGGTGACTGATGATAGAAACAGCATCAGACAATATATTAAATCAGCAGGTTTCCAAGTATTTTCAAGAGTGCCAAGTGACACTTGGCAAGTGACATAATACCTAACTTCACAATATACATCTTACTGATGTTTTTGCATAGCCAAAACCAGGCAATATTTCACTCATATAAATTATTATTTTCTACTTTAGGAGATTCTTATAATACTTCTACTATAACCAACTCAAACCACCTTTTATCTTACATATACCTCAGCTGTCCAAGAAGATTTCCACCATATCTTGTAAAAATACCTTTAGTTTTCATTGTGATCCTTTTGATATTGAAGTAGTACCTGCCTACAATAAATCAACACTGGAGCTCAAAACTTCCTTAAATACAGCAGAATCGAATGCCATATGCATATTTTTCAGATTACATGAAGGCAATTGGCACTGATTTTACAGAACAACATAACAGATGGAAAAGCTATTGCTGCTCATGAAACAGTTAAATATAAACCCTCACCCAGATGGCTGGAGAACAGCTTCACTATGGCCACGTATATCAGGTAGCACAGAGGTCTCAAATCATGTAAAAATGATTCTTTGTAACTGCCATGCAGATGGTCCAAAAGGTTGGGGGGCAGGGGGGAGGAATATAACTTGCAGCAGCCTTCAGATGTCTACAAAACACACCACAGAGGGGAGAAGAGGAAGGGGAAAAGGCAGTCCCTTGCAGGCACAGAACAAGTGCGAGATCTTCATCACTCCCATTTTTGCTTATAGCTTGACTGCCAGAATGGGTAGGGACCAAGAAGAAAAGCAGTGGCCTAAAAGTCTTTAATCCCTTTTTCCTAGTAGGACTCTAAACTGGTAGTCAGAACAGTATTGCTGCTAGGCTGGTGAAACTACAGAGGCATCACGTCAGACAGTCAAAATAAATCCACTATGTTTTGACACACTGCATAAATAATGTCCTCTTAAGTACTACCACATAAGGATGATAAAGAAAAACATGTTAAACCTGGAGCCAAGTCTGTAATATCTCTAGAATACACTAGCAATATCATCCCGCTTGGCATATTCACCAGGGAGATGAGTGAAATCTCCAGTGATCTAATACAGCTGTTCACTTGACACTTTTAAGGTAAATTTCTGAACTTAAGTTCAATTCAGGTCTTTGTCACTGAAAGCCTGGAGGGTGTTCTAGTAAAAAGCAGTTTCTGAGATAACTAAGCTTGAAGCTCAGGTAACTGATAATGTCTTAATCAGTCAGAAATTTGATCCAACAACTAAACTAGAACGTTCCTCTAAATTCAGCCATATAGTTAGCCTGACAACCCCAACACTGAATTTGTCAATAACTCATAAAATGTTACACAGTATCAAGCAGTCTGCTGGAGCTCTAGCAATAATGTCATGTTGGACGAGCTCTTTTCTGTACATGCCTGGATTTACTTCCAAACAAGATAGCACAAAACACATCAAATATATAGATACAAGAATAAAAAGCTCAGTCTCTCCAGTTTGTCTGGATCTCTTTGTGTTGCTCTGGCCACATGGAGACAGGAAACCAAGTCAGTTTCCCTAGCCGAAGACTTCCTTATGACTGCAGAACTGGTACAGAGCCCCTCTAGCGGACACAAAGCTGTCACTTTTACTCCAGTTCCCAGCCCCACTACAGGAAGCACAAGGGGCACTGCTGGGCTTTCTCTCTCCTCTGTTGGCAGGCAACTATTCAGAGGCCAGTTGGAAGAATTTAGAATATCTCCAAGGCTGCTCTAAACTGTAGCGGGTTGGCATAAAACTGGTCTGGGAATGAAATGGAAATGCAAAGCTCAAAAATTCATGTTTTTGCTCAGTCTTGCCCCACTAGTTATCATGTATCCTACTTTTTGCTCATTCAATCTTTTTTCCTGCTGCAGTTTCCAAGATTTTCCAAGCCCATTGCTTTCTGAGAATATGAAAATTTGAGAGTGGAATTATTACAGATGATCTTAATTACTGTGAATTCTCAAGTTAACTTCATTCAAAGGACAAATATTAATAAGGAAAAGGGACTAGATGCCCCCCTAAATCATCATGTTTGACCTTCAAGCTTACTTAAGCCAAGCAAACTTGGAGAATACTTTCTTTAGCTAGCTTTAATAACCTTTACATCTTTTCTCAGTTTTTGATTCTAGATGGTAAACCCTTCCCCTTCTTTCTGCTGGAACACTGCTTGGCTTGGAGACTGGCAGTTATGTATAATCATGGTCTGTACTGCATCCTTCAAATAGATGTTTACTTCCTTTTTTAACTCCTTAACAGTTAGATTGTTTTCTAACTTGGTATCTTGATGCTATGTGGCTGGCAATGCAATATGACTCTTTTGCACCAACCTTCTTTTTTCTCAATTTTCCTAAAAAGCTATCAGTAAAATACCAGTCTCCATGTAAATTAGAAGGGACTGAAAAATTTCTGTGCGTGGAGGACATGTTAAAATAATATATGGAGCCCTACTGACAATGTGGAAATTACAATTGTGCTTTGCCATTAGTCACCTATCAGCCAATAATATTATACAAAAATGTTGTCCTCTTCAACATCAGAGTATTGTAGAAACATTAACTGGTTAATCCTCGCAGTGCCACTTCCAACATGTGATTGGGGATTAACGTTATTCCTGTTCTACAGAGGAAGAATTGAAGCCGTGTTTCTAAAGCATGCTACATTAGAAGATGCAACCTGTCTGAGGCAGCAAAGCACTTGACGCAGACTACGTTCACTGTGCTGGTAGCTAAGCTAGCTGTAAGAGAATCACCTCAGAGATGTCTAGAACATCTTCACTTTCAGTACAGTCTAAGAGGCAAAAAGACCAACACTTTCTGAGTTTAATTGTGCATAGAAAAATAAATATAGCAACAATTAGTCCTATATAGACAGAGCATGCTGGTGTCCCCAATTATGTGCAAGCTAATCACATCATTTAAGCAAATGTTAATTTCAGCAAGATATATTTAGATATTGATTTAATGTCTTTGTTCATAAATTACTTTCCTAAAACTATTACTAATACACCTTCATAAGCAAAGCTTGAATTAGGCTTCTGTGGTTCTGCACACTCTTCAGCTGAGTACCCACTGGAGTACTTCATAGCTACAGCAATAAGAACTGAGACTTCCATGTTTTCCAAGTGTATGTGAAGAATCAGCCCTTACCTAAACTCTTTCCCTGGAAATTTCTGATGTTTCAGGTAAAGATCCCCTTGTAAACGTGCTCTATTCTGTTGCAGATATAGCTCTGCCACATGACAAAAAACCATGAAGTGCCTGCCATACTCCTTAGTTCTCCTTAGATAAGATGCTTATCAAGAAAGCAAGAAAACATGCACACATGGAAATAAAGCAGGCAGAAGAAATCATTAGGAATACACCCCACTTCTGTTCTTTTGAGCTGAAACATACACTCTGCTGTATTCTCTTCATGTGGCAAGTAGCCATTTCAGGTACTACTTTCCCACTAACAGACTCCCTTTTCCTTTGAAGGAGCTTAATATCCTTCTCTGGTAAGTATAAGAGAAAGCGAAGGAGTTAAGAAGGAGTATGAGAAAAAGGTCAACAGTTAGAGAAGAAAGGAGAAAGAGTGAAAGACATGCACAGAGCATGTCAAGGAGCATCGAGGGGCAGCTGCTCTGCAAGGGAAGGTGAGCTGGGAACAAGCACAGTAATAAGGCTGGCACCTGCAACCACACCAACAAGAGCCAGGATTAGCATAGCAAGTCTGGGTCCAGGCCAGAGATGATGGTCAGGGTCACACACAGTGCCAATCACCCAGCAAGTCTGTAGTGATTAGGCAGGTCTGTTCCTTGCCAGGAAACTAAACCTGTTCTGAATCTACCCTGGATGATTTAATGGTGGGATTATCAGTTTATGAAACAACATGAAATGCCTTTCCCCTTCTGCTGACCAGATTACAGAACTTCTTTACCTTAGGGAAGAGACTGCTCACTCTAACACATGCTGCCATCATACACAAAGCAGAACACTGCTATCACACTGAGGGAAAATGCAGCTCCTACAACAGATGAAAATCTACAAATCGAGCACAGGAAGATCTGGGCTATCACTTTCATGTGATTTTGGTTTCCTATCTCTGGAGTGAGCCTCAATGTTTTTTCAATAAAAATCCTGTTTTTTAATAAAAATCTTAAATTTGTAAGAGCCAGGATTTTCAGGGTCTTGTTTCAAAACCTATGTAGATAGTTATTATCCAGAAAAAATTATGTGAGAAGCCAAAGTAAAGTCCAAGATCTCATCCTGGAACCCTTACAAGAGGGTTAAATTAAACAGGGATAACGTAAACTAAATCAGGTTATCAGAATTTGTATTTGCTGACGTGAAGGACTATTAAGAAAGAATAAAGGATGTAAAAGGGAGAGTATTTGAAATACCTACCCAAGCAACAATTCCTACTATACAGATATCTGAAATCAAAGAAGAGCAAAAAAAAGAAAAAAAAGACCCTTTAAGACATTATTAATGCTAACTAATCACACTGACTCATACTAGACCGACAAATCCATTAGAAATACTTAATAAGGGTAGATAAAATTAGTTTCTTCTATACTTAATTCCATACACGTGTTTAAGGCTGCCCTAAGCCCTTCATGAAACTTAATGGCATCTTTTAGCCCTTTCCTATTCAATTTATTAAAAATTGGAGCGCCTAAATGTGAAAATCTGTATTAATGATACATTAAGTCTGCAGAGTTACATGAAATAAATCAGAAATACTTATTTCTCAAATATACACTCTGATGATCTTCACATGAAGTTATTTTTCGCTGTGTGATACAACTCTACCTTTTCATATATAATAACATTACTCTCCTAAGAATCACACATTTTGAACTTTCTGGCTTTCAGAGACAATCTGAGTCCTTACCATGGCACTAATACAGAATTGTACTCCTTTAATTATTCTTTAGACCGGAATGAAGGAAAATATCTGACATATGTTTGAAGAGGCAAAATAGCCTGAGAGAGAGACCTTTTGCTGCAGGCTTTTACAGGATTTCTGTTTTTAAAGGATAGTCAAAACACACTCAAAGTAAACTTAGGCGAGTCATTATTACAGAAGCAGAGGCTGTAGAAGAACCACTCAGCTGATATCAGCAAAGGTAAAATGCAAATAGGGCTCAACAGGAGGATTTTACATTGAACATATAGGTAGAACATCTGGAAGAAGAAAAGACTATACAACAACTGAGATTGCCACACATTATTTTTCCTATGCAGTGAGTATCATAGGTAAAAAGCCTAAACTACAGCAAGAGGAGCAGAAACTGTCTGCAGCAGTCATGACTCCCAGAATGCTGACAGTAAAATTTTGCAAGAGGCTCTTCTGTAATTCAGTGTTTGTTTTGCTTTCAGGGGGGAGTGGGGGAGATGGTAACAACAATGAAGGGATATTTTATCTCTGCACTGAAAATGTATTCAACTTTCTAAACAGGCATATACATTAGCCCTACCATTCTTTGCTGTTGACAAGAAAGCTAGCAGATGTCAGAAATCACAGAATCCCACAGCATCACAGAATCCCACAGCACTGACAGCTCCCTGTCTCTTAACTCCTTGACTGCATTCGCGATTTTTTTTTTTTTCCCGCCTGGACGTGTTCCTGTGCCCCCTGCTCTAGGTGTCCCTGCTTAAGCATGGGGGTTGGACAAGATGATCTCCAGAGGTCCCTTCCAACTCCTAACATTCTGTGATTCTGTGACTTTCTCTTCTTGGTCCCTATTCTCCATATTTGAAAGTTCCTATTGTACTTTTCGTCTTGATTTTTTTTCTTTTTTTCTCCTTGTTAAACTATATTTTCCTAAATTACTTCTTGTCTCCAACTAATATCATTTTGCCAGACAAGACGGTTTGGCATTGCTTTTTGCATTACAAAGGAATACTTTCCTTGTTGATGCAGACACAATCCCAGAGCAAATTACTCCTCTGGTGAAGTAAAGATGATTAATGCTGACCAGAAGATAGAATGTTTTCCTCTCACTCCCCTAAAACTATATCAGGCTCTATTTGGATAAATGCATAATTAATACTTCAGTAGAAACAAACCCATAGTTTCTAAAACCAGATGGCTTTTAAATATTACCTATATGCATATGTGAGGTGAACTTTTTCCTTTTTTTGAGTTCTTTATAAAGCAAGGACACAATCTAAAAACTTTTAGAAAAGACAAGTTTTTCAATAATGTAATACTGGATACGGTGTAGGGTTCAAGTTTGTTATCGACACGAGATCCATAAGCTATGAATACAGTACTGTTAAATAATGTCATTATTCTCATAAAGTATATATTTCCCAGCTGGGTGCAAGTTAAAATAGTTTGATATTTATGTTCTTGTAAGACTGAAGTGCAGATGGACGTAAAATTTGTCATGGAGCCCAGAAAAAAAGAAGTCTCCAGGTGGCTTTTTTCTACCACACCAGTCATGTACAATTCAGTATGTGCTCCAGAGCATTAAGTTCCTCTAAAAACAGTGTCAGCAAAATTTCTCTCTCATGAATATTTTAATAATTTTAATCAGGGTGAAACATGAATGTTCTTCAGCAAGAAGGCTGCATCTCACCACTGAGGTGAGATTAGCAAGTGAAGAGAACAACAGCACAGAGCTGTAGATAAGTAGATTCCAGCAATACTTTTATTGCATACCTAACTAGGTCAACATTTTACTAATGGGGTTAAATCTCAAACATTCAAGGAGCCTCAAAGTCCTGACATTTTGGGGTCTCACACAGAAAACACACACATTGCTGACACCTCAAGTGATCTGCTGATTGTGGAGCTCAAGGACACTGACAGAAATCTGTACGACAATATTCTTGCCTGAAGGTTATCTCTCACTTTCAACAACGCTCAGAGTTATTTCAGAGAATTCGTGAGTCTCTGAAAAATGAAGGATTTTACAAAACTAAAAGCACTGTAATTTAGAAAAATAATTTTATAGTTTTACTTGAAAAGCACCTGTTACACCTTGTGTGTTTAACACAAACCTACTACTAAGGACACAATAAGCACACAACAAGTAGCAGGGCTTATGTGCAGAGCATTATGTATGATATGCACAACTCTACCAGACCAGTATAATATTCTATTTCTTATCACTGTATGGCAGTTACTAATGTCAATAACAGCAGCATTATTAAAAATGTTTCTGTGGCACACAGAATGTTACAATTCCTGTTTTTTAACTAAAAAAATAAAACCAACCTCTTTTCCTCAGTGTCTTTTCCCCTAAGGCATATTAAAGTCAAATTTTGAATTAATACTATGCTGTCCTTCTCTCCCACTAAATTATCTAAATACAGGAGCTTAAGTGGATAATTCTTTTTTTCTTGAAAAGACTCTACACATAACCTGTTTTCAGATTTTTTTTCTTTTATGTAAGAATTTTCCTAATGCGACAAATACAAAAAAAAATGACACTACCTATCCACTGGTAAAGTAGAAAACAGATATTCCACACAATTTTTTTTCTGATTGTGCCTCTCTTTCATATGGAACTAACCACCATTTTTTTTTTAGCAGTCGCATGTTTACATTATTCATAATAAGATGAATAACAATGCCTATAAAAAGGCTGGTCCCCAGGTTTCACATTTCATCAGTCTCATTTTATATTTATTTTTTTTAAACAAAACAAAACAGCAAATCCTAGAAACTCCAAGGAGACTTACAGCACTTTTGCACAGGCTCTTTACAAACATAACAGAAACACAGTCCCCAGGGAAAAGATCTTATAATCAAGCACTCTGCTCCTAGATATTTGGGCACACATTATAAGTGGCCCAACTGCTGTCAAGCCTCGCAATAAAGTACTTATTCAGATAGATATAAATGGATTTGATTACAGTTTCACTGAACTAATTTTAAACCACTCAAACTCTCTGCATTTAAAAGCAGAAAGTTCTGGGCTGACAACAATCCCAGCTTCCCAACAGCTTTGTAGATGTGGGTGTTTTGGGAATCATTGGTAACAGAATGGCTTTAGCATGAGGCACTGGGGCCTGTATACATGGAAGGGGTTGAGGTGCTCTGTTCCCATAACCTTAATGGTTTAGCTCTTACAAGGCAGGATATGTCATTTATACCAAAACCCTTAGCCAAACACCAAATCAGTTTCCATCCCAGTCTGGTTGGATAACATACATTTAAAAACAAACAACCCTTATAGAAAAAGCCTTCTGCACTTCTCACAGCCATGTGGAGAATGATGCTACCAAAAGTGGCGGCCTCCCTGTATGCTGGGACTGGGGCTTCCTCTCCTGATGCACCACTGCCTGTGTGGCTAGGGGTGGCTGGTCTTGCCAGCCAGTCACTGGAAGAGACATGGGTTATGATGGAGAACAAAATGGTGGCCCCCTGCCATAAAATGGCAGACCCATGTGTAAGTAGGGGAAGGGCCTTCCAGATATAACACACTTTTGGTAAGCTCATGGGGTTTTTTAATTTAAAAATCTGCACCTCCTTGATTGCCAGTTTGGATTATGCCCCTCATAGGGCAAATGTTGGTCACACAAATACAGAACTAGGAGTACATAATACAGATTACCAAATTCACCTGAAAATATTGCATATTAATGCCTTAGACCTCTTTTTCTTTTAAAAGCTTTATTCTGTTACATAAGCCAGACTTTTAAATAAAAGCTCTTAAGAGAAATGCTCTGGTGTATTCTCCCTGCCACAATCCTCAGGTAGCTATGTGTCCTAGCCTGTGAACGACTTTGCTGGCCAAGGCGATGCCTTGAGCTGAAAGGAAAGACATACCAAGAGAATCATTAGTCTTTCCTTATTAGTATTTTCCCTATTAGTCTCCTTGTTGGAAACGCATTCTGAACATAAACTTTATTAGAGAAACCAAGGAAATGAATTCTAAGTGTTCTGTAATAGGTTTGTGTGAATGCCAACAATATTTTATTTTTCCAATAAATAGATAAAATAAGCACTGTGGTAAGGACTCTCTACCACAGTTGACAACGTTTAGGAGACACACTCAAAGTACAGCTTCCCCAGGATGATACTGCCACCAGTCTGTTCAGTTTGGGAAGGCAAGCAACGGCCAGAACACTTCTTGGATGATTTTTAAGATTTCTTTTGAATACCAAAAGTAATGCCAATGTCTGAAATTATGTCCCCATGTACTCTAAACAACAGTCCTCAAATTTTAGAAGAATTCTGAATCCTGGCAGGACCACTGGCTCCACTGTGGTTATTAACACCCTGCAGAAAACTTATCACTTTCTTGTAAAATATTTTTTCTCCATGAAAGCAAATGCAGAGCAGGGACTTGAAAGCAAAAATACCATGGACTGGCAGTGAAAATGCCAATAAGCAGATTGTGAACCTCTGCATACAAAAATTAGTTCACTCATCCAAGCAATTTTAACTCAAGCCTATATAGTATAGTCACTGCACTGAGTCTTTCAACAGAAAATTTTTCTATTTGGTAGTGGAGACATGTCAAAAGTAATGCAGGCTTTTTTTCTTCTTGCTCCCCCCACCCCCCCACCCCCCAAAAAAAAGGGGACACCAGCATATTGGAGACATTTCAAAAAACAACAGGAAAAATCATTAAAGACTTGGAAAGGAACTAAGTTCTGAGAAAAATGTAAAATACCTAGCAGCTTGTAGTCTTGCTAAAGGGCAAATGAGAAGATATATAACTGACAGTCTACATGTACTGGACAGATTAAGCAACAATGATAGTATATTTAGAAGATGGATCACAAGAAGTAAGAAAATACAGCTAAAAAAATTAATATTTAAATTGGATACATAACTGTGAGGTGGGAGGTCTTATGGAAAAATCAATGAGACTGTGGATATTGTTTCATGACCAGGTTAAAATCTGCATGAAACCAAAGTGCTGCTGAAAGGATAAGCCCACTATTCCCTCTACACCATGTCCCCAAAGAAATATTTAGTCTGTGTAAGCAGATGAGAAAGCACCCTTATGTCTTCTAATGCAGGCCCTAGACATACGTCATGCCCTAGGTCTACTATCTCCTGTTATCACTGTCCTTTTCTTGTAGAGTCTGGGGAGGCTTCTCTGTAAGGGCTCACAGAGCACATGCTCTTTCTCCTTTCCCAGCACCTTACTTATCTGGTGGTTATACAGAATGCATATCTCTTTGGTGAGCTAACAAATGTCAGTTGGCCATCATTTTGATTAGTAATCACAAAAGAATGTGTCTTCTTGAGTCAAGAGGTAAGAAGTCTTTGCCCTGCTGCATTTAAAAGACAGAATACAAAATTTATGATTGCCTTTCTTGACAATAAGAATGCATCAGGCTTAACAGAGAGAGGAGTATAAGCAGCTACTGAAGTTGTAAATGAAACTCATCTAGAAACAATATCCTGTATAATTGCATATACTGGAAAATGGGTCCTCCATCAGAGCAATGGCAGCATAAGAAATATAAAAAATATTTAAAAATGTGACTTATGATGAAACTAGTCAATGAGGAAGAAGGTGAAAGGAGGGAAAATGCCTCACTGGGGCAGGAAAGTGAAACTGTAGTGGCATTTCAATCTTCAAATCCCTTCCCACAGCAAATTTAACAGAAAGGCCTAGAAGAGAGCAAACAAATAATAATAATCTTGCCACCACCATCTAGAAGGTGCATGCCACAAACCTTATCTCTTCCAGTCAGGCAGCCTCAGTAATGAAGCAAATTAAACTAGATGCCTTTGTGCCTAAGGAAACATTCCTCTTAAAGGGTAGGGTGGTGGTGTTGCTCTGGTTATAGAGAAAAGCCAGTTACCATTAATTAAACCTTGTTGGAAGAAGCACTATGGCATCACATGGGTATGGTAAAATTTGTAATTTCATTTGGCATAAAAAGTCAGACATAGAGACAAAGCAAAGACAAGTTAATTGCCCATACATTTAGCCACAAGAATGTGGGTAACTCAGTTCAAGGCTCACAAGAGTTGTCTCTAAGCAAAACTAAACCAAACCAAAAAACTGCAACCCTTCTCGAAATTTCTTACTCACGTCAGTACTTCTGGTTGGACATGAAGAATCAACCTACTTCTAAATGACATTTTCAGTAAAAAGCATTGTATTTCTATATGAAAGATTATCTTAACAAACTTTCATACTGAATCAACCTGAGATTTTAGGTGTACATTCCTAAATTGCAGTTGCAGTGCGAGAAATGTGGCTCCCCAACCTCTAAAGAAAACAAAGGAACAATTTGCTTCAGATAGATATAAAAGAAAGGATTTCATTGATTTTACAGTTCTTGTGGTCACATTTAACAACCAGCACAGGCCAATAAAAAGGGCAGTCTCTTCAACCATTCTGTACTTATTATAAGGTCTAATCCCACTCTCTGCTGGGACGAGAAATGAAAACAATGCACTACAAGAGCTCTGCAAACTGTTCAAAGAAAGCCAAGAATATTTAGCTTCTTCTTTTTATTGTTGGATTTGTAAGCTTATGTTTCTGGCCACAACACAGATTAAGAAAAAGGTATAAATAAAAATGTAAGTTATGTTTTATTATTTCCCAGTACTGCTCTTTACCACGTATCTATATCTCATCCATAAAAGTGGATATTTTATGGGAAGAGAGAGAGAGAGAGAAAGCTAAATGAAACCCACCAGCAACAACAGCAGAACAAATTAATGATGTGTATGTGTTTTACTCAGTGTTGCTTGATGTATGCTTTTCATTGACTCCAAATGTTAGAATTTTAACTCTGTTTCTAGTGGCTCATCACTGCAGGGCTATAAAGCCCTACTGAACAAACATTCTTCAGAGTTGATTTAGCTCTGGCTTTTCTTTTCAGTTATGTGATGTCATGTTCACTCCTTAGTAGAACTCCTCCAGGTTAAAAACTACTCGTTTTGTTATCTTCATTGATAATGGTATTTGAAATGTCTTCCTTCCTTCAATTTTTCCTTCTAAAAGCCCTATTACATGTGCTTGTTACTCTGACCTGTAGAACTTGCCATAATCACTCCTTGAAAACTTACTGCCAAGTTTCTTTCACAAGAGTCAGTAATTTCCTACAACCTACTGACTCTCTGTGCACATAATTGAAAACTGAACAGTACAATATGGATGCATCTGAATGCAAATGTAACAATCTGAAAAAGAATATCATGTTTCACTCTAGCTTAATTTTGACTTCCGGTGCTTCATAAAAACCATCTGGAAAGATGATGTCTCCTTTTTTTTCCCCTTCTTACTCACCAGTACGTCTGAGAAAGTATCAAGAAATGCTTTGTTCTCTCTTTAAAGTTTTAGCCAGTATTAGTGCTTTTTCTTTCCAGGAGAAAAAACAATTTATTTCTGCTACTATTAGTAATGAAATCTCTTCCACTGTCCGAGTGAGAAGTGTAGCCCAAAGACAAGAAGATGACAGAAGCAAGCAGTCAAGCTCAATTCTTGCTGCAGAGGAAAAGAGATTTATTTATATGACATACTAAATGCTGTCTTTTCCTTCTGATAGTGCTCTTGCAAAGCCAGTGGAGACAAAGGACACAGAGAGGTTCCTTGCAGAACACCCTGGCATCCGGTAAAGACAGCCTGCAGTGCTGTTTCATGTAGACCATAGAAACTGCATTTGTAAGGCTGAAAAAGTAGTAAACCAGTAGACCAAAGCTGTTCCAGGCTACCTTAAAACCTAAAAGCTGTCAGCAATTCTGAATACTTAAATGTTTTCAATAACATCTGTTCTTCTGAGTCAGTGTTTGCCAATCCTGAGGCTACAAACCTGTCCCTTGACTAAAGTATCCTAATTCTTGCTTCTAGTCTCTACTGTAAGACTTATCTTTGTTAAGCTTATTACTTTGGAAAAGGACTGTAGTTTTCTGACAGATCTAGTAGAAGAGCAGATGAGTTATCTGAAGTTTCTCAGCAGCTTCCCTTTCAGAATGCCCTTTAATATCGTACTCTTTTAAGTAAATTTTTAGAATATCCACTGCTAGTACAAAGTAACTGGACTTGCTCTGCAGTTATATGTTGAAAATTATAATTATTTCAAAGGTTTAAAAAAGAGAACACATAATCTATCTGAAAACTGTGTAAGTTCATGTGCATTTGAATGGAGTAAAAAAGGAAAAGAAAAACGTTTCAACAGTTGATATCTCCTCCTCAGTTCCATGGACACCAAAAAGAATCACTGCACTTGGGAGAATATCTGGATGCGTGAGGAGTGTTTGCAGGACAGGAGATTTTAGAGCATGCAGCTGTGCCTTTTAATTTCAGAGCATGCTTTCATTTGATCTTGTGCTTAAATTTGAAAGATTAAAAAAAAAACCAAAAGCAAACCACAACCAAACCCAAACCTGAATCTTAACAACTCTACAACTGTTCCCAAATGTCCCACTCCCACAGCTATATTTCTTCTCTAAAAGAAAGAAGAGGTTTTTTGCTTAAGTGTCTGTCTTTGTTTGGACGGTGGGTTTGAGGGTTTTTGTGCCTTACTGTTCACAGCAAAATTACATCCTTCTGTAGTATCACGTATAGTTGAGTGTACTAATATCAGACTGTCCTCACATCAGATATAGGGTTTTTATTCATTCTATTTAGTGTAGCATCAGTATTTTCAAAACCATAACAACTTATTTATTATGCTTTCTTATCAAGATGCGTGCTCCCCAATTAATCACCTAGTGCCTGTAAATCAGGGTTCAGCCATTCTGAATTATGAAGATGTACTGTTCACAATGCACAGAATGTGCAAGGATCTTAGATGACCCCTCAAAATAGATATTGAAGATGTCTGGAAAATTACTGTGCAACCAGGAGAATCCCAACTTTGACAGAAGTACTTTTCAGTATAAATGTCATCTCAGGTCCATTTTTATATAGATTCATTATTTGTTAGATCCTCCAGTGTATGAATCTTTGAAGTACATAATCAAGAATGTGGCAATCAGAGAAGGGAATTTCTATCTTAACTCACTTCTGTTTGTCTTTCTCTTTAACTTTTTGCAATCAGTTCTAAACAGAGACGTGCGGACATTTACAGCAATATCCTGTTCTATGAGGTCCCATAGTAAGCACATATAACAGCACAGGTTCAGGCATTTATGTCTCACATTCTATTTTCTTCCCTATTTTAGTGTTTTTTGTGAGGCCTGTTGCATACACACTGAAATTATAATAACATCACAGAACCTATTTGTGCCTCTTGGGCATAAGACTTCATTGAAAATATATGTCTTACTCCAGTGCTCCTGCTGTTTTGTGGAGGAACAGAAGGAAAATAAAAAAGAAAAAAAATATCTCCTCCCATTCTCACCACCACCACCACCCACCACCACCCCAAAAAAAAAGCCTCTTACCCTCCCTCATCCTTTTTTTTTTAAAAAAAACAATAATTCTTTTCCACATGGTGGCGAAAGGTGGGAAAGTCCTGTACTTAGGAAAGAGCAAAGGAAGACCACAATGGACACTCTCAAGTGCTGTGGACACTCTCAAGCCTTCTCATTCTCACCTTAAATCACTGGTGAAGAGACAAAAAGATTAATTAGGTGTAAAAGAGAGAAAATATTAATAACCCCATATATCTTACTTCAGAAGATACCTTTCTGAAGTGTTCCAAGATTTTACCTTCTCATCATAAGTCAGAAGACATTTCCTTATGTTTAACTGTAGCGGCAGCAAGAGAGGATCAGATTATGCACCTTTTACATCAGTCAACACTAAGATATAAGTATCTCACTCCTAATACAAGCATGGTCAACAATGGATATGCCTTCTCTGTGTCATTAATATTTTGCTTAACGTGAGTGTTAGGTACCTTTTGCCATGTGTACTCACTATACTAGTTAGGTATAGTGCACTAAGTATCTCAGAGTACTGCTTCAGCCTTTCATTGCTTGCCTTCTTCCTTGACTTTATCTTTAAGGTCAGTCTTGATACTAATACTTCATTCAGTTCAGTTTTCTATTGCTTAGATGTTATCCTATGCACCTTGGACTAGCCTGTCTTAGTCTTTGTACTCAGCATTTGTGAGTTGCTTAGGTCAGCTCAGGGCTTGGCCACACACTTGGTTTGATCTCTGCTTCCCTCAACAAACTGGGACCTTTCTCATGTCTGTTTCATATACAGTATCAAATTTGAAATCACCCAATCGTTTTCAAATCGTTTAATACTACCAAAACGGACATCCAAGGCTACATATGTCCACTGTCTTGACTGATTCTGGCATGCAGAACTGTATAACACACTGAAACTCCCATGTGCTGTTGCCCTCTCAAGTGCTTTTTCCTGCCTGTATGCAAATAGGCCACAAAGCAAGAAAATAATATTTACAATAGAACAAGAAAAGAATGACCTTTTGTACCACATCAGAGTAAAAGGAAGAAAAGTAAATTTAATATTGCCCAGAAGCAAGTACTGAACTACAGGGAGAACAAATGGAAGACGCCTATACTTCCAGGAGCTACTCCAATGTTAATAATAATAATAATTTGATGTAATAATAAATATTCATAAATTCACAATAATAATAACTGCTCCACTGAAACCTTTGTTTTCCTATATGAAGGCTTATGGCAAACACTACCTACTACAAGAACAGAAATAATTTAAATAATATACTTTAATAATAGTGTCTTTCATGTGGAAAACTTCACCAGAAGTCCTTCTTGTGATAGTCTCAGACAGATGGTAGACATAACTGAAATATTCTTGTTTCATGATCCCTCAGTATGAAGCTACTTGCTGGCCTAGATACAGCAGCATAATCCAAAAATCTATCATGCTGAAAAGAATGTCATATGGCATTTCACCAGTCATTCTTGAAAGATGTAAAGAGCAAGATTAAGGCATCCTAAATATTTGTCTCTATAATGGAAGGTAAGTGATTAAGCACAGTGATTATTGCCCTCCGAGGGGTGACCATCCACTGTCATCAGCTGTGTTTTTAATGGATGCCACTATCCCTTGAAATCACATAAGGATTATTTGAGGTGAATTACAATAATGGAATGATTATTAGCATCCTCATAACACATTGCTACCAACAAGAGAGCCAGCTGCAATTTTTGCATTTGAAAATAACTGACCAATTAAAGAGTTATCCAATTTGAGTGATCTGCGCCATGATCCTGGGAATGTCACTCATTTAATGTGTGATGCCGAGGCATGCTCTATTCACACATTCACAAAACGATACTGCTTTCTGTGCTGATTCATATATTCCTGCCAAGATAGAGCCATAACTGTTACATGGGGCTGCAATTCAGAGCTCCCAGAACACTGGCTAAAGTGACAAGGTTATAAAATCCTTAATTCCATTTCACTGGCTTGATCTGTGTAGGAAAAAAAAAAGCAGACTCCTACTCTGAAATACATCATCTAACTCAGTAATAATTATTTAAACTCAGGCAACAGGTCTTTGGTTAAAACTCAATGTTAAGACCTTTTGTTCTGCGCCCTCCCACTGCAATGTATTCCCAAGGACTTTTATTAGCTGTCAGCCATATACAAATTCAGAACAGATGGTACCGTAATGTAGCCAGGTAATGTGCATCTCTGGATCACCTTTTAACATATCCATGAACACTAAGTTGCTTTATTAATTCCAGTGATGTCATCATAATTACCAACTTCTGACTTCTTTTCCTGATTCTCTCTCTATAGGAGCAAAGGTGTCTACGTAGGATCTCTCTCCAAATTTCCCATTTACAAAGAATAGGTTAACCTAAAAAAGCCACTTCCAGAGGACTGTTTTGTACATCAAATAACCTCACAATGACTATGCATTAAGTGTTATCAGCAATGATTATAAGCAGATAGTGAACAAGTAAATTCTCATTTTAAAAAATAATTCTAATAAAAGAATATTTAGAAGAAATGAAACAGATTTTTCTAAAGCAAAACCTAAATGCAAAACTATAAATGCTATAGTTACAGCAGTTAGTCTGTTCAGTTACAAGAGACACTTTACAAGTATATAAGAGTGTTATACTAGTTCACAAGGACAGAACTGGGGGAGTTGAGTTGTCGTCTGGACAGGGTGCTGGGCCATCTTGTCTAGACTGCACTCTTCCTAGAAAGGTTGGACTAGATGATCACTGAAGTCCCTTCCAACCTGTGATTCTGTGATCATGGAGGTGTAGAAGTAAGATGGATGAGCCTCATGACAAGGATTTCATGCTCAGCAATATTCACCATGAGCTTTCTGAACCTTCAGTTTAAAACACACCATGACACAAAGGGCCTAATTCTCTGTTGCCTTGTAGTCATTTAGCCATGATCAAACTTGAGGGCGGAAGAAAACCTCCACGGTGATTTGGCAATCCCATGTACTAAGTACATAGAAATCTAAATAACTGTCAAGGGCAGGATAGAGGAGATTCTGCACAGATTTAACCATATTTCACAGAATGATTAAAATGTTAGGGGTTGGAAGGGACCTCTGGAGATCATCTTGTCCAACCCCCCTGCTTGAGCAAGGACACCTAGAGCAGGGGGCACAGGAACGTGTCCAGGTGGGTTTTGAATGCCTCCAGGGAAGGAGACTCCACACCCTCCCTGGGCAGCCTGTGCCACTGCTCTGGCACCCTCACAGGAAAGAATTTTTTCCTCATATTTAGCTGGAACTGTCTGTGTTCCAATTTGTGCCTGTTGCCCCTTGTCCTGTCGTTGGGCACTACTGAAAAGAGCCTAGTCCCATCGTCCTGACACCCACCCTTTAGATATTTATAGGTATTGATGAAATCCCCCCTCAGTCTTCTCTTCTCCACACCAAACAAACCCAAGTCTCTCAGCCCTTCCTCATAAGGGCTCCAGTCCCCTGATCATCTTGGTAGCTCTCCGCTGGACTTGCTCAAGTGTTCCCTGTCCTCTTAAACTCAGGGGCCCAAAACTGGACACAGTACTCCAAATGTGGTCTCACTAGGGCAGAGAAGAGGGGGAGGAAAACCTACCTCAACCTGCTGGCCACAGTCCTTTCATTAAACATGAGTCTGTAGCCTTGGTTATGTATGATGAACTTGCAACATAATAAGTTTTATTCCAGTATAAGTTTTGTTACTATTTTGGGGTGGGGGGGAACAGTATTTTCTAGGTTTTTAAAATGACTTTGTTATTTTGTACGTTTCATGGCGTGCAGTTTTTAAAGTAAGATTTCATGTCTTTTTCATAAGTTACAAAACATGTGGCACAAGAGTGGATGCAAGAGGGTACCCTTAGTGTACCCTGTAGGTCACTGAAGAGTACTTTAAACTTTTTATTGGACAAGGAGGTTTAGCCTGAAAGTCAGAAAAATCTCCATTAAACTACAGAGAGAAAGAAAAACAAATGTAAATCAAAGGAAACCAAGCAGGGCATGCCAGAGCTGGCTGAACACTTCTGCCCAGCTGGCTATACGAGAGAACATTAAGTTAGCCAAGTAGTTGACAGTAACAATGAAAAACAGGTGCTCCCTGTGTTTGGGTATTTTTATCATCCACTGAACAGCCCACCCAAAAACATGTCCCTAAGGACACCAAGTGATCTGGGGACAGGTTACAGAGCAGGTTCTATCCCTGAGTGCTCCTGGATGGTCTCTTTGGAAAAGGAGTTCTGGGAGGCCAGGTTGGTTGTGCTTACTTGCACATACCCACCCACAGAGATGGTGGACCAGCAACCCTGGAATTCGGCTGTGACTGCCCACAGTGGTGATGGGCAGGTCAGATGCCAGTGTCTCTTGACTGCAGTCTTCACCTGCTGTTGTGTGATCATGACAGATTTGGACTGAGCACTCTCTCAGAGATAATTAAAAGATACGTAAATTAGGAATAGACAAGGCTGTATACAAGGAGGGAAAAAGGAGTTAGGACTAGAGGACCTACAGAGGTCCCTGCCAACTAAAATATTTCTGCAACTCTAAACCAGGCCATGAAAAGGGTTTGTAAACATTCACTCTTGCTGTTCATCTATCTGGTGTCAGAAGCGCTGAGTGTTGCATAAAGGGATTTTGAAGCAACAGTCGGAATTGAATAAAGGGCTAAATATTAGAAGTACATTTTAATTTATTTATGGTTTGTGATACAAATGCTGATGTGTCATAGCCACCCAATTTTCCTAGCACTTAAGATTAGGTGAAAGAGGACTCTTTAAGCAGAAGCTGTATGCCTGTAAGTATTTGTGTCTGACTTTCCACAAACATGTAACAAGGGATGGAAATGCATAGCTCGCCATTAGTGGAAAGTGATGCTTCTCAGCATTCATCATAGAATTACCATTTTTTAAAAGGTAAAGAGATGTCAGTGTTGCCTTTATAAGATGCTTGGCTCATGCGTCAGATTCTAAGGTTTGGTTGGTTTTGGTTTTTTAAACTGAGGAGGAGTATCTTCCTCAATTGCCAAGTTACCTGCACTTAGCAAGTATTAAGATTTAAAATTATCCATTTTATATGTATTACCTTTTTTGAATTAATTTGTTCTAGCCAATAAGCGGTATAGATTGGAAGGCTAGCATCCATGCTACAGTAATTCCCTTGATGTG
Organism: Phalacrocorax aristotelis; assembly: GCF_949628215.1. Classification (NCBI taxonomy): domain Eukaryota; kingdom Metazoa; phylum Chordata; class Aves; order Suliformes; family Phalacrocoracidae; genus Phalacrocorax; species Phalacrocorax aristotelis. Next base: position 21,833,888 of record NC_134280.1, read on the forward strand.
AAAAATAGCTAGAAAAGTCAAAAGCTTCTAGAGATTAAGCAATTTGATTACAGACTTGGGGCAAGGGGAGAAAAAAAGAAAACGTAACAGCCCTGTGACGTAGCAGACAAAAACAGAATGAAGGGGAGAGGAAGATCTTTGAAAATCCTTCTACCTTTTCTTCCTGTATGTTTTATAATATGTACTTTTGGTCCACAATTAATCCCTTGAAAAGCAATTATGTTTATTATTTAGAAAACCAGCTGCATTGGAATGTGGTATCATTATGCAGTTTGAATGATACTGAATGTACATAGTACTTTGTTCTCCGTTTGACTTATCAATTGTACTTTTTCTCCAAACCTTAAGAACAAACTATTTTTTACTGGAAGGTGCTTTGTTTCCTGCCAAAGAGCACTGAAACAAAAGCGTTTCCTCCAGCCTTTACCACCACTAAGCAGTGTAAGGTGAGCACATGCAGCGCAGCCAGAGGTATGGTAGAAAGCATACTTTACCTCCATGCCTCACTAAATAATACATTGGCAAGGCAAGCACGTAAGAGATTTGGTGTCTTGTAACTACTATCAGAGGTGTGTCTATTGAGCTTCATGTTCGTTAGTCAAATGAGACCAATGAATTAGAGAATGTTTAAATTCGTCTTCCTTTAAACAGGCACACAATGAGCACAGCAGAGTCACAACCAGAAAACTTGACTGAGAACACCACAGCGGTAAGACAAGCTTAGTACAAATATGCAGTTTAATGCTTTTTTTTTTTTTTTTTCTTAAATAGGCTGTCTAGTATGGGGCCTGATACTGCTCATGTAATAAATGAGAACAAGGGGATAAAAGGAAGACAATAAGCATGCTTTTCTCAAGTCCCATGAATATGAGTAATGCATTTTCTAGTCTTTTCTTATTAGATGAGAAAACATGTTGCTTTTGCTGGTAAGCTACGAGAATTATTGTTCCAGTGTGATTTACCTCAAAATACTAGAACTTTGTTACATTTTCTAGAAAAGGGGTCTGCCATAATTTAGAGTTGAAGCAACATTTCTTAAAGTTTTATTATTTCGCTATACATCTTCATGTCAGGATAAAGGTTGACATATTAAATGACAGACCAAATTAATCTATTTTTTCAAAATATGACTAGGAATTTGAAAATGCTTTACATTCTGTAGTAATCAAAAACTATTTTAGCTCTTTTCATAAACTTGTCTGCGCTGCTTTCGTTAAGAAGTGTCTGAAATGTAAATTAAGAAATGTTACAGATACTTGAGGCTCTGCTTACCTGCAGAGGAAACTGCAAGCTTTTCAAGCGATGGTGTCAGAAGTGTACACCTAACTCTCTTGCACATTTAAAAAGTCCTTAGCGGGGAAGAGATTAATTATTAGAGTGGCCAGTGAATATTGCAGTTGGACTAGATGATTGTTGTAGATCCCTTCTGACTGAACTATTTTATTCTGTTATTGACTAGATTTAGAGGATGATTCAGGCAGATGCTGGTCCTCTTTTTCATCCCCCTGCCTCCCTTCCCAGCATTGCCATAAACTAAGGGGTCAGCTGTATTCTATTCTGTAGCCTCCTCTAGATCCTAGGGGTAGTTCTTCAGTGGTTTAGAAAACGCATTGGGTTGAATGAGATACAGTTTTCATTTGCAGTGTGTTGGTCCTTCTGTCATATTTTATCCCAAGATGTCCTATGGATCTTCATGCCAGGGATTCCTGACAGTGCAGATTAGCTGGAGCCAGATGTCCAGGCTGGGATAGAAGGGGAACTGTCAGAGGAAAGAGCTGGATGGAGTAGTATGGGAGATCATAGAAATGACTTCTCAAACTCTGTCCTCAAAAGATTTTTTGTTTTGGTTCTGGTTACTTCGTTGTTTGTTTGTTTTATTTGAGAAGGAAATGTAGTTCAATATGCAATGGAAAATGGCAGCTGTTTGACAACAGACCGTTTTTTACTGTCAGGAGAGGACTCACCAGTACAATATGCATGATTATATCATCCCATGGGGATACAGCTAGAGTGAACATAGCAGCACTATTCACAAATAGTTCTAGAAATAAACTGTATCAGTTCACTATTTTTATAATTTCTATTTACTTGTTTGCTAGTGAACAAATGAAAGCGTTTACGTGTAAGAAACGCTTAAGATATCAAGAATATGATGAAGATGCAGGTAGCCATTTTGGCAAAGGAATACACAGCAGAACTGATACACTTTACCTCAACAGCTCTTTTAATTACTGTCATGAATATATTCACCTACCAATTGAATAAATAGGCTGTGAACAGTAGAAGAGGGCTTATCTCATTTACAGCACAAAAAGAAAAATATCATTTCATGATCCCACTGTGAAGACAGATTAGTCAGCAACCTTTTAAACCTTTTTTTAAAAAAAAACAAACCCTGAAAATTTACTGGATACCTGCAGTTCATGAGCCTACAAAACCTAAAGGCCTTCCTATAGCTTTTTGCTGAGGAAAAGTATACATTTATCAGATTTATTACTTGCAGTGAAGAATTACCGTAGGCTTCTTATAAAATCAGTGGGAGAGGGAGATTCAAAAGATCCCAGAGAAGAAACACAAAAAAAGTAAAACTTAGATTTTGGTTGCAGTGTTTGAGTGCTGTACTAATACCGGCCTCATAAAGCAAACCTATTCATGCAAAAGGTTTATAGCATTCACAAAGACCTACTTTTGAAGGATATATAGCACAAAAATGCCACCAACAATTTCTGCCAGAATGACTGCTCACTAGCAAACTTTGGTACTGCAGTCTTTCTCTCTGCAACACATCACGTTTGGCCACAGAAGCATACCTGAGTCTTCCAAACCAAGGAAAATGAGAGAGCAATGCTCCCCGCAGAGTTTTAACCCGGCTGAAACCTTTATCTTATCACATTGATAAATCTTTTTTCAAAATATGTTGTTCATTTATATGGGCTGTTATTTGACCATTATGAGCAGGGGTTTGGTGCAATGGGACTGAAAACATGAGTGTAACAGACTAAGTTCTGCCTTGCCCCAAGTACCATACATGGGCAGGCTCCTATTCTGCAGCTCTTGCAAAAAGGATAGTCACAGACCCACAGATGTGAATTTGCCTGCAATTCAGCAAATTGCATAGTGTAGTAAGTTTATTGTCGCTATGAGAGAATAAATCGAGATAACTTTGGGGGAAAAGTGAATAGGCCAGCGGACAAATATAGCCAGATAGCTGAGAACTAAAAATAGTGGACAAAAAGAAACAAAACAAAGATACTTGATAAAAGCATCAGTATCTTTTCTGCCCTTCATTTAAATAAGATAATTTTACAAATGGCTAGTAAAAGTTAAAAATTACAGTTAGCAGAGCCAGTATGAAATGATAATAGTGACTTAGGTCAAAGTCCAAATCTGCGCTTTTCTTATTTCCTCTATTTTCTTTCTACATTTTCATAAAGGTTAAGGCTCTACAAAGCTCGGGAAACAAAATAACTGACAATTTTAGATATGCACTATTCATCAAATATTTTACTTGAAATAAATTCCCACTAGTATTCTACAGTGATTTAAACTACCATAAACAGGTAGGCAAAGAAATTAGAAGATCAGAGATCAGTTTTGGAGATAGCAGTAATAAAATGTGAACACCTCAAATGACTTCTAGGATGCACCAGAATCTAGTTTGGTTTTTGGGAATTCTGCTCCCTCCCCCCCTCCAAGTTTTAGAGGGAGACTGTCATTAAAATATATCTTTAGGAAATGGCTTAAAGTCATGTTTAGGCCTACATTCAAATTTATTCCTGACACAAACATGGATGCTACAATGAAATCTGTCTTTTGGTGGGGAAGGAGGGAGGGGAAGTGCAGCAAATCACCTACTTCCTAAACCGTTGAATCTCCACACAATTTCACATCATACAAGCCAATTCATGCATGCAAACAAAGAAAATGTGTTTATTTGTCATCTAGCAGCCATAGGTCCCACACTACATGAGAGTAAAAGAAGCTACCATTCTTAGTTAACTATCTTTTGAGAGCTGCAATGGAGAAGGAGGTGAACTCCAGACTATTTTTGAATGATGGCATAACAACTACCCTAAAAACCACTTAAATCAACAAAAGTACCCACTAGCAATGAAGTAAAACATAGGAGGATGTGGATATTGCATAAGGACACTCACCTGAATTAGGAAAAGCCTGCTTCACAGTCTAAATCAGGATTATTTTTAACATACAGCTATGAGTTAGACTGAACATTCTTGAGACTAGTGAATTTTACAGCTGTTCTTCATTTTGGATTAAAAGTCAGACCCATTTAGGATCTTTGATGGAACCAGACAGCTTAGAACAACAGGCACATGTGGTAGGGGAAAGAACGGTGTTAATGTTTTGCTTGGAGGAAGGGGAGAGCATGGGAGACAGCTTGTATCAGTCAAGGGGAACTATCAGGGTGTTAGCCAGTCACAACCTAGTACTGCCAAAAAGATAGAAAGACAAGTCTTGGGCCAATTTCTGGTTCGAAAGAAGGTGAGAGCTGTGAGCCAGGAAAATCCTTCCTGTTTTGTTCAAGGAAGGTGGACCTTGAGTTTCCTTTTAAAAATATTTTTGGAATGCATCAAACATCCAGTGCTTCTCCTGTGTTTTTTCCTCCTAAGCAAAATATTACAGATCACACTAATTCTGGTTAAAAATTGACTCAAAAAAATCTCCAAGACCAACTCCCAACAATGCAGATATAAGCTCAATCAAATATAAGCATGTTAAAAGACAGTTAAACACATAACAAACTCTCTTGTCCCAAAGGGAGGGACTAACAAATGGAGATTTTAGCTAGTAATTGGGTCTCAGTTCTTGTTAACTTTTCTCTTTACTGTTTTAAATGCATGTGCTTTCTACTCAAACTCATTTTGAATGAGAGATGAAAACTTACATTTAAGTATTTGCTACGGGGCAGAAAACCTCGAAATAAAACCTCCTGGGAGCTGATTTCAGGAAATGGGTAGCGGATTTCAGCAACCAGTGCAAAATGACAGAATGACAATTTTCCTTCCCAAGTGTACTGTAGGAAAGATGGAATAAGTCTTTGTGAGAGCAGTGTCAACTGAGCAGAAAGGTTTGATATCAGCACTTAGTAATTTACCTGCCAGAAGAGTTACGGTGCAATTAGGAGCACTGTACTGGGGTGTGTTTCCAGACTATCCAAGTACTCTTACAACTAATGCAGTAGCCCTTCTGTCTCCTGGCTGCATTAAAATGCTGTGTGTCGCTCTACAATACTGACAGCTGTATCAAATCTAAAAGAAACCAGCAGTCACCTGTCACAACACCTTTCAGTGCAGCTCACACTGATTACCAGGCACTCATTCATTAGCCCCACTTTGTTTGAAATTCTCCCTAATTGTGTGCTTGCTGCTTTTCCATGCACGATACACAGCAATTCTGCTGGCAAGCTTAAGAATAAAATATCTGACTGCTACCCTTAATTTACTCTTTATTTAACATATTCCTGCTGTATGAACACACTGAACTTTTTCACTGACTCTTACTGGATCTCACTTTTCATTAGGAAGTGGCTTCTGTCCTAGGCACTAGCCTGTGCCCTGGCCTGTCTCATGACCCACAAGGGCTGTCGAGCCACCCACAGTGGACTCTGCCAGCACAGTGCTGCCTGACTCTGACCCCAGGTACATGTTGCATTGGCAGGGCACGCTGGAGCTGGCAGGCTTGCCCCTGCAGAAGGGCTCCGTGGAGCTCCTCAAGCAGAGATGGGAGGCTGCCAATGCGACAAGACCTGGCCCAGCACTCCAGTGCTCACCAGCCCCACAGTCCCTGGTGCTGGGTAAGATCAACTGCAGCAGCACCATGGAGAAAGTGCCAGCAGACAGCAGGAGGGCAGGTGTGTTCAAGGAGGAGACCCTAGGTGGCCCTCAGCAGATTGAGCACTTCCCCATCACTGTGGAGGAGCTGCGGATCCACTTCGAGGCCCTGGGTGGCAAGAAGGTAAGTGCCTGGGCTGGGTGGACACCTCAAGAGAATGGAGATGGTCCCCAGGGCACCAGGGTGGTTTCCCCAGCCTCACACCGCCCCTTCCTGTGCCCTGCCATGGATGGGCAGTGCTGTCCACAGCTCTGGTGGATAATTTGGATCAGTATGTTAATACAAAGTGTTCTATAGCTTTTCTTATTCCGTAATGTTATTGGTCTGGATCATTTTTATGGTTGCTGACGGACGGTATCTGCCAACCTGTCAGGTAAGTTAGTGTGCAATTGTGCTTGGCTGGTGCTATGTAAGGGGGGAGAAAACCAAGATATAATGGCCTGAGAGAAGAATTCCCAAATTAAACTATTTACAAACACTCTAAAACTTTCTGAAGCAATTGCTTATTTGTAGAACAGTATTGACTCCCTTTACCCATTGGCTTTTACTGGCATAACATGAGAGGCCTAGACAAATTGCAACCTTTATTTGTCATCAGATTTTTCTGAGAAATGTCCGTGGTTTCTTTGAACTACCTGGGGAGAAGGTAGGCTTTTTGAAGCTTAAAAAATGCTTCAGAGAATTATAGGATATTGAAAAGCTTATTAGTAATTTTAATTTGGGCAATTTCATTTGTTTTTGTGGATAAAAAGTCTTTTACCATGCTTTACCTCTTCTGCATGAAAACTAAAATGTCCCTGCAGGTTTTGGTTGCTGTTGGAATATTTTATATCTTCCATGTGGTAATTCCTCACTTCTTTTTCAGATATCCAGTTAATAAATAAATAAATAAATAACCCCCTTTGAATAATTTTTATCCCACTTCTCGATCAAAGATATACTAAAACTTGATGTCACAACTCTGTGCTCTACCACCTTCTAACTGCTTCAGGATAACCCTGCCAGTCCATGTTGTCACTCATTTACCTATTTAATTTTAATGCCCAGAGCAATTAAAATGTGGTTTTCTGGTGCAGGAACTAGAGTTCAGAATAATGCATGCTGACCATGATATAATTCATATACAAAATCCTGCTATTAAAAGATATTAGAAAGCTTTTTTATGTGAGCAGTAAAATAAAAATTTATGTGATTCATGAAAAATCTTTTCATTGGCTTTAGACACATAACACAAAAAGTAGCAGGTACCAATAAAATAAAGGTTAAAACTTTATGGGATTATTGAACACTTTAAAGACCATATAAAATAGAGATAGACTGCTGCTCCATGGCACACTCAAATTATTATAAGGTGGAGACCTTTTAGGTTGACCTAACTTAGGCATTTTTTAATAATAGCAAAATAAACTTTTTTTCCCTATGAAGCAGTGCATTTGATATTGCAGAAGTGATCATTCTTGTAGGAGCAAATTGGTTCTTTTTTAATCTTATTGATACAAAGAGCTCCTTATTGAGTGAGAATATTTTTTTGGACTTAAACACTATTCTTCACTTGGCAAGATTGCAGACCTTTATTTAAACAATAATTACCAAGAAAGTAAAAGAACTTTTTACTCTCGGTCTCAGAACTGTTTCACCAATCAAATATTATTTTGTTAGGGTTTCTTTGCAAAATTTGCTACTGCTCCACCTGCAAATGCTTTGAATTCACGTGCAGCTTAGAATCTGACCATTAGTATTATTTCACTGATACACTTTATAAAAATTATTTCCAAGTATATCTCTTTTTGTTAGGTGGTCCTCCAAGTGAAAATTTATCATTTCTGATACAAAGGGAAGCAAATGCTCAGTAAAAAGAGTGGGAGGTGGGGGACAAAGACTCAAAGAAGAGTTACTTTCCTCTTCCTTTTCCTTTGTTTGCCAAGAGCACTGCATATGAAATGTATTTGAGTAGAGCTCCAGTTAAAATTCATTTTTTTTCTCTGGCCAGCCAGAAGTGGAAAAAAAAAAAAAGGTGTACTCTTTACAGAGCATGCCTTCTTGCTAAGTTACTGAAACTCATGTAGGAATTTTAGCTGTTAAGATCAGTATCTTGCAAAGAACATTGAAAAGCAGATGGTGCTTATAAACTGGGAAGTGATAATGGGTAGAAAAGCATGAGGAACAGTCCATTTTTTCAGAATTCAAGTGGAAGAGCTTGAATTCTTTTATCCTGTTCAGGTAGCTGTCTTAGGAAATAAGATTTATATTGCCTTTGAGGATTAGTTTCCCCAGTATTGTAAAACATCTTGAGGCTTCCAAGATGTAATCAATATGAAATGTAGAAAAATGGAATCTGCATCATAGAAGACACTCACAATGTAAGTATTACTTCCATATTTTTACTTTAAAAGAAAAATTTGAAAAAGAGACTACAAAAAATGTAGGCATTCATACCTACAGGATGATCAGGATTTCTGATGCCGAAGAAGTATGAATACTTAAGTCATTCACTTACAAATCTTGGCAACACAGACCACAAGCAGGAGTGACAAGATTTCAAAAAAAAAAAAAATGTGTGAACTCCATAGGCATAGGATTTCTGTGAAAGGATAGATTATTTCAGTAATATGAAAAGTTGGAGCTAAACTGATGCTGATGCTAACACTAGCATCAACATCTATGTCCGAGACCTAATGGCACCCTAGATGTTAGAGGTGACAAAGGTGTTTATTAATATCAATGTTAAGTATTTTAGTAGTTAAATATTCGACCATGAGATAAGACACTTTTCATGAAAAGCAATAGCAATTTAGTATGCCTTCAGAAGATACATTTTTACTATAGTTCTATCAAGTAATCATTGATACAAGAAAATACATCACAACATAATGCAAGGCTGTGCAAAGGTTTTAGCAAACTGATTGCTTAAGTTTCAATCACTTTCAGCCATAGTACATTTCCATGGAGTGAAGGAGGAGTGAAGGATGGGGAACGAGCTGATGCATTTTCCTTTCACTTTTGTAGTGGTTTCACCCGGAAGCGATAGAGAAGCTTAGAACAAAGTTAGAAATGGCTATATGTTAAACTAAGTCAAAGCCATAGAAATCACAGTGGAATATTTAAAATTTAAACAAAATGTCTTTTAAGGCTCAGTGCCAGCTAACTATATTACAGCTACCTTATGCATAAATGAATGTGCTCATTAGCCTTATGCTCAGAAAAAGACTGCCAACTGTTGTAACCCTGCTTAGATGGACTATCTCTTGACTAATCAGACTTCCAAGACCAGGGCCCATTTTATTACATTATCCCATAGGAAAAATAGATTCTATTCTAAGAAGGCAAAATACTGCTGATTAAAAATTCTAAAACCTCTCATTCAGGTTGCATTTCCATTGCAGTGCATTTTTTTTGTATGTGTACAGAATCAATAGAGAAAAATCAGGGCAATTAAATAATGTTAAATGATGAAGTGACTTCTAAACAAATAGATCAGTCATATAAAGAACCCTCTGCTGGCTCAAATTGAAAGACATTATTACAGCTGCAAATGTATTTAGGCTTTTGGCATATTTTTATTCCTAGTGGCTACATGGTGAACTATGCCCAATCCTAATTATTTGAACAGAATTAACATTTCATATTGCAGTAAGAAAATACAAAAAAGAATAAATAGAGTCAGGGAGTAAGTTTAATAATTTTGAAGCTAAATCCCTTGGTGAAGTCAAATTACTTCTGCCTGAGTTTATCCAAGTGGAACTTGGATGTGTTTCCTTCTTAGGAGCATTAATAAGTTATTAAGTCTGTTGCTGGAGCGTTTTAATGAAAGCCTATAGTATCAGGCCTGTCCATATCTTTCCATTTTTTTTAGAAATAAACTGATGTCCCATTCTGATGAATTGAAAAGTATTTTCCCGTTTCCTATAGGAAAAACTGTTTGTTAGGAAGTAACGATGTATTAAAACATTGATTTCCTGTACCGACTTACCACTCCCATGAAACAGCTACTTTAGTTTATTAGCACTCAAAGGCATTGGAATATTGAAGCAGCTAAGGCCTGTGATTGCTGGAAAATTATTATATATGTTTTTCTTGAAATATGTTAAAACATCCCAGCTGAGAAAGTAATTTCATGCTTACTTTTAGAGAAACCTTTCAAATAATTCATTAAAATCATTCATTTAAATAATCTGGTATATGTTCATTAAACTGTGTCCTTTGCAGAAAACATAAGAACTGCTGCCAGAAAGTAAATGAAGGGAACAGATGTTTAATGTAAAAGGTTAGACCTTCATTAAAATTGTTTAAACAAACAGCATCTTTTTTCCCGTAACACACTCAGAAACATTTATATTCATTTAGCAAAGCCATGTTATGCAGAAAAGAATGCAAACCCCATGACAACTATAGGTCAGTTTTGTACCGCATTGGCACTTGCATCGTTTGTGTTTTTGTTATGGCAAATATTGAGGAGTGCCTGGGATGGCCATACGATTACCCTTGCTGAAAAGCTCGATACTGAAGGGAGTGCTGTATGGTCAGCCTTCTCAATTTTGGCTTCACCTCTCTCTTAGCTCATTCTTTTTGTGACACAATGCATTCCTCCCCTTCATTTTCATGAACTTTTTTTCTAATGGCAAAAGATTCCACAACAAGGAAAGGCCATATTGTCTATGGGACCTGTAGATCATGAAGAACACATTTTGGTAAAAATTCATATTCTTTTTTTTTTCCCTTAAAGGAAAACTTTTCTTCTGTGCTTTTACCTTCTCAGTAAACATATCGGCTCTTCATAGGTACCTTACAAATCATCTGAAGAAAAAATCCTCCTCCCACTTTGGTTATTCTTAATTAACTCATCTCTAAACTGGACTGGCTTCTCACAGTTTGGAAGACATTAAATCTTTGTCTTTCTAGAAACTGGACATGTTGACAGAGTTGTCACTGATCTCTACTATGTTTTATGTCAGGGAAAGGAGCTATTCTGATGATGGGAATGGAGCTTTCCAAAGCTCCCTTGTTCACAGACAGTCCCATGAACTACTGCAGTACAGTGTGTGCATATATATATATACACACACACGTACATACATGTGTATAAAGGTCTTCTATAAAGTGCTGGTGTTCCTTCCTGTTTAATCAGTGAATTGGCAGTGATTCACATTCCATCCCAGTGTATCACCTGCAGTTCTTCCATTCCTCCTAGCTGTTTTCTCTGTGTTAGCTACATCATTATATTTTCATTGTATATATACCCAGAAGTAACAATTTTCTGGAGAGTGTGCCTGCCTCCCTCAAAGTGTTATTCAAAACTGGATTTGAAATTAGCACAAATGATTCACACTTGTGACAACTCAACATTCCAGACCATCTTCTCCACCACCCTCTTGTTAACTAGTTTCTCTAGTGGCCCGTGCCACTAGTTTCACTAGTTGCCTAATTATTAAGTAACTATGCTTAGGCCACATATTTGAATGTTTTCCAGATAACAACATATAATATTTTCCTTTAATAGACCCACAAGAACTCTTTTATTCTTCTGCCCTCAATTCAGCTTTAGCATTTATTGTGTTTTATTTGGAGATGTGTACAGCAGAGGAAACAATCCTGTAATAGGATCTCAGCTTAAAAGGGTAGAACCATCCACTTTTCCTCACTGTGAGAGATGTTAGTGTTTGAGCTACAGCAACGAGGAAGCTTGCTAAAAAAAAAGTAGGACAGATCAGTTGGAAATTGAAACTTGTGTGTCACCAGTTCCTTATGAGAAATTAAATTTGTGTTTAATCTTATTTACATATAAAGTACAGTTGAGCAGGCTGCATTTTTATAAGGAACAGGATGGGATGGACTATAGTCATATGCCCTCAACTAAACTTTCCAAAGGAGGTCTCCTTTGTGCTGAGATTTAAGAGATATGTATTTTGCTTCACAATGTTCTTGTTGCTTACTGCTTATAAAGAATCCTCAAAGATTCACCATGTGTCATGTGCTGTGGATGAGGGTGGCTTATTCTTAGGATCACTTTTCCTCAACAAATTCCAACGATTTCAGATGTGGGTCTAATTTTTACCTGATTATTGTCTGACTCTATTCCCTAGGTTCTTTCTGCCCCACTCTTAGAAAGACTTCCTGCCTGTTTTTTTGGCTGATGCATTTTTAATTTAAAGAGGCACTTTTAATCTCTTATGATGAGTTGAGTTTTTTGTGGAGTACAGTTAGCTAATAGAAAAAAAGATTTTGACAGTGCATCACATGCTGCTTCCTAGGGTGACTGACTTTCCAAGGAAAGTAGTCTAAATATTGGAAAGTTCTTTCTGGAACAGGGAAGCATTTAAAAAACACAAACCACATTTCATCTACAAGATTAAGTCCACTTTTTTTTTATGCTGTTGAACACAATCATACTTCCATCATTGGTAACAAATTTCCCTAAAAAGTTGCATATATACACAGGTGTTTAACAGGTATCATAAAAGTCTAGAAAGTGAGAAAAGTGCAGAGCCCAAAAGACTTTTTAGTAATACAGGGCTTCTGACAGTTTTTGAGATATTTTCAGGACTACTACCAGTATCGCGGCAGATACGACATTTTTTTGCCTTTAGTTCTTTCAGTAAAGACCGGTGAAGTTAAAGAGAAATATTATTTTATTTCATGCTAACTGAAGTTCTACAGCTGAGCATGTAATTTGGAAATGGAGTAAATTAAGAATCTCATTCACTTAAGGAAAACTGAAAGAACCAAAAGCATCACCTTGGGTTTTTCTTTCAAAGTGCTAATACCATAATAAGGTTATCTGTAGTAGTAGAATACAAGTGTCCATGTATGTTTCTATATGGAACATTGAAAATGGCACCGATGAAAGAAAACTAAGGTGCTAAGGTGTATGGAAAGAAATACAATGCTGTCTCATTTTGCTCTCCCACCTTGTTTTTTGGTAGCGTAGGGGTTTTGGGTTGTTTGGGTTTTTTTATTTTTTATTTTTCACAGTGAACTGTAAGCTGCAGTGGTTACAAGAAGAAATTAGATTTTGAAAGAACCTGACTAACTTCATTTTTTTTAAGCTGTAATTTCAGTCTGAACAGGTAGAAGATTTTATTTTTAATATTTCTTTAGGGCCTTATTTAGCAGAAATTACCTTCTTGTAAGCTCAGGATTATAGCAGACTGACTAGTCTTCAGCTCAAGTCTCCAGAAGGCAGAGAAAAGCAGAGAAGCTCTCCCTTCCATATGTGGATGCTGTCTCTAATCTGACAGTGTGCTATTAAGCAAGCACACCAAGAGAGTGGACAAATGTGGAAAATGACATTTGGGGCTTCTTAGGAAAGGCACACACACAAAAAAAGTCATGAAAAGGTTCTTTAAAGATATGATCACTTAGAAATGACCCAGAAACTGTGTGTTGTAGAAATCACATTTAACATTGTAAAGTCAAAGCAGAGATCAATAAATTTAAAACCTTTTAACTTAGAGAGAAGCTGTATGTGTCGCTGCTGTTGTGGTTTAGCCAGCAACCCAGCCCCACACAGCCGCTCGCTCACTCTCCCACCGGTGGGACAGGAGAGAGAATCAGAAGGGTAACACTCGTGGGTTGGGATAAGAACAGTTTAATGATTAAAATGAAACAACAACGACAAAAATGCAATGAAAAGGAAAACAATGACAGGTGCGAACCCTGGGACGGGGGAAGGGGAATGAACCACCGAAAGAAACTGCACATGACACAGCCACTCACCACCCACCAACCTGACGCTGCCAGTGCCTGAGCTGCAACTGCCCCCATTAATATACTGGTCATGGTGTCACATGGTATGGAATGAACATCCCATTGGCCAGTCGGGGTCATCTGCTCTGGCCGTGGCCCTGCCCCTCCCAGCCTCCTGCCCACGTGGCAGAGCATGGGAAGCTGGAAAGGTCCCTGACCACCACAGGCACTGCAGTGAAGAGAATTAACCCCTTCTCAGCCAAAACCAGCACATTCTCCACCCCTTATTCCATACCACTTACGCCATGCCCAGGTCCCATACCATCCAATACAACCTCACCAACCACCTCCCCTCCCCTTCCCATTCTTTGTCATAATACACAGACATCATCCCCTTAGTTTATGGACCTTCCCTGTAAAATGTCCATTAAAATGTCCATTGAGTTCACCCAGTCTATGACTCTGGGCTCCCTCTGTCATATCAGTCTTTCAGGGTGGGAGAGATGATGTGTGTGTGTGTGTGGCATTGGGTTGCTGCATACCAAGTCAGTCATTGTTCCATCACTGCTGCACTTTGCTTGTTTCATCAAAGCTTATCTTCCATGGATTGGGAAGTTTGTACTATGATATCATTGATACAACACAGAGATGACATACAATATTATATAGCAATTTCCATTATGCCATTCAGTTCATTGGCTGTTTTTGCCCAAAATCAAATCCCCTTGAGGCACACATCGGATTTCTCCATCCTCCCGCATCACCCACCAAGTGCACCCAGGTCCTCGAGCAAAAGCAATCCCACGAATGGGTTTGCCTTTGCCTGAGGCAGGAAGAACCCAGACTGTTTTGCCCAGCATACTTTTTGTGTGCACTACAGGGACTCTGTCCCCTTCCACAGTAGCTAGGATTTCTGACTGGGCAGGGCCAGCTCGATTGGCAGATCCCCTTGTGTTGACTAACCACGTGGCTTTTGCTAAATGTGTATCCCAGTGTTTGAATGTTCCAGCCCCACATTGCTCTTAGCGTAGTTTTTAACAGTCCATTGTACTGTTCAATTTTCCCAGAGGCTGGTGCGTGATAGGGGGTGTGATATACCCACTCAATGCCGTGCTCTTTGGCCCAGCTGTCTATGAGGTTATTTCAGAAATGAGTCCCATTGTCTGACTCAATTCTCTCTGGGGTGCCATGTCGCCACAGGACTTGTTTTTCGAGACCCAGGATAGTGTTCCGGGTAGTGGCATGGGGGATGGGATATGTTTCCAGCCAGCCGGTCGTTGTTTCTACCATTGTAAGCACAGGGCACTTGCCTTGGTGGGTTTGTGGGAGTATAATACAGCCAATTTTCCAGGCCTCCCCATATTTATATTTCAGCCATCGTCCCCCATACCACAGAGGCTTTACCCGCTTCGCTTGCTTGATTGCAGTGCACGTTTCACATTCGTGGATAGCCTGTGCGATAGCGTCCATGGTCAAGTCCACCCCTCGATCACGAGCCCATCTGTATGTTGCATCTCTCCCCTGATCGCTTGAGGTGTCATGGGCCCACTGAGTTAGAAATAATTCACCCTTATGTTGCCAGTCCAGATCCACCTCAGCCACTTCAACCTTGGCAGCCTGATCTACCTGCTGGTTGGTCCGATGTCCTTCAGTGGCCCGACTCTTGGGGACGTCAGCATCCACATGACGTACTTTCACAACCAGGTTCTCTACCCGGGCAGCAATATCTTGCCACAATATGGCGGCCCAGATGGGTTTGCCTCTGCGCTGCCAGTTGCTCTGCTTCTACTGCTGTAGCCAGCCCCACAGGGCATTTGCCACCATCCAGGAGTCAGTATAAAGATAAAGCACTGGCCACTTTTCCCGTTCAGCAATGTCTAAGGCCAGCTGGATGGCCTTTTCCTCTGCAAACTGGCTCGATTCACCTTCTCCTTCAGCAGTTTCTGCTACTTGTCCTGTAGGACTCCATACAGCAGCCTTCCGTCTCCGGTGCTTTCCCACAAGGCAACAGGACCCATCAGTGAACAGGGCATACTACTTTTCATCTTCTGACAGTTTGTTATACAGTGGGGCTTCTTCAGCATGTGTCACTTCCTCCTCTGGTGATAATTCAAAATCTTTGCCTTCTGGCCAGTCCATGGTCACTTCCAAGATTCCTGGGCGACTGGGGTTTCCTACTCGTGCCCATTGGGTGATCAGTGCAACCCATTTACTCCATGTACCGTCAGTTGCAAGGTGTGTAGAGGGGACGTTTCCTTTGAACGTCCAGCCCAGCACTGGCAGTCGGGGTGCCAGGAGAGGCTGTGCTTCAGTACCAACCACTTCTGAAGCAGCTCGAACCCCTTCATATGCTGCCAGTATCTCTTTTTCAGTTGGAGTATAGCAGGCTTCAGACCCTCTGTATCCCTGACTCCAAAACCCTAGGGCTCGACCTCGGGTCTCCCCTGGCGCTTTCTGCCAGAGGCTCCAGGTAGGGCCATTCTCCCCGGCTGCAGTGTAGAGCACATTTTTTACATCTTGTCCTGCCCGAACTGGCCCAAGGGCCACTGCATGAACTATTTCCTGTTTAATCTGTTCAAAGGCTTGCTGTTGCTCAGGGCCTCATTTGAAATCGTTCTTCTTCCGGGTCACTGGATAGAGAGGGATTACGATCAGACAGTAATCTGGAATATGCATTCTCCAAAAACCCACAATACCCAAAAACGCTTGTGTTTCCTTTTTGCTAGTTGGTGGAGACATGGCTGCTACTTTGTTGATCACATCCATTGGACTCTGATGACGTCCATCTCGCCATTTGATTCCTAAGAACTGGATCTCTTCTGCAGGTCCCTTCACTTTACTTTGTTTTATGGCAAAACCAGCTTTCAGAAGGATTTGGACTATTTTCTCTCCTTTCTCAAAAACTTCGTCTGCTGCGTTGCCCCACACAATGATGTCATCAATGTACTGAAGGTGTTCTGGAGCTTCTCCCTGTTCCAGTACAGTCTGAATCAGTCCATGGCAAATGGTAGGGCTGTGTTTCCACCCCTGGGACAGTCGATGCCAGGTGTACTGGACACCCCTCCAAGTGAAAGCAAACTGTGGCCTGCACTCTGCTGCCAGAGGGATTGAGAAGGAGGCATTGGCAATGTCAACTGTGGCATACCACTTGGCTGCCTTTGACTCCAGTTCGTATTGAAGTTCTAGCATGTCTGGCACAGCAGCACTCAACGGTGGAGTGACTTCATTCAGGCCACGATAGACTACTGTTAGCCTCCACTCTCCATTAGACTTCTGCACTGGCCATATGGGACTGTTAAAGGGTGAGTGGGTCTTACTGATGACTCCTTGGCTCCTCAGTTGGTGAATGAGCCCATGGATGGGGATCAGAGAGTCTCGGTTGGTGCGATATTGCCGCCAGTGCACTGTTGTGGTGGCAATCGCCACCTCTTGTTCTTTAACCCTCAGCAACCCCGCAACAGAAGGCTCCTTTGAGAGGCCAGGCAAGGTAGACAGCTGTTTAATTTCCTCCGTCTCCAAGGCAGCTACACCAAAAGCCCACCTGTACCCTTTGGGGTCCTTGAAATACCGTCTCCTGAGGCAGTCTATGCTAAGGATGCACGGAGCCTCTGGGCCAGTCACAATGGGGTGCTTTTGCCACTCATTCCCAGTGAGGCTCACTTCAGCCTCCAACACAGTTAGCTCTTGGGATCCCCCTGTCACTCCAGCAAAGCTGATGGGTTCTGCCCCTATATAGTTTGATGGCATTAAGGTGCACTGTGCACTGGTGTCCACTAAAGCTTCATATTCCTGTGGGTCAGACATGCCAGGCCATCGGATCCACACAGTCCAGTAAACCCGGTTATCCCTTTCCTCCACCTGGCTGGAGGCAGGGCCCCTCTAGTCCTGATCACGGCATTCACAACTCACTTCCTGTAAATGTGAATCAAGAGTCTTTCTATTAAGCTCAGAAATAAAATTAGCGCTTCTACTCCTCTGCCTGGGGACCTGCTCACTGGACACTGGAGCAGCAGCTTTCCTGGAAGAACCTCCCTGAGTGATTGTTCTTCCTTGCAGCTCACGTGCCTGTGCCTCTAGGGTCGAGGTAGGCTTGCCATCCCACCTCCTCATGTCCACTCCATGGTCAAGCACGTAGAACCATACAGTAGCCCGTGGTGTGTATCCTCTCCTTTGAGCAAAAGGATGCTTATTCCTAACAGCTGAGACACTATTCTGTACAGGTGGGGAGTGGGACATATCTTCTTTGAGTTGCTGGACTTCCCAGGATAGTTTCTCCACAGCAGAGACTAGCAAGGAAGAGATATTTGTTTCATAATTCCGGAGTCTATCAATCACCTCCGCCACCGTTGGTGTCTCGTCATCTTTCCAGGACATTACTGCCAATGAGTTTGCATGCGAAGATGGTGCGCTCCATACAAACTTCTGCCACATGGGTCGTGTGTACTCGGCTTCATCTGGATCTTTGGATGACTGTTGATCGCCCAGGTCACCATAAATCACCTCAAGCACAGCTAACTCCCTTAGATACTGGATGCCTTTCTCCATGGTTGTCCATTTTCCTGGGCGATATGTACCATCATCTTTAAAGGGATACCTTTCCTTCACTCCAGACAGGAGTCGCCTCCAGAGGCTGAGGGCTTGTGGTTTTTTTCCAATCGCTTTGTCAATGCCCCCTTCCCCAGAAAGCGATCCCAGTTGTTTGGCTTCTTTTCCCTCTAATTCCAGGCTACTGGCCCCGTTATCCCAGCATCAGAGCAGCCAGGTGACAATGTGCTCACCTGAAGGACAGCTGAAATCTTTTTGCATATCTCGCAACTCACTCAAGGACAGGGATCGGGTGGTCTCCGTTTCATTTATGACTTCTTCCTCCTCTTCCCGTAATGGCCCTGCTTCTTCATCATCCCGTTCTAAACAAGCTGACGTCCACTTCCAATATTTCTTCTTGTGTATGGGGGCGACTGATACTGGCATGGGTTGATTCTCTGAGTCAGCTCCAGTACTTGTCCTGGGGGTTTGAGTAGCCATAGTGCTTGTCGTGGGGGTTTGAGTGGCCACAGTGCCTGTCACTTTGCCTTTCAATCCAGAGGCCTCCTCTTCCCCTTGGGGGCACCGAATACTGTTGAGCAGGGCTCGGTACACATGGGCCAGGCCCCAGCACGTTGCAGTTATCTGTGTGTCTCTGGAGTTCCCAGCGTAACAACATACTTTCTCCAAATATTCTACTAATTTTTCAGGATTCTGCACTTTTCGGTGGGGCTGAAACTCCAAAACACTGGGGGTGCCCACTGCCCTAAGTATTTGCCCATGCTATCCCACATGCCCTGCCACTTGTAACTATCAAGCCTTGGGGCAGATTTCTGGGTGATATTCTTAAGTTGATTAGTCAAAACCAAAAAACATGCCCAAAAACTAACAATAAGTGCATCTTAACCACCCAAGGATGTTCAAGATACAAAAAAGTTGTTGTAATAGAGGCACAGACTTCATAGAAGAAAGTTACAAAGATACTATTCTGTATTTCCTCCATATAACATCTCTCAGAGGAGGAGGTATAATTGCTAATCGCCTCAACAAGGTGGTATCCAAAGTACAGTAATGGTTTCAGCAAAAACCCCAAATACCAGATAAAGCTGAAAACAAGTGTTTGTATAACAAATCTCTTAGGCCAAACGTTACTAATCACAGCAGAACACAGCACACTAAAGAAACCAACACCCATCTTTTACACCAACTGCAAAAAGGACAACATGGTGCTGTGACCAGCAGCTGTTATTATCTCCAACCCTTGAGCCCCACGTTGGGTGCCAAAAAGACTGTCATGGTTTAGCCGGCAGCCCAGCCCCACACAGTCGCTCGCTCACTCTCCCACCGGTAAGATGGGGGAGAGAATCAGAAGGGTAACGCTCGTGGGTTGGGATAAGAACAGTTTAATAATTAAAATGAAACAACAACGACAAAAATGCAATGGAAAGGAAAACAATGACAGGTGCGAACCCTGGGACGGGGACGGGGGGAAGGGGAATGAACCACCGAAAGAAACTGCACATGACACAGCCACCCACCAACCTGACGCTGCCAGTGCCTGAGCTGCAACTGCCCCCATTAATATACTGGTCATGGTGTCACATGGTATGGAATGAACATCCCATTGGCCAGTCAGGGTCATCTGCTCTGGCCATGGCCCTGCCCCTCCCAGCCTCCTGCCCACGTGGCAGAGCATGGGAAGCTGGAAAGGTCCCTGACCACCACAGGCACTGCAGTGAAGAGAATTAACCCCTTCTCAGCCAAAACCAGCACAGTTGCCCATTGAGTTTTGTACAGTTTGATCTTGACGGTGAAGAACTCTGCTTTCTGGGTCATCAAAAAAATTACCTCGTCTCTTTCCAGCCACATAAGCCAGTAAATACCTCTCTTTACCCAAGTCTATTTTTGTTGTATGGTTTCCACCCTATTAGCCAGCGGCATCAGAGCTTGATAACCTCTGTGGGAAACTGACCATAAAGCACTTGGAAAGGCACATTTCCTTTCCATGGTCAGTGGCCAGAAAATGACATGTGGAGAAGTATGTTTAATTTATAACATGTTTTTTAACTTCATCTCCACATTTAGTTTAATTTTAGTTTGCAATATTTTATAGACAATACTTCTTATCCTAAGTAACAACTTAAGTATTTGTCGCTTGTGGCAGAAAGCAACAAATCTTAAAATATTTCCACTGTCATTCTGTCTGCTGGTATTTGGAACAATTTACCAGCTTGTGGCATCTTAATCAATTCTTGAAGCATGAAAGTGATGTGGAAAGATGGGAAGTAAATATGTCCATTACTAGCGTGTCTTGGGAAACAGCACTTGGAGGAAAACATAACACCTGGGTTAAGTTGATTAGGAGGGAAGTAAGCTTGTGACATAAAGTCTAGAAATCCACAGGTGGTGGTATGCAGGAGAGAGCAGATCCACAAACAGGAATGAAAGGTTCATTACTTGCTGTTGCAGAGTACAATGTGTAATATGTCAAATGAACAATTTCAAGTTAACAATCAAATAAGTGTCTGCACCAAAACATACTCACAATTACTATTTCAATAGTCTACTAAATATTTAAAATAAAATCCCCACTATCTTTATTCCTGTTATCTTTCCTCCAAACTCTATAATGTTTGTGAGAACAAACTGTTAACAATTCTGTTATTCTATGACAGTATCTAGTAGAAAGAGAAATGAACTCACCGTGTTTTCTGAAGTCATTTTCATGAGGTTGAAGTAAATGGGTCCAGTACAACCATACTCAGGAGTTTCATGCTATTGTTCTGAATCTTCTTGAAAGCAGAACAGTTCCTGGGTTTTCAAAAAGAAGTACAGCACCGAATACTTTCTGTCTTTATCTGTTCAAGGCACAGGTAGTACCAGTATATGGGTAGATGCCAACATGGGCCGTTATAGTACAGAAGGTACACATGACCTGCTAAATACACTTTTCTACATCAGCTGTCTTAATAGAAGAGATCCTCCAGGGATCCTTTTCACAAACAAGATCTCTCCTGTGCTTCTGTTTTTGCTGCTTTAGCTCTGTTTTCTCCTTTTTGTCACCTCTTCTTTTTGCTCTTTTGTCTCTTTCTAAAAAAGTTCTGTAAAGATGGGATCCTTTTTTAGGTGTTTGCTGCCTAGATTTAAAGTAACATGGCATGTCACCTTAAAGCTGAGCAATCTCTAGGCATTTAGCAAATGGGAAGGAAAAATGAAAATACCATTTCCATATTTTAACCCTGTTTCTTTTTCTTTTCTGTGTCATGGTGTGATGGTAAGTTTGTTTCAAGCATAGACTTGATTAATAAGATTGGAATAGTAGGTGTTACTCAGTGTTAGGCAGTTCATGACCTTTGTGTATACCCAGGAGTGTTCAAGCTATACATTGTCTTTCTCTGAAGCTGTTTGTTTATATGAAGTTCTCTCACACATAATAAATAGCATTGCTGGACTATGGGTACGAAAATGGTCTAGTAATACTAGTTTTGAGAATCTCCCTAGTTATGTCCACTGTCTCAGAGACTCCATCATTTACCATAATGTATAGCTCACCTTGAATTCTCTCTAGCTACCTCTCTTACATAGTACCCTCTTTATAAGCTCATTGTTAATCTTCCATTGTAGAATACCTGTTTCATTTTCTCTTATTATTCATTTTCAAACATCAGCCCAGTATCTGACCAAAGAAAATGCTATTTCTTAAAAATATGGAATGCTGATAATACATAATTTTACTAGCTTTCATAGATAGTAATATTGTGGGGAAAGAACTAATTTAAAAATAAACAATGAATATTAGATTAAAAAGCCTTTGCTTAAGATAATTAGTTGAGCCCATATAAACATTGTATTAAAACAAAACAAAACAAACAGTGGGATAAATCTGAATTAACCCACTGAGAAGAATTTTACAAGGAATTTTAAAATCAGGAATGCTGTAGACTTCACCAAAGGTTCCCAGCATGTGTCTCTCTGGTGATGTGCAGAGCAAATGACTCAGAAAGTTCACTTGATGTGCCCTGTATTATTACTAAATAAATGAAAAATTATGGGCACTTGAACAGATATTTTGTACTGTCGTTTTGGAAGGAATATCAGAGAATACACCATATGTTTAAATTTTTAAGATTAGTATATGTTTAATGGAAATAAACACATTTAAGCCTTTAAAATGTGTCAGCTAGTTGGAGCTCTTACTAAGAGAGAGATTGTCTTCAGTAAGACTAAGCCAGTGCATTTTTCTTTTTGCTCTTGACTACAACAGATAGATCTGCCTCAGTTGCTTGAACAACTGAAGGAAAATGCTGCTTCTGCCCGGCTTCTAAAAGTGGTGTCAGTGGACTCTGGGAACTAGCATGATCAGTATTACTGGAAAATTATCAAATCTTAGAAGCCAGGCAATATTTTGGAAGGGAACAAAGTGGAGAGTGGAGGGAGAAGACTGGTGTATGTAAGAATGAGCAGCTAAAAGAGTGCCTACTAAGAACTAGAAATATTAGTCATTTTGTAAGTCATTTGCTTCCCCACTCTGCTCATGCTTTGTTTCTGCTTTGTTAGTTTTGTTTTCTGTTTCACACCACAACATACTTCTAATAATTACCAGCTATTTAAAATTATTACAAAAATCATGAAATAGCAAATGACTGTGGAAAATGACAACAGAAAGAATGTAAATGTCTGCAGCAATACTAGACACAAAATGATCATGTTAGAAAACACTACTTTCGAAATCATTATTTTGTTTTGCTTAAAGGCAGACACACATGCTGAGATATTTTTAAGAATGTTAAGAGGTCTAAACTGATACGCCTCTGAATCTAAGTAAATTTCAGCAAGAGAATGTGCAAAGAAAAGCATATATTGTCAGTGAACTTACATGAAACAAACAAACAAAAAAAACCAAGCCCACACATGCTGTCATGACACCCCGCCAAAATAACTTTTTTTTGTTCTAGTCCCATACCTGCAATTAACACTAGCACTGATAAATAATGGTTCTTAAATTTCCACTGTAAGGGTGAAAACACTGAGAGTTATAAAATTACATCCCTAAATATGCATTGTAAGAGAAAATAAAAGATAATAAAGAACAAAAGTATAAACTTAGAGCTGACGTGAATTTAGTGTACAGCAGTGTTCCTTTTACAACTGCAAAAAGGGTACTAAGTTTATTGTGGAGGCTTTAAATAAAACTACTATGCTAAAACAGAGTAGGATTATTTTAAAAGGTTGGGTTTTTTAAAATGCTGTGGTAAAAGTTTTTTCTAATGACTTTCGAATTATTATAAAAATAGGACAAGTTTTGTTTGATTGAAATGTTTGGTATATGTATGTAAATAAAAAAGTGAAAAAAGCAAGAGGAGGCAGAAGAGGAAAGCTACTGTGTTTAATGTTTGCTATGTTTCAAATCTTAATTTGTGCCTCCTATGCGATGAGATAGCACTTTATGATGTCACAGCTCATGATTTTGGAAAAAGAATGCTGACATTATTCTTGGTGACTCATCACACTGGTTCAGAAAACAGTTTCCATGACTGGAACCAAGCCTGAAAATTGTAGCCTGTTAATCCTGGTTACAAAGCTATGCTGCCTGTATCCTCTCCCATCTTCTGTTGCTGTTCTTTCTAATATATTTCTCACTAAACACAGCTGTCTCAGACCTGGACTTCTTATTCTGCATGTTTTGCCAGTAATATATCACCAGGGATTTCTATAGACTTGCAGTACCAACTTAGTATAAATTCTGTTTGATTTGTGTGTGATTTTATTTCAATTTGCTTAAAAAAAGCTGCAGTAAGAATTACTTCTACCAAGTTTTTTACTTTGCAGTTTTCATAAATTTTATCTTGATTTAGTTTTTTACAGATATTGTAGCTGGCTTACTTTAAATGATGTTACTCAATCACTGTAGTATCACATGCTTGAAAAAAGCTCATTAAAACATGTTTGGTCACTGTCAAATTACTTAACTGTGGCTCCAGTTTCCTTATGTGCTTCAAAAACACACAACTATTTTGTCCTCCAAAAATACCAGTACGAATGGATCATTGCACAGTATTGGTTTACGAAGGGAAGTTTCTGTAGCTACTGTATGTCCTACAGTTATTTAATCCATTGTCCGGTTGCTGATTTAGCACAAATATTTATTATCATACCGTGAAAACTGCTATACCATTTCAAATCAACGTAATAGAAAGAGCTGCATATAACTGATATTCCTTCCATGGGACAGAGTCTGAACACCTCAATAATTTAATGTATGCCAAACACTGTTAACGATTAAAAGAATTTCCCTTTTTAGCTCAAAGAATTAGGCCATTGCTTTTTAAGTAGTAAGACCCTGTAACAATTTTGCCATGGTGATATATGGCAAATCAGTGGGAGTTTTGGTAATTAAGAGTGAAATTGATAGGCATTTCAAGGCAGAATTTAGCCCCTCAATGTTTTTTCTTAGTGTAAAGCCCCATTCTGAGATGGCAGTTCTGCAAATAGATCTTTTTGTTTTTTCCTCAGGTTGACAACAAGGGCTTTTCAGGGCCTCTGTTTGTGTACACAGCAGAGCTATTTTATACCCTTCCTCCAAATGAAAATACTGTCTTACTTTAAAACTGTCTGTAACAGCTGAAAAGGATAAGCATCTCTGCAGCTGCTCAGGGGATAAAATGAATGAGCAGGTTCCAGGCAGCCATAGAGGTTTTTTTAAAGCCTCTTGAGAAATTCTGTTTTAGTGAAGTGGTGCATTGCAGAGAATCAACTGAGAATTGTGGCTTTGTCTCAACATTTTACTTACTGGCTTCATAGAGTTTATGCAGCAGGTGTTATTAGCACTCTTCTGTAATAGTTACTTTAGGGGTTTTGTCATCAATCTTAATAATGCCATCAGCATTCCAGCAGATGGTAGACATGATTCTATGCACTCTCTGCTTCTAAATTGCACCAGAATGGATTTCCATCATATTTTTAATTACAAATGAGAAATATATCAGAAACAGACTTCTCTCATGCTGGCATTTCCAAATGCTTTTTCCAGGCAGGCCAGGACTATGTTGCTTTATCTTTTATTTTTTTATATTTCACTAAGATTGAGTGATTCACAGGAGATATCAGCTCGTTCAGCACTAGAATTAACCTCGAATCATTCCTGTGTACTCCCCAGTGAAGCAGTCTCTTGTTTTGAATTAGAATTTGAGATGCCAGCTTTTTGTAGGCAATAGTAAATGTTAGGAGCCAGTCCAGCAAAGTGCTTAGATGTTAAGTATAACTTGAATTGCTATTAAGAACAATTATTTGAATAGCAGCCCTCAAGTATTTAGTTACAATCACAATAAAATGCATTGATGGATCAAGAATTTATGTAACTATTTTTGAAGTAACAGATTTGATTTCTAAACACTTATCCTACTGCTCCACTCGTTTTCTACCTCATCATCCATTTATGGATTTATTATTTTCCTTTCAACCTATGCTTTTGCCCTTTCTCTTTGGGCCCGTTCCTTCTAGCCCTCTTTGTCATTTCTTACACATGCATTCTTTTAGTGGAGACCACAAATAAAATGAAAGGTAGGTGGTAGTTAGCTTTCCTTTATGTAGCACGTGTAACAAAAGTAGGTAAGACATGATGGGATGGGGATGTGTGCATTTTTTGAATACACTTAAAGATGTCCTTTAAAAAAAAGATTAAATACTTTGAACATTAATAGTAGCTTTAGGCAATCTATTTAATATACTGACTGCAAATTCCTCTTCCAATCCAAGGTAGTTCAATGTATGCAGAAAAGGTAGTAGTAATTTGGTAAATAGTTTTCCTCTATTTAAAACTTTATGTGTTCTGGCTTACTGACTTTTAGATTAGTGCAGGACTGGATAGCAAGTAGAAAATCCACTATCTAAATGAAGCATAGGCAGTCAGTAGGCCACTGAAATTGGGATCTTTATGGTCAGCATTTCTAAATGTAATGACTGCATATTCCTTGAAATTTGGCACTCCAGTGCTTTATTCTTTTCATCATGTCTAGAGTATGAGATCAGAACATAAAAATAGCTTCTTGTGTCACCTTTTTCTGAGAAGCCCTTTCAAAAATAGAATACCATATCAGAGCCAGTATGTAAAACTGAAGTAATTCCATGATAGAAAGTTACTTAATATAGACAGATTTCAGCAAATGATGTCCAACAAAAAATTGAATAAATGCTGTTAATCAGGGTGTTCCACACAACAGTATGTGTCCCAATTCACATGTATCTGCTTCCACCAAGAACACACTTATAGTTACAAAAGCTTGACATGAATTGAACCCTGCATTAATCAGAAAGAAAAAAAAAATTCTTCTTCTAGTTTTCATTTGGCAACTTTTGCAAGAGTTGCATATATAAGCCTCTAATTAACCACCTCTTGGCACTACCCCAGTGCTTTTACAATAAGTGGAATTTATGTTAATTTTACCCTTATTAAACAGATGTCTCTGTCATTCACTGTCATTAGGTTATCTGGGTAGATCCCCAATAAAACAGTATGCAAATTAAATTTATCCCGATTAAAATGAGTTTATGGTAATCGTAACACCTTCCAATAACTTTTTCACAGTGGGAAATACCATTTTCTGAGAATAAATCTAAGCTCTAGCACTTCGGCTGGAGCAATACTGCAAGAAAATCATCCTTCAGAAGCCCCACTAAGACAGGGATGCTGTTTGCAAAATGGGGCTAGAGCGGCTGGAGACTGCCATGTGGGGGGCACTGTCATAGTGAAAGGGAGGAACAGAAGAGAATGCACATGGTCATAAAATCCGTTTGTTTAGACCAAAAAGTTCTGCACAGTGCTAAGCATGCAGTTCCTCTGCCCCAGACCATCATGACTGTTTCTCAGAACAGCACCATCTTCTCAGAGACCACTAAGCAGACCATTGACCTATACAGGGATTCACTGTATCAGGAATTTAAAGAATGTGGATTACTGTGGAACATTGTGGTAAAAGCTAAAACTAGATATGAAAATAAGGAGAATTAGAAACAACAACAAAAAAAGAATTAATATATTTAAAATTATAGACATAGTGCAGACAAATATATTAACAATCCCCCAAAATGTCTGTGTAGTTACAGAGGAACGTATAGTTACTCTTTTTAGATTCATTATTACAGGCAGCAGTACACAGAAATCAAAAGACAAATTAACAAAGAGATTTGGAACAATAAACAGCAATCTTTAATATTTAATATGAAGCTACAGTGGATTGCATTCAGTCACCTATAACAAAATGTTTCACAGGACTAGGATGACAAATTAATACCATGGTGTAAAACTGAAACGAGTGTTCCTAGAATTGGTATTTGACACTGTTTAATGGAATCTCCAAATTACAAAAATGCTGAATAAAAAAATCCACTGCTGTCTTGAAAAATGGGAATAATGCTTTCCACAAAACAAAACCTGAGATTTATACAAGTTTGGAAAAATCGAACACTAAAGACAAATGGTAATATTTTATGTCTAATCAATTTGTATTATCCCAGATTTCCAGTTTTATTTGAAACATATGCTTTTCCAAACACAGGAAAATAAGCTGAATGAAAATACCTTGTGCCATTTGGACAACATCTCAGAAATATGTCAATAAAAGAATTTACATTAAAATCTCTTAAGTAGGGCCAACATTCCTGTAACTGATATTAAAAATGATCAAAAAAAAGATACATGAAGGGTTTTTTTAAATCCTATTAAAATAAATGTCTGAAATACTAACTTCTGTAGATTTTATAGGTAATGGAATTGCTACTGCAGAGATGAAAATTTGATGAAAAAACATTATAGAAATATGCTACAAGTTAGTAAAAATAATAGAGTTAAGAAAAATGCAAATCAAATTTATATTGGTCCCCAGTTTGCAAGAATAAGAAACAGCAAATTCTGAGGTTTTTA
Organism: Phalacrocorax aristotelis; assembly: GCF_949628215.1. Lineage (NCBI taxonomy): Eukaryota > Metazoa > Chordata > Aves > Suliformes > Phalacrocoracidae > Phalacrocorax > Phalacrocorax aristotelis. Next base: position 21,861,867 of record NC_134280.1, read on the forward strand.
GCTGTTACTCGTAACCACAGAAAAATGTGGTAACAATAAAAAAATACCTAGATGATTTTGTTCTCAAAGATGCCAACAGTAGTTGAAAACACAGTATATTTTGAGTTTTCTGTTTTGTTCTAATACTGTAGAAGTTAGAACATCATTAAAGTGATTCTCTGGTGTTGACTACTGAAAGCACACACAATGCTGTGGCAATATAATCCTGAGGCTGTTCTCATTTATGCCAAATACTGGCTCGTTGCAGAACTGGAAAAGTAGGAGGCAAACATGTTCAGGCTGATCTAACAACATGCACAGTTGCATCTTTTTTTTTCTCCTCTCCCTCCCCCATCCTTCATTTCTCCTCTGCATAGCCATTTCTGCATCACAGATTGTCCGTACCAGTTTTCAGACATAATGGTCAGCTCTTCAGCTGTTTTAAACCAAAATATCGTAATTAATACTGGGTTGTAACTGATAACCAACTCTGAAAAAGGATACAAAATGAATAACAGTTTGAAGCCATAGCCCTTCACACACAAAACATCCTATTAATTTCAGCCACCTGCTGTCTCCTGATACCCCTGGCACATAAGTATCTCATTCTTCTCAGCATACCTACATTCTGGCCAAGGTCTCTATCCTACCTGTGCTGCAACTGCCCACCTGCACTGCACTGTAACCCAGCCTGGTCACAGAGTTTATGTTACTGGCACTGTGCCACCTGTCATTTCTGAGTGGGATGTACAACCTGAAAGTATCTGACAAACTAGTGAGGAAGGTACAAGGAAGTGTCATGGAGCAGAAAGACAGCTACTTTCTTCACTCCTGAAATCTTTCTCTTGCTGTTCTCTTGCTTTTACCAAAAATACCTTTCATAATAGCCAAGGAAAATATGCTAAGTCTAGAAGCAATTAGAGAATAATTCAAATTAGTTTTGAACCGATTATCTCCTGTAAACCTGATAAATAAAAGGCAACAAACCCCACAATATTGGTTAACATCCCCTATACCACCTTTAAATCTAGCCACGTTTAGGTTTTCCAGTGTGTTGATTGTACCTCCTGACCTACCTGCTAAAATTATCCACTGTATTCAAGATTGCCTTTCAAGTTAATTTCCATATAAGCAGTAGCCGCAGTGCTCTTTTGGGGGAGAGGCGGGGGGAGGGACTGATGCGACAAGATAATTTACAATAGGTGATACCATAGACATTTTATCTGAAAAGGGTCTTAAAATACTCATGGTCATAGAATATCTTCAGCCTCTGCAGTCTAATCAGTCACTTGTTTCAATGCTGACACATCATGCAAAAGTCTTTCAGCTAATCTCAAGCAAAACCTATTGGAACTCAAAGAAGTAGACAGATTGCTATAAAATTATGAGTTTCCACAAGACACAACCTATTGTACATGTATTGGAATAAATATTCTTATGAAGAATGCCTACAGGTCAAGAAATGAAGTACAACACACATTTAAGAAGAAAGCTATCAGGATCTATTGGAAAAGCATAAATTTATTAAAGATGGGTGAAGCACAATTGCCCTTCATTGCTAATGACGCACTCACTTTAAAAGTGTACTTCCAATGCTTATTTGCTGTTAGTTTCATAAAATTCAAGGTGAATGTATTAACTGATTATATGTTACTGTGAAAATTACGAATTATTTTATATTATTTTCTTTGTAAGAGTTCTATTTGAGGATTCATTAAGTTGCATTGCATTAAATTTTTTTTCTTTTTTAAATAGTTACTGGAAAACAATGTCCAATCAAGGATAATCTATTCAGGGGTCAAATTCTGCTGCTTCTTACACACCATGCATAATACCTAAATCTAAAAGTAGTTAGGAGTTATTTCAGTGAGATCATATACAGGGGTAGCATTAAACCAGTATACAACAATAAAGCTGTCTGCAAACAATAAAATTAAGTAGTCTAATGAAGGCAGTACATTTTGAAAATGCATGCCATTTAAGCAATTAAGGGCTCCGGCAAATAAGTTCTGCAAAATCTTGCTGGAGAGATGTATGCAGTCACCAGACCAACCATGTACCCATTCTTTTTTTTGATATCTCCACCTTCTTTACAGAGCCAGTAGAAGTGGACACACAGTGGACCTTTCATGTTATTTCCTTGGAAAACAAAACAAAACAAAACAAAACAAAACAAAAAAACAACAGCATATTTGTGCTACTCCAGCTCTTTCAGTTATTGACTTAATATAAGAGCTGTAGTTAAGATTTTACAGCCGTTGTGTCAAACTCCATACCTGAGCAGCCTATTGCAGGGAAGGAAGGAGAAGCACCCCAAAACACCAGCTTCAACACATTAAAGTCTTGCTTAGCAATAATTTACTCATTTTGCCTCGAAGGGCTGAGGCCACAGTGTGACAATGAGTTACTAATGATATTGTGTAAACTATCTGTATGAAACATTGACCCACTATTGTGATAACCTAAATTCAGTCGATAGGTCACAGCAGAATTGAAAATCAAATTTCTGTAATACAAATGCCCATGTACATCTGGTCTCCAAGCCATCGTTTCTTGTTTTTACATATTCTTACATACCAGTAAATTAAAATAATAAAGTTCCCTCCATCAAATTTTCTATGTACAAATATTGTTTAAATGAGCAACTGGTGCCTTTTCTTGTGATCCTTACTATAAACTGCACAGCACATATGAATCAGCAACCTGCAGTGCTACAGAAATTTACCCTATGGTATTCTGGAGAACACCTCCCCCAAAATAGCACCCCTTTCTAACCCGCTGCCTCTTCATACGCTCTTCTCCCCGCAATACCCACATCTCTTTCCTACCAATAGCTTTTAACACACATCCTCTTAATGTCTTCTAACAGGAAACTGAAAGTGGGAGGAGTTCCCTTTTATCAACATTGAAGAGTCAGCCTGGGAGCCATTCTGCCATTTCTCTGAAGGAGTCTAGCGTGAAAAGAGGGAAAGCAATCTTTGAAAAGATGTCATCAGGAAATGGCCACAGCAACAGCTCTGAAGGTTAGCATTACCACATTGATCTGATGTCTCGCTTTACTCTAAGGCAGTGGTCTCCAAACATTTTTGATGGTACACCCTTATCGGTAAAACATTTTTGAATGTGCATATATATTGAACGTGTATATGTATTTATCTACAAATCATATACATGTACCGTTATACTAATACATCATGTACATTAGGCAACATACACACAAATAGATATTAAAGAAGGATGATGGATGAAATTTAAAAAATATTCTCCTTTAAAAACTGTTTGTTAACAAAAAATATTTTCTTCCTGCACCCCAATGGACTGTCTTACACAGCCGCTGGAGTGTGAACATCCCGCTTTAGAGACCACTGCTTGATGGTATCAAAGAGTGTATGCATCTGTGGTTTGGTGAAAGAACATGGATGATACAATTTACTTATCGACTTCTGAGTGTCTAGGACTTGACTGCATGTAAAACAACCAAATTACCAGATTTCGAAAACACCAGGGAAAAAAAAAAAACCAAAAACCAAACCAAACAAACAAAAACCCCAGATTACTCAAATAAATAGCATAAAGACTTGCCCACTCTGCCAGTAAAATTAATAAGCCATCTACATAGTATCAACCAATTACTGACTGCACTCTTTTTTTGATCAGAAAATATTTAGCCTGCATGTGTAGCAATTCTGGACTCTAGCAGATCAAATGGAAAAAGAAATTTCAGTGTGCAAGACCTTTTCTTGCTAATGCTGCTAGGTTTATTACGCTTATCGTTCATACTAAATACCTGGTCTTTTATCAGGTTTAACTTTCAGCCATTGGTTACCTTTTTTTCCTTCTTTCCTACCAAATTAAAGAGATGTTTAACCCCTGCTCATTTCTTCTTGGAAGGATGATTATACATTATGACCATATCACTCCATAACCTTCTCTTCCATTAACTAGATACAGCTGCAGTTCTCCAAGTAGGAGAGTTCTTGTGGCTTTCCCTACACCTTCTCAAGTTTTTCAGGTATCTTTTTTATAATATGGTTGTAAGGACCTTTTTTTAATCCCTTCTCCTTTTAGACTCTCCTAGTTGAAAGCCTTTCTTTTTCCTCTCTAACAAGAGAATGGAATCCTCCATTCCATACCCACTTTGCCTCTGAGTCTAAATTGGACACAGTATGTTTCAGAAGCATTTTTTGGTCCACCAGGAATAACAAAGAATATGAACTATGTAAAAATGCACAGTCAACAATTCATGCCTCTTTCAAATTAAGCTTTTTCTAAAAATGTGACAGACCCATAGGGGATAATGTTTTTCTATGCTCCTGTGAGAGCCATAATACCCCATTTTGCATTCAGACAGTCTTATGAGAAGTAAATTCCCTATAGACTCATTTGAGTGTTTGAAAGCACTGGTGAAAACTCTGGAACTTCTAATAGCTGAAGTTAGGCACTGAAATCTGCAACTCTGCACTTGAATAAATATTCAGGTCCTGAAAAATGTAAGATAATGCTGATCCATAGATTATTTCTCTCATCACTATGGGGTTTGAGTTTTCTATAACCAGTGACAATATATTACAACTTGCTTCGGTTTTTCAGCAAGACCAATACCCTCAAACCAGTAAGGTGCTACAGAACTTTTTGCTAAATGTTTCAATTATGCCAAAATCTTATTTTCCTGTAAGACATATTGAGCAACATTTACAGCAAGCTCAGTGACTGATTACCAACAACTTCTATTGCCTCCACTGAAAAACAATGAAGGCAACACTCGAACTGCTGTTCAACCTACCATGAAAACTTGGAAAAGCCCATAAGGGATAGCTAATGTAGTCATATCATTGGAAAAAAGTGGCAGAAAGCCAGAATTCCCCAGTCCTATTATGCATGGAAGATTTGTCAAGCTCCGTTTACTTTATAGAATTGATGTAATTTATCATTAATAACAGAGTTAAATTCTCTGAAATAGATACTGTTGCATGAGTTACATATGACAAAGGCAAACAGCTTTTTGTTGGCATACTTCACCTTGGTAAACATAAGACTCTTATTACAAACTATTTCATCACAAGCCCACATTTATCCCTGGAAGAATCAGAAGATATTACACCTTTCATTCTCTTGAATGAGCAAAAGCTTAGAGCAAAATGAGCAAAAGGAATGAGCAAAAGCTTAGATCACACAATCTCTTATACCACCACAAAGAGTTTCACATTATGTTATAAAACAACTAGCTTCTAAAGGGAGGGCATTTCCTGTTTTAAAGCTAACAAGAGAGTAGTTTCTATTACCTTCACTCCCCATGTCACTAATAATATGTATCTATTAAAATGTTTTTTAAAACAGTCCATTAAATTCAGTGGCCCCAAATCAGCAAGGAATTTAATCACATGTCTAACTTCAAGCACATGAGTATTCCCACTGCGCTTAATGAACACGCTTATGATTAGGTAGAATCCAAGAATCTCTTGTTGAATCAGAACACCACCAAGAAAGTTTTTAAACTCCTAAACATTCTTGAAAATTAAAGCAATGGCTTATAAATATCATGCTGGTAGTAGTCTATAACATAATTCAATCTTCTTTTAAAAATGAACTGACGCAATTTGGCTATGGTGGACTATCCTATAGTGTTGCTGAAGCATACTTTCAACCTTTCCATTGTTTTGCTTAGGTTTGGTTTAATGCACAGACTTCTTACTTAAAGAACAGCAATTTTCTCTCTGTTCTGATTTCTACTTTCTCTGAAAACCTTTTTTTTTTCCTTCCAGCTGACTTTCACTGACTCTTACTGCTGCTATTATTCTTTCTTGAACTGTAGCAATTCTTTTGTCTATCATCATTACATGCAATATGCAAATGTACTGCATGGGATAAGTGTAATAAAAAAGAAAATTATCCTCATGTAAGTTACGAGTAGAGTCAGGTAGAAATAGTAAGAAACTCAGTATGTTTACACTGAGACCACTCTTCCATGCATGTCTGCATCTATGTACGATTTTTACTGAAGATCAGCGTTGCTTGTTATATTTGCTTGCTGTATCTGGGCCATGAACACTTATGTCACTTTACAGTGAACAGACAGAAAGGCCAGATGTGCCTTGGAATTCTTCCCTGTTTGGTGGGATACCCCTTCCCTGGCACAGTGTTCTGTGCCAGGTGAACAGATAGCTTTTTGGAAAGTCTCTTGTTGCTGCATTGCATAATGTTAAAGAGTGAGTACTTCAAAAGAAAATGCAGTATTTTCTTATCTGTATCTTTTGTGTTCTCAACCACTGCCTTAGTAAAACAATACAATAATCAAAAGTGAATCAACTTAAGTAAGAAGAACTGTGATTGACCAAGCACATTTTTTCTAATGCATATATGTGTAACAATATATGTACAACAGTTAGGCTTCCAGAACATGGAGCTGACTCTGGCAAATGCTACCCAGACCTTAGGCCCTTAAAACACTCACCAAGTTCCACCCTATACACGTGGGGATAAACGAAAATCAGTTGTGCCCCTCTCCTTGCTCCAGGAAAGGATTCAGTGGAGCTGGTCTCCACTGGGTGGTGTGTTTCAGGAGACTAGGAAATTTGTCTTAAAAATCCACCAAAAAAACCCACAAAAAAATCCTGAGAGAGGATTTTTATTACTTTTCTCTTTCTAAAGAGAAGACCAGTTCTGTAAACAGTGTTGGTTTGTACTGAATGGCAGAAAAGGTAAGTGTACTCTAGTATGTCCTTGTTGGTTTATACACACGTTATGGGATAGGTGACACTGTACAAAGAGAAGTTGCTAATGTCTTAGCAATATTATGGCAAGTGAGTTGATTTGCTTAACTTAATCAGTCTGCAAATCATCAGCAAGATTAAAAAAGCATAAATTAATTGTACACAGTAAACATAATTGTTATTTCAAGAAAAAACCAGCCCTGTGCTGCAACTAAGTGACAAAGCACACTCAGAATGAGGAAGACAGAGTGTCAGCAGTGCCATAATATATAAGACGACAACTAAACTGCCAATGGCTAGCAGAAAGCACACATCTGAAGCTTCCTCTTTGACTTTCCTTTTCTGTTTGGAAATGGATTTTAAGGTTGTAGTTGGGGAATTAAATACATAGAATAGGAGGATTTATCTATACTGCTCCTCCCTGCCCCCTTCTCTCCTTTCTTAAATCAGCAATTTCCTCAACTTTGAGAAATTCCATGATATATCATGCTTGGGGGGGGGGGCGGGGGGGAAGGTGGGGGTGTTGGTGGGATTTTTGAGATAATTTGGTTCAGCTACAGGCTGTTTCTGTAATTTCAGAAAATATGTTTCCTTAGGAAAAAAGCAATGCAGGTTGCAACAAATTTATTCTGTCCTGTTATGCAAGGACAATGACAAATATAGCTCGATTTAGGGAAGATCAGGGTGCTCTGATATCTGCAGCAAAAGCACAATGATTAAAAAATCAGATTCTGGTGGCTTGAATATATGGAAATATATATCCATATAGATATCCATGTACATGGATATATCAATATATGGCCATATATGTCCATATATTGATATATGGAAAAATACATCTTCTTGAAGTTTTAAAATTCCCTCCCCTCACAAAAAGGAAGCAAGTGCCCTGGTTACAGAAACCCAGTGTCATTCAACCCAATTTTCCATGCACTGTAGAAAAACCTTGGCAGGACAGAAAGAACTTCCAGCCTGTGGGATTATATGAAACCATTTCTGCCTCTGATCACAGACAAGAGAGATGCTCACAACATATATCTTTTTCCTTTGTCTGAAACAAGAAAGAAAAATATCTTTGCACTAAATTTAAGGCACATTTCTGGGTATATGGAATTCTTGTGATGCGAACATATGAATGTAGAAAGCAGCAACAAAAAAATTTCCTACTGCTAGTAACCAGTGCTGCTCTTTCATGAGTACTCTGAACTGTTTTCTCCACATTCACTGTGGCTGAATTGCAGAGGCTTACAGATAAGTCTGTAACCTTCACACCTTGAAATAAGGTTAAAATTTATTTAGAAATTTAGATAATTTTCAGTAAAGTTTTAGTAGTACTAAACCGACTATCATTAAACAACTGAAATCTACAATCAACTTGGAATGGAATTTCTGTTAAGCAGATGAATACTATAATGTATAAAGCTAATTAGAACATAATATGTCTAATTATAATTGGTTATTTGTAGTACTTACAATGACTTTTTACAGTACAAAATAATGCAAATGTAACTCTATCAAGAAAAAATATACTATGCTTGCTGTTAAAATTGAATTTTTTTTTCTAAAAAAGAAGCTTTTTGTTATTTCCACAAGAAATTTCCCCCAGTTTCAAAAACTTCATTGAATTTATTTTTTCTGTACTCAATAAGTTCTTAACTGAAAATAAGATACAGTTGCTGAAAAGTTGATAATACTGCTCCTTTCTTTCAAGATTTGGGGAAAAAAAAGTACCTGTTTCCTTCTTAGAAAGTATGATGTTTGTTTGTACTTACAGTGGGTTCTCGCAAACCTGCAAGAGGACCACCTAAAGAGAACACTCCCAGGGCTGATAACACACCACTGGATTTCCAGGAGTCTGTCTCCTTGAAAGAAAGAATGGCTATGTACAAGGCTGCCGTGTCCGAGATAGAGAGTAGCAACATCTTTGTAAGATATCAATGGTTTCTTCTTCTTAGCTCTGTGTTTGCTTTGCATAGTGACATATCCTACATCCTTTATTTATACAAGCTGACTGATGGACCATTATGGGGATCAAAATCTGAAACCTACATTAATAAATCTACTTAGCAAACCGATTGATGCATCAGTCTCTGTCTCTACTGCATGAAATTTTTCATGCTATCTACTTTTGGCCATTTGGACAACTCCAATTCATTGGAAAGACTGTTCTTTTTATTCCACTATTGCATGAACTGCATTTATTAGGACCATATGCTTGAGACAGCTTAGCAACACAGGTATTTTTTCAGCTCATGACAAAACACAGCAGTTTCTGCATTGCTAAAAATATTACCAAATAATAAAATCATATTGAAAAGCAGATTAAGTTTAGACCTCTTGCTGTTCAAAATAAAGAATTTGAAATTGCTGCATTTTAAAATAGCAGCTCTGTGAAACAAGGTGTATGAAGAAATATTGTTTTACAATAAAAACATTTTAAAATGGGCATTATATGAAAAACTATTTAGAAAAAAAACTTTTAAATTTTGTTTAATTCACAGAACCACAGAATGTTAGGGGATGGAAGGGACCTCTGGAGATCATCTTGTCCAAACCTCCTGCTTGAGCAGGGACACAGGAAGGTTCACAGACCGGTTTTGAATGTCTCCAGGGAAGGAGACTCCACAGCCTCTCTGGGCAGCCTGTGCCACTGCTCTGGCACCCTCACAGGAAAGAAGTTTTTTCTCATGTTTAGCTGGAACTTCCTGTGTTCCAATTTGTGCCCGTTGCCCCTTGTCCCGTCATTGGGCACTACTGAAAAGAGCCTAGTCCCATCGTCCTGACACCCACCCTTTAGATATTTATAGGTATTGATGAAATCCCCCCTCAGTCTTCTCTTCTCCACACCAAACAAACCCAAGTCTCTCAGCCTTTCCTCATAAGGGAGATGCTCCAGCCCCCTGATCATCTTGGTAGCTCTCCGCTGGACTTGCTCAAGTGTTCCCTGTCCTCTTAAACTTGGGGGCTCAAAACTGGACACAGTACTCCAAATGTGGTCTCACCAGGGCAGAGTAGAGGGGGAGGATAACTTCTCTCGATCTGCTGGCCACAGTCTGTCTAATGCATCCCAGGATACTGTTGGCCTTCTTGGCCACAAGGGCCCAGTGCTGGCTCATGGTCAGCTTGTTGTCCACCAGCACTCCCGGGTCCTTCTCAACAGAGCTGCTTTCCATCAGTTCAGCCCCCAACCTGTACTGGTGCATGGGGTTGTTCCTCCCCAGGTGCAGGACCTTGCACTTGCTCTTGCTGAATTTCATCAGATTCCCCTGGGTCCAGATCCCCAGCCTATCCAGGTCTCGCTGGATGGCAGCACAGCCTTCTGGTGTATCAGGCACTCCTCCCAGCTTGGTATCATCAGCAAAATTGCTGAGGGTACACTCTGTCCCTTCGTCCAGGTCATTGATGAATATGTTGAACAGGACTGGACCCAGCACAGACCCCTGGGGAACACCACTAGTGACAGGCCTTCATCCAGACTCTGCTCCGTTGATCACAACCCTCTGAGTTCTGTTGCTGAGCCAGTTCTCTGTCCACCTCACTGTCCACTCATCCAACCCACACTTCCTTAGCTTGCCTATGAGGGTGCTATGTGGGACAGTGTTGAATGCTTTACTGAAGTCAAGACAGACAACATCCACTGCTCTCCCTTCATCTACCCAGCCAGTCACGCCATCACAGAAGGCTGTCAGGTTGGTCAAGCATGAGCTTCCCTTGGTGAATCCATGTTGACTATTTCTGATAACCTTCTTATCCTCTACATGCCTGGAGATGACCTCCAGGATGAACTGCTCCATCACATTTCCAGGGATGGAGGGGAGGCTGACTGGCCTATAGTTCCCCAGGTCCTCCTTCTTGCCCTTTTTGAAGATTGGAGTGGCATTTGCTTTCCTCTAGTCCTCGGGCACCTCTCCTGTCCTCCACGACCTTTCAACGATGATGAAGAGTGGCTCAGCAAGAACATCTGCCATCTCTCTCAGCACTCGTGGGTGCATCCCATCAGGGCCCATGGATTTGCAAGGATCCAGTTTGCATAGGTGATCTCTGACCCAATCCTTCTCAACCGATGGTAAGTCTTCCTTTCTCCAGATTTGTCCTCTCTTCTCTGGGGGCTGAGATGCCTGAGGGCCAGCCTTAGCAGTAAAGACTGAAACAAAGAAGGCATTCAGTAACTGTGCCTTCTCTGCATCCTGCGTCACCAAGGCCCCTTCCTTGTTCAGCAGTGGGCCCACTGTATCCGCAGTCTTCCTTTTACTGCTGATGTATTTAAAGAAGCCCTTCTTGTTTTCTTTGACATGCCTTGCCAGATTTAATTCCAAGTGGGCCTTGGCCTTCCTTGTCACATCTCTGCATACCCTGACAACATTCCTATATTCCTCCCAAGTGGCCAGTCCCTTTTTCCACATACTGTGAACCTCCCTCTTCCATTTGAGTTTCTCTAGAAGCTCTTTGCTCACCCATGCAGGTCTCCTGGCTCCTCTGCCTGACTTCTTCCTCCTGGGGATGCACTGATCTTGAGCTCAGAGGAAGCGGTCCTTGAATACTGTCCAGCTCTCTTGGACCCCCCCACCTTCCAGAGCCCTAGCCCATGGGATTCCTCCTAGCAGGTCTTTGAAGAGGCCAAAGTTGGCCCTCCCGATGTCCAAGGTTGTAACCTGACTCATAGTCCTGCTTCCACCTTGCAGAATCCTAAACTCGACCATCTCATGGTCACTGCAGCCAAGGCTACCTCCAGCTCTCACATCCTCAACGAGCCTTTCCTTGTTTGTTAGGATACGGTCAAGCAGCACATCTCACCTCATTGGCTCCTCCATCACCTGCATCGAAAAGTTGTCTTCGATGCTCTGCAGGAATCTTCTGGATCATGTGTGGTTCGCTGTGGTTTTTTTCCAGCAAATATCAGGGTGGTTGAAGTCTCCCATGAGGACCAGGGCCTACAACTACGATGCTACTTCCAGCTGTCTGTAGAAGGTTTCATCAACTTCCTCTTCTTGATGAGGTGGCCTGTAGCAAACACCCACAACAGTGTCACCCATGCATCTCTCTACATGTCTATCAATAGGGATTAGGTATTTTACAGCAAAGTTTAATATTACTACCAAGTAGCACATAAAGTATTTGGATAACAGAGTTTATAATCTATTAAAATAGAGCAAGGCCACTTCACCACACATTTAATTATCAGTCAGGAATTTCTGAAATTTGGGTCTTCAGATCTCAGCCAGGGAAATCAGGAAAATCTGCCTCAGTTCTACAGAAATACTAAGGGGTAAAAAGTGTATTTTTACCACATCTTAAAATCCTACCTGGAAGTTATACCTCAACCCCTTTGTATCAGGAAATGAAGGTACTATGCTGTCTTGCTACAATGTTAGAATGACAACAGTATTTATTTATCCTAAACTTTCAGCACATGGGAAGAACACCTTTTTTTTTTTTTTCTGTAAACTAGGCCTGACTAATTTCTGTAAATCAGAGAGCATATGTGGCAAAAGAAGGACTGCAACGCAGCTTTCACCAGCCAGCGTTTTTGTCCACATGCTAGAAGAGCCGTAGAAGAATTCCCAGTCTTACCTGCACTTTGGTTTATGGGAGAAGTGGTCTGTAGCAGCTGAAGGGACTTTCTGGGTGCTTGGATAGCACATAGTGAAAACATCCACCAGCCACACTCACCAGAGTCCAGGTGTTTTCCAGCTACCAAATTCTGCCTGCTGACTTCCTTATTTCCTAATTCCCTCTGTGTATTTAGAACAGATTCCTGCAGTTCAGCTAGCTGAGAAGGTTCCATTTCCCTACTCCTGCAATTGGAAACATTGCTGAAGTTAGTATTCTCTCTCAAAAAGAAAAGAACTGCCTGAAGCCTGACCCTACCTAACTGCGTTGAGCACATAGGAACCATTTCATTTATACTCTGGAACTCCTCGCGGTTACTTGCTGAAATGGATGGTTTCCTGAGAAAGAACTGTATATCCAGTTCCATTAAAAGAAATTAATAAGTTTCCTTAAAGGACTGTGACTGTACTTACCCCCTCTAAATATCTCCAAATGGCTGGCAAGGTGTACCTGAAATATTAATTCACTAAGATAATTACTTTTCACATTCACACATCCATGTGTATATAGAACACCACCACCACTATCACAAATTAAAAAAAAAATCTGTCTTTTATGATCTGTTTACTTACTCATCAGGCGTCAGCACTGAACCTTAGCTTACTTAGTAACCTTCATTACAAGGCTATTTCTAATTATTGGGTGGTTTATTTTATGCATACTGATTAATAAGCTCAAATGCTGTAAGCTTCATTCTAGTAATGTCTAAGAGGTAACACATACGGGACAGAACTAGAACAGGGAGCCTGAAGGTAAGGGCACTTTTGTGACCTTCTGCACTGTTTTTAGTAAAGAAAGATAATCTCACAAAGGTCTGCATGAAACTCTGCAAGTTTTTCAACAATACCTATTGAAAAAATACAGAGAGGGCCAGGTGGTAACTCTGAATGCAACAGAATTCAGGATAGACAAGTAGAAGAGGGAAGAGCAGAGAAGGGTTGTTCTGGAAAGTGATTGCTACTGACAACCTAGTAGATGGGACCTACTCCTTTTGGTGCTAAAGATTCAGGCCAAACATGCACATTTTAGTTCTCCAAATCACAATGTATTGCTCCTGTGCAGTAGTCTATGAATTGCCACAAACAGTATTTGTGATTGTCTCAGTCATTCTTCAAAGATGGAGTATTACACAGTGGAAAATATGTGGCTGATCCTTAAACTACAGAAGAAACCACTGACTCCTCAGACACTAGTGTAGGCAGAGATGAATATGCAGCTACACCAGTGGGACCTATTTCACACAGGAGCATTTAGCAACTTGTGTTAAATAAATTCTAGACTGCAAGATTCCAAAAGAACTTCATAATTTGCAGGTCCTAATTTTTGGTTGACAAGTAAAAGTCTTAAAATGGGCCAATGAGATTCGACAGTTAATGTTAACAGTACATATATGTTTTGTATTTTGATAACAACACCTGAAAAATAACTGTCATTACTGTATCTTTTGTGAATGACAATGTGAATTCATGTGTGCTGTTAAAATAAGTAGGGTTTAAAGATTACATCAGTGGAAGTTGCATATAAGAGGCTACAGACATAAGCAAGTGTTTTCAAATTTTCCATTTGAAATTTATAAGCATTAGCATACTGTTATTAACTACTTTTAAAAAAATCAGCTCATAGAAGTATATTCTTAGTGCAAATGGAAAACAACAGGCCTTATTTTATCACTCCAGACTCCAGAAAAAAACAAGTTCTGTACTGTGCCTGGTGGCCTGGCAGCATTGAGGAAACAATTTGAGAAGGTGCAGATGACCTCTTCACAAAAGACCTTTGCTCAGTATCAGCACCAGCACAAATCTGTACAGGTAACAGCATTTTTAATACTAACAAATGGGGTATGTCTTGCTAGATAGCTTGAGGAAAAAAATATGATTGTTTGCTTTGCTGAAGAGTTTTCGTTATGACTGAGATGCTTCCCTAATGTTCATATTTATAGAATTTTCTCTTGGAGATATACTACAGCAATCCTATACTTTTTTTATGCAGATGAACACTCAATATAAGCAATACTAGACTTATAGCAAATAGATGAGTAAAGCAGATTACTACCATAGCAGTATTTTATACTGAACCTTGTCTATAAGACTGTAATTCATTATCAAGTATCATGGTGATATTTTGCATATATTGCACTTGACATGATGTTAAGCCATTCTCTTTCAAAAGGAGTTTCCTCTTTCCATTGAATTAAATCTAATCAACTCCCCTAAACAGATCAAAAATTGCACAGAAGAACCCAGATGCTACATAAAAGTAGAACAAAGCAGCAGCTAAGTGTTATTTTAGATAAAAGGTCTTTACATTTTATTACTTCATTAGCATATACCATGAAAAATTGTTGTAGGAGATAATGATTTTGGACTATGTGAAATCCCTTATAATAAAACACATTGCACAATCTGTCCTGTGCATTCTGAAAAACAGTAATGGCACAGTAAATTGCTCTACCATTCTGCACTTCTTGGAGAGATTTTTAAGCAATATTGCTCTCCAACTTTGTAGAACAGGACACATCAACATTCTGCCAAAGGTCCATTTTCATGTTTCAATAAGTATCATCACACCTACCAGTCATCTCCCATTTCTTACACATTAATACCAATATTAACAATTTGCACAGACAACCAAAACTCACGTTTGTAGGGGGGAAGACACACTTCACTGCAGATATATTAAAGCATTTTTAACTAAGGAGAAAAATGCCATAGTAGGACATAATCATACTGGAGCATAATCCTTGGTAATAGGAAGTCTTATGCACATACTTTTCTGATTACATGGTCCAACCTGGCTGCCATTTATCTGGATGAAGAAATGCAGAACTACATACAGAAATTACATGACTTTTTCTCTTACTCAGAACCAAATTATTTCATTTCTGTGATGTGAAAATGCATTTTCCCTGTCCTAATAGTGATGTCTAGTTCTCCACAAAGCTGCTATGATGGTTCCACTTCTTCAACAAAGATGTGACCTCTAAGCATACTTATCCATGTATTTGTCCTCTGTGGCTAGTTGAGGAGGCTCTCTCAAATCATCAGCAGAAATAGTCACGTTCACAGGAAATAAAATCACTCAGGCTATATGGAACAATCTTTAAATTTAGGTTAAATAACTTAATGCAAGACCATAAAACCCCATTTCTATCTAACGTAACTGCACTCTCATGGAAAATGGGATTATACACTTAGGTAGCTGAAAGATTATTCAAGGTCACTGAATCAATCCTGGGGCAAAACAGAAATCATGTACTCTGAAGACACATCTGCAGATCTGGATAAATTCAAACTATTTATCCAAGCTAAAATAAGGAAGCGGTTAATTTTTTAAACAGTAATCTAAATAGCTGAAAATTTTACTACATATTCAATTATTGCATAAAGAGCGCATGGCTTTTCATTCAAAATATTGACATCAAATATGTCAGTAGTAACTTTATCTCTCTATTTTTCTCAGGCAGCAGCCATCACTCGTAGCTCTTTTCATTTTAAGAAAGATTGGTTCCTTGTGAAAGGTGCCATATTACCAGTAGGATGCACTAAACTCTTGTCCAGAATGGTGAGCAGCAATGAAAACTGATCACAGAATTGCCATGTGCTCACAAGCTCAACCAGAGTTTGTTTAGAGACCTGGTCTTTAATTTGACCACTGGCCTTATGACCATCTTTCATCATCAGCCACCAAGCTGAGAAGAGGTCATGAGCTTCAGTGTTACTGTTCTGCAAATGCCAGCCTGGAGCGGTTTGCTACATCAGCTCAGCTATCTAGCTGCTCAAAGTCTCACTATCCAGTGTCAGACACAAGCCATTTCTGGCAACTGAGCTGAACCTCAACATATGACCAGTGAGTGGAATATATACAAGTATCTGATATTCACTCGGCCATATAGTATCATGTGTCAGGAATGACATAGGTATAGCTACACCTCCTTCATAGAATGTCATTCCAGACAAATTTTCTAAGATTGCTAGTGTAGCGATTGCCAATTTTCTAGCGATTGTAGAGGATAAGATTGAATAACAGGGAAGTGTTAGTGAATTGTGAAAACCTTACCTTTTATTAAAATCTTCCATATAGTGCCCAAAACACCCTAAGTGTATACAAGCAACTAAGCAATGCTGACAAATCACAGAGATGAAGTGCAGATAAAGGAAGGTCTTATAAGAAATTTCTGCAAGACTCTCACAGTACTGATGCACAGATGATACCATGATAAGAACATAGATATGTAAAAAGCATAGCTTTGAGGAAGAAGTGAAGATCCATACCAAGTAAATCATCAAGCAGTCATTCTATTGTTACTGGTTTTGTAACTGAAGTTTTAGACTCACAATTTTCTTCCACTGCTGCCTAACAGGAACTGCCAAGTTTGTACATACTGATCATTTAGAACAGTAAGTTCTAAATATGCCAATACATAAACAATATTATATTAGCCAACTTCCCACAGAGCTTTTATCATGACCATAATGTACAGTTCAACTAAAAGCAATATGCTTCAAATGTGAGGGAGTAAAAGGCCTTTATGTGCTTGGCCAAGTTTTTGGGCCATTGGATCCCCTTGAACAATACATACATACATATATAGAATTGTATATATGGTTTATGTACATATGCATATAATATAGCATTGTCAGTAATGTATTGTAATTGTATTACATACTTTCTACATTGTCTGAGCCTCAAAGCAATTTTATTTTTGAAAGGGAAAGTATGTTTTGTCTGTTTTCAGAACAGAAACAAACTGCAAAAATGTCAACACAAAAAAGCAAAACTTGGTCTAAAATACACCAGTTACTGAAAATTCAAATCTTGGCACATTTTGCAATAAGAATTCTATCTAAACTATTGTAGTGCTGAGGCACTAAAATTGATGTACAGGCCACTAACATACAAAATGTGTAGCAATTACAGCTCTCTTCAGTAACAGAATCTGAATGCCTACCTAAAAATGCACTCCTTTAACGAAACATATACAGACTTATTCTCAGATTTACATATTTTATTTTTTTTAATAGCATTGTTTTAGGTCAGAACGACTTATTATCTGGAGACAGAACAGAGCACTGTAGCCCTCTGTTTTAAGTAACATACAGATATGCGTGGGAAGGCCAGCAGCCCCCATAAAGGGCAACTTGAAACAAATGGAAAAGAATGAAGTGCGATGGAGGTCTGAAATAAAAATAAAATGACCAAAATAAACCATTCATGAGCTAGCAGCATGCCAACAATCATTCAGCTGACAGTGTTTTCTGAAGTTCACTCATGATATGGCATAAATAAACAAAAAGTAATTGAAAGATGATTCTTGGGCCATGGGAAAAGCAACCATAATAGCTGCCTTTTCACTCCTGCCACCGAAAGTGACTCTGAATTCTCTGTCTGTCCTCCTCCCCTGCAAAGCTGGAGGGGAGCTGTTCCCTCCTGATGCCACAGTACAGGATCTGGTTGATTAAATAACATTGCTTGATTTAATAACATTTAGTAGGGCAGGAACTGTGTATTCCACAGAAACAAATAAAAGGATCAAGTTCCCACAAGCATAACTCTTAACTACTATTAAATCTAGATCATGATCTTCAGCCACAGCCCTGTACTGGAGGCACAACTTACCCTGCTTAATAAGATAAGGGCAACCTTATCCCATGAGGACCATTAAATAATTCTACACAATATTCTCCAAAGTCTGTGGGGTCTACAAAACATGCCACAAACTCTAACTGGGTAGACTAAATTAATCCAACCTACAGGATATCCTATCCTATATCCAACAGTTGGCCATTATAGAGGAGGGATGAAATCACAGATCTTCCTGCTCTCCACTTGTTTGGAATAATAAACAAGCAGCATTTTACCCTCTGTCACTGGAATTTCAATTAGCCATCTTGACAGACACACAAAACATGAGAACCTCCAAGTCCCTCTTCTGCCCTGCATGCCCAGAGCAAGACCATGTAATTATATTGTCAAAATCTGGCCCATAATGTTTAGGCTGCATTTTAGACAGCCATAGATGTCGCATTAAACGATTATAATCTTTTGCAATATGGCAACTACTTCATAAGCAGTACCAATGTTAGAGCAATAAAGCAGTAGTGACATTCAAATTAGATTTGCTTCCTGACTACATTAAGCCTAATTATATTCCTTTTTAATATCCCACACCATTCAAAGGACGCATAATGACTATCATGAACATATTTCGTGTCTCATGAATGAGCTTTTCCAGTAATGAGAGCTTGACTTACATATCTAAAACATGCACATTAGAACAGAAAAAGTATCTTAAATGAAAAAAGCATATATATGCATAAATATACTGAAAAGCATATCCACATAAAATGAAAAGGCATATTATATGTACACCTACACACAGTCATTAAACAGAGAATAGATGGAAAAATTTGCACTTCATTTTCTTTGAGCTGCCTCTTTTCAACTTGGTATGGGGTTAGCTCTACATCTCCTCACTTTGTATGGCTCCCTCACAACTGTTACGCATACAGAATTTGGGAGTGTAAACCATGCTCTGACTTGCTCTCCTCAAGCTTCACTTCACTTAGACAGTTCAGACTTTGTGGTAGATAGGATTTATTTTGATACGGTAAATGCACTAAAGCATTTACTGGGCCAGTAATCAGAAAATTCATTCTACTTTTTGTTCGTATGATTTTTAACTCATAGTTGAAACACACTTTGGCATCACAGAGGTGGAAGAGAATTCCTAAAGCCCACAAAGGGGGTGCACGTTGTTTCTCTGTCATAGAACCTATGAGCCCTTGCTGCCTACTGTATGGCAGAAATTATGGGCCAGGCAGTGGATGCTCCCCTGTATTGATTCAGCAGAAATGTTAGTGGCAATGCAAGCAGTGTAAGCATTCCTTAGTTTGAATATGAAATAAATCCCATGCTTTGTGCTGGGATGACTAAGGGAGAGCACTAATTTCTTGCCCCACAATTAGCTGGATTTCAAGGAGGTGCCAGGATTTGAGATGCAGGAAGCTTATAGCTCTCTGTTGTGCAAGATGTATAGCAGCTATCTCAGAAACACAGCACTGCCTCCATTCACATTCACATTACGTTGAACACTTGGGAAACTCTTGCTGGAGGGACCAGAAGCTCCTTTTCTTTGAAAGCTCATTATCAGCAGAAACTAATAGGCAAGCTTCCTTCTCACAAAGGAAGAAGAAAATTTAATTTGACATGAGTGAAATTATTTGTTAGATGTCTCTGTGTGCATGCTAGTGTGCAAGAGAGAGCAAGCACAGAACTGATATCTTAGTAATAGCAATCCTTAGGATTTTTTTCTTCTAATCACTAGATCTCAAAGTACTCCATGGACACAGGTAATATGATGTAACACAGGTTCTGTGACAGGCTTTAAATAAGAAAACAAATCACTGCCAGAATCTGGAGTTGAACATAGATGACCTCAGAAATTAGTTTACACAGACATCTCGGACAGTGCTTTAAACTCTCAACAATATGTGCTGTTCATTACATTGTGGTTGTCAGACCTGTAGATACAATGCTAATCTGTGTATTTTATAGGATGTTCTGGTAAGCCTATGGGTCATACATTTCAAAACTGCAATTTAGCATGAGTTTTGCATCGCAGGAGCTGTATAAAGCATATGCAGGAAGTCAGCATCTCTTATATAGACATATTACTATACTTCCTTTTACAAAGTTGCATCAGCCTCATGCCCGCTGATAGGTACTAAGTTGATGGCACAGCACATAAAGCCAGAACCAGTCTTCCTAGTCACCTTTGTCCCTTTCCAGTCTAATTATACATTGTATGTATTCATGCAGCATTCCGTATCTGCTGGTCAAAATCTGGCTGCAGTAACAGAAATTTCTTGACATCTTTTGTGTTATAAAAAAAGCCTGTTCCAATTTTTATGGCAACAAATATCAATCATAATAATAGTGGTACTCTGCTGTAAAAAGGCTGTTCTAGTTACACCACTTACATTAGAATTTATTTGTGAAAGCCCTTCATAGGACAAAAAAAAATTCCAATTTACTGTTAACGTGCAATTATTTTTGTCTTTAGGAAATGTCAAGTAGCAGTCCACACACAAGGAGCAACAGAGAAGCCAAGTGCAATGAAATGACCTCCACAGAAAGTCAAATGGAAGCTTCTCAAACACAAGAGGTAACTATATCAATTAATAATTACATCATTGGGTAATTATACTGATGCTGACACATATCTGCTTTGCTTCTTCCTCCTTTACCACTTGGTACAGGAAGATCTGGATGTTCTGCTGATAGCCTCCCTCATTAGGCAGTGCATAATAATTTTTTTAAATGTGTTTTGTTGTTTTAATATTGTAATTAATTAGGTTTCCATTCATATTTTTCTTTGATGTAACATTTTAAATAAAGTTGCAGAAGTATGGAAAATTCTTACATATGGCACTAAATCCTTTAGTAAAGTGAAGGTTTTGTGCACAGGTTTCTCATTGCGAGCAAGTTACTCATGAGATAAAAGTGGCTTCTACCTTCCTTCAGTACACTGATGAAACAGGTAAGAAGTGGCATGAGAATAAAGGCTCACAAATGAGCAATGGTAAATGTCTTTACTCACACAAATGTACTGCTCTTAGCATACAAACATAAAAATGCACATTGCTCTGAATTCTCAGCAAAGTACATTCATTGACTTCAATGGGACTGAAGAAATTAGTTTAGAATTCGGTATGGACTTTTGCCTAAGGAGGTGGTTTTAAATATGCACTCAGTTGCTTAAAAGAACCGGGGACTTGAAGAATTGTCTGAAAACAGGCAAACACAAGCCCATATATACAAAATAGTGGATGAGAAAGGTTCAATTTATAGCTGAACTGAATAGCTCTGCAGAACATGACCACAGTGTTGAGACACTGCTGGTGCTGCAGTTCAATCTTGGTATTAGAATTTATACATTATATTCTCCCACAGATCCCAGTCAACCTTCAGCCCTGCCACACCTCCCAGGTAAGGCAAAACAGTAGGTGATAACACATCCCTCAACAACTATTCTGTCATTCTCTCTATGGATTTCTGTTCACAATCAAGTGATTCTCTAGACTTCTGCAAGCCTAAGTACGATTTTTCTAATGTAATAATGTTTTATAATTCACTGATAAAGTCAATTTCATAAAATACAGCACGGAGGAAAAACAATCTTTTCTATTCTTCTTCCCATCACAGTAATCAATGCAGCTCAGAATGAAGAGCTCCCAAAGACTGTAACACAGATTTTAAAAGAGCAGTTTGAAAGGACAGCTCAGGAAAAGGCTGTTCACTCTGACAGAGAGACTGCAACAGCTGCAAAAGAAGTAAAGGTCTGTGCTTTTGCTAAGAGGAATCTTTCTTTATGCGAATCTGAAGTGGTAAAGTTAAGACATGCGTCTGTCATGCGGTCTGAATTTCTATTTTGACTAATTGTGATTAAAAACATAACCTATGAAAGTGGTGGGAATATATGGACTTTAGGAATTAAGTGCACATAACCTAATATGAAGTAGGTTAGAAGGGTCAACAAGTACTTACAGTATGTGACAAACACATCTAAAAGTAGACTCTTATAAAAACTTTTGCATTCCTGTACTCATCTGCTGAATACCGTTTCCTCTTTCCTTATTTTGAATCTGCAAATATGTATAATTTCTGTCACCACAGATTCTCAGAAGCATAGAAAATGCCACTTTCAGAAGAAATGAAAATGAGCATAAGCCACAGCATAACTTTACATTATGCTTATAATGCAAAGTCCGCATTTGTTGCAGCAAAAACTCCAAGACTGCTCAATCATCATTTTGCATTTTGTATGAATTCCACATTTATTTTCAGATATATTGTATGGTGCAAATAGCACAGCTCTTAGTTCAAAAGATTGGTTTTATGCATTCTGAGCAATAGCTGATGGATTGTGTCTTTCCAGATATTATAATCCTATTGCTTGGATCCTTGCAGAACTAGCTTTTGTGAAGAACATAAAAATTGTTTTCTATGTTACTATACTTAAAAACCAACCAAACAAAAAACCAAAACCAATCACTTTTCTTCCCTAAAGATGGAAAATATGTATCAGGAAATTACATTGCCTTCAACAGTTAGTTCATCTTCTACTGCTAATACTTCAGCAAGCAGACTACAGGAAGCTTCTACACCAAGGTAAAAAACAGGATAGAACTACTGCTTCTGCAAAGATGTGCTCCAGATCCCATGAATATGGAAGCACAGAGAAGTTCTCCATTACTTATGTGAAAGCTCCATTGGGAATGACAGCAACTTCCCAGGCCACTGAATTGTCCAGCTCTCCAACAAAGCCCACTGTCTCCACAGATCTGCACCCAAAACAAAGCAATTTATGTGAACTAAGATGTTTATACAAATGTTTCCACCCATAATTAAGAAAATGCTTAAAGAAACATTACTTGAGTGAGATACTATTTTATCGGGTGAATCTGAAACACGGAATAAGATGTCAGATATGCAGCAGGCTAGATATGGCTTTGCCTTCATCATTTGGATGTTCACAAGACCAGAAAATCAATGCTTACTTAGAGTGGCATGAAATCCGGAGAGGAGAGGTCCTCTCTATAAGATGGGTCTTTGAGAACCAGCCTTTTGTTCCAATTAAAGGTGACTCTCTGGTCCCAGGCAAAGCTAGAGCATTGCAGACCAGGAAAACATTGCAGGTGGAAATATTAAATACATAGCCTGAATGTTTCAGACCCAGCGTCTTGATGCATTGCGTGCACATGCTCCAGGCTCTGCAGGAACTATGGATTAGGATCTTGCACTAGTTACAGGAGATGTTCGCACAGTCATGTGGATGTTTGAAATGCAGCCACTGGACTGTACGAATAAAATGCATCACGATGAGGAACAAACAACAAATGAAACTCACTTCTCAGAAGTTTCCAGTGATGCTGTAAAGACTCTGAGGCACATGCTGGAAGCACAGAACCTGGATCAACTTGGGCAGCTCTACCCAGTGGATGTCCTTAACTTGTTGCAGCTGAGGTCTGAGCTGAAAGAAGTTAAATGAAGCGTGAAGAAAAGTGTAAAGCATTTTGAACCTCAGCCATTGTCTGTTACCAGAGACAACTTTAGTCGAACACTGGACAATGAAACTGTCAATAGAGAAGACACTGAAAAGAGGCATGTTAGAATAGCACACTGGACATTTGAAACATAGTGTTTACCTGTGACCAACAAAGACCTGGTGGAAATTAAAGTGGTACATGGAATCTCAGAGGAGGAAAACATGTGCAGTATTATTCACAAGACAAAACAGTTAGTTGAAACACAGTCTTGGCACATGGAGGATTCAGAGGAATTAAGTCCAGCTGAAATATTGTCACAAAAATCAAACAAGCAAGATCAAGGTCTTGCACAAGATGCAGCAGCCCCCGTAACACGACAGCAAAGCACACTCTCTGATTCTGAATTTTATGGCAGTGTGTTCTGGTTTTGGCTGGGATAGAGTTAATTTTCTTCCCTGTGGCTGGTATAGTGCCATGTTTTGGATTTAGTATGAGAACAATGTTGATAACACACTGATGTTTTAGTGGTTGCTAAGTAGTGCTTACACTAGTTAAGGACTTTTCCAGCTTCCCATGCCCTGTCAGGTGCACAAGAAGCCGGGACGGGAGGGGGCACAGCCAGAACAGCTGACCCAAACTGGTCAAAGGGATATTCCATATCACATGATGTCATGCCCAGTAAATTAATTGTGGGGAGTTGCCTGGGGGGCAGCGATTGCAGCTCAGGGACTGGCTGGGTGTCGGTCAGTGGGTGGTGAGTAGTTACATCACTTGGTTTTCCCTGGGTTTCATTTCTCTCTCTCTCGTTGTTGTCCTTTTCATTACATCATCATCATCATTATTATTAAAATGTTCTTATCTCAACCCATGAGTTTTCTTATTTTTGCTCTTCCAATTCTGTCCCCCATCCCACTGCGATGGGGGGTGAGTGAGCAGCTGTGTGGTGCTTAGCTGCCTGCCAGGTTAAACGACAACACAATGATAAGCAAGTAGTACAAAAATATGATGGAGGAATTCAAATAGATCTCCACGAAGACCAGAAGGCTGAGAAGCTGAAGACACAGGAACTGTTATGAAAGCCTCTAGCTACCATCTCTTCCACCATTATGAAGATTAATGCTATGAGAGCTATCCTGAAGATTTATATAGAGCAAAATAAAAATAGATACTAAAATAAAAACAGATATTAAAATTAAAATAGCATTACTGTTGTATTTGAGAAATATTGACATGCTAGAAATGTGCACCTGACTTCTCATGCTTAAAATTAATGCAACATCCTCTTAACTGAGGTAAAATGTTGCCTGTATAAAATAGCTCTAGAGGTAAAATAATGGTCACACTTTGTGTACATCTGTTTTTAGTTCATTAAAGCACAAGATATGACTTAAGACAAAGTGAACCATGTTTTGGTAGGTTTCCTGTTTGAGTAAAATTACTGAACAGTTTACAAATTAACATGCAATCTTAAAAGTTTTTTCTGCTATTTCCTGCTGGGTAATTTTACCAGTTGATACCGCCCTAGTCTGAATTAAGGCAGCAAACCCACTTACCTGATGTCAGAGTCCAGGTTTCACATCACTAAGGAGTGCAGCCACTCAGCATCCCTCAAAAAGCTGAGCATGCTACTTGTTTCATATTGAAGTAAAATTTTAAAATATGTAAAATATGTGAATATATACATGAATATTTATATATTAATATGAATTAAACATTGAAAAGAAAACATGCCTTCTTTCTCATGGTACATGTGTTACTCAAAAACTATAATAAAATAGTATTTGGATTGCAAACTTACACATTTGAAACCTAGAAAATACTACATATACTAATGCATGATGAACATCAATGTTCTCCTTTTATGCATCTATTTTGGGCACTGAATATGGATGGAGTCCTGTAGGAAAGCTATATGTCACCACAGCTTTAGCCATTTGAAATGCATGAACAGAAAGCTGATGCTTGAACAGCAACTAAAATAGCAGAACAAAGCTAAACATTCCTGTACCTGCATAACTCCTAAACAGAAATCTCCGCTTTGGGTTTCCATACTCTGTGCATTAAGAAGAGAAGGGTGCTACCTCTGTTCATGCTATCAGCAGAATTAAACATGAGTAGCTTGTGATCCTGTAAAGTGAGACACAGTCTGGCAGTGGTCCAACAAAATACTTGACTTGGTGAGTTGGCCTTGGCTGGCAGCTAAGGCCACACCCAGTTGCTCACTCACTCCCCCACAGTGGGATGGGAAAAAGAATTAGAAGAGTAAAAATCAAGAAAACCTGTGGGCGGAGGTAGAAACAGTTTAACAGGTGAAGCAGAGCTGGAGTGCGGGCAAAGCAAAATAAGGAAATGATTCAATATTTCCCATCAGAAGGCAGACATGTAGCCATTTCCTGGAAAGCAAGGCCTTGACATGCACAACAGTTACATGGGAAGACAAATGCCATAGCTCTGAATGTCCCCTCATTTCCCTCAGCTTTTATTGCTGAGCATGATGTCATATGGTATGGAATATCCTTCTGGTCAGTTGGGGTCAGAGGTCTTGGTTGCATCCTCTCACAACTTCTTGCGCATCCCCAGTGTACTAGCTTGGGGCAGTAGGAGGAAGAAAGGGCCTTGACGCTGTGCAAGCTGTTCAGCAATAACTAAAAACATCGGTGTGTTATCAACACTTCAGCCACCAATCTAACACATAGCACCATATGAGCTGTAATGAAGAAAATTAACTGCATCCCAGACTCACTATACTTTAGCATGTTAAAAGTCAGTAGATGTAGGGGAATAGACAGGGATCGGTGACCGGATGATCACAGGATGTGACAGAAAGATAGACTCCTCCCCATAGGAGTGGCAGGAACAGGAAGCGCAAGAGCTATATAAGCGTGTGACGCAGTTAAATAAACGGACATTTTGTATCCATCATATTGATGTCTGTGCATCACTGTCCCCAGGGTGGGTAGAGCCCTGTGTCCCGGAGATATGCGGCCCAAGATAAGTTCTCCCATAGAAGCGTACAGCAACAGTAGAAATACCCAGAACCAGTAGAATACTGAATTCTCTGTATGGTCAAGTCTCTGGAATTTGTTTTGTATCTCTTCTACCTGGTAAATATTGATGATCTCAAATAGTAGACCAGCCTTCCCTCCACTTTTTGTAGGACCATTCACATGTGGTGGGTTGACCTGCCAGACCCTCACCCAGTGCTCTCTCATTCCCCCTCTTCAAAAAGACAGGGCGAAAAACAGGATGGACAAAATAAAGACAGGGAGATCACTTACCAATTACCTTCACAGGCAAAATAGACTTGACTTGGGGGAAAATTAATTTAATTTCTTGCCAATTAAAACAGATTTAGATAGTGAGAAACAAACACTAAAACACTTCCCCTCTTGCCCCGTTTCCCAGTCTCAACTTTACTCCTTCAGTCTTGACTCTTCCACCTCCTCCCCACTCCAGCAGCACAGAGGGGATCAGGAATGGGGGCTGGGGTCAGCCCATACCAGTGCCTCTCTGCTGCTCCTTCCTCCTCACACTTTTCCTCTGGTCCAGCCTCAGCTCTCCACAGGCCATAGTTCCTTCTGAGAATACCCACCTGTTCCAGTGCGGTGTCCTCCACAGGCTGTAGTGTGGATACCTGCTCTGGCATGATCCTCTCCACAGGCTGCAGGGAAATACCTGCTCCCCTGGTCTCCATGACAGGCTGCAGGGAGATCTCCACTCTGGTGCCTCCTCCCCTCCTTCTTCTCTGACTTTGGTGTTCACAAGTTTGTTTCTCACACTTTTTTCCCTCAGTCCTTGCTGCACGTGCAGCATTTTGCCCCTTCTTGAACACATTTTCCCAGAGGCACTATCAGCATGGCTGAGGGGCACAGCTGTGCCCTGCAGTGGGTCAGCTGGAGCTGGCTGGAACCGGCTGCATCTAGCATGGGGCAGCCCTGGCCTCTCCTCACAGAGGCTGCCCCTGCAGCACCCCAGCTCCCAAAACCTTGCCACTGACACACAATACATGATTAATTGTCATGAGGATCAACACTGGCTCCACTATTCAGTCCTGGAAGTTTCCTTGGGATAAACTTCCCTCAAATTCCCTCTTTCTCTTTGTTTCTCTCTTGACTGTTGCCTCCTCAGACACAACACTCTTTATCCAACTAGATGAAGTATAACCACCCAGCAAGACAGTTTTCCAGAAGACATGTCAGCTTTTCTTCAAACCACAAGCAGTGCGGCCTAGTGAGGCAGGAGGCAGGTCTGGAACACTGCACTCCACACCTGCCCGGACTCCCTTCGTCAGCTCGTTTGGAGACTAAGCTACATTCGAGTCTTTCTATTTCATGACCAACAATTCTTTGGGGGATTTTTTTGCTGTTTTTACTGATGGCTTATTCTTTTTGCAAGTTCTACATTTTTTTGAAGATATTTAATTTCTCTTTCAGCATTTTCACAGCTCTCCTTACGGGCACTATAGATATGTGGCAACTAAAGCTCTAGTTATAAAATCTACATCATTTTCTGTCTTGAGCTGTGAATTGCTATAAAATCAATACCAGTAGGCAAACCAAAACCAGACAGAATGCTGGAAGGGGCCAAATTTTCTGCTGATGTCAAGGGGCATTACTATTGTCAATGGAGATATATTTATAAAAGCAATTATTTGGTTCACCCTATTTGAATGTGTCTGCTAGTACCATTTTCAAAGCAATTCAGAAATCAAGACAGAATAGCAGCATGCATTTTTCCAAGTCCAACAGATTGCCCATTATTTCCTTCTGCTTCTTACTGGTATGAAATAAACCTTCTATTCAGGCTGTTATAATTAATTATACTTCATAAAAGAAAGGATTTTATATAGTTAACTAATATAATTGTAGCTAACTCAGTCTTAAAAATCAACTGAGGAAAGTATCAGGTCTGAAAATGAAAATTGTAAAAATCACAAATAATTATATCCATTGCATATCTGGACAATATGAGTGTACAGTCTGCAAGTAACCACAGAAGTAGAGCTCCTTGATGTGCTTCTGGCATGATTAAGTAAAACTTCCTCATTAGAATTTCAAACACCTGCCCCTGTTTATTGATCTCTAAATCACATTGTAGATTCAAAAGTTATACATACATTATACTCAGTTCCATTTATACTAGTAAAACTTTTATTATCCTATCTCATTTCACAAAATAAATACTTATTACAAATAAATGTGAAATATTGTACCTGATGTATTGAAGTGAATAGTCCTTTCAAATGTATGGATTTCTGAAAAGGGAAAGGTGAGTAGTTTTTCACTTTGGAAGTATTACTGTTAGTTGAACAAAAATTAAGCCCTAAAATTGACAGCTGATATACCAGTTAGTATATAAAGAGACCTACATTTTAAACAAAACTGATGGATGGACTGATACAGTTAAAAATAAATATAATATGTGGCTTAAACTAACTTGTAACTTTTTAATATGTGGTTCTAGAAACTGCAGATTCAGGAAAATGAAACATGCAGACTCTGTCAACAGAGAGTTTACCCTATGGAATGCCTAGTTGCTGACAAGCAGCATTATCATAAATCATGTTTCCGATGTCACCACTGTGGAAGTCAGTTAAGGTAAGAAGTAACTGCATGTTCACTCATAGAACTCTGCATCTGAATATAAATACAGCTGTTGAAATTATTTTCAGCTGGGCTATTCAGCCTGTAGGACTTGGGTTGACAGAGTTCCCCTTTTCTTCTCTGCCTTTAAATTCTCTAAAGAACTGCTTCATCCTGGTACCTTCCAAATTCTGCATATTACTTCCTACTGACTGTCCCAGACCTTCATGAGAGCTCAAGAATGGGAAGCAGTAGAAACAGAAACTTGGGTGAAATTTAAGACATCTGATCACAGACCAAATTTTCTCTCACTTTTCCTCATCCATACAATGAATTAAGATGGTTCTCTGCATTAGCAAACCACTCTTGTAACCTTTATATGAAATGCAGTACTTATTGCTCTATCAGACTGGAAAGATTAACAGTTCTGATTTTAACACCTTTGAGGTTAGTTACACACATTTCCTTTACTTCATTTAGGGTCAGAATCCAAATACAAATAAATACAAATCTCTATTATTCGCACAAAGGCTAAAGAAAACCTGCACTGTATTTTCTCCACCTGTTTTGTAGAAAAAGAGAGGATTTGGTCTTTAATATGATAAAGAAAAGGTCCCAACATCCCCAAAGTGCTGTGGAACATTCCTATTTTACACTTATGCTGTGCAACAACTGAATAAATTTATGTTCTTTCTTAAATCACAAATCATGACTCTCCTTCTTCATTTTGACTTTGAAATTGTATGGGAATTTGCAATTAAAGGTTTTAAATACTGGGGGGCGGTGGGGTGTGTGTGGTCAGAATTGGCCAATACACTGAATTTTCTCCCTTTTTGCTCTTCCTTTCTTTATATATACTGTCATGTAGGGGTACTTGAAATACCAAGTAAAGTGTAAAATTCACAGTAGATTTATGATATGACAAAGTATAAAACAAATTTTCTTCCATTCGCAGCTTGGGAAATTACGCATCTCTCCATGGAAAAATATATTGTAAAACCCATTTTAAGCAACTTTTCAAATCAAAAGGAAATTATGATGAAGGTTTTGGACACAAGCAGCATAAAGAACTATGGAGTTCTAAAGATCAATGTCGCTCATTTGGCAATATTCATGCTGAAGAAACAAATCCCATTAATAGCATAGCTGTTGATCCTAAACCAATTACAGAAATTGATCAAGACTTGTACTCAGGTACTGAAGGTACTCATCCTGATATTTTGGATAATAATTTCAAAAAATCCACAGAAAGAGGTAAATTAAAGATGACATGGCCACCTTCAACAGATGATGCAACACCTAAGAAAACATTTTCTATTGAAGAAGTGGCTAAAGTAAATAAGCCAAAGTGGCCCCCAGAAGGTTTTGCTCAAGAGGATTCTAGTTTACATACAAATAAACCTCTGGGCAATAAAAATCATCCTCAAAACAAAAATGTTGTGAGAGAGCAAAATAAAAATGAGACTGCAAATGCACAACAAAATCAACATTCATCCTTTAGCTCTCTGTCTGAAAAAGAAGCTACAAATTTCTGCAAAGCAAAGAAAACTGAAGCAGGCAACAAGGGAAAAGATGAGGAAGCTGGGAATGTGCAAGATAACCTGAATAAAAAAGGAGGGTCACAGAATGGGGAGGAAAGGGGAAAGGATATTAATGAAGGTAATAACGTTATTATGCATAGTGCTGGGAAGGAGCAAGAGAAAAAATTTAATGAAACTGATGATTCAGAAGCTGTACAGGTTACTAACATTGATGATGTAATGGCACAAAAGAATCACAAAGAATTCAGCTTGAATAACAACAACAATAACAATTACGCCACTTTTTCACATCTAAACATTTGTAGGCAGGAAACAACTCTCTCAGCTACGCCTAAGCCAATGACAGCATTAAGCCATGCAATTTGCACTGTGTCACGGCATGCCTTTGCAAAGCTGGAAAATCAGCCTGGAAATGAAGAAATATTTGAGAGGTATGAATCTCATGAGAGCTATTCTAGTGATACTGTAACTGTTTTACAGGATGAACAGAACTCAAAAGATGAAGAGGCTGTTACCTCTAATAGTCTTGCTTCATTTAATAAAGATGCCACTTGTCAGAAGTCTCATACTAATAGCACATTAGTTTTAAAGGAGGCAACTAATACAACAGTCCCTGTTGATACTGAGTTGGTATGCACTGGAGAAAAATCAAAATATGACAAAAATGTAAACATTCTTTTATCTGACACTCTGAAAACATCTTTTCTTAAGAATGACAACCTGGTTTTAGACTGTGGTCTAGTAAACTCTGTAGACATAACTAAAAAGTCCTGCAGCCCATATTCAAAAGAACATGGGAATTATGACACAGAACAGAATGATATTAATGCCTGTCAAGTAAGTGAAATAATCAAGGTGTCAAAGAATGACATAAAAACAAGCTTAGATTTACTGAGCTCAAGATATACAGCTGTTCCATCATGCCCAGGCAAGAAAGTCAATTACGACCAGCTCACTGTAGAAGAACAAATGAAAAGAAACAGATTCTACAATGAAAATTAATAAAACAGCTAAGTGATCAGCCACGACTGTCGCTCATTATAAAGTATGTCGTAAATAGGCATTTCTTGAGTCCAGTTATTTTATAGTCCTTATTGAAGAATTTAATATCCAGAGATTACATATGAAAATCTGTATTATATACTGTTAATTACTCATACTTTATTTACTTAGTTTATATTTGAGGCAATGAAGATGCACAAAATAGAATTTTTTCAGTCTGTAATTAAAACAACTTTTCCGTCTATGTTCCTGAACAGTGCAAGAAATATTTTACTACATGACTGTCCTGCAGAAACATAATAATTTAATTTTACTGTTTATCATTTGTAACTAATTAAGATGTAAAGCACCTGGTATGCACAAAACAAGAAAAAATATTTCCATAGGTTTTTTCTTATGTATCATTATTATTGTAACTGAGATGTTACTCCATGGCATATTATGTACATGTGTTGTGTTAGCTCATACTAGAAGATTTGGGTTTTGTTTGGGGGTTTATTTGTTTGTTTTTTTGGTTTTGTTGTTTTTTTTTTCCAATATCATGCAGTACTTAGTTTGAAATGGACTAATTATTGAGTAGTACCCACAACTGGTTTGTGAATATTACTGTTTTGCTATATTCCTAGAGTTGCTACTATGGCATTATATTGCATGACAGAAAAATAAAAAGCATGTAAATTTTAACACAGGATAAAACCAAACATCCTTGGCAGAACTGGAACAAGGTTTGGGAACACTGGGCAATTAAGACTAGTGGTTGTTCCATTAACTAATTCAAAGTCATTTAACTGAAGCAGCTCTCCAGTTTCATATTTAAACCTGTTATGCAGATTTAGCACTTTTTTCCTTAACATGTTTATGGATTAACATTTGCTCTCTTAACACTATTACAGCTTGCATGAAACAGCAACATATCATTTAACTGTTGACAATGCATAATAAAAAAGCACTTTACAAAAAAGTATTTTGTGAATTTTTTTAATATGAATTTATACATATGATTTTCCTTAAATAGTCTGTGAAATTCTTCATGCTATAATTGCTTTAAACAAAGTGTTTGTCAGAGTGAAAGTGAAGGATAATCAAAATACAGTTTTCAAAATAATTTCTGAAGTATCTGACAGCGATAGGTGTTTCGAGTAATTTACAGGAAAGACAGGTTGATGTTAAAACATTTAAGAAATTATTGTGTAGAGTTCTAGAACAAAATACCTGCTGCACTACAGCTCATCGCCCAAAGGAATGGGATTGTGGGTAACTGGGATATCCACGTGACTCTTCTGTACCTACACAGAGACAACTATAAAGTATACACACAAGAGAAAAGTTAAACATAGTGTTTCTTCCACAAGAATACTTCAAGAGAGTGAAGCCTCCTCTTTATCCATCATGCTTCACTCCTCTGAAGTATTTTCGTGAAGTGCAGTAATATAGAAAAGACTCCTTAAAATGAATGTTCCCAGAAGAATAACTAGCCTTCATGCAAGGCACTCAGATACCATTGTATTTGATAACTTTGTTAAAAAGCATTAGCCTTTAAGCCATTGTGAACATTAAAAAATTATTTTGGCAAGATCTCTGTTTTCTTCTTCCCCCTTCCCCCACTTGGCTGTAACCATGATAAACTTTTTTTAAAACCCAAGAGATTAGCAAACAGATCTAAATGACTGTTTGTTTTTTCGAGTAGATAACACAACTAAAAATAACATCAACAAAATTCCTGCTAAGCCAACAAAAAAAAATCTCAGAAAATGCAAGCCTAAGGGAAATCAATGGAATTTGTCAAAATATTTAGAGCTCTATACATGGACTAAACTTTTAAATCTCCCCCATTTCCCAAAGTTTCTTGTTAGGTATAAGATCAGTTTTGACTCTATTAGTTAGGAAAGAGGGTGAAATGATGGGGGCTTGCTTATGTGCACATAAGTAGGTGTGAACATATGCAAGTTAATAGCTCAAGTGAAAAGCTTATATGGTTGCAACTTTTGTACCTGAAGAACAGTCCTGTGCCAATTTTCATTCTCCTCCATATTCTGATGAATTTACACTTGTACCCTAAAATTTAGAGGAGTGACAGATATCAGATATGATAATAAAAGCTCATTTACTCCAAGAAATTAATGCCTCAAAATATTCCTACAAAATACAGACTTTCTTGCTTCTAAACTAAATAAAAATACCACCAAAAATGAGTCATAGAAAAAGCGTGTTCCCTTTGGCCAGCTAGAGATGACTGAAATAAAGGCTTTGATGAAATGGTAGAAAAAAGCAGGACTACATGGAAATTTTTATTGCCAGAGGGAATAATGTGTGAAGTCAACATCCATAAATGACATACCATATGGGGCAAATCTCCTTGGATATTCCATGATCAGGATTCTGCTTAGCATGGGACAGACAGAGAAGTGCAGAGCTTTCCTCTAGTGGAGTCATTAGCTTTGCATTCTCTTCTCTCAGCGAGTGGCCTTTCTTCTTCCTCCAGTAGTGAGGATAAATATTAAGGAAAAATGAAATGATACTGCATAATTATTTCTTCGAAACACAAGCCAGGAGATTTTATATAAATCATAAGGGTGACACCCTGTAAACCTGTTCCAGAAAACTAATAGACATAGGTAATAAAAACTTGCAAAAGAATGTAAAGTATTTGAAAAAAAAATTGAAGCAGAACAGTTCTTCAGAACTTCAGCCAAAAGCTTAGAGTGGGAGTATATCAGACACAAGATAAGGCTGGAACTCACTGAGATGTGTGTTTGTCTTCCTTTTCCATAGAAGGCAAAAGAGATGGGAGATGGTGTATGCCTTGAGTCACCCTAATGTATACATACATTACCACTACAGAAGTCACACTCTTGAGAGAATGCATTAGCAGCTGAAAGTGAGATTAGGATAAAAGCTGTAGCTAGAAAGTAGCAACCATACAGATTTTCTTTAAATGAAATGCTAAATGAACAGTAACTCCTTAGCTGCCACAAAGCCTCATGCATTTGGGGGAAATTATACGGATTTATTGCAGCCAAGGAGCTGGCCTTTATGGTTTTAAAAGAACCAGCATCCATTAGAGCTGTACTTTTGTGAGAGAAAGTTGTTATTCTAAGTTTAAATATCTTTAAGTTAATCTCTAGGCTTTCTAAGTGTTAGTACCCAAGTTTAAATAACCGATCATCAGTTTGTAAAAGTCCCATTCTGTGAGGAGAGGCTTGATGGATCCTGAGAGGAATCATGGTACCAAAACCGCCAACCTCTCAGCAGGATAACCTCCTCTGGCTACTCCTATGTTATCGCCTTAGCTCATGGACAGAGCGGATCCATGTCCAGCACAGCTGCAGCCAAGCACTATTCCACAGCAAAACTGCACTGACAAGTAGCGGTGAAATGAAATTTTTCAGCACCATTATTTAGTACAGGAGACTTGCAGTCTGAGAAGTCTATTTTCACTAGGTATTATTGGCTAGTGAAGATGTTCTACTGTTTTTAGAACACAGCAGGGTTCGTGTATTCTTCTATACTCAAAAGCACCAATTAGAGGATTAAAGAGGCTGATTTAATGTCTTGTTAAGGAGCTTCTGAATTGCTGGGCCAGCACTGGACTTTAGAGGACTTCTAAATTTGCGGTCCCTTTGCAGCTTCATTAACATAATTGGCACGAAGACTTACTTAGAGCTACTTAAATTGTTTTTATAGATGCAGGATATCAACAGATCCCTTTGGAGTCTTTGTAGAGTCAGAGGCATTTTCAAAAATATAGACGGACCTCAATAACACTTTTACTATACTGCTGAAGTGGACTTCTCCTAGGTGAAGGACTTGCTAAAAGCAAATACTTGATTACTGCAAAAAGTGTATTTACCCTGTCTGTCTTCTGTTAAGCATTTATCTCTTTCATACATATTAACAGGCATACCTACATTAGTATCTTAAAAGACATAGTGCTCAGCATATACATTAAAACCATGCTAAAGATCAGCCTTATTCTAACACAGAACACTTCTTGCAAAATCCCTCCCATAAATAATTATAGTTCAGGCCTTATTATCGAAGTGCAGGGTAATTATCAGAATTACTTAGATAAGATTTGGGTCACTTTAGTCAAGTACACCTCCAACTGTTAGGTATAATTGCAAAAACATTAACTACCCTGGGTACACTCACAACAAACAAGACAACAAGAGACAGATTAAAACCTTTGTCTCTTTTCATGCTTTCATCCATTAAGTCTCACCTAAGTTAAATCCTTTGGGTGAACTTTACTGACTTTCACAAGCAGCATTTCACCGTGTATGTGGGTTACATTTGATTATTTTGACACGAAAAGCATTTTTAAATGTTTTAAAGAGAGGAACTGTGTTAAAATGGGTTTAGGAACATAATCAGACTTTCGGGCTTCCGAAAACATTAAATGACAATTTAACCATGAAAGGTCTGAATTTTCAGTATAGTCCTTAAACAGAAAATAAGGCAGCTGTGTACTGCTTCAGGAAAAGAGGTGAAAAATTCCAAGTCTTACCTCTCCATGGACCTATTTCTTATACCTTCCTCACCTCCCCTATCTTAGGGTAGGGTGTGGGAAAGAGCAAGAGAGAATAAAGTCTTCACATGTATTATGAATGTGTTTTTCGTTAACTGAGTACATTACAATTTTATTAAAAACAGACATGAAAAATCTACTATGCATTTGCAGCAGGTGATTTTCAAAATCTCATAATCTGTTAAATAAAACAAAAACCTCCTAGGAAAAAACTCATAGAGACATCTACATGATGACAGCTAATTTCAAGCCCACTTTACCTTTTCACTCTCGACACTGTTACCATCACTATCAGTATCCATTTAAAACTACTTTTAGATTGATGTAATTATATGTGTGTGACAGATGCTGACAAGGAATAACATTCTATCATAGCAGGTACCTACGAAAGAGCCATCCCTTCCCCACAGAAACTGCATATTCCAAACTGAAAGGAAGGCTGTTTTTCCAGTCACCCTTACTGCAGAAAAAAAAATAATCATCAAATACCTCATTTCATGATCAAGAAAGTCACCTCTCAACAAAAAAAAGGAAGATGACTTTTTCAGTACAAAAGGTGAAATAGTTAAAAACTTATGGATGAATGAAGGTATAGAGATACCATGAGGGGATGGAACTGTAAGGAAAGTACTTCGAAGTTTGAGTTTGGTAAATTAGATTATGTTATCGTAATTGTAATACTTGTGCACTATTAAAACAAAAGGAATAACTTTCTATAAGAAACAGTCTCTTACCACTTAGAATATGCTTCCAGTTCACAGTTAAGAGCGCTACAGGATATTAGATAAAAAGGAAGAAATAGAAAGCTATCAATTCAGCATGTATAGC
Source organism: Phalacrocorax aristotelis (assembly GCF_949628215.1). Taxonomy (NCBI): domain Eukaryota; kingdom Metazoa; phylum Chordata; class Aves; order Suliformes; family Phalacrocoracidae; genus Phalacrocorax; species Phalacrocorax aristotelis. The sequence goes on from NC_134280.1 coordinate 21,898,695, forward strand.
TGGACACAAAAAGTAATTTCGCAGTTCCAATCTTAAGAGGTTTTGTACAGCTTTTCATAAAGCAATATTAGAGTGGAGATAGCATGTACATGGCACCATATACTGTTTAGAATCTCTTTATTGTCTCCTATAAGGTGCTGTTCTAATTTGTTGGGATGCCACTCTTGTATTGAAAGTTACACACTGAGTCTTGGTGGCTTTCACTGAGGAAACTATTTTGCCAAAAGTGGGCAGTGGTTTTTATGTGCCTGGAGAGAAGGTAAAGAAAAGTAGCTTTAACAGGATCTGGCAGCTATCCACACTAACAGCATGCCATAAAACAGAAACAGCATGGAGTCAGCTTCTTGGGCCAGAATGTGAAGCCCAAATTTCTTCTTCAAAACACAGTATTATGACAACAATGAAGAATACCTTTAAAAGTTCCTGGAGGCATCATGGTATGAACATTTGGCTAATAATATATAGCAAACTATATTTGAAAATATTAATGTTATAAAGGAACATACTGCAGAGTGCTCCAGTATCTTAAATTTTTTTGTTAAAGAATTTATATGTGCACTATAGACAGCAAGACAGGAAAATGAGGAAAAAAATGAATAGGGATAATTCACCTTATTTGTGAAGGCCTGTGTATGAAAACACAGCTCTATAAAATTTTGCAGAAGAGCTTCCAACAAATTTGGTGAGGCTGGGATTAGGTCTCCTGACATTTATGTTACTTACTGACATTTCAACACTACTGCAGCACTTCAGAAAACCAGCTACAAATTTTGTCATCACCTCCAAGAGACAAAGATGACATAGCAATAAAGAGCATTATGTTCCTGTGCTCTGGCTATTTCCATTTGATAAAGTAGATTATTATGGTCAAATGTTGTGGCAGGAAGGTGAATGGAGCCATGAAGACAATCTGTATTTGCCAGTCCTCTGCCAGCCCCACACCAATAAAAGTATTTGTATGGTCACGCTTAAGTTCTGCACCAAGTTTATGCAAAGTGAAGGACTTAATCAACACCATCTGCCAAACACCTAAGATAAATAATATATGAATCAAAACAAATTCCCCAAGTGCATATGGCCATCCTGATCAAAACATATTTTTTAATTTCTATAGTAACCACTGTAAGGACTAATATCAGTTCGTTTTTGTCTTCTTAGGGAAAATTTCCTGTGGTAATTTCATGTCTGTCCAGTAAACTTCTTGATTCATACTAAGGAACTGCTCTTTCACTGGGGGTGTCATCAAACATTAAAGCCCAGCATCAAAATATCTTGCTTAATGCATTACTGGATTTTCAGTTTTATAACATTAGGAGTAATTCCTTCCCTGATTCAAGTCTTGGAATGGTAAAAAATTTGAGATTTTTCAAGAATTTTCTAGAATTCATCTTCTTTAGCACACATTAAATGCTTTGGTGGGGGAGAAAATTAGATCAATACCTGTCTGGAGTTGCTTCCATAAATGACACACTCCTACTCGAGTAATATTATCCTGCTAAGCTGTGATGCTTAAATCTATGTTTATTTTATGCCATATAGTCATGTATGTGTCTTAATTGTAGCAAAAGGTAATACCATTCTAGTAATAGTTTTGCATACTTGCCATTTAAAAAATGCTGTTTTCAATTGCTTATAATTTTGTCTAATGTTATCTATTTGGGTTGAAGCTTTCTGCACATAGGAAATAACAGACAGACTGATTTCTTTATAAAGCTTTACCAAAAAGGCTTCCTCCATTTCCAGGAAAAACATCTTGTAAGACCATAGAATTTTGCCCATGCTAAAAAATACCTTCCAGATGAATACACTTAAATCAATCTAGTGCTTCAATTTTGACATGGTTCTATTTTGACTATATTTTCAATAAAGTGTTCAATTTCAACACCTCACACCATTTTTTTTTATTGGACTGATCATGTTGTGGTGATACATAGCCAGGAGAATGTTTTTATTAGGACTTCTTTCTGAATTGCAGCAGCGGCTAGAAGATACATAGGAAAACGTAATCAATAAGGCCTGAGGTAATATATTTAATAATTCAATAAATCAAAATATTAAATAATTGTGCAAATAGCAGGATTTGCCCCTTCTATGCTCTGAATAAGGTAAGAGTCCTAAGAAAAACACCATGCAATCATAAAATTAAAGACTATCTCAGACAGGTTTTGAGTTCAGGCATTCTCGCTTTCAAACTTAATGTTCTTTTAATGTAATATATGAATATCATGTCTGTATGCATATAAATAGATACTCATGTATACATAAGTAGGACCACAAGCAATCAGCAAATTACTGTAACACCAGCTGTGTATATATAGAACTAGCAAGCTCAGTACCACTAAATTACTTCATAATGTGGTGACTTCACTTCTTTCACCCTCATTCTTTCTATCTATATACTCAATTTTCTTCCTTTTATCATTCCTCTACTTGCATTATAAGCTTTTGGGGGCTAAGACTATGGACAACTTTTTCTTCCAGATGATAAGTAAAAGCACACGGCTAAGTATTTGTAATATAGTTCTTCTGTCTTTACTTTGAATAAATTTTGGCAGCAATGTCCTCACCCCTTCCCAGGCAGATGTTGTTATCTACAGAGATGCCACTACAGAAACAGAAACGTGTGAGTAATTTTTCTTAAGATGCTCTTCAATGAAAATAAGGGTGACAGAACCAGGCTGGTGTGTCAATCATAAAATAGTACCAGTAATGACAATTCCAGCCTTTGCAGTGCTAGTACCAGGGGACATGAATCCTGAATTCTGACAGATATGTCCTTTGAAAAAATGGAATTCAATGTCAAGTCACATCCCTCTGCTGGTCACGCCCCCTTGCTGGTAAGCAAATCAGATGACACAGAACTAAGCGCTCTGGTTTATGACTGCCAATTGCCAAATCATCCTGCAAGAGCCTTAAAAAGAAAATTGCATGCAAAATTATAAAATAAGTGAAAACATTAATTATGATTAAACAGAACCACATTGATTTTTGCCAGCTGGATTCAGCCACTGACTGTGATGTGAAGGCTCTTCGCTCCTGGTTAACCCAGTTGAGAGGTGGATTAATTTTTTTTATAATTAATTTCTTAGGTAATTGTGCAATGTTTGTCAAAGCAGATGATCCACCCACCACATAATTAAAATTATTGTCCTAGGGGTCAATAAAATATCTAAAATCTCTTAAAAACAAAGATAAAAATATCTAAATTGACCAGACCAATGGAAGAAAAAAAAAATGTTCTTTCTATGTCCTGGTCACTCATGCAAAGCAGAATTGCTTGGATCTGAAAAAATGCTCCACCACTCATCCCTTCTTCAACACAGAAGGCCTATCTTACATCACTGTTCAAGGCAGTCGCAAAGAAATATATATTTATGGAGTCTTTAAGTACTTCTAAGTATATTCATTATGTTCATAGTGACATTGCTATGAAGGACACTATATAAATGGAAGCTGTGCTTGCAACCAGTCACTTCAGATAAACAAACGTCTTGAAGGACTCACCCAGCACACAAAGGAAGTTGCCTTCCTTCGTTTATGGGGAGATTAGCTCCCTCCAGCTGATATAATACATGGTAGATAAAATAACGAAACACTTCTTCATGCAGTGTGAAATGAGATCACAATGCAAATCCAGAAGAGATCACGTGAGCAAACTCTTTGGGGCAAGAAGCTTGTTTCCTTACTTGACTATATAGCACCTAGCACATAACTGTGATTTGTATCTCACAACATACATCTACATAATATTAACAAATGTCTTACCAAATGAGGCTGAATAACACTGGCAAATGGTAATGCATTTAAAAATAAATAATCAAATATTCCTCCCACAAATCTGTAAAGGCAGTGCTGCATCTACGCATCAGTTAAATATTCGAACCCTACCAAAAGGGAGAAATGAAATAATGTTTATTTCTAAAAGGTTATTTTACCGTTTGATGTAAAAGATCTGCTAATACACTATGCCTCACAGAAGGGCTCAATTAATACATTGTTTGCCTTCTAACACCAACTGCCAAGACACAGCCTGGACAGCTGACCCCAACTGACCGAAGGGATATTCCATGCCATATGACATCGTGCCCAGCAATAAAAGCTGGAGAAAAGGAGGGGTAGGGGAGACATTAGTGGTTACAAAGTTTGTCTTCCAAAGCAACCACTGTTTGTACTGAGGTACTGCTTCCCAGAAGTGGCTGGACAACGCCTGCAGATGGGAAGTAATGAATCAATTCCCTCTTTTACTTTGCTTATGCACGTGAGCTTTGCTTTCCTTATTAAATTGCCTTTACCTCAACCCTCAAGCTTGTCCATCTTATTTTCTCCCCCTGTCCTTTTGGGGTGGGAGGGGGTGGGCATCTGGCAGTCAGCCAAGGTCAACCCACCACAGCAGGGAATATCCACAGTATTTTATAATTTGGAGGTTTTGTCAGCCTATCACCATCTTGGAAATGGTCTTGTGTTTTCTGGTACTCCTCCTGGATATCAAACCCATACTGCAATTATTCCTCTTTGAAGCAGGTCTGGTATACACTCACCTATTTAGTGCCCATAGAGTTATTGCCTAGTAATCAAAAATATGACTCACATCAGAAAGCAGTAGTAGGTAATGATGCAATTTATGTATGTCTATAGGTAGAGCTTTCATCCAAAAAAAGGGGGTCAGAGCATTAAGACACAAAGAAGACAGATTAATAAGTGGAGAAAAGACTAGATGAAGCATGGAGAATCTGAAGATTTGATGTTTAGTATAATCAGTCTCCAGCTGGATGCACAGTTAATATCAAAACATAATACTAAGGATCCACTTACTGCTACCTACATTAGCAAAATATCAACTCCCAGTGAGGTGATTCTCTCCAAAACCAATAAACTGCTTACGCATAAAACGATAGCAGAGAGACAAAAAAGTAAAATGCCTGCATGAAGTCATGAACAGAACAGGTGGAAACATCTTATAACCGGGAGCCCAAACCACTTTCTTTAACCAGGGAGCCACCTGGGGCCACAAAGACTTTTTGGACGGAGATGGAGTAATTTCTCAAAGCATACACATTGTTAGTGAAAAGCAGAACCTCTCCTAAAACCTCATGTTAAAGACCGAAGGATATACAGCAACTGCATTTCTTTTGTTGGAGCTGAATTTCAGCATAGTTCCTACTGTCTGCCAAGGTCCCCAATACCAGCACTTAGACCACAGTTTGCACCTTGTTGCCAGTCTTAACAGCTAAAACAATGATTTAATAGGTGTGATTCCTGACTTCTGTCACCTCTAGAAGTCTGTTGATCCAGGACAGAATGTACTCCTGCTGACAGAGCTGTATGGGGATCTTATTTCTTATACTGTTTCTGCTGTGAATAAGACTAGTTCAGCTCCTGTACGTCCTGTTAGTACTGTTCAAAAGTACTATATTGTTCTTCAGAAAGAACTGTCAAACTCTTCTGCCTTATGGGACTGAAGGCTAAATTATAGTACTGTTGGCTAAACCAATCCATGCAATTTCACTGGGATATAAAATACCTGAGATACTAAGAGCTCTGCTAAATTTTAGAAAATATTACATCTATTGTAAAGCACTTTAATGAACAGACCCATATTTCAGGTGTGCAGCTTTCTCTTTCTTGCGTGTTTTCTGCTTTTAATTATTTGGTGTTTCTATGCCTGTAATAAGTCTCCCTCTAAGAAGTTTTGTCTCATAAACAGAATATTTAGCTGTTATGTGGTGTATTGTCTTTCTCTTTGGAATAAACTCTGCTTAGAGATCTTCAGCACTTTTGAAAAATTGTGTTTATATTACTCTTTTTTTTTTTTTGTAGCTAAACTGCGGGCTTATCCTGGCAAGTAATGGTTTAGTTACCTTACACGCTGAGCTGTGTATATGCTTGCGAAAAGCTGCTACTCTTTTAACATGAAAATACTGTTCAGACAGGTGTCCTGGATTTCGCTGGGATAGGGTTAATTTCCTTCCTAGCAGCTGGTATAGTGCTGTGTTTTGGATTTAGGATGAGAATAATGTGATAACACACTGATGTTTTAGTTGTTGCTGAGCAGTGCTTACACTAAGTCAAGGACATTTCAGCTTCCCATGCTCTGCTGGGTGCACAAGAAGCTGGGAGGGGACTCAGCCAGGACAGCTGACCCAAACTGGCCAAAGGGATATTCCATACCTTGTGACATCTTGCTCAGTGTATTCACTGGGGGCAGCTGGTCAGGAGGCAGCAATTGCTGCCTGGGGACTGGCTGGGTATCAGTCAGTGGGTGGTGAGTGGTTCATCACTTGTTTTTTCCTGGGTTTTGTTCCTGTCTCTCTCTCATTGCTTTCCTTTTCATTACAATTTCTTATTATTTTATTTTATTACAATTATTAAACTGTTCTTATCTCAACCCACAAGTTTTCTTACTTTGGCTCTTCAGATTCACTCCCCCATCACACTGCGGGGGGGAGGGTGAGAAAGAGGCTGTGTAGTGCTTGGTTGCCAACTGGGGCTAAATCACGGCACAGGATATCTGAATTTCTGTTTACGTTTTTAGATAAAGTTTAAAATATATAAAAAAAATGAAATTTATGTTCCAGTTACTGTGAAAGAGATTCACTTATAAGGATTATTTATCATATTTCCTCCTCCTTTGTGGGAGTTACAAGATTGTAACTGTGCAATGCTTTAGTTAGTTCTGCAACATTTGTAAAACTGTCAACAGTAAATAAAGTATGTTTGTTGGCTTTCATTTCCAAGATAAAGATATGGCTGACATAAAATGTTAAACACCTCCTGCTTTAACCAAGAGGAAAAAATATAATGCTTTTTTTAAGTATACAATACCATTATTAACACTGTACCTTCTCAAGCTTTGAGGTGGCTCCTGAACTAATAAAACCAATTTGCTAGAAGAAAGGCATCTCTGAGCTATTGCACAGTGTCTAAACCCAGAAGCATTTAAACCATTTCTTGTTATTTCCTTCCAAACAAAAGTGGGTGTATTCAGTGTTCACACTGGACACAGTCTACTCAAATGTGTCATTGCCACCAAGAAAATAAAAGGTAAACAGTTGAAGAGTGGGAGGAAAGGAAATCTACTGCTTTAGTGGATCAGTCTCACCAAAATAAGATTTGCATTAAAAAGTTGCTATGAAAGGAAAGGGCATGACATTCAGGTTGTTTAACAGTAGTAGCAGTTCCAAACTCAGCACAGATGAGGGTACCCACATCTGGTACACTGAACAAGAAATTCTGCCCATAAAGAATAGCCAATATTAGTATTAACTATAAATTCCTTCATTAAGATCTAACAAACATTTGCTTATGACTTGAGAGGTTATTTAATTTTAGAAACTTTTCTAAAAAGGCATGAAATATGATGGAAAGCCATGAGGAATTAATAAACCTCCACACCCCTTTGAATCAGCGGATAAAGCACAAAACTGGGTAGAGGGCTTTTCTTGACAAGCAAATTCCAAAACAGTGGATAAAGACCAACAACACTGAAAAGAACACAAATGTGAAACATCTTTCTACAATGTTTTCAAGTATTATTCACCTGGCTTTTTAGAGAAAGAGACTGGAAAACAAGGAAGAGTCATTTATTGTTAGTATAACTGAAATCTTAAGAGTCTAATAATTATTAGTTACAGACTGATAATAATGCAGTTAAAATTTTTGTTGTACCCTTCTCATTGTAAGTCCACCCTTCCACTGCTCCTCTGGATCCCCTGATGAGCTTCCTTCTAGGTTAGGCGTGTGAAGGGGTGACAACAGGGACTTGTGGGCAGTTGGAGTCCTTGGCCAGGAGTCCGATGTTCACGTTTATGATTCCTTCTTCCTCCTCTAGAATCCACTTGAGGTCAATTTTATCTTTGCTAGCATGCTTTTCTACCTTTCTCTTTCATTGGTCTGCAGCTCTAACCCCATTCCTGAATTTCCTATGTATGTTACCTCTTAGGTATGTTAGATACTACTTCTTTGTTAACACCCAAACCATTTTTTTTTCCTAGCTCGAGGCCTGCATTATTTTTAACCGACCATGGATATGCCATTTATAGCCACAAGGTCTCCAGTACCAACCCTGTGCCCCTTCCCTCATCACCCTATGCCAATACTCCTATGTGGCGCATCCTAGATCTTCACTTCTGGATAAGTCCACCTGGAGAAGGTAGCCTCTGCTACCTTACCAGGCCTCTATACCTCTACGCTACATCACTAGGGTTAGGGCACAAAAGACCTCATTCTACATCGAACAGCGGCAATGCAAAACTGCGGTTGTACCCTGCAAACAAAAGTTTTTGCTTTATGGGCTATAAACAGAGCCTGAGACATCCGACCCACGGCAAAATTGCGGCCACAGCTGGACCAAAGCATAGGTAGGTCAGGCACAGCAAAACGTGACGAGCCTCGGCTCTCAGGCCACGAACTCGGTACAAACCTCCCAGCGCGCTGCCGGCCGTGGCGACAGGGGTTGTTAAGAGGGTCCCGCGTGGGGTGGGGTGGGGTGGGGCGGGGCGGGGCAGGGCAGGGCAGGGCAGGGCAGGGCAGGGCAGACCCAGCCGCGAAGGAGGCGGCCCCAAGGTCGGCGGCCGCCGGACACGGCTTCAGCCGGAAAAAAATATATCCTCTCCCCATTTTTTATTTCTTTTTAAATAAAGCTCCTAGGCGTGGTGTTTGATGTCCCTGCGCACGCAGGGAAAAGGCCGGCTCTCAGCCCTGTTCCCATTTCCCGGAGCAGTTGGAGAAGGGCGAGACCAGCTCCGCTGCACGCGTTACCGCTGCCGGCAGCCACCGTCGGGGCTGGGGCGAACCCCGGAGAGGCCAGGGCCGCGCCGCAGCTCCGGCCCCGCTCGGCACAGCGACGGACGCGCCCCAGCACATCACACCCGCCACGACCCCCGCTCCCCGGCGCGGTGCATCCCCTCCCGGAAACGGCGCTGCCGCAGGGGTGAGCTCTCATTGGTCCTTTCTCGTTACACCATCCCGCCTCCTCGGCGTTGCGCGGGAGGCGGTTGGCTCGTGGCCGTTGTCAGTCGGAGAGTGCGAGCCCCGCCGCTGCACGGGCTGCGTTCTCCTGAGGTGGGCGCTGCTGCCGGGCACCGCGGCGGCTGGTGCGGCTGCGGGTGGAGCAGTGATGCCGGCAGCGGGGCGGCGTACGGCAGCGGGAGCCCGGCACGGAGCGGCGTGCGCCCAGGCGGGCGAGGGCGGCGAGCACGGCCGGTAAGGTCCGGCCGCGGGGAAGACGGATGCCTGCCTTCATGCGCGTCCGTTACGCCTCGTGCTGAAGGGGCCGGCGGCAGCGCCGAGCAGCGGTACCGGCGCGGCGGGGAGGCAGGATGCCCGCGGCGGGCGGCAGAAGCGGTGGGCCGCGGCGGGCAGGGGTCGCGGGAGGGCGCGCTCCCCCACCGCCCCTTGCCGTGCCCTTCGGCGAGGCGGTCCCGGCCGTGCCCCGTCCCGGTCCCCGGGCGGGACCAACGGCGCGGCGGGAACTTCGGTGCCGCCGTCCGCGGGTGCCGCGGCGAGGGGCGACACCAGCTCCTCTACCAGTCGGGTCTGGCGGAGGGGCTGCGGTGCTGCCCCCTCCGCTCCTCCGCCTGCTCGGGAGAAGCTGGGGCTGCGGGGGTGGTAGCTGGGAGAGGCGGACCGTGCCGCGGCGGTGTGCCGCGCGTCCCGCTTTCCGCGGAGAGAGCTGAGGGGAGCTGAGGCGGGCGGCCGGGACGGGCCCGCGGCCCGGCTCCGGGAGCTCGCGCCCGGGTGGCGAGAGCAGCAACCGCTAGGGCGGGCGTGCGCGCGGCCCGGCCCGGCGGTCAGCGTCGCGCGGCGGGGATGGGCGGGGGGGCGGAGGCGGCTCGAACTCCCCTTGTAGGAAGGATTTTACCCGGACGCCCAGGAGGGCGGTGCGCACCGGCGGGGAAACTGAGGAAGGTGCTGGTCTTGCTGCGGCCGCGGACCGTATCTTAAAGTTGTTAAAGCAGCTAGTTTAAAGAAAAGTTATTTTAAAGTAAGCGTGAGGGTGACGGTTGATACATGGTCGCTGGCTGTTGAGACAGAGGAATCCCAAAGATGAAATCCCGTTTATATGTGTGCACTCTTTTTCATTGTTCTTCAACCTGCTGTACTTGTACTGACAGAAGATATTGGAAGGCTTTGAATAGTGTGAAATCTTGTTATTTTAGAAAAAATGGCCCTTCGATGTTCAGAATCTTGATTATATAACACTTTAAGAATTCGTTAGGGTGCAGCCAGACTTTGTGATGATGGACCTGATCCTTCAGTCATGGAAATAAAGAGGAGTTTTGACATTGACTCAATAGGAAGCAAGATAGCATCCCCAATTAACAGTTGAAGAGAAAATAGTTCATGTTATCTCGTTATTATTTTACATGTGATGGGTCAGGCATTTTAAACATGGAGAAAATTTATGCAGAAAACATAAAGAGCATTTAATTTGATTCAGGTTTTCATTCTTTTGTAGCTGTAAGCTTCCTTCCCTACTTTCTGGGAGTGTATTGATTTGGTTTTATCTTTCTTGATAGAGAGCATTCTGATATGTTAATTCAGTTATAAGGATCTATTCAATCATATAATGCATAACGTGCTTTCAGAATTTTTAAAAATCATGTGATAGATGGCAAGAATGAAAAACTGTAAACCTCCTTGTTACAAATAGATGCTCTGCTTTGGAGAGCTGAAGCCCAGTTTTACAGCTGAGGGAATGGCACTAGTAAATGTAAAAGATTTGAGGTATAGAATTTATAACTGATACAGGTGTGTGCTTATCCACTAAATATTGTTTTTGACAGAACATAAATTGCTAATGAAATTTCAGTTTCTTGTACATCACTGATTCTGGGTAGATCTGGAGAGATCCAGCAAAATGTCTTACTGGTAAACCAGTTTCAGAACTCTCATTTAGTTAACTTGTATCAAAGTCTTCTGAGTATTTTAGGTTAATTTAGAGAGCAATCCTGATCCAAGTACATTGCACATAGCCATGATGCAATGTCTGCAATGCTCTCAGTTGTGCTAGACCGCCTCATATATCACCTGTGTTTTCCTTAGGTGCTTTCTTAGGAAAGAGAACCCCAAATTTTTGTGGTGGTTTTGTGGCAGACACCAGTAGAATTTTTGCAAAGATTACATGCTGAAAACACCAAGCTTGTTTTCCCCACTGTGAGTGACACCAAATTCTAATCTAAAAATCTAGTTTATGAATGGGCGAACTATAGAACCTTCAGCACATGCGTAGTATTTATTTGTGATACTCATTTCACTGGGATTGTTCTCAGGTGGACATGCAGGAGAATGTGTGCCACTGTATTTGCTACATAGCCTATCTTTGAGGGAAGAAAGTAGATAAGACAGAGTTCTTAGGAAACCTTTTCTAAAAGATCAAAATATTTCAATTGTGTATCTTCAGAAGGGTGCTCAATTCAGTGTTGATGTATGTTATTAAGTAATGAACTTTTTTTGAGCAGGGATCATCCTACCACTAAAGTGAATATAAATGTATTAACTATTTATTTGTTAAAAATAATCATCAGCTATAGACTTAGTAATATTCAAAATTATTATATAATGCTCATACCTAGTTAAAGCTAGGAGAGCGCAGAAGTTTTGGAGGTTGTTAGCTCGCTTTTCATAGTTTTCCTCTATATAAAAGAAAATGAGTCTATCTGTATGCCTCCCAAGTAAAAGGACACTTGCTAAAATGACAAAAAAATCTCGGATTTTCCTAAGCTGCTTTCGTAGTAATAATTTTTACAGGGAAGTATTCCTATATGCAATATCATAAGAAATCGGCAGCTGAAGCAGTCAATACTGTCACATTCTCCAACCTGCTGCCTGTTTAGTTGCTTAAAGATGGATACTAAAATATTGATGTAATTTGCCATGAGTAGTAGGAAAATTATTTATTTTGATACAGCTAGGAAAAACAAGTGGCATGCTTTTTTAGACATAAGTACAGGTGTACATTTAGTTGAACTACTGAAGAGTTGCAGAAGATCATAGAAAAGAGGAATGAATGATTTATCTCCTCCTAGTTGTACTAGATCATGCAAACGGTAGCTGATCTTTTTGGAAAAGCTAATGCTGTTTTTGAACTGCATTTAAAATACTGACTTGTAGCTGTTAGTACTGTCTCCAGAAAACACAGCTACTGTAAATGCCGATGTATGGAAGCTCTGCAGAATTCCAGATAAACAGAAGTATAAAATCCATCCGCATCCAAGTGTTCCCTTTGTCACTTACTCAAAGGCTTCAGGTGTTTCCAAATGGTGATAGTGTCTACTGCTGCCTAACACTGCTATAGGCATATGTGAACGACCAAGCTTGCTCTTCCTCAGCTCCCGTGTCTCCTGTGAATGCTTTCCAAGGAAGTTAACGAGATACTCTTAAACAGGATATGGTAACTCAGCTCCTGATGCTGAGGGGACAGCTCTTCAACAGAGAAACAGGGGAGAGGTGAAGATGGGTGAGTTGCTCTTTGACTGGTAGGCATGCAGGCGTAAATTTTGGCAGAGTTGTGCAGACTGCAGATGTGTTGGTGGCTGAGATCAGCCTTCTAGAGTTCATCCGGGAGAAAGAAAGGATGTAGGAGTCTTTCTGAGCCCTGGGCCTGCTTGCAGGTAGTATTAATACAGAGATGAATCAAGGTGTGATAACAAATTATGAATCTCATTTATGACCATGCCCTTCTTCTTGTATCACTACCTAGAATGTAAAATTGCTAGGTATTTTGCAGCTGTAGTGGGGGGTGAACACTTTTTTTTTTTAACCCTCCTGCATTCTGATTTTGTAGCTCTCAATTTAACCTCCCAAACTACTGGGAGTAATCTAAATATCTGCAATAGTTACTCATCAAAACTGTATTTTATTATTCCCTTGAGAATGAAAATGTATAATTTAATGCACATATAAATGTATAATTTAATGTATAACATAATGTATCACTACATATATAGATTTCATAAATATAAATTTCCTCCTGAATAACAAGAAGTTACTAAATACTGGCAAGGGAGCTAATGGTAAGAGTGAGGCGAGTGAAGAATAGACTATACAACTGAAGCCATGTGAGAATTCTGCTGAGCTATATTTATTAATTTCTACGGAGTGTTGCCAGCATACCTTCCTCCTTAGCAGAAGGTGCTCTGTATTATCAGTAGCCTCAAAATAGTTCAGTTATAATATGCCTATCTCATGTATAAATACTTTATGTTGAAGAGGGCAGAAAATACACTACAGATACTGGCTTTTGCACTCAGTTTTTTAAGACTGCCTTCCGAGTACCAGTAAGCTTTAACTCTTACTATCTTTTGAGACTTGGTTTAGTAGAAATGCGAATGACTTACATGCCTAACCTTGCCTCCCTTTGAGCTGTTCTGCAGCTCTGCTGTTTGAGGGGCTGATGTTTGTTTCTTTTGTCCCTCAGCAGGTGGCTACATTTTCTCTGAAATAGCCACCCTGCTGTGGAACAACATCTGTGGCATTGTAGGGGTCACAGTGGCTGGAGTAATTAAAATATTTTCTCTTGGGTCTGACCTGTATTTTTGTTTAAAGTACAAATTTATTCCTTAACATAGGATATTACATGTTAGAATTTATACTGAAGGGCTGCCAGTATTCAAGTCTGACCTGTATCTTTCACAGCAGTTAAGAAGCAGGGGTGTAACGTTTTTTGTGTGGGTGCTTTTTTCAGAGTTTAACAGAAGATATTAGAGAAAATTGAAATGAAAAATATCAGAAAAGCTCTATTGGTCAGACCAGTGGGCCTTCATGCTTAGGGTTTGGTCTCCAACAGTGATGTTAACGGATGCTATTTAGGGTCTGTACACAAACCTAGCCACTTTATGTATCTGTTCCCTTGTACTCTCCCTGCATACTTAGTTTTCATATTAGGAATGGTAGGTATATGTCTGCTCAGTGCTTTTAGAGCCTGTTTGTAGACCTACAAACCTAGAAGTTGTCTTTTTCAAACTTTCTGATGCTCACTACCTTCACAACCTCCTCTGGTGGTTAAGTTCCAGAAGCTTACTACTAGCTTTGTAAAGATGCAATTTAATCTTTTGTAAACTAATGTCTTCCTAGCTTTGTTAGATGTCCCTTAGTCCTGTTTCTGCAGGATTTAGCAAGCAGAAGTTTTGTGTTAGTTTACTTACCACCTTTGTGGTTTGCTTGATCATATCTTTCTTCAGCCTCCTATCCAACTGAAGAGCCTATTTAGTCTCTTTTTCTAAGGCAGGTGCTCCATCTTTTTAATATTTTGTTTGCCCTTCTCTGACTAGAGTCTGTCCTTGAGATGCAGAGACCAGAACTTCACACACCTTGAGATGTGGGTGGACCAAGGTTGTATAAATGTGCTCAGTCTTATTCTCAATGCCTTTCCCCATGATGCCCAGTGTTTTGCTAGGGTTTTTGGTTGCTGTTGAACATAAAGCCATTAATTCCAGGGATCCGTCAATGATGACTCCTAGATTTCTTCTCCAAGTAATTTGTCAGCATTGTATGTATGCGATTTAGATTATTTTTCGTTAGATGTATTAGCTTAGATGTATCTACACGGAAGCTTATTTGTCTTCTTTTTGTCCACTCTGAGTTTTGTAAGGTGCTTCTGGAGTTCCTTGCCATCAGCATGGCATAAGTTCTGTGCTTGAAGGCAACTTATAGAATCATAGACTCATTAAGGTTGGAGAAGACCTCTATGATCATCAAGACCAACCATCAACCCAACACTACCATGTCTCCTAAACCATGCCCTGAAGTGCCACATCTAAATGTCTTTTAAATACCTCCAGGGACGGCAACTCCACCACCTCTCTGGGCAGCCTGTTCCAGTGCCTGACCACTTCAGTAAAGAAATTTTTTCTAATATCCAATCTAAAGCTTGAAATGGCTTGAAGCCATTTTCTCTCATTCTATTGCTAGTGACCTGGAAGAAGAGACTGACCCCTGCCTCGCTACAGCCTCCTTTCAGGTAGTTGTAGAGAGCGATAAGGTCTCCCCTCAGCCTCCTCTTCTCCAGACTAAACAACCCCAGTTCCCCCAACCTCTCCTCATAAGACTTGCTCTCTAGACCGTCCACCAGCTTCATTGTCTATCTCTGAACATGCTCCAGCACCTCCATGTCCTTCTTGTAGTGAGGGGCCCAAAACTGAATACGATATCCAAGGTGTGGCCACGCCAGTGCTGAGTACAGGGGCATGATCACTTTTTTGTTGTAATTTTGCCAACAGTATCGTTCCTTATGTGTGTACATCTGATGTCTGAGAGGGATAAAAGTGTTGTGGCAAATCAGTCAAGGTGTTCGTAGATCTTAAAAATGGCTTGTATATAACACAAGCTTTGCTTTTTTTTTTTTCTTTCTTTAAACCTCAGCAAACATGAGCTCAGAAGAGTAACAGGTTAAGGCTGTGTCCAGAAACCCAGACCACCTAAAAAAAGAAAGAAAACTCTGAAAGATGCCATTCAAGGCACTTACTACAACTGCACTGAATGGGGAAATGAGCATGGTGGTATATGGTATTTGATCCACATTGATTGCTGTTAAAATTATGCTTAATTAAAACCAAAGAAGCTCTAAAATATTGGAGTGCCAAGTGATGTTTACTCAAATAACTTGAATACTTTCCTAGCCTCTCTACGGATTCACTGCACAACAGGCTTAACTCCAATACCATCTAATTAATCACCTTCTATTTGTGAACTACATTTCACACTAACATGAAAATAATACGCAAAGCATTTCCCCTCCTCCCAGTTTTATTGGAGATTAGGCTGGAAGACCACCATATAGAAAGGATCTCTTCATCTTCCTTGTTCAAAAACAGGCTAGTCATTTGATATTCAGAGCATGTCACTTAGAAGAGCTGCTGCATTGCAAACAGCATTGAGAGTGAGGTTTAAAGAAACATTAGAAATGTATTATTAGTGTGCTACATTTATTACTTGGTGTTACTTAGTAATAAATGTGGTTTCACAGTAGTGTAAGCGACTCCAACGTCTGTCTGTTATGATCCTGTCTTATCTTCTGTCAGTCACAATGACTCCATCCTTCCTAACCCTTTGCAGAACCACTTCAGCACAGTAGTCTGCCAGAAGATAACCCCTACCCACTGGCCCCTGGTTTAAAACAAAAACAAAAACAAAATAGAAAACCACTTTTTTCCAGCTTGAATCTGCTTCACAGATGACCTTATGAAGGCTGATGCAAGGGGGGACGTGGAACTCTGAAGGTAAATACAAGAGGAGAGCAAGATGGTTGACAGGCAGCTGTTGTCAAACCACAGCCCGAAGTGCTGTTGTGTTTCTTGATTTATTGTTGTTAAAGTGCAGAAGTACAGGACTATTTTAGGAGTCAACTTACTGCTTTGTTAATTTAAATATTTAGCTTAAAGAATTATATTTTACATTCTTTGAAGAAAAGCCCCAGCTGTTCTACAATCCATTGACGAGGTCATCTGCTACGTAAACCTGGCTATCTAAAAGACTGTGATACCAACTGTAGTTATTTGCAGCAATATGATTCTTCTTTCATTTTGTTTTGCACCATAACACAGTTCACCAAAACAGCTTTTCAAATTAGCATGTGTTCAAGTATGTAACAAATATAATATTTCTACTACTTGAATTTAGTAATGGGTGGTTTAAAGTCAGTTTCCTGATCTATTAATGGGTGCTGTTTGCTAAATCTGTAGCAACCAAGGCAAGGCAGTTCTTTGTGACAGGAAAAGGTTTTGGTGTATTCCTTTTACATCATGTGCTTGACACTTGCCTAGTGCTACTTCATGACAAACATGTCCCTGTGTACGGTAGCTGCAAAGTCATGAGCTTTCTGTTGGCTGATGCAGCTCAAGATTAGTTTAATGTGGAAGAGTGAGTTCATAATAGCCTGTAAGGATGTCATGGATGGACATGAACACTGTTAGTGTACAGTCACGCAGTCTTTTTGTTCCCCCCCCCCCCGGTACATTTAGGCCACGGTAGTGGTAATTGATGAATCTGTGCTGAATACATTTAGCAGCATACTGATAGAGCGCTGCCACTTACACTGCTTATCTGCCTTAAACAGGCTATCATCATAAAAAGTGGAACTTGTCTTCCATTTTTTAATTATGACAGTATCTTCTTGTGTTAAGATGTATGCAATCATTCATCTAACATTTTTATAAGATACTTCGGAACCATCAGCCAAATCTTAACATGTTCTTCCCTAGGAAAAAATACTTTCATGTAGGTAGGATGGTACGTGTAAAGGAAGCCACGTGGCTGTGGGTTTCCACAAAATATTCTAAACTAGTTGATTTCTTCTATGTACATTTTCTAAGATGACACTTTAAATCTCAAGAAAGCATTTGGTCTGTTAGGCAGCTACTAAGAGTGGTATTAGTACATTCACGGCATTGTACTGTAGAAATTTGTTTTATAAAAGTTTATTTAAAACTTTCAGAATTTGCAAGAATTTTCAGTGTAGGAAAAGAATACATTTTGCTCGGATTTCAGACTTCATTGTAAACCCACTGGTTTTTCTTTTTGCCAAACTTTTGAGTATGCTAGGTGTTTGTTAAAAGGCCTCAGAAAATGAATCTTGTGTGAAAGGTAATCATAAAACACGTTTTGCTATATGTAGTTTGCTACTGTATTTGCTTAAAAGAAGCTAGGAAATAATATAGCACTGCTGAAAGTTGGCTGAAAGATTCAAATGTATGAGCATAGCTGCTCATACTACAGGTTGTCATTACATGAATTCACCTTCAAATGAAAGTCTCTCACCAAGTTAATGGCAACTAGGTTAGGTTGAGTCTGATGACTCAAGTCTGCACATATGTGCTTGAGATTTACCTCTATCCTATCAGTTTGTTAAAGAGCACAGCACTACTTCTGCTCTGCAATACCTGTTACACAAATATTTTGCTGTGTTGCAGCTCAGGTGAAAAAATGTTCTGAAACTCTGAAGAGACTGGCCTACTTGCTGAAACTTTTCATATGCAGATTTCAGATTACCATACAAAGTCAAACACTCCCATTGATAAATCAGGGGTTGAAATAGACTATAAAAAGTCTGGAATAGAATTGGAGCATCCATCTGCTACTGATGTTGCAAGTTGGATCATATTAAACATTCCTCAAAGAAAATATACTTCTACTGGGATAAAATGTTTTATCTATATAGTCTGTCTAGTTTATGAAATTAGAACTCAATGGGAGTAGTATTCAATACATTATGTCCTAGTTACAAGTAAGGAGGAGATACTGAAATACCATATTATGGGTATCTTACTCTGAATATTTTTCTGGAGAAAATGCAAAATTGTGATAGGTGGGGGTATGAACAAAAGAAGTGTGCATAGAGGCATCAAACAAAAAGCTAGTTAAATTAAGAACTAACTTCTAGAAGTTCTATACTGTTTGTTCCGTAATGTCCTCATTTAAAAGGGAAATGAAATACTATTTGTTACTAGTGCAAATTCTAAACATAAACAGACAACTCTGTTGAAAAACATCAAATGGTTGATATTTGCTGTCAATTGTGTTTCATTTGTAGAGAAGAAACTAATTCTTACTCTTTTAAGATTTGGTATTGATACCACCTGAAGCCTTCTGCAAAGTGAATTTGGTATTGCACCTCATATTGTAAAATTACTCATTATCATCTGGCACAGTTAGATAGTGCTGTAATCTCAGGAATGGTCATTACAAAAGTAGGTGGCAAGAGAATTTGCTAGTAAAAGCAAAAAGCTCACATGCAGGTTTTTGGAGGGGAAAACCGTGTCATAGCATCAGCTGTCCACTTTCAGACATTTTGTCATTTCAGTTTTCTGAAACAAAATTCATTAATTCTTTTTAGAAAGTAAACCATAAAATGACACTCTGCAAAATGGCTCCATAATAATTGCACAGAAAACAAGTGAGTCATATGTAATGGGTTTTCCTCTGAAGATGTTACATTTGTACTAGGTATCAGACTATGCATCAAGTCATAGTAAAATGTGTGACTGAATGTGGATGATGCAGCAGAAGTGGTGGATCATATAACAAGGAGACCATCGCAGTAGGCTTCTGCTAGGTTTTGTTTGCCCTGCAAGGACTTCTTGGAACAAAGACACCCCACCTGGAGGTAGAAAATTTCTCTGAGCCTCTGCCTATTGCTGCATTTCATCACGGGTTTTTGGCTGAGGCACCTGACTGTTGCTGGCTGGGTTACTGCAGGTAATTCTGGCTGGCTGTCATGGGATCACAGGTCCACCTAGCAGCAGGCACCACGGCATATGAGTTTGAGCCTGGGCCAAACCATACCCATTTTATATAATTTTAAACTAGATATTACTATAATAACCACGAAGTCTGGGGAAGCCATGTATTGGTTAAAATGTCACAGCTGAGGTCACCTGGAAATCATCTGCTTCATGATTTGAAAAATCCAAGAAAGAAAAATTTCTTTACAACCCAGTAAAAGTAAGCAACATAAAAGCACTAACGGAACTTGTATTTTGTAAAGTATGTCCCTATTTTCTGTGCGGTCACTCAGCCAAGTTACTGCATGCTTTCATTTCTTTATTAGATACTGTTTGAGGTGATTGCCAAGAGGTGAGAATTCTGACATGCTCAGACATAGCTGACCTCTTTGCTCAGGTTCTATGCACTCTGTACAGTTATCAGTGAAATGAAGACTCAGACCTGTCATAATTTCTGTATAAGACCTTTTGGGCTCCAGTGTTTTTGACTTTGACTGCATGTTACCTGATATTTTGAAACTCATTTGGAGCCTGTACTATCCAGAATTATTGTTAATGCAGTTCTTTCTAGCAAGATACCAATAAGGGCTCTGCATGGTTTTTCCAACTTTTATAGATCTACCCTATCAAACTCTATCAGTTTTTATGTTATTGGATCAATATGACCTATAAGCAAGGTTACACTTATACAACATGTACTTGTTTGAAAGTAATTTTTAATCACAGTTTTAACAATATGGCTTCAAGCAACTGTATTAAAAATATGTTTTTAACTTTTTAAAGGTGTTTTGTTATTTTCTTTATGATCTAGCATGTATGTGCAGATAGAAGTGTCTATTATCCTGATGTTGAAATATCCTCTGAATGAAAATTATAGTGATTAATGCGAGAAATCAGTTTTGGTATTAGTTACGTTACAAATGCTCATAGTAGTACTCATTTCTTCACACTCTTTGAGACTGAGTTATCTGTAGAACAAATTAAGAAGTTTCTACGCAGTGTGGCAGAGACATGCTGTCAGTTTTGGCTCCCAGATTCCCTTTTGCTCTGAACACCAGAGCAGATTTGCTTAGGCCAGAGACAATCAAGAGCAGTAGTCCTGGCTGGATGTGGTAGATCAGTTTCCAAGTCACATTCTGGCCACTGCATGCTGCAATTAATTGGTCCCAACTGCTAGAGAGCAGCCAGGAGAGCCAGATGGGATCTGCTGGGTCTGAAAGTGCTCTCAGACACACAGGCGTACTTGTGTACCTGGTGGAACTTGTACTTGCTTGGGTAGTGAGTCTACTACAGTTTGGTCCCCTAGGAACCTTAGCCAGGTAGCATGAGGCAAACTGTTGGTGCTGAGGACACTACAGAATCAAGTAGCTGTTAACTGGCTTCGTGACAGCTTGCTTCTCTTGCAGAGTGGAAACTTCATGCGCTTGAGCACCTGGCCTAGCATTTCCACAGCGATGATAAAAATGCTGATCAGAACTTCAGTTTCAGCTTTTCTCAATTCAAAAGCCTTCTAAATATGCAGTATGTACATATTTATTTATGCATGCCTACATTGTTAATCCATTATGTTGTCTTGTGTACTACCTGTGAATTCTGTAATTGATTTGGTTTGTATGTGTTATTCTTGTGTGCCAGGATTTCATAATTCACTGGATGGCTTTTTTTGCCTGATTTGCTGAGAAGGGCATAGGATTAATAAATGTAGCTCTACTTTGTTCTCTGATGGACTATTTTGATGGAGAAAAATAAAATTATTTGTTTAACTTTTGTACATCTTCAGTGTTGAAAAATGAAATCATGTGAAGCTTTTCAAGGTGATGACCACATCTTTCATGTGTAAAACAATACAAATTGTTGTAGTCTTAGCTTCTTTTGCTATACAGTAGCTAGATAAGAATATAGTTAATATTAGATGGATAAGAATATAGTTACAGTACAAGGTTATCTCATGGGATATTCAAATTTATGAGACTGTTCTTCTCTGTCTAGAAAGACAAAGATTTTATAGTCTTCAAACAGTTCCGATAGGTGGTATTATGCAAGATAATTAAAAGAACTATGGAGGTGACAGGTGGTGTTTAGAAAATCTGTAATGAACCCCAGACTGGTTAAACTGAGGACTTAAAACTGTTTCCAGTGTTTTTCAACACATATTTTTTTTTTTTACTACTAAACTTAGTTAAGCTAGACATTTTCAATGAGATGAAGTGACATGCTTAAAGACAAATAGATTTTCTAACTGTATAAGTAATATAACAATATACTGTAATGAAAATTCAGGAGGTGTTCCCTATGAAGCATAACACTAATATTTCATGTATAACCAGTATGGAAGTTATTAAATTGCTTTACAAGGAAAAGTTGGTATCACAGTAGCAAGGAATATTACAAGCTACTACTGCCTCTATCTGAAGATGTATTGTTTTGTGGTAATGAAATGTTGTAATAACCTTGCGCGCCTCTGGAGAAGAACCTCAACTATAACTCTCTGGAGTTATTCTTCAAACTGTATTATTATTCAGCATAAATAATTTTTTATGCAAAGAACAGTTACAACAAACAGAACCATGACAATGAAATGACCATATTCAATGTTAACAAATGCATAAAAGGCAGGCTAATATACAGGTATGTAGGCAGAAATAGTAATTTAAAAAAAAGTAAAAATAGTTGATTGTCAAATGAGTTTCACATCAAAGTCCTTAAGCGAAGCCCACTGGACTAACTAAAAGTCATCTCTAAGACCTCAGCTAATTTCCAGCAACCTTGAGTCCTTTCCCCTCTGCAGTGTGAGATAAAAGGCAGGACTTCCCTGAATTACAGTGAATCCAGTTTTCAGGATTTAGGTAATTAATACACCTTCAGTGCATTTAAAAGTCTTTCTTGAACATGGTGTTGTGAAGATTTATAGTTTCCTTGTCCCCAAAAACTGTAGCCTGTGGGTTCATCAGGATACTATCTATACTGTTTCATAATGTTTGTTTTATCCAGGCTTTGGAGGACTTTGCTTTCATAGGTTTTTTGGGGTTTTGTTTTTTTTTTGTTTTAACTGTCAGGATCACCTTGCTCAATTTTTGTACTGTATTTGCTCTGGAAATAATGAGAGAGAAAACAGTGAAAACTCTGTGAGTTTGGGCTAGATATTTAAGTTGGCAGCATAGTTAATATTAAAGTTGACATGCATTTTAAGGTTTTAGAGAAGTTTTGAATACTCAGAAGAAAGGGAACTTTGTTATTTAGCTCATTCAGTCAAGTTTTTTTTTTTCCTGAAAATGGTGCCTTCCAAGCAAAATGACAATAGTCTCTTCTCCAGTTAGTGTTTCAGACATGTAACTGTCATTGGTATTAATAGGAGTTTAGAATGTATATCCAAGAGACAGCACAATTTGATACTGAAGAAAGTAAGAGAGAGATATGATGGCAAAGATCAGATCAATAATAATTTTTCTCAACTCATGTTAAAATTTTTCTGGCTTTGTATAAGGATTGAAACCGTGACACTCAGTGGCATCTTCATATTTAAATCTTCACAGATTTTTTTTCTTTTGCACAGCAACTTGTATACTGCACTTTTTGAATCAGTTGAACCTTCTTGTTTTCCAGGCTGCTTTTCTTTCTTCTACTTAACAAAAGGTAAACAAATTTGTGTTTTTAAAAAAGGAAAAGAAAGTCAAATAAAAAAATAGTATTCTGTGTTTTACAAGGATGGTTTGAGGGGAGAGCATTCCTAGGAAGCTTGTATATTATTTTTTTGTTTTCTCTGAGTGTAAAGTATGAAAAACTTTTTCAGTTTTTCCCTTTCTGATTCAACTCGATTTTCATACATAGGAAGACACACCACATGTGTATGGTGAATTGTTTCTTTCAAATACACAACTCTCTCATCATCTGGGGAGTAAGTATAACCCAGTTATTTCTTGATATGAGGAAATAATGAACTGCACTAAAAGGTGTTAACCTAGAAATTTTTGTGCCTGTTACTAGCTTAAAAGTGAAACAGCTTTCCCTCTCCTCTTGCTGTATTATACCTTGTGTATTGGTATGAAAATTGTTCCTTTGATTAGGTCATTAAGATATATACAGAAGACTTCACCTTGCAGACCTAAAGTACATAAAACTCACAGAAAAGTCGACAGGATGTTTGCTCATTAAATGAGAATGTTGCTGAACGAAAGACTGTACTACTACTACTGCAACAACTTTGCATCAAGCTTAAATTCATAATCCCATAGCAGATAGACCATATTGGACTCCCTCACGGAAATGCTGCTTGAACTCCGATGTTTACCCAATACAGAAGTGATGAATACATGGCTATAATGGAAATGCCATTTTTTTGGTGCCAGGTTATCCAGTGACACTGAGGAGGATTACTTTGCTTCAGGAATTTGGCATGTCATTTAGCAGTGTTTTAGCGAGGCTGCATTTCAGTGGCATTTTATTAAATATGCCAATTTCTATATTGCATTTGACTTCTGGTGGCAGTGACACATGACTTTTTAAAAAATGCACATCTGCTTCACGAAGTCAGATGGTCTTCAGGAACATGGTGCAGGGTCATGTCAAAACTTGGCATATACTTGTATGTGGATTTCATTTGCACTTTTTTTCAGGGTCAGTTTCACTAAAGGGTATCCAAGAAGATGCTTAAAGTGTAGCCATATGCAACACATACTATGCTTTTTATCACAGCGGTATCAGTCAACAGAGGTGGTGTTGTCTTTTCCTGTTTTACTGAAAGGACAGATTTCATTCTCTCTAGACCTCTGTGACAGTTGCAGAGATAGATAGAATTTCCTGAAGGGAAGGAATAAGTCTGCTCTGCTTTTGCTATTTGCTGTTTGAATTGCTGTTGTCTGTGGCTAACTAACAGGTCCCATTTTCTCTTCTGTCCTAGAATTGCTGTCTCTTCAACCATCCACAAGGCTGCATGCCAGTGGAAGATGATGCAGATCCTAAATTCTTAAGTCTTTATAGGATTTCTCTTTTGAATTGATAAACTGCATGCCTATATTTATTTTTAGACCATTTGCAACTTAGGCACATATGTTTCACAGCTTGATAGAAAGGGTACAGGAGAACTGGTTAGGCATGATTAGAAATTTTGGAAGCATGAGGGCTATGTGCCTTTTAGAAAATAATGTTGCATAAGAGGTGTTTTTGAAAGTGTGCAGTAGGGGTTTTTCAGTTGAATTTGGTAGTGGTGACAAGTGTTGACATCTGTAAAACATGAGCTCATCTCTGTATCTGCAAAACAAACACAGCACAAGCAGCAGCAACTTAAACTAATCTCCTCTGTGCCAATGTTTTTTTATTTGTCTTTTATAATTTAGTATCAATGCCCAGTGAGCAAATTTATACATATGCTTTATTTTTTGTTTAGTTACTGCCTTCAGTTAAAGGTTTTTCAGGGTTGATTTTAAATTGTCAACACGTGTGACAGTAGCAGTGCTTTTAGTTTTGATGTGGACAGAATATGCAGTAAATCACTCTAAATGAACACAACTATGCTGAAACTCTGCTCTCTCTGTGTGCAGAACAAAGATACCCAAAAGACTCCTGTACTAGAAGCAATATAATCACAATAGCATCGAGCTCCTTATGCGTTAATTGACTCAGTTGAGAAAATACAACTGTGTAAGAATAGTATAACACCTAAATTGCGTTGTCTACCTCTTTACTGAACCCAGAGTCAATCATGTGACTTTTAAGGATCTTATAATTTTTATGTTGAAATAGAAAGCAACAGTTCTGGTAGCAGGAGTGCTTGTAAAAAATTAATTTAGATTTCTTGAGTGTCCATTGCTTTCTCGTGCATCCGTATGATGTAAAGACAGCAAGAGAGAAGGTGCGTTAATGTTATTTGGAATAAAATTTCTCTAGTGTTCCTTAAAATATTTGCTGCTCAGAAAACAGAATTAGAGAGAATGGAGCTGTAATCTAATAAAGAAGGCAGAAGTTAGCTTTGGAACATTCTCCATCCTTTTGGAAAAGTAAGAAATTCACCTTACACATCACTGAAAGAGGGTAGTGTGATTTGGTAGGGTTCATAGGTTTTTGCTGGGTTTAGTTGGTTTGTTGGTTTGGTTTTTTTTGCTGTGCAGATTAAGTTATTTGTTCTAATGCTCACTAACATAATTTCAGCTGTACAAAAAAAAAAACAACCCAGTGGTGTATTGACTCACTTTTGTCATGTTGTGAACCCTGTACTGTTTCAAAAAAACTCACCACCTCTTGGCAATTGATGGTATGCAGCACTTTACATGTATATACCGTCTTATAGCCAGGGATTTCTTTTTTCATTCTAAAAGAATCTTGTATTTAAAAGTTGGAAACCAGTGCAGTTATATACAAATGTAAAATGGTTCTGTAAAAGTTATTCCCTGAACATCTAGATTTACAGATTCTGTATGTAGCACTGTGGCATGAACACAGTATAATTCTATTTGGCAGTAGTATAACTTTCTTTTAAAGCTCCAGAGGTTGTCTCAAACTATATCTTGTATATTTTACATATATGTATATATCACACAATATTATTATTACACTGTCAAAAAAGCTAAACTTTAGGCATGACTTAAGACAGATGCCAAAATCTAATCATTGCAGATGCTAAACCGGTGGTGTAGTTATCACTGGTGAGTTATCAGTATGAGAGCTCATACAGTTTCACTATTTAGCTATGCTGGAAGGCCAGAGAAAAGAGAGTGACTTTACAAAACTGTTGCAGAGAGCCTGTCTCTTTATCACAAGTCCTTGGGTTTTGAGGTGCTTAGGGATTCAATCACTAGGAAACATGCTTTGCATAATTTAAGATCAGCACTGTGTTATACTCTGGCTATCCTTGTCTGCAGTGACTACCACCATGCTAAGTGTAGTTAGCAGTCTAATAAAGATAATCTAATCAGGGACCCTAATCTAATCAACCATAAAGCTAGACCCATAGCACAAAGGTGCCAAAAGTTAGCTTGACATTTTATGCCAAAAGAATGGTCCAGACTCAAACAAGCTGGTACCAGGTGGTATCAAAGATGCATTGTCTGCTCCAGTCTTCACCTTTTCAGCAATTCCCTCATAATTTTCTTTTTGGTAATGGTTTTGGTTCACCAATAGGGCCCTACCCCCAGCAGTATAACAACAATACCAAACTAGCCATTGTCTAAATGTACTAACCTAACCAGCCTGAGTAACATCAGACTTGAAGGCTTGACTTATTTATATGGGAAGATTACTGCCTGCTGTCACACCCTTTCTCCTGGCAGAGGGGGGAAATTCCTAAATTTTGGTGAAATGTTCTGTTGATGTGTGAAGTATTAATTAGCTGTTATTATTCAGTTATTTCCTTTAAAATATTGTATGGTGTGTTAAATGAATACCAATCTCACAACAGCCACATCTCCTTGTTCACTAGGTGTGATGTAAGCACAAGGCTAGTGTTTTAAATATGGAGTAGTAATTTCTGGCTTTCCCCAGATATTAACTAAGTTCATTTAAATAGATTTGGGGTAACATAGGGGGCAATAGTCTACTTAAAAGTTCTTTCAAAATATTTACAATCCCATTCAGTATGTGAATGAAGTCCAGCCAAAAGACTTTCTAGTGTTCCACAAAATAAATCCAGTGTTTTCACTCTTGCCAGCATGGTAGGAGTTTAATTTTCCATATAAAATGGATTCCTAGCTCATGATGTGATTATAAGTCTTGTATAAATGGTTAGTTTTTATTGGGAAGATATTTCTTTGTTTGAAAAATATTTTTTTTTCTTTGGTGCTAAAATTATTGGGGGGGGGGGGAATTGCAAATGAGATACCTCAGTATGAAAACCCAAACTAGACAAAGGGCTAAAAATGCATCTTAAGGACCATTAGTCAGAATAATTTGAGCTGACAGTAGCCAAGATTGTTTTATATATGAAGTTCATAAAATAGCAAGTTGGTTTCTTCAGCTGGGAAAAATACCTAAAGGGGTACATTTTTTTTTTGCTGCAGTTGCTAGGGAGCAGCTTATACTGTATCTGTGGGATATAATGGGAGTCATGTGTGAAATGCACTACACTGATAATTTATCTCAAAGTGGTTAGAGCTGAATATTACATTCACAGAGCATATCTCATTGTACAAAATAAGACTATGAGATGGATGCTGTTAGTAATCTTAGGTGACAGAGCCGCTGTGATATACAAGGTACAGTACGTGTGTCAGTAGGCTGTCAAGAACGTGCCATTCCTGCATGATTCATAGGTGGGGCTATGATTAAGTGAGTAGAAAATTAATACATTGGCTAGATGGGAAGAATGAACAGACCAGATGAGAAGAAGGAAAACCTGTATTTTGACCTATTTGACAAATCTGGGAATGATCAAGGTCCTGAGAATCCCAGGTCATGTATTCTTTTTAAGACAAGCTCATTGACTGGGGGTCTGTGTTGCCAGTAATATGTTGTTTAACAAAATGAGGATGGGTAAATCGTAGGGGGATCTGACTGACCTTACTCCAAAGTGAAGTTGCCACTGCATTTTCTAAAACAGCTGCTTAGCTATGAAATGTCAACATCTTTAATAGAAACCTTTATAATTATATAGAACTTCATTATTTTCTTTCAGAATCTGTCAGCTTGGAATTATTTTTGTTGAAAACACAGTTTGGCGTTATTAAAACTGTAAATATAATACACAAATTATACACTGATTTCTTATTTTTGTACCACTAAGCATTTCCAAAAATTATCCAAATATTGCTAAAGGTTTCCATTTTAATATCAGATTTAAAATTTCAATGTTTTTTCCATTTTGAATCAATACAGTGATACTGTCTTGAAGCTTAAATTAATTGATTCACTCCTTTGAGCACTGGTGCAAATTTTTCTCACACGTTGTACACAGAAATTAAGTGTATTTTCCTCAGCAATTACTGCATTTGTTCAAAGTGAATTAGAAAATTAAAAATGTTTGAAACTCTGTTTAATTAGATGATTAAAGAACCTGGCAAGCAGTGTGATGTTCAGATGAAAATGAAAGGTATTTAGCATTTTTAGGCCATGCTAGAATTCAGATAGGATGCTAGTTGTGCTGTGCAGTTAAACTGCCACAGAAAGGTTTGCAGTGTCTTGAAATGTATGGGATATGTTTATAGTTTTCAACCAATTTTATCTTTCCAGGCTCAGCCACCTGACCTTGAAGGGTGCTCTCAATAAGCAATCTTAATGTAAACTGCCTGAAAACATGATGCTATTCGTAACAGCAATTTGAAACCCATTGGACTTGGCCCTCACAAAACTTTGTGAGCAGATTCTTGACTAATGCATACTATCAAAATGCAGCTGAAGTTAATGAAGTTACAACTGTGTACACTAGCCAAAGATTTTTTCCCCCAAAAAAACTTCATAATCTGCTTTTGCAGATTAATAACTTCTCCAGCCTTTTCGAAATGTTAGATGGTTTTTTCTTTCTCTACTTAACCTTTAGGTATTCAACTCTTCCTTTTAGCCTCTTTACAGAAGGTTAACTTCTGTAATGTCTTCATAAAAGTCCAGCATTTTTTTCCCCATGAAATATTTTGGTATTTTAGCAACATCTCAAATTGATTCCAAAGGCTGTTTCACTGTTCAGACTTTGTGTGATAGAATAGACTTGTTCATGCACATTGTATTGAGAAACAGTTACTTAATGTCAAAAATGGTCCTTATTAAAATGCAAAGCCTTCTTTAATTTTTTTATTGTTCTAATTTTCCTTAACTGATTTCTATGTGGCTTATATTATCATAAGTTTTAATTATTGTTATGTACATTTACATGTTCTTCATTTAGCTATTGGGGTTTGCTTTTATGAATGAAGCATGTAAAACTAATCATTCCAAAGAAAAAAGGACTAGACATTGTAGTTGGTGTTGTATATAGTTCTTTGCTATCCCACCTTCATTCAACTTTACTTCTGAAATAGCATAACAACATTTCCAGTATTAATACAAAGAATGTTTTATAAAGAAATAGTCTAAAATCTGGAAACTCATTTTTGGTCTGTCTCTTAAAATATGAAGTACATTATTTCTGTTCCTCCTTTCCTCCCAGTCAGTTTAACTGTTCAGACATCGACAACGAGCATTAGAAACGCCAAGGCAGAGTCAATTACTTTTGTTTTCCTTGGTACAGTGAAAATAGATACGTGTTTTTTAAACTATCTACTGTTGCAAATTTTCCTAAAATAATTTCTTTCCGTTTGAAGTGGTTGGTACTTGCAAGAAGTTGGTTTATCACCAGTAATGATCCTAATGCTCATATAAACTGTTTCTTAAAATCCTTGAAAAGTCTGTATAAAAGCTAGCTAGGACTAAGAGATTCTTATTAGGCATTCTTTCTGAAGTGTTAGAGCTGCTGGAGCAGTAAGAAAGCCATTAATTGTAGTTCATTTTGTAGTTTGGCATTTTTCAAATCTTCTGGATAATGCCTGTTTTATTTAAAATAGCAGATCGGAAGAGAAGTTTTGTCTTTGTGGCAACCTTTTTGTATTAGATTTATAGTGTGCTCTCCAACTACTTTAACTCTGTGGAAAGGGTTACAATTTGGTTTTACGAACCTGAAGGAGATGATTTGATGCAAAGTACTGGATCCAGATATCCAACATTGTACAGGAAGAAGGGGCAAATCTTGGGAAATAAATCTAGAACTGGATTATGAATGTTTAAATGGCACTGGTATTTAGAACAGGCAAAACCCATCCCGCTCAGGTCTTTTAGCGATTTAAATCAAAATCTGTCTGTTTTTTGCTGAAGTCCTGCTCTAATTCCTTAGCATCTTTTTGTGAAACTAGACCAAATTTTGTTATAACTTGCTTAAAAAAATCCCTTTCGGTCTGTAGATGCCAGGTGAGTTGTCAGATGTTCCCAAGAGATCCTACTCAGTCTTTTATAATGAAATATTTTTCTTTTATGCCTGTGAAGGATGATGTGATTTTAGGTAAATATCTCTTCATGAGGGGCATTTATAGCAGACTGCAGTCAACTGATACTCTGCTGGAGTTAGTCCTGGTAGTTATATTCACAGAAGTCTGTTACAACAACATAGTTTAATTCCTGAGATAGCCATGTAACATTACACAATGGAACTTATTTCAGAGAGTCACAGTTCATTTTAGAGCCACTCTATTATTATTATTGGTAGTATTATATACAATACT
The DNA here is from genome assembly GCF_949628215.1 of Phalacrocorax aristotelis. Taxonomy (NCBI): domain Eukaryota; kingdom Metazoa; phylum Chordata; class Aves; order Suliformes; family Phalacrocoracidae; genus Phalacrocorax; species Phalacrocorax aristotelis. The sequence goes on from NC_134280.1 coordinate 21,929,083, forward strand.
ATTACATATCATGCAATTATTATAGTATTCTTCCTTACACGTATGTAACTTGCATGCCTTTCTGTGAGGCAGTGTAAATGTAAAAAAGGACAACAGCCGCTTCTCCAAAGCACTTGAAGTTTGCCTTTAACGATTCAATCCACATTAGATACACGAGTTATAGGATATCTCTGAATTTGTAATGTACACTGTCAAGAAAATGCTTGTTTAAAGAAAGGAAGATACCTTCTAGTAAGCTCTATTTTTACAGACCTTAGCTTCATATATGATGGGCTGGTTGACAATCCACTTATTTCTGTTTACCTTGGAAGATCTCTTAGGTCAACTAAGAACTCGGGTTTTCATCACAGATACAAAATTTGTAAAGTCAACATGATTAGTGGTCTCTTGCAGACTGTACAAATTGTCTTTGCACTTCCAGTATTTTTTCATTTTTAAATACCACTTCAAGTGTATTGACAACAAATATTCTAAAACATTGCTAGTGGAAAACGGATGTAACTAAAGCATATTAGTAGTAACCTGTTTTATACAGTAGCTACCCATTAAATGGATATTTGCATATGGTAGTAAAATGTATTTATATTTTGGTGAGAGTGAAAAGGCTCATCTGTTTATCAAGCTTGCTTGTGTGAGTTGGGGGTGGGAGACGGGAAGTTTGTTTTGGTTTTTTTGTTTTTAAAGGGGAATTACACTCTGCACAAGATTGGGATTTTCAGGCCTTACAGAGGAAAAGCATATAGTAATAGTAGCGCCTTCTAATTTTATCATTCACTGTACTTCTTGTTGATTTTGTTGGAAACAAGTAGGTTTTGGGACTGAGCTGTTAAAACTCAGATATTTACAGGAGGCAAACTGAATGTCTGTGAAATCTCTATTTCCAGAGCAGCAGTCACCCAAAGTGTAGGCATTCATGCAAATCCTGAGCCTTCACAGGGAAATGTTCAGGAATTTGAGGAATGGCATAGGGAAAATACTTGAATACTGCTCTGCTCGTTATAAATAGCTACAAATAAAAATATGTAGCTTGTTTGGCTGAAAGGCTAAATTGAACAATGTTGGGCTGATAAAACTTGGATTGACAATAATAACCCTGTAGGGAATAGCAGTCGAGAGTTGCCATAGTGCGATTATACCACTGGCATAACTCCTCTGTCTGAGCAAGGGCTGGCATTCAGTTAGTTTGGTTGCTTATACCACATACATACAATTATTAAATGTCCAGAGAGAGCAATTTTGTAACTAGTAGACTAATTCAAAGCTGTAATTTCAAGGTTAAATTCTGAGTCCTTGTCTTTAGTGCCATATATGCTATATTCTTAATGCCACACTCTTACTGATGAACCCAGAAAGTTTGCAGTCAAAGTATATTCTTAGCACAGACAGCAGCCAAACTGCAAACAAAATCACATGAGTTTTAGGTGTACTGGTGGACAGTATTCAAAATATTAAAAAAAAAATTGTGCAAGTTTGGTTTTGTCTGAGTGTGCTGGTGGCATAAGGTTATGTAACTTTTCAGAAGCACTGGCATTCAAGCTGACAGTACATTTCATTGTTCATCATGGGCATCCAATCGATGAAAACAAAATAGATCAAGTGCTCATTTTATTTTTGTAATATGCTTATAATCAGGATGTAATATCTTTTCTCAGGCTAACCACACATACAAAATTACTTGCTTTGTCAGTATTTTGCTAAAGACATCTTTCTCTGCTATGTTGAAAATGTTTTTATTAGAATGATGTCCTCATAATTTCTGTATGATTTAAGTATGTGAAGTACCAAAACTTACGTATTACAACTGAAGCAGGCTATGAAGAATTTTGATAATGCCAGTTAATAAGAAAAAGCTTTTTCAGAATAAAATAATTTTGGGTTATTGGGTGTTTTGTAGTGGTGGTTCTGTTGTGGTTTTTTTTTTTTTCTTTCAGAGTCATTTCTAAGGAAAGTGAAAGAACAAGAAAGGGATTTCTGGGATTTAAAGAAACAGAAATAAAGGCTCAATTAGCATGAATGAAAAATTTGTGCTAAGTCTCTCGTAATCTCTGTTGAAGTGCCTTTCCCTGAAATGTGAACATAAAATGCCTATTTTTATCTTCCGTCATATTGCAATATAACGGGCTTCTGTATTTCAAGTCTTTAGCTGTACGAAGCTGTACAAATCCTAGAGCATCTAGGGAAGGAACCTACAGTACCAAAAATCTAAATGTTTAAAGACACAATTCCTCAAAGGGATTTTTGTAGCCATAGTGGATAGCTAGCTTTAGTCCCTTTGAAAGATAAATATTATATAAAACGAAAATTCATAACAGGGAAGACTAATTTGAAAACATGTGTTGTCCATTTACGAGTTATGTTCAGGGAGACCCCAAATTAGTGGAAGTGGAACCGTCAATATTCATTGGAAGAGCTGTGATGTAATTAGAGTTTAATCTTCAAACAGGCTTTCTCCTTTCCAGTTATGCATTTGTTCCTCTCTCTTGCTTGGAATAGTTTGGGTGCAATAAACACCTGCATGTTTGCAAAAGGCTGAATGAAGTATGGGCTGCTCAGAGACGTGGGCTAGGGGAGGGAGGATTCCTCTCTGCTGGCCTGTGTTGCAACCAGGGCTAGGGCTAAAGCTCTTTCAAGCAGACAGCACTGTAGCTACTTGAGGATGTAGCCTAAGGCAGTGTACCTCTACATTGTAATTTATGTTGTATATGTGTTTTGATATACATTAAACAGTTTGGCCTTGCTGTCCAGAAGTGATCCAGAGATTCTGAACAGTAGTGAATCACCTTATTCTGCCATTGCAGCCTTAATTTTCACTGCAGTGTTTACCCCAGCATTTCCACCCAACTTTGGGACGTCTATAAATTGGTTATGCAAGTTGTAAGACAAAGATCTATAGGAGTGAGACAAAATAGAAACTCCAGTGAATCACAGCCAAGGTCTAACAATCCTGTTCCTAGTAAAGATTTCACCATTGCTGCTCAGCAAGCAAATATTAAATTTCAAACATTAGTTTTGACTGATTAAAATCCCTTGGTCCCTCTCACAGCTCTATTTTCTGACAGAAAAGGTGCTTGTACAGTGCAGTTTGTTTAAGCTAGATAATCCTAGCAACTGGTTGGATTGTGCAAGAAAAGCCAAGTGCTATTGTTGCCAGACATCTTTGTCATGTTGTGGATGGTTTCCTATTACTTTAGGAGAGAAATTTTTCTGGATCATTCAGCTTAGCCAAAATCAACAATATAACAGAATGGGGAATATTACTTAGAATTAGGTTTTTGGCATAGTTGAACGTAACATTAAAAAATGCTTCTGTTACAGTATGTCTAAAATGTGATGTATTTCATGTGGTATCATTCTAACTTTTAAATACTAGCAATTCAGTGGTTATCATACTGGATCTTGAGATGAACACTGAAAACTGCTTTCCATCAAGGGTTCTCAGATAATCACCTATGGAGCTGTTACTGACCACAGTAGCTTTGCACATGATTGGCAAAAGGTCTTTGTTATCAATCTGTCCTGACTAGACCCAGCTGGTGTGTGTGGCTGTAGGAGCTACAGGTTGTCTCCAACTGAGGGTGAGGCTTGAGGTGAGGTTCGCCAAAGCAGGTAGCTGCATTCTAGTCAGTGAAGAAGAGTTAAAGCTGACTCTATCAGTCCTACCCACATATTAGCTACTCTTTTTAGGGCCACAGACATATATAAGAAAATCTTTTGATGACAATTATAGTAAGTCTGAGCAGAGACTGACTAATAAGCAGCTTCCTTCAACTTGCTGCATTGTGGCATCAGATTTTGAACCATGACTGACTCAAGTTACCAGCTCTAAGGACAGTCAGTCAGGCATGAATTAAGTGATGTTGCAGAGGTCTCTGTAATGCAAATCTTTAAATGTAAATAAAGTTGCAGGAGTTGCACTGCGAGCCAGTTTTGTTATGATAGTGCCCTTTGGTAGATATTCTGCATTCCTCTGGGAACGAACAGGAGAACTCTGGGGTTTTTTAACTGATGAAGGTAACAGTAACAATTACTGTCTTGTTAATTTAACAGTTGCTTTTTAAAAAGACAGTAAGAAGGCCCACTCAGCAACTACATTGTTTGTTATTCTTGCAGATTCTGGATGCTGAACAGGTGTCACATCTTCTATGTGGGTTCTGCTTGTTTAGCGCAGACTTGGTTTTGTTGCTTTTGGTTTCAGTTTTGAGCCTGGTTTTTTTTTGTTTCGTTTTGTTTTGTTGCTGCCAACTAATTTTAAGGAAACTTGTGATCAGCATTTCCTTGATGATAAATGAAGGCAGGTAAACAACTAAGAGCTCTTTGTCTGCTCTTCTGAAGTATTGGACCAGTCAGATCCACAAAAGAGCACAGTGATTTGCACTTTCCTACTCTCCTGCTGCTGTGTTTGGTATCCTAAGATATGGGGGCAGGATGGAATGACAAAATTAATCATTCCAAGACCCTGATGAATAGCAAAGGGGGTTTTGTTTGCCTGTTTTCTTAATAGAATGTGATGAGTGAAAGGCTCTTTCAGTAGTGCTGTATAAGGGGTCCCTTCTATGCCTGCATTAGAGAACCAGAAAGGTAAATGACAGAATTCCTGTTTCCTTTACCTAGGACAGAAGATTGGCACGGTATGTTGATTAAAATGGTGAGAGCTGGTAGTCAAAAGACAGGCCTCTAAAGCCACAAGCTTGTCATGTGCTTGTCTATACCATATGCTTTATGTCCATGTGTCTGGATGGTGGACAGTCTGCAGACCACCTACGTGAATGTATTCAGTGCTCTAATATTTTTTTGGCTACACCTGACAGGCAGATAGTAACCTTCTTAGTGATTTGTCCCAAACATTACAAGGAGTTTTATATGTGTGTTGGTATGTTCTAGACATTCAAAACATAACAGAAGGACTGTACTAAATATATATCCTATAGTCTTCATGAATCTGTCTGGATTCAGAGCCCCCTGGAATGAAAAACTAGTGTATCTAATAAAGATACTCCTCTCTGGTAATAGCAGTTTAATTTTGCATTGTTTTTCACCAAAATCAGTAGTCCGCTAATCCTTTATCAACCAAAGTACGAAACTTGGGGGGGGCAGTTGGGCTTCTGGCCCTTGGAGAAGGGCATCTCCCTTTGACAGACGAAGCTCTTTCAAACCACAGGGTTAATAGGTGTGAAAAGCAGTTGCCTGCAGACTATGGCCAGCAGGAAAATGGTTAAGGCAAGATTCAGACAAGCCGTAAAGCACATAAAGGAAGAAATGAAGAAACCATGAAGCAGCTATTTGTTTACTACTAATCTACCTAAAACTAATTATACTGTGTAGAAACTGATGGAATTAGTCATTAGATTATTTTGGAAACCTGCAAAAAGAACCTTAGAAAAGCTATTGCTTTCTACCACTGCATTTAACATGTGAATTATTTTAATGTATTTCTTTTTATTTATTCCTGAACACTGGATTACTTTGTTTAGCATGCATACCTTCATACAGAGGAGATGAAATTGCAGTTGACACATGGATAAATATCTAAATTATGCCATATGATGATAAGCATTTGGAGACAGTATAGTATGTCCAAACCATTTTTTCATACAGAATGTTAAGAACCTAGTAGACAGAAACTGTAATGATGATTGGTACCTATAGGAGGTACTATTTTTATAATTTTGTTCTTCACATATATATCCTGGTCTATCAATCAGCTTTCTGAAGCCAGCTGGCAAGTGACACTGCAGTTTATCAACCACCAGTATATAAAGTGTTATGCTCTAGAAAAATTCAATTCCCAAACCCAACCCTAAAAATCAAGCATTTATGTTCATTAAGTTTTTAAATACAGCCTTTTTCCTCACCTTTCTTAAAAACACAGACAAAAACTAAAACCAAATTAAAATTAAAAGCTTTGGAAACTATGGGACTAGAAGCTACAAATCTGTATTTGATTTTCATAGACGTTAAACAGTTTTTTCATCAGGATTAACAAATAAGCTTATAGAAAATTAGTAAGGATGTAGAGATTTATTATACAAGTCCTTAAAAACTAAAACAATTATTTTGAGTTTTGAATAGTTACAGTAAAACCTTATTCTTACTCTTGTTCCCAAATAAAGCATCACAAGACCAGTTCCTCTGTGGTACAGGATTTGTCTGCTTCATTAAGGTGTATCATAATACACCTCATAATTCCTTCCTTGTGAGTCAGTACCCAGCTGTGGTTTAGTTTGGAGTCTCAAACTATAAAGAACTAATATAATCCAAGTTAACTTCAGTAGGGTTTACATATTTCCCTTTAAATATTTTGATGCAATCTCATTCAGGAGATGGTAGAGGAGGAGTATGAGTATCCAGCCGTAGAGGCAAAGGGGTCCATGTGCAAAGAATCTGAAGTCCGCAGTAGCTGCCAGACAGTGCAAACACCTTTTCCACCTCCTTCCAGCACCTGCTCTTTTTCTGAAGTATTTATTAATAGGCCTAATTCAATTATCCAAATTCTTATCTGCAATAAATTGAAACCCAATTCTGCTGTCTTATAGCAGAGAATAGTTTAATTGGTCTCAACAACCTGAACTTCTGAAGGCTTTTATGTCTTTGGGCTCTTGTTTAAATGGTTACATTCTAGCTAAGAAGTCTTTCCTCTAATAAAAGCACTTGCTTTTCCATCTAAGAAATATAAGAGGAATGAGTGTATCAAAGCTGAAAATGCTTTAACAGACTATATAAACCTTCCATGGTATTGTGGTCGTATAAAATCAAACCTCCTGGAATTCTTTGTGTCACCGTCTATTCCTGGCCGGTGACATCTGTAGTTACAGTGTGCAGCTTTGGTCTCAAAATTACTGAAATAGTCAGGCTGCTTTCTGTTAACTTTTAGGATATTAATAATTTGATGCATTCTCCTTCTTTCTGATCTTTTCCAGTGGCCTCTAGAGCTCTCTACCTCAAAGAGGTTCCTACAGCTTGCTGTTGGTGCAAACTGAAGCATTCAGCCCTTCACGGAATCAATGGAGTCTGATAACTTTATTGTATAAACATTCTTAAAAAGATTTTGGGACCTTCATTGATTGACACTATATGATTAATTGTCCGTTTGCTCTGTATTCTGTGTACAGAGTGAACTATATTACTTTCTAATCCCATCCCCCTCTTCAGAGAAGCCTGTGCAGATCTCTGAGGAAGTATCTATTCAGACCCTATTGCTTCAATCCTCTCTGAGAGATGAACCACCACACTTTTAAGATGAATGTCGAATGTAATGAAAGTATTACAAAAAACAGAGAAATATCCATATGGAATTGTAAGAAATTGATATGTCAGATGATGTTCCTTAGCTCAAAAAAAAAAAAAAGTTATGTAATATAGGAAGGAAAGAGTGTATTTTGTTCATGACTATGCAAATAAAAAACGTGCTTGAATTTGGGGATTTTTGTTTGGATTTTTATTTTTTGAACTGGACTGAGTGCTCATAGGTTTCTGGATGGGAACAATACTAGTACTCTTAATACTTTAAAGGGTTATGGGGCACATTTTCAATGGGAAAGAATTATCTCCCCCCCCCCCCCCCCCCCCCCCCATTTTGAAGATAAATCATATGGATAAGTTTACTTGATCAAAAATGAGATACAAAAATATCTCCAAGAAGAAGGTGAAATTCAAAGAATTCATCGTCAGATAAGACCCAGAAGTAATCTCAGATCTATGTGCTAAAACTGAGACGATTCACTAAATTAAAAAGCTCAGAATAACGTTGATGTATTTTTGAACAGTTATATTTTCTTAGCTTACAGCTGAACATCAAGAAGGATATTATATTCTGATATATTTTGTACATCTTATTCAATAACTAGAACTATATTGAAGCTTATATTTCTAAGTAGCATTAACAAGGAGGTAACTGCTAAAATTTCTGCCCAGTGTGTGGAGCAGACTATTTGGGGGTTTGCTTTGTGAGCTCTCTCTTTATGCTATAGATGAAAAATAGTTTTCACTAGGGAAGTACAAAAGTGTAATGAAGAACCTGAGATTCAAGAGAACTTTTTCCCAGTTGTTTTTGCTTGTCTGGCAGTAGGATTTTTTTTCTACTAAGTAAGGTTTTATAGGCACTGGGAGTAAAGTACAGCTTTTTGTGGTCCCACTCAGAAAATCAGTTCCAGTGTGCTAACAGAGTCTATCACTAGCCCTTTTTCCACTGAAGCGGAAGCCTCCCTGCAGTGTATGACAGAATGACTGTCCCTGCCTTACATAGCAGCAGAAGGGAGTCCTGTCCTCGTATGCATCTGCAAATTACCAGTCTGTGTTCAGAATATATCTTTTCTGTCAATAGTTTTCATTTCAAAGCCATTTTTGTCACTGGAATTCTGACTTTTATTTGTAGTAGCTAATTGTTAAAGCAAATGAACTTGCTGTTGGGAACAGTGTTCCGGCACCTCTGGAAACAATGCCATGTAACACCGTGGTGTGTTTGGGTAAATTCAGGACACGGAGTTGAGGCTCTGTCTGGTTCTAGCTAGCTTGTGAGGAGAAAGAGTCTCTCATTCATTAGCTTTCTAAGAAATTATTTGCCTATATTGGAAAAAGGAAAAGCTACCAGCAAAACATATACGGCTTTCTGTTTTGAAAGCCTATGGAAAAAGTGAAACTAATTTATTTTGCGTTGTCAGCTAATAAAATAAATATTGTAATATAATTTTAAAAAAAGTCATAATTCATTCTTCACCAAATGATAATATTGGTGCACAGAAATGAGGAACACTGTACTGCACATGGTCTGCCCTGATACTACATTTGATTTATTCTAATTCCCATGTAAATGGAATTATTTGTATGTTAACAATAAGCAGAAAAATCAAGACCCTTCTACCATTAGAAAATCTACAGCATTGTCTAATAAGATCTTTTTTTTTCCCCTCTCACTCAGCTGAGAGGGAGTCTGTCTGTGATGAGGCTCGGAGCTTTTACATTTCCTAGAGAAGTGGATGAAAGTTTTGATTTACTGAGCTTGAAACCACATGTGACCAAAAACATTGCCACAGCAACCTTCCTAACATTATTTATGGGTGGAACAGGGACAGTCAGCACCTATTATCTTCCTATTGGCCCCCACCCCAGGCCTGCTGAGGTTTAGAGCTGGAAACACAGAGCTCGGCATCAGCTACATTCTTAAAATGTGGTGTGAGAGTCCTCACCAAAGGCAGCACAAACAGGGAAGAACAGGGGAATTTGTAATAATGATGAGAGAGACGGTATTGACAGTCTGACACAGCAAATCCTTGTTTGCAGTGGGAATGACTTGCAGTTAGCAGATAAGGTCAGACAGGGGATGTTTCCTGTCCAAGTCATCATCTACAAAAATTGTTCCTACTTCACCCCTAGGCAGTCGGCCTTGTCATCCACACCTGCCTTTACCACTTTTCCCCAGTACAAATCTGACCTTTTTATGCTATGTATGCTAACTATATGCATGTGTATCATGGGCAAAGAAGGCAAATGGAGGAAATGTGAGCTTCCATTATCTAAACATGGAAATATGTAAGCAAAGCAGCCAGTTCCTTAGTTTGTTCCATAAGGTATTCTGGTAAGTAAATACCTTATTCTTGGCTGTCTTCACAGCTGTTTTGCCAAGGAAGGTTCTACATTAAGATCTGAAAGACCTGTATAAATATATCACCGTCCGATATTTATTCTTGGTTTTACCTTTGTGCTATTCCTGAATCATCCCTGGTGTAGGCTATATCTGTATATCCATGGATGTATCAAAGGTCACTGATCCCCAAGGGAAAGTCAGGCCATGTTACATAGTGTAGGGAAGGCGACTGCTTCTGTTATGCCACCCCAAGGATAATCCCACTCAGAGGATTATCATGGAAGAGGCTCATGGATTTCTTGGCATTAATTTCTAACAAATATGTGAAGTCTTGATGTTCATTTTCAGCCTTGAATTGGCTACCTAAAGAAGCATAGTGCTGTTTGAACCCTCTGCAAAATCATTTGAGGTTATCCACTCCAGATCTGTAGAGAAATATCATAACCTCTTTGGGTATGTAACAACCCAACTCTCTATATTAATTACATAAAATGGCACTTTTTTTACTCCACTCTTACCAAACCTATCCCCTGATATTCATGTGAAAGAAACGGGTTTACAGCTTTTAATTCCAATTATGCTCTGAAGAGTGAAGCATGGCAGAAGTTTAATTGTGTTACCTTTTTTTCACCCTGAAAGTATCAGTGAGCATGCAGACAATGCAGGGAGACGGTGCAAGTTCTTACTGTACCTTTAATCTACTAAAAGAATCCTTTTCTTCTTAATTATATATGTGAGAGAAGGAGCTTCAGTGGACTGATTGGTTCCAGGTGCTCTAACCAGATGCCTCAAACGATAACGAAAGCAGCGTTTTTAGGGGTAGGAGTAAGAAAAGAATATATTTAATATGTTCTTTTAAAAATAACTTCATATCCATTCATTTTATGGGAAGTAATCTAACCACACACTTCTAATACATATTCAGTTTCTGCACTAATCTAGGATTTTGAGTTTTTTTCAAAGCATTCCTGCTGTACCTTTGTTTAAGCAGAGTTGGAAGCAGGGAACACTAAGGAAGAAATCTAGCCATATAAAAAAATTCTCATATCATATTGTGATAACTATGTAACATTGCACAATAAAACATAAGGAAACATCAGTAATTTGCCAGTGCACTCTCCTGGCACTCAACCCTCATCTGTGTCATACCTGCTATAACAGTGAATTAAAATAAATTACTTTTCAGTTTTCATTGTTTGTTTTGTTCTCTCCTTCTACTTAACTTATTTACTGTTATTGAGTTGACTCCATGAGGGTTTGATGAGTTTTGGTGGAAAAGACAGCATACATTCAGGCTTCTAATCTTTTAAAATAGGGAATAGATTAGTAGAAAGAATGGGAAAATTATTAAATATAATTTGACATAGCTAAAAATGGAACCTCTAGGCTTATTCTGAGTTATGTCTTATTATTAATTGAATTTTGTGTAATGTAAATCAAAACACATGGAAATAAAAGTACAAAAGGAAAATTAAATTCTTCTATTTTTCAATAATAATAAATGTTTCATTCTTAGTAGAGAACCAGAGCATCTTCCCTTCAAAATTATAAACAAAAAGCAATAAAAATGAGTTTGAATGAGGATCCTGGTAAAGGAGGCTGGAGCCAGAGGGGTGGAGGGCAGGAGAATACACAGGAGGGTGACAGCTCCACAAAATTAAATGTGTGTGTGTATCCGTGCACATACTCTAAAGGGGGGGCAGAGATTAAATAGGAGAGGGTGGCAAGAGATCATTAAAAGATTGATGGAAAACAAGTGTCTAGAAAATGGAATGAAGAATAACTCAGCAAGGAGGCTGAGAATGAAACTTCGAGGTGTTGGGATGTGTTTCCTAAACAGAGTGCTGCTACTTTGCAGGCAAGAGCTGTGCGACTGGGATGAGAAGATGGGAGTGAGACCAAGGAAGAGACAAAGCAGAAGTGGGCAGATAGCCCACAAAAGTGGGTTATTTTTGAAAACAAGAAAAGTTAGATTTGCAAGCTGAGTCAGCATTATCGCTTACCTAAATATATACTCTTAAAGCTCCCAGGAACCTGACATTAAGCTTTTAACTTTGCTGTTTTATCAATATAAACAATAACTCAAACTTGTACTTTCCAGTCAACATTTCAGCTAAGCCAAGTAGATCCCACAGACACGTAAGCAATTCAGTTGGCTTTCACAATACAAACATTTTATACTTGCATACTATTGTTAACCACTTTTCATGCTCTTAGCACTAAATGTCATATGTCATAGTGGACATATGCTTCTGGACAATAGTTTCGTTAGCTAAAACTGATGCAAACACTGACAAATTATTCTGTCCTCTTTAGTAACAGTGTAGTAATACCTGCTAAGGATGAAGGCTATAGCATGTTTGCCAGAGAAATAATTTGAAACGGCCACTCAACCATTTTGATGGCTTTCTTTGTACCACAACATAAAAATACCATTTATTATTTCATTGGGCAGGCTAAGTAACTGCAATAATTTAGAAGCTGAGCACAGGCTGGTGTAGGACACTGTGCATGTGCACTGGTGGAGCGAGTGATGGGGCCCCAAAGCATCCCCTGTAACAGAGCACAGCACAGGGCTCTGAGTCACTGCCCGTTCCGGCTGCCTTGGGCTACCACTGCTGTATTGCCGCCAAACCTGAGCTGGCTCTGCACCAGCCACACCTGTGCCTTTCACTTCTCATTCCAGGGTTGGACTATTTGCACCAGGACTGTATGAAACCCATAGACATAATTGAGGTGTACAGAATATAAAGCTCTCACAACAGCATATTAAAACAAATGATTGTATCACTAAATCCTCATCTGTGATTTTGAATGTATACAGAACCCATGTGTTTCTGTGTGCATCAAGAACTTGTAGAATTAAATTTATATAATCTGACAATGTGCAACATTTGTACAATTGCAGCTGGCTTTTCATAGGTATTCTCCAGATATAAACTATTTTATGTGCTGAAAATCCTGAGATGGAGCTGTTGGGAGTAATTGTGGCAATACAACTTTCCCAGGGAAGTGGTATACTTTTTGAATCAGATTTTGAATCCTTTTTGTTATGAAGAAGATAACCTACTGTTTAAAGAGAACTGGATATTTTCTCAGGTTTGCATAATTATACATTCATCTTGCTGGTTCACTGTGGAAAACATAATGGAACATGAGAAAATATTTTAAGAGTGATGAAAGGCTGTTTATCTGAAAAAATCATTGGTAGTCCTCTGCTATTGTTTTAAAATATCTGTCAAGACATATAGAAAAACACTCTTGTACCTTGTCGTTTTGATTTTATTTCAGTCAGGATAACGCTTCCTTCATATTCACATACAATTATTACCTTAAGAGAACACTGAGGTCATGAAAGAAGGAAACACAACCTCAGCAAACTTGGGTATCTTAGTAGCAGTGTCTTCCTCTATTATTCACTGAGATATCTTTGGTTCACATGCAATGTGCAGTGTTAAGAACATGCATTTTCTGAACTTGCAGTTCAGAAGGATTTCCAAAGGCTTCCTGGTCAAAACGTGGCTTTTTGCAATGAAAGCTGCAAAACTGCCTACTCATTGAAAGGCTACTAAAGGCGCAGAGATGGATGACTTTGGATCAGTGATATGCTTTTTGTGTATTATTATTTTAGCGATAAAGCAGAGCAGGAGGAAAATCACAAGCTCTCAGTGCTGACATATGACCAAATTATGCAGACACATTCAAAAAGAATTAATTAAAAAGCTGAACACATGGCAAAGGAAATTTGAGAAGTTTGTCTTCCAAAGTTTTTAACAAGTTAACTTCTGAGAACAACCTAACTCCTGAGGCGACCTATTCCCAATTAAGAACCTAAGGTCTATTAAAATCTTGAAAAAAGACTCCCTTTGACCTGGCTGATTGTTCAATTAAGTCTTCGTCTGCCTAATGGCAGATCCCTCACCTTGCAATGCTGACCTTTGTGTGAGAATCTCATTCTGGGATCACCGTGGGCTGCCCAGCAGGGAGAAATACAACAGAATAAAAAAAATAACTGGAATGTGATTCAAAGCAAAGCAAAGCTTTTGCCTTCCTTTGCAGTAGCTGATGTTATTTAAAGTTTTAAATGCAAAAAATCAGTTTTGGTAACAAGGCTTTCCTGTAACTCTGTTCTTGTTTTGTGATGCAAATTGATCTCATAATGCACAGATCATAGGAAATGCTACACCATACAGCAGACTACTGAAGAGTGACCAGTCACTGATGAGTTCTTTTTATACCAGTGTTTTGACAGTGGAATAGTCTTGCTGCATCTACTAACACCTTAAACCGTAGTGGAAGGCAATCAGGTCAAACTGAGAACTCACATTCTCATCATAGGAAACAGCATAATAGGTTAAGATACTCATTCAGTGAAGTAAAGGTCAAGTACCACTGAGGCAAGAGAAAAATCCACTGCACATTGTGCTTATATTATGCTTAAATTATAAACCAAGCCCTTTGCCAAAAGTGTATTCTAATACTATCAAAAACTTAATAGTACTGAGGATTTAGATTATTTCATTTATCTTTTTAAAGATCAAAATATTTATCATACTGAACTCACTTGAACAAATTTGGTGTAAAGATAGCTATTTAAAGAGAGATAATGTTTTATCTCTGCAGTATATGTGAAAAAGCCAATCAGCTCTGTCACGGACCAGGATGGTGGTTAAGAAATGGAAAGCATCTCTGCTGGCAGGTTCACTTTTCATCTCTGACACCTGGCTGGTGTAATATTGAACACTTAAATTTATGGAAGATGATAGTCTGAAATTAAAGCATTATGCTTTCATCCACAGAACCCCCTTCTAAATTTCTTCACAGCTGATTTGTACAATATTTTTATTTTTTAGTAATGGCTTTATTTCAGAAAGTTTTCTTATAGATGCTTGGTTATACATGGATAGCTATTCATTCTTCATGCTGGTGTAAACTGTACGGTCTGCCTAGAAGTCTTTTGCAGCTGTTACCAGACTAGGTTGGTTTGGGTTTCCTTTGTATTTGATAGGTAATTTAATCTACAAATAGAAAGCATATTTTGCTTGCACATTGTAGCTGACATTTTACTAAAGTTTTTTGGTACTGAAACTTTTAAGTACTGTTGGCAAGAAAACACTCTTCCACCTACTGAAAGAATAGTAGAAGCCTGCATTTTTGAAATGGCACTCAAAAGATCAAACATGTAGACTCCGTCCACAACCCTACATTTATTCATTTTTCTATACTGCAGTTGCATTTAAAATGCTAGAATTGTATAAAATTGGTCATACAGCCCCTACTGGAAACAAGCTGCTTCATTTACTACTTCCTTTTTTACTCACTAAACACACAATTGCAGGATTCCCAGAACTGTTTATTTGCATGTTCCATAGCCTGTGTCCAGAAGTTTTATTTGATTTCCTAGCTGTAGTGAAAACTAACCTACATGTGTTTTTCTATAGATTAGTAAACCTATACAGAAAATAAATGCCCAAAGACAAAAAAAACCCCACATTTCTTGCAAATGCAAGAATGCTATATAATATTTCAAAACTCATCAGCTACAGTGCCACAGTGAAATAGCTTGATACTAAAAAATGTACAATATCTGCATCTCCATTTAACCTTGATTGTCATTCTGGGTGCTGAGCACTGAAAAATCAAAGCTAGTTTCTTTAAATGCTTTCATATTATCCTGTGTACCTACCTTACGGAACTCACAGCAGTATTTGGGGGGGAAAATATCTGTGATTTCAAGCTGAAATCTCATTGGAATTAAAGTAATTTGTGTAATGGCCAAGATTTTCAGAGAGACCTAGAGGAAGTCTGATATCTCCTTTTTGAGAAAGGCAGAATCAACATTTCTAGAATCATTAATTAGCGGGTCTAATTAAGGTTTTATAAAAATTTACAAATAAATGACTCTTCTTTTGTATGAAACATTCTTTGTTATACTCTGTTATGCCTCCTTGGTAAAAGACCCCCCGCAGTGGCAGTATAGAAGGATTTTACTACTTGCACATAGACTGAAGTGCATGAAATGCAGAAAATCTGCAGTTGCTTTGCAGTTTTGGTACAGGCCTCTTTTTGGTGCAGTACAGCACTGACTTAGAGGCAAAGGGACTTGCTCTATTGGCAGTGCAAAAGGGCAAGTCCCAAGAAGAGTTAAATTAGAGGCAATCAATAAATGTGTAACCCACTGTGCTTCAGATGAAAATAAAAGCTACGGGGGGGGGGGGGAAGTCTTTCAGGGACACATTTTTAATACAAACTTTTTGAGAAGTATTTGACTTTTCTGGGTCTTAAATGAACAATCAATTTAGCTGGACCAATGCACTGACTCCCTTTGATTTCATTTTTTCTAACAGAAAAGTCTGAAATGTCTTTATGTGGTACATGAGAGCTGTACTCAATATGAAGTGTTTTAATGCCTGGGAAAAATGTGTAGCAATAAAGATGGGATGTGTAGATGGTCCACATTTAAGATTGTTAAAAACAGGTGTGAAGTCCCTATCTTATCCATTCTGTATTTCAGTTTATTCTTCAATAAGTGGAGGGAGAGAATCAGACGGGGATAAAAAAAGACACCAAAAAAAAGACAACTAAATTAGCTGGTTTACAGAGATTACTAAAATGTGTGATTGCGTACAATTATCTGTAACTAGATAGAAAAATATGTATCATTGGAGATGTAACATGAAGTTACTTCAGATAGCTCTTCCTTTCTGCCAGAACAGGGTGTGCTCAATTATGTAAAATCAGACTAATATGACAGGATATTTTAATTTTTTTATATTTTAAGGCTATAAATTAGCTCTCACAGTTTATTGAGATACTCTTTTTCAACATAATACTGATAATTGTGGGAGAAAGTATTTTGAAGAAACTTACAAGAACTAGATTTATTTTTCTTAATTCCATGCTAATTCTGTCCAATTCTATTTCAAGTAGGGGGTGCAGAGCACCATTGCCATTTAGTATAGCGGTCCGGCCAAGACCTAGATGTTCAGCCGTGGGTGAGGAAGAAGGCAAGGAAGGTAAGGCATCTGTGGTGAGGCAATGGCTAAGCAGCCTATTAGTAATTTCTGTAGATGTTTTAAGCAAATTTGTAAGAGTGGTCTTGTCTAGCTTCCCTTCCTCCTCAGCTTTACATAATGTCTCTGACCTAAAGAGGCTGATGAAATCTGTAAGTCTGGACTTGGCAAGGCTGATGAGGACAGCCTGCAGACATTTTGAACCAGTACAATTCATTCTTAAACACCGATTTCTCTTTTGAGAAAAAGTGTCGGAAAACTTGTTTGTTCTCTAAAAACCATTGTCTCAGCAATGCACCACATAGATTTACAATGACTTTTTCTTCTAGTAGCTTGGCATGTTGATCTTTGGTCACTGCACTGTACAGTAGCCCATCATCAGTGAACTGCTGACCTGGCATTTCTCTTCTTAGAACAAGTTAACAGTGAAATCCTAGCTCATTAATGTGAGTTTCCCCATTGATTTCTGTAGCACCTGTACTTCTTATAGTATGGAAAATTTTTACAGGCTACATGGTAATTACTTCATGATACCTACACATTTATAGAACCAGAACATGTATAATTCAGATAATTTCAATTTTTGGGTAATTGGTGGCCTTTGGAAGAGGAAAACATGAATAAATTCAAACAAGTGCACAAGACAAGAAATACATGTCTGTCACTGATGCTAAAGTTATAAAAGTTTATTTTAAAAAGCAAGTTGGAAGAATAAGGAATGACATCATCAGATTAACAGGAAGAATGAATGACAGTGAGAAGATGGACCGCTGAATGTGAATGTAAACTATGCATATGGAATATTAAAAAAAAAAAAAAAACAACATGGTAAATATTTTTTCCATAGTGCCCATACAGAGCTTTCAGTAACATGGAGTCAGCCCCCACTTAAAGATAAATCATGTTGTATTTCAAAATAAACACCAAAATGTAGAAAGAGACTGTGAGTCTTTAAGAAACACAGGTGTGAAGATGATATAGCCAAGTATTTTTATACCTAATACAAATAGCTTGCTATCTCTAATGCAGGTGAGGGAAAAGAAAATGCTGGAAGCTAAAAACATGACTATTCGCTACAAAGTGAAATGTAGTACAAGCAAATCAGAAGTCCTTTCAGAGTTTCACGTCAGTCTTATAAAACAAATGTTGTTCCTGTAAAGCCTATGTCAGTCTAAAGAAAGAACGTTTGTCTAAAGTGCTTCTCAGTTGCACAGAGACAGGCAGTAAGTAGTACAGTATAATTTGAAAAGATAAACCTATTTCTCCAAGTCACAGATGTCTACATTATTAAATTGCCCTTTATGGAAACTTTTGGAAAAGTTCTTAATGTTCCTTGTGTGCTAGCTATCTTATTTTAGAACTGGCAGGGTTTGCACATCCAAGTTTGCTAAACGCTGTACAATATAATATTATTTATAGTGTTTCCAGTAAGGGGAAAAAAGATTTTCTGAAGCATTAAAATCAAGTCAACGCTCCATTATCTGCAATGAAAACAGACTGGAAGAAGCTCTCTCTTCGAGACTGAGGAATAATTTCATTCCACTGCTTCTGAAGCTTGGTGTGCCACCTGTCACTGGCTCTCCCAGAGCTGCTCAATGTGCACACTGTGCAAACACATGGAGCCAGTTCAGGTGCTGCATCTGGGTCTGCCTGACCTAGTAAGGCACTCAGGAACCAAAAGTGCCACCAGGGTGTGCAGCCATGGTCATGGCTTCACTTCAGCACATTACCACACAAGTTGTCTCCTATTTGCCTTCTCCAGAAGCCACATTCTGGCAGCACTCCAGGGCTAGTATCACCTTGCTGGACCTGAGCTGGCCTGGTTTATATCAATGTTTTTTTCTCTGCCTGTGGTAGCCATAAGCCAGGCACTTAAGTAGAAAACCAGGCTGTACACAGTGCATGCACAATTCTTTCTTATTTACAGAAGTTTTTAGCAAATTACTTCAGGGATATTGTCTAAAAGTTAAGTATTTCATTCCTCTGAAATAAGGAGGAGCTTTTCATTCATCATTGAAGATTTAGAACCTGCAAAAATAAAGTCCCATTCCACATAAACAGGAGGGGGAACTATGCCAGGGAGAAACTCCTGAGAACCCTCTCACATGTCTGAGTAGCTGGAATCTTGTGTCAGAGAAGGTTTAGTTCCTCTGTGCCAATGTGTTAGTCTTAAGTGTCAAGGAGAACAGGCCTAGAAAATAAGGCATAATACTTTTCTCCAGCTGTTTTCATTGAAGCATGTAAAAACCAAAATACTACAAAACTAAACTTACAGATAGCACCAAATATTTGTTAAGTCAACTCAAATTCTATTTTTGTTAGCTTTATCATTTTCTGGCATCACAGGGCACACATAGATAATATTGTCTATCTTTTTGTGCGTTAGAATGTTTTTAATTGCAATGCCATTAAAAATTGTGGTAGGAAAATAACTTTTCTTCAGTTGACCTTGCCTTTTGATCCCTTCAATTTCAGCTAAACCTAAAGGTAGGAGGAGAGCCATGAGAAGCATGGTAGCAAACGTGACTACAGACCTCGAATTTCAGAAAAAGAAGCATTTTGGTAAAGGGGAAAAATAGCTGTTAGGATCACCACTGAGTGAAAAGATGCAGTATGAATTTAACTGTATTGTTAGGGGGTCCACACAGCAGGGAGATCTTACAAATGAAAATCCAGAATATAGTAGGGCTCCTAAGATTTGCAGTTTGCAGAACTGCTTGTTTTTGCAGAACTGCTTTGTTTTCCATCAGAGAGAGCATGTTCTTAGTTTACATCTATTTGTTGGGCACGTCTGCTGCCTCCAGTCACTGCAGTGATGGGGACCTAATCTACCTGTAGTGAATCAGCAGATACCAAGTATCAGAGGAAAAAACGGGGAGGAAAAATTGTTTTCTTAATGACATCCTTGTTAGATGGATGTAAACTGGCTACATCACAATTTAGATTAGGCTAGACTAGCACGGATGCTTTCTAAAAATAAATTTAAATACACAGATTTTAATTTTGCTGCACTGAGAAACATTAAATAGTCATTGGCCTCATCTTCTGCTGGTATTTCTGATTATCTGTAGTTACTAAGAAACTCAGAAGTGCCCTTGCAAGGCAGTTTCACCTTCTCCTGACTTGAGTCGTGTATTTTTCAACCAACATCATTATTTTGGATTTTTTCTTCTAACCTTTTTACTCAGTCACAATCTGTTATAGCAGCTGCATGTTTTGTGTGAAACAGGTAGGACACTGGTTTTGTATTTAGGAGCATGCACCTGTGAGAACCCAGTGTCCCCTGCTGGGCAGAGTCCTTAGCTGAACACGGAGCCAGTGAGCTGAGCACCACCTCCTGAACCACCGCTATTACTCCCTGCAACCCTAGGGCATTCTCTTGTTCTTGAAACCAGCTGACATCAACTGTAGGAAGGACATTAGAAATAAGGGTAAACAATAATGAAATATTTACAAATGTATAATTTAGACAGGGATGTTCAGCACAACGGACATACCAAGGTGCTTCCAGTTTTGGAAGCGTTAAGGTTAATCAAATATTAAGTTTGACCCTGCAGTTCTTATTCAGTAAAGACTAGATGTTTTTCCCTTGAAAGTTATTGCAGGATTTGTCTTTAATATCTTAGAAGAATAGACACACAGAATGATCTGAAAAAGTAAAAGAATTAAATGGCTGATGCCAATATGCAGCTTTCAGTAAGAAGCACAGATTTAACAATATTGGTAAAATAGCCATGCTATAGGAATGCTTAATGTTTAACAGATTATGGTAGGATAAATCTGTGCATAGCCTACTAGGAGGTGGCAGTAATACCAATAATTTAGGATGTACTGGACGTATTTTTGCAGCAAGTGCCTATAAGGGAGACAATAACTAATCTATTCTTTGTGCAAATTAGGTGATGGGAAGTGGATTGATTACTATTTCCTCGTTATATAAAATTATTACTTGCTTGAGAAGATAGTGGATTGGAGTTTGATGTACCGGTTAAAACTACTTTTTGTTGACAAGTAATAGCTTCTGAAAGAGTTGGAAGGATTTACTTGTTAGAAACATCACAAAACTAAAACCAGCCAGCCACAAAACCATGAAATAACAGGTGTGTAACAGATTTCACTAGCAGTTTACAGTCTTAACCACTTCCTCAACAACCTTGACAAACAAGAAGATGGCTGTATATGCCAGCCATATATATGGAGAATGAGTAACCCTTATGCAGAAATCTGTCTCATCGATTTTTTTATAAGTATATGAACAATGTGTATATATAAAAAGTATGTATTCCCAGAGATATATACATAAACAAAAATATATACAATTATGTACATTCATATGTATTACTAATAGTAGTCAACTTTTAGGCAGATCAGGAAATCAACTTGACTCTACAGCACCTCATGATATACCAACCTGCTTTTAATAGTAGAACAAAAATGCAGATTTCCACTCGTGTACAAATTAAGAGGAGTTCACTGCAACTGGAAGCATTCAATTGACTAGTTCTACCGCAGGCACCTATGGACCACATTCAACGGCAAGTCTGGAGCTTTATGACAGCTACGTTTTTTTCATAGAAACTATTCACATGAATAATAAGTTTCCTTAGTGATACTACTTTTTTTAGTAAGAACTCATCAGAAGAAACCCCCTTTTTGTTTTAGCTGCTTTTTCAAATAGTTTCAAATTAGTTCATGACTCCACACAGACTTATTTTATCTGCAGGATGACAAAAGCTTTCTTGATCGCATGAATGTAATTTTCTGTTAATGAGAACTCTTGAGATTTCTAACATGAGCAGCGAATTTACAAAAATGGTTTCTTTTTTTTTTTTAAGATTCATTTAATGAAATACTACTAAATTAGGTCAGGCATGAAAGTTTCAGGCAGATATCTCTAGAAAGAGCATAACTTACCATTCACTAGTAATAACGTATTTTAATAACATTCAGCTTAAATCTCTAAGTATGCCTGTTTGCCTCTATTTAAAACTACTGTGGTATAAATGAAATACCGGTCCCATGTTTCAGATAAAGCTCAAAGTGAGTTCTGTGACTGAACTATGCTGAATGTGATTTAAAGAAAAGTTTCACTACATATTTTATAGAGCTATTAATAAAATTATAAAAGAATCAATAATGAGATTTATGCTGCTTCTTGATATTATTGATTTTTTTAGTGCAAAGAGTAGGTCATATTGGGCACAATATATTTTCTAGTTTCATTACTGAAAATGGCCTTTTTCTGTTTTGAATAGCTCCAAAAAGAGAAGCAAAAAGATATTTTTTCAAAATGTTACTTTCCCATCACAGTTCTAATTTTAATTTAGAGTCCTGAAGACTGGCGTATCTAGCCATAATTTCTCTCTTACCATTGCACATACCTTGCAAAGATTGTTCAACCAACTTATTTTTCTATAAAAGAAATTATGAAAGTCTGTCATTATTTGCCCATTATGCTATGAAGATTTCAGTGCAAATGAACGGTATATAGCAGTTTTGTGATCATAACCACTGTTCATTCTAAACACAAAAATTATGTTTAAAAAACCCCAACCCTCATTTGTAATATGTAATCAGTGTTAGATTGATTTTCCTCTGGTGGGATAATACTTAAAATAGGTTTTATAAGATTTCATTGACCAGCTGGCATTTTCTTTGCCATCCGCAGGGGTTTTTCCTGTGTCTTCAAGTATAACAGAAGTTATTTTAATTAGTATTTCATTAGTATTAGTAATTTAATCTTTATGAGATAATTGGAGGATGGTTCTTAGGAAGCCTGATAAGAATTCAGGTGTAAGACTGGTACCATCAGAGCAGAGATGGTTTGACTCTGCTCTAGTTTGACTCTGAGCTATCAAATTCCTCTATGAAGAAGTAGATGCTACTAGAAAATAAAGGTTTTTCTGCTGCTAGAAAGTTATGGGAAATAATTTAAAAGCAAAGAGGAATTCCCTCCCTAGGTAATTTCTGTTTCATATAACTTTTTGAACTCTTGATTAATTTAAGCTATTTGTTAACTCAGGATGCAAAAGGCTTGGTGAGGGGGGAAGGCACACAAAAGAGAAACAAAGCAACAGAAGACAAAGGTCAGGTAGAACAAATCATTAGACTTGTTAAGAAAGAATGCTGAATTCCCTTATGCAGGTTGTTCCTCTCAAATAAATTCTTCCTTCAGTTTGATTTTGTGATGCTGCAGTGCTGATACTGATACTAGGCTAGACTCTAGACTAGAGACCAGTAGCATCAGGAAATCCACTGGTAACTCAAGGTTACTCAGTTACACTGTCCTACTTATGAATACTTGGAGAATATATGTCTGATCTTTATTATCTAAATTCCTATGTAGCAACTCTATATTCCTCAGAGCGAGAGCTGCAGTACCATTCAAGGCTGGTAGGTAGTACTGGATTTTGTAAAATCCAGTTGTAAAACCTGAAAGTTCAGTGCCAGAAATTCAGGTCACTGTTCTTTAGGTCTGTCCTTGTACTCGTCAAACAAAGAACATTCTAGCAGACGTTGATACAAAACAGGAAACCTCTTACTACAGCTTTCAACTCATTAAAGGTTTTCCCAGTCGGCAGTATGGGAATAAAAGCTCTTACAAATGGATTGCAGGAGGGGAAAGAAGTACAAGGAGAAAATAGTTACACAAATTAATGAAGAGTGGATGAAATTCATTGATTCTAAAATAGTTGACATGCTGAATAAACATATTTAAGAAAACATGCTGTCTTCCAAGAGATAGGAGGATCAGAATACAATGTAAAACCTGTAAAGCAGCTATTGAAATAATACAAGTTAGGAAATGCTGGAGAAATTTTAATACTCAATATATTGTCAATATTTGCTCTCATTTTAGGATGTGAAAATAAATCATTAATGAAGTTCCTGAACTTTTGAGAATTAGTTTTGTAAAGGCATGCACATAGTTCCACGAAATGTCTGAAAAATGGGGGTAGAGAGAAGATGAAAGCAGCATCATCAATCTTTCTTCTAAATTTTAAACCTGAACAATTTAGTGCTACCTGCCATTGTCCATGCATTTGCACCAGCTGGTGATATTGTGCTATGATTCATACACAGAGCACACTCCAAAACTGTGTATGTCAAGGAGGTTGTTACTTCTTTTGTAGTTTCCTACTAAGAAACTAGGGGAAAGATGACAACGTGTAATCAGTTAACTCTGTGTTATGCCAGGGGCATCAACTAAACAAACTGATGATTTTTTCCTGTGTGGAATTAGAACATTGTTACTTCCACAAGTGTCTGCTACTTACATGAAGGCAGAAAGTGCTGGCAACTATTCGCAGCTTAAGTTGAGATTGACAAGAAAGTTATCTGGAGTGCTTGGTTGGGAAGTTCTTCACATCTTTGTTCCCCAATCTGTTTGTTATTCATTGTATTTCTCCTAATTCTTCCTTATGAATTATCCTCTCCTCATAGTCCAGTTTGTGGACTTCATGCCAGTAGGTAAGAACATTTGTCATTGTGGCTCCTTCTTTTTGTTTTAGTCTTTTTTTTCCTTTGTTTTCATCCTTTAAGGTTTTACTAGAAAATGTTTAAATCTGTTCAGGACAACAACAGAAAAAGAATATCCCTCATTTGAATAGTTTTGGCTGAACGATGAGTAAAAGTGGCACACCATAAAAAGATCAGAAGTGGTCTACGTGCTATTCCATAATTATTAAAGTAGAGATGAAGTTCTGTGTTTATAAGTAGTAACGACCTGAATTAAATTATATCATTTAAATGTATTTTAATTTTAGAAATTGGTAAGAGTTGAAAAAAAAAATCACTCATACACTGCAAAAATAGGTCCAGCCATGATTAATGCAGCATCATGCTTGTGAATGGATGTGCTGGTTTTGGCTGAGAAGGGGTTAATTCTCTTCATCGTGGGGGGTCGGCCACCTTTCCAGCTTCCCGAGCTCTGCCGCGTAGCGGGGGAGGGGCTGGGAGGGGCAGGGGCGGCTGACCCCGACTGGCCAATGGCAGGTTCATTCCATACCATGTGACACCATGACCAGTATATTAAGGGGGGGGCAGGTTGCGGCTCGGGCGTGGCGTCGGGTCGGTGGGTGGTGAGGGGCTGTGGCACGTGCGGTTTGTTTCAGTGGTTAATTCCCCTTCCCCCTCCCTTTCCCCCTCCCCTGGGATTTTGTGCCTGTTGTTGTTCTCCTTTACATTGCATTTCTGTTGTTGTTTCTTTTAATTTTAATTATTAAACTGTTCTTATCCCAACCCACGAGCATTACCCTTCTGATTCTCTCCCCCATCTTACCGGTGGGGGAGTGAGCGAGCGACTGTGTGGGGCTGAGCTGCCGGCTAAACCACGACAATATATAATTCATTATTCAGTGAAATAAGTGGTCTGACTGAATTTTCACAGATATTCTGTTACTTGCAAATTAAGTAAATATAAACTGATCCTTGGGGTAATGTTAGAAATATGGCTATGTTTTATAGCATCAACGCAAGTAGATTTGTGAGAAGAGCAAGGTGAGGTCAAGCTGTGGGAAAGGCAATCAAAACCTCTGAGAGGGCAACTGAAATGGAATTTGAACATTCTCACATCGTGACAAGAAGGGAAGATTTTGTTTATCTTTTTGTTGGCATTTCTTTAAAAATCTCACAGTTGCCTGAACAAGTTGTTGTTAATGGTACCTGAATATGATGGTGACAATAATGCTATATTAAATCCACACACCAACAGCTTAGGGTAGTATATGAGGAGCTCAGATGCCTTGGATTTGGTTGATTACTGAAATACCACCTGTTAAAATGTCAGAAAGAAGCCACATTATGTAACCTGTTGACTCTAGGAACCTTCTTATATTGGATAACTTTATCATCATTTCATACAGAGAAATGTGATTTTTTTCTCATTCGTCCCTTAATGCGATTGTATGACTAGAAAGATTAAATACATACACAGTTTTTATGGTTTTCTTCTCAAGGTCGTATTCAATTTGTTTGGAAATCTCTATATACAACTTATAATGAATGACAGAGGACACAGACTGACAACCATTACTTTTGACTTGATAGAACAACTGGGAAGGGGCAAAATGTGGCATTTTTTTGGTTTTGTTTTTCTTATTCTTCTTATTTTGACCCTAATACTAATTTAATATACAGTGCTCAATATTCCTCAGTTATTCCACAGATAACATCTGTGAAAATTCCAGAACACCTCTGGACGACCCAAAGAGGGTAGGACAAAAAAAATTTCATATTCCTGATCTTTTTAAACCAAAGCCTGAGCAGGTTTTAGAGTGAAACGAAATGTGGCACCTTCTGTAAACTGCATGAGAAGTAAGGGCGGGAGGGTAAAGCCTCTTGCTTTCTTTAGTATCTCGGTTTTATGACATATTTCTCCCTCTGTAACAAGCATTTACATTTTGAGAAGCCAGAAGTCAAGTCATTTTCTATAAACACATACTGGTAGGGAGGTGTGAACTCCTTTGACATCATTCTGATCCTATTTGAATGTCAGTGGTTAAAAGTTCACTGCTACCGTTCTGAATCCTTTAAGGAAAACCGAAGTCAAAGAGAAGAAGCAGACAGAAAAGTTCAAAGAGGGAAAAAGGGGGGAGGGAGAGGGGAAGCAATAGAGAGCTCTCAAGTAAAGCATGGTCAATGGGAAGACACAAGAAGAAATGGGGAGGTAACAAGGTGGTAATGACTGACATTCTCAATTCTCAGTGAATACCTGCTATATAGGTTATCCTTCTATTCCTGTCTATTCATGTAGGTCACCTCCTATGCTGGTCTACCTTCCCTGTGAAGCTTTTGCCTCCCCAGGAAGTAGCAAAGTTTTCTATTAAAGAGACTCTTTAAATAGTGATTTTTAAAATATTTTTATATATTGTACATACTATATGCATATGTGTATAGAATCATAGAATTGTTCAGGTTGGAAAAGACCTTTAAGATCATTGAGTCCAACTGCAAACCTAACATTGCCAAGTCCACCACCAAAACATGTCCCTAAGCACCATGTCTACACATCTTTAAATACCTCCAGCGACGGTGACTCAACCACTTCCCTGGGCAGCCAGTTCCAAAGTTTGACAACCCTTACGGTGAATAAATTTTTACCACTCTCCAACTTAAACCTCCCCTGATGCAACTTGAGTCCGTTTTCTCTCATCCTATGGCTTGTTACTCGGGAGAAGAGACTGACCCCCACCTCGCTACAACCTCCTTTCAGGTAGGCGTAGAGAGTGATAAGGTCTCCCCTCAGCCTCCTCTTCTCCAGACTAAACATCCCCAGTTCCCTCAGCTGCTCCTCATAAGACTTGCTCTCCAGACCCTTCACCAGCTTCGTTGCCCTTCTCTGGACACACTCCAGCAACAAAATATCCTCCCTGTAGTGAGGGGCCCAAAACTGAACGCAATATTCAAGGTGCAGCCTCACCAGTGCAGTAAATCACTTTTCTACATACGTTTCCAAGGTAGTATGTTGCTCTGAGAGTGCCTACTGAGTGTAACACTGCCAGCTCCTGGTTATCAGAATTATTTCTTCAAGTGATTTATCACTGAAGAGAAAAAATCGCTTACACTTCAATGTCCTCTGTTTGGCACCAAGTGTAACAATTCTATTTACTGTGGATTTTATGATGCCACCTAATAATCAGCAAAACTGAATTCTTGAACAGCTGTAGTAAGTCAGGCTGAAAGACGAGGTCTTCCAAAGAGTTAAGCTCCCTCTAGTTGTTGGATATGCACTCAACTATGTCTTAATCCAGGCTAGAGGCTAATTGGCTAACTGGAAACAACCAAAAAAAACACATCATGTCTCAAAGGCTTTTAGTCCAAAGAGTCATAATGCTCAATGGAGTGGTAAATAAGTGTCAGGGCATTAGGGTGATTTTATACTTTCTGTATTTCAAAGGGGACTGGAGTTCTTTGCTTTACCAGGGAGACAAGACTTCTGAAGCTGAAAAGGGAGGTCTCGGTAGAGGCAAAGCTGAGAGCTTCAGCTGTATGTCATTTGAACTGATTGAAACACTGTCTTGTTTTAGCTTGGTTTAAAGAGACTAAACATTAACCTACAACGCCCCCCAAAAGAAAGCAGTGCTGTACTCACAATAATTATGGATGGTTAAATCACATTGAAATCAGCTGACTTACTATTCAAGTGGGAGGCAGCAGTGTTGTTTTTCTCAATGTTTCTTTAAAGTATGTGAACCAATCCGTTGCTGTTTAATTTCTAATCTTATTTTAGAGGTTGAGACTAGCATTTTAATTACATTCCTCATTTACCTAATTTAGCTAATAAAATATTAAAATATTGCTATGACTGATACTGCAACAATATGAAAACATTTAGCATCAAATATCACTTCATTAAAGCAAGATTTAATTTTCATACTCCTCCTGTGTCTCACAGCAAGCAACAAAAATACTAGAGAATCAGTAACAACAAAAGGTATTGATTCAAGTTTCACATTTTCTTCTAGTATGTGGCAAACGCTACTGCATTATATAATACCAGACAACAAGAGGTAAAGCAAGTGTAGTTTCTTCATATTTAGATCCACCAGTCTAAAATAAATTATTTTTAGACAAAGTTATTTTTAGAAAACAAACAGCATTAGACAAAGTAGCTTAATACACCAACCTCTACCTGAAGGAAAGGTAATTCTAGCTTTCTCTGCTTACTGTTGAAAGATTGCAAAGCCATCCAATGGCTACATTGACCGTTCGAGCTTGTAATACTTCTCAAACTCCAAAAATGTCTTAGTAATCTTTGCATTTACTCTTTAGAATTTATAGACCTGGCTGCATTTGGCCTTTTGGGAAATGGGGCCCTGTAATTATGTTGTTTTCATGTAAGAGTGATTCTTGGAATCCAAATATTCCCCCTCTGTCTTGTCTAATGTTGTATATGACCCAACTGTCTCTCTTCAGGGGCCTTCCTGTGGATTGTTTTTGGGTCTGCCTTTACACTATTGATAATTACTTTTGTGTCACTTATTTATTCTAATACAGAGCCTACAAATGAAACATTCCTATCTATGTAGAGACTCATCAGGACTCTGATGATGAACAGCAGTTTCTCTCATTTTCATTACACTAGCGCAAAAAGCTGTTGAGAATGACAACGGAAAGTTAGAATTGGCTAGCATGTTGGTTAGAGGAAGAGGAACCCTACAATACACATAGCAGTGATTTTGCTAAATGTCATCTAAAAAGCAGAGCGATGCATGTAGCAGTGAACATGAGATAATTATATGCTTTCACGTCAGGATGTAAATTTACTTAATTAAAAGAGAATAATTTGAAATCACTGGAAAAAATTATGGAGTATAGTAGCCGTGAAGACTTTTTTCCTATTTCTTAACTGAGGCAGCATTGGCTGGCTGGACATAATGCCGCACCATATATGCCAGCTAGGTACAAGATTGTTGCTAACTCTTGTTCTGCAGCAAGACGACTAGATTATAAGCTATGTAGTGTGGTATGAATTTAGTTGCTTGAAAAATGAAAACTGCTTTGAGAACTCTGATAGATGGATTTCAAGATTGCCAATGAAGAAAAAATCATGGTAGTTGCCCAGATGCCTTGATTTAAACTTGGCTTATCTAGGAAAACTGTTACTGGCATCTGTATGTCATAATTTCACTCAATAAATGCATAACGAGATTTTATTAGGAAATAAGCTGGAGCATTTTGGAACAGAACAGTTCAATGAGGCCATAGAGGAAAGAATGACCTCAGGTAGAAGAGTTAGTAATTGTGGCAAGTAACTTCTTCCTGGCCAGTCTGAAGTCTAAAATACTTGCCTATTTTATTGATCTTGGAAGAGATAGAGGACATAAAATCTATTTTTTGAAATTTTGCTAGCACTCAAGTATTAGATAATGTACATGAAGATCTAAATAATAAATGCTGGCTTTTGATACTGGGTTGAAGGGGGCTGAGGTTTTCTTCACAAAAAGAATTATCAAAAAAATACAAAAGGCAAAAATGGAGTCAGTCTGAATTCCTTTTTTACATAAAAGAGATTACTTATTTAAATTACATTTTCTAAAAGTAATCCACAATAAACTGCTACTTAGAACACTACCATGCCAGTTAAATATAGTTGATTACTATAATCCCTTATATTAACTTGGTGACTACATGTTTTGGAATGAACGTATGATTTAAAAGTAGCAAGAATGCCAAAAGAATCTTTGCCAGTAAAATAAGAACTCATGCTCAGAATCCGTAAAGGTCTTCTCTAGTTAAGTGGTAATTTTCTGATAATACCTGCATTTTATAGCATGTGTATGTCAGAGTGTCCTGATACATCTTAATTTTTCATGTAATTACGCCTTATTTAGTTTAGCACAGGGGTGCTTTGTGGAATGAAAAAGAATGAGCAAATGTCACTGTAGAAGGCCTGTAATCTCAAGATTCACCTGCAGAAATAATACTGGCAGCTTCTCTACTAGTCTATTTTCAACATCTTCCATCCAAAGAATAGACTGCAATGTATTTCCCATACGGAAATACTCCATGGTACTGGCTGAGAAACAAGACCAAAACCCCAAAACATCTACCTGATAAGCTCTGTCTTTGTAACTATATGCCTTCTTGTCCTTCTTTTTACTAGCCATTATTGTACTTTTACCTCTCAAGAGATATCCAAAGTCCTCGTTTCTTCCACCCTGAGTTTTAAGTGTTAGTTTAACCATTGCACTAGTCCCAATTCTAAACTCGAATTTTTATTTTGTTTTAAAATAATTGAAGTTCAGCAGATTTTCATGTTTAGAGACGCTTCACAGGAGACACCAAAAATAGTACTGATTTAAGCTACAATTTCATAACAGGGCCAGTGCACATAAATCATGTGTTAGGCTGTTTAAGTACCAAAGTCATCCATTGTTATGCATTGCTTGAAAATGCATCACCAAGGCAGTTTGATACAAGGTGGCTTTTCAATGGCAGAGGAGGCTATTTGAGAACAAATGACAGTGATTTGTTCCGAATGGGGCTGAAGTCCGCATGTTGTTCATACATGTCACAGCTTCAGTAGAGAGGCTGAGGCTGAGTGTCACAGCACTCAGAGAAGTGTTGGATTCACCCGTGTCCCTGCTATTCTGACAGCTAAAATGTTTCTCTGCCCTACTGTCTACTAATAAAATCCTTACGTGCTTGTGTATTTTTCAGAAGGAAGACAAGAATATTAAATACCCTGGAGCTTGGGGCATTTGCGTGGAAACAATCAAGTTCTAAGCCTTGCTTCAGTTGATATTTAGCTATTAATGCAAAGTCCACCAGCTTCTACACGTCCCTTTCAGAATACTAACACTACAGTACACTGGTAAGAATCTGATATACTGGAAGATACAAAACACACATTTCAAGCCTCCTTGAGGACAGGCAGGGAGCTAAATCCTACATTTGGGCCTATTTCTTCTAACTCCTTCTTAATGGCTCTTGGATTAATCGGTATGAAGCTTCTCAAGATGTTTTTTGAGAGAGCACAATATCTGGCT
This sequence comes from Phalacrocorax aristotelis, assembly GCF_949628215.1. Classification (NCBI taxonomy): domain Eukaryota; kingdom Metazoa; phylum Chordata; class Aves; order Suliformes; family Phalacrocoracidae; genus Phalacrocorax; species Phalacrocorax aristotelis. Next base: position 21,960,168 of record NC_134280.1, read on the forward strand.
TAGACCCAGCTCAGGGGAATGCTCAGCACTCAGAATCCTCAGTGAAAATGGGTATCTTTCTTCAGCTCAGAATTAAGTATCAACATGTCTAGGACAAGATGGACTTGTGTCTCCATTTCCATCCTGTGAATGCAAGTGGCTACCTACAGGCTGGTTATAGCTATCATTTCTAAGCATCCTGCAGTCCCTGTGGATACCCTATAAAAAAAATTGATACCTATTTCAGGACTGTGATTTCCATGAGGGATCAGGAAACTAATGAATATTTAGTCTATGTTTTAGTAATACCAAAAAAGTCTATCTTTCATTTCTCTGTATTTTTCAAAGGATATTTTGCTTGCCAGGTTTTCACTCTTGTCTGTTCATCACCTTCTAATATCCATTATGTGAAATTGCTAAGTACAAAACTACAAGTATTTCTTGTAGACTTTTAGTACGACTGAGCAAATACTTCACAAAAGTGAATAATTTATTTAATAGCTTTTAATCTCTGCTCACAATTGTCTCTGAATATATTACTTTCCTCAAAATATGGTTTTTATTCATTTTTTCTGCTAAGATACAGCTATACAGTGTAGTATAAGATGTAACTAATGTATATTTACATTGATTTATCTGCTTGACATTACTTTGACTATGCAGAGCTAAATTTAAAAACAGAGCATTAGGAAAAATAATCTGGAAAGAAATCATACAATCAGAGAGTCATTAAGGTTACAAAAGACCCTTAAGATTGTTGAGTCCAACCGCTAACCTATCACTGCCAAGTCCACCACTAAACCATATCGTCAAGCACCACATCTACCCTTCTTTCAAATACCTCCAGGGATGGACACTCAACCACTTCCCTGGGCAGCCTGTTCCAATGTTTGACAACCATTTCGGTGAAGAAGTTTTTCCTAATATCCAACCTAAACTTCCCCTGGAGCAGCTTGAGGCCTTTTCCTCTCATCCTATCGCTTGTTACTCGGGAGAAGAGACCGACCTCTGCCTCGCTACAACCTCCTTTCAGGTAGGTGTAGAGAGCGATAAGGTCTCCCCTCAGCCTCCTCCAGACTAAACCACCCCAGCTCCCTCATCTGCTCCTAATCAGACTTGAGCCCGACACCCTTCACCAGCTTCGTTGCCCTTCTCTGGTCACGCTCCAGCAACTTGATGTCCTTCCTGTACTGAGGGGCCCAAAACTGAACACTGTACTTGAGGTGTGGCCTCATCAGTGCCGAGTACAGGGGACACAATCACCTCCCTGCTCCTGCTGGCCACACTATTCCTGATACAAGCCAGGATGGCTTGTTGGCCTTCTTGGCCACCTGGGCACACTGCTGGCTCATGTTCAGCCAGCTGTCAACCAACACCCCCAGGTCCTTTTCTTCCAGGCAGCTCTCCAGCCACTCCTGCCCAAGCCTGTAGTGTTGCATGGGGTTGTTGTGACCCAAGTGCAGGACCCAGCACTTTGCCTTGTTGAACCCCATACAACTGGCCTCGGGTCCATCGATCCAGCTTGTCCAGATCCCTCTGCAGAGCCTTCCTTGAGCAGATCAACACTCCTGCCCAACTTGGTGTTGTCTGCAAACTTACTGAGGGTGCACTCAATCCCCTCATCCAGATCATCAATGAAGATACTGAACAGGACCAGCCCCAACACTGAGCCCTGGGGAACACCACTTGTGACTGGCCACCACCTGGATTTGACTCCATTCACCACCACTCTCTGGGCTCGGCCGTCCAGCCAGTTTTTTAGCCAGCGCAGAGTGCACTTGTCCAAGCCGTGAGCAGCCAGCTTCTCCAGGAGAATGCTGTGGGAGACGATGTCAAAGGCCTTACTAAAGTCCAAGTAGACAATGTCCACAGCCTTCCCCTGATCCACTAAGCGGGTCAGCTTATCATAGAAGGAGGCTAGGTTAGTGAGGCAGGACCTCCCTTTCCTAAAGCCATGCTGGCTGAGCCTGATCCCCTGGTTGTCGCGCATGTGCTGCATAAGAGTATTCAAGATGATCTGCTCCAAATCAGTGGTTGGAGGTAGGAAATGTTTTGTGACTTTGTGATATTAGAAAATAATGACTGGGCAGATAGAAGAAAAATATCAAGAATTGGAAATAAACATTAATTCTAGTGAACATCTACTTAAGGACTGACTAGCTGGCATGCGGATATCTGAGTTGGCAGGGCAAAAAATAGTAGTGTGAAAAGAGCCATCCTGTTCATACAGAGGTACAGCGGTAATGTGGGATTCATGTAAACACAGGGAAAACAAATGACCTAGAGCAATCTACAAGATCTTGTGAGAGCTAGGAAACATGGAAGAACTAGCTCAAGGTACGTAGGCCGGACAATACAGCATATCTCAGCATACAGAGGGAAGGTAAAAAGTACTATTAGCAGACTGATATGCATTCCATGGAGATTGCAATAACAAGTCTCTGTTAGCTCAACAGTACAACAAGGATAGGGTGCCTCACAAATCATGAATTTCAGCTGGATCACAGAGTGTAAATTTTCCTGGAGAGGGAAACTTGAAAGGTAAAGAGATCACAAGTGCAGCTGGCCTCTGAAGCATGACAGCAGTTATGTTTAGAACTACAAATAAATCTGAATTTGCCTTTGAATACTATTTAAGTGACAAAGGTGATGAATGAATAGGAGTGTGAAGGTGCATCCCCATCTCAGAATTTCATACTGATGGTTTCTTAATCTAGGAATGTTTTCCTCTAATGTGAACAGAGTGCCTGTGCATACTGCCTGACAAATACTACAGACAAATGTAACTGAGAGGCAAAAGACAGTGGATTTTTAACCCCTGCAGATTGTATTATTTGTTAAACACAATAGGAATTTAAATTATTTTCTAATTAATAAATGCATACTGACTGCATTAGGAGAATGTATAAGTCTTGGGAGCTAAAGGAGGAATATACAGCTTGTAATGACAGCATAACAAATGTGAAGTCATAACATTTTGACAACCATATATAGAAGAGAGTTCAGTATAGCTAAAAATACCTATAGATTTTTGACCTTTCTTTGAAATACTGAAATGATGCTTAGATGTGAAATTCATTATGGTCTCTAGTGAGACACAGCTCTTCATTTTTAAACTAATTAATTTAGGTTAATATTGATGAAAGACTTCATAGGACTAAATATAGAGATGTCATGGCCAAGTGTACTGTTTTATAAGCAGATATCACTTCCCTAACTAAGCATTTATAGGTAGCCATTTTGTCAAGTTTTTCTATATACAAAATAACAATTAAGTAGAAAATGTAAAAATGAAATTAATTGTGTTATTCCATACATGGAACATGTTTTTTAGTCTTTGTAATGAGATGTACTTCATTAGAAGCACAGATATGATTAAAAAATCATAATCTTGAAGAACAAATGGACAGAAACATGCAGGCTGCTCTATACTATATGAAAAATTATAAAGAAAAAGGCATCTATGGGTTTAACTAATAAACTGTTTCTTGTAAACTATAAAAGGCAGGACTATGTAATCATCGCTGGGCAGTCCTTCAGCAAAATTATCTCAATCTACACAGACTGGGATCGTCATTGTGAGTTTCAGCCTAAACAGCATAATTTGGAAATTACAGGGAACAGAAGAGGTTTTAATCCTAGAGATTAGCCATGGAGCTTAGATCATTTAGTGAAAACTGCTATGCTGTGACTATTTTGTGTCTATTGTGTGAATAAATTGAGAAAAATAGGCATCAGATATACCTGGTATCATCACAAAGACTGAAAGCTGCTGCAGAATTAAAGCATGAAGAGAACCTGTTAAGTCATTCTCTGGGTAGCAAGTATAAATCAAATTGGACACACCTCCACTGAGAAGAGACAGAGTACACTTCTCATGTTTGTGGATTACATGCTCTTAAATTTGCTGATTAATGAAGAACTGGCCCTCTTCTGTACTAAGACTCAGCCGTAAATTTCAAAGGATTAATGTGCACATCTAATAGACACTATCACCAACATAAGTGATTTGTTATGGCTAATAATATCTATAGTTCCGTAGCGCTATTACCTTTATTAACTGCATTTGCTGAACAATACTGAAGTCCCACAAAAGTAAGTCTTGAAAGAGCTTTTCTAAAACAAAAACCCAGAGATAAAATGGCCTTTTGGCCATCTGGCAGGACATTTTAAAAGTATAAAGTAGGGGGTTTTTTGCAGTTTTCTGAATGTTCTTTCTAATGAAGTGATACATACAAAATATAATCAATTAAAATTTTTAGCTTATAATTGGTTTACTGAATAGACAAAATTTAAGAACAACAGATAATGTGTTTATAATACAAAACTCAGGAGAAATTAAGTGTTTAGAAAAATGATAAAAATTATTACTTCATTTACACTATGTCTCATGGAGCATCTAGAAACCAACCAGGTGTCTTGAATTAATTTGAACAGACAGGAGTGATAAACTTTCAAAGCTCTGCCGACCTTGTAGTAGCTATCACAAATTGCTGTACATTAAGAACTTATCCCTTTGCTTGTATGGATAATTTTATCTTTGGCTAAAAGTCAAAATTAATCTGTTCAATATGCAATTTAAAATTAAAAGCTATAACAGTGGTTCGGTAAAGTTCTGTCATTCTGCTGCGTAAAGTGATTAAATATACGTAATTATATGATTAAATTTTCCAGTTACTGGTCTTCATGTGTTAAAGGAGTCTGAATATACCCTACACCATTGTCAGAAGAGTGTATATAAGTACATTTTTTCACATTGATTTACTGATGCTTGTAAGTTTTGGGCTGTATTTGGTTTTAAACAGATTATTTTTCATGGGACTTATAGAATCAAAGAATCATTAAGGTTGGAAAAGACCTCTAGGATCATCAAGTTAAACCATCAGCCCAACACTACCATGTCTCCTAAACCATGCCCTGAAGTGCCACGTCCTCAGAAGTCTTAACTGTGACTAATGCAATACTTGTTCTGAAGTACTAAGGAGATTTTTAAAAGTAAAGGTGTTTGTCTTTTCAGGCACATTGAACTCAGGTTTCTGAGTGCTTCCAATAAAATAAACTACCCTAGCGGGTTTACTTATATTATACTGGTTTGTATCATATAATTGGCTAAACAGTACTTTTACAAGGTATGGATATAACAGTATCAGCTCACATAAGGCTTTTAAAGATAAATTGACTCATAATGAACTACACTAGGAAAGATAAAATAGAATCTTTAAGAAGCAAATTTTGTGCAGTAAGGAGAATTTAGTATAAATAAGGAACTGTATCCTATTACTAGCAACACTCAGTGCATAAATCTTGAAAGCAAAATCTAATTTCTGAATGGATAGGATGGAAAAAATCTGCCAGACGTGTTCATGTATACCTTTTCACAAGGGGAAAAGCCAGGAACAGGAATAAGAAATTACAGTTAAAAATTAATCTAATCAAATTTGATTTAAATCTATCCGGATTTGTTAGAGGACTGTATAAAGATTTTACTTGAGTTTGAACTCACGTTTATTTCATGGTCACACACATATAGGTTTTATGTTAGCCAAAGTTTTCCAGGGAAAGCTTAGTTCTTACCACAAGTCCTTAACATTGCAACTCGGTTGTAAAATACAACTTTACTTGGAGAGATGAGATCAGGAAAACTTCTTTTGCTTGGCTGCACTTTTACATATTCTGCCTTGTTGAGATTGTTCAATGAACTGAATTTATTCCATATTTAATATGTAATGTAATTTCCTGGGAAAGTCAAACTGGAAGACAAAACTCCATGAACCTGGACAATGTAAATCATTTATATAAAGAATATATTATAGAAGCAAAGGTGAACTAAAAAACAATTCCAGTGGCAGGGGATGGGGAAGAGAGGAAAGAAAGGTTGAGCTGTTTTATTAAAAATAGTGGTCAAGGATCACAAGTAACCATTAATGTTCTAAAAAATCAGCTGAATGGTTTCTTAAAGACAGAGATTTATAGACAGTGAACGTCTCCAGAGATTTTTATTATTACAACTGTTTAAAAAAAATTAATACATGCAAGAAAAAATTCCTGACTTCCCCTTCGCATGCTTCATTTTGTGAAAAATTATTTTCAAATCTTCCACCCAAGAAAAGGAATTACAACTCTTGCTGTTCACATAAGATTGCTTCAAGCCCAAAGTGCCTGAATCTCCAGATTTTCTCTTTGGACTCCATTTAATCAATTGCTCAGATGCAGCATACTAGTGCATGCTAGTACATGTTTAAAGGTATAATATAAGCTTCAGTACAAGTTGATGAGGTGGCAGTGGTTCAGCCTCAAAAGAAATCTTTGGGTTTCAGGTCACTGTGCCTTTTCACTTGGCCTAAATCCCCTGATCTGCTCTTACCTAGGATGCTACAGAGAAGCACAACACTGTACTTAGTAGGAAGGCTGAGGACACTGCATTTGAGGCATTTGCAGCCTTCCCTAGCCCAAAGCCTTTACGAAGAAAACTCAGTGCAACAGGGACCGCGATACATAAAAGGAACCTTTGTAACACTCACAATATACACAGTAAAAGCATTCAAAAGCATGATACGGGTTAAAAGGAAGTATTGTATGTAGGAAGCTGGGGCAAAGAAACAAACCTATCAGGCCTAAAACAATGCCTCCTGCCAACTTCTTTCTTTTGTTCATATATTCACTTCTATTCAGGTTTCTTTACTGTGCCCTTTACTGATGGTTGAGTGCTTGGCATAAGCTCTGCCAGCACATCCAAATCTGTGAGAGAGCAACACTGAGCCTCTCTGTCAGAAATCCTGCTTCTTCAATGCCCTAGGCAGGTCATGAGCAAGTCTGATAGCTGCCCAAGCAGCGCAGGCACAGATTAATGATTACCTTGTCCAGTTTCTGGCCATTCTAACATAGCCCTGGGTGGCTGCTGGATGCTGTCCAGTCAGCAGTTTTCCAGTCCAGGAAGCCGTGGGTAGCTGTGAAGAAGCACAAATCACACTATCTGTCCTTGTCCTGTGCAATAACAGCCCATGGTCAAAGACCAGTCAAAGATAAAAGAAACCCAGGGATTTGGCAATGGTGTTTACCTGGGTGTCTGACATCTCTGCTGTTCTTAAGGCACTTGGCTACTTGCTGTACATTTTGGGGATCACAGCATGGCATTTTATTCATATTAATGAGTCAAGATTATGCTGTGTGGAGATCTACTGCACCAAAAAATTTAAAACCATATTGTGCTGTCTGTTAAATAATATTATTTCAGATACTAATTTAGTGGCTGTTCTTTGATATAATCTGCCCAAATTCTTAACTGATGATGCATAACAGATCCAACCCCTCTGGTTAGGACTGATGACATCAGGGGCTTCTTAATAGTAACAAATGTCAGCTATTAGATTTGAACCCCTGTCCTTCCACTTGCATTTAGTGGGAGGTTCTTTAAACTCAAGGCTTCAGTAGGGAAAGAAAAAACCCTCCCAAAGTAATACGAAGATTTTTCTTTTAATCTTCTTTATCAATGTGCTGTCAGAATATATTTAATATCATGTAAATTCTGATCTGAGAGAATTAGATTAGTTCCATCCAGTGAATGACTTCAGTGTTTTGGAATAGTGAAGTCTTTATCTTGTAGAATTAAGTTGCTGGCCCAGCAGAACATTAGCCTCAGATTATTAATGCAAATTTAAGCACATTAGCACAGTATTTAATATAATGGGGCCTAGTCTTCTTCAGAATTCCTGGAACCTTGATGAAGAAAGCTGTCAAACAAAAAGAGCCTGGTAGTCACTAGTAAAGGCATATATTTAAGTTTACACACTCCTACACAGTAAATCAGTTTGTTACGTATCCACTGCTGGATTGGGCAAAGAGAGAAGAGAAGCAAGGTGGGGGTCAGCTTCCCAACAATTCGTGGCATACATCAGGAGGGTAAACAAATGGCTTTGTCTACCCAAGCTAATGGGCATGCAAGATAACTTCCTGACACAGCTGGTGAGTGAGCCAACTAGGGAAGGCGCCCCCGTTGGACCTGTTGTTCACAAACACAGGAGGACTTGTGGGTGATCTGATGGTTGGAGGCTGTCTTGGGCACAGCGATCATGAAATGATAGTTTTCAATTCTTGGGAAAGTAAGGAGGAAGATCAGCAGAACTGCCACCTTGGGCTTCTGGAGGGCAGACTTTGCCTGTTTAGGAGACTGATGGACAGAGCCTCTTGGGAGGCAGTCCTGAAGGGCAAAGGAGTCCGGGAAGGCTGGGCATTAAAGAAGGAAATCTTAAAGGTGCAGGAGCAGGCTGTCGCCATGTGCCTAAAGATGAGCCAGGGGAGAACAAGACCAGCCTGGCTGAACAGAGTGCTTTGGCTGGAATTCAGGAAATAAAATGGAGAGTTTATGACCTTTGGAAGAAGGGGCAGGCAACTTGGGAGGAGTACAAAGGTGTATCGAGGTTATGCAGGGAGAAAATTAGAAGAGCCAAAGCTCAGCTAGAACTTAATCTAGCTACAGCCATAAAAGACAATAAAAAATACTTCTGTAAATGCATTAGCAGCAAAAGGAAGGCTAAGGAAAATCACCAGCCTTTATTAGATGTGGGAGAAAACATAGTGACAAAGGATGAGGAAAAGGCTGAGGTACTTAATGCCGCCTTTGTGTCCATCGTTAATAGTAAGACCTGTTGTTTTCTGGGTACCCAGCCCCTGAGCTGGAAGACAGGGACAGGGAGCAGAATAGAGCCCCCATAATCCAAGGGGAAATGGTTAGTGACCTGCTACACCACTTCGACACAGAGGAGTCTATGGGACCAGATGGGATCCACCCAAGAGTACTGAGGGAGCTGGCAGAAATGCTCACCAAGCTGCTTTCCATCATTTATCAGCAGTCCTGGCTAACTGGGGAGGTCCCACTTGACTGGAGATTAGCAAATGTGATGCCCATCTACAAGAAGGGCCAGAAGGAGGATCCAGGGAACTACAGGCCTCTCAGCTTGACCTTGGTGCCAGGGAAGGTTATAGAGCAGATAATCTTGAGTGCCATCACGCAGCATATACAGGATAACCAAGTGATCAGGCCCACTCAGCATGGCTTTAGGAAAGGCAGGTCCTGCGTAACTAAACTGATCGCCTGCTATGACCAGGTGACCCATTTAATAGATGAGGGAAAGCCTGTGGATATTGTCTGCCTAGACTTCAGTAAAGCCTTTGACATCATCTCCCACAGCATTCTCCTGGAAAAAACTGGCTGCTCACGGCTTGGACAGGCACGATCTTCGCTGGCTAAAAAACTGGCTGGCTGGGCCCAAAGAGTTGTGGTGAATGGAGTTATATCTAGTTAATGGCTGGTCACAAGTGGTGTACCCCAGGGCTGAGTTTTAGGGCCAATTCTGTTTAATATCTTTATCAATGATCTGGACTAGGGGATCAGGTGCACCCTCAGTAAGTTTGCAGACAACACCAAGTTGGGCAGGAGTGTTGATCTGCTCAAGGAAGGCTCTGCAGAGGGATCTGGACAAGCTGGATCGATGGACCCGAGGCCAGTTGTATGGGGTTCAACAAGGCAAAGTGCTGGGTCCTGCACTTGGGTCACAACAACCCCATGCAACACTACAGGCTTGGGCAGGAGTGGCTGGAGAGCTGCCTGGAAGAAAAGGACCTGGGGGTGTTGGTTGACAGCTGGCTGAACATGAGCCAGCAGTGTGCCCAGGTGGCCAAGAAGGCCAACAAGCCATCCTGGCTTGTATCAGGAATAGTGTGGCCAGCAGGAGCAGGGAGGTGATTGTGTCCCCTGTACTCGGCACTGATGAGGCCACACCTCAAGTACAGTGTTCAGTTTTGGGCCCCTCAGTACAGGAAGGACATCAAGTTGCTGGAGCGTGACCAGAGAAGGGCAACGAAGCTGGTGAAGGGTGTCGGGCTCAAGTCTGATTAGGAGCAGATGAGGGAGCTGGGGTGGTTTAGTCTGGAGAAGAGGAGGCTGAGGGGGAAGTTACCACTCTCTACACCTACCTGAAAAGTTGTAGTAAGGTGGGGGTTGGTCTCTTCTCCCATGTAACTAGTGATAGGATGGGAAGAAACAGCCTCAGGTTGCATCAGGGGAGGTTTAGACTGGATATTAGGAAAAACTTCTTCACTGCAAGGGTTATCAAGCACTGGAACAGGCAGCCCAGGGAAGTAGTTGAGTCACTATCGCTGGAGGTATTTGTAGACATGGTGCTTAGGGACATGGTTTAGTGGTGGACTGGCCATGTTACATTTATGGTTGGTCTTGATGATCTTAAAGGTCTTTTCTAACTTATATGATTCTATGATTCTGTATGGTTTCCTATACCCTCACATAGGCAGTGAAATGTCCATAGGTACAAGGATTTTGTTGGGAAGAGGCTTAAGCTCCTCCATCCATTTCCATTTTCTGTTCCTGCTAAGGGACATCCATGTTCCCTCTGTGATTCTGCATCTCATCTGAAGAACTGGGAAGAGGGCTGTGTTGCACAGAGCATATTGGTAATGTCAGCAACATGGCAGGGCAACAGAGCATGGGAGTTAAAGGAAGGTGGGAGGTTTAAGATTTACAGTCCTTTGTAAAATTCTTCACCTTAATCCTTACTATTTTCTTGCCCACTTAATAGGATAGCTTTGGGTGTGGGGAAGAAATCTTCAGAAGTGACATAAACTGTAGTTTTGACCTGTGCCAAATATAGCAATGTGGCATAACTTTGGCAGAGATTATTTCTAAATCTGAAGATTACTAGAGTGCTAAACCAACAAAATAAAAGATTAAAGGGCTTACAGCTGCTGTATATCAGATTCAAAGTGTGTATTTGAAACATGCCAGTAAGAAATATGAAAACATCAGTTGCACAAAACTGAGTTATCAGATCAATGCAGCTCAAAACTGAGAATCAAGCATGACAGACGTATGGACATACATTTTTGGTGGCTGAAGGAATCATTTCTAGGATAGAGAAATAGAATATAAACTAGTCATATGATACACTAAGGATTTATAATCTCCAGAAGCATATTTTTCCTCTATGCCTGTGTATCTGTGGTGCTAGTTGAGAGTAAAACCAGATATTAACAAGGTTATTGGTTAGAATCAGAACATGGTTTAGCAATTACAAATGCCAGAAATACAAGAGCTGAGGTATTTGTACATACACATTTTTGGACATTCAGGACACATCTAATGCCAAATAAAATTAGCTCCAAGGTCATGCATCAGTCTGGAGATGATGACGTTCATGGTTTTCATGAATACAAGGTCACAATATTTTAAGTAAATCATCCACCACCAAATGTAGTTTGATGGAACCCAGTAATATGTAACCCATAACCCCACTGAATGCTTTTCTGGTCTTGCTGACGATTAAAACTTACCCAATACTGATACAATTTATAAAATGACCTGCACTAATAGAAGTGAAATATGATAAAGCACTTAGTTGGCTCTGAGTGCTGCAAGGAATGCTGAACAATTTAGATTTGATCCATGCTTATCATGTAAACAAAGTTATTTTTCTTACTTATTCAGATTGGGGAATAGACTCATTTCATAGAGATGCTCATTTTGCTGTTACTTTTTCTCAGTCCTATATCCAGAGATAGTTGTCTCAAATTGTACTGTGCTGTCACTCTATGTGATGACAGTTAAACAAAGTTTTCTCAGGCAAACATGCACAGCCAGGACCCGAGAGTGAAAACATGATGGAAAACAGCGGCGGCAGCCTCACGCTGACCCCAGACTAACTAGTTTGATCCTGAAGATTGATACCAGGAAAAAGAACTACACAGAATATGGACACATATCCAAACATCATTCCAGATAATTCTTGAAAGGAAGGAACTAACAGCAAGTCTCCAGAGCAAAAACTTTTGGGTCCTGCCTTGCTTCAGGAGGCAGGACACACGGACAGCAGAACCTCTGAAGGAAGGAGAAGCCCGGTATCCTGTAGTAGCACCGGAGGCCTATTGTGTGTTGTGGTTTAACCCATCAGGCAGCTAAACACCACACAGCCATTTGCTCACTCCCACTCAGAGGGATCGGGGAGAGAATCGGGAAGGAGGTAAAACTTGTGGGTTGAGTTAAAGACAGTTTAATAGGACAGAAAAGGAAGGGAAAATAATAATGAAAGAATATACAAAACAAGTGATGCACAAGGCAATTGCTCACCACCCCACTGACCGATGCCCAGTTCCCAAGCAGCACATGCACCCCACCCTGCCCCTGGCCAACTCCCTGCAGTTTTTGTTCAGCATGATGCCATACAGTATGGAATGTCCCTTTGGCCAGCTTGGGTCAGCTGCCCTGGCTGTGTCCCCTCCCAGCTTCTTCTGCACCCTGAGCCTACTCACTGGCTGGGCAGTATCAGAAGCTGAAAAGTGCTTGACTTAGTGTAAGCAGTGCTCAGTAACAACTACAACATCAGCATGTTACCAACATTATTCTCATCCTAAGTTAAGCCACTGCACTATACCAGCTACTAGGAAGAAAATTAACTCTGTCCCAAACTGGAAGGAGATTGTGTCACTTCAAGCACCTGACATTCCAAAAGAAGTAAAAAATACCATGAATATTGAATTATTAGCAACTGAAAAGAACTTTACACCCCTAAGACTCTACAGTAATACTGCAGTCATTTAAATATCAGCTGCCTAGCAGATGTGATATCTGGAGCGTGTTCTGTTAGAAGAGGCTTCATAAGCTTTGTGGTGACTTTGTGTACTCATTTCTCCTATGCCACACTACAAGACCCAGCAAAAGCAGAAGGTTTGATCAGAATATGTGAGGAATCCACAAGAAGCACAATTTTTGTACACAAAGATGGCTTGGACTTCAAAGTCAGTTTTGATGACACACTTTGGGGAGCAGTCCTATAATCACAGTTTGACAGATACAGCCAGAACGCACTCTCTGAGGACAACTTAAGCTCTCTGCTAATCAGTTACTTGCTGGAGGATTCTGTAGCACATAGGAAACGAGGAGATAAAAGATACTTACTCCAACTATAATTGTTCTTCTGTGAGGTGTTATGTTTAGAATGGATTCCAGAATCTACTCCCGATTCACTAGGATGTAGACAGTAAGGGAAACCTGGAATATTTTGGCTTTCCAGACTTTTGTATCTTTACATGGAAGCAGAAACTGGCACAGGGTACTTTTGTGTGCCTAAGTTGCTGTTCTGGGGTGTCCAAGCTTGCTCCGATGAGGGACAGGGGTCCTGTATAGTGGAAATCATATTGGCAGCAAGACCTTGAATATTGTGTTCAGTTTTGGGCCCCTCAGTACAAAAAGGACATCGAGTTGGAGTGTGTCCAGAGAAGGCCAACGAAGCTGGTGAATGGTCTAGACAGCAGGTCTTATGAGGAGCAGCTGAGGGAACTGGGCATGTTTAGTCTGGAGAAGAGGAGGCTGAGGGGAGACCTTATCACTCTCTACAACTACCTGAAAGGAGGTTGTAGCAAGGCGGGGGTTGGTCTTCTCCCAAGTTACTAGCAGTAGAACGAGAGGAAACGTCTTCAAGCTGCATCAGAGGAGGTTTAGATTGGATATTAGGAAAAATGTCTTTACTGGAAGAGTGGTCAGGCACTGGAACAGGCTGCCCAGAGAGGTGGTAGAGTCACCATCCCTAGAGGTATTTATAAGACGTGTGGACGTGGCACTTCAGGGCATGGTTTAGGAGACATGGTAGTGTTGGGTTGACAGTTGGACTTGATGACCCTAAAGGTCTCTTCCAACCTTAATGATTCTATGATTCTACAGTTCTATGATCTTCAACCACTATAGCTATTATACTGTAAATCATGATAAAAACATGGAGCATGAGGAAACATATTTTCAAGAGGGAAATGGGATACTAGGAATCATCTGCGATAGCTAAGGCAAACACAGCATCTATTCATTTGCCATTAGGAGAAGGCAATGACACACCTGCAAACTTCATTCTGCATTTGAACAGTTATTACTGAAGGAACCCAACAAAGAAAAACTGAATGGGTTTCAGATTTTATTAGCTTTGCCAGAGACATCCTTAATAGCAAAGACCTGATGCAGCAAATATCGTCTGAAGGGTGATGCAAGGATAGATTTAATGATCTTTGCATGATAGCTTGATATCAAAATAGAGATAAAAATAAATAATAGCCACACTTTAAAAAAAGAATTCTTTTAGTATGCTGTGTGTCTAAGCACATATTTAGTGCTAAAACATTTGTTTTCTTATAGATGTCTATGAATAAATGAATTACAACTTTCAGAAAACAATGACAATGTCAGCCTCCCCTAAGAAAATTACTAATTTCGTCGTACATTGAATTATTTATATTTTCTTTTTTTAGAATTAACTTTAAGTGGAAGAAGATTAAAACTAGAGTTGTAATATTTCCATGATCAAAAAGGGAGTATATTAGAGTGAAGCAAATTTTTTCTTAAGTCTGCTCAAATCTGTGGCCAAGACCACTCCAGGCAGAGCTAAAACGGAAAGCCACAAGGATGTTTTGTAGACAACAGTAATCCCAGATTATGCCTGTCTGTTCAGTTGAACAGGAAATCTTACAGGTATGAGGTATATGAAAAAATATCTTTTTGAAAACTCATTCATGCCTCTGACCTTTCAAGAGGATAAATGCACCACTTTCAGTTTCAATAAGGAGATTTTAGAGAAAAGAAGAAAAAGGAAAAGGAGGATGATGAACTCACAGGGGAACATTTTAAGTGAACAGACACTCCAATATGATTTTTAAAGACAAATGTTACTTTTCCATTTTATGACTTCTTTCCTTCTGGAAAAGTTTATGCCAATTCTATAGGTACAGGCTAGGAAGAGAAGCATTACTTAGGAAACATTTATAGATGGAACTTCTTTTAATAGGCAGCAGATTATTGCAGTATGTTATGCAAAGGTTCTCATATTCAAATGGACATGCACCAACACAGAACACAGGAGGACTTACAAAAACAATTTAAGATTCTGTAATATAATTTGGATTTTCTAGGTAGGCTGGGCGTGTAAATCCCTTTATATTTAGGGTCAGAGTAATGGATTTATTGAGGTTTGGTTCTAGATTCTCTGTCTTTCAAAGTTTTCTTTTTCACCTTTTGCTAGACATCTTTAAATACATCAGCAGTGAAAGGAAGACTAGGGACACTGTTCCCACTGATGAACAAGGAAGGGGCCTCGGTGACGTAGGATGCAGAGAAGGCACAGTTACTGAATGCCTTCTTTGTTTCAGTCTTTACTGCTAAGGCTGGCCCTCAGGCATCTCAGCCCCCAGAGAAGAGAGGACAAATCTGGAGAAAGGAAGACTTACCATCGGTTGAGAAGGATTGGGTCAGAGATCACCTATGCAAACTGGATCCTTGCAAATCCATGGGCCCTGATGGGATGCACCCATGAGTGCTGAGAGAGACGGCAGATGTTCTCGCTGAGCCGCTGTCCATCATTGTTGAAAGGTCGTGGAGGACAGGAGAGGTGCCTGAGGACTGGAGGAAAGCAAATGCCACTCCAATCATCAAAAAGGGCAAGAAGGAGGACCTGGGGAACTATAGGCCAGTCAGCCTCCCCTCCATCCCTGGAAAGGTGGAGGTCATCTCCAGGCATGTAGAGGATAAGAAGGTTATCAGAAGCAGTCAACATGGATTCACCAAGGGAAGATCATATTTGACCAAACTGACAGCGTTCTACAATGGTGTGACTGGCTGGGTAGATGAAGGGAGAGCAGTGGATGTTGTCTGTCTTGACTTCAGTAAAGCATTCAACACTGTCCCACATAGCACCCTCATAGGCAAGCTAAGGAAGTGTGGGTTGGATGAGTGGACAGTGAGGTGGACAGAGAACTGGCTCAGCAACAGAACTCAGAGGGTTGTGATCAACGGAGCAGAGTCTGGATGAAGGCCTGTCACTAGTGGTGTTCCCCAGGGGTCTGTGCTGGGTCCAGTCTTGTTCAACATATTTATCAATGACCTGGAGGATAGGAGAGAGTGTACCCTCAGCAAGTTTGCTGATGATACCAAGCTGGGAGGAGTGCCTGATACACCAGAAGGCTGTGCTGCCATCCAGCGAGACCTGGACAGGCTGGAGAGCTGGGCCCAGGGGAACCTGATGAAATTCAGCAAGAGCAAGTGCAAGGTCCTGCACCTGGGGAGGAACAACCCCATGCACCAGTACAGGTTGGGGGCTGAACTGATGGAAAGCAGCTCTGTTGAGAAGGACCCAGGAGTGCTGGTGGACAAGTTGACCATTAGCCAGCAATGTGCCCTTGTGGCCAAGAAGGCCAATGGTATCCTGGGATGCATTAGACAGACTGTGGCCAGCAGATCGAGAGAGGTTATCCTCCCCCTATACTCTGCCCTAGTGAGACCACACTTGGAGTACTGTGTCCAGTTTTGGGCCCCCCAGTTTAAGAAGGAGGTGGAACTCCTTGAGCAAGTCCAGCGGAGAGCTACCAAGATGACCAGGGCACTGGAGCATCTCCCTTATGAGGAAAGGCTGAGAGACTTGGGTTTGTTTGGTGTGGAGAAGAGAATACTGAGGCAGGATCTCATCAATACCTATAAATATCTAAAGGGTAGGTGTCAGGACGATAGGACTGGACTCTCTTCAATAGTGCCCAATGACAGGACAAGGGGCACGGGCAGAAGTTGGAACACAGGAAGTTCCAGCTAAACATGAGAAAAAACTTCTTTCCTGTGAGGGTGCCAGAGCAGTGGCACAGGCTGCCCAGGGGAGGCTGTGGAGTCCCTTCCCTGGAGACATTCAAAACCCGCCTGGACGTGTTCCTGTGCCCCCTGCTCTGGGTGTCCCTGCTCAAGCAGGGGGTTTGGACAAGATGATCTCCAGAGGTCCCTTCCAACCCCTAACATTCTGTGATTTTGTGATTCTGTGATCTCAAAACATTAGCGTCAGAAGCAGAAAACAGATCAATAAATCAGATTTACAGAGCAAAAATGGAAATACCAGAGAAAGCAAGCTTAGGGATAAACTCTACTTCTCCATTTTTCCAGGTATTACAGAAATGTGGTTTTGTGCCATCTGTAGACAATCTTGTTATGCAAGCTACTAGAAATGACTGTAAGCATTGTGCCATTGTATAAAGGGAGGGAATTTTTTTTTTATTTGATGAATGGAAAGCAAATGTTTGAGGTAAATTTTTTTTTTTCACAGGATATTAATGACAAAGCTAAGGAAATGACATGAAAACTAATATTTTAGGTTTGGAAGACAAATTATAAGACATGGAATCCCAAAGCTCTTCACACAGGAAGAGATAATATTGCCTACTCTCAAAACATTCTTACTCTATGGATTTCACTGATGGCTCGTCTTAAATCATTATTAAAATGACCAGAATGCAGTACTTCTAAGAAAACAGTGAGAACAGTCCTAGACATGTTATCAAAATTTTGGAAAAATACAAAAAGCAAAAATCAGTTGGATGCATTTTTTTATCCTAAGCAATGTGTTTTTAGAGAAAATTATTAATTATGTCAAATGAAATACAGTAATAATTTAAAAAAATAAAAATCTATGCATAAATGTATTAGCAAACAAGGGAGTCTTGTAAACATTAACTGAAGAGGTGTACCCGTTTTCTGTCACACTGGAAAGAGTCCTCTGTATTTCTATAATCTTCCAGTCAGGTTGTTAAGAAATATATCACGCTACACGCTTGTAATTTAAAAACCAAGTAATATCAAATTGTTTCAATAATGGAAACAGTATGTGCCTCAAAACCAAAAGTATACCCTCATTAAAGGTGCTTAAACGTATTCTGAACAGAAATTTGCATTTCTGAGTATGAAAATCTGTACAAAAGCACATAGAGCAAAAAATGTAGGAGATTCCTATGGAAGTGTTAGCTTTACGTTACTTTTCTCCCTGTTTATCTTGAGAATTACGCTGCTAGCTAGAGGTTTGAGAGTAGGCCCTGCCTCTTCCTGCTTACATAGCACTTGGTTTTGGGGTTGTTTTTTGTTGTTTTTTTTTGTTTGGTTGGTTTGGTTTTTTGTGAAGTAAATCAGACCAAGAACAGAGGTGAGACTTTTTTCAAATGCCTGTATCTTGCACAAATCCTTCAGTTTTTTAAAATGTCTCAAGGCTCAAAATTCATCTAACCCCTGGATAATCACATTCACCAATTAAGACATTGTGAAGTTTTTGTTTCCTTTTAAGCTTGTTATTCTCAGTGTCCTGACCTCTGGCTTCTTAGAGTTCAGCTTTAGCCTATCTTCCTTCCTCAGCATATATATATTTTAGCTAAATATTATGCAAATTAAGAGGTAATCTGCCATCTGGGTCTAGCTGGCAGGTCTACGTCTCCTCATGTAAAAAGCTGATCAGTATATAGAAACTTAGAACATCAGTGTGGGTTTCTACTGGTTGACATTGTCTGCATTTGTCTCTTCCTCTTTTTCATGGGGGTAAGTGACCAGGTCTTAAATTTTCTACTGTAAATCTTCCTACAGTTTCCATGCTATCCAGGCTTTTTTCTTCTCTGCTCCCTCCAAAATGACAAAGCCCATTAACTTTCGTTGGACCAGGAAATCTATGAAGAAATCCTTGTAGGACTTATGTTAGGAATCCAAGCTGAAGAAGGCAACATTGTGAAAAGGGCTGCAACAGTTAGTTTTTCTGGGCTTCAGAACAGTAATTTGGGACCGAATCAGCTCTCCAACTGATACAAAATGCATATACTCCAGTATTAAAGTAGAAATAATTTTTATTTATAAAAAACATGCTAGCATTATGTCTGGGAAATCCTTTAGTCACTCCCATGAATTTTAATACATAGTTCTTGTTAATGCAGTTCCTGTAAATAATTTTGACAACAGCTGCTAAAAAGAATAGAATGACTAATTAATTTCAAAACATATATGAGAAAATCCTGAAATTTCTTTAATTATGGAAGTTCTAGCATGGGTAATATGTAAAATATGGTAGGGAAAGTTTATTTAATTTTGTTCTTAATGAAAAAATTTACATGACTTTGAATGCTTTTCTTTCCTGGAACCTGAGTTGGAATCTTAATCTTTGTTATGGTGAAAAAGAATCTACACTGTCTGTGTAATATTTTAATTAATTTTTAACTGAATATGGTAAGAAAGCATGATGTAGCTTTACTTTTAGCGACCCTGTTGCAACTGGAATAACTCCATCGAGTGAACTGCACGATTCCAGCATGACTGACAGCAGAATCTGGCACTTGTGCTTCTGTGAACATTAATGTAAATTTCAATGCACGCAAGAATTTAAAAAACACTATTAATCAAATAAAAACATAATTAATCAAAGTTATTAAGATTCATGACAGGGGCTTGACTTATATATGTAACTAGAAAATAATACTATAAAATGTAAATAACTAAAATGCTTAAATATTTCACAGGTTTAAGAATTTGCCTGCTTCTGTCTTGCCAATCAGATTGATGTCCAGAAATATTCTGTAGGACCCCATTCTGAAATCCTTCCCCAGGGGTAACATTGCATTACCATTCCCAAATATTCCTTATTTCTCCTGGTCCCTTTACCCTTCTATTTACTTAGATACCAATCTTTTGCTCTGACTACCAATTGCTTTTTGGTTCCAAAGAACAGAATTAGTCTGGTGCTGTTACTCCCAAGTTACCTGTTTTACTACCAGATTCAGTGTTATCTTTGTTCTTTCCCCAAAGCAAGTGGATTCCTTAGACAGGGATCCTTGGAGTATGGATGATTTAACATTAACATTCCAAGAGAGCTAAGAAAACATACTTTGTTTGAAATGCTTATATAATGACTACATAAATGTTCCATAAGCCAACAGATACAAATGATGCCAAATATGCTGCATCTTTCAAAGTTTCCATTGCCAAGAGTACATTTTGAACTGGCCAAGTTTCTTTTATTTCTGAAAACACAGAGTGTTGGAAAAGTTGTGTACAGCTTTTTTGAAAGCACACAGCTGCAAATCATAAAAAGTTTTATTTATGATTATTAGATTAAACTAATGCACTGTATATTGTCGTCACTTTCAAGCCCTATGGAAAATTTGGGCTCTAGCAAGGATTATTTATTGTTAGCAAGGAAATGAGTGGATGCACTCATTTATTAGGTATTTTATTCACTTTAAAAACAGACTAATATCAAAAGCAATGCACAGCTTACTGTTCACAGGGCTGGCATGACATCTCGAGAGCTCCAGAAACCAATTCATTTCAACCTCCAGCAGCTCATTTCTTCTCCCACTGTTTCAAGAACTCAGAGCCAAATTCCTTCCCCCATGAAGATTCGCTGAAACAATTTGTGTTACTGTAAGCTAAGATGAACTTAGTAATATGTCTCTACTTTTGCGTACGTGAAAAAAATTGGGATCTTTGGAGTATTGTGTTGGAAATTGTTTCTTGATGAGTGTAATCCAAATAACACTTTCATGCAAGTCAGACGTTTCTTGACACCATCCTGAGTGAACACTGGAGACATCTCAACTTGTGAAAAGGGGAGCCCTGATCCTCCAGTTCAAAGAGCCAAAAGGGTTTTTTTCCACTCATTGGCTTTCAGGTTGAGCAGGACAACTGCCTCATTGACACTATGTCTCCATGCTTTAATGCAAGACATGTCTGGGCAGCTGCTGAAAAGGGTGATTGCACCTTCTCTTCCCAGATCTGCATGGCAGTGCAATAAGTCTGACTGAGCCAACTAAACTAATCTTGTTTTTTTCTAGATTAGTTTTTAGCCAGATCGGCCCATGATCCAGTTCATTGGCTGGCTGTGCAAATGCTGGCCTGGTGATGCAGGGCTGGCCAAGAATAGAGGGAGCAACGGGAATCACATGTCCAGTGAGGGGCCGCACTCAAATCTGATAAAGGTGACTGTACAGCTACAGCTGAATTACAGCATCTTGTCTTGACAAAGGAAAGAAAGGAAGGAGGGTGTGGTGATCTGCTGTTAACTGACCATGAAGCTATCTCATATTTTCACAAAACACATGGGAAATTCGCAATGAATTCAACTTCTTACTGGCCTGGGTAGAACTGTAACACGCTATCTGTCCTGTTTCTGATGTGAGAGCAACTGAATCTATTTGTGTCATATGTTTTTCCCTTTTGCCCAAATGTATGAAGTTTAATTAATGACTTTTGGTAAATAAAGGAGGTAGAACAATAATGGATCAGAGTAGCAAGATTACGATGGCAGAAACGGTCACATTCAGAAAGAGGCAGAAAAACAATTCTAATATTGAGATAGATAGCTAGATAGATAGATAGATAGACAGACTAGAAAATGAAACCAGCACAGCATATCTATAAATAACTTCCAAATGAGTATGCAGTATGTGGATCAGATGAAAACGTTTTTACTCATGCAGAGCTCCTCACGTATACTTTTGGCAGAACAAGTACTCAGCTGACAGATACTCAGTGTTTCAGGTCAGGATTTCTAGTAAACTGCAGGCAATGGAGTTCTTACAATCTGTCTCTCTATGAACTTGTTAAGTACACAAAAAAAGCATCAAAAGGAATACAGAAGTTGGAAGGGTTGGTGGAAAAGAACAACAAACGGAGAAAAAAAGAATACTTTGAGGCACGGGTAAGATAGTATTAAAGTAATCACGTGGGGAATAGTCTCAAAGTAAATCCATAATATCTATTGTTGTGGGTTAATCTCTGTTGTAAATTACTAGTAGAAGTTATAGTGTATAACGCCACTACTAAAAGCTAAAAGAACAAATAGAAAATTTAAAAATTTCATTTTAATGTTCTAAAAAGAACATTAAAACTACTACTGTGGCAGCCATTGAGACAAAGGTATTAACAGTGTTTGTCAATGCTCTTTTTTTAAACTAATGATGCTGCAAGCATCTACGTTTTAAATCCCCTAGATGATAGTTTCATCTGTTTCTGTCATCTAGTAACTATTTCAAAAGGCCTTATAAATATTCCAAGCATTTAAAGCTGCTAAAGTAAATAATATTTTAAAAATAAATAATATATAAACATGACTGTTTTGTAATACAGGTGTTTTAATATAAGTAATTTATTTCATATGTACAGTATATATCCAGCATGATTTGCGGAAGTGCTGAGCTTTTGTAATTCTTTTGGTAACATTTACGTTTTGTAAGGTACAGGCAGTTGTGAACACAGCCTAAAAAACTTGATAGAGTACTCCAGTAGAGACAAGCAAAGTAAGACAGCAATAAGCCTCTTGGTTTTGTTCTTTTTTTAGCCAGCTCCTAACCCTGGTGCTTTTATTCACACTGTGATCCAATATGCCTTTGCAGAACTCCTGCTGTTGGCCCTGCCCCATGTTACAGATGAATACTAGGGTGACATTTCTTAACCCCTCTACAAATGGAGACATTTGCAAGACTGGTAAATGACTGAATAACACAGCAAAACGGAAAGTAATGCTATTAATATTTAGAAAAGTTGCAAATCTTGGCTGTGGCACACAAAATTCCAGTTTTCCCATAACCTGACCACTCAGAGATGAAAGACAAAATCTGAAGCAGTAGCAGAATCTTTTTATTTGTGGGAGCCGATTTGCTGCTTGTACAGAGCTTACGTCTATTATCTCTACAATTTCAGTTCAACTTCCTTAAAAGCTTGAGTCCATCCTTTATTATGATGCTGCAGCAGAAAGAACAGGGCAGAAAACACACTCTGATTCCAACATTACTGAAATGAGAATTTTCTCAATAAATAATATATCAAAACCTGGAGGACTGGATGAAAGAGAAAACTTGAAAACATGCTGTGTGGAGTTTATAATACCATGAGCCCATACTTGCAACACAATTATTATAATTTTATTTATGGTTCTATGATGGGAGGCTGTAGACAGTACAGCCCTTCACTGAAGTGCGGGTCCTCGCTGAGTGGTCCAACATGGAAATACTTTCTACTTTTTAAAGGAAGAGTAAATTCTAACAGGTGGCTTTTTCTGTCTTCATATCAAAATAATTTCAAGGCCAGTCACAGTAGTGTGCTGTAATGGTTTTAAACTACCACTATAAGGAGAAAGAATATGCGGGCAGATACAAATAAATATCTCTCTGCTGGCATCATTACGTTTGTGTTGAAGATTCCTGACATACTATGGATGAGCTGCTTTTCCCCTTAGCTAAACTAAACTCTGCTGAAGGACATGTCAAATTTTGGAGAGGTAGCTGGGAATACAGTTCAACACTGCATTGTTTTGGCAAAGCCATGACTCAGCATTGTAAAGACACATATTTACTCAATTCTTTTACAGAGTTCACAATACTATTAAGTAAATAAGAGTACCATAGCATTAAGACTATGGTGAGGTTTCTTGCTATGGTAAAATCTAGAAAGTGTAACTCCAATGGTGAAACACAACCCTTCTGCCAATCAAGTACTTGAAATAAGCATCAGAAGTATACATAGCCATTAGACGATTTAAAACTTGTCCCAAAATTACCCAAACACTCTAATTTATTTAATCATGATAAAGAGAGGTCTTGTTATTTAGAGTATAGAACTGAAAAACATCATAATAGGAAAACTCAAATAATAACTTTAAAACTATATGTATTTGCATGTGATTCTGGAGCCTTCATTTTTTTGTAAAGATTATTAATGGGGAGGGGGTAAAATCTTGTTCTGATTTTTGTTTCCTGGAGGCACCAGGACAAAAACAGCTTCTATCAGCTGAGAGCCTGATGTGAGCAGCCATAAAGGTGGCCTGGTTAGAAGATCGTGACACAGCCTGAACGTCACCTCTTCTACAGTGTAATTCCAAAAAATATTTCTGGGGTTTCTTTGTGGCACAGTTACTTGCATAGCCTGAATGCTAGAGAAAAATAAATGAGAATGCTAAAGAAGTTGTCCTTGTCTCTTGATACAGACTATGAGCCTGTGAGTGCTGGTCTCGCTTAGCTGGTCCAGCTTAATATCTTAATCATTTGGGTTCTCAAAAGAGCTGATTAAAGCTTTTTGTCAAAATGTTTTTTTTTCATTAAGAAATGATGCGTTCATCATTATCAAAATCTGTCAAACAATAAATACTTGTAAAATATTGTTTTTAAAAACAAACTGATGCTTCTCAAAATTTCAGTTTAGGATTTAACTACTTTGCTACGAATACGTCCTATATACTATATACTAATATGCTAATATGCTATGCGAATATATGTCCTATATACTAATATACTGTGTATTCTTTGTTTTGAAACAGCTTTTCTGAATGAAATTTGTAAATGAAATAAGTCATAAAAAGGGTCAAAATCCTTTTGACTATATTGACAGAAAATGTTTTGATTGAACCCTACCATTTTGGTAGGGATAAGATTAATTCCATTAAAAATTTTGGAATGCTTTGTTTTCCATTTTGGACCTGAAAAACTGAAGTAGGAGAACTTTTAATGGAACAGAAAATATGGTTCCTCTTTATTTAAAATTTAGCTCAGTGTTAAATGTAGTTAAGTTGCAGTTCACACTAGAATTAATTACTGGCTTTATCAGCTAAATATAATGCTTTTGTATTGATACGTTAGACAGGAAGATACCTGAATACATGTGAAACCCACTGTTTCTGCAATTTGGGGATGAATCAGTAGGAGGACTGAACAAAGGTAGTACAGTCATAGTCTTCACATGACAGAACAAATGGAAATTCATATCTCTACCAGAACACTGTGCAACATAAATCACAAGTGAGAAAATAAATAGGAAAGACCAAAGAAAAAAAAGGCACACACTGAGCTACATGTAGTACTGAAGAAATGAAAGGGAACTGAGAGCTAAGTGTCACACCAGTATAATGGCGGAAAACAAATTATACAGAGAATCTGTAGAAAGATTCAAAACATTGGAATATACCAACAGGTTTGACTTCGCTACAGAAGCAAAACCTCGGAATTTGTTCATACCATTTAAAGAAGTTTCAAGCATTCTATAACACACCTCCCATGGCCATTTGCAGAACATAGAAATTACTGTATTTTGTAATTTTAAAAATCCCCCAAATCTATTGGCATTATGAGCTGAGTGTCTGTGGAAACTTAAAAGCATCAATGTTTTATTTCTCTCCCTAGTGAATTTTATGTTCTTTAGAAGGCACGAATCTGATAGCAGTATGCTTTTTTGTACACTGAACGCACTGTCACACTCTACCAGCATGCCTAAAATCTCGAGCTGGAGGAATCAATTCTAATGCAAATGAGGGTAGTTTGGTTTCCCTGAATGCTGAAGTCCTCGTTGAATCTGCTGAGACTGACAACATGGTTGCCATCTGTCCAGCTAGGACTGTGGCAAAGATATGCTACACAGTCAAAAAAACCCTAAACTATTTGCTGCCTAGGTGTTCTTCTCTTCTCAATGCATCCAGAGTCTAATTATCAGGAGGTGAAATGCTATGCATATCAGCCAGCATGGTCATCTTTAGAAGAATGCAATGCTGTCTGCATTGCATTTCATGTATTAGAATGAATATGAGGGAATTTCTTCAGGTGAGGTTCCCAAAACATTCAATATCAGAACTGTTCTGCTGCAAATGAAAGCAGTAATAGGCTGACCCCATATGGTAATGATGTTGAACCAATAGCACAATGTCAAACTCCTGCCCCAAACATGCAATGAGGAATAGTCCCTACTTGGGGATTTTGTGACCTTACGGAAACATAAAGAAATTCTCGGCTTTCTTCAATGCACTGAACTTCACTGGCTCTCACAACATAGCGGGTATCTGCTAGCTTTCACTGCATGTTGCATGCAGGTGTTCTATCATGTGGATCAAAAATACTGTGAATCTGCCTTGTCACATGACGAAGAAGGGATAGTATCATCAGGAGTGTGCCTTCTAACAGGGCAATGTTTGGAGGAGTATCTCTGGCTGCAAAACTGCACTGGCCTCTTTCAGCCTGGAAGACAGATCACAGATAAAACTGCTGACTCAGGCATATGTGATCGTGGTGCAGGACTCAAGCAGTGCTATGCATGTATGGTATTCGTAACTCACTGCAGAAAGTTTGATATGGGAATGAAAGGGAAGAGGATCATGCTCACCTATGAGATTTCATATAAAATCTCAAGAAAAGAGCAGTAACTGCTCTCGTATATACTCGAGTTAGTATTCTAACTGGGTAGAGACAGCTAAAGACCAACACATACTCAATGTAACAACGTTGCAGAGGAGCAAACTGGTAAGGAGAGCACATAAGAAGAGAACCCAGCATGTACTGCTGCTAATATAGCTGAAGGGTAAATTGCAATGTAGGAAGAGCAGGCAAGCTACTGCTGATAGGCATCATTTCATCCCGAGAAGACAGTGTTGAATTAATAAGAATGTCAAACAGAAACACATTTGCCCATCGAAAGCATGAAGAAAGGCAACTGGTATCTAGCAAGACTAAACATAATTACCTCACCAAAAATGTGTTCTGAATAAAAACCAATAATTATTCTTACTATTGCAGATAAACAGGCAAAAGGAAAAACCACATTAAAAAAGTAGAGAAGATAGCTACATCAAATACTTAGGACTGAAGAGTAAGGAAATAAGCACCTGGATAACAAGATTACAATGACCCTTAAGGTTCATAACCCTTAACTTTCTAATATGATT
The DNA here is from genome assembly GCF_949628215.1 of Phalacrocorax aristotelis. NCBI lineage: Eukaryota > Metazoa > Chordata > Aves > Suliformes > Phalacrocoracidae > Phalacrocorax > Phalacrocorax aristotelis. The sequence goes on from NC_134280.1 coordinate 21,986,675, forward strand.
CACTATAAAACTACATTTCACAGTTCCAATTTGATTTTTAGTTGCAAGCATTTTGTCTATTGTAGGGGAATAGACAGGGATCGGCGACCAGATGATCACGGGATGTGACGGAAAGATAGACTCCTCCCCATAGGAGTGGCAGGAACAGGAAGCACAAGAGCTATATAAGCGTGTGACGCAGTTAAATAAACGGATATTTTGTATCCATCATATTGATGTCTGTGCATCACTGTCCCCAGGGTGGGTAGAGCCCTGTGTCCCGGAGATATGCGGCCCAAGATAAGTTCTCCCATAGAAGCATACAGCAACAGTCTATTTGAGAATATAGAGTAAAATAAAAAGGAATATCGCAAAGGACACCCTCGATTTCATCTGATACTGGATTAAGCTCCTAAGTTTTTTCGCACTTTGTTCAACATGAGATGGGCAATAAAAATATTGTCTATGCATGTTCTGTGGAACCAAATATGCTGGGGAAAAAAAAAGTTCATTCTCTTCCTTGCTATATTATTAGTTTTGTGATCTTGCAAACTCCTCGAATAGCATCCTTATCAGCATTAACTGCATACTGTACTGTGTGCTCCCAAGAGAGAATCCTGAGGTAAGGCTTTGAAAGGGTTTTAAACTGCGCTTCCAGAGGAACCAGGAAAGCCACGTTGAGGCGATTTAGTTACCTGAAATGGCTGCCACAGACTCAGATTATTGGCCAGTTTCATGGCAGCCTCTCAGTACAAAATGCCAGTTCTCAGTTTACCTTTCTTTCCTATAGGGACAGCAAACATTATGGCCCTTTTTAAGCCTTGTACTTTATTTATATTACCAAAATCCTGGTGTACATGCAACCCTATCATCCATAATGTTCAGTATGTCCAAGTCACACCTGAATTAGGATTCTGACTGTTTCATGGAGCATCTATTGTATGTTTTTCTCACTGTGTGTATTTGCCAAAACTTTCTTCTAAAAGTTTTTTTTCATACTATCTTGTAGGCAAGATATATGGAATTTAAAATATAATTGTGATCCAAGAGTGAAATTCAAGTTTGTACTGTGGTTATAATTGTGTAGCTGTGTATCAGGGCCATGCTTGTGTGCACACAGTCATCAGATTCCGGCATTGGTCCTGCAACTTCCCAGCTAGTCTGAGGAGATGACCCTAGCTAAAGACAAGGAGATTGACTGAACATCTGAATGTCTTCACAGCGAACCATTTGACTAATTGTTGCAGGAGGTCTACAGGTGGGAATTTCAGACTGTCCTGGGGACTTCCAGAAGCAGACTCTGCTGTGCATAGGGCTCTTGATAGACACTGTATTAAAACTTAGATTTTTTAATTAACACCCTGGATAGACAATATGTCAGTCCAAAGGAGTCCCCAAAATAATTTCTGCAGCATTTTCCTGCAGATGCAGGAATGGTAACACAAGACAGTCTTTTGTATGTAATTAAGGTATTAGAAGATAATTTGTACATAGTTTAAGATGACTGACAGAAACATATCATGCATAGGCTTGAATGGTCACCTAGGACCCCATTAAAAAGATTCCAATAAATTAGGTTTTGTCTGTTCATAAATACTTAGTGAGTGTCTGTGCAATATCAGTATACATGCTGACATTTGTTGGTTTTGGGAGGCTCTTTCATTTCTCAAACTATACTCCTTTAGCATGCAACTGTGCTCTGCGCAGCAGCTGCTTCTGATAGTAGGATTTACTGTCAAGTGATGAAGCTAAAGAAATTCTAAGGCTACAAGTTATAACATTTGTAAAATTTACCTTCTTGGTACTGTTTATATCAGGAGAAAGGTGGGGTTTTTCTTTTATTTTAAGAGAAAATTCAAAGTAGATTTTGGGAGTCTTTGACAAAGAACAAATTAAAAAATTGTCTATCAAAACATTTAATTTCCAACTTTGGGAAGGGAGATTGAGTTGCTGGAAATATCTAGAAATATTTTTCTAGCAGCATTTGTGAGCACACTTCACAGTTGCACTTTCGCATTTGATTTTCATTTCTTACATTAAAGGAAATTTCTTATTCCTCTCATTGAACCATGATAAAAGGATAGCTGCTTCTAATTATTCTTCCTTTACTCTTAAATAGAAGTATGTTGAGTTTTAGCAAATATACAATCTTAATTCAAACATCATAGTTATCCTTCCAGGAAATATTTTATGGTACTGATAATTCTGTCCTGCAACTTACCAGATTTTTAAATTAAGGCATGTGAACCTATTATGAATTATCTGTGACAAAGTGGTTCCCTTTTCAGGGAGTGGTGGAGGTTTGTTGGTGATGAAAGAATCCCCATTGGTTTTAATTCATGGTAAGAGGGAAAGTGTAAAATACCATCCCCAACCTACTGAAGGATACTTAGTACTAACGGACTTAAAAGGAAAGGTAGTGCTGTGCAATCTCTGTGAGACAAATGGCCGAGCAAGAGAGTTTAAACTGCTGCGTAAATGGAGGTGTAAAATCACAAGGTGTAGTGCTTTCAAATGGATTCTTGGCATGTGCATATAATATTTCAAAAGCTATTATCCTTAGAATTCCTTATTCAGAAAGTATGCATAAAAAACAAGCTATCTGACTGCAACAAAAATAATACCATCACATTCTTTTCTTTCAGTTATTGTTTACTCACCAAAAGGCATGAAATATTTTTTAAATTCAACAAAGCACTATGTGAATACTCATTATTTATCTATGAATAGTCATTCTGTCAGGAGTCATTTAAATTTAGAATCTTATCTGAAAGACTTTCCTATCACTTGATTTTGTAAAAATAGTTGTAGCATTTGGTTTCACTTCAAACAAAAACTTCATTACTGGTTAAAATTATGCCTTTGTTTTCAGTGTATCCTAGAAACACAATGAATGGTTGAGACAAAAATATACTGGTTCAAATATTAAGGTAGGGAGAAATAAATTTTATTTGCAAAAGAGTACTTCATGTCTCTTTGCCTTTGCTAGCATCAACGTAGAATTGATTTTAGTACCGTCCAGCAGTAAAAAGGAGATAAAGTATTCCTCCTGTTCCTATCTAGATGTGTATATAGATAGTATAATTTTGATTAACTGACTTCAGAGAGATGGAACTTTTTAGCATCCCCAAGAATCAACATTGCAAACTGAAGCTTTTTTTAGTTCTTGCTTATATCAGAATAATTGCATAAATCATATTTCAGGAGTGTCTCATATTTTTAATGTTAGAAGGAATCAGCTACAGATATTGCACAAAGAAGGAATAGCCTTTGGCAGGATGACTTACAGACCAAACTCAAGATATTCCAGGACTTGAACATGAAATTCAATTTTAGAAACTGAAGATATGCAGTTTGTATTGTTTGTGTGTTGTTAATGGCACTGAATCAGTAGTTCATTAGAACTTTATGGTTAATTGTCTGATATATGGTAGACTGAAAAAACAGTGAAAGATAATAAATAAAACTACTTTCACCAACGTAGCATGAATCGTGAGTGAAGGATCTTAAATAGCATGACTTTCCTTTACAACTTATGTGAGTTTCAGGTGGCAGGACAATAACATTCTTATAAAAATAGAGGGGCAAAGTAGCAATTCTTGAAATACTCTCATTCTGTTTTCTTCTAGACTTCGAAGTAGTCTGGTTTTATTAGTTGCAATAGAGGCATTTATGTTTTGGTTATCTTATTGCTGCAGACTGTGCTGATGCGGCCTCAGTGAACCCCACAACTTAGTGCTTCACTCTCTCTTTCCACATAGACACCACAGATTTGTGCTTTGTAAGAGGAGGAAATATATGGCTGTTAGAGTAAAGCTGGCCTGCCAGTACAACCATCCGCTGTATCTTTCTTGGCATAAAACTGTTGTCATAAATAGAAATGTCCTTGTGGGCCACAACACACTATGGATTCAGGGAACAAAGACCCAGGCACAGGGCAGAGGGTGCAACAGGAATGGCATACAGCATGTTGCCACTGAAATAAATACTGTGCTTTAGGTATTACAAGCTAATGCTGTGTCACTTTTTAACTGGGGTTTTCCTGAGCCACAGAAACCTTTTTCAGACTTACAGGTGGAATAAAAAGACAAGAAGTGCAAGTATGCAGGACATAAGACAGTTTAGGAACTCTGCAAGAATGTCCTTAATTTCTTTCTGGTTCTCCAAAACCTACAACCTCTGTGTGCCACACAGAAAGATGACAGCACATGGCTAATTGATGCAAGTGAAAGATCATAAAGGGTTCTTTCCTTTCCAAAATCTTCCCTTGACAGAGAAACAAGAGGACTGACTTCCTGTTTTGATCTGTTATTTCTCCAAGTAATTATGCTTATATTGTTTTAGGATTCTGAATTACCTGAAGGCATCCTCTAAATGTTAATTTCCTTTTACTGGTGTGATAGGATATATTTTGAAACAATATGATCAAAGATAGGGGATTTCTTAAAACAAACTGAAATAGCTTTGAAGATCATAAACAGAATTCTGGGAGGTAAAACCTACATGGAAATTATTGAGTCAGATTAAGATGCAGAAATTGAGATAGCTCTAATTATTTCTGGTAGGAAGATGACAAACAGAAGGGCAGAGATGAGTAAGAGTTCAGGGATCTATATTCTGCATGGCTTCTGGAATTTATTGCAAAGTAATAAAGCCAAATTTTTAAGCAGCAGCTACTTCAGAATTCAAATGCTATTTTTTTCCACTCAAAGGTGAGTAACTTCAGGGAAGTTTATCTCAAGTCTGATGTTTAGGTATACTATGTACTCCCTCACTTCATCATGGAAAAATCAGTTACACACTGTTGAGGAATCTGTAGTCTAGCTCTAATGCCCTTTTTTTTTTTTTTTTAAATTTCACAGGATTTTGCCTGCATTTGTCATGTTCAAGTGTTTTATGTTATAAATATTTAAAGGATCATTTGGAGGTGACACAACTAAGGTAGATGATAACTCCTGAGAATAGACTTTGACTAAATTGTTAGATACATGCTAAGAGAAACAGCAGGAAGCCTCTTATTTCAGGTGAACTGCTGGCAACCTCAGGCAGATACAGAATCATAGACATCTATTTTAGGCATACTCCAGTCCAGTTCTTCATGCAAGACAAGTCTTATCCTTATGAAAGAACTCCTTCTGTCATTGTTTCACCTGCATGCTGTCATTATAATTAAAAAAGCTTTTCATGGGAATTTCTTAATTCCCCACTATTCAACAGTAAACAGTAGTTTCTTCCTCTTGTCAGGGAACTTGTTAGATGGCAGCAAACAACACTACCATACAAAATAGATATGAGCTAACTCAGGCTAATGAAGTCTCAGCTATTAAATGAAAATTTCAGAACTATTGAGGAAGTATGTGTTATCATATAAAATATTAAGATCAACTTACTGTTTTTAAAGTTTTAACAGATAATTTTGACTGGGATTTTTGTCCTCTAAATGTTCCCTGTTTCCATAGAATTCATTTCACATCACGGAAAACCAATTATGCCTTTGCAATTAATGGCTTGAAACTTTTTCATTTCATTGAGGCTTAGGAGGCAGGAAAAAGTGCAGAGGAGAAATAGTTTGGGGAAAAACTTTGGAACTGACAAAGGCAGCAACAGATAGAGTCAGAATTGAGAATCTAAGACCTGATGATTAGTAGTTTTTTAAAGATGTCTTCTGCTTGGGCTTTGTAACTAAAGGCAGGAGCCTGGCCTTCTTCCCTGCCAATGCCTTCCAAGGATGTGTATAGTTCTTGTGCAGTTTACACATGGCTCTTGTCATCATCCACCTTGCCCCTGCAGGGCTGAAAGGATTCGGCTGCTAGTTTACAATTTGCTAAAGTCTCTATATAAACCTAAGCATTATCATTAAGCTTCCTAGACAGTTATGAAGTGTGCATATTAAATGAGTCACAGAGATAGAAATATTCCATCTGTTCATGAAAGATTCTTGCAGAATTTTAAAACTAGAATTTGGACAGATTTTCTTCAGTACAGATTTGGAACACCGTCACAAAGTTTGGGCTCTTCCAGCTCCCCAGACAATGAAGTTGTCTTATCATAGCACTACAAGGTTGTAGAACGGTTGAGTCACAACAAAACCTATTAATGTTTTACTCCAAATTACATTGCATGTTGGAAAGTGGAAATCACCTTTATTACATCGTGTGATAACAGTTAAAGAAGACTTACACACCCTCTGCCAAAATAAGAAACAGCCTTATTTCTGAACAGAAACATCATTAAAACTATGAAAGCAACCCAATTTCTGCTTTACTGTCCAAAATCCCACTTGGTTTCCTCTAGCAGCAACACATTATGCACTACGACCCAGGTGATGCTTCTCCAGGTTAATACGGGGGTCACAGTGTTAAAGGAAGAATGCTTTAGGCCATAGAAGAAACACCATTTAAAACTCCCTCTGCACAGGTAAAGGGAAAGAAACTGGAGAAGGGCTAGGAGTATTTTAAGGCGGTGCTGCATTCTGTTTCTCAGTAGGTACTGTTGTATCTTCCAGTTTGCAGGGGAGGTCTAAATAGCAAAACATGTTGGAAAAGATGTTGCTAGAGACAGTGGATTTGCTGCACTGGGCAAACTGCAGCCTTTTCTGTTGTAATTGCAGTCACAGAACTGTTCTGGTTTCCCTTTCTACTGAGATTTATTTTGGTCATTCCACAGCACTCTATCGTAAAACCTCTGGTTGTTTGGCGTTGCACCGGTGCCAAGATTTGATAACTTATTTTAAAACTCTGGCTTATTTGGCTGTGTACTAGCAGCAGGATTTGATAACTCATTTCAAAGTAGCACGAAATAGTACCATCTGGCCATTAGCATTTCCAAGGCAAGTACTGTGCATTAAGCCCCTGAAAGGCTGCAGGTCACCAATGTGTTCTACTTTTGACAAATTTTCATGGGCTGCTTTTCTGAGATTGAGTTTGTACTTTTATTTCCTCCTGTGGAAGCCTACTTATTTTTCATTGATTTCCATTAAAGTGAGAAGAGCACTGATCCAGAAACAGTTCATGAATTGCATTATCCAGTTTAATTAGAGTGAACAGAAAGTTCCTCCACAGACAGAAGAGTCAGCATCCAGCCTAAAATGCAACTTCAGACATTAATGGTTGAGGCTAGCAATGAACTGAAGTCACACAGCCAGTGCCAATTACTCCTTCCACTCATTATACAGTACATTAAGAATGATGCTACAGCATGTTCTCTGTTTTAATATTTAGTTTAAATTTCTTTCTCAACTCTAAACCATGTCAGAACCAGTCCAATAATGATTTTGGTTTGTTTGAATAGTTTGATTTAAGTAGAATTCTTGTTTTGCTTTTTCTATTTGTCTTAAAAATCTTTTGATATCAAGGCAATTAAACATTTGTAATAACAAACAGCTGATAAGCTGTCTACACCATTGTTTGCTTGCTGCTGCAATAATTTTATAGACAAGATGTGAAATCTTAAAGTTCACTGACAAACCTGCACTTGCGATAACATAAAGATACGTATGATACGAACTGTGCCAGGGAAGTTAAGGAAAAAGAGCACGCAGAAGCTTTCATAGGCCATGTAAGGTTAAATTCCACAATTGTAACATGATGATACCCAAATACTTGCAAGAGATGACATAGTATCATGTGGAGGCAGATGCCATAAAAGTAGTTCTCAGATTCTGGCAATAAACACCTTGTGTGTCATTCTCAGTATGGATACATGTCCAGGGAGGACAAGGCTTGATAGAGGCAGGCTATTCTGTGAAATGTCATAGCTCAGTTTCACCACGTTGATATGATATTGTCATAAGAAGAAAAAGAAAAATTGTAAGAGATTGAAAATACCCTACAGAAGTCGTCTTTCAGCTTGAAATGGTGGGAAAACTACAGTATGATTAGAGAGTATGAGGGTATGGCCAAGCCAACAGTTAGGTGTCCAGAGCTATCCCAAATGTGATCCTAACTTTTTTTACTTCTTTGGCTTGAAGGACAACTTAGCCTCAACAGATCACTTCTAGAGTATTGGGTCACATACTACACTAACTGGTGAATTACAAATAGCATTTACTAACCTTTGGTTTTTACACATAGTGCTTATGGAACCCATAAAGCATGCTCTGGATTCACTGCTCAAGTCTGTATATTACCTTTGTAAAACAGAACCTTTGCTTTATAGAAAGGAATGAAATATCAAAAAGTCAACATGTATTTTCCACTGGATCTGATCACTAGTTGCCTGTCAGTGGGACATAGAAACTAGGTGCTTCTCAACAGAAGAGAGGATTTCTGAAAGATTGTTCCTCAACAAGGAGGACTAAAACAAACATAGTTGCAACTTTGGTAAACCATCTTAGCTAGCTAAAAATACCTTACTTTTGCTGACACAGATTTATACTGTGGCCACTTCCAGCTTTAGAGTATTCTTGTTTGGATTGCTTCTTCCACCTGGGAATCAAGCTGGAAACCTTACTAGTTGTTAATCATATACGATAGACACATCGAAAGTCCTGAGAGAGCGTGCTACATCACACACTGTAAGTAAAGACAAAAAAATACACAGGATTATGTGGAGTAGTACTGACCTGAAACGTAGTTTATTCCAACAGGCATTACTACAGCATTTTAGAGCCGAAAACTACTTTACCAGTGAATGTACTTTTCATCCCTATATGAGAACGTCACGATATAGCATCTGAGGCAGAGCAGAAACATTACCATTCGGTTTTTCAATTTTGAGTTGTTTTGTTATGAAAGATTTACTATTGACGCCATGTCTACAAGGTGGTTAAAAGTAGGCTTGCATCTTGCATAAACATATCCAAGTAAAACATCAAGGCCTAGGCAGTAGTTTAGGCAAGGCCACACTTAGGTCAGTGTGAGCTGACAACTCCTCATTATGGGCTCCCACATAGACTGTGCATCCCGCATAAAGTTCGTTTCTGCATCAGATGCATAGTCAGTGTTTGAGCTGACAAACATAACGTTACTCCAGCTGCAGTCACAGAACAGAGGAGGACAGGAAAGATCATAGGCGGGATAAAAATGGAGTAAGTAGATTGCTTTACATTATTTTCTTTGTTATATAGTAAGCACATAATTTTAAAATGGTATTGGCACAACTTAAAAGCCTGGCCTCAAATCCAGCACAGCTATGCCCTTTGTTTCACAAATCTGACCAGTGAAGTTAATGACAGCATGGGAATAACATCGGTCTGTGTGGAGAGAATCCAGGGCCAGAAGGGAGATTGCACAAACAGACCCCTCCACAGCTGGCAACATATTTCCCATTGAAATGAAATGCTGTTGTCTCTGTCCTGTTTCAGGACAATATACTGCAGGCAAAACTAGCTGACACATCTGCTGACCTGCTACCTTCAGCATGTGTGGTCCAGGATCAGGACAGGAGCCGCCAAGCCCAGCAAACAGATGACGTGCTGGCACTGTGGCCTAGGAGCATGAAACTGGGTGGGAGGTGGAAGAACGAGTATGCACTAAATGAATGAGACCTAGCAGGCTTGTGAAGTCAAATCAAAGCAAAATGAAGTAGAATGGATGGATTAAAAAGAAAGTTGGTATGTAACTTTTTCTTATTACATAGTTATGTAGAAATAAAAAATCATAGGATCATAAGGTATTTTATGTCGCGTTAGAAGACCAATCTTGTCTCTTCAAGAATTTACAGCAAATCCTCACAGTTTCTTTCTAAAAAACCCCACCTTTTATCCTTTTCAAATGTCAGTTGAATAATATACAGTACATGCTTAGTATTCATGTAGGGGGTTTGCTGGTGAGAATTTTTTTTTTTACTTTGATAACACTTTCTTAATTTGGAAACAAATCTAGCTTTAAATCTTTTCAAACAGAAAAACATGGTTCATTTACGTGACTGTTCGCCCTGTGAATCATATAATATACACTGAGAATCTGCTGTGGGGGAAAACTATTCTCTTTTCCTTTGTGCACTACAATATATCTGTTTCTGCAGCAGTAATTTAAATCTCCTAAATGTTGCTAATGAAATTCTCTATTATTACAGTTCTGAGAAGAGATATTTAAATACATAGCTTCTGAAACGTATGGCCTTGGGAAATGTTAAAAAGGTGGCACTAAAATCTTTGAATTAGGAGAAGCAGTATTAAAAAATAATATTATTATTACGTGTGAATTCTGCACATGGAATTTTTTTTACTAAATGCTCCCAAGTTATAATTCTTTTCTTAGATGTGGTGGGATTCTCATAAGCAAAAAGCTCTCCAAAATTAGCCAGTCTTTGTCACCACAAATATGTCCTTGTCTTAGTTATTCAGTTGACATTTCTACTTCTAGCACCGGACACCCAGAGGCAGTGTAAATAAAGCAGTTATGTAAGCACAGGTAGGTCTGACAGGCCTATGTTCATGGCTAAGATGCACATACTTCTGCTGCAGACAGTGCAGCGATGCTTTGAGTGGTTCTGAGGCACCTTATGCCTGCAACTAGAGCATCATGGTTACGTGCTCAAGGTTAATCAATAATCAGAATTAGGTGAGGAAGTTGTTACCACAGAACCACACAGGCAGGAGCTCTTGATTTTCATTTGCCTCCTTTTATAGCATATGGTACAGTCTCTCAGTCACCTGAGCAATTTTACCAAGTAACATTCCTTCTACTATAGATGCAGGACATGCTGATGTCGCACAATACCACCTTCTCTCTTCCTATGCCACACAACAGTTTTCAAGGATTTGTGTGTTTTCAGTAAGCATTTAAGTTTGGGAGTAACTAAGTCTTTTAGGGAGAGAGAAAGATTTTTGTATGATGGTGTACAGAAAGATGAAAAAATAAATCAACTGTTCCTGTAGATTACTCTTGACAACGTCATTAGGTAGTTGTCTGAAGCCCAGGGAAAATTATTTTCTTTACCCTGATGGTCCCATGAATTATAAAAATTAGGTATTCTTGTAGAATTCAGCACAGAGTTGAATGCAATCAGATCTACTGTTCGACCTAGCATTGTATGTGGGCCTAAACCTAATATTTTTCTAAGCTATTCAAGCTTCTGTACCCCATCATCACTGGATCCTTAATTTGAGGCACTAAAGGCTGACTCTGCCACAATATAGTGCATAGATAAGTACCTTCTCTCAAAGGAAATTACGTGGACTGGTATTGTGATGGCATTCCTTGAGAAAAAAACTTCTTTGCAATTTTCTAGTTATATATAAACAATTTTATAAATTGCTTGTATTTATTTTGCTCCAAAAGGTTTTCTCAGGGATGTCTAAATGTATTTTCACTTAAAAATATTTCTACCTAACCATTAGTTAACTTAGTTTTCTACCAGAAAAACATGGTACAATAAGACATGCTAATGAGCACAGCTCCTTATATATAGCCTTTTTGCGTAAGTGTTAAAGAATATACTTTAGAATTCTTTGTTAGTTTAGCATCTTAAAAAATTTAAAAATAAAAATAACACTTATGACATTACAGTTTGAGTGCTGTAAGAATCAGCTAGTGTATTTTTCTTACAAAAATACTAGAAGTTTTATAAGAGAATCTGAGGATACAGAAAGAAGACTTTACAGTGAAACAATGAAAGTCCCTTTGTCAGATTCCTCTGTGAATTGCAAATATATTGCACATACAGCAAAACTAGCTATTGCAAACTCCCGTGTCATTTGAAAAATCATTCTAAGAGCAGTTATTAAAAACATCTCTGAAATATTATATTGAAAAGCTGAAGACCGAAGTTCATGTCTCTGAAATACATGAAAGGAAGAGTAGCTGGATTGGATATTTGTGTTGTGGCTGCAGGGTTGCAGGTGGTAGGCCTGGAAATGAACCTGAAAAACTCTAATTTTTTTCCCCAAAAAATATCCACCATTAGAAAGCCAATATAGAATAACAGATGATCCAACAGTTCTCTCACCTTGTAATCATCACACATACTCAGGATTGTCTCACAAAACTACCATAATAATTGACTGTTTCATTCTGGACAGAATATTCAAGAATGTCTTCTCTTTACCGGACTTCCCAATCAGTTGTCTAATGCTTCAGGAAAACAGCAGCTGATAAAACAGATTCTGAGTAGGAAAATGCCTGACCAAATTTTAAAGTCTGTTCATTGCCAGTGAGAAACCCATAGTATGTCATTCAATAGTAATGGTCACTGGGCCTAGAGGGAAAGTAAAGATAAAAAAGAATTAAATCATCTGAATCTAGTCAAGGATAGAGGTTGACTCTTTTTTCTGACATTAATTCTACCGTACACATTCCATATGGCAAGTATAATGGAAAATAAAGGAAAAATAAGACTCATTTGTGTAAGGTTTTCTAAATACGGAAGATGTAAATGCTGTTTTACCAAATTTTAAAGACACCACTAAAAGATAATGATGAACCAATACTGTGTGGTGAGAACAATATGAAGTAGGTTAATCATCTGAAGATCATGCAACCCATGTTAGCGTCTAGTTAGTCTTTTCCCTAAGGTATAAACATAATTTGAATTTCAAAAAAGACCTTAATAACATAGTTCTTTCTTTTCTGTTAAATTAGGATTTGGACCATAAAGAAATCAACTTTACCTTTTCTTAATTTCTGTGCAATCATCTGATCGGAGCTAGTAGCCTGAAACTGGGGAGTGTGAATATTCCCTATTAGCTCAACAGAAGGCATTGGTAAAGCTCCCACCAAGTTATAAGTCCTTGATCCAAGATATTCTTATCTTTGAAATTCTCATGCAGATAGATAATGTCTGCTAAATCAGAAAGCTTTTATGCTATGCTATGTTACACCTATATGCTCACCATTCCGTGGGGATATAAATCCATACTACATCAGTGAAGTCAGTGTAGCTAATTTATACCATTTGGGCATCAGACACAAAAAAAAAAGCTATAAAATTATTTCCCAATGTAACATTCATAGAGATGAAAAACAAAACTAACAGGAAACACCCCCCCTAATTCAACCCATGGCCATGTGTATAGAAAAGCAGCATTTGCTTTCACGATTCTTCTTTTTACTTCTAGATTTTAAAAATTCCAAAACTCAGTTTTTCCTCTGACAATTGTTAATAATTGTTATTTACTGTAGGACCAAGGAGCTGAAGTTTAGTGAGGAATAATAGATTACATTAAATCTAATTGATGTTAGGCAGCCATCAGGGATACTCATAACAATGAGAAGTGACCTTAAAAATACTGAGCACTTGCATTATATTTGTAGGATAGCTGAATGTTCTCTTTCAACTCCCTCTCCCCAGCACTCTTTACTTTTAAAAATCTAACTTTTGCATTGCTGAAAATATTACATCCTTCATCCCGAAATGAAAAAAAGCCTATTTATATATATAAAAAAGATTATTTTAGCTGTTTGTAAGGTGAGCATGGCTGATTTTGCTTAGTTGTCATGGACTTCAAAAATGACTGGTTTTGTAAATTTTATAATAGTAAAGAAGGTACTGAACTCACATGAGTGACTAAGCTTCTTGAGCCAAAATATTTGTCTTGCAACCTCTGTTCCTCAAAATCAAACTCAACAAAAATGACAAAAACATCTAATCACAATTGAACAAAAAGTGCCACTACTATGCTACTATTAAAACAAAATCGCTAAGAAAAAAAAAGCCACATTTTTATGCTTGCCTATTAGACTTAAATTCCTACATCAAAACAGTTAAGTTTCAGTAGTAATTCAGAGGGATTTTGAACTACTAAGTACTAACTAGAGCATCTTCCTAGTAAAAGTCACACATAAAGAAGTTATTTAGCTGTTGAAGCTTCTGAATACTGAGAATAAAGGACTGGGCATCTTAACAGTATAAAAGAGGTGCTAGAAAGATAATTTTATACATATTAAAGGCAGTGTTAGAGATTTTCAGGGTCGTTTTTGGGTGGGGTTTTTTTTTTGGGGGGGGGGGGACGGTGAGAAGGAGGAAGGTAGGGTAGAAAAATTCTGATAGGAAAACACCTGAACATCACAAGGATGAGAACATTGCCTATACAGAGGACTGTCACTTGTTTTAGAGGTTTGGTTTCGGTTTTTTTCTGGGGGGTTTAGTGTTTTCGCTAGACTCAGATCAGCCAGCCAGCTCCCCAGCGTGTCTTTTGGATTCTGCTTTTCTGGAGACCCTTACCATAACTTTCTCACAGGCATTTATTTAATATTTTTTCTTTTTCTGCTTTTTAAAGCTGAATTGCTTTAAATGTTACAGGTTACACTGTATTAAATATGTCTTGATCTTGTACTTGTGTTTTTGGGGGTGGTGGGGGAAATACAGGTGGCTAGGGAAGCTTACTAATTTTTCTTGGAAGATTCATGAAAATCTTCATGTTTCATTCTAATGCTATTTTTCTAAGAAATGTCTGTTTGACTAAATTGACATCTTAGCAAAAATTAACAAACCTATTTCCCATTGAGCTTTAGTTCTAGTTTAAAAGCACATTAAACTATAAAGCCCTCTGGACTTCAAAGGTGGTGAATCAGCTGCATATCTATGGCATACATAACCTTGGAATTCACAATATTCTCTATATTAGATTAATATTTGCCCCATTTTCTAGACCAATGCCAGACCCAGACCGATGATGCTACCATGTTGCTTGACCCTGCTTTTTTTTGTTGTACTGCCCTATTTCTTGCATTATCTTTAGGGAAAAAAAAAAACAAAAACCCAGACGTATTTATACAGCTTATTTAAGATATATGGCTCCATAGCTGATTCTTTTCATACCTGTAATTTACAAAAGATTATTTCTTTTCCCTTTGTAAAAGGAAATGTAATTGCCATATATTCTCAAGAGCTCAAATCGAGTTCTTCCATCTGATTTTGTGCTTCCTTCAAACTGTACTTTTTTAAAGAAGGAAGGTGGAAAATCAACCAACCTAGTTTGGATTTTCTGAATAAGCCCCCAAACCCCAGATTCTCAGCACACAGATGAAAACGATTTGTTTATACAATACTTCTACAAGTAATACAGGAAGCTTGCATTTCTTTCTAGAAACGGAGTGATCAGGGAACTGATACGAATTTTCTAAGCTAGACTCATTTATGCAATGTCATTGTAAAGCTTCACAATGGAAGATGCAAATCTTTGAGTAAATCAAGGTAAAATTATAACAGTTAACCTGAAAATAGGTATGATTTATTCTCTATTTCTTGTTTAGGTACTTACATACATTGTGACTCACTCATTCCTCCTTTCAATTGATGGGAATCATAGAGTCTGGAATGTATTTCTTACCATTGCACAAATTAAGGAAGTTTCATGGTCTCCATTTTATAGAAGAGGGAGAAGCCCAGAAGCCATACAAGGAACCTGAGTTTCCCTGAGTCCTACTCACTGGCCTAACTCTGTTATAATCCAGACCTAATGGCTAACCATGTCTAACCATGATAGCAAACTCATTTTGCAATATACGTACCTATTTATTCAGTGCTATTAGGTGGCGTGAAAACATTTTGTTTCTACATATTATTTTCACTGATATGAGTTATCTTCCAAATAAGGTGGAACTTTTAAAATTAATTTTGAAGTGACCTGAATATGTGTGGTTTTAAAAATATTCTGCTAAAAAAAAAATATCAGATTAGTTCCATGTGTCAATTGTGATCACAAAAGTTTCTAGAGACCAGAATCTCTTACTTAAATTGAGTAGGTATGACCTTAGTTTGAATTAAGTTCCTCACAACCTTTTGGCCTTCCAGAACAGATCAGGGTTTGGTGGTCTCTGAAGTGCGCCCGAAGGCCTGGTTTGAGCTTTTAGGTCTTCTGTTCACTGCATCATTTTGCTCTTTCCTATTCTGCATAATTCTAAAATAATTCTCATTTACTACTCACCACAATAAAGATCAGGGGCATTTAGTGCAACAAGTTTTACTGGCAGATAGGCCAGTACCTCTGTCAGGAGGAGGGCTGGAGGAACAGCAAAAGTGAAAGAGTGTAAGACAGTGGTTCTGACTCAAACAAACTACATATGCCAAAAAGAAGGTGTCTGATTCAGTTTTCTGAGCCTTTTCTACCTTGTTTATTTGGTCAGCAAGCAACTCAATGATCCTGATAAACTTGCTTTCAGACTCCTATCTTGGCTATGCTACTCACAGGAGGAGCAGGCAGGGAGAGAAGAAAAGCATTGCTCTTTCCTTCCTTCACACTCTCCACAATCTCTCTGTTTTCATTTTCAGTTTCCCTCCCGTAACTTTCATGATGGTATTCCTCTGCTCTCTTTCTGTGTAGCACACTTCAAAACATGATTTCTTATGTGTAACCAGGGAGAGGGGATACTTTGCATAAGGAGAATAAAATCAGAGAGAGGGAGAGAGATTTTGAAAGTAAGTTTAAGACATAATGTGGAAGTTTGGAGGATGTATCATGTAGGAGATACCAGGATGAGAGGGACCAGGAAAAAGGGAGACTGAGATTCAGATTACCATTGCAAAGTTTATCCAACTCAAAAAAGTATACTACAGATGGCAGCAAAATGGTAATGCAGGCACAGTTAACTTCTTAAGAGCTACTGATTCTTACTTTACATACTTGTTTATACATAGCCCATTCGGCCTTCATCAGCAGAGGCTTCTGAGATTTGTAACATGAAGGTTCATGGGTGCATGAATACTTGAGCTTTTTTTATTTTATCCAAACAGATTTGTTCTACTTGAATCACAATATAACTAGCTTTCAAAATATGGTATATGTCTTCAGAAAGCACAGTGAGTGGGTAAAATAGGTACTAAATAAAATCCTCATAACTGAATGCAAAATGAAAAAAAATTCATGTAGAGCAGCACATGAGGGTAGTCATAGTTATAAAGGGAAAACAAAATCACATAATTATTTAAGGCACAGAGATTAACTGTTTGGAATTCCTACCAGCAACCAACTAAATTAGTAATGGATACTGGTATTTCTCAAATACTTGGTAATAATTAACATAAGATGATAAAAGACATTTCAAAATAAAAAGGAATCAAGAAAGGACTTTTTTTTTAAAGTATAAGTCAGCTTAATGAGCTAAAGATTAAGAAATAAGACCCTCTTAATTTAACAGTACTTTTTAATCTACTTAAAAAGAGGCAGAATTATCAAATGATACATCTGAGATAGTTTTGCAGCTAACAATTGATCTGCCATACATATGAGCAATATTCAGGGCAAAAGAAAATCTCGCCTGTTGTACTACACAGTAATTAGTAGAATAATTAAATACAGTAAGAACTGTATTAAAGACCATGCCTAACAAGAAATTTCCCATCTCAAGTGGCCAACTACTATGATTGGTGTAAAATATTTCTGGAGCACGGATTAGCATCAGGATGAAATCAATAATGCTAGAATGGTGAAAAGAGGCACAGAATCAGCCTTCCTTTTTATACAAAGGGTCATGAAAGGAATAAAAAAAAAAAACAAATGTGGAAAGTGTAAGCATATTTAATTGTTCAACTGAGTTAAAAGAGGTTAAAAGGATTAAAAATAAGCAACTACTTTTTTTCAATCTACAAAGCATCAGATGTTATTTATTCTTTCACCTGGAAACTAGAGACCAGTTGGTTGGATGTCAGCTATTGAAAAAATCATTGTGTGAAAGTTAAAATGCCCACTGGAAAAGCATAGTTCAATTAAGTATAGTCTGCCAGATCAGTCAGAGAAGGTCATACTTAACTGACATGCAGGAGCACTGCGAAGATGTTATTGCCCTGACTGATGAAAGGAATTCAGTAGATTTATGATACCCTGATTTGACAACACTCTGCCCTCAGAAATCAATGTCTATAAGACAGTGTTAGGACATAGGGAGTAAATGAGACTGGTAGTTAAAAATAAGAGGTGGAAAAATGCATTTGAAAGCTTGTTTTTTCAAGTTATTTTGGGAGGAAATATGTAGGTCTGAGTCAATCTTCTAGTACACCCATATTATTTGGTTTGGGACAAGGATACTGATTCTTTCCTTTTAAATTGCAACTGAATTTCAAGGTGATCATATTAATTAGATGAATAAGTAGATGACAATCAAAGTTTATTCTATACAGAAGTAAACCCATATAAAGGATATAGCATACATACACCTTGCATACTTGTGCCATTCAGAAATGAGAACGTGTGAAAAATCACTGAGCAATGCCCTTCTGTGTATTGCTAAGGACAAGGCAGCAGTATCTCACACTAGCTGAACTATGAAACAATGCAAACATGGACTTGTTTCTGTTATTTAAGATGCTTAATAGGGACCAGCTGGGCAACCACTTATCATGGGAAAACAATGTTGCTTTGTCCCATGCCAAAACATGAGATCTTTACCAAGTCTTTGTTTGGACAAACTCAGTTGTAAATTAACTGGTCTGTTCCTACATTCAGCAGCTTCTGGAATGCCTGCCTGGAAGATATAGCAGTGTAAAATTATTTTTCATAAATTCTATCTGTGCCTCCTATGGAACAAAACACTTCCTATACAAATATTAAGCTACCCGACACAACTTTGAAGAGCAGCTCCAGTACAAATTTTTAAGAGTTTTAATATCACAAGGAATTCTATGAAATTTGATGAAATGCAGCAAGTTTTCAGAGTAATTGCTTAAGAGCTCTATCAGAGCCGTATCAGAAGTTCTTTTAAGATTTCCCTGTAACTGAAACTTCTGTTATCACTGAAGTATTTAAGTTACATTAAAAAGAATATTGATTTTTTTCCCAGATGAGATTTGAGATAGTATAAAGAAGTAACCAGCATTACGCAAAAGACTGTCAAAGACAATGTCAAACTGGGCCAGAGAATCAGAACTAAATTATGAGTGCAAGAGATGAGCTTGAAACTGGGATAAGGGATAGCTAAAGGTTGGATAAAACATAACTATCCACAGCGATGGGACAGCATCACCAGATTCTTAGAATCAATCAAAACCTTTGTTTCTTTCTTTTTTTTTTTTTTTTGTTTTTTTTTGTTTTGTTTTGGTTTGGTTTGGTTTTTAAACTTTATTTCCCCTTGATCCACCCTGAAAGGAAATGTTTTTCCTACCTTTGTGGAATGGAGACAGTCTGCCTCTTCTGGTTCATTTCTTAAAAGATGCTATATTCCTTGGAGCTTTTAGCCTTGCTGTAGGTACTGTACACATGGAGGGAACCCTCCCCAATGAACTCCAGACCCTAATGTGCTTTACTCTACTTCACAGCATGTAATGTGTAAACACTAGTCAGTACCCTGAACGCTGTACGTCTCTGAAAACAGACTGCAAAGAAATTGGTCTGACTTGGTTAGTGAGACAGTGTTGTAGAAGCTAAAGGAACTACAGTAGATGCAGTTGACACCCCTATCTGATTATTTTTGAGCAATGGGAAAGGCGTAGTTCAGATATGGGCAAGCACTCCAGCTCATTATCATTTTAACCAAGCCATTTTTATGTAAAGGTTTTAAAACAGCACCAAGTTACCATGGAAACTGATTGAAGCAGAGACTTACTGTAAATTCTTTTCTAGACAAGGATAACAGGACTGACAGGTGGGCTGTAAAAGGAAAATGAGTGCAATATAGAGTTAGGCATGATGGTCTGTTTTCTCATCCTTAAAGTGTCTTTTATAGCTCTGCTTTATCTCTACTATTTTCTACAGTGATACATTGAACATATTTTAAAAGAAGCTCCCACCCAAATGAACCTTTTATTTTGTCATAATGCTATTTGCAAGGGGATGTACGCGCTCTAGAGAAAACAGCTGAAGGGCAGGGCACTCCACTTATTTTCCCAAATTATCATGTCTTGCCAGAATCATCAGGGAGGAAGAGCCATCACTCAGGAAATGCATTTGCATAAAGTGCCCTTTGCTGCCAATGTTTATATTTTGCTCCTGAAATATGCTCTAGGTACCTTCACACCATAGCACAGTGCTCTCCTTGTACAATATGAAGGAAGGTAACAGGGGAATAGAGTGTTTTTAGTGAAGAAACACTCCATTTCTCTTTCTCAAAAATTTTGAAAAGAAACCTATTTGCTGCAATCCTATTCAAAGTCAAAATTATTTTGCTCTGTAAATATCTTTCTTAGTCTGATAGTAAGAATAAGAGAGATTAGAGTAAACAGCCCCCAAAATATGGTGCCAGAGTTTTAAGAAGGGAAATTGGCAGAGAATGGACAACAGTAGAGCATGTACCTTTTCCACTTGGAATAGTTAGCTGTCAGCACTGGAAAACATTTCAGCGTATGAATATGCAGTATCTTTTAAAATCTGTGCCCGATGTTTCTACCTGCTGTGCTTAAATTCAGAATTTTCTGTTATCATTAAAGAAAAATAGTTCTCTTTTCCAATAAAATTTTATACCAAAAGGAAGGTGGGAGAAGGGGGAAGATTCTTACCTGAACTCATCCTGATACTTTTCTAGCCTGAAGTTTCTGCTTCTTGGTTCCAGCTCCCAGCTGGAGCTGTTTTTGTACATGCCCTCCTGACATAAGCCATAAAGCTATTTTCCTCCAGATTTTAAGATGTTTGCTGTCATCAACAGTCATAGTTGGTCCCAGTTCACTAGAATCACAATAGATACCTTTCCAGCATGTTTGCCTTACAGCTAAAAAGTAATGGCAACAGCTGGTTTTGTTGTCAAAAGTAAATATACTTCTCACCTTCAGTCTGTGCCTTCCTCAGCATGCTGGGGGTGGGGACATGACAGATGCTTCCCGCTAACTTAAATCACAGAAAACATGGTATTTGGTGTATGGCATGAATTTCCAGGCAAATAAGACACCTTAATAAAATGTGGCATACTCTAAGGAAACACATATTACGTGTTAAAGTATATGAAGATGTAACTAATCGCAGAACTCCATGATAAATGATGTACAAGCTAACAGTTACTTGTCATAAATTAATTTTGATGACTATGTTTGCTATATGTAAAGCTTTTTGGCAGTGAGACAAAGGGAAACGTGGAGCCAAATTCTGCTCTTTTTAGGCTAAGTTCATTGTTGATTCAGGGCTCTGTCCACTGTACTATATTTGTGTGTCCCTGAGCCACATAAGGCTGCCAGTCCAGGCGCAGTGGCAGGGAGTCTTACGCAGGCGCTTGTGCAGTCCTTGAGATGGAACACTCAAGGACTCCATGCATTAAAGGGTAGAACCATTTCCGTCATTTAAAGGAAGCCATTTAAAGTATTTCTATGCTTTTTGTCTTCATTCTGACATAAATCTTACTGGAAAAGGGCCAACAAATACGGCTGTTGTCCTTCTCAAGAAAATAAGTTCCCCATGAACGTAGAAATTATTTTAAAGATACACTTTCAATTTTAGAAAAGATGTCCCAAGGGTCTACAGTTTAATTCCATTAAAATTCCTTGGCACCATTATACGTTCCCAAATTTTAATTATTTTCCCTACCTGCTTGTGTAACAAAAATATGTCATTCCAAATAATCATCATCAAATTCCCCATACAGGTGTTTATAACTATCTTGGACTTAATTAAGGAAGTCAGAGGATTAGAAATGAGAATGTTGGGAATTGCTAAGTTCATAAAACAGGAAATACAAATTTAATTTACAAACTCTTGCCTAAAGACACGACTGTTCAAAAGCAAAGGTGGGGAAAAGAAGCACAAGAGATGGAGGAGGGATTGTTAGGAACTGGGGAAAAGCCAAGAATAAGTTCTGGCAAAAAAAAAAACCTAAGAAGTGATAGAACAGAAAAGGAAACAGGCAACCCTCCTTTAAATTGCAATTTAGAAAATTGTAGTTTACAATACAAGAGTAATTCTTGCAAGCCTGATCAGAATTCTGTGAAAATCACTGAACCCTGCATAGGTGTCCAGATAGGCACCTTGTTGTAAACTTCAAGATCATGCCTAAAAGAAAACAGATAAATGCTGCCACTAAAGTAGCCTCTGGCGCTTCTAAATATGACTGGTCCCTCTGAAGGTGTTGCTTGCACTTCCAAAGGACAACTAGCCAAACACTAGTAGCTTCTGCTTCTCATAAGACCATGTTTTGTGTTGCAAGACACTTATAGTATTATGTGTTTGCATTGCCACTTTTTTTTTTTAACAGAAAAAAAAATATTATTATATAAATAGATTTTGTGTGTGGATTTAAGTGGATAGCAATATTAATATATGGCAGTATTCACTTGTGCAAACTGATTATATCAGAACTTGACCCCAAGTCTCTCATTGTTCCATCTCTGTTTTCATGGAAGACAGAAAGAAAAGAAATTTTAAAAAGTCTCTCATTAACCCATACGTAACTCATGGATATTTGTCAATGCAGGTTTATCGATATACAGTCTGCACTGGTTTCATACGTGACAAGGAGGCAAGCAAACAGTGGAGAACAGCAGTAGATATGATGCAAGAATATATCAGCAAGAAAGAAAAATTAAGGACAAAAAGACAGAGCAGATTCTAAAAAAAAAACAGGTAAGGAATTCAGGTGATTCTGTATAAAATGTAAATTGTACAATGAATTATATCAAATAGTTTATGTGCATCTTGCCCTTCCCAGTATTTCTGAGAATTACTGCTATATGTGTCTATGGACATATGTACATACACAAGTATATACTCTACTTATACCCACTCACACAATTAATTTCCTTTTTGAGCAAAATCGCCATTACCTTCAGTGCAAATATTTACCATACTGGCATTTGACATTTCTTTTAATAAAATCCATTTTCTATATTTCATTTTATTTTGTTTAAATAAAACATTTTTACTATTTCCTACAGAAAACCAAACAAGTAATATTCTTACAAAGGAGTAAAAGAGCGTTGTGCTATGTGTGCTACTGTTCTTTCTCAAAAAATCATTTCTAAGTTCTCAAACTTTACATTATCTCATCCTAGTACTGATCTCTTGGGGCATTACGTGTGCACTGCAGAAAAGCAACATGTATTATGACCTACCCCACCCCCCTTACACTGGTGACAGCTGGGAAGTCCATTTAGAGCTTGAGCACACTTCCATTTCCTAAGCTTGACTAGAGAGAATTAAAAGAGCTTACCAAAGAGCAAACCTGGAGGAACAATGAGCAACAATTCATCCTTTGCTCCTCTGCTCCAGAGAAACGTTGCTGTACAGATTGTAGTGACACAGTGGGAGCAGTAAATGTGGTAGAGACTGTACATTCTCTACAGCCTAAAACAAGCTGGAAATCTAAGCCAACTGCATGTTACATGATGCAATTGTTCGTGACAGAAACGTTCTCTTAACTCCATAGATATACTTAGTTTCAGAATAGATTGCAATTACATTTTTGCCACAAACGTAAGATGGAAAAAAATACTCATAACTAAACATTACATATCCATCATTTGCCTCTCCCTTCCACTCACAAAACTAAAGCTAACGTGAGATGCTGGTATAACACCACATGTCAACTGTTAAGAAATGGTTACTTACAGGGTTTCGCATTCCTATAACATCATCAGCTTATCACATACATTTAGTATATCCACAAAATAGAATTCCCTTTAGAGTTTGGCCTTGTAGGAGAAGTGCTTTAACCCTTCTACCAAATGCCTAAGTTATGCTTATGTTTAACTTCCACAGAACAGCATCTAATGCTGCCAGACAGCATGTTTCAGATGACTGACTCCAAACCTCTGGAAATTCATTAGTGACATAACACATTCTATGAGTTCCCAGGAGCTCTACAGACATTAAAAACAAACAAAAATCCCCAGTCAAGCCTCTCAGACTACATAAAACTTATTACTACTGTTATATCATATCAATTATATGTTGCACAGTTCATGATAATGTAGTATTGCGTTCATGCTAACTTTTTGCAGTTTGGTAAGATTACTACACATTGAGGCATTCTGCCTATTCTTCTATATGTTGTTGATTCTTGCAAAATGACAGCTGCTGCATTTATGTTAAAAAAAGACTCAGAGTACCAGCAAGGATACCTCTAACGGGAGAAGCAGCATAATACAACTAGAGTTTCTCTAGGATATGCAATATTCATCAGTTACAAACTTGGGAATGTCATGTTGTAAAAGCAACATGATAAAAGATGCTGTGTGGCGTTACGGCTGATTCCATTTGCCATATGGCATGTTATTATTTTGTATTACCTTGGGGAGTGTGCTAAAAGTGAAAGGAGAACAGAACACACTCAAGGTATATAGAATAATAAGCACAAACTGTATAGTTCTTAATTATAGCAATAAGGTCTGTAACTGGAGATAGAGCTAAATACAAGAGCTGAATGCATGCTATACTACTGTGCAGCTACTGAAAAGTAATAAACTCCTATCAGGAATATTTAAGCAGGAAGAAATTGCCAGCCAGCATATGTAAAAGCCTACAGAAAACCTCAAAGCAGGTTGACTCAAAAGTCAGCAAATGCTGTGTGCAATGCTACAGATACTACCATAATATGGTTTTATAGCAGAAATACAGCTTTACATGAGATAGGCTGGAGAAAACATTAAATCAGTAATCTCTAAAAATGCGAACTATAAGAAAAAAATCAAATGAATTATTAGAACAATAAAGGGGGGGGGGAGTATTTGCTGAAAAAAATTAAAGTAGAAGAATGCTAAATTAACTGTGCCAATCTGATATCAGGCTAAATGAGCTGTTCACAGGGCCTAAGAAATCCCAAAACAAAAAACACCTCCAAATTCCGAAAGGTGTTTCTTCTCCAATATATCAAAATTCAGAAGCAGATTGTTATTAATGTGCCCAAAATTTAGCCAAGATTTCAGGGAAGTAGGTGCAATGAAAAAAGAATTTGTATTTCATGTGGCAGTATTTGTGTGCAAATCCAGTTCTTCCCATGCCAGTAAACTGAGCTTCACCCCTCCCATCCTGCAGTGCCGCCTTTGGACATGTAGTCTGATTCTGAAGCAAAATCCAGCCAAGGTTAGATCATTTGTTGGGAGCTATTATTGAGTCTCCACTCAAATTTTAGGTGACAAATTTGGTGATACCAAATAATGGAAATGTAGAGGCTTGTTGGGTTTTGGAATAGTTTGGCATTTCAAGAGCTGTTACAGGTACAGAATATTTTAACATTATTCATGCTAATTGCGCAATACTTCAGATGACATCTTCAAAGCTATCATCTATTCAGTTGTTCAGTTTGAGCACCCAAAAAGTAGAAGATCAGTCCCTTTAGCCAGATCTTTAGCAGGAATAAATCAGAGAAATTCTAGTAGCTCTCGATATTTCCTATTATGGGTTATGCTTTTGCTTTCCTGTTAGTTTTTACTGGCTATTGGGAAGATAATTTCTTTTTTTTTTTTTTTTTGTAAGTCATACAAGTGAATCAATGTCATTTAAAGATAACAGAACCTCACAATAAAATTAATAGAGGATCACGACTGCATGGTCCTTGTAATCTTCGCCCTCCTTGCGCTCACTATCAAAACCCACTGGGTACAGTTTACCAATCGCAAGGTTTGAAACTGCACTAGTTTACATTTGTAAATACTTGCAGCCCAGTGATCGCAGGAGGGGCTGAACTGCAATTGCTGTGCAAATTACTGCATCCATTTCTCAGCTAATGTTAACACCAACTCATGACACATTTTCCACTGTATTATCCAAATCCATGAAGTTTTCACAAATTTCAGTCTGAATGCCAATCATGCTTATTCCACACATAGTCTTCTGTTCCAGCCATAAAAAAGGCTGATGCAAAAATGACCGATGTCACTAAATGAGGGTTATTATTCACTGAGAGATAAGGTGGTGGGGTAGGAGGAAGGGAGGGAAAAAGCCAGGTCTCGCTATCGTACTTAAGGGTGTTCTTCCCTTTTTAAGTTAGCAGGAATCTTGAATATGTGTTAACTGACAGCTCCAGTTTGAAGACTCCATAATGTAAACATACTTGCTGCATTAGCAAACATTTGGCTATTACTATTTTGTTTTAAAGGAAAGCTATATATTATTACGGGAGAGTAATATTTGATTATTTTTTCTTTCTAAGAATATATTCAACTGATACTAATGAAAGATAACTAGCGTTTGACAGAATTAGTGTTTACCTTACTCTAAATAAATTGAGAATTTACAACTACATTTTAAATACTTGGATTTCTGTTGTTCTGATAAACTCTGTTACCCTGACAACAAGAATAAATGAATGTGTTATGATAAATTTTCAGTGCAGCAGTTTTAAACTGGTAATGGAAAAATAACACATTTTTAAATGCTTAGTATTTTCTTCTGAAAAGATAAATATGTTTAATTAAATATCGGAAACAGAATGTCAGTATGAATTCTTCGACCTAAAATTTTATCATAACATGGTAATTATTACGACTATTATTTTTAAATAAATTTACAAACTATTCAAGTTTCACACTGCACAACTCAGGGAAATACCAAGAAAGTAATAAATGGAAGAATTTAGGAGTGGAACTCAAAGAAAGAATCATGTTCCAAAATTCTCTCACGACAAAGTTTTTTCTGCTATTTCAATTCATTTAGGCAGTTAATTTTTTGTGATTAACTGATCATGACAGTATTGTAGGATAATATTGATTATATTAGATGTGTACACTTTCAAAGGCTTCAGTTGGTTTAAGAAAATGCAGATAGGCCAAAAGTTTGCTATGCTTCAGAGGAAGAATGTTTGATTACATTTAGCAGGAAAATCACAAGCAAAGTATTTTTATCTGAACACAGTTTTGAAGTAAACAAGGGGTGAACAGTGACAATATCTTAAGAGAATTTCAGAGAGGACAGAATCTTAAAGACATGACCTATTTACGTAGTACACTGTACATTATAAAACCACACTGTCAACTAGGCACCCTGGTCTCAGTGAAAATGCAGTATTTAAAAATTTGCACTGATTATATAAACTGGAATAATAAAATTGCTAGTATGGTGAACCTCTGACTTTCACTTCCAGAGGCACTAATATACTCAACTCCACTTGAAAACTTGAAAAACAAGCAGCTGCCCTATGCTTTGGAGATGCCTAAGACCTAACTAATATAATTTCTGTATCTATTTTAGGGCTTCTTTTGATATGCATTCAATAGTCAATTCTCATATGATTCTTCCAAAAAGATACTCTGCTGGATATTTGCAGTATATTATGAACAGATTTTATTCCTGCTCTGCTGATCCATGTTAGGGGACCTGTATCTTTGATGGATTATGAAGAGTAGATGAAACCATAAGTGAGCAACACAGTATAGTAAAAAAAAAAAAATTTAGGATTTCACTGCTTTTTCTAAGTGAAGTTATTCACGGCAGATTATAGACCAGTGCTTCCACACTACTCTAAATCTAAGTCTTTTTATGCCATCAAAAGCTGACGGACTCTCAAGGTAAATGACTGGTGAAGTCTCACATCCTGATTACCCAGCATGATCTGTATTTGCTGTAGTCCAGAAGAAACCTCAACATAATTTGAGAGTAAGGACCACAATATGCCCTTAATGGTCCTACAATGTTATTTGTAATATCAGGTATAGTAAACAGATCCCGTTTTGCAAGCATGGCTTTTTAACTGAAATGCCTACATTGCATGTTTGGCCAATCCAGTCACTAGTAAAGTACTGAAAGGTACTTTTGTTCTCAAAGATATACTTGTATGTTTTTGATCTATTATGTAGGTTCAAAAAAAATTATTTGAAGTAAACAACAGAATCTGAAAAATGAACAAGATTAAAAGTATAGAACGACATGTTCTGAGTGAGTTCATTTTATCTGAATGCTCAGGTACCACAATGAAGGCTCTGCCACCATTATTTACACCCTCATGTCCAAGAACACTTAATCTCCTGTTCAAGCCTGCATCCTAAAAGTAACATTAAGTGCTTTCCTGAAACAGACTAGTGAACTACATGCTCAGATGATCGCTATTTCTTATTTTTAAAGCCACGTGACTGCAACGACATCACGCTAGCAATAGATTTTATGTTATAAACTGTACATAACTGTATAGAAATAAACCTGCAAGGTACCTAAGTCTCCATCAAAACAGAATAAAGTGGGAGAGCTTTTTTTAAACTGGTAAATACAAGACTGAACACTGTGCTTAGAATGAAAATAGCCTGTTGTAATTCCTTGCTTACCCCACCAAAGGACCGCCTGATTTCTATGAAGTGAGTTAAAACATACACCTCTTCTATAAGAGGTATAAATTCCTTTTTGCTGTTTAAAAAATTATTGAATTTTTTTGACATCACCGATGACAGTAAATGTGATTAATGGCTGCTGATAATTGGAGTTTCATTCCAGTGGTTATTGCTTGTCAGTAACAATTAATAGCTCCACAAAACCCCATTCATTTCACAATATTAAAGAATGATGGCTTGTGGGAATTACGCTAAACTAGCACTTTCAATTAGATTTTGAATTTTATAGTATATTGAATAACAGTTTATGGTTTTATAATAGCAGTGATGGTTTATTGTTGTATGGTAATCACTCTCATTACATGTATGTTTTTCTGGAGAATTACAATTTTTATAGTCATCATATTGAAAAATAGTCAAGTGCACGTTACTATTTCTTTAAAAGTACAGAGTATTTTGGCGTTTATCAGTAAAGATGATTTTGAATGTTGGTTACATAGGTTTTGTCCCAGTATTTGACAGGCAAGATGCAATGGCTAAGGGATGCAAAGAAAGTTCAAGTTGCTCAGTATCAAGCACCAGCTGGTATGGCATGTGGCACAGCAACCCAGTTGCAAGTCTCCTGCCTACAGTTGGCAGGGCTGTAGGTATAAGGCAGTAACTGTCTCATCTGAGCATTTCCAGAACTGTAGGAAGAGAGGAGGGGAAATCTTCAATAAAGGGAAAGATACTGATTCTGAAAAGTCACCGAGAAGCATCCTCACCTTTAGCCTTTTCTCCAGCAAATAAGTTCCGGCAGTCAGAAGGAAAAAAATAAATAAACAAAGAAAAAACAACAGGAAGGGAGGCAGGCTCAAGGACTGGCATGGAGGAACACACAGGGGAGAGAGAAAGACTTGCGTAAGATGAAGTTGATTGAAAACGTCATCTGAATCAGGACAAAGTGCATAGAGAGTGATGTGAGAGACTGGAAAGGGTATAGTTCTTTTCTGTGACAACATTAAACTTAATAGAGCAAATTTTTAAGTTTCTTAATTGAGAAAACATCAGGCTCTGAAGTTTAACATGCTTGTAACATAAATCTTGAAAATATAAGCACACTAGTAAAACTTCTGGCCCTCAGGAAGTCAGTGCATTTCTAACATTGACATCTATATTGTCAGGATCTGAGTCATAGATCATCTAATAAAGTTCAACAAAGTGGAAAAAGGAAGTGTGGAGAAAGAACTTTATAAAGTTAACTTCTTAACTAGCAAGGCACGTACTCATTTCACTTGCATAAGTGCTTTTTCCTAGTCTCTGACTTCAACTTTTTGATAGAGAGAATACAATTTCTATGCAAATAAATAAAAATTTCTTCTGCTTCATTATTTCAATATGCTCTTAAAATTTACTGATAATTTTGATTCTTTTTCTAATTTAATCTTACTTGCACAAATTATCTAATGAATGTCCCAATAAAGAAAATTCTAGTAATTCAATCTTGTAATATTCTTGCAGACAATGAAGTTATCCTAGTGTAAAACACAGCAAGATGAGACTCTGCCCCATGAAGGAGTGAATTATTTTAGCAAACTAGGTTAACGAAAAAGTCAACAATAAAAATGACTGTGATAATTCTAATGAAATTCCAAGTCAAAACTGCAGCCCATTGCACATTCTATTTAGTATAATAATTCTCCATCCAGTAATGATCATTTCCAAGTCAATGACAAACTCTGATTGAAGTCAATGAGAACAGGAGCAAGACCTTTTCATATTGCTCTTTGATTAGCTTGTGCAAATTTACAAAAGCAGAAAATTACTGCTGGTGATAGGGGAACCTCAAAAGATGTACTTGTTTGTTTCACTGGAAAAATCATAATGCAAAAGTTTAGATGATTATACAGAGATATGTAAACCTTGATTTATTTTAATCCTGTCCTTCAGACCACCTGTTCAGAAATATTTTTTCTTACAGTTTCGTGATACTACTACTAGTTATTTGCTGTTAATTAGCACCTAACAGCCCTAATAAACATTTGTTCTACTGTGGCAGGTTCTGTGTAGACCATAGTGAAACCAAGTGCGGAATAAGATGGGACTAAATATGAAAAATAACTAGTTTATGGGACTAAATACAAAAAATTACTGGCTTTGCAATTCCCAAGGTAAATTTTGGCTAAGTGTAGGTTAGGTGTTATTTCAGAACAATTGTTTTTCTTCTAATTTCTTTTCAATTCCCGATGTTTATTTGAAAAATAAAACACCAAGAAAAAACCATTGAATAAATTCACAACTATGATGTAAAACACCGTGATTAAAGAAAACAAAGTATACAGTATATATGTCAGGAATTGGATACAAAAGGACAACAGAGGTCAAAAATGCAATTCAGTTCTATTCTTTGATCTAATCTAATAAATCTTTAATCTTTCTATTGTAGAACACAAATGCAGGCATTACAAAGCCTGTAGATCCAATTCTAATCTCTTATTCAGACAAATAATTCTCACTCCTCAGTAACTCTCAGGTTTGATAATACCAGCAAAAAGAGTCCCATAATATATGTCCTATATCCAGCATTGAATTTATCAGGTGGGTGGGGTTACTTATTTTATGACTGAAGAATTTCTTTTGCAAGAGAAAAATGAAGATTTTTTCTCCTTTATTTTCTGAATGCTTAAGCATTGAACTTTTATTCCTTTTCCCAAAAATCCATACTTCTTATTCCTTCTGTGCCATTCTTAATAACTTTTTTAATAGCATTGGTAAAGTACATTATGCTGCTCAGTGTCTTGAAGCCACAATGATACTCAGACTTCCCTTGAAAAAAGACCTTTTCACTTGCACTTTGTTTTTAATTCAGTTCAGCTCCAATACAGGAAAACTGAGCAATAAACAATTAAGTCAAGAATAGGCTTCTTTTTCTGTATGCATGTAAAGGTAATGTTACTTGAAGTCAGTAAAAGCAGAGGTTACTTGGCACCTGAGAAGGCTAGATATTGCTAAGGTTCTCCAGTCAAAGATGTCAAGGTCAGTTAAATATAAGTTAAGATCCTAAGATATGGCTCTATCCTCATTCTCTTCAGCACAGTATTGCCATCATGAGTGTGTGAAGTATTTACAAGCTTCTTAATAAATTCAGTCACTTCTGAATGGTGACCCTCAAAAAACATAGAGCAAGAAAGAGCTCCGACAACAGAAATGTCAAATTTGAAGTAAATTTCTCTAATGGGAGAAAGCTTATGTTCTGTTGCTTCAGGCTATACAAGCATGTTTCTTAACTCAGTCAATTTTGAGTGATAAACAAAGGGAAATTTCTTACATTGCACACACACTGGCCATAGCCACCTCAGGGCTCTGACTAAACTTATTAAGTGTCTGGCCCAAAAAAGAGCAACATGAACAACCTTTCATTACAGTATTCCTCCTTAAAAGATGAAGATAGACTGTAAAATTTATGCTCTGCAATTAGCAAGGGGCAGCATATTCCTTTGTGGAAGAAGTGATTAAGTCACAATTTCCACAATCCTGATCCTGGTAGTCTTATTTTGCTGCTTCCTGCATCCTCACCGTCACCTGCACAGTAAGAGGAATGCAGTGGACATGCAGTCTGCTCTGCTTTGGTGCCATGGCAGCGTGCCATGTAGGACAGGTACCCAAACAAGGACCAGAGGGAACCTCTCCTCCCTGGTAACTGTCCGACCATAAATGAAAGGTGCATTACTTCTCTTTTATGGAGTGATGAACAATTAGTAATGCCACTAGATAAACTTAAGCAATTGATACAGGACAGCTAAGCATGCTATATGATTACATGCCATCCTACCTCCAGGTCTCCTGTCCTTCTACCCATCCCATGTCAAAAGGATGGATATGAACCCCTGTTTAAGGAATGGTTTGGGCTGTATACCACCTCCCTGAGTCGCCCCAGTGCTGTATCATATGAGGAAGTTGGCCTCCCAGCACACACATGCATATTTCCATATACACACACTAGATAGTCTCCTGGCTGCTGGATAGAAACCCAGCTGATTTTATTAGATTGTACTTCCTCTAATTTTATGCTTCTTCCAGCCATTCAGCATATTTGATAATGAACCCAAACAGTAATGAGGGACTTGAAATAAGTATCCTGAGTAAAATCCAGTGCCTTGAAGTCAATTGAAATTTTGCCATCGAGGTAAATAAGGCCAGAATTTCACCATAGTCCTAAAACTGTTCCCCCTTAAGGAATGCAGCCTATTTCATTTGAGGATTCATTACCAACCCCCTACGCTTATGCATGATAAACCTGCAATAATAATTTTACTGGAGTTCAGTATCACAGTGATATGTAGTGTCATTTCAGTTACATTCATTGCAATCATTTGCAGTTAAGATGCAACTGGTAAAGAAGTTTATCCCAAATTTTCTGGAAATGTGTAACTGCAGACCTTCTTCCTTAATACTTAATACACAGCTTCACAGCTGTGATCTCCACCTGAGCACACCTTGATTTCTAAATGACGCTGACAGTTTGCTTTCAGTGTCTAAGATATTCAGTGGTGTGGAAGATACCTTTATAGTTGTGTGATTTTAAAGGCATCTCTTTAAAAGAGATGTTATTACTACAACTTGGTGCATTAGGCGGGTACTTTTCATTACAAGTCAAAGTTTCACCTTGAAAATTCAGTTTCTCATGTTCATTTAGAATCCGTGTACATGGACTGAAGATCAGACTTTGTATTCTGTCTAGCTGTTAACCACCGTAGGGTTGTTCATGTGGCATTGTTATGTGAAACTGGGATTATATTTCATCCTCCATACTAAATTAGGACCTTTTCTCCTGGCTGCAATTACAGTATCTAATGTATGTGTTTGGGCTGCACAGAGGAAATATTGGAAAACCTATGTTAGTGAGTCATCAAAGATTTAAGTTATTGTTAAATGATTCTATTTTTGGACAGGATTCTTTTAATAAGGATTCTTTAGAGATACTCAGTGCTCACCTTCTGATAGTCTTTCAACTGTTGCAAGTTCAAGTTACTTTTTTGTTGCCATCCTTTTTTCATAGAGTCTCAAATTCTGGATACAGAGCCTTTCCAAAGACTTAGATTTTCTGAATGCTGATGCATAGGGGTGCTTTCTTAAATAGTTCAGATGTTTTGGGTACAAATGATTTTTAACAGGAAACTGCTGCAAAATCCGCATTGATAATTCAATTACTGTTTTCAAAATGTAGTATTTTACAAAACACCTGGAGGAACTAGACATTTCTTCTAAGAAAACTGCAGAGGAATGGGAAAGCCAGAACATCTGGGCAGAACAGGGAATGTCAGAGACCCGTTAGCTGTCCTTTTTTAGGTGTAGATTCAAGTACCCAGCAGTTTTAGTGTGCCTTGGGTCATCAGTTAATTAAAATATGCACACATTCTATAGCCTAAAACTCATCAGAACACACATGCAAAAATTTAGAAGCCAAGAGCCAGCTGTCTGCTGCTTTGAAGAATTGTTTGTTGTTTTTTTTTTTTACTATGAGTAACACCTTAAGTATTGAGAAGAGCAAAGCTAAACAGAACATAGGCTATAAGTAGAAAGGAGGAATACGCTGCACAAATACTCTTTTACTCTTCTGTTAGAATGAAACTGAGGTTGTCTGAGTATATTGTCTAAACTCAGCCAAAACTTCTGCTGGAAAAGGTCTCACTAAAGCACTAGCTACACCATCTTTTCAGGGGGTATTGTGTATTCTACTGTCTCTGTCCAGAAAACTATTTGTATTATTACGGAGTGAAGTGGGAATAAATTCCCTCAACATGCTGTACTGTGCTCAGGAAGACTATATTCAACATCAAAGACGTAGATTACCTTTTACCTTTACTCTAAAAGCTATGGCTTTTTAGAGTTTCAGGTTTTCCTGTTTATTTACTAATTATAAGTGTATGTTATAACTGTAGTGCTGGAGACTTTAACCTGATTAATAGAGGAAATAAAAAGCTTTAACATTTCACTGCTGTTATGTTTACTCCTGCACTTTGTGACTTCTTTCCTGAACTTCAGAAGCAGGACTGTTTTAGTCTGCACTGCCTTTGTTAAAAATTCTCTCTTTTCTGTTCCTGCTTTACATGTGCACACACACACACAAAAAAAAGAAACAAAACAAAACAAACAAACAAAAAAACCCACACCAAAGCACCTCAAAGAGGAGTTTGGCTACAATTTTCAATAGAAGGCTCATGAGTATTTGCTATAATTTCACAGCAGGAAAGACCACACAATTATACTAAGAAGTTTCCTACAGAGTTCTGTATCAGAGTTTCTATGTTCACATCATTGTTATGCATATCAGGTGCATGGATTTCAGGCATTTGCCTTCTCTGCCTTGCCCTTCTTACCTTCTATAACTTAGGTTTAATAAGCAGGCAAAAGCTCCTCTGAGCTTTACTAGCAGGAGATAATTGTTCTATACTCTCTGCCGTTTCCTCTCCAGCACTACAACATACATCAGTTGCTAATGGTTAATTACTTTGTGCACTTGCAGTTCAGTCTCCTGAGGAGTAAAATTAAATTTTGTGGTTTTAGCCTAGGAGAACATGGACCCAAAACACACACACACTTAAAAGTTTTTCTGAATGCTAGTCAAAGCAGTTCCTTGGCACAGGACAGGGAGTTGCAGGCCTGACTTTTACTCCAGGTGACACTTGGCTTGATGTTCACTGGTTGCATCCATGGCCAGAACTATTTCTTTGTGCCTAACACTGACGAGCATGCCCTTTCCTCTCAATGAAAGACTGTTTATCCACTTCTGCAAGAGGCTGTATATACCACTATAACTAAATAATTCAGTAATTCAAGAAATGACTCATTCTGTCTGAATTTTATTTACATTTGCCTGAAACTAATTGTCTTAGCAAGAGACAACTAACCAGCCTTGGAGCACTGTCAGCACTAGGAATGTAACACTTAAATTAATTCATCCTGGAAAGTTAAGGACTGCATTGTCATCCTTTGCCCAGACTTAATCAGATAGCTAGTATTTAAATGTGTGCACTGAATAGAACAATTGTGTTTTGCCCATTTTTACTAGAAATATTGCTGATCCCTATGTTCACTGTGTAAATTATACCCAGATATCTTAGAAAACATGATAAGTAGAACTGTTTGGAAATATTCCAGTGAAAAGTTTTTCTCAAGAAGGCCTGTTTTCATAAACCAGAAGTATTGTCCTGAAGCATTTTGGGTTTTATGAATTTTCACTGAATGGGAATCAGATTCATAGGATGCCTTGTCTGAACTCCTTACAGGTTGTCCCAAGAGATCCAGAAATTTTTCAGATTTCTTTTAGTTCTGAGCAAATAAGACATTCTGAGAAAAATTGGGATCCATTCTTGCAAAATTGAAATCCTCTTTTAATAAGCCATTTAAGGCATATTATTTTCTCTTTTCATATCTTGTTCCCAATGTAACTTAGAGAATGACCTTTACAAGGTATTTTAAATTACAGAAACTGATGATGGCCAGTTAAGGTATTTATAATACTGCAAGCAACTGCAGTTATGTCAGAATACAACAACAAAAACAACAAAAACCAAACAAAAAACCCACCACAAAAACCACAAACAAGAGAAGTCCCAGATACTTTTTCAGATACAGAACTAGTGCAACTTTCAAGAAATAATTTTTGCCAGTTTTTTGTTTGCTTTGGTAAGTTTACCTGATATGCCCATGTCAGTTACAAATTGTTTCTACCAGGGAGTGGATTTTATCTTATGATTTGTATGACTATCAGTAATGATAAAAACCCAACAGAATACAAGACTTTTTTTCCTCCTGCTAGATAGGGAACTTAATTAGTATCAACTTAATTCTGAAAGCAAATCTCACTTCGTCTCCCATATTTCATGGAAGAGCTGCTGCTGAGATATTTTGCCATCTTTTTTCTTCCTATAGGACAAATGCACCTTGACCTCCTCCTCCTCTTCTCTTTTTCTGTACAAAGAATTTATATGAAGTATTTATACTGTTCTGAGGTTAAAAAAAAAAAAAAAAGAGAAAAAAACCCAACAAACCAACTTGTCCATAATTTATTTGGATTTGACTTTGATAAGGGCTCTTCCTCTTGAACTCACATGGAGACAAGCTGGTCCAAAATTTATTTCCCTTGTAAAAGAAGCAAGAAAACAGCAACCCTCAAGCCTGAAAAAAAATTAAAATAAAATCAGAGGACATGGGGTTTTTTCAGTTAAGAGGAGGAATATGTTTGAGGGAAACAGACAGGTTCTGAAATTTTTTAAGGAGCGTTTTAGCCAGCACTAATAAAACAGATGACTTCCAATATTTTTCTGTTTCTTTAAAGCAAAGTTCTTTATCTCTCTAATGCTAGGTTGCAAATACCAGGAGGAA
Organism: Phalacrocorax aristotelis; assembly: GCF_949628215.1. Taxonomy (NCBI): domain Eukaryota; kingdom Metazoa; phylum Chordata; class Aves; order Suliformes; family Phalacrocoracidae; genus Phalacrocorax; species Phalacrocorax aristotelis. The sequence continues at coordinate 22,023,011 of NC_134280.1, forward strand.
AACTGCACAGTAATTCATCAGTGCTGGGAAACACCTGAATTTGCCATATGGTTCTTCTGTAGATGGTTACAGTTCTCAGTTTCAGCTATGTAATATTTCAGAGTGAACTACATCAGTTTACATTACGGTGCTGAGATTTCCCCTCAGCTAGTTTTAGTAGGACTAGGCATTCTAGACAAAGTATGTGTAAACTTCGTGCTACTGTTTGGCAGCCCAACAAGACAGACGGAATTCCTCTTAAACGTCCATTTCTCAGAATCACCACTTTAAAATTAGTCATTCAAGAATAAGGTTGGATGCATTCAGTTCTTTCAGCCTATGAACAACTAAGCTGAGCTTACTCCACTGACAGATGGAGAGGTTGCACTACAGTTCAACAGAATAACGCATAGCTTTTTGTTGTACAATTCTTCTAACTATCTGCTCAGCCTGGCATCCCACTTCCTCGGGGGCCTGAACACATTTGAACTGATACTGTATTAAAAAAGCGTAGAATCAATTGCTGTCAAACTGGCTGGTTGTCTTTGATTACTTCCTCTTGGAAGCAAGAGTTAGAAAATAAGCCCTTTAACTTTAATACTAACTTTTAACTCTGAACTAATAATTCCTTCATGCAAAACTCTCCTGGAAATACTATCAGGTAAACCTATTTTTTCATATTTTTTTTACTGTGTTGCTTTAGAAAGGGCAGCATTCTGAAGTTCTCTGCAATTTATTTCAGTCATACTACACAACTAAGACATTTTGTAAACTCAGAGTTTGAATATAGATTAAGGTAATGTGATAAATTATGCAAAACACTGTTGATGAATAAATGGTTAAACAAGCAAAAAGATCTGGAAACTGAGTGAATTTGCACCAAATTCTAAGCATTTCCACTGTCTATTATTATTTTGATTACTTAGTATAAGCACCCTTTGTTTATTTTATTTCTTAGAGAGGGAAGAAGACAGAGCATATATTGCTTGGATAACCTTATATTTTACATTTAAAATTAGAGTCAGTACTCTTAAATAATAAGACTTCATTTTCTAGAATATTTATAAAGATTTAGCTTCCTAAGTAGTCAAGTTATTGGCTATAAAAAGCCTCATATATTCATACTGATGAAGAAAACAATCACAACTCTGGGCCCCAAGTCATGCAGACTTTGTAACCGTCTGAATCACAGCAAAAGGGCACTCATCTTAATTTTCAGTGAAAATAGTTTTTTTTGTTTTGAGAGTATAATTTCATTAGAAAATATGTCTGGTTCAAAACATTTCTGACTTTTTCATGTAGAAGTTGTAGCATTTGTGTTGGAAAATCATTCTTTGGTAAGAATTCTTCCTGACCAAAAAGACATCATCACTTTAAAAGATGACAAATCCAGTAACTTTCTCATGTGAATTGCCTCCTTGCCAAAAAATGACCTAAATATACTGCAGACGACACCAAGTTGGGCAGGTGTGTTGATCTGCTCAAGGGTAGGGAAGCTTTGCAGAGGGATCTGGACAAGCTGGATCGATGGACTGAGGCCAGTTGTATGGGGTTCAACAAGGCCAAGTGCCAAGTCCTGCACTTGGGCCACAACCACCCATGCAACACTACAGGCAGGAGGAGTGGCTGGAAAGCTGCCTGGAAGAAAAGGACCTGGGGGTGTTGGTCAGCAGCCAGCTGAACATGAGTCAGCAGTGTGCCCAGGTGGCCAAGAAGGCCAACAAGCCATCCTGGCTTTTATCAGGAATAATGTGGCCAGCAGGAGTAAGGAAGTGATCATGTCCCTGTACTCAGCACTGGTGAGGCCACACCTCGAATCCTGTGTTCAGTTTTCGGGCCCCTCGCTACAAGGAGGACATGGAGGTACTGGAGTGTGTCCACAGAAGGGCAACGAAGCTGGTGAAGGGTCTGGAGAACAAGTTGTATGAGGAGCGGCTGAGGGAACTGGGATGTTTAGTCTGGAGAAGAGGAGGCTGAGGGGAGACCTTATCGCTCTCTACAACTACTTGAAAGGAGGTTGTAGCAAGGTGGAGGTCAGTCTCTTCTTGCAAGTAACAAGTGATAGGATGAGAGTAAATGGCCTCAAGTTGCATCAGGGGAGGTTTAGACTGGATAGTAGGAAATATTTCTTCACCAAAAAGGTTATCAAGCATTGGAACAGGCTGCCCAGGGAAGTGGTTGAGTCACCATCCCCAAAGGTATTTGAAGACATGTAGATGAGGCGCTTAGGGACATGGTTTAGTGATGGACTCGGCAGTGTTAGGTTCACTGTTGGACTCGATGACCTTGAAGGTCTTTTTCAACCTAAATCATTCTATGATTCAATGATATAACCCTTGCCAGACAAAAAATGCTTTTACATTTCAAAAAGAGAGCATCAAAAATGAAATTATGTCTGCAAAAGGCTTCTATACTGCTACTGTATTTTCCTTGAAAGGTAATGGAAAAATATAAAATTTCAAGATACCAAGAAAGGTGTATTTAATGTCCTACACTGCTCTTTTACTGGAAAGAAAGGCCTTCTTCAGTGACTTGGTTAGTTGTATTTAACTAATAACTCTGAAATTATTATATCAATAAATTATATCAAGTCAAATTACTGAAAGAAAATTTTCAAATGAGGGTAAATGCAGGGACTTCAAATGGAAATCAGTTCTCAGTTACTACTTGTGTTATGGTGTTTGAGTGCTATGTATGTACGTTTTTACTGATTTAAAAAATAATCTTTAAAGCTATGTGTTTCATGAACTGCTTATTATGCTGCATTCTGCTGTATACTTTACTTACAAGTTAAATTTTCTGTGAAGGAAATCCAAAATTGTTGTTCATGGCTCTGCAATAAAATAGTTTCTTTTTGTATGAGCCAACAATTTTCAAGTGAATAGGGCCTTTATAAAACATATTTTAACACTCCTGTAGATTAATAATGTGTTAGCAGAGAAAGACATGTTGAGCTTAGCTCAATTATCCTTCCATCCCAATTATACTGTGACATTAAATCTTGTGACATTTAATAAGAAAGGCCATTTCACCCATGGCTGCCTCAACTGCTGACAATTTATGCAACAGCATTCCCTCCTAAGAAACTATTCTAAAAGAAGGCAGCTTTCTCACATGCTGATATGTCTAACTGCCCATGTAAATTAAACAAGATGCGTCAAAATATATAAAATTGTTCATCTCTAAAATTACCTGATGCCTTTGACTACAGAAAGAGGAATTAACCAGGCTGGCATAAATTCTTTTTGCAATTGCAATAGTGTTAATGGACTAAAATAAGAAAGAACCAGGGTACCAAATAACAAAGTATTTGCAGGTAGGTATCTCTCATTTCTTTATAGTGCTTCACATTTGTGAATATGAATTCACAGGTTTCAATATCTTCAGTTTTTTTATTAAAACACAAACTTACACAAAACTTTTAGTGACACCACTAAATAAGCCACTGGAGTAAACCTAGAGTTGCCTTCCTCAAAGCAGAACTGAGTAACAACCTTTAGGACTAGCTCAAGATTCCTGCCAAGACAAGCAGCATACAACATTCCTTATCAGAGATGATAAGCAAAGAAATCTCAGGTAGCTGCTCATCTGGCTCCATAACTGGAAGATGTATAACTTGGTCTGTATCTGAAATAACTAGCCTTGCTGATAGGCAACTAGCTTCAGGATTTGAGCTAGAATCTCCATGCAGCACCAAGCAACAATATATGAATGCATCAACTGGCTCTGTAGATGTCTTGAGGACTTTTGCAGCAAGTCCCACTGTGTGGTGGTGTAAAACAACGCTCAAACCATTTCAATCAACTTCTACCTCTAAAAGTTACAAGTATATTAAAACAGGTGTATTTAAGATCATAATTTTCATATTATCAGAGAACTATGGAGTCACACACTTGAGCAAATGGCTTGACTTTCAAAAAGAGTCTGAGTTCTTACAGCAATTTATTTTACTGCATTATGAAATAGAATTTTATGGTAATGTGGCACATCTGGTCTATTGTTTAGGTGGGACAGAATGTTTTAAATCAAATATCCAAGCGTTGAAGAGCAGGCTGTTTGCCGCAGGTAAAACCTCTGTGAAAGTCACAAGGACTAAAGGATTGCATCCTGCCTCATTAAGACTGGGTAAACTAATCCAGGTTCATGCTCATGGTAGAAATGTTTTTTTTTTTTTCCTATGGTTCTATTCTGCCCAGCAATAGGTATTTTGGAGTTTTTCTGTGATGTTGCAACATAAAGTATAGGAAAATCATGCAACAAAAAGCAAAAGTAAAAGCTTAATCTTGTCAATATTTTCAAAGGATAAGAAAAAAGCAGCTACATTTTAACGGCTCCATACTATTAAAATCACATACTTTTATGGATTTATGGGTGGAGAGAACAGCATGTACCTTCATGTGTATTGGCAAAACTTAATCCAGCTGCTCCAACTTCAGGGCATGCCACAAACTGCTGTGCAGGATGGATAAATGAATGAATCATTGAGCCAAGACCTTCATCCTTCTTTGAAAATCATAGTTATTTTTGGTACCAAGTTATAAAAAGTTGGGTTTGTGGTGGGGTTTTTGGTGTGGGTTTTTTTGTGTGCTTGTGGGTTTTTTTGTTTTGTGGTTTGGTTTTTTTTTTTGTGGTGGGTTTTCTGTTTTTGTTGGTTTGGGTTTTTTTTTTTAGAAAATGCCTGTGCAGGAGTAAGCACTGACCAAAATCCTCCGAAAATATGCATTAGAGAAAACAGTGCTTTCACTGAAGATGCCCCTTGCAAGGACTTTATGCCAATATCAGATTTAATGCACCTTTTCTTGCAATATCACTGTGAAGCATTCACACCTAATACAGAAGACGACAAAGTATTTACATTCCACAACCAGCAAAACACACAAACCAAATAAAAATTGGGGCAGAAATCCCAAAACAATTAAACTAAAGTCTCCCTCTTAATTGCGGTAGTTCTAAGGACATGAGAGAAGGAAGAGGAATACTCCAAAGCCTAAGCCCATTTTTCTCTTTTCATTTCCATTTCTTAGGGATAAATTTATGTTTATAGGAAGAGTCAGATTTCACTGCACATAGGGTACTGAAGCTAAATGCCACCAAAATTTCTTTGGCACAGCTCTAACTTCTTTAGAAACCAAATACACAGCTAACACTTGTGAATATTTTAATGACAGGATGAATAGATTTGCAGACTTTCTCAGTGTAAAAAAGCTATGGAGACAGGGCTAGCTGTTGGCACAGAGCAGTCAGCAGCTCGCTTGAAAGCCTGTTGCCTTTGTACTTGCCGGGTGAAATGGATGCTGTCTTTGAACACTTGCTCCCTACTTGCACAACCCTCTTCTGCTGACAGCCTGGGCCCTCGTGTCCTTTCAGCAACGAGGAGCCAGAGTTACCCATGGTGGTGGCACACAGGTACTGTCCCTACTTCCCTCTCCTCTCGGGGTTGGTTGGTGGCAGAAGCAGAAAGCCCTGCTTCCTGGGGCCTTCTCATCATGCTCTGTGGTTCCTTCGCCACTGCACCCCAGAGGGGCAGCCTGGGGACAGAGAATGGAGAATGGAGTCCACAGGAATGGATTTCATCATGGCATTTTGTCATCTTCTGCTACAACAGAAATTGATTAAAGTTCTCGTACTCATGGTAACAGCTACTGTACCTAAGCCTGATGCATGCTAACTGCTGCAGGGTACGATCCAGCCTGCTAGGCGGGAAGGAAGAAGAGGGGTTCTCAGAAACAGGGCAGGCTGCAGTCTTTGTACAGAAAAAGGGAGAAGAGGAAGCCATACCAGTAAGTCTCCTTTCACTTGTCCTGACATGCACTGACCTCTCCTAGCCAATTCCCCAACTCTTCCCTTCCAAGCCTACCTCTCTCTCCTCACTGAGTAAGCCCTGCTCTGCCAGTGTTCCAAGACTTGATTTTTGCCATTCCAAGACAACAGCCTGTTTTACTCCATTGCTGAAGGGCTTCAGGTTGGTTTTGGCTGTATTTCTCCATCATTCTCTAACCATCTGTGCACATTTTTACTATTTTTAGAACTGCATCAGCTACAAATGAAGACCAGTGGGGGGGGGGTTGTTGTTTTTTGGTTTTTTTTTTTTTTCCTGTGCACTATTGCTCCTTCAGTAATTACAGTAGAAGTTAGGGATAATATAAAAATCACGTAGGCACCCCTTTACATCACCAACATTCCTATTACATAGGACAACAGGGCATAAGGATTAGCTACTTTGTGTTTATGCATCTAGAGATGCAACAGAATCTCCATCCCAAAAAGGTATGGTTTTTATAACTTCAATTCAGAAAATAAGTAGAAATAGTTTGGAGCCTTGGCATAGTATATTTGAGTCTCTGCCAGATAACAGCAACTGTATTCAAGAAATATCAATATCACATCAAAGGCCTTCAGTGTGTGGGTTGTTGTCATTGCTACGGCCTTTGTACAAGCGCAGAAAAATATTTTTATTTTTGAATGCATATTGAGCAAGTATTCAATTAAAATCATAGAATCATTGAATGGTTTAGGTTGGAAGGGAGCTTTAGAGGTCATCTAGTCCCAACCACCCCTGCAGTGAGCAGGACATCTTCAACTAGATCAGGTTGCTCAGAGCCCCGTCCAACCTGGCCTTGAATGTTTCTAGGGATGGGGCATCTACCACCTCTCTGGGCGACCTGTTCCAGAGTTTCACCACCCTCATCGTAAAAAAATTTTTCCTTATATCCAGTCTAAATCTACACTCCTTCAGTTTAAAACCATTACCCCTTGTCCTGTCACAACAGACCTTGCTAAAGAGGTTGCCTCCATCCTTCCTATAGCCCCCCTTTAAGTACTGAAAGGCTCCAGTAAGGTCTCCCCACAGCCTTCTCTTCTCCAGGCTTCCAACCCAACTCTCTCAGCCTGTCCTCTTAGAAGAGGTGCTCCAGCCCTCGGATCATTTTTGTGGCCTCCTCTGGACCCGCTCCAACAGTTCCATGTCCTCCTTGTGCTGAGGGCTCCAGAGCAGGACACAGTACTCCTGGTGGGGTCTCGTCAGAGCAGAGTAGAGGGGCAGAATCCCCTCCCTGACCTGCTGGCCCCGATTCTTTTGATGCAGCCCAGGATACGGTTGGCCTTCTGGGCTGCAAGCGCACATTGTTGGCTCATGTCCAGCTTTTTGTCCACCAGTACCCCCAAATCCTTCTCCGTGGGGCTGCTCTCAATCCCTTCATTTTCCAGCCTGTATCAATACTGGGGGTTGCCCAGACCTAGGCGCAGGAGCTTGCACTTGGCCTTGTCGAAATTCATGAGGTTCTCACAGGTCCACCTCTCCAGCTTGTCTAGGTCTCTTTGGATGACATTCTGTCCTTCTGGCGTGTCAGCTGCACCACTCAGCTTGGTGTCATCTGCAAACTTGCTGAGGGTGCACTCAATCCCACTATGTCATTGATGAAGCTATTAAACAGTACTGGTCGCAGTACAGACCCCTGAGGGACACAACTTGTCACTGCTCTCCATCTGGACATCGAGTCATTGACCACTACTCTCTGGATGCAACCATCCAACCAATTCCTTATCCACCAAACAGTCCACCCATCAAATCTGTATCTCCTCAGTTTAGAGAGAAGGACGCTGCGGGGGACCGTGTCAAAGACCTTACAGAAGTCCATATAGATGACATCCGTAGCTCCTACCTTGTCCGCTGATGTAGTGACTCCATCATAGGAGGCCACTAGGTTGGTCAGGCAGGACTTGCCCTTGGTGAAGCCTCTCTGGCTGCCTCGAATCACCTCCCTGTCCTCCATGTGCCTTAGCATAGCTTCTAGGAGGATCTGTTCCATGACCTTCCCAGGCACAGAGGTGAGGCTGACAGGTCAGTAGCTCCCCAGGTCCTCCCTTCTACCCTTTTCAAAGATGGGCACAATGTTTCCCTTCTTCCAGTCCCCAGGGACTTCACCTGACTGCCATGACTTTTCAAATATCATGGAGAGTGACTTGGCAACTACATCAGCCAGTTCCCTCAGGACTCTGGGAGGCAGGGAGGCAGGTCCCAAAGACTTGTGTATGTCCAGCTCCTCAGGCGGTCACAAACCTGATTTTCCCTTACAGTGGGAGCGGCTTTATCCCCCTGGCCTCCATCCTGTAGTCCATCGACTCGGGAGGAGTGAGGACAGAGGTTACCAGTGAAGACTGAAGCAGAAAAGTTGTTGAGTACCTCAGCCTTCTCCTTGACTGTTGATACCAGGCCACCATTCTTGTTCATCAGCAGAGCTACTCTCTCTTTAACTTTCCTTTTCTGGCTGACACACCTGTAGAAGCTCTTCTTGTTATTTGCATCCCTTGCCAAATTCAGCACCAGCCGCACCTTGGCCCTCCTGACCCCATCCCTAGACAACCAGGCAGCATCCCCATACTCTTGCCAGGATACCTGTCCCTGCTTCCACTGCCTGTGCAGTTCCCTCTTGCTCTTTAGCTTGACCAGCACATCTTGACTCAGCCATGCTGCTCTCTTCCCTTCCTTGCCTGATTTCTTACACCTGGGAATTCTTGTGCTGTATGGAGTATTCAAGATTTGATTCTACCTCTATAGAAGTCCCTGGGAAATTTGCCTACAATTTTTATGTTTTGCAATTATAGCTCTGATTTCTATTTTGGCTTCTAGATGTCCAAAACTGGTTCATTAATTATATTGCAGAATTAATGACCCTCCAGATACAACTTTTTGTTAAATTCTGCTTTCTTTTCAAAAGTTATTCTTCCAATGTGATCATAAATGCCTTTTACACCAAGATTCTAAAATCATTTGCAAAACTGGAAAATAAAATCTGTTATTTTTCCTGTTCTGCATGAAAATTAATGTAACAGATTGTTTAATTTGAAAGAGCACATAAGAACAGTGTTGATGAATTGCTTTAACTATCAACATGACTGGGAGATAGTAATAAAACTTTCCTGATATGTAACCATCAAAAATGCAATTTTTGAAGGGGATGATGATCACCTGCAGATGAAAAAAAAATTCCATCTCTACCATGCACTTACCTGCAAATGTAAAATTTATTGTAATTTGTGCTGGAGCTGAAGAATGGTACCTTTGAGGCAGCTGCCATAAAAACTCAAAAAACCTCCATAGTTCTGGCATGCCCAGTGTAATATAAAATTACAGGTCTTGATAAGAAAATAATTGTAATTACTTTGAGTAGCCTTTCATTACTCTTCTGTTCTCTAAAACCAAATTACTGATAAATAACGAAGTAAGTCCGTTTGCTTCTCACTGTAGCTGAGTTACATTAATGGACATCATGGGTCTGATTTTGCTTCTTACAAAGTCTATAGCAGCTTGTCAGCTTTCATTTAAATTCTAATCCCTAGAAAACTTTCCTCTTGATATCTAGCACAGTGCTTTTTAATATATCCCTATTATTATCAATCTAATAACATGACATAAGGCATGCTCGGAGAGTCAAAACACTATGCTTTGCTATAAATTAACGTACACCACTGGGACTTCCCCTTATCAAACACTGAGTTATGAGTGACATAATTGTTACAAGTGAGGCAAAGTTTGTAGGCAGAGAGAATGTATTTTATTGGACCAACTGACATAGCTGGGGAAAAAAAAATCAACAAACCTAGCAACTTTTCTGTTCCCAGAAGCACATCTGTGTTACCCAGGCATATCAGCTGGTTTTGGCAAAATACACTCTCTCTCTTCCTACAACCTTGCCTTCTCAGATCATCACAAAAAAAACACGACCACTACAAACATTTTCAAGTAGCAATGATACCATGGTAACATGCATAAATATTTTCTTTTTTGCCTGTATTGGGGCAATATACATGTACTGGGAGGGTTAAGAGAGTATACAGCAAGAAAAACAGTTCCTGCAAATACTAGTCCTGTGCTCAAGTCCCCCTGCAAAATTTTACTGTTTTATGTTAAAAAATTTTAAAGTTAGCTCTCTTGTTTAACACAAAGTAAAGAAGATTTTATTCACCACACAGGAAAACTGGGAAACAAGGTATGATAAGTGTTGTCAAGCGCTTACAGAAAACAAACCCACTTTGACCCAATTCAACTATTCTAATCCTAGATTGTGAACATTATATGAGACTTTCCTGTGTGAAGGTTATGTGAAGAATACAAGGAAATGGACTTTATATGGCTCGACCAGTATATAGCAACTAGAATAACAGAAAGGCTACACATTTTAAGCCTTTCTTTTAATTGGTAGTTTCCTATAAGTAGCTTTGTTTCCTAGACGGTAAAATAGACTCCCAAAAGTATTGTAGTACACCTTTCCATAGCCCTTTCCTATAGGTTTACTGTCTCCCTTCCTACAGCAGTAGAAGTTGCCATAGGCTTATTGTCTCCATAAACATTGATAAGTTTTTCTTTTCACATATGAACGAAGGCGCAAGTGATTCCTTTTCAATAGCCTTCAGCTGTGCAAGCAAACAGTTATTTGTCACAAGCAGGAGGGCCTGTTTGTGTGGAACCGCAAGCGGCTGCAAGTGTTTGGAGTCACACTGACTTTACCCTTTGAAAATATGCTCTGTAAAGCTTCAAATGAAGCAACAGTGGTAATAATTATCAAATGCTTTGAGATAATTCTAAACAGAGTTCTGAGGCTATGACAATGCAGAAATAATTCACTATAAACATATATCGCTGATCCTAATGCCTGAAGTTAGAAAATATTTATGACAGAGTACAGCTAAGGTCTGATTCCACTGCCATTAAAATTGATGGGAATTTTACCCCTAGCTTGCATGGTAGCAGTTCATAAAAATGTATTTACTGGGGAAGGCATAAGTAATTCATATGTATGACTGCATGAATGCTTATACATATGCATACAGATATTATAGCTCACTACATTCCTTTTTTTCAAAGTCAAGGTACTTGAAAAAAAAATGCAGCTCTGTCTTTGACTAATTTTATGCTTTTACATTCTTATGATATATTTTAGTATCATGTCTTCATGTTTCCCACAAGCTTTCTTGTCTAAAAACACACCAGTAATAATATCTTCAAGCTCTTCTATTTCTGCTATGAGTTAAATTTATATATGTATGTTATAGCCAAGTTTCTGTTAAAAGAACCCCTTATCTTTGAAATAGGATTTGAATTTCCTTACTGTATTTAAATGCCAGCAGTAATTACAATGCAGGACTCTCGCTTATGCAATTTCTTTGGTTTTTTAAAATCAAGAATTAGAAGTTTGATAGCAAATTCAAATGAACATATTACATGGTTTATCTGAAAATGCAGTCAGATTCAATTAAACACAATTAACCTCAAAAACTGCCACCACTTTTGAGGGTGAATCATATCCCTCCCAGCAGTTGAACCTTCATGCGACAAGAGTCTCTCAACAGGTATGTACGTCCTTCAGCCCAGGGGGACTGACTCTGCTGAGCTCCTAAATGCCCACATTGTCCAGTTAACATCACTGCAGGTAATTTGTGCAAATGAAGCACAAGGACTCTTCATCTTTACAAGAGTTTCTTGTGCTTAATGGGTAGAGGAATGAAAGGACCAGTGAACTGTGACTTGTATGGGACTGATTAGCTGTATCTGGCAAGAAGGGAGGCAGGAGATGCAGGCTACTTCAGTATGAAAATGGTAACCACAGAGCAGTTCTGTCCCTTAGAAAAGGATTAACATTTTATTTCTACAAAGATAGAATTGACAAATACAACTCCTACAGCTCAGTCAGCTGGAAGATCCTGACAGAATTTGACCAGAACAAAATCAATAAGACTTTACAGAAATGTAGCAATACACCTGTAGAAGCTACTTTGTAGATCATAAGAAGTCAGTAGTTACTGACATCTTGGCCTCCTTTACGTGCCCCAGCAGCGTAAGGCCTTGTATGACTAAAAATAGCAATCTTAGCATTCCTTTGCTCTCAGGGTCCTCCCAGAGGAAACACTGAACAGGGTGGCCCTGCAGAATATCTCAAGAATAAACCTTTTTCAGGATGCAGCTGTAGTGCTACCTTGGCTTTTCTAACTCGACAGTTAGGAGTTGGGGGCTGGAGAAATAATTTGTCTCTATAGATCATCTCCATTTGGTCACTTCCTGGAATCCTGCATTAAGCTCAAGATGTATGACTTTTTACATCTCATTCTAAATCAGCCTGCAGCAGGTACACATTTATGTGAAGTTTATTCCAAACATTCAGTTTAACAGAACCACACGGTCACAGAAAACCCATTCTGTCACTTATGGCTGTCTGTCCATTGAATAATTTGCCTAATCTACCTGAGTGCCATGCTGAATTTTCCAGGTTTTCTAAAATACATTTCTTCAGACTCATTAAAAAAAAATCCTTATTCTGTAAAATCTGTTTTCTTTTATCTGTATGTAGTGAAGAAAATGAAGAGAAATGCATTTTGGCTGTTCTTATGCTATCTGAGGGGAGGAGGTGGAGTTCAGAAGCCCTAAGCCACCCAAAAACATAAAGAACCCTGCTTGTGAGCTGAAAGATGGAAAATTAAAAATTTCAGAGTAACATTTTACAGTCAGAAAGATTTTAAGTGCCTGAAAGAAGATGATCTTTTAACACAAAGTACCTTCTCAGTGATAGCTGTAGTATCGGTGCCATGACTATAATTAAACACTAGCACAACATATGCTGCTAGGCCAACTAGAAAGGATTTCTGAAAAGATGTAGCACTTTCAAAACACCATCTAACTTCACTAATCTCCAATTTAATAATATGCTCTAATAAGATTTAATGCTACTGCTCTTTCAACAAACAGATTTAACCAGGGAGCCGAGGCTGAAACACATTATTAATACGGGGGAAGAATATTTACATTCAGGAAGGAAAATTAATATGGGGGAGGAATATTTACATTCAGAAAGGAAAAACATGGCATATATCTGTTAGAGTAGTTGATTAAAAATGTCAAAAAAATCACATCAAGGTGAAGAGGAAAATTTTGAAAGCATCTAAACAGGCAAACTGAAAAACACTGACGGGACACATATTCAGTGATCCTCAGTAAAGGTGGGTAAGAAGTTTCAGAGAAATTAGAAACTTCATTCTGGTCTCTCTGACTACAACTGAATTACAATCTAACAATCATCACATTGTTTTGCAAGGAAAACAGAACTACTGATATGTCAGCTTCATGACTGCCAACCCCCCTGCCCAAATTCTCCTGCACAAACACCTGTATCTCTTTGAACTGGGCGACTCATTAGTTAGATGTCAGCCAAACTATAGAAAAAGAATGTTCAGTCCTCTCCACTACATTAATCTGACCTCACCTCTTTCCCTGCCAGGCATCACCTTAGCTGCCATGTTTCTGGCTATTTTAAAGCAGTATCTCTCTTTTGTGTCCATATTCCAGTTCCCAGGTCTGACAGTCATCCTCTGTCTCCTGCCCTCTGTAACTGTGCAAGTATTTCAAACAAAGTAAAATGCTAAAAGGGGGGTTGAAATGATCTCTCCTGCTCCCTCCCTTCCAAAATTTTATTGCAAGTATTTTTAAAATGCAGTCTGTTATGTCTACAATTTTCTAATAAATACCAGTCTTGTATCAAAACTTTTGATTTTCTAATTTGTTGGGAATAAAAGCATTTAATCTAAACCAATTTGTTCTCTCCTTCAGACCTCCGCTTACAGCTATGAAAAATTAATTTTTCACATAGCTTTTGTTTTCAGATATTTTGCTGTGGTTTTTTTTTTAGCTTGCAACCAGAAAGGGTGTATCCATTTGTCCACTGCATTTTAAATACACAGAATGATGCATAAGTTCATCAGGTAAATAACCTGACCCATTCTTTGTTTTATATCAGTTTCTTTAAAGGTGATCTTTCAATGAAGCAATTGCCAGAGTGTGCTATATCCAAGTATTCTGTGGCAAACACAAAACTGTCTTGCACTAAGAGACCGAGACTTAGGTACATCTTCACCTACAGTAAATATTAGCATTGCCATTCCTCCTTTCAAAGGGTGTCAAGAATCACATTATCACAGAATCACCCTTTCCATTATCCTTTTGAAAAAAATGAAAAATTATCAAATACAAAAGTACTACTGTGAGGTGGCTGAGACTGCCAATGTAAAAAGTGATGTGAGCTAGAATGACACAGAAAATCTTCATAACTGGCATTTAAGGAAGGGCAATGACACTACTACTACTATCACAGACTAATTTGCACTGTGAACTGAAATTTTGTTCCAATATGTTAAGCCATGACCCCAACAAGATATTAAACAGATGTGTCACCACTGGTCACTACCTTAAGCTACTAGGTACATAGTATGCCAAGCACCAAATTAGACTGAATGCTATGTGGAATGCAGGTGTGTTTATACAGCATTGTGCTGTTGCACAGATGCAAAGTAATTGTAGCTGCCTCAGAGACCAGAAGCTTTACCATTGTGTCAGTGTGGCCATGCATCCAAGACATCGATTAAGAAACTTCCTTTTCCCTTTTCTCCCTCCTGCTTAGGCTCATCTGACCTGAGGTATAGTCATGATCTGAGCATCTTATTAAGTGAGGGTAATATACAGAATCAGAAGGCTGGGCCTCCCACAGGCAGCCTTGGGCTTATTCAGCCTGTGGGAGAATGGGAGAATAAAATAGAATAGACTAATAGAATAGACTAGAAGCTAGCTGGATGTAAGTCTACTCTGCTTAGGCAATACTCTGCTCTTGCCATGCCTCAATCTATTAGCTTCAGCACAGGCCCTTCAGGTTAGCATTGGCTAGCTCCACTCCCTTCATGATCCACGAATGTCTATTTTAAGAGACTGAAAAGTCATTTGAATACATGGAAATATTTTTGGTGCTATACTGAGGAACACTTTGAAGGTTGTGGCTGTTCCATGAGCCAGCCTTTTTCCAGCAAATACAAAAGTAACAGGGTAAATTAGCCATGCTTACATGAGGTTTACTCCAAGCTATGCCACATCAGGTTGTGCAAGGCACTGTATCCAACCAGCTCCAGCATCTTTTATTGGTATTGTATTGGTTTTTGTTGCACTGGACTGGGATGTTATAATGCATTATTGTACCTCATAAGAGGCAAATTTTGCTGTCCTGACTCAAATACTTTATTAATTACAGGCCTCTGTGGGTTACATTAGCACTTACTATACAGTACTTTACGATGCATATACAAATTGAGTACATACAGCAATATCTAAATTTTTCCCTGATATATAAGGAGGCATACCTATATTGTCTTTTGCAGCGATACTTTCAAAACCAAAAATGTAAGAGAGACAGAATAAATCACAGACTAATGAAATGGAAAAAGGCAAAAAAAGCAATATTGGGAAGGGAACAGAGGAAGAACTAAAGGAAGAATATTTTTAGCGTAGATATAAAAGAAAGAAAAAAGGGGCACAGCACATACAGATAAGTATGTGTAGTTAGTAGACAGGAAATTTAATTCTGACAAGATGTAAGGAGAAGCATTAATGAAGACATCATTTGTCTAGTTTGGAGAAAAGGAGGCTGAGCGGTGACCTCATCGCTCTCTACAGCTTCCTGTGAAGGGCAAGTGGAGAGGGAGGTGCTGAGCTCTTCTCCCTGGTATCCAGTAATAGGATGTGTGGGAATGATTCAAAGGTGCACCAGGGGAGGCTTAGACTGGACATTAGGAAGCACTTCTTTACCAAGAGGGTGGAACAGGCTTCCTAGGGAGGTGGTCAATGCCTCAAGACTGTCAGTGTTTAAGAGGCATTTGGACAATGCTTCTTAAACATTATAACATGCTTTAATTTTTGGTCAGCCCTGAATTAGTCAGGCAGTTGGACTACATGATCATTGAAGGCCCCTGCCAACTGAAATAGTCTATTCTAGTCTAAGATGAAAGAAAATAGAAAAATCAAGGAATCAGGAAGGAGAGAGGACTGACAAGCAGTGAGAAGGGCAGGAAAGGAAAATGAAGGCAAATAGAGCTGTTCAAGACAGGTATGACATGGTGAGGGAGGGAGTTAGAAAAGATCTTGATCTTCAGGAAGTCAGAGAGGACATAAGTGAGAACAATAAGAAAAGGAATTTTTAGTAATAGGAAAAAAAAGTAAGCATTATGGAAACTGCCCTGTCATGACAGGTCAGAAGAAAGGACAGGACAGCCAGCACTGAACCTGGAAATAAGAATTGGCAGTGAAGCATTAGGAAGGGAGAATGAAGTTTGTTTTGTAATGTGCTGGTTTTGTGGTGATGGTAGGATGTAGAGGGAAAACCTGCAGGGAAATAGCTGGATACTGAACCTTAGTGAGGGATGAATGATGAAGAGTTGGGGAGCCAGATGTCATTACTCTTCATTGCAACATTGTAAGTAATTAAAATGTCAATCTCACGTGGGATAAAGCAGTGTTTTCTAAAGCTGAGATGGACATGATATCCCACCAGGGTTGTGTGGATGCTTTGCACTCTACACCACAAAGATATAACCCCCCACACCCCATGCAATCAGTATCTTCCTTTTACTGAAGCAACTGTTCTTGTAATCCTTGTCACCTTTGATAGTCACCACCCTCAAATCTCATTTCTTAGTCAGTGTCCTTCAACAAGTCATTTCTTGCTCTACTGCCATAACTGCGATACACAGAAAACCAGATTATGCTACAGGTAGCCATGTCTGTCTGGACATGCATTTTAATGGACAGTCTGAGTTTAACATTAGGTTAAACCTAGGAACACACTCATTGAATATGAAGTACAAGACAGAAAAGACAGCAAATAAGTGTCACATTCATACCAGGGTTTCCTTGCTAACAGGTGCAGAGAGAGTTCTCCATTACCATATAAAATTGAAGAATCAGATTTCTTACAGCTTGTTCCTGCCCAGGAGAAACAGACCTGCCCCTCTCTCTCTCTGCTGATTTGGACACCATCAGCATAATCTCGTGGGGATTAACATGGTAAGATACAGCTACTTAGATAAAAGAAATCCCTCCTGGCTTGGAAGACCAAGATGCCCTAAGTCAAGAGGCTCCTCCCACATCTCCTGTCCCCTTGTGCTTATATATGCTTCTCATTTATCTGTTGGTTTAGCGGGAAGAATACTTTTTGTTTGCTGAGGTTACATGCAGGCTTCTGTGCCTCCATACGCTGCAGTCATGCACTCCCCAGGCAAACTCAACTCCCTGAAACCCTAGCTAGATATGGGGGGAGGCCATCAGACACACAGAAGAGCTCACATCATCCTCAGCTTCCCAGTTGTCTGTAACCTCACCCATTGTCAGGCTGGGGAGAGGGCCAAATAAGAGCACAGAGCATGTAACAGAAGATTTGTACACGTTGCTGGTACTCACTGCCTTTTTCTGCCATGCAGTGTAGCTACAACATTCATCCAAGGAATGAGAATCAACAGCCTTTCAAAAAATGCCCTAAAAAAAATAAATGTAAGTGCACATTTATCCAGGAAAAGGATTCAAATTTTGCATCCCTAGTGACATGTGAGGCAGAGTTAATATGAGCTAGAAAAAAAAGGAGCAAAAGCAAAGATGTTCTTAATGATACTTAAAATTCTAATTAAAATGTCTCAGCAAGCATTGAAATTTACTTGCCACTGACATTATGACATGCATACTGGATTTAATGTGTAATCAGTGCTAATCCATTCCAAGCCTTGCAATATCAGCAACATTTAAGGCAGACCACAACTGGAATTACACAAATAATGAGGACAGCTCAGAAAGAGAATATAGAAAGGTCCTCTGAATACCATTCAAGACAACAGTGAGATTACAAGAAATTCTGTGACCTCAGAAAACTGTCGGTCTCCCTTCTTTTCTGTTTTGTTCTCCTTCAGGCCTAATTGAGATCTCTGCAGCTGAGTTCAGTATCTGTTCCTTTTAAGAAAATGTCAATACTGGGGAAATATGTGTCAACACAACTGCTATGATCTTTAAATCTTAACAATAAAGATTCTTTATTCCTGCTTACAGTCCAGACCAGGACTTGTGTGACTGTAGAAGCCTAATTCAGTTGTTCTACTGGAAAGGGGAACATACCTATTTTTAAAGGACTTTTTGACCTTTATTTGCTTCATTTGTTCTTTATAAAGAGATATACACATACACTTTTTAAGATCTGTTAGGATGAATAGATTGTTTAATATGATCATTTGCTTATAATTTAATTGATGCTTTTCTTCTGAAAAGCCAGAACAGAAGCATCTACAACCATTTATAATGATCCAGTTTGAAATGACCTACGGTTCCTCATGTGGCTTTATTTTAAAAAATAAATCTCAGCAGTTTTCTTAAGGATTGTGGGGCCCAGTTGAGCAACCAGTTAATGATTTTTCATAGTTTTAAAGGATTTAGTGTCTGCTGGACCAAAACCTGTTTCCCAAAGATACATAAGACCTGACCCTAACTGGAAAATAAATCTCAAGTTGCAATCAAGAAAATTACAATTTCTCCCTTTTCTACAAAAAGCTTACCAAGAAAGACCAATGAATTTCAGAAATATGTAGGGACACTGCTGTTAAATTACATTGAAATCTGAATATACAAACCCCTTCATCATCATCTTCCAAAGTATTTTAAAATCCAAGTCAGGTGTACTTTAATGTTGCACTAGTACAGACCTGCTTGCTTCTTTAAAAGGCCACCAAAATGCCACTGAAGTTAAAATGGATGAGTTAACCTTTTGAGAAGTACTTACAGCACCACAATTATTCTGACCTTTGACTGCACAATCCTTTAACTTTGCTAGCTATTCATTTAATACCCATTTGTATTTTTTTAAATTATTGCTACATGATTGAAATAATTTGTTTGCCAATCCATCACTACGACACATAGCAGTTTGCAACAACAAAGTATTTTGGTACAGGCAGTTTTAATTATTTTACCAACAATAAATAAGGCAAGGACCTAGATGTGGGGGAGGCAAAAACTACGGGAGCAGCAGAAGCCTACAGAGGATTGTCATGAATTATTTGTACAACCATCTTAATGCATAAAGCTGTTTTGATGATAGATAAGTGTTGAGATTAAAAAACAAAACAAAACAACAACAACAAAAACAACAAAATACAAACCCTCCTTCCCCAGAAAAGCTGATGGTGGTTATGGCTCATCCTTCAGCAATAAGCAGAGGAGAAAGGCTCATCTCCACAGCCTTGGAGCCTTCACTTCAGCTGTGAGGGAACGGGCCATGAGTGGAACAGGCTGCATCCCACTAAACCCTTAGGGCTAAGGTAGAGCAGGGATTCTCACCTTGATTCTATTCATAATAAAAAGGTACTTGCATTGCCTAGCAGTAACTCCTCCGAAGTTTGGTGACTGATAAGACTTACCAGTAACCTGTCTCCTCCACTGATAACAATTAACCTGTTGAACTTGATCAGCAGCCTACTAGCTGAAGCACTGGTGACAGTACATTTTGGTCAGCAAAGTGACTTCACAGCCCAAGTGATCTCTTGGGGACTTGTGCATGTCCAGAACAATTTTTCTATATGCCCCCCTCTCTGAGTGTAGAGGATCTAAAAGTTTGTAACACCATTTCAGAGAGAAAATGTCCAGTCCAGAAGGCTGAGAAAATCAGAACACAGATCTGCCCAAATCCCATGTAGGAAACAAACTCATAATGGGACACAGATTCTTATGCCTAAAGGAAATATAAAAATCAGATGTGAAATTATCACATGCGGCCAGTACAAGAGCATAACAGCAGAAACAAAACAAAAATATTGCTTACATTAAGTTCCACTAGCCATGGCAGTACTTTTTAACTTATTTTCCTTCCCAATACCAACCAATATGTAATTAACATGAGGTCTTAAAAGTCACTCAGGTGCATTGATAAATATATAGGCCAGAAGGCAAAAGCATCTAGAACTCAGCAGTTTGGTTAGCTACACTTCTGTCAGCACTTCCTTATCAACTGGAAATTTTTTAAGGCATTTGAAACAGCAAAATGGAGAGATGTCAGTTTGACAAGAATGTAAATTAGACAAGCAAAGTAAGACAGAAAAATGTATCATGAGCCAACTCCTAGATATTGAGTAACTCTCGGCAACTGCAGTGCACCAACCTTGAAGGCAACAACAAAACCCATTTTAAACCACAACCAGTGCATGTAGCTGTGTTTAAGAAAGTACACTGTTCAAAATATATCTTTTGATTAACAATGTTATTATTTTAACTGTTTTATAGGAATCATAGAATAGCTTACAATGTCTCTTACGGCAAGCTGAAAGGATGATATTGTAGCCTGACCTCCCTATACGAAAGAGGTCTAGACATCATTTTAAGTTATTTTGCTGCTACTGTATTACTAACCGCAACTGTAATGTCTCTCATTTATCTAACATTCTCAAGATATGTTTTAACAAAGAAATCTGGGAGTGACAGTGAATATCATTCCAACATTGAGGATTCTTTCAGCACACAAGAACTGTGACAAGTCAGTCTTGCACTTAAAACTTGAGGAGATTTCAATGAGCAAAGAAGCAATGAATCCTCCAAGAGTTCACTCAAAACAGGCCAATTTATACAGGACGGAAAAAAAAAACCTAGAAACAAGAAGTTTTACTGGAAGGGAAAAAGCCATCACTGAAGTTTCTGAAGAGGTGAGGAAAATGACGTGTTAGCAGGTTTAAATCACAGAGGAAATAAAGTAAATATCAAAAGAGAAAAGCTGATTGCTGCACTCCCAGTGGAAATGCCTTAAATTAAAGCAGAGAGATGCAACAGTGAGATCTTACAACACTAACCTTTTGAGATCATGTCTGCATTGCAAAACTATTCACAAAGGATAACTAAACCCTCATCCTCCTGTCTCATCCTGTGTACAGGGATCAGAATTACAGGCTAAAGCTAAACAATCCTTTTTCTGGCTGTTCTCATAGTCTGAACAGCAGGAATCTAATACAGTTATTCATTAACATAAAGAGCTAGACTGGAAAGTGATTACGAGGACTTCCATTAGATACATTATTAAATTATCGGATTAAATATATAAGGACAAAGATATAACGTTAAACATCATATTGTATGAAGTCAAGTCACAGCATTTTCCTTTTAAGATAACCTTGAAAATGTGTGAATTATATCCCCATATCTTATTCATCCAATTGTCACCTTGTCTAGCTAGCAATTTCATACTTTTCAGGCAGAAACTGTAAACCTGGAAAATATTCATACGCCATTTCTGACCATTGTTTTTTAAAAAAAGGTCTTGTCAGGTGTGCACTGATGCAAACAAGTACCATCTGTATATTTACCCCTGTATACAGTAGAGGCAGTGGGATGCAGGACTGCAGAATGCCACAACTATACTGTCCCATAAAAGTGCCTCAAAGAAAGCAAAGAGAAAGAGAACCACAAATAATTTAAATAATTTTTAATGAGAACTTGCCAATTTGTCAAAATCAAACCATTAGGTAGAGAACAGAATGATTGCAATAAAATTATAGCAGAATTCAAAAGGAGATATCCAGTAGAAGTTAAGAGAACCTGCCTCTCAAACGAAATCTGCCTGCTTTTCTGTCAGCACATTTATTCACTTAGCCGGCAACTTGCTGAAGGCTAAAAAGTATAAATCAGTACAGACTGAAACATGCAGGTGTTGCATTTACCATCTCTTCACACAGTTTATCAAGCATAAGCCTGAATAACTTAATTCTCACAGTACTGCAATTAAAAATGCCCATAGTATAATATTTCCAAAATGAAATAAGTTCTTCAGATTGCTCACATTGTCCATCAGGCTAGATTTAAGTTGAGTTATGCCACCGGAAAACCATTTCCAAAGTTAAAATCATCATACATTCCTACAGTTTCATTCAATACAACAGCTAAATGCCAGTGGTAACATTGGGAGCGGCATCACCATTTCGCTTGGCAAGTAATTGCTAATTAGGTAGCTAGGCCTGATGTATAGAGACATAATAATGGAAACATAGGTAATTACCAATATCCAGAATAAAGAGATCATATCATTTTCTATAAATTTACAATTCAATATAGCTTGGCATTTTGACCTTCCATATTGGAAACTCTGTTACTCCCAGTCTAAAATTATGCTTACTATTATCTGCAACGTGGGTAAATTGTTCAATTTATTCAGAAGCAAGGATGACTGTCTCAAAGCAGGAATTAAAACAGTTCTATAACTGCCAAGATCAGTGCCAGAAATTTAAGATGTGGTCTCGAGATAGTCTGACAAACCACCAACAGATGTGTATTTAACTTTACATCTAATGTTTATTTGGTGACTGAGTCAAAAAGGTGCAAATTCCAACCACCTTCTCTATTTAGTGTAGGAACGTTATGGTTCAACAATGAACAATCAGTATTCAGGAACTGTCAGACTGGAAATGAAAACTTGACAGGTACTCCGGACATCCGTTTCTGTTACCCCAAGCTGCAAAGCTTTTATCTCATTCTGTGTTGTGGTCAAAAGAGGTGATGACTTCTCCTGCTCACTAACATTGCAGTGGCTCCAGGAATTAGTTAAAAATACATTAAAATGAAGCTCTTTTTTTCCCAGCCATACATTAAATATGTAAAAATTTGTAAAAAGCAAACCGTTTACGGTTGCTTGTTTATACATTCTATGTATATTGCAGAACCTGGTCTTGTAATGAACATTGCACGTACTATGTTTTCAAGCACAACCTTTTCCGTTAGAAAAAAGGAATTTTGATCACAGTCTGTTGCAACAGATGAAAAATAATTAAACAGTTTTTCAGGGATAGAATTCTTCCTATTAAACACCAAATTCAACTAGCCCTAACCTAATGCTCACTGGCATAACAGCAGGAAGAATGTACAATAAGATCTCAAGTAATACCGCTATTTCCCTCTTAAACAGTGTAGAGACATGAAAGCCAATGCATTAGACATGGAACATATTCATCTATGAACCAAAAATATTTGTATCTTAAAAATGGGATGATATAAAAATAAAAAGCATAAGAAATGAAACCTTTCCAAAATGCCTTTTGGGGACTGGAATGGAATAAATGCTCCTGGAAGTTGAGGAAAAAAAAATTGTTCTCAAGGACATGTGATAAACTACCATTTATCACTCTCTCTAAATGTGTGATATAGATGCGTGGTTAATAATACATTCTCAACAGTGTACGAACTAGGGTCTGAAAGTAATATAGTAATTTATAAAAACAGTATCTGTTCTTGCGATATGTGGGAAGGAATATCCTCTCAAAACTTCATTTTTGCTTTATTGGATATAAAACTGTGAGAAACCCCCTAAAATCTGCCAGTTGTTGATAAGCACAGACTAATTTATAGACTCTTGCACAAACTAAATAGTCTGTAAGTTTCCAAAGGAATGTTATTTTACTATTTATTAATTTTTGTAAAGCTCTGATTCCTGGATAGTTTATTCCAGTAAAGCACTTTGGAAATAATTTCTAC
Organism: Phalacrocorax aristotelis; assembly: GCF_949628215.1. Classification (NCBI taxonomy): domain Eukaryota; kingdom Metazoa; phylum Chordata; class Aves; order Suliformes; family Phalacrocoracidae; genus Phalacrocorax; species Phalacrocorax aristotelis. The sequence goes on from NC_134280.1 coordinate 22,046,337, forward strand.
AGATAAATATTGCCATGTAAAAAACCCAGCATTTTTAGTTATATATGTGCAGTGGTTTTCAAACTCCAATTTGGATCTGGTACCCTGATTGGGATGCTATGTAAGATACTGGAAAAATTATATCCAGGTAGATGATAGATACATTCGTTATGTGCAATTCAAATAATGGAATTCTTTTATTGTACTGCTTAGAAGTGTGATTTTGTTTCATAAATACTAATACATATTTTCCTAATTTCCAGAATGATTTCTTACAAAAGCTTTATAAACAATGACCAATCATTACAACACAGATGTGTACTCATTGCATTTACAGATAACTAAGTAATAGCCCAGAAGGTCTAAAGCAATTTCCTTATAACACGAAAGTTCTGATTTCCCTGAAATGATCTTCAACCAATAAACAGCACCATATTTATTCTGTAGCATGTAAATACGATATATAGCCACCTAGGATGGTCAGGGATCCACCAAGGATTCCTATTGCATAGTAATCCAGTAGCAGCATTCATCCCTCTGGCAGGAAAGCCCAACTACATTTGAAGTAGAATCTCTATCCTTGGAGATAGCCACAAGCCTTCTGAACATGGTCCTGGGCAATGAGCTCTAGGTGGTCCTGCTTGAGAAGGGAGGTTGAACCAGATGACCTCCAGAGGTCCTTTCCAACCTCAACCATTCTGTGATTCCCTGAAAATGGGAGCTGTAAGCCCATGTTCTCAAAGCATACTGAAACATGCATCTACACATGCTACTATTACCAGAAAGTAATAAATCATGCTATTAGGAGTTCAAAAATAACCACCCAGGCCATCCTCTTCCCATTAATTAGCTGTGACTAGACAGCCTGTCCCAACTACCTATCTGCAGTCTGACCTAGGATCCAGCAAACACTTGGTGATATGCTTACCTTCAGGCATATAAGTAGTCCAGCACAGTCAACCAGCACTTTCATATGCTTGAAGGCAAATACGTCCATTCATTTATATTAGATAAATACCTTTACATATGGTTGCCTCTAGTAGAGCAATCTGGTCCTTAGGGTTTATGATGTACTAGGGTTTATTATTCCTGTAAGCTGTATCTGTATATTGAACTCAGAACCTGTCATGTTAAAATAACACAAAACCAGCAAGAAGACATCACATACCTACTCAGTCATTTCAAAGTCAGCCCATGATCTTTCAACAGTAAATTTGTGCAAATGATTAATAATTTACTTACCATTCATAATTTAGTTGATGATTTTTGCCTTTTTTACTTACTAATGAAATGCCTATGAGTGGATCACAATTTTCTCATATTTATTATTCATTACAACTATTTGCTGAATAATTTCTGCAAACAGTTCCTCTTTTGTAGCTCACTCCCATTGTGAATGCTTATTATTCAAAATTCAGTCTGTGAAACTAATTACCTAGGCCATATATCAGATTTTGTTCAGTGTTTGCCTGAACTTTGTTCTTATAACCAGTATGCGTTCTCCAAATACCTTCTCCTCCAGGATAAACTTCAATTGTATTCTTCTGCAAACACTCCTGTAAACTTCTGTAAATTTTATTTGCTAGAACGATCATAAAAAGGGAACACCATGAAACAATTTAATTTTAAAATCTGCACAAATATCGGGGGATATTTTTTCTTCAGGACCGACTAAGTTGGCCAATAAAAGATAGCAGAATCTCAGTTATTGAGATGTTACTCAAATGACCAAACATGAAGATCCCATTCTTCTCCTCATAGTGAAAGCAAGGAACATTCTAGCATCAAAGTAGATGCCTTGTAGTTTGCACATTTCTTGTACCCAGTTCTTGCAAGTATTCCAAGCATTGCTTAAAGCAATATGGCAATCATCTAAGTGCTACATCATTGCAGGGCAACTCTAAAACTACTGGGAAGGAGAAGAGTAAAAGGGAAATACAAAAAATGAAAGTTCACCCATCACACGCTTCTCCTATAGCCCCGGAAATGTCACATAACTGACCTCCAATATTTGTAGATATTCCCCTCACTTGCCAAGAACTTAAAGCCTTTTTCTTTGTTTTTCTGGTTTTATTTTATTTCAGATTTTTGAAACTTGGCATGCATTTGCTCATGTTTTCAGACTTCCTTCAGTAACCATTAGGACCCAACAATCTTTTGAAACTCTGATTTAGCAGCTGGGACTTTAAGGAAAACACCAACTACTGTAAGATATTAAATAAATCTGAGACGCCTGGCATTGTTGAAAGGCACTATAATTGCAGAGCACCTTTACAAATTTGAGAGAGGTAAAATATTTGCCCAACTTCACACAGCTACCCCAGCAACACACATCAAACTACTGCTGAACAAAGTAGCATTAAGAATTAGAACTGAAATAAGGTTTAAGTGGCACACAAACTCATAAAGGCACTAATACTATTATTACTATTAATACTAGCAATGATTTGATTCAACATTCAACAATTACTAAAATTAATAATTCCACTGGATTCTAATGAAATAGTTTCAAATTTGACTCTTTGGGAAACAACTCTAGAAAATGGTATGACTGCAAAACACCAAAAATTTTGCTCCATTTCTACTAGTGGGTACTAAGACAACTCAGCCCTATCCTTCTTTCAAAGAAAGAGCTCACATTTTACTGATGGAATTGCTACTTACATTCTCTTACATCAGTGTGCTTTGATCTTTGTGTTGGTGTCACCTTTCTTTACAAAATGGGAATGGTGCAATAGGAAGAGTGCTTTAGAATGAAAAAGCATTTGGAGCAAAAGACTGATTCAGAACAGTAGAAAAAAACAGTAATTAGGATGCATCCCGATCAGGAAAAATATTGGGAGGGAAGGGTTGGATTTTTTTCTTGACTTGTCAAAACTCTTCTGAGAGCTTTCTGTATTCCTTTTACAAATTTTACATATACTCTAGCTATTACCTCTCCAAGTTATTGCCCCCAATAATATGGACAATTATTCTAGAATCATCACTCCTCACAAGTGTCCTAAAGGCTAATGCTTTTTTCAACTGGAAATCCATCCACTGGTTACATTTCCAATTATCTTTTCAGAGATATATGGTGTGTAGACAATTGTGGTTCTTTCTCCTTCAAGTTAGGAGATGAGATTTTCCCTTTATTACGCAGTGCCTTGGTGTGGATGAATCCACAGACAATCCACATGCAGCACTCCCATAGGGAAGTGTAATACATTTCATGTCACAGGGCCAGCCACAGTTAAGAAACTGCATGCTGCCAGCTACATTATAAATTATTCCAAACAGTAGTTGCTGCATTTTCTAAAAATTCAAAATATTTACAGCCCCATCAAGGAAGCTTGCTAGTCTAACATCGGTGTTTTTAACTCAACTTTAGTGTTAGCTCCCAAGACCTAGCAAGGTACCACAGCTAGGAGTAGCTACAGCAAATTAGCTCTAGATTCTGCTGTCATCTGTTTTAGTATTCAGACAACATTTTTTAAGAAACTGTGAATGCTAATGAATCCTCTAACAAATTTCTGACATGCTTTGAAGAGGCACGTCACTGTTTCATTATTTAAGCAAGAAAAAGGTTTAGTGAGCACTGCATAAGGTCAGGAAATTTTTTCTGAAAGTACTTTAATGTGGTTACCCTTTAAACTAAAAGAAAAAAAAACAAACCACATAAAAACCACCAGACTTCTAGGACAAATTTAGTTGTTCGGTCATGAGATGTCAGAATTTGTGTCTCCTTCCCAAATAAATTAACCACTATGTGTACCTGATGGCCTACTAGCTTATATTTCTTCAGGTGCATTTGCCATCATGTCATCAGGCAGCAGAGATAAAAACATACTGAAAACTAAATACATACTCTGGGATTCTTCTCTTCGTTCCATTTACGGTTCTCTTTAGGAATCTAGGAGTTAGCTGTGAAAACTGACACTAATATTTTTGAAATAAATTCTAGAGGTGAATTGAACCTCCTTGAGGTGCATTTTTCTCTGTGTTGCCAGGATAACTTCATCAGGACAATCTAAATCTGTCAGTAGTCCTTCAAAAACCTTTTAGCAAGTCTGCAGTAACACTGCTGTAGAGACGTAGATAAGTGACACTGATTATAGGAAGAAAATTCTGCTGAGCTTACTTCTAATTGCTGGTAAAGAATACACAGAGAATGCATGTGCATGCTTCACTGGAAGAAAGAATAATTATATTTTATTTAAGAAGAATCTCAAAGACAATTTGGGATTTTAATCTTATAGGACAGAGTTATTTTTCCTTGAGTTCTCAAAATAAATAATTTTGCAACCAGTTTTATGTTTTCAATTATATCGTCAACATTAAAGCAAGCTTCCATGAACCTAACAAAATATAATAATATCTAACTAGCTGACACTGCTGCAGGTCTATAATTGCGTGTCACTTTGCAACACTACATTGTCTAAATTTCTTTTTCCCATTGGCAATCTACTGAATAATTCCATACACTGCTGATGAAGGATTACTTCTACACAAATATTTCTTGTTGAAATATCATACAAGAAATAAAATTTCTTATTGACATGTAGACAACATTTGCTGAAAGACATTTAATAATAATTTAGAACCTTCTTACTGACAGCTGCTCAGCAGGACAAAACCTCTTCATTTGATTAGAGTCTTGAGGCAGTCTCGTGAATGTTTTTACCATGAAAGAGTCATTAGTGTTCTCCCTCTTTTTCACCTTCAGTTATGGGTATATCTATATGTGCAAGGAGGTTTCCTTTTAATTTTTCAAAATTAAAATTATTTATTAAAAGTATAGTTATATTCATATAAAAGCAGACTGAGGATGAATACAGAACAAAAAGGCAAAATTTTATAAAACTAAGGAGTTGCATAAAATTGAAAAATAGTAGAAATTTTGAATGATGGACTGAAAGACAATGTTAGTAAAATAGTTGCTTGGGTGTGCAGATTATTATAATTTTCTGATTTATTTTCTATACCACTATCTCCATTTAGCTGTAAAAAACCACAAATTATAATTCTGCCATTTAAAGAATAAAGGAAAACTGTTCATTCTGTGTAACACTTGAGGTTTCCCCAGTCATTGCTTCCTACTGATATTTAATGTTTAGAACATCCTTTGTTCTTACTTAATGTACTCCCTTCCCCCAGTGACCTAGAGGTAAAAGAATCAGACCTAGAAGATGACAAAGACCATATGAGGTACAAATGAACAAAACAAATCAGCTGCTCAGATTCCCCAGAAGAACTGATTTTTTTTTATTAAAAAAGGTAACACTTAAGCCTTTCCATCCATCCACTGTGCCCACCTATTAATAGCAAAATGTCAGGTTCTAGGATTTACAGCCCAATTTACACACAGAGTACTGCAGCTACAATCTGCTCATGACCATAGTCTTGCCTCTCTGTGGTACTGCCATTCATAGTGAAGTAAGCGTAGGATGCAGCCTTATTCCTGACTCTTGTAGGACACTTTCAAAGATTAATTAGATGTACATTATGGTGACTTCTAAAAAACAAAACACACACAAAACTACTTTGCTCCTTTTTATCTCCTAGATCAGATTTATCTTCAGCTGGATCACAGCTGACCACATATCCATATGGTCCCAATGACAGCACATAAAAAATTCTATGTTCTGTTCCTGACACTCATTCTCTTGAAGCTTAATTTAGGTTAATATAATATCTTGAGTGTATGGTTTAATGTCCCTAAATGCACATGTCCTTAATCTTCTAATACACTGTTCAGCCGAAAAGAAACCCAAACAAAACCAAAAAAAAACCCACCAAAAACCCCAAAACAAAAAAGAAACCCACAAACCACCAAAAAACAAAGCCACAAACAGCATACTTCCTGTGAATTTATTCAATGCCTGATCTCCATCCTCTCCCGTTCTATACATAAAAGCTGAGCAAGATAGCTCAGTTTAGCTGCCATGAACACAGATTCCATCTAAGTGGATTTGCATAAGACAAAATATTCATCCTGACCTGAACTGACAGCATTTATAACTAACCACACAGTTAGACAGGATTTAGGATATTAATTAGGTGTCATATTGCAATGCTTAACTCATAATTCCACAATCAATGGACTTCATTGAAAAGCAGGCTTAAGAAGTTCCTCACTTTTCCTTTCTAGCACTGTAACCACTTATGAAATTCTGCCATAAACCATGCCATGAACTGATCTGCATTAAAAATCTCTCTCCAGAAAAGACTGTTTTTCCAAGTTAGTATGCCTATGCCATAATAGTATATAGTTCAACCAATACAATTGAAAGAGCTATCTTTCACCACATGAGGGCAGAACCACATGGTCAGGGGTGGTTGAAACAGCCTCCGCACCAAAGTGTCCTGACTTTCAGCCCCCAGGGCAGGCTTATCCACCTTCCCACCTTATAAAAGAAGCTCTTGGCTCCATATTTCCAAATTTTCAGAAGTGGGTTTCTCACACTGATTTTTTTCTTTTTTTTTTTTTTTCAAAACAGATGTATTTACAGTCTCCACCCTTTCCCCAGCAACCTCTGTAGGTAGTTATCTCTCAAACCAATTTCTAATATAATGACATTAAAGAAGATGCCCATTTGAAAATCTGGCCTTAAAAGAATGGCACAAAACCCCAGTCAATTTACTTAGAAATTCCCAGCTTCTACTATCAAACCACTGTTTCAGTAAAGATGCGTTGTAGATCTCGCCAGAGAAGATTTCTGAAATGTGTCATTAGGTCAATCCAGTGTATCTCACTGTGGACCTAAAATACTGATATAATTTTAAAATAAATAATGGCATGGGCTGCATCATGTAGATCCCGAGCATGTCCGTTTTGCAAGTGACAGGAGTAAAAATGCCAATCAGGGTTTTAAGCTAAGCTCGAGAACAAAGATTGTGAGAGAGATTTACTTAAATAAGATGATTTCTTTTATGTGCATAAGAAGAAAAATGAAACAATTTAACATATGGCTTGCTAACTCCTACTTGTCTGTGAAATATTAAGTATCAGCATTCTTTTAATTTGAAAAGAAAATCTTGTCACTGCAGTGCACAGGAAAGATGATGCTCAGAGGATGAAAACCAGCTGTGTAAAGAATGACCTTGATGTTTATAAATCGTCTTTCTTTTGTTACAGAAATTGAAAGAAGACCCAGGTCTTATGCTGAAGAAAGTAGAATAGAGAATAGAATTTTTCTTCTTAGTTCTGCCACTGATTCCTGCATGATCCCAGGCAAATTGCTTCAGTCAAAACTTTCACTAGCAGTAGCTGTGCATTCTGATTACTCAGTCTGACACACCAAGGATTAGGTTTGCAGAATTTTTCAGAATTCATAGCTACAAGTGAAGTGAATTGACTTGCTGGTTTTAAAACAGCTCTGGACAAATATTAAAAACCATGTACTTGGAGAAATAAGTTAATGATCACTTCACATTAGACACCCAAACTGGTCTGTGCTTTGAGGATATATTACTGTGCCATTGTACCACATTGTAAAACTGAGATAATGATAACCACTCATTTCACAAGAGTATTATAAAATGGAGACACTAATATTTGTGAACTCTGAGATACTGTAGTTTCAATGGAGCCCATCACTCTTACAAGGAAATCAATAGTGTCGTATTCAGAGAAAGACTTGAATGTTGCAGCAGGCAAATGAAGCACATTTTTAAATGACATATTGGAAAACTGCCCCTTAAATGAGTACTATCCATCTTGTGACCTGAATGAGGCAGGCAGGGAATGAGTTAGAAAAGAATAGTGTGCTCTCACATAATTAAAGGCTGTATCATAAAGCAAATCCACATTTCAGCCCAAATACTTTAAAAGTTTGGCTAAGCTCCTAGCAACTGAATGCAAACTCTTACAATGAGAAGTTCAGGGAAGCTTAAATAAAGTCTTGTTTCCTGTGTCACATCTAACATACACTTATTAGGAAAGTCCTCATGAAACTAATGAAACACTTGGCAAACCAACACAAGAACAATTTGGAATAGCATTCCAATGATGGAAGAACAAATCTTTCAAAAGGCTTTGTGTTATGTTGTAAGAACTTTAAGAGAGAAGTTCTCTTTGGAAGGAGTGAGCTTCTTATTTTTATGCAAGACGAATTAGGAATGTGACAAAATCTTATCTAGACAGGATCTGTTCATGAGCCTAGTTATAATCACTCAGATTATGATCTCAGAGTCAGTGCCATTTAATTAGTATTTAAGTACATGTACTGTAGCTACATTTAATTACAATCCCAGATTCCCATCTATTATCTGACAGATGATTACTACTATTTGGCATTCAAACAGCTTCTAAAAAATAGGAAGTGAAAAACCTAATATGAATAACAATCAGCAATACAGCATGCTGTTACACAAAACAAGCCTACAATAAATCCTAGATCACACACACACACACAAAAAAAGTCACCAAATCATTATCAAAGTATTAAAGCAAAAGAAAGCCCAAATCTTGGGTTTTCTTTCTCCAGTGGTGTTTTGTGTTTTCTCTTTGTTTAGATTCTGATCATACATTTCAGTCCTACAGATTACAAGCTTGTGTCATGGTGCCCATGAGACACTCATATCACAGATAAATCTAAAGAATCAGATCCTTCAGATATATATTTCTAAGGATAAACCTCAGCACTGCATCCATACTGGTGCTGCACACTATATACTCCTATACACTATACTGTGTGTTGTCAGGCCTTGTGTTACTGCCTCCATTTGTAAAGCTGAAGATTGCCATGGATTCAACTGGAATCAAAGACAGGGAAAGTGATGTTAGCAATTAAAAAGTAATATTGCAGTTGAGTTCTTACCTCCAACTCAACATACATATATTTTTCCAAATTTCAAAGATCTCTCTCCAGTTCCTCCAAACACTCTTTGTTTTGCCCACAGAGGAACCAGTGGAGTAGGGAAGGGGGGAGTATGAATAATGCATAGTAAAGCATGCTAAATTTCTTCTCATTTAAAATTGTGCTTTAAGCTAAGTTTCCTAAATACCTTTAAGATATAGTTTGTTAAATGAAATAATAACTTAAAACACATTGTAATGAAGATAACTAAAAAGAAAGTCCAACATTCCCAGCTGATATAATAGGTAGTGCTCCTGCACCCCATAGGAATACCACAGAAATATCTTCAAAAGTAACATCCTTAGCTGTCCCACTGCCCCAAGAGACTCTCCACGTCTGTGCCACTACAGTGTTCAGTATGTATATTAAAATTTACCACCCAGCTGCTAGCAAGCAGAACGTATAGAAACTGAGTTGTTCTTTTCATTCTCTTAGTAGGAAAAGTAATTTTGGTCTCTCTCCTCTCTTCATGCTGATAATTTTCACAAAGTGTTTGTGGGATCTTTAAGAAATCTACCATTCTTTCAAATTCAGCTGAATTTACCAACGAAAAATTAAGGTTAAGTATTTTTTAAGCATGCAATTAAAAGCTAAAAAGGCATAGATGACATGATTGCATAAGACTAAGTTCTTTGAAAGGGTAGGTAAAAATTCTGCTGTTGTGCATAATCATTAGGAAGGAATTTGAAGAAAAAACTATCGGATCTGTTCTGTAAGCAACAAAAGCAATTATGGTAGAGTGAGACAGAGGTACATGTTGCCTAATGGGAAGGAATAGTTTCATAGGGAAGGATGTTATATTTTCAAACTTATTAAAATGAATTATAAACAATCATAACACAGAAATAAACATTGTCAAGGGTCCTTCTGTTGACCAGCACGTCCTAGTTTTACAAGCACCAGCTGCTAAATGTGCTGTAGTTTCAAAAGCAAGTGTAAAAAGGTAAGTGACAAATTCATGAGTATGAAAGCCTTATACCAAAATTATATGCTCCAAACAGATTTCAGCTTCTTAATGAGACTAAGGTTACTGCTGCATATATGGAACAGCGTGAAAAGGATTTATAGGGCCTGAAGGTGGGAAGATTGGACAAAGGTGGACGATTAGTTCAGCTCATGGGCTTGCACAGCCAAATGCTAACTTCTTCACATGAAACGCTAGTGCTAAAATCACACCACAGCTCAGTAATACAAAAATCCTGACTTAGCCTATGTACACAAAGGCCTTTTATTTTCATCTATCTAAATGACTCCCTTTGCTGACAGGATTACACTCCTGTGCATTAGAAGTGAATATGAGATTAGACTGAGCTGTTCTTTACTTAGGACATTTCCCTATTCAGGGCTTCTGACACAGAATTTTGTGTTTTAATTTAGTTATCCGTTGACTACTTTGTTATTTTACAACCAGAAAATCAGTGAGCACCGCAGTTCAGTTAAAAACCCTGTGCCATTTTGTTGGTTCTTTTAACAGATCATAATGGCAACATATATCAGTAGTATTTCTCTAAGACACAATTTCATAGGATTTTGCCCAACATTCTGGAAAAGGAAATAAAAAAGGATGAATACACAAGAAGTGATCTAACACCCCTAAAGACTGGATTGTTGCCACTTACGGACATGCTGCTTTACCACACTGCTGGGGATTTGTGTGTTGACTTTTTTTCCATCCTCTCATATGATACCGTGTATTTTTAATGTTGACACGTTTACATTTTAAAACAACCCAGAGACCCGGCTTTACTTGTATATCTTGTTAAATGTGAATAAAATTCAAACTGAAATGCTTCAACTATTTCCGCTGACACCCAAGGTATCTATTACTTTCCCTGACTTCTCCATAACTCTTTACTTGGATTTATAAATCCTGTAGCTTGTTTGGTGTACCAGACTGTATTGTTACCATAATTTGTGATTCTATTAAAAATCTCACAATATTTTATGAGGTATTTGTCTTAGGTTTTCAGGTCCTTCAATCAAAAGTATTTACAAGGAAGTCTTAATCTCTTTTGGTTGTAAATTAAAACTGCACTTTTAGGTGTTACAGTCTTAAAGATTATTTTTTAAAGCCCCAAATACCTAAAATTATAAAAAAGCCTCCATGAATAAGCAACATTAACAGGGAGCGTCAGAGACTGACAGACCACTTTACAACAGTAACCTAAGTGTTAAGTCTAGCCTCATACTGAAATTGTCAAAGTCTCTGCTCACTTCTCATTTTGTATAATCAATGAAGTTGATCATCTAGTTAAGATGATCCTAAGTCAAGAACTGGAGAAAACATGGAATGCAAGAGCTTGAGAAATAGGAGTATTGCCAGTAAGAAAGGTAAGTGAGCAAAACCCAGCAGGGGGCTGTACTGCAAGTAGGAGTAAGAGCAGGAACTGGGGGCTACAGGGCACAGCTAATGAACAAGCCACAAGGCAAGGATGAGGTACAGTAACACGCAGCATGAGTAAAAACAAAAGCAACTTGCTGACTGTCCTAAAGCAATTAATGTGATTCATTCCCATGCCAGCTATCAGTCAGGCTAAGAGACCAGTCTTCAGTCCTGGGAGACCTGTTACAGCCAGGTGGCTGGCTGTATTTGAGCCTTGAAAAAAGACAACACAAATGTCCAGTTGATTTTGATAAACATAGGACAATTTCCATGTACAAGTTTAACATGAACACTTAAAATATATTAGATAGTGCCACAGACAGTATGTAATAAGTGGCCTGATTAGATCATTGAGAGCTTTGAGTTGTCGGTGATCTCAGCCCATTGTTGCTTTCTGGTTTTCAGTCGTGCTTTCATTTCAGAGACAGATTTTAAGGAGACCACAATTTTCTCCTTGTATGTAGATATATTGCTTTAAATAAGCAGTACTTTGTATGTATGAAAGCAAATGTACATGGCTGTAGACAGTTTATTTTATATGCCACAGTAGAAAAAGTTTCTGCAATGCCTGTGTGAACCCATCAGCACAGAGGCAGACGTAGTGAAGAGAGTAATGGCGTATTAAGCTTTATCTGCAGCTGAAAACTGTCAATTGCCAGAAAAGTGGAAAAGGGACATGGGAAAAACAGACAAGCAATAGATATAAAGAGACAGAAGTCTAATAGCAAGTATACCAGAAAAAAGGGGATGAAATACATTTGATACAGGTGAAAGATGTCGGCTTATTGCTTTTTATTTATAGACCTGCACAGATGCATAGAGTGCTTTGTCACACAAAAATTAAATTGATGCAGATAGCTCAAGGAGTAGAGATGCAAAATCAGAATTGGTACAAAAGAATATTAGAATGAACCAAATTATTGGGGAATAGAAACCACTTTATCCTCTGGTCATCACAACAAATATGCAATGAAATATTCTGAAGAAATATTAAGCATCTTGCTAATGAAGCCTAGGGTGTCACTGTACAACGTAGGGTGCTCAGACAGCAATTAGTGATAAGCAGATAAGCCTTCAGTAAAAAAATAAAAAGGTATAAGACTACAAAATACATAATAGCAAAAGCCACATCATGCACAGACATATCCAAAGAAGAGGCCTAATATCCCAAGCAGAAATTATTTCCTAAGTGGAGTTCCCCTCAAAGACCAACTTCTTCCATGAACTACAGAAAAGATGTGACACAAACAGAACTGCATGTGAAGTCCAGAAGAAGCACCAGTTAATTTCTGCTCCCAAAATACACCATAAAGGTATCAGGGTCCAGAAACATTGTTTCAGAACACATCTTTCATATTTGTACACACTTAATTGTTCTAGGTAATGCAAGACTTTTTTTACTTACTTCATTAATACTTGAATTCTAGAAGGGAAGGGAAGCGAATGGGGGAAGGATTCCAAGTTTCAAAAGCAACTGAAGTGACTGACTGAGACCTAGATCTAGAATAATGCTCAGCTAGCACCAGTTTCTCACACTCTGACCCAAAAATGCAAGTCCATTGTAATAGTTGTGATTACCCACCAGCAAGTGCCATTTGGGGTGCCACCACCTATGATCTCTGTAGAAAGGAAATAAATTCTGTGGCAGTTGAAGTAACGGAATGAATCTGTGAAGTTTTCTGTAAGGTTAATTGCAGCCCCGTTACTTGTTTACTTTGTTTTTCTGTAAAAGGAGCACAAGGGTTGTATGACAATAATGGATACATGTATTGTACTGTACATATAAATTCCCATTCATATGGGATAAATCACTGTAGCAATGCATTGAAGTTAACAAGCCTTCTCAGTTCATTACTGACAAAAATACTGCATTTCCACCTTTAATATGAAATGAATGAACTACTAGTTGTGTAAACATAATTTGAATTTCATTTCTGGTACCGCAAAAGCAGCAACAGTGATTTCTTTTCATACATTTGAGACGCATAAAGATTGGCAGCAAACACTAACTCTTCAAAAATTCCCCAAAGTATTTTTAATTACTTTTTTAAATTTTTAAAAATGAAGACTTAAGAGCTTTCTTTTTTGTAAAACATAGCAGAGCTTATATTTATTTCCAGCACTGTGAAACAGTAATGGTTTATTACTTACTACTTGATAAGAGGATGAGTGTTATTTACAACTCTAAATGATTTTGAATTTTGAAAGTCTGTGATTCAATCTCACAAAGCAGCATAATGATGTTTTATAATGGATATATGAGAGAATAAGAACTTGCTAGAAAACAGACAAGTTGAGAATATTTCTAAAGGGAACGGTTCCAGCTGAGAGAAAGAATAAAATGCATTTTCCTAAGGGACAAGGAGTTATTTTTACCTGCCTTTCTTCTTATGTTTAAGTGCTTTCTTTTTTTTCTTTTAATGGCAGAGAATTCATGTTTTGGTTGAACACAGAGCAAGCAGCAAGCTAAATTATATACTCAATACAAGTCTCATGCAATAATGATGAAATAACTGTAAAATGACTGTAACCAAAGCGGACGCTTTATGAAGTAAAGTCTCCTCTAAATTCAGTATGTGTAAGCAATATAGAGAAAATGGAAATGCATTAAAAAAAGATGAAATTGTAGACTAGACTGGCCAAAAGTTTTAATGAGACTGTAAAATATTATGATAAGCCTCTGTTTAAAATATACTCTGCCTTTGTCACTGCAGTATAAAGCAGATAAAAACTTAGCGAGACGTCAGGGAACATAATTACAAGTCAAGCTGGCATGGAATTATGGTGCTCAACAAACACAAGGATCCAGTTCTGAGCCCCTGGCCTGTGATGAGAAGTTCTGCTGACTTCAGCACTAAGAAAAAAATAAATAATTGTGGGCTACAGGACTGGACCTTGGTCATTATTTAATCTAAACACAGCAGAGCTTCAGTTTAGTAAGGATAGCATGAACTTTGCAACGAACAGCTATTTAACAAAGAGGCCAAAAGTCTGCTGCTGCTGCTACTAACCAAAGAAAAAACCACTTAATCTCAGGCAGCACACAGATGTCCTACTTACAATGTATAGCAGTCATTACATAAGAAATGGATATAGTTGAAGTTATCATCCTTACTTTGTCATATACAGACAGGCACGCACAATACTCTCTATTAGATTAGTTTAGATTAGCTTCAGGTATTTCTTTTTCTCCTAACTCTGAGGCCATATTTTAATAGAGGCATTTCACAAAAGGTTTAAGGATTAGAACTGGGTAAATTCCATTCAGCTTTGCAAGGATAAAATTTCAATGATAGGGCAGCAATTCAAGATCTTCTAGGAATAAAATATGTCCTGAAATATCTGACATTTCCAAATGGAAATACCACCAGAACAAATCAACCCTTGAGATTCAATTCCAGGTTTATAGAAACAGCTATAGAAAATAACAACAAAACATTTCATGCTAAAAAATGAAAGTTTTGGGCATAGCCAGTGGTTTCTAATTCTTCACCAAGAGTTCATCAGTGTTTAGCTTAAAGTATAGCAAGTATGATAGTAGTCATAACTGTTTTCTGTTTGCTTAAAGTATTAGTAGTGAAGCTTACTGAACTACTCTGACTTAATTAAATGCATGGCAGAAGTCAAGCATTGGAATGACTGTTTTCCCATGCAAGGGCATACAATGACATATGATCCTACACCTTTCCTTTCAGATGCAGTCAAGGGAATAAGGTAGCACAAAGGTTTGTGAAAGATAGCTGGCATGAAACAAGTCATACATCAGACATCATCCTCTGCAGTGATAAATTAGTGAGCTGGATGTCTGGGGGGAAAAAAAAGGGCTGAGGAAAATGAATGTGTCTTAAACATGATCTTCATCATTCTAATGAGTTATTTAGTTACACACCCCTCTCCTATTGCTAAGTAGAAGGATATACCATGACAGCCATTCTGCAGAATATTCATTATTACAAAATCAGGTTCCTTACACAAGCTTGTCTGCTTAACACCACCTTATTTGTGCATGTACACAGTATTTTATATTGGTACCTGCCTGAGGAAGTTTTATATATAACAATTTTAAAAGTATCCAAGGAAAAAAATAATAATGTATTATACTGCTAATTAGCAAGAGTCAGAAGAAAGTATTATCAGAAATTCAGAACTGGATATTTTAAAAATTTTCTCACTCACAGGTGGTCCTATACTAACCATATACAGACAACAATGTGGTTTGATTCCTGTTTGTATCACTTTAAATTATTAATACTCAACTGTTAGAGCTAAAAATTCTAAAAAAAATCTCCAGGCTCCCCATCCTATTTCTTCTGCAATGTTCTAGAAATCATTTTGGATGCTGCCCCCACTTTCCCCTCTTCCCCAAAAAGCTTGACGTTGCATGCTTTACTGAAGGCTTCCTGATTAATCACAGCACGTGACTACCTAGTGAGAAATTTAAAAAAAAAAAAAAACCACAACAATAACAACAAAAGGCTTATTTACCAGTGTGGAAAGAACAGTTAAATTAATAAGGGCAAATAAGGAACTTCTAGTATACTGAAAGCATCAATTTTCTTTATAGAAGATGATATTTGTGTTCATGTCTAAACATTTTACAGACCTCTATACACAGTTTGTTACACATGCAGTAACATAAACTCACTGCTAGAAGAACTAAAGCCACATATGTACTGGTCCGGAGGGACTATGGAAGAAACCAGCATCTGTTCGTAGGGCAGTTAGTGAGATGCTGCTCACAACCACAGTGGTCAGACCTAGCAGCAATAGATTTGCCATATTCTTACCACATAGATATATGGACCAAGATCCTCTGCATCTCATATGGCAATTAAAAACATACTCTTATATTTATTTTACCACAATTTCTCCTGAAGATGTCTAGCTGGTTTTCTTTGGAAAGAAGCCTGCAAGTCAACAGGATATGTGAGGTGTGACAAATAATAAAATCAGAGTCTGGAACAAAAGAAATCATACAGATTGGCAGATAGGTGTTATATTCAGAAAACCTTTCTCTTTCTTAGTCCCAATCCCTTTACACTTACACTTTCTCTGTTTTCTTGCTATGTGCTCTTCTGGTTTTTTGGTATCCTATTTCTTCAAGTTTTATTTCTAATAATCACTGTTGCCTCAAATATTTATGTTTATACCTTCATTTGCTCTTTTCTTCATCATACTCCTTGCTGTATTTTTCCTGTTTGTCCATGCTTATTTTTCATTGTATCATCCTGACTGCCTCGCCTCAACTTGGCCCTACATTTGCTCAAGCCCTTGCCAGCTGATCTAAACTGTCTTTAGTCATGGCTTCAAAATGTTAAAACCTGCCTCAAGCCTTTATACTTCCTTCTTCCACCTCAAAAGAAGTGGTTGCAATTTCAGTAACAACAATCAGTGTCAGGAGAAAAAGTGCTTGCTCAGGGCCTTTTTATTTTTTTAAAGATTTTGGAATAAGTAACTAAGAATAGTAGGTGAAAATCCCCAAAGATATAAGCAGAAATGGTGTTAACAATGACCAATTACACTGATCTTTAAGTTTCTTTTTTTAATCTGCTATTTAACAGTGAAACAACAAAGCAGAGGCCAAGGTTCTTACAAATCACTAATTCGAGTTTGAAATTAAGCAAAAACATATTCAGAACAATTCAGTAGCATCATTTTTGTGCAAGGACACAGACAAGGTGAAAAGAAAGTGTTATTTACCATTCAATTAATCTGTGGTGGAAAGAATAACAACTTTTTTTTTTTTTTTTACTACAATACCTAGTATTCTGTAATTACTTTCTACCAGTAAAAGTTTTAGGGTTTTCTGACTACTGGCTAGCATGGTTCTTGTGAGGAAGATGGGTGAAACACACACAGTGCTCTCCCTGTAGCCAGTCACTCCTAGACTGAGGCACACAAAGTTGAGGTGGGGTTTCTGAACTCCCAGGGCCCCAAAAATATTCCTGGTGTATTCTTTTGCCAATTATACAGGTTATACTAAAGTCTTCATAATCCACTCTCTCATTTGTAGTAATGTACATTGTTGAAGTAAAACCAGAGCGAAGTAACTCATTTGTAAGGTTTTTCATTTCTGAAATAATGATGCCTATAGCTTAAACTTAAGATTCTAATTTCATATACAGAATAGAATCTGCTGTTTGGTTAATCTTAGTAACTGAACTAACCATTAGACTGATTTATACATATTGCATATACACTGAGAACAAAATACACTTGTTTCAACTTGCAGCTTAAATGATGAAGCTCAAGTCATTTGCAAATGATTTGCTGACTGACAAAAATACAGAAAGAAACAATTCCTTTATAAGAGTAATTTCCTATATGGGAACCTTGCTGGATACTCAGCTCTTGACAGATGCTCCAAAAGCAGCAAATATACTGAGCATTTATTACCATTTGTACCTGTATAGAAGATTGTGACCTTTCTCTTGACATGTATGCCTCACAGCTGTTTCACGGTCATCTTATATTACCTCAATAGACTAATATGTACGGACTCTCTCTCCAAGCAGAACAGTGGAACCAAAACCACAGGACTTATAGCTCAAGAAAGCATTTAAACTAGCATACTGTCATTTGTAGTGGTTAAAAACAAGACCAAGCACTTGAGTTTTGAACACTTCAGAGAGATTTCCTCTTTGCTGCAACTTAGATTACCCTTAGCCCTTGGGTAACAGTCTTCAGTGTGTAATAGCTGAGGACTGCCAGGAGATTTTTAACAAAAAGCCCTTTTCTCTGCAGTGCATACACATTCTTCCTCTCTCCACATCAGGGCAAGAAGCCCCAAATTTAGTGATCAGCAAGAGCCTTGTACAAGATTGCTCTCTTTTCTAAAAGCATTCCTCTAGGGAATCAAAATGATCAAGCAGTTTGAGAAAGAGCAATCTCAGTCTGGGCTGAATACGAATCAAATATATAAATGAAGTTGCACATCACTTAGACTTACTGCTGATAAGTATTGACAGCAACACGGCCTTTTCCCTTTCCTTGGACCATCCCCTCTTTGAGTCTAACCTATACAAATCAAAATAATTACACTGCATTTCTGTACTAATATCAAGACGTTCCTAATACTATGTGCTGCCAGGTTTCAATGGGCTGAAGGGTTATCAGGGCAGACTTATTAGTGGCCATTACTTTTAATAAGTATTTAAGAGTGCCTACTTTGCGCGTTGCAAGCTTGTTTGTTTGCAAAAGAATTGTAGTAGTAAATAATAAATTCCTGTCTGAGTTTAATTTCAAAACGCATTCTATGCTTTCAAAATGATTGTTATAATTTCTTTCTATCTTTAAACTGTGAAAACCTGAAAAATTTCCTCACTGTTTTGACCCTGGTTAAGATTTTAAACTCTCTCTTTCAGATAGATGGCTTAAGAAAGCTGTATAGTTTATCTCCTACCTGCTTAAAGGAAACATTATTTCATAGCTATTTTATTCTAAACTCATACTGGAAAAGGAGTGATTGGTTGGGGAGGGGAAGAAGCTCAATGACTTTGGAGATACAGAATTTGTAAGAAGTCCCAGTGGAAAATAAATAATGGCAATTTTAGTAATGTTTCTGCAACTCAAAAAATTGAATTTAAAAAAACACCAAACCTAGTATATTTGCATCTGCATAAATAGAGCCATTCTGAAACTGGATTCAGATCACTATTGCTTTCTAATTGAAAGAAAACAAACAAGGACTTCTCTTCCACTTCAGTTATGAAACCAAGCCAAACCATCTTCCTTCCTATTTATCGCACCACATCGCTTCTGAACTATTTGTCTGATTTGTAGGCCACATCCCAATCTAACAGAGATATGTTTAAAGGTGGGAGAAGATGATCAGTTTTGAATGGGACTTGTAATCCAGCCTCTAGCACTCACGATAGCCAACACTGCGATGCTCACTATGAATCAGGTATATATAGGGAAGGAAATCTACAATCAGCTAACAAAGTTAAAAAAAAATCAGGTTTTGCCACATTAATCTATGAAATTGCATTTAACAGATTGAGGGATAAAGTCTAACCAATCTTTTTTCATATGAAGACAAAACCCAATATTTGAGTTATATTTCATTACAAAAGTAGTGAGCCTAACCCATAAAGTAAATATTTTAAATGAGAAAATTATTTTGAAAAATTTAAGAAAATTGTGACTTTTAAATTCAAACTATTCATAGGAAAATTTAAAATGAACTGGGATAAAATCTGACAGAATACCAATTCCAAGATATTTGAGTCACAGACTTTTTCATACTTTTGCCTTTGTTGCACAAAAACAGTGGCTATTCATGCAGTGCCTCTATGCAAGAAAACTTCCTGGTATAAATTCAACAAGAATCAGAGCAGTTACATATTCTTACATATATTTCTTAATTTCTCAAACATTTTGAATACAAGGGTGATTTCTATTTGTATTCTACAATTCTGAAAGTCCATTAATTGCAAGATGTTCTAAAATAAATCTAAATTGGATGGGCACCATCCAATTTCTAATGGACAGGTGTTCATATAAGAATTCAACAGTATCAGCAACAAGCTGGCAGTTACTGGTGGGGTGAGGGGTGTTAAGAAATTACTTGGCTGACAGCTGAAATTCCTATTTAACCACAGGGATGATCAAATTAAGTCAAGGTCAAGTATATGACAGAGCAGCTGTGCCATGCAGCAGATAGGACTGCTGGCATATATATAGTAAATATGTTTTGATTTTCTAATCCACCATTCATTTCTTGCAACCCAAGGCTGCTGCAGGAGAGAGAGTGGCCTTCTGCACTCTCAGCCTTTACTCTGGGCTCTCCAGGTTCAGCTCCTCCCCGGGCTGCTTGAAGCCTTCATGGTGGAGCAGCCCCCTAGCACTCACTGCATCACTTCAGTAGCCCACGTCTGGTCAACAGGGAAAGCTTTACAGCTGTCCAGTATGGCAGACTAACAAATTAATCTTCCCCCTACTGAATAAGAGAGATGTTTAAACCTCCCTGACAGAACAAAATGACTGGACTGGGGTGAGCTTCTTGCCCACAGAAAATTTTACTCACAGATGTAGCCCATCTAGAACTCTTATTAACCACTACAAATATATGCTTTCAACATAGAGTGGTTTTGGGGCCTGTAATGCTTTGGCTTCATAAGCTATGATCTTCCTCTTTCAGTAAATGAAAATAAATTGATTTATGATAGTTAATGCACAGGTACTGAAAACAGTGGCTGTAATTTTTTGGTACCCATCTGTCCTCCTCTTACTCCATCTGTTTCCTTCACTCACTGCACTGGAATCCTGCTTCACAAAATGGAATCCAAACTCTTTCATGTAGCATAGTGTAAGTTACCTAGTTACCCAGCTGAAAGACATTTTCAAAACAAATCACTCTCCTTGTACTGTGTAGAAGGAAACAGACATTGATTTTGTTGTTAATATATGTCTGAGCAATCCTTCTTTCAACAAAATATACAACTGTCAGTAAATTTCCTCTAATTTCAGATTGTGCACTTCAAAATAATACCATAAAGGCTCATCATTTTAATCAATTATTGATTACACCTTGGGGACTTTCCACCGATTCCACTTGATGCTGCTTTTAAAATGGTAAGTACCTACATAACTGTATGATATTATGAACTGGTTTAGATTTTTATAGCTACAAGATCATAAATGCACAGTATTATATTATTTCATTGGATAGTATAGCCTTTATTAAACTGTGTTGACTGACTTTTTTTATTCTTTAACAGGTCTTTGGCCTGTTAATGATTAAGGATTTTGATTTGATGCTTTACACTAAATCTAAGCATTTAGCAGGAAAAGAACACCTAAGAAAGCCCTCCCTGCTTTACAATCCAAGATGGAAGATACAATATAAAAGCTGAAATTAATTTTTTGAGAAATTTTGTGTGGCATGAATACAAGAGCCACTAATAAAAACATGTTTTATGGGATACTATAAACAAAGGATACTTCCATTATTATCTCAAGTTTAAGGCAGTGTGGTAAGTGAGGTCATTCGAAGGTCAAGAAGGCAGCGGTTGCTCTTGCTCTATAAAAGGCTTCACACTTGACATATCAGTTTCTCAGTATTCATGCCTTAAGTACTTGGTTTTATGCATTTACTACTTCCTTATTAGCATCATATTAAAAGGGAATAGTTGCATTTTATTTGCAGCTACAAAGGACTTTTGACAGACACTGAATTTATACAGAAAAGAATATACAAGAATACTAGCATACCGAATAGAGTTCACAGGAATGTGCACTGAAACACATAACTTTGTGACTAGGGTGACAGCAACTCTACTCATCACTTCTTTTTTTAATCCCACGTTATTTTACCAAAATTTCAGTAGCATAACTGCCTGTAAGAATTTTATTGAGTCAAAAGCAGTAAATCACCTAACCTCTTGAGACACAGAAGGAGTGTTTTTAATACAAGGGAATTTAAAAATACGTGAGAATGAGAACTTAGGTTGGAAATCAAATGTTTTTCCAAGGTGAAAAATGGAAACAAGTGCTGGTAATAGTACTTTGTAAAATAGAACTTTCATGTTAGAGATCCATTATAGTGATGTAGGTGACTAAAAATAATGATTGCGATTCTTTTAATCTTTATGTGTACATTTAAATGCATATAGCCCATTGCTCCTTTCCATGGCAAAGTCTGAAGTACTTACAAATGAAAGCAAAAACCAAATGACTGGTATTAATGATACAGAAAAAAACTGAAGTCTATATAGCTCCTGTGGTCTTTTAAAAAGCATTAATAAGAAAGTATTTGCATAAAGTTTAAGCAAGAAAACACTTATATGTGAGAAAACATGCATCTTTTTGACATCTGCAAGCTACTTCTCTTGATCTGCTCTATAAATAGAAACTAATTATGGAGAGACTAAAAACAACACAATGCCCTAGAAAATAACAGAGACTGTCTTTTTAAAATATACTTAAAATAGTGTGAGTAAATCTGTATCTAAATCTGTATCATACAGATACATAACCACTAAACACATTTGAATAATAAATCTTTTTCTGTCTAGTCTTCTTCCTTTTACAAGTAACAGTTAAACTTCCACTAGCTCCATTCAAAGCAGAATCAACCTTGACGCATTCTTTCTCTGGTAATATTTTCTGACTTACAGAGTATCAATATTAACTGTGAATGTCAGAAGAGCTGTACACGCTTTAGTGAAAAAAAGTACTCGGTCCTCTAAACAAATGCCTGAGCTCTGACTTTTAAGTGAAGAGAGAGATCAGCAAGTCAGCTGCTGTTCATATTTGTTTCTTACTCAAAATCAAAAACCAGAGGCTTGGGGAGTGCTTAGTAACATAATCCATTTCTTCCCAGGAATTTTATATAAGTTTTCTTTTAAAAAAATCTTTATTCTCCTGCTTTGGTTAAAAATATATCTTCAGAAACAAGTATGATTCAAGCCTAATTTCCAGACCCAAAAAGTGACACAACATAGGGATCAGCAGTGAGGTTGAAATTTCAAATATGCTGAGTCAATCCAGTCAAGGTGGGTGTTAGGGCTTCTCAGTTTCAAAGAGCACCTCAGCTGCTGTCTTTGGACAGTAATGCTTCCCAGACGCACTGCAGAAGTGCATATCAAGCTGTTTCTTAGAGCAAATAGCAACCTGTTTATGTACCAGCAAAAGGAGGCTGGCAAAGGACAAAATAGAAGACACAACAGCCACTCAGAGCTGGAGACCACCATCAGAGGGACTGAAATGGAACCAAGTGGGGAAAGTTATCTTCCTTGGGAGCTGTGGGGAGGAGGTGGCTGGATGGAGCCACAGAGCTCAGCCAAGTTAAAAGTTGCATGCTGGATTTCACAAAATCAAAAATAACTATGGCCTTTATTTTTAGACATCTGTACTAAGAGAAGAGAGATTAAGATGCCAGAAATTATTATCCTTCACAGGCAGAGTTACTCAGGATTCCTATCTGTATGATTGCAGATACTTGCAAACATTGATTCACCAGGATACAGCACTGAGCTACAATTCACACAGTTTTAGCAACACGCAACAACGCAGCAGTCAAAAAATTTGTCCCATTAGAACGGTGTACAAACTGTCAATCTGCCATGCTGCTTTACAAAATCATAATGTGAGGAAATATCTTTAGGTTTGCCTTGACCTACCATCTGTCCCCACAAAAAGTCAAAATGCATTAATTTACGTACAACATTTTGCCAGCCAGTAGCAGCTGTTAAGCATTATTTTTTCCCCCTACTCTTCAACTTAAAAAGGACTATTCTTTATCCCTTCAGTCATGGCATATACATTTGGTGTGAAGAAAATAAACCAGAGCAACTGGATACATATCAGTCTGCAAAAAAGCACAGTCTAGGATGGAATAAACAACCCAGTGCACATGCTCGCTATTTGCTATATACTGCTACCCTGAAGTGCAGAATATTTGCACAAATATAGGGAACACTCAAAGGCAGCAGGAGGCAGCACTTGTAACCTAGACCGGTCCTAGTCTGTGCCTTCAGAGACCTATTTCAAATTAGCTGGACATTAACCTAAATAGCATTTACTTGAGTTGCAAATAAATTACACATTCTTAGTCCTAATTTCCCATTTCAGAGTGCAACAACATTTTAATCTATCCTAAAGCCAGGACAAAATAGATCATGTAATTCTAAGTAGATATGTTGGGCATGCTAAATGAGGAACGAGCATAATCATTTAAAGCAAAAGCAATTAGATCATAGGGAATGCATTTAAACAGTTACAGCAGCAATTATTTCATTTCCAGCTACTTGAGACTATGAGACCATAACCTGAAAATTTAGTCAATAACTTTTGATTTGTAGACAAACGCTAAACTACAGGGTTTTAGTTTTCCATGGTTAACTGATCAGAACATGCTTTTCATTCATTCTTGCTTTTTAGATTTTATTGTTAATGCAGAAAATCTGCATAATACTGAAAGCTGAAAGTGCAGTGTCAAATAAAAGGAACTTAATATCAAAATAACAGGTTCTATCGCACTTTTTGGTAATTTTTCATATTTAATTAATTGAAAACTTCACTTCTGAATTTTAATTCACTGACAAATAACTTCATTAACACAAAATTATGATTGCCTCTGGTGTTTCATTTCCTTCCAGAAGGCTGACTTCAAAAACATACAAACTTTGGAGGGGGAGGGTGGCAAGAAGGAAATACACTGGGACAACCTTAGTTTTTATTACTGAAAGCAAAATTCCCTGTACAAACTCAAACTGTATGGGACCTTGGAGGTGAGAATAGAGCAGAAATTACATAGAGCAAGTTGTGGGAATGATGACTGGAGGAACCTGGCGAAGAAAAAGGGGAGAATCCTTAAGGCAGAAGATACAATAAAATAACTATCTGCACTAATTTAAAGGAAAATGTTGACAGTATGTTCACATAGCCTTTTGAAAGGGAGGGAAATAAATTAGAAGGATTAGATAGGATTTATCAATCATCGGAGGGATATGCATCTTTCTTTTCTCCCCTCCCACCTTCTGCATCATCAAATCCAGCATTATAACATTTTTCACCTTCTCAAATAAAGTTATGAACAGCAGTCCTGATGCCATGAGCATGCCAAAAGTTGCTCAGCTGTGCCTGGTTCTCTCTGCTACTGAATAATCTGTCGTAATCAATGTTTTAAAGAATAAACCCAATACAGTTTTCATTATGGCAATCTGAGGAGCTATACTAAAATTACAGTTAATTATGTATGTATAAACTGGCTTTAGCCCTCTTTAGAGGACCCCAGGCTTGGCATGAAATTGCTCTTCATCTTCACAGGCAGACAAGAACAAACAGCACTGATGTTCAGCTCACCATAATGGTGATATCTATGTTAAAAAGCAAAGAGGTCAAATTTCACTTTACTCAAGAATCATATCTCATAGAAAGAAATAGCATTGGCTTCTTTTCTTTATACAAGTTTAGATAACACTGACACATACATAAAAAAAAGGAGCACTGAGTGCTGTTCTTTTATGTGCTGCAGAACTGCAGAAGAAATATGTGGAAGAACCATACATAGGCCCAATCCTCAATAATGTCAAAGCTGCACGTTTATCCATGATAACCACTGAAGGAATGCCAAAACACACCATGCCAGTGGCCAGTCTATTACTTGCTTTATTGTGCCAAAACATTTATAGGTAAGTCACAGCTGCTTGGTAGCTTTAGATCTGTTCTGGTCAGGCTATTGCAGCAACCTATTTTCTATTTCTTGTATTAATCCTTTACCTGCTCACTTTGTCCCTTCCTTTCAGACACTGTATGTTTTCTTCATAGCAGTTCGTATGCTGCTGCATTTTGAACTTGTGACCAGAAGTGTTGATAACACACCGAAGTGTGAGATATTGCTGAACAGTGCTTGCACAGCATCACAGCTGTCTCTGTTTCTCATGCTGCCCCACCACCGAGTAGGCTGGGGGTGCACAAGAAGTTAGGAGGGGACGCAGCCAGGACAGCTGACCAGAGGGATACCCCATACTATATTACATCATGTTCAGCAATAAAACTGTGGGAAAGAAGGAAGAAGGGGGAACATTTGGACTTATAACATTTATCTTCCCAAGTAACCATTAGACACGATGATGCCCTACTTTCCTGGAAATGGATAAATAGCTGTGTACTGGGCTTAACCCATAACTGACACAAAATAGCCGGTTATTAGTAGCAAAAAATAGCAATGTATCCGTCTATTGTCCTCTTTGTACCTCTTTTTTCTTCTGTTATTAACAGAAAACTGAAGGCATTTACAAAGAGTTAGAACAAAAAGAATACAAATGTCAGCCTTTTAGAAGGTCACAAAGTACTTGTGTTTAACTCTGGAAAGGTTGTGTGGAGAAAAAGTACCATGAATGGAAGACGTCTGGACTACATCATCTGCCTAATTTTATCAGTATTTCATTTACACTTCTGCCTGTATTTCATTTCTACAGGCCATGTCATCTAACTAGTCTTTGTTTTACAAGTTTATTGAAATACAGTTTTGTGGCCAGGAGTATTAGTCATGCTTATTTTATCTGTTACTAGCAAAAGACATTCATGGAAGATCACGACTCTTACTTCAAATCCTGCCCTAAGAGACATAAGTTAATCCACTGTACTAACAAAACAAGATTGGTTTGGATTCACATACATGATAAAAATTGTCTCAAATAATATTTCATATGCAGACCAAACCCAAATCAAAAAATAAATTATATTATGTAGTTTGACACAGAAGTACAATGGTTAAAATTGCATAAGCCTAAGTAGGTCAGAACTCTCACTGACTTCTAAATGAAGTTGTGAGGTTTTGTACTTCTCTCTGAAAATATACTTTTATGTGAAATAAAGTATTTTGCAAAATATTTTTTGATTCCCTAACTTTATTTTCATAAGGCTGTACTAATTTTCTGCCTAAAAGACTGTTCTAGAACATCAGGAAAATACATGAAAAAAATAAATACATTCTGTTCTTGAACTTCTTCAGTTAACAATAATTGCCATATTAGAAAATAACAAACATTTCAGGTAGATTGAAAATAATTTTTCTGTTAGAAGCACATTAGAGAGGTAACCTTAGATTTTGCTAATACATTAGGAGTTAAGCTCAGGGAAAGATCAATATTGTATTATTGATTGCAAAATTAAAAAAAAAAATAACAGCCATGTCTACTATTTGAATTTTCATTAGGCCAATATAAGACCTCTGGAATGTATCTTTGTAGATGGCCTGACTGTCTTCTATAATGACATAATTTTGCAGAGAAGAATCATTTGAGGAATGATTAAAATATTGAAGTGAAAGCAGTTGAGAAAAGGTAGCAAATGTTTTATAATTCTGTTGATTTATTTTTCCTCTAAGAGTAAAAAATGCTTCACAAAAGGAATTTAAATCTTTGAAGAGTAAAACATGCTAGTGAAAAACAATCTCCCCTATGTAAAATAATACTATATACATGTGACTTCTTCAGGGGCATAACGGGCAAGCTGACTAGATAACACATCCAACAAAATGTTAACATAGAATATTAGGGGGAAATAAGTACGAGAAAGGAAAGATGTGTTTTGAAATTATATTACTATCACAGCAAAAAAGATGTAGAATTTTACCTGATACCACTGCCTTTCAAAGAACACTAATCCCATTTATCAACCAAAAATAACATTTGCCCCTCCTTCAAAAGCTATCTGGGAAATTAATCTTTGTGCCACCTATAAAGAGCACACAGCCTGGATATAACTTTTTTCAGTTAGTCATCATAGCTGATTTAAAAAGCTTTGTGGCCATTGCTACTCAGATATCATTATGGGCCAAATGACCATTGTCTCAACCTCCTCTTATCGGAGCCCAGAGGGCTTGTCATCAGAGAGATATAAAAACACACTCTCTGCTTCAGCAGGCTCTTAGTTGTTCTTCTGTACTGAAAGCACCAGAGGGTTCCTATAACATTAATTTAATTTGGGTAGCAATGATATTATGAGGCATCACTGTACATGCAAAGTGCCACTTTCCCTTAGCACACAGTAACAGTTTGAACATTCATAAACATCAAAACATCTACGAATAATTTCATAGGGGATTCAACACACCAGTAGTGTTTCTCCCAACACCAGTTTTTTTCTGCTACTAATACACACAGTCTCACCATTTGCCTTAACATGATGTTCTAATTTTTTTTAATATGTCATAAAACTTTCAAAATCTTGTTGCTTAACCTTTAGTCACCTTGTTATTATCTAACTTCCCAATCAGTAGTAAATTCTAAAAATTTTCAACTACTGAATAATCGTTATTTTAACCTAGAATTTGTAGCCGTAGGAGCATAACTCATTTTTTACAGCAAGTACTTCAAAAAGTAGCAGCCAATAACAAATTTTAACCTTTTATTTCCATATTGTGCTGAATACCACAGTGAGCAGAATGAGTTTTGTCACTGATTTTAATGGGACTAATCTTGTATCTAATTAATAAATTCTGCTTAACAAGACAAAAGTTGGTAAGCTTCGTGGCTTTAAATCTCCACTTGAAAACTCTAGTTTCTTCATCAGAGAGCCTGAAGGAAATCTTTGGCAGAACAATATTTAGGCAGTCTAAATTTCCATTTCCACCTTGAATACCATTCTAACATGGTCGTGTAGATGAATTTGAATTTACTAAATGCTGTGTAGGAAAAAAGTATGTTTAAAAAAGCAAAAATCGTATGTCACAAATGTTTGAAACAAAACTCTTTCCTCCAGCATAGTAAAACACGGATGAGAATGAATTTAAGGATTCTTCCTTCAACAGGTATTTAGCAGAAGATTTACTCATCTAATTGCTTTTACAATGACAAAAATCAGTAAAGTGTTGTTTTCAAAATAGGGGTGAGCCAAAATTATCTCATGATGAGGCTTGAATCATCTATAGTTCCTCCTCTTCAGAATTTTTTTATGAAAGATATTTAAGAAGGGGTTCAGTTGTACCAAATTAAGGTTGCAATGACTGATCAATAGATAGGATATCAGATTCAAAACCAGAACCTCTTCTACAAAGAAAAGAGGGACCTCTCAGTACAAAAGCAGTATGCTTTTTGTCTCACTATATATAGTACCGGGATTATAATTTCTTACTAGACAGCATATCAGCTGTCTCCTCCTCTTTTTTTGTTCACTGATCATAGCATAGGGCTGTGGATAAGACTCAAGAGTCGTTCTGGGCAAAAAGAAATTAAAAAACCCAACTCAAACTCATCAATTAAGCTACATCCCAGCTTGAAAACTGCTTTCAGTCACAGAATGGCAGACATAGCACATTGCCTTTGAAGATGATGAAGTGGGCTTCAAACACATATCAGCAAGTACGTGAAAATATTAGGGAGTCTCTTGTTTCTTTTTAATTGATAGCTCTTGAGTTTTGTTTATAAGCAATTCTAGCAAATTTTTGTGTTCAAGTAGAAAGAAACACCTGCATTTGTAGTACTTCATTCTATAGGAACACCAGTGATATTTCTGAAAACGTACCTACCTACAAGATGACTGGATATTTAAACTGAGACACATGATGTCTGTCTTTCAGATCAGTGTCTGTTCAGCTTAGGAGCCAGGAAATCATGAGGTAAGGAAGCTGTTTGCAGCTTTAATAATGCACTTGTACTTCTATTTCAGTTAATACCTACTTACTTTTAACTTTATAATACATCAATTTGTCTATTTGTTTTTGAAATTACAGATGTGTGAATTTATAATTTTAAAACAAAACACAACTTTAATTCTTTCATCCAAGATGGCTTTCCTAAAGAGAACTGATAACCATTAAAAGCATCAGCATAACATATTAGTCACTTCCACTGTTTTGCTAGAATGTCCCTAGGTATAGAAACAATCCTTACTAATGACAGATGCAGTGCAAAATTCAGGCCCATGAAGAGATATATAATTCATGTTAGAAAATTCTTGTATGTATGGATTATATTGACAATCAATTCACAAAGAAAAAGGGAGGCTTGGGACCTAGAGGCTATCTTTTCAAAGCTTTATACAGGAGGTACACTCAGTAATCCTACTAATGAATAATAGGGTTAGTGTATACACCACTTATATGTGGCTTTCAAAAAGCTCCACGTTTAGACGAAACCTAAGGAAGCAGATGAAATAAAGAAACATGTCAACCAGTGATTAGACCTTTCTATTCATGTATAAGCTGCTCAACATTACTTTTATGCCTTTATTGGAATTACCACTGCTGGAAGGCAGTAATTCTAAGGCAGATTTTATTGTTTTGGCTAACATAGCTGTCCTGCTAAATCTTCCATTTCTTCTTTCCACATTGTAAAAACAGGCAATCTAATCTCTCTATAAAAGATACCACACAGCATAACTGTGTCCTCTATGTTAAAGAGGACATAGAGGTTAATGGGGAAAAGCTGGGGTCCATCAGTCCTGGTCACTTTTAAGTACAGGAGCACAGGAGTGAGCAATTCCAAAACGTAGAAGTCAAGCAGGCAAGGCAGAAGGCCAGCTTGGCTGAGCCAGGATATTCTTCTAGAAATAAAGCAAAAAAAACCCAACTATATGGCCAGTGGAAACAAGGTCAGGCAACATGGGAGGACTACAGAGATACTAGTCACCACTGTAGAGAGGAAATTGTGCAGCCAAAGCTCAATCAGAGTTGAAGCTGGCCACTACTGTGAGGAACAATAACAAGGGCTTTTTAAAACATGTTAATGGCAAAAGGCAGGCCAGAAACAACATTGGCCCATTACTTGATGAGCATGGTCACCTCACAAACAGGGACATAGACAAAGCAGAGATGTTTAACACTTTCTTCGCCTCGGTCTTCACACCAATGTTGGGCTCAGGGACCCCCAGAGCCCTGGGCTACAGAACCATGACTGTGGGAATGATGAACTCCCAGTCAACCCTGAACTTGTGCAGGACTTGCTGCTCCAGCTAGATCCCTATAAGTCAATAGGGCCTGATGGGATTTATCTGAGGGTACTTAAAGAGCTGGCTGATGTCATAGCAAGACCTCTCTCAATGATTTTTCAATGCTCTTGGGAATCTGGAGAGGTCCCAGTTGACTGGAAGCTGGCAAACGTTGTCCCAGTCTTCAAGGGCAACAAGGATGTCCCCAGTAACTACAGGCCCGTCAGTCTCACTTCTGTGCCTGGCAAAATTATGGAGAAGGTTATTCTGGGAGTTATTGAAAAAACACCTGAAAGACAATGCAGTCATTGGTCCCAGCCAGCACGGGTTCACAAGGGGAAGGTCCTGCTTAACAAACTTCATTTCTTTCTATGACAAGGCTACCCACCTAGTTGACCAAGGAAAGCCAGTCAATGGGATATTTTTGGACTTCAGTAAAGGTTTCGATACTGTCTCTCACAGTACCCTCCTGGACAAAATGTCCAGCGTACAGCTGGATAAACACATAATGCAGCAGGGGAGCAATTGGCTGATGGGTCAGGCTCAGAGGGTCATAGTAAATGGGGTTACATCAGGCTGGCAGCCAGTCACTAGGGGGGTTCAGCAGGGATCCATCTTGGGGCCAGTACTCTTTCATGTCTTCATAAGTGACTTGGATTCAGGACTTGAAGGAATACTAATTAAGTTTGCTGGTTACACAAAATTGGGAGGAGCTGTTGACACTCTCGAGGGCAGAGGCCCTGCAGAGGGGTCTGGACAGACTGGAGAGCTGGGCAATCACCAACCATGTAACGTTTAATAAGAGCAAGTGCCAGATTTTGCACATGGGGCACAGCAACCCAGGATGTACATTCAGGCTGGGGAACAAGGGGCTGGAGAGCAGCTCTGCAGAGAGGGACCTGGGGGTTCTGGTCGGTGGCAGGTTGAACATGAGCCAACAGCGTGCCCTGGCAGCCAAGAGGGCCCACTGTGTCCTGGGGTGCATCAAGCACTGCATTGCAGCTGGTCAAGGGGGAGGAATTGTCCTGCTCTCCTCTGCACCGGTGTGGCCTCACCGTGAGTACTGTGTGCAGTTTTGGGCACCCCACTACATCAAGGATACAAAGCTACTGGAGAGTGTCCAGAGAAGGGCCACGAAGTTGGTGAAGGGTTTAGAGGGGAAGCCGTATGAGGAGTGGCTAAAGTCACTTGGTTTATTGAGCCTGGAAGAGACCTCATCACAGTCTGCAGCTTCCTCACAAGGGGAGGAGGAGGAGGGGCAGGTGCTGATCTCTTCTTTCTGGTGACCAATTACACGACCCAAGGAAATGGCAGGAAGATGTGCCAGGGGAGGTTTAGGTTTTAGGAAAAGGTTCCTCACCCAGAGGGTCGTGAAGCACTGGAACAGGCTCCCCAGGGAGGTAGTCATGGCACCAAGCCTGACAATATTCAAGAAGCATTTGGACAACGCCTTC
The DNA here is from genome assembly GCF_949628215.1 of Phalacrocorax aristotelis. Taxonomy (NCBI): domain Eukaryota; kingdom Metazoa; phylum Chordata; class Aves; order Suliformes; family Phalacrocoracidae; genus Phalacrocorax; species Phalacrocorax aristotelis. Next base: position 22,078,373 of record NC_134280.1, read on the forward strand.
AGACACATGGTGTGAATTTTGGGGTTGTCCTGTGCAGAGACAGGAGTTGGACTCGATGATCCTTGTGGGTCCCTTCCAACTAAAGACATTCCATGGTTCTATGAAATGTAGGATCAGCGTTTCTCTGAGAGTGTTTGCACACCTTCTGGTTGCCAAGCTACAAAATACTTTCAAACTTTTGGGGTTTTCATATATGAAAACAGCTTTTGGGGAAAGAATCCAAACAAACATCTGTGGATGAGAGTTTTTTATTTGCTCACAGGACAGACGCTACATCATGAGGATCACACTTACCTGCTCCATCTTTCACAGGAAATCTAAAAAACTCTAACAGTTTAGTTGCCTGAGGATTTGTCTTTCTTATCTCTTTAATCTTGACAAAAGGACCATAAAAGGCATCAGGTAAAGTCAGATTTTCCAGTTACTATGCTGGACCATCATATCAGGAAACAAATCAAATTCACAAGCTCATTCCACACAAGCTACAAAAAATTTCCATACAAAAGTGATTTTGGCCAGAGTAAAGTGACACAAAAGAAAGATTCTGGTCAAAAATTAAAATGAGCTATGCATCAGCTCAGATATAAGGTAGCTGACATTCCTTCCAGGTGTCTTGCATATCTGTCATACCCTGTAGAGTATTTTCAGGCCAAGATATGTTGAACTACTTAGCTGTTTTTACTTTGAAGAATGATAAAAGCATTTGAAGAAACGTAATTGAAGGAAAAGTTGGACACAGGCATAATTTCTCTTTAACTTTATCTTGGACAAAGTATTACGGTGAAATAAATTGCATAGAACTACTTCTGCTATTGATTTTCAGGAAAGCATGAACATTTCTACCTCTGCCATTAAATATTCTCAAATCCAAACAAAGGGACTTCACATGAAGACCAACTATTTCCTAAAATGCATAATAAAAATCCTATTTACAGAAAAAAAAATTTAAAAAAGAAGAAATTCAAACCAATTCAACATTGACAGACAAAGGCACGTTTTAGGTGTAATAATAAGCGCATCATCCTCTTCAAGGTGTTCAGCTTTATAGATAAGAGAACAATTTAATATTTTTAATTCTATGCAGATGGTTATTTTTATTCCTGTAAAGCTAGTGCAAAAATAGCCTAAGCTATAACAGAACTAGTATCTTCTGGTTTATTCTATAATTTTCTCTGTGTTGTAAAGGGGCGAGACCATCGCTTATGAATTCTAGTGAAAGGTATGGAATGAACCTTAACCACAGTGTTCTGAATGTTTCCTATTATGTAAGTTCAAGGCTGAAGTCTGAAGCCACAGTATTTTGGACAGTACAAGACAGTGATCCTGAAACACAAAAATAAACTGAGCTTGGATTAATACCTGTCCAATTACACAACAATCTGTGTGAAATTCCACCAAAAGATATCCTCTCCCGAGAATATCATCAAACACTCTGGGAAATGAAAAGTGTCTCATAAAAGAAAAGTGTTTAACAGTCCCGTTTTCTGCTCTGTGCATCTGGTGTAGTTCTGAATGCGCCATCTATATATAGTATCTCTGGATGAAATAACCAAAAGGGCAGAACAATGACAAACTCACCAAGTCATCCAAGCAGAATTCTTCTTCAAACTCCCACTCAGGCGGCAAGTTGATATATACAGTGGCCAAGGATGGGTACTACCATTTACAAACTATACCCTCAGTTTCAAGCTACCATTAATTAATAACTAAGTAACATTCAAAACACAAACCTTGCCAATTCGCAGTTTGCTATGAGAGTTATCACGTTTCAATCACTATTCAAAGCACTGAAGCTACCAATCAGATATGTTGGACCATATGAGCCCTTCTTGCCAAAATATGGAAATGCTTTAAGCTCATATCCCAGATCTGAATATTTCTGAAGAAGAAAACAGAATCTGACATATTAGTTTTAAAGAGACAGACTACAGCTGTAGAATTAAAATTGCATCAGGGCACAACAGGCTAGGGAAGGGAAACATTTCCCACTACAGTGACTGAACATGCTGAGAGTGCTTCTGAGACACTGACCTTTGCGAGGAGAGGGAGATTAGGGATGGGAAGCATTACACTGCTCTCATCTTTCATCCCCAGTAACAGCCAGTCACTGCAAGAAAGTGACACCGCACATATATAAGGTGCCATATTTCTGTTAGGAGAGAGATTTTTCCTTTTCTCCCCCCCTCCATGTTCTGCTGTAATTCTTTCTACTTGGCATTCCAGCTGAAAACCTTGCCCAGTATGGGCTTTTGTACAGCCAATAAGCAGAACTAGAATGCAAAAAGTAACTAAAAAAAAATATATATTTTAATGCTCTACTTTAACAAGGATTCACCAAGGTATGCCCGATTACATTATTATAGTATTTTATTTTGTTCAGTATTTTCTAGTAATTTTACTTGAAATGCTACTGCACATCTCCATAGAGCCAATATTCCTGTTTTGCATAGATTATTAATTATTCAGAAAGGTGTTTGGAACCTTAAGGTCTGCACAGGCTTCTTAACCCAAAAAGTTGGGTTAGTATTTTACAAGTTACTAATGGAAAAGTGACTCAGAACAAAAGTATTGATTAAAAATAGCTTGATAACATTATGGTTAACCATAATTTATATGTCCTACCCTCAGAGCAAGTATCTTCTGACATATGCTTGGTCATGCTTATTGGAAAAGTTAAAATTTTTATATTTAGATATATTTATAATTTACAAACAGACTAGGAAAAGAGAGAAAATTCTTTGTAAATCTAAAGGACACCAACTAGAAGTATATATTCAGAGCAATGTAATCTGCAAGTTACTTAAACACACACTAGCCAATAATTCTGGTGATAATAATCTTTCCCTTTACTTCAGAGCTATGTCAATATTAGGCTTCAATTTTACTGCACATGTATGCAATTTAAAATAAAATATCCATTAAAGTCTTTGTACATGTTATTAGAGTAAAGGTCTTTCTTTTCAGTCCATATGTAGCATCAAGGTATTAATATGAAAGCTCTGTTTGTCTAAAGAGGCCACCTGGAGCTCTGTATTATATTGTCATCACTTAGCCCATTTATTCTAACTCTAGCTACATATTTGTGCATAAGTAGCTCATGCAAATCAGATAGATGGTTCCAAGGCTCAAACTTCACCAATTGTATGTCAGGATTACGTCAGTCAAGGGGTCAAGAACCAGCCATTACACACCTATTAAAATGCAAACCACACAGAACTTCAGGATTCTGCGTCTATTTCAGGAGGATTATAGTCTTCAAAAGAATTAAACAATAAGATAAGAGGTATTCACATATAAGTGACTGGATGTTTAGGCTACTTGATGTGCTTTTATTTTCTAGCATTTTCTACTTTTATAGATCATAAAGATTGTCTAAATGCACACAGACTAGAAATTTCATTACACAAAAATCTGCTCTAATCACCACAAGGACATTTGCTTCACTGTCAAAAAATGCAGAATGTATTTGAAAGAGACTTTTAGTTGACTTAGCAAACATGGCAAAGGCATAGTGAGGTTGCACTGTAGCTGCTCAAGACTGTCTAACTCCATGTAACAGGATGGATCACAAAGTAAAGGTCTCTTCTAACCTCCTTAAGAAGATCATGAAAAGTACAATTTGGCCTCACACACACGCTATAGTTGAGAATCATGACTAGTTATAGCTGGGAAATTGAGACTGTCAAGGGGAATGAGTGGCATATGTGGTTTATAATGCATAAATGAGAAAGGAAGGAGGACTAAAAGGCTATGGACAATTGTTAACACTGCATAGCAGAAGGACACTATAAACAACAAAAATGCGTATTAGGACACTGGGGTACAAGAAGATATGTGAAAGTATTGTTGCACTTTCTTATCTTCACATGTGGATTTCATACCCATAGTATCTGAGCATCCAGGATGCATGTTGCTTTTTCAAGTGAGCAGTAAGAGGCCTCAAGCAAAAGAACAGATGATTCTTTTTAATTCTGTATTCTGTGATGGCATACACAGTCAGCGTATGCACAATGAAAAATGCCCCAGCTTCCTCCTTTTTCCTCCTGTTGCCAAGCTGCACTAGGCTGTGTACAAGATTCCTAATGACTTCAATTGTTTCAGTTTGGGCCATGTTCGTTCTGGAATTTTGTAGCATTTTACAGTCCACTGTACCATGTTTATTTACCTTTATTGTTCCTCCTCTTGGTTTTTACTTAATTAAAGCCATTTATTTAATTAAATCCAAGCATTTAAATGGCCTCTATGACATCCCTCTTAAGATACCACAATGCAACTTTTGCTATCGTTACCAACATGATTGTTCATTTACTTGGAATTTAAAAATAAAAAAACCCAAACACAACTCATGTATTCTCTCCTGCTCTCAAAGTGTGGCTAAACATTTCTCAGATCCTTGCAAATATGTACATACAAACTTTAATTTTTACTGAATAAAATGTCAGGACATTCTTAACAACACACAAAGAATAAAATGGCTTTGTTAGAATTGTGCTTTTCCATCTGTGAGGGTTTTTCTCACTGGTCTGAAAGTGTACTGTGAAGAATTATGCACACTGAGATAAGAGACATCTCAGATGTTTATATAAATATCTGTGTTGAAAGTGATAAACATGGAGTTTTCTGGAAAACACCCATAATGTAACTCAACTGTCCAATTTTGCAGAAGATTAAGAGTACCTCAGAAAAACTTCTGATAAGTAGAAAGCTCTGTTAGATGTTAGATTAGTTCCAGGTTAACAGTTGCCTGATAGTTTAAGTAAATATGAAGCTATTTGTCTGTAACCATACCACTCAAAAGCTAATAATCATCTAATCTTGTCAAAGACAGAAAGAGACTGGTAAATGTATAGAAATCAATTTTTACTTCCCACAAGGAACTCCCTATCCCAGAGTGCCTAAAACCCCACAACCACACCTATGACAGTAATTGGAAACAATCACTATATTGTTAAAAAGGAATTGGGAAATTCTGTCATGTGACATAACCATATAGCTGTAGTAGAGTGGAAAGAAAAGACAGCTCATGTCAGTCAAATTGCGTGAACTATGCACAAAGTGAAGTATGACAAGAAGATATTTTTGTAACCGACACTACTGCTTAAACATAAGCAAGGCTAAGGCTTGAACTAAAACAAATGCATCTTTCAGTTCACTTCAAGCTGTAGAAAAAAGAAGAGGTAAAGGACATCTGTTGGGATCACTAAGCTAGAAAAGATGCCCTCTGACATCCTAGTCTTAGAGCAACTAGAGTTCTCACTGCATGATTAAATCAGATTTTAAAAGACTACTGATTATAATAAAAAGGAAAACCAAGGATCTAATTTTTAGATGCCTAGAGCACCATTCGCTCAACTGAACATAGTAACAATCATGGTACTCTGGAATTAACATACCAGTCACCACAAAATTAGGCCATCCAAAAGTCAGACTTTAATTTTTCTAGAAGTCTTTTTCACTAATGGTTGTGTATAGCTGGAAGCAGCTTAGTGTAAAATGCAACTTATGTAGAGCTGGGTAGGAAACTACTGATTATTTTTGAGAAATTGAAAATATTGTCCTAAATAAAATTCAACCTAGCATATTTCTACTAACAGAAAAGTAAAAATTCAAGTTATTCCAAATGTTTAGTTTGAACTCTTATTCTTTTCATACTGAGGACTGAATTTTAAAACTCAATTTTAAAAAGCTCATTTTCTCCTGAAAAGATCCAATTCTGAACCTGGAAACCAGAATATCATATATGAAGAATTTTAAATCAAAGCCAAATCACTCTAAGAAAAATACATGTTGCATACATACATAAAACAGAATTTCTTAATAAAATATTTATTTAGAAAAAAAACATTCAGATTGTAGTATTTTCAGTGAAATACAGTGATTAAATTTGTGGTAGCTACTTATAACATTCCTCCCTGAATAAAAGGTTGGAGTGGTAGTATTATACGGTGACTGCTTAATGGTATTATCTTTCGATATACTCAGTATTAATACATAGCCACATATCCTTAGTCTTAATGAATACAAAATAGTTGTAAACTTAGTTTCGTGTTTTCCTAGTGCAAATATTTCAGCACTGATTCAGCATTCCCCAAATCTGTCACCTCTGTTGTTTCCTATAGGACAACTGAGGGACAGGATCCTCAAAATCTTAGCAACCCTATTAATCTTAGTAACCCTATTACTAACAGAGCTGTAGCATTCATAGGTTCTTAGTATTTTATACTCCCAGCCAGGTATATAACTGCTGACTAGTCGATTGTCATGAAATCATAGAACAACAGATCTTTTTACAGATGTTCAGAGAATTATTCATTCTTATTAAGAGATTTGCGACATGCACAGACTGTATTTAGTAATGCTTAGCCAAAAAATAATCAACAAAATATTAATCCATCTCTAAATGTCATTGTGAATGTCAGAGAAGCCTTTGAACAGCAAAAGCACAGTCTGCCTTATGTACCTGAAATCCCAGGCAGAGTTGAAAACACGTAACACAAAAGTATATTTTTCACCTTCCCGTGAAAGTGCCAGCACATTTAAAACCACCACTCATAACAGTAAATCAAAATCTTTCAGTATTGCTTGTTGAAACTGGCTTTTAAGATAGAGGATGAACAAAAAGATGTTTTAAAATAAGTTTTAGGAAATATATAAATTGTCTGAACGCTGCCACAGACGATCAGTTTTAATAGCATGTGTCCAACAGCCTAGTATGGTTACTTGCTGTTCTGGGAGTCTGCCAAAGAAAGAGACCCATCCAGAAATTATGAAGGAAAAAAACTCAAGAGAAAACTGATAATAACCCATAACTTACATACTACTTCATCTATTCTAAAGCCTTTCATTCCACATCCATCATCATAAAATCAGTGTTCATGACACAGCATGGATTAAATCTTCATTTCAATAGAGAAATACTTATCAAAAAGCCTGAAATTCCTTACCTATTGACAAACTGTACAGTAACACATTCAAGATTTATTCTATTGTGTAACTTTCCACAAGAGTATCTGAGAATTATTAATGATATAAGCTTCACTGGACCATTGGATGATATAAGACCACCTAAGTTTTGTAGATAGAGAACAGCTAAACAGCAGAGGCCATAAACCAAATCAGCAGGAAACCTTACAGCACAATTAATATATCTTAAAATATATTCCTGTTTTAACTTCTAAGAAATGTTTCACCGGCGGAAAATACTTGTTAAAGCAGCAACTACATCCCTTTTTCTAAATAATCTAAGTGAACCTTATTTCTGCCAGACACTGGCAACTCCGGTTAGCAAGGGTTCATTTTACTATTTAATACAGAGCTTTAGTGAGACCAGCTTAAGCAGTACCTGTCTGGACTCTGTAAATAAAGCTGTGTCTGCCCTGAGAAAGCACAGCATGGGTGAGTACTAACGGGCAGGGTTCTTGTTCAACCACTGAGAAATTCTTCAATAGCTAGTAACAACAGTCCATGACAGCATTTCAGATGCTGAACACGGAGCCCAAGAATTCAGCATGCAGCTGTCAGACAGCTCAGCTTTAATGGGAATCACAAGTTGGTCTCTTCTTCTATTCCTGCACCTTCACTGCTCCTCACATCACAAAATGCAGCCTTATGGCTTTTCACCTTAACTAGCAGCACGAGGAGTGGAGAAAGGCCAGGTCCCATACCTGAGAGAGGCCAGAGGAGGCAGTAGACAGACAGGCACAGTGTAGTCAGCTGTCCTGCACGCATGCTGCTGGGCCTGCCCTCCTGACCTCCCCAATCAGTGCTCTGCCCTGGCCCCACAGCTTAGTCCAACCCACCAGCCTGGGAATTAAGCCTGGTCCAGAAGTATGCTTTTCCAAAGTGAAATGTGTTGTAGGGGCCATAAATCCAGACCTGTACCCAATATCCCATGGTCACAGTACCCTAACATCCATCTGGCCAGTTAAAGCTCTTGTACTGTCCAGAGAGATTTGCAGATATGAAAAAAAGTGAGAAGTTCTGCAGCCTAATAGCTCTCTCATCTAAGAATGGGGAGCTGTAATTTTTACTTCCAGAACCATCTCTTTCCCTTGTAGTCAGAAAAGCACGAATCAGACGAGTAGCTTAACTTGGAAGGGCTCAGGCATAGAGCAGATCTGCAGGTTTCCTTTGGTGCAGTGTCTCCTACTTCACCAGTTTGAGACAGGCCCCCAGCCACCACTGTGAAACACTGAATTCAGTGCATGTCCCTGGAGGTGATGGCAATTTGGGGTGCCGCACTACACAGCAAGAGACTGAGACATTCTTTATTTGTAGCTGCCTATGCCCCTTTACTGAATCTACCTGTTTGTCAAAGTTAGGACTGCAACTAAAGCTGAGACTGAAGAAGTCTCTGAGCTTCTTACAAAAGGAGAATTTATCAAGGAATTTTAAAGTATATTTTTGACATAGTCTGTGACCTAAGAATTAACTTGCCTCTCACAGAATCTAAACATTTAGGACTCTCTTATTTATTGGCTTTTTTGCTGGACTTCTGATCTTTTTTTTTTACCTTTGCAATCTATGTATGTAGTGCAGCATTGTTAGGAACAACGGCATGTGAAATTTTAAACTTCTATTTCCTTTTATACAACTCTTCTATTCTAACCTGTGTTGTAGTTCCACTATAGCTGAACACTCTTTAATTTTTTTGTACACTCCTTTTCAGATTTTCCAGTAGTCAGTGGCTGCAGTCATCAAAACAATGCATTACAAATATCTGCAATGGTATGAAAGGCTCTGCTAGCATGTGTTCTTAGGCAAAAATCTCACAGGAATACTGAAGCATCACTTTAAAATAACACTAGTTTCTGGACAGATGTGAAAGAGCTTACTTTCCTATTAGTCCATGTAAGCCTACATAATCTCCTAACAATCTGGGATCTAAAATGCATGCTTTGTGCATCACTGCATACTCATTTGACAAGAAGTTTGATAACATGCTTTGGCTTGCTATGGATGACAGAAATTTTGAAGAAACTGTGTACCCCAACAAGCTCACAGAAATGTACAATTTACAGTAAGATTTGAGAAGTGCTCTGTACTCATCTGACTGCTTTTACAGCACAGTAAAATACAAGTGGCAAAATGCCTGTTGATTTTAATAAAAATCTAAGTTAGACAAATTATGGATACACTGAATCTTAACTCTTACTGGGTACCAGTCCCTCTGGGCACTGTCATTTCCTGGTACTCTGTGTACTTCCAGACATAAAAGACCCATAAACCAAAATGTTTATATTTTAGTTTTGATAAATTATGCTTTCACAAGTCCAGCTACTCAAACCTACATTAATTCAGCTCTGTTTTTATGTAGAAGGTGGTTCAATGGGACTGACCTTCTCAGCCTGCCTAATGTCTCCCCTTAAGCCAAAGGTTCATTTATAACCGTCCAATATCACATCCTTTAAGATGTCAAGCAGACTGAACAGAGGCACGCTTTTCCTAGAGGACAGAGAAGTGGTAAAACATCTCAATAAATGAAAGAAATTACTGTGAACTTCCAGGGAATAGCAGACATTTTCTATCAGTTCAAATTACTTATGCTGCTATTTATAGAAGCTACTTTGATGTTAAGGACTTTTCAAGGCTGATACAGCCTGGATGTGCACTTCACTCAGAGCTTGGAAACTGGCCCTAAGTTACATGAAGCTGGAATGAGTTGAACCTTCACAATTTATATTTTACAGGAGAATGACAGTTTGCAATATTTTTAAAAAAAATCTTAAAATCACATTAGTGTCTATAAACAACCCCAAAAAACAAAATTCTAGCAAAATCATAGTTATCTCTAAGCTAAATCTGTGTCTTATTCTCCCTGCCTAGCATAAATAATATTAAATACAAAATACCTGGTTGAATGCAGCAATATTTCCTTTTTGTTATTACTGCCCAGTGTTAAAGCTGAATATAAAACATGTCATTACTTTAACACTCACTTCAGGCTTCAAAAACCAGTACATTTAAAATAAGCCTTTGCTGAAAGCTTTATTCCATGTCTCAGTTGTAACAAAGTCTATTACAATAACACGCATGAGATCTAGAGGTTCAGTACAAAGATGAGTGTATCTTTTATATCCACAGCAGGGAGTCAGCTATTTCCTCTCCTGTCAGAATGCTTTATTCAATAAAAAGAGATAATATAAATTTTAAAATGCACCCTTTTTTTTCCTCATCTCAAGAAATAGCAGAGATCTTAGGAAAGTAAGAAAATTAACTCCACCACAGGTATTACAACACTAGGCATTTTGGAACAACAAACTGAATCTCTGGGAAAAGAGAACATATATATATATATATATATATATATATATATATATCTCACAAAGGCTTCTATACTTTGCATGGTTAAAAAAGAATCAGGTCATTCTCTGTATTAAGATTTTTCATAAGCCATAGTGAATAGTACAAGTATTACCAGCAATAGAAAAGGTCCTATCTATAAGGGTCAACACTCTCCTCCATGGGTTCAGAGCCAAAATTTTTGTATTTCATTCCCATCTGACACCTTAATCTGAATCACTTTCTCAATCTCTGCCCTTGAGCGTATTTTCCTAAATTATGACAGGAAGAGTAGGAGTGTAAAACTTATAATGAAATCTTAAATTTTCCCTAGAAAATTTTATCTCCCTAATTGCAGGAAATGCAATTATAGCAGGAAAGAAGCAGAAGATAAAGAAACGGATCTTGGTTACTGCCAGCTTTCTAGAGCTGTGACAACTAGTACTGACACCATTAATACTTTCAGGAAGTTCTCATTCACTGTAAAATTTTGCAGCAATACTGAAAAACAGCAAACAACTGCGTCAGGAGAGGTTACAGTAACCACATGGTCCCTAATGAAGTTTTGTTTCATGCTATAAAACCAGTGAGTCTGGCAAAGCAGAACTCACAAAAGACTATGATCGCTAACTCTCACTTTCACATTTACACCTTCTGAATTCAGTTTTTTAAAAAGAGACTTTCCCCCCCAAATAATAGCCTTTGGCAGCATCTGGAAAAATGACACCGCAGTGAAATCCATAACACAGACTGCGAGCAGATGTCATGACAAGACGAGAACAGAGTCTTGAAACAAAGGAAAGTGACCGCACACAGTGATAGCTTGTGAGGATGAAGCAAGCATTGTTAAGAACAAAGAACAATGAAAGCATAAAATTATACTATTTCCTCATCCAAATTTCTCTACAGCTTCATTCAAAGCCCCTTCTTATAAGCTGTTCATTAGGAACATTTTAATTATATGGTTGTAAGATGAAGGCAACCATGATACAAGGAATCACAAGACCAAACTTAAGCAACATAGATTCTGCTACAATGGGATATATTTATTTGCTCATTTTAGACAGACTTCTTTTCACATTACCCTGAACCAACACAGATTTAAAATATCTGTAATCACATTTAGCAAGGTATTGTGTTCAAAGTAATAAGAGCAGTTATTCGATAGAGTTTACTGAGCATACAGGACTTCTGGGTAAATCTGGTTGACGTCAGGGTTTGTTTGGTTTTGGTTGGGGTTTGGTTTTGGGTTAGGTTTTTTTTTTTGGTGTCTGTGTCAACTTTATAGACCTACACATAAGTACATATAAATGCACATTCCCTATATTGTTTGAAAGGCCGGTATTTGCCCTCAGTTTTCCCCTCTCTTTACACATATGTGTATCTCATAATATAAGCCCCTTGTTTCTACTAAGATGGATAAATCCAACTGTCTTCCATCAGCTGTCTTTCTTCATGGTCACCCAAAAAGGGGTCTCCAGTCCCTACAACTAACAACACAATCATCTTCTTCCATTATCATTTATTATTACATGCAGGCAATGGACACGCATGTTCAGATACTGGCCTGCATAGCTTAGGCATGATCCTAGTAAGTTATAAATATTTTCTGGGGAGTCATCAAGAGGAAATCAGAAAGGTGCATTACCCAATAAAGTGATAACAATCATAAAACCATACATGTTTAGTCACTTGGAAGAAATTAAATCACTTCCCCAGGCTCCTTTTGTAAAATCCCAGTCATCCAAATAAATGACCTGTGAAATAAACCTCTAAATCAGTCCATAACCTTCAAGTCTTTCCCCCACCAAAATCTCTTCAGTCTTTAACAGGACCACACATCACTTATAAAGCAGCCTTTAAGCTTCATAGTTTTATTCCTCAAAGAACATATCACAAAGAAACACTACAATTTCTTCTTTATTTCCCTTAGTTCTAGGAAAGATATCACATGAACATCCAAAGCACCGTTAGACTGTTGAGAATTGGTTACCGTTGCAAAAATGTTTGATGCTGCAAACATCTTCTCAGGAACATGTTTCTCCTACCCTATGTTCTTTATGTCAACTGACTTTTCTATTCTCTGGCTTTATTCATTGTGTAACTACTGAATCAGCTTATGCCCAAACTTTTCAGAAGTTATGAAACTGGAGTCAGTATCCATAACAACTTATACCACTAAAGGCCTTGGTGTATATTACTTGGTAGGGAAAACAACATGAAGCAGAAGAAAAAGAACCACTTTTATACTGCATTTCTCATATGCCATTTCTTTATAACACAGTATATTGTTACTCCAGATACGTATTTAATTACTCATAATAAATTCTTCTCTGATTTACACGGATACGAACCATGGTGTGCTATAATATGTAACATAAATAGTAATATTTTACGTTTATACCATAGACATAAGTCACTTGCTAATTGGATTCTCACATTTGGACATCAGCCTTTAATCTCATGCTTCATTAACCAGGAAACAGTTGCATTTGTTCTGGGCTTCCTAATTGTGATATATCTCCTTGGTAGTACAATAATCAGTCAGACTCACCTGATGCTTAAGATTTTCCTGTGTGAAGTAGGGCCTGAGGGAATTAAAGGCATTCTGTCTGTGAAGTGTCCTTCTCCTCACTGTGTCCTTTAGGTGAAGTTCACAGGAAAAGCAGGAGGAGCGAGACATGTAGAATTGCTGATCTGTATTATGCCTCAGTGGATAATGAAAAACAAAATGTTAACTTCCTTGAATTTTTGCATGACAAATGAATATTTAATTAAATATTTATGCAAGAAGCATCAGAAATTTCTAAAATTGATAGATTTGTTTAAAAATACGGTAAAATCCCACAAGCAGAGCCAACCCATAAGTATCACAGTTCCAGATCAAAAATGTCCCAGTAGATCTTTTTCAAACTGTTATCAAGCATCACTGCAAGATCCACTGTAATGTGGGCCCTCTGCAAAAAGAATATCTTGTTATCTGTAATAACAGATACTGCAGGGCCTAGGTTATACCAGCCCTTATTTTATTTTTCAACTCTAATTTAATTAAGGATTCTTAATTAAAGCAAACAAACAAAACCAACAAAAACCTCAAACAAAACAAACAAAAAAACCCCACCTGATTCTACTTCTGCAACTGTTAAATATATTATTATTGGTTATTATTGGTACCATATTGTGAAGTTGTTCAAGTTTATCAGGGTTGTGTCAGAGACCTAACTGCTAAATCATACAAGACAAGAATATATAAACATCCTCTCCTAAAGAGAAGGGAAGTCACTAGACAAGGGAGAGAAAGCAATAGAATCACCCTTGTACTCAACCAAGAATTTATAATCAATTTATAAAATGTATTCAAAGCTCTGTTGAATTTGAAAAAAGGATTAATTACTGTAACACTTACAATTCAGTTTTAATACTAATTAGGAGATGACTAAATAAATGCTCTGTCTCCAGTATTGTTTATTGCCTTTTTTTTTTTCCTTAATTTCACGAAAAAGTACCAGTTCTTTATTTTAGATTCTAAATCACATACTTGATTTTCTCCAGGCTCCTTAGCATTTTCTCTTTAGAATATTCAGGTACTTGAGTTTCACTGGCACAAACAGAAAACAAATTTCAAAACTGAATGTATGAGAACTCATAGAAATAGAATGGTAAATTTGCACACAGAAACCTGTTCTAGAAACACTTGAAAACTTATCCAATGAATAAAATAAAGCTCTACTGTTTTGCTTATCTGAACAGGCACAACTTAAAGGCACAGCATAATTTATTAAAATTTGCGGTCCTTCTTTGAGATAAAAGGTCAGAAGACATTTTGGCAAATAAACATGAACGCTGTTAAGAAATCATTATCTAATTATTGATATTGCACAAACAGCAAAAGACTACATTAATCATATAAATTATTCACAAATTAGGCACAACTAGGATGATATCTATTGATGAATTTAGCTACTTTTTAGGCAAACTAAAATGTCTGATTTTAGTATTTGTATGTAATTCCATGTAATGCTACAATTCACATCTCTTTATAACATTAAAAGTACAGTCACTACTACTAAAAAAGAAGAATTTGCTAGCAGTTAGCACACCCAAATTATTAGGAGAACAAGGAGCAAATCCACTAATAATTTTCCAAATAATATATTGCTAAATGTCAGCTTTTACATGGTTTCACTTAAAAAAAGGACATGGAAGCAAAAGAAGTGTCCCGCCTTAGTTATGAAGTACCTGTAGCAAGAGAGTCTGTGTACATGAATTGGTTTACTTTTGATTTTAAATGTCCATTTAAGTTGTTTCATATACATCACTCAGCAGGCTCACAGAAGAAATAAAGAGACAGCCACAGAGATCCATTTCAAAAACAGGCCACAGCAATACTAACTTCTCAACAAGCTGAAGGGTTGTCATCAGCTTTTTGAGGCCTTAGGCAAGTGCATACCACATGCACTTATGTAGGAAGTCCAATATATCACTGTTAATACGCGTGGGGCAGCAAAAGGCTTTCTACACCTGCCAGGCAGATCTCCCTGCACACAGCTGTGTGCAGGGTGGCACAGCTCTCAGCTCTCCCTCCATCTCAGACATTCAGCAACTGATTTGCTGTGCTGGGCCTGACAAGCTGAGCAAGGGGATGAGAATAGGGAAGGATGCTTTCTTGCACGCAAATTCATGGTTTGAAAGTGTTGCACCATTTCTTCTGAATAATCTAACTTTTCCTTGCCTTCAAATGGCATTGTAGTCTATCACTTCACCTGCTCTCAAGTACTGGCTCTGTACAGCCCGCATCTGTAACGCACTGAGTGTTACACCAGACAACTGGGAGGATACGGGGAGACAGCAGTGTAATATATTCTACATTTATGTGAACCCCTGATCACAGACTTCTATTCAGAGATGATTTTTTGATATAGGAATGCAATTTGAAAATACAAGTCTTCAGACTACCACTGTAAATACAAGAAAATTACTTCAACGGGGCAACAAAAACTTTATCAGCTGAAGTCCTGCCCTGTAACTCCTACAGGATTTATAGGATTAAATTCCTAATGTCTTTTTAAAGTCTCACTGCTGTATAATTCTTTACTTTTAAGCCTGTTTTTCACCTTCTCTCAATCTCAGAAGTTCCCTTAAACCCATGCAAATATATTTTGAAATATAAATCAGTTCTCTCATGTTTAATAGAAGTCCACTTAAATTATTTTTCAGCTTTGTTATCACTGAACACTGTGAAGTGTTCCAATGAACCAAACGTATCTCTATTCTGTTCAAACAAATCCACTTCAATGTTAACATTTTATGGACTTATCTAGAATATAAACAATACACATACCAAACACCCAGATTTTATTCCACAGAAACAAAATGAAACAGGATCGTTTGATATATTCCCTGTTGTATCGCAGATCAGAAACGTACTTCAGTTCCTTCATTGTGTTTTGCATAACATTATCCATAACACTTTCCCTGTTTACTTTTCATGATTATTACTCAAATCTAGAATCAACCTGTCTCACAGGACACCAATTTCTCTGGCTATAGAAACGGCTGAATAACTCAAAGGACCCCAAGCCTCATTTTCATTCCTAAATTTGTGTCACAAATCTGGAAATGGTTTCACACACGAGTAACTTTATAAACCTCTATATTTGATAAAACCTGGTGAGATGGGACTCACTATACTGGCAACCAGGCGAGGCTGCCTGTGCACCAACACCACAAGACATCAGTGCTTTGCTGGGCTCCCAAGATGGCCGCCGCCACCACCACCACCCACACCTGTCAGAGCACTCTTTCCTCCTCACCAGCCAATGGCCTGACGCAGACCTCCAGAGAGGCGACTGGTGCACTCTGATTGGCTCTCCAGCCGACAGTCAGACGTGAAGCTGCCACCGGATTGGCTGGCAAGGCCTCACCTACCAGACGCCCTGGGGAGGGAGCAGCAGCTGCTCTGTCCCCAGCCATTAGCTGAGCTTTTCCAGAGAGCAGCTTGCCACTGGGGAGCTGCCCGAGTTCAAGGCAATGCCACTGAGACTACAAATTTTTCCCCCCCGCTCCCTCCCATCTTAGCGTGTGTGCTGTGCTATCAGCCTTTCAAATTATCCCTCAATTCCATTCCAAATTCACTTTCTGGCAGCAATGCCACTCATCTTTTGCATTTAGTCAGCACAGAAGCGTGGCATTAAATAATTTCTAGTTAATGCCACATTCTAGTTCTGGTTTTATTTCCAGCTCTGTCAGAGAGATCTTAAATTCTAATCAATCTGCTTTGATAGGATTTTATTTTAAATTCATGTATATATTCTTATTGGGTCTTATAAACATCTTCCACTTTTTTCCTACCGATAGGGTCTATATTTAGAGCCTTAAATACTTGATTATCATCTTATTAAAACAAATAAATCTATAATCATTTAAAGACCAGTTGAAGAAAAAAAAAAACAGTCCCCACAGTTCTGGACTGCTAAAAGCTGTGTACAGCTACACAACTACTCTCTGTCTCTCAAAAAATTGATTTTTAGGGCTTTACCATGAGCCTTTGCAGTGCTTAAGACAAATGGATTGTATTATTGAATCCAGCCCTCAGGAATCTTACTTCAAAATAAATCAAAACCGGAACGATTCTTTCCTGCAGACCCACTAAAAACCCAGTTAGAAAAATAATTAAAAGCTTAAAAAAATAAAGTCTAAATTTTATATGACTAGAGCAATGTATAGAACACTACTAGCATGTTTATAAAAATTGAATGGAAAATGCAGCTAACAGAAAAACACAAATAACCCTAAGGTACAAGGACAGTCATCACCAAGTAGGTAAAATTAACTAATTATTGTGCAGAGTTGTCATTTAATATGTAGCTGTCAACTGCTTCAGTTTTATTTTGTCCAATGTCTAGAAAATAAGGTCAAGATCAGTTTCTGCAGATTAATTCAGAGAAAACTGTTGTAATAATCACAGACTTTCTGAAAAGTGAGTATTTTCATTAAAATCCTAGTTAGAAGAAAAAAATCTATTTCAAAGTTCAAAATAAAGTGGAACATTCAGCCATAGCTAACCATACATATTTACTTATATTGAGTTCTCTATATAGGTATGTCCACATTCACACTCAGATATATTGCACAAGTATTTAATCATAGGTTTAGTGACTCACATTGTCCTCCCACACATACACGTGGGTAATTAATGTGCATGGGCTAACCCTTTACTCTCTTTTACACGTGTGCAACTTACAGCTGGGGTTGGTATAGCTGGTCCTTCCCTTCCTTGCATTACTAATTTATTGCTGTGCAAAGCAGCTACCTGTTAGTTGTAATCTGAGGTTGCTGATACCTTAGGGGCTGACATTGCTGAGGTTTCCCTGCAGCTCCACCACCACTGAATGGACCCTGATTTTCTGCCCCATCTCTTGAACACATTCAAGACATTTGCTTTAATTTGTTCCAGGTGGCTGTGGTCCTCCTAGGAGGTCATAAATGGGGACTATAACTCACCATACACATAACCACCCTGTTCACCTGCCAGTGTCCCATGACCAATACAACTTGTTTACTAGCAACTGCAAGTGGCAGCTGCATCAATTTCTGCCTGCCAGGAGAATCCTATTGGGGACTTGAATTTGAGCACTTGTAGGAAAAGCTATAAACGTTAGTACGGGGAGGAGGGACATAAAGGGCATACTTGGTATTATGGGCATAGTAACTTATTTTAGGTTTTTCCTTATATTGTCAACAGCACTCTGGGTTGCTTTTAGTGCATAAAGAACATATTGTTCAGTTACCTTTGCAGAATGCAGCTGAAAGAATGTAAAAGCTTTCCCTGAAAACTGGAGCTTTAACCCATGACTTCCTGCATTTCTAATGTATAGGAGGATATGGCCAGTTTTATTGTTGCTTCACATGTCCTCACAAATTCACATTCATTTCAACTAACAATCGCCAACAAATCAGCCTAGGAGCCTGATGATCTGACCTATGAGCCTGCCAGGTTTGGCTGCTGGGTGGAGGAGTCAGCTAAGAAAGCCAGCCAGAGAAACAGTTTGGTTGCATCTGACAGGGCTTCCTACATAGGCTGGCCCTCCACAGCTTAAGCTATTCACATTTGCCTCTAACTTCAGTTTCAACTCACACCTCTGAGGCTCCCAAGTTGTTTTGGCCATGTTAGATCAGATTTCCTGTCTCTGTCACGAATGCCATTCCATTTTCATCCAAGCAGGTGTCCCTGAGCTCCTCTTGAACCAAACAATTATAGAACTTATTTTTCTTGTGACCAAGCTACATTTTCCCTTTGATCCACTTAACCAGCCCACATTTGCTGTCTGTGAGCAAAAAGCAGAGCCATGGCTGGGGGCATTTATTTGCTCTATGACCTTCTTGAAGAAAATGAGTTGCCAGTATAAGATCATATTTCTCTAGCATGCATTCAGAAAGGCCCATGCAGCTTCTGAGAGTGCAGGAGAAAGCGATCACAGCCAAAGGGCACCACGTTCCGCTTTTTGTATATGCAAAACTTGGGGCAATGCCACACACCCACCCACTCACTGAAAGGT
This sequence comes from Phalacrocorax aristotelis, assembly GCF_949628215.1. Lineage (NCBI taxonomy): Eukaryota > Metazoa > Chordata > Aves > Suliformes > Phalacrocoracidae > Phalacrocorax > Phalacrocorax aristotelis. The sequence goes on from NC_134280.1 coordinate 22,097,212, forward strand.
CCCACAGTGGGGCATTAGTAATAGTTGCTTATGGAGGGGTGAGTCAGCGCAGATGAATTGTCCAAGGTTTTTTTATGTATAATATTCACTTCTGCAGAAATATTACACTCATATTTAAAACTAGATTTTTGTCCAACATTAAAATGAACTCGTGAAGAAGAGGAGATAATCATGCCTTTCTATTGAGAATCAGCTTTTATACCAGTAACTGTTGGCACGCACTACCAATCCATCTTCACCTCAATTTGTTTTACTACAAGTTATACCTTAGACCAAATTCTCTGAGTTTCTGAGATCTGCACAAAATCCTTGTCTCACTACTTCCCTCACTTGCTGTACATCACACATGCCCCAGAGCATTATCTGTCCCTTGGAGGCTGCCAGGTCCATAGTACTGCCAAGCACCACTTCTTAGAAGCTTTCTAAGCATTCTTCATTTTATCATAAGGATATAGTCTCCACTGCCCCAGTTCAGGATTCAGCATCTACCCCCCTAAATTAAAACTTCAGCAACGGTCTAAGATCCAGTTCTGACCCAGGACAGCGTCGTCTAGCGGGTTTAAGAAACTAGTCCCTTCTTTGGAGTGCCTGATAAATCACAGCTATTGCTGGTGCTCTGTGCTTCTGGGGGGGGGGGAGGGGGGGGAAAGGTATTAGATACCCTAGAAGGTGGTCTTTAAAACATACCTGTAGGTGATTTTTCACACCTGGATAGGGTGATAGAATCTGAGGTTATAATCTTCCATTTTTTTCCAATGTGTGACATCAGAGAGTACCACAGTATGATCAGAAAAGAGCTGAGATAGGAAAAAGTCAAGTCTTGTGTGCTCATCTAATGCAGATAAACACATACTGTCTTGTGTAAATCACAGCCATCTTCATGCTGAGTTAAAATAATGACAATGATGATAATGTCACTCTTCAGGTATTTTATTATGAAATGTTGTTAACTTCAGCCCGTATCTGTGTTCAAAAAGAAACAATCTCACAAAAATAATTTTATTCCCTTCAACAATTTTTTTTTAATTCTCTCTGGTAAAAATGAGTCCAACACTCTTTTACTTTGCTCATTAGACAAAAATGGCTTTCCTCTTGTGCAAGAAGCAGTAGCAGATATCAAGTTCTGTAATAAGCTGTAAAGAGGTGATGAAGATGCAATGAAGAAACATGCCCAAAATCTCAACACTAGTAGCTGCAATTTTCTGTAATATTCCTGAGCACTCAAAGTATCCTATTTCAAATCAATGCATAAATTATAATTTAATTTTATTGTGACTTTCACTATGCTCCCCAGAAGCACTCAGAGCTGTAATTTGCCGTATTGGTCTAAATAGAATGAGTACATTTTGGTCTCTCCTAACCATGTAACCTCACTGACTTCAGTGAAACAAGGCAGCATGAGACCAAGCCAAGTCTAACTGCAATTATAGTATGTATACAGAACACCGTATTTGCTATTTATGATACAATGACAACATTGAGAGGTCAAGGCTAATCCTATTATACTAGAGCATAAATATAAATTTGTCCAAAGGAGCAGGAATGATATATTGCATGAAACTGAGTTCTGCTTTAGTGCATTTCATTTTTTAACATTTCCATTTGGTACTCACCAAACTATAAAGTTAACAAAAAAATAGTAATACACTACCATAATGCTGTGCTTTAGGTTAAAAGATGACTACAGTACGTTATGACTCTGCTGTTTAATTTAGATCAGGTAATGTAAAAGGAAATCTTATGACCTTTTTTTGGAAACACATTCTATAGAGGGAGAACATATAAAGGCATGCTATATAATTAAATAATAAAGCAGTGTTTCAAAGCAAATGTTAGAACACTAAATAACGAGTGAAATTTAGGCTTGCTGCAACTCCAATTAAAAGATAAAACTGCTTCAAACTCTGCATGGAATCTTTAAAGGTTGAATTTTCACATCCTCACACCCATGTTTTGAAAGGCATGCCCAGAAGTGCAGCCATTTAACCTTTTCTTCACCCAGCCCTCGTCCTGCTCTGAGAGGGGTACGACACGGCCTAAACAGCATATCACGGATCGCATCCATATCAAAGCATTCATGACACACCAGTTTCATAAAATCACCCAGAATTCACAAGTTCCACCTTTACAAAGCCCCCAACTGCCAGATAATACCGTGAACGTATAAAAATATCTGCATAGGCATTTTGCATTACATCTTGGCAATACAAAATTACAGTAATTATAAATAATAAAGTCTCTGTTAGGCTTTGGTGATGGGAAAGCTGAAAAAAAGCCACTCAGAGGGAGCATCCCTCTCCCTTCCCCACACAGACATCTATTTAGCTGGTGCTCTCCAACAAGGGCACAGGAGAACACAGCCTGAGAGTAAGGAGAAGCAAGGACTGGGTTGTTCCACCCACCATGCTTCTCAGTCACTGCAGGGTGAAGACCCCTTTGGGAACCAAAGTTTAGGAGGGGCCTAAAGCAAAGGTAATTTCTGCTCTGTGAGCCAATGGCAGTAGTGCAGAGGACAGCTGTAGACTTGACAGCTCCTTCTGCTCCAGCATGCACAAGGCAAGTCCTGTAATTGGGGATCCACAGCTTTGGGGGATTTGTCCTTTGCCTATACCACATCACTGATGCAAATCCACACGGAGATTTAGATTACTTTGTTCTCTTCCCTATGCTTTCTATTAAACCATGTTTGCAGAGGATTAAAAACAGCTGATAAGTAAGGCTCCAATAATAATGTAAAACAAACAGTCAAAGTGCTTTAGATTATACATGCAGAATTTAGACCCATTTTCCTCAGACAGAATCAGAGGAATAAAGCAGGTCACAGTAAGGATAAGTCAACTGGCAGACACAACCTCAACTGGTTAGGGTAAAAGAGCATTTTGCTGGCAGACATGAAGCTTCTCCTGCCCGTTCTCTGTTGGAGCCATATGGTTGTGGCTGGCCATGAAGAGGAAACAGAGGAAGTTAGGTTTGTCTGACAAACACTAAATAAATATACTCCACAGCTTCCACAAGTCTCCAACTTTTCATCCTTCACCAAGAAACAGATATAGTTTTATGTCCTGAAAAGCAACGACACATTCTTACTAGTAAGTTAGAAAGTAAAAACAATTAACTACATAGCCATACCCTCCTTCCTCTCCATCCTGCAAAATTCCCTGGCCCTGAAGAGGAAGACAAATATTTTAAAAATATGAAAACTTTAAAAATATTAAAAGTTACATATCAAGCTTGGACTTTAAAAAATGTGTATGTGGAAATGTCGTTATTTCTTTATCAGAAGGTTTAAAAGAAACAGGTACCCAATGGCTTAGTGGCTTCAGAAGAACACTTGTGAGGGTTGCTCACTGAATTTTGCTCCAGCATCGTTCTGATAGGTTTTGGGTGCGAAAACAGGTTGCAATTTGATAAAGTAGGGCTCCAATTTCGATAATTGAGAAAATGAACATTGTTCTATCTTCCTTTGACAGAGATGGCAAACACTGCCAGCACAGTTGTGGGAAGAGTGTAGAGTAGCCTGGCATCTCTCTTACCATTTGGTAATGAGTTTGGGAAAAGTGATTCAAAAGATCATAGAAGGAGGAAACGCCTGTCAACACACTCACGACAGCTGACTGCAAGTGCAAGATAAATTCTATCTTTCTGATGTTTTCCAGATTAGCCTTAAAATCCTGAAGTGATCGGATGTAATCTATTACTAGAATAACAACACAAGCATCATTAGAGAAGTGTATCTCACTAAATTGAAAGGTTTAAAAAGTGCAGCTACTGCATAGAATTTGTACTACTTTATTTGGCAATCTATGTGTAGATTTGTCACTTGTACAGCTGTCCCTAATAGGGTCATTTCTATAGCAAGTGTATGGTGGTTTGTGCTTGAGGATGATACAAAGTTTGCAATAGCACTCCAAAAAACTTTCCATATTATGAAATCACTCAGCAGACTGATTTGCTTGCTATGTGAGGCAATTGGCTAGCCTGCTTTGAAAAGCTCAATTTCACTTCTATTGAGATGCCCTGGCTTTCAAAGTGCTTAATCTTATTTCTTGTACAGAAGATGTGTCATCTGCTCTGTCATTAATGTTCTGGAGAGGGTAGAACTTCTTTTCTCTTTAATAATCATCATAAAGTTCACAAAATCATTTGTTTCAAACTAACTTGAGATTCTAAACTAAAACTTGATGACAGAAATGTCAGTGCTCTGTTCAGACATGGCAAGGAGATATGGAAGCTAGTGAACATTAAACAAATATCCTATTACACCTGTTCTATACAGTGGTTCATCAAATTAGTAGCCGTTAGCAACTAAAAATGATCAGTTTGACTTTTAGCTGGTGACACATATCTCCTTGACCCCCTGGCAGCATCAGAACTTTCAGTGCTTAACTTCACAGGCTGGATGAGCAAAAGTCTAATACAAAGAGAACTTCTAGATCAAAATACAACATTTGAAAGAAAATACTCTAAATAAGTACTGGAGATATATTTGCATTAATAAGCACTTATAGACAATTATTTCTGCTATTTATGTCCTGTACTACCTGCCGGCATCTTAGCAAATGAGATCCTATTAAATCAAGTTATATCCCTGAAGTTTAAAGCTCCCAGTCTAATAAAAAAAACCCAAAGCCAAGCAAAGCAAATTACATAAAACTGTCAGTAGAGAGGGAAATATGCAAGGTAGGAAGGATAATGAGGACTAATTAATGACTTTTCTAAGTAAGGCTCAGTTTGTAGGGAGAGGTAGCACTTTTTGTGAAACAATAATATACAGCAGACAAAAGAACAGACATGGTTTTAGGCATGCAACACCAGCAAAGCCTGAAAAAGAAACCACAGACTTCAGGCTAAGGGCAGCTTGCAAACAAATCTCCATGTTTAAATTAATTATGGGAATAATTTCTAAAATTTGAAAGAAAAGGCACCTTTGGAGAAGACGGGAATGTTAGCAAAAAGGGAGATGATTAGCTCCTGTGGGATAAGCTTGACAGATAACAAATTAATCATTGTCCTTAGAACACTCAGGGTGTCTAACACAGAAAACTGCAATATGCCATAAAAACCCCAGTATTTATTGAATACATTATTTGTATCCGAGAGTCCTAAGAAATTTCTTTGCCAAGCTCATCTTCCATGCAAGGATGACATTAAAGATGAACCTGTATTCTAACAACTATACACTCTTTTTCTGTTCTCAGATAGTTAAACAAATTCACTCAGCAGTTGTTTCATTTCCTCACAAGACTTTTCCCAGGGATAGCTGATGCACTAGATGAAGTCTGCTGCACCCTGGAAATCCTATGTGTATGGGCCACTCCATGATAGGGAGCATTTGTTGTAGCAGCTTTTCCATCTATTTCTTGGTTAACATCTGCTTTGTTTAGTGTAATTTAGTCTGTAAGAACTTTCTGATGACAACAATGGCAAGAAACAGCAGGTTTGTTAGAAGGCAGGGAGAGGGATCGCTGGAAAAATTATTTCACTGTATGATCTACTGCCAGGAGAAATTATAATTTAAATATACTCAGCATCCAGTTAATTTGCCTGCTGTTTTATACCAATGTAAAAGTCAAATGAATTACATTCTTTTTAATGGACTTGCTTAAAACAGATTGGATCAAAATACAGATATTTATACACTGCAGTCTACCCAGAATATACCTCAGGTTTTATGTTATTGGAGTTTTACAAGAAACTTTTAAAAGGAAGTACTCCCTGAGACACTAATATTAATTTCCTTTCATACAGAGAATTTCCCCTCTTTTTGTTCTCTTAAAAAAGAATGAATAGATTTTTGGAACAAAAGAAAACTGGGCAGTAGTTTTGCAACAATAAAGGAGGAGGGGAATGGAAGATACGGCAAAGCATAAAGAGCGTAACAATAAGCCTCCTGGAAATCTCAGCATCTCACTCAAACCCATACTAGTCACAGAAGCAAAGTTCAGCATGATTCCAATGGGAGTTGTGTCTGCATAAGGATAATGAGACCAGAAATGTCTCTGAATAAGAAATAGCCCAACTTTTAGATAATTGCCTGATACCAGAGCTTTTAAGAGTAAAATGAGGCATTTTCTTTTGAAGTTTTAAAAAAATTCTAAATCTAAAACTGCATCTATCAACTTAAGCAATGTTCTGTTTATTTTATCTTGAAGCTTTGGTATCAAGAAACTAAACAAAAGACGCTGTTGGACAGTATTGCCTGATGACTGAACTTGATTTCACATTTTTAAACACAGGTCTTTGAAATCTACATTCAAATTTCCAAGTTTTATTGATATCCCTTTTTGAAAGCTGGAAGAAAAATGATTCCTAGGAGGATAACTTTTCCAAGAGAAATGTAAAATGAGTGGAGTGACGAGACGACCTTCATTCTCATTCCAGTGACCCCGATGACGCTTGAGTGCTGCCTGAGTAATAAATACTGGCAAGGAACCCACATTAGTGGTCATGCATTTTAAGCATCTGGATACAGCATAAAAGAAAAAAAAATCTGTATTCTTCACTTCAATTTGGAAAAAATACTACTAGCAATTCAAATTAATTGAACATATTACTTAAAACACAGAAAAAGGATCCTGATTCATAATCTCCCATAAAGAAGTAGTTCTTCTGATCGCATCAGAGGTTGAAGGAGACAAAGCTCCCTGGTGGAGTGGCTTTTGGGAGGCTGGAGAATGCTAGAAAGGTTGTGCAAACACGCTGACTAGTTCACAGCAGAAGTCAACTTCAGCTTGTACCATGTCCATGGTTTTTCAAACCTGGTATGCAGAAACCCCGTGTGGGAAGCATGCACAGATATGTTCAAATAATTGCCTAGAATTTACACTCTTATATTAGACTTCAACATGTATGTGCAGTTTTGAGAATTTTTTCCAGAATAGCTTAGCTAAAATATAAGCCTTCAGTATTTTTAGTATTTAGCATGGTTATTACTGAAAACAAATAAGAAAAATAAAATAACTTTTATAGGCTGGTGGTTTTTTTCTGATTTAGTTGTCAAGCAAATAGAAACAACTGTTAATTCAAAGCTCAGGCAAACTGGTCCCTTCAACTATGCCAGAGAAATTTGAAAGGGGAACTTTTTGTATAAATGAGAAGGGCAAGAACCCTGGCTGTGTGACTGACAATATGATCAGGGCTTCTAAACCCTGGCTCTGTGACTGACAGTATGATCAGGGCTTCTACTTTACATAACAGTGCCAGCATCATCAGCGTTAGCTCACTGATGTAGGTGATTTTCTGACAGGCAAATAGTATTGTCATGAGCATGTGCATTAGGCAACTGCTGGGTACTTTTGATAACTTCAGCAGCATCTTTATCTCAAATCTTAATTTTAAAATCTGGAGCTGTCATTTATCAGAGGAGTGTTTAGGCTTCCCTTAAAATCATTACACTTTTAATGCTAACCTGCTGGCACTAAGAAGTATTTCCACTGAATGTTTTATTCAACAAGACTTAAGAGAGAGTTTTGTCAGATGTGCTTCCTGTCATCCTTTATTACACTAGATCTTTTGATATTTGAGCAGAAAAGCTAGAAATAAGGATGAAGGGCAGCAAAATGGGAGGAATATAAAACTCTTCTTTCACTATTCCTGTTTTCATATTGTCCTTGAAAACCACAATTTGAAAATGTAAGATAACAGGAGATTCATTTTTATTTTAATCACTTAACTGTTTCATACTATAATAGCTTAATGGCCATGCAGCAGATCTATCATGAGGAACGGGGATTATAGTCTGATAATTCTAGATTATTATTCTTTATACAGGGAATTCAGTGCTAATTATGCAGTTACGTGATCCGGAATTTTCAAAAGAATGTCCTTAGACATTAAAAGACAAAAGCAAATATTTAAAGGTTTGGAGCTCAGAACATCATGTTCTGAAACTGCAATAGTGAGCTGTAAATCTCAAGTGAACAGGGACTCTTTGTCCAGCTATTCAGTCTTTACATTTCTAATCACAATAAGAAATTTAAAAAACATATATATATTCAAGTAAGTATTTAAAAGCTTTTAAAATGCTTAATTTTAAAAATAAACCAAATATTTTCACACCTCAGCATGTTCAAATCTAAATTAATACGACTTTTGGGGTCCCATTCATATTCAAATTCTGATCACTAATTTTCCCACCACTTTAAGAAATCTGCTTATTAAAGGAGAGGTGGATCTTTAGCTAAAGCCTGAAAATGAAAGTTGCACTGATCAACAACTATTGCAACTAAGTAATGAGCTGTTTTACTGTACATGTTTACTCTTACATGTGTCTCAGCATCTCCAGTACTGACACCATCCATCTTAAAGAGACTTTTCATCAGAAATGGATTATTTCTTTTCCACTGCAGACTGGATGTAGCAGTTGACACATAAGAGCTATATGTGCAGTGGCTGCTGCAGCTTAGCTGTCATTTAGGAGAACCTGAGAGTTACTTTACCTTGAATACTTTAGGTTCATTTCTGTGCTGCTTGTAAAGCATAACAGATAACAGAACACAAAACAGAGTGGACTTGTATGCGAGAGGATCAAAAGTCCCTCATCAGAATTTTAAAAATGTATGGCTTGTAGTCAGCTTGATTTTTAATATTGTCATTTTTCTAATGCAGAGTAAAGATTCTAAAGACCTTACTTATTTTGAAAAATATGGTGTTTATATAAAAATGCTTGAAAGCATGAAAATCTTGATCTGGACACGACCCAGTTGCTTACTGCCATTTGTTGCTAAGTTTAGCTCCTGCAATAGTGCCAACAAAAGAAAAATGCAGCATCTTGCTCCTAAAAAAAGTGTTACAGAAGTGATGAGCAGGCATGCTGGATGTGGACGAGGCTTAGCATCGTGACCGGACAGAGGTGATAATAAGAATTTTAGAAGTAGCAACAGAAATGAATGCACAATCATTTATGAATTGAAAAGTTGCAGGTCCGCTCTGACTTAGCCACTGCTTCTCTCAGTACTAGATACAATAGAGTATACAGGGAATATAAAATTCCCATCTAGTATTTAAACTCCCAGAAGCCTGACTGGCTCTTTAAATGTTATCACATGTTAAAATAGGAAAAGCCAGATGTTACATTTACAAAGTCAATGTGCTGCATCTTCTTAAAATCCAAGAGCTGCTGCTGCTAAATCTAGTCTGTCAGCATTGAACAATTAATCAGTTAAACAGCATAACCTTTAGCAGAGAAATAAAGCATTGCATGTTACGAGATTTAAACAGGCATGCATTGCCCAGGCCAATTATAGGCACAGGAGACAGAAAACCAGGCATCAGCAGGACTTTCAAATGACCTTGGTAAATTAGCCTTTCCTCAGGAGACATACTGGATTTCCCATGGTTGAAGTCTATGGCCATGCAGTTGCTGCTGATCGGATGTTGTTATATATCCCTAGCACGAAGCTGCAGATGCTCAGCAGCTAACTAGCCTTCCATGAGGAAACACAGGGGTCATAGTAAAGAGCTCTATTTCTTAGGACTCTATCTAACATACCAGTCTAGTCTCTATTCAAAATACTTAAAAGAAAATTATAATAGGCCTGAAAATGTGCTAGAAGCATACTGTGGAGCCGTTTCAGAAGTATTTAATATGATTTTGGGTGTCCTTCAAGAAGAGAGTAAGCAACAAAAAGCTTGCAAACGTCGCAAGACCCATCCGAGTAGAGGAGAAAGAGAGATGTCACCAATGACAGTAGCACAAGAAGAAGCCTGAGACTCATTTATAGATTTAAATGTCAACTGTAAGTGGAAACTGTATCCGTATGCGCACATGATCTTGGAGCAGAGAGAAGTACAAGCAGCAGAAAGGAAGAATGTCTCCTCAAGTAACCTCTGACAACACTGGTTGTGTAAATGCTATTTATACTGGGACGCCCAGGCAGACTGCAATAACCCTCACAAATGCAAGAGGAAAGACAGCCACAGCCTTGGCCAAAACCTCCTTCATTAGCCCCTGAGAAAGCACTGCACTCCGAGCCACCTGCAAGTTCTGGGTCCTTCTAGCAGACTTCAGCAACAGATACCTGGGCTAGTTTTATCCCTGGAGGTCTTTTCTTATGCACTGGGATACAAACAACTACGCTGTTCAGGCAAACCCTCAGGCAAAGTCTTTGCAATAGCATTCAATACAAGATGCATCTGTTCAGGGCAGAAGAAGAAAACTCCAGATGACATTATCAGGCATCGGCTGTAAACCAAAGAACTCCTCCCAGATGCAATGCCTATAATTAAACGCCCCACTTAGACAGAATGCAGAACAGCAAACTGAGCTGCATGCTCAGTTTTAGCTGGCTGAGAGTACTTCTGCAATCACCTTGTTCTTGCTCATCAGTTCATTGAATTGCTTAATATCCAGTGGACATCAAGAAAAAGTTTCCATCAAGCAGGAGAGCAGAAAGTGTATTATTAGGCTGCATACCATCACAATTACTATAAACACCTCACAAGCACCTCTTCTACCACTCATTGGCCCTGAAATTTTGGGATTGTTTCAGACCATGAAAAAAAAAAACACTGAAAAAGTTTAACTTACACATATGTGTGCCCTACCGCTTCTAAAAGTGAGACACAGAACTGGAAAATTTTATTTCATGAAGCATACCAAAATATAATGCTATCTGCATTCACATTCATGTTATCCTAAACCTGTAGCAACTGAAATCATTACTGACTTCTGAATCTTAGCACAATTATTGTGCTAGAACTGCTTCTGCCATTATTGAAGTACTTCATCCACCATTGAGATCAAGCACATGGCCATTCATGGGGATCTTTAAAGATATCAATCCAGAAAAGCTTTACGTGACTACTTTGGAAGTAATGGACAAGTTACAGGAAGAAAGAGCAGGGAGGAAAGAACTGCAGCATCACACCTGAAACAAACAGTGCCATATACGGTATTCTCTGATATCTTCAGCTTTATGAGACAGACCGACATGTTCTGTGAAGCAGATGCAAGCTGCAGTGTTCTATTACGCAGCAAGTAACAGTAAAAGCTTACTCTGGAACAAGAATTGTTCAAGTCCAATTAGAAAAGTGATAATGCTGGGGATGATGTTAGAGAGAAGCAGTTTTCTGTAAATGCTTTGTTTGATTAAGTTTGCAAAAGCATCTGATCACACAGCATTAGTTTTAAGATACAAAATTAAGTGATTCTTGTCTTCTCCAGAATAGTTTTGATGAAAATTCTTTCATCTAGATGAGTTGAGCTCTAAATTAGTGTCAGACTAACATTAGACATGCAAATCACTCTGAAGTCTTCACTACACCCATAATATCTGTAAATAACTTTAGCTCTGTCCTTTACTATCATGATTTCAGAGAAAGTACCAAGTATTTAAAGGCAATTCTAGGATGCACTGGATCAAAATATTCTGTCTACAGAGAGTTAAAAATAGATTTTACAGGGTTTTACATTTCTGCTAGCTGAAAATATTGAAAAACAGTGATCTGTGTGGTATAACTCTAGTTTGCCAACAGCTACCAAATCCAGTACGAGCTTTCCATGGACTCTCCTGGATTTTTGGGAGAAGGTTGCAGAACTAGGTTTCCACGCCTCAACACAGATCTGCTGGGGTGCTGACCCAGAGCCAACGTAAGAGGCAAAACTGCTAGGTGCTGGCTCTGAAGCAGACCTCCCCACACAAGGACTTTGTGCTCACCACCACTGCTGGCCATGTGGAGGAGGCCAGTCCAGGCGAGTGCTCTCAGGCTAGCCTCTAAAGCATCCCAGGTCTCTGGCCTCCATCTTTTTCAGATTGAATGAGAATTAGGTGGGTGAGAATACCATGTGTAAAGCATCCTTTTAGCACTGAAAAAATACTTTACTGTAGTGTTGTAGCACCAAGATCCACCACTGCTTTCATAAAGCAGTTGTTCTGCTTTGTAGCTTATTGGATGAGAGGAGATAAGCAAGCACTGCAAATAGGAACAAGATAGTGCCAAATATTCACAGCTCCCGTTAAGTTCATTTGTATTAACACTGCCAAATTTTGTATAAACCTTGTAACAAAGGGATGTAGCTGTGCTAATCAGAGGTATTTTTTCCTAGGTAGAAAGAAATGATTGAAATAGCACACTACAGCAGGCTGTTACAGTCTTGTGGTCCTGACAAAGTTGTATTGAAACAAAAATTCATAGTCTTTAAAAAAATTTCTTTCATTCCCTGGCATTTAATCTCAAATGTCAATAGTAAAGCTATAACAAAGTGAGTTTAATAGGTTATATGGGCACTCAAGATCAACTGCCAAATGGAAGAGAAAGGCAGAACTGAAATGCCCTGCTATATTCCTTTTCTGCATGTATCAGGTAAAGTTACAGCTAAACGACGTCTGAAAAATACTGCAAAAGTAACTTCATTTCTCTCACCAGGTTTTCAGAAACTTAAAGGAGATCTGCCAACAAAGATGATTTAATTGTTTTGGTACCTATTTTTCAGACTGGTTTATTATTAGGACTGTAAAATGCATAATCCATCCTACAGAAGATCGCCCATTCCCTCTGAAGGGCAGTTTTTAAAGGGCAAATGCCTAGAGGCACTGTTATTTGATAGGGGCCTAATTTATGGACAGCATTCAAGGCTACACATGTCAGCCGTATAAAGACAACGCTCTGCAGTCTCTCCCTCCAGAACTTGAGATGCTGGAGCATGCTGAAATTTAAGACCCTCTTCAGTGTCTCTAGAGGTGTACACAGAGAGAGGTAGATGCCTTAGAATACATAATCTTGTGCTGCAGTCTCTGGCTTTGTGATACAAAGCGAACTTTTTTGCCTTCCATTTTATTTTATCTACAGGGGTGGCTGACAAATGACCTACCTCTCAACTCAATATATCTACTTTTGGAAACCTGCAGTTTTGTTCTTGTCACTGCTTGTTTCATCATTCCTCAAATTAAAAGATGATCCGTCTAAACTTTTAGTTATTTGACCAAGGCAACCAAGAAACCATTTTTCATGTATGATACCGTCTGATGGCTTTTCTTCCACATGTGCCAGATATAGCTATAATTTACAGATTTTTTCCTACCAGCCAGGAATAATAATCTGGTATTGTTTGAGGCAGAAAATCCTTTTGGTGGTCCAAATACAGCATATAGGGCACCTAAAGAATGTTTATAGATTTTGTCTGTTGTCATATCAACTGAGATGCTGAAAATTTCCTCTACGCTCCTTCCAGACAGCCTAAATTAGCAAGCCTACTCTTATTTAGCTTGTCAGATCACTCTTAAAAACAGGTTTTGTCTTTTGGAGGATTTTTGCTATGTTTTATAGCTCATGGCCAAGCAATCTTTTTACATGTGTTTTTCATACAAGCTGTCATTCTGAAATATTTTTAAAATATTATATAATACTGAATATCCTGCTCTCTCCTGCTACATGACAGAGACTATTTGTAGTAGTATATTAAAAAGGCAAAAGCAGTGTATCACCATATTAAAATTGCTTTTATTATCATAAATGTCAGCACACTAATTTTTTTCTATCTTGGATTGCTGTGAGACTGAATGAACACAGTCCCAATTAAGAAAAAGTGTTTATAACAAATAGAGAAGTTAAAGCTGAAAGATGACGGAGATGATTGACTTCCCCCAACTGTTTTTGTCTCTAAACCTCTCTATATTGGAAGCTTTCTAGATTACAGTGACTAAATTGTGTGTATGTGCCACTCTCAGGGGGTAACTTTTTCCTATATGTGTTTAATGATGCTGAAACACCCAAGATCCAGAAGGTGGATTATTTTGCCATTTTGTTACCTAGTGAAGGTGCAATTCATATCAGGTTTATTTTGAAGACAAGTGTAACAACAGATGGAAGACTCGGAAATCAATCTGGTTAAAAACTACAGACCCTTCAGTTGGAAAACTATCCTATCTCATTTTCATCTCTATTATTATAACTTCATTTAGACACAAGAAGTTATTTTTAAAAATTTCCTGGGAAATCCCAAACTCAAAGAGTGTTTCAAGAGATGATAAATGACTTAATCACAACCACGCTAGTAAATAAATTGTGACACCATATAATTCTTGCTTTTACTTTAGATGTACTATAGGGAAAAATCACAGGCAAACTCAAAGCATTATTATTTTTAGCTGACCTGAGGGATTTAGTGACTTAGGTTTGAGGTACAGAAGAAAAAAGGGATCAGCTGCATATTGGCTCTTACCATCCTAACGGTGGACACTTTATCCAACATTTGGAGTGAAAACATACCAAATTTCATCACTCTCAAAACATTTGGATGCAACTTGTTAATAGGTTTGGCCTGATGACAGAGGTTTGACCCTCAATGCAAGAAGTGTAGGAACCTGATGAGTAAGTGATTGATATACTACCTTCAAACCTGCAGCTTGGGATTGCATTTTGCCACAATATTATACACCTCTTGGCAAGCAACAAGCAGTCGATCCCTCATTACACCATCTGGAGAAAAAAAAACAACAGCAAAAAAAGTCCTAACACACACGCTCTGTTTTGGCAAAGTGACGTGTGGGAGAATAGCCTACCTGAGCCAAGAGCTGTCTTTGGCTTCTAAAAAGAATCTGGCTGATTCAGAGGCTTGTGACAGGCCCGCACTATGTTTTCCTTTTACATCAAAACCAGAAAAACACATCAATCTTTCAGATAGCGGCACATTCTCAAACACTATACTATTCATGCCCTTTAAAGCTGCTATATGCATGAACAAGTTTCCTGCTAAAATCCAATTAGACTTCCAGTTTAAGTTCAAAGTGATCTCAGGAGAGGTCAAAGGATACAAAGACTCTTTAGGCATTGTGAAAACAAATGGAAAAATGAAAAAAGGGAGTTATTTTTTTAAATTCTCAGTAAGTGTTTGAACTGATTTCCAAAACATTACGGTCATCACTGAAATTTAAGCCTAAACATTTAATAGGCAAGCAAAGGCTTTTTATTTTATTACTTGTTTGCAAATGATGCAAGAGGAAGAAAGGAGCTGTTTGCTTGGTCTTATTCTGATAGAAACCTTGGGCCCACTGCTACAGTCTCCAGAGGAAAAAGGGGAGCCCTCAGCTCTCTCATGATCATTTAAGGCAGGAGTGTGGCCATGAAAAACGAGTCTGCTCTGTTCTGTCCCAGCCTCTTGATTGTGGCTGATGATGTCCCTTAGCTGTGCTGATCCAGGCTTCTGTATGACCATGAGGCAAATCTGACAGGGAAACTGATCTGACTAAAAATAATCATAGAGTGTTAACAAAGCCATGGATATTTTTGTGGCAGTGCCAGTTTACACACACACTGGGGCTCTAACTCCCAGGTGCAGATGCAAAGAAATGTTTTCCATCTTGACCTCATGTAGTATTTCTCAGCTACTGAAGTACCCATCTCCAAAAACAAGGCACAAACAGCTGAGAAGGGGCAAAGTTACCCCCTTTCTCCTCCTCTCTCTCCCTGTGCCCACAGGCAGGGCATGTTAATCCCTCTCAGTCACTAAGGGGTGCCTGATTGCAGGGAGGGCTATGCCCCAGCCAGAGGCAAGGGACTGCCTGGGATGACCTGAGGACACGCAGCCTTGGCCCTGCCATGCACCTGGCAGCACCCTCCACTGCTCCCCCGTCTTCTGCAGGAGGCATGGGGTTGAGAGGGAGGGGAGATGATCAGGAATAGGAGTTAGGAAAAGTAAAAAAAAATTTCAACATAAATAATCACAAAAACTTCTTATTTGGAGTTTAATTGATCCAGTCAGTGGACAGGGAGAAAAATTGAAGTGGAGCTCTTTTCCCTTTTGTGTACATTTTTCACCAAAAAGGTGATTTGCAGTTGGCATTTCAGGCAGCCTTGCTGCCTGGCTCTGGAATTATTCCCATTGTTGTTCACACAAAGGGAAATTAAACTCAACCACTTGGTTTCCTTTTCTCTGAAATATATGTCTAAGATCACATTTCAGAAAGGAAACTAAATGGCACATGGCAGCATCTTTGCAAAGTATGTGAACTCTGAGCTATACAGACTGGCAAATTAGTTTGTTCAAAGAGAAGGACACAAAGAGAGAGCTTTTCTTAAGAGTATGAATCAATAATAGAACGTTGAAGTTCTCTTTAAAAGTATTGCGCAGCTCTTAGTTATGTTGTTACCACATAGCAAAAAGAAACTATCAAGAAATTATTTACGTCCCTGTGCTGTGGGGCTTTATTCTTCATTGCATCAGTAGCAAGAAAGGCTTTCAGAAAATAATTTGAAATTTTGTGCATTTAGATTGACTGTCTTCTGCTCACCTTGAACCACACAGTATGGGGAGGCTTCACCCCATACACCTCAGGCAGGATTGCCTGTCCTCGTTTGTGTACCCAGCAGGGTTTAGCCAGACATCCCTGTCTCTCCAGCAGCTGTTACTCTACATTAAATGAGAGTGCCAGGAAATCAATTATTTTCTCCCAAACAGCAGGACAAAGCATTACTGATGTTTGCATCAACCCTTATGTTTCCTGGCTTTTTCCATGAGGAAAGTGAGCCAGAGCACACCTTCTTCCTCAGTAGATACGAAGTGCCAGAGGAGACACTGGCTGTGTCAGACTCCCACTTCAAGCATTCGGTCACACAGCAAAGCAGTGTTCCTCCCACAGCCTGTGCGATCCCACAACAGTTGGCCCAACAGCTGCTTTACTGCATTTTGTATCTTCTTTTCTTCGTGCTGCCTTTGATATCAGAATAGCTAGGAAATAAATGCAACCACAGATTGCAGACTGCTTTAAAAAACTCTTTCTTCAAGTGATCTCTCAGATTAAAATAATGCTGAAAAGATACTGCTCAATGTGAGAGAAGGGTTTAGGATATTTAGGAAGATCCGCACAGCATTTAAACCTGCTCAGGAGAATCCCGTGCTATGAGCCAAACACCTTCCTCCAGAGGTCTGAGTTCATGTTATTTATATAGCAATTTCTTCTGATTCTACTCAAGGACTAAGCACCCCTGAAGGTTGGAAAATGATCAAAAGGAGGGTTTGATCTTATGCTGCTTCTATAAGAAAAAGAGTCTCCCAGAAGAATGTCTCTTTGTGAAACTGCTCTATTTAATTCTCACAACCCTGAGGTATGCATTGAGATTTGGACCCTTAACTTGCTTGGCAGATTTTATTACTGTATTACCTGCCTCCTTGGGGTATACACCTGCTCAGTGAGCTTGTGTTTATAAAGCTCTTGAAGGTCCACAGATGGAGAGCTAAGAGGAGCAATCTATATTTTATACAGAGGGTATATTCATGTACCCTCTTTCTCTCCTTAAGGATTGGCCTTGAATACATGGATAACTAAGGTATGATATGATTCCCCTTGGGCACAGTGACAGAACATTTTTACTGCTTATTGCTTCACAAAGCTGATTTCTATCAGTAGTGCATTATATTCCTATCCAAGCAGAAGCCAACATATCCCAAAGAAAAGTGGGTGATAAAAAGAAAATTTTGTCTCTTGAGCTGCATCAGAATCAAGGCGGGCAGCTGTCCTCAGTGTCAGTGATGCTAACGGCACAATACACCAAAGCAGAGCAACAGAAAGCACTGAGCAATGCTGTGGTACAAGTTGCTGCAAAATCTTCTTTAGAGCAGCACTGTAATCGCATGCTTTACCTGTGCCACAGTAGAGTCTCAGTAAAAGTCAAGCTGGGAGGAGGAGGAGAACTGCTTTCCCTGCTTTTCGACTCTGAATATGCCAGAAGCCATCCTTTACACAACACTGCTTTGCCTATGTTTCGATAAATCCTTCAATACAGACAATGAGTCTACGCTTACACCTACATCAGTCCACTAGGGACAATGCAATTACAGGTGGAGGAACCAACTGGAGAGTCTCCAATTTTTCTGAAAAGTTGCAATTGCAATGGTTACACTTCCCTAGTCACAACAGGAAAAAGAGAAAGCAAAATATGCTGGCAGCATAATGAGACCACAGAAATGGGCCCTGTTATGTTTAGGCAAAGAAAGACACACATTAGGAAGAAGTTTGCTTAGCTGTTTCCCTAGCTACCAGCCACTGCAAATAACCCTAATTAGGAAGACCCACAGACAAAATGTGTAAGAAATTGGAGTTAGTATTCCTGACTACTCACACAGTTCTTCAGGATTTGAGACTTACACTCCCTAGTGAAAAATTCAGAGGTACACATGAAGGACACCTCTAATGACATCAGTGATAAAAGTGAGTTGAAACAGGAATTCAGATTTACTCTTTACCAGAATGCAGTTCTTCCTGCAGCTTTATTAGATACCCAAGATTATCAGCAATATTCTGCCCAACTGGGAGATGACTTATTAACTGAGAAATTCTCACAAACTGTTCATCAATAAGTCTGTGAGAAAACTTCCTCAATTTTTGCCTACAACAACCCTCATAGGGCTCAAGTTTATCTCTGATCTGAGCACAAATGGAAAAGTTGTTAACTGGCTGCTTTGTCCAGGGACACCCAGGATTCTTTCACTGAGACTAATAGACAATGTTGACAATTTTCATAAAGGGAATAAAGTAGAAAAATAAAGAAACATTCTTTTGGGGAAGAGGGTGGACTAAGTAGGCATAGCTGATGACCCAGAATGGTTTTACAGTTTAGCTAAGGAGGCAGCAACCCATTTGTGATCCCAAACAGTACCTTTCAAACTTGTGTCTCACCTGAGGACACAATTTGCTGCACTTTTGAAATATCTTAGAAGAATCAGGACAAATTTACTCCTGTGAATTCACAAGGATATATATTTACCAAGTTATTACAGCATGCACTCCTTTATTCGATTCATCAAAAAAACTCCAGTTACTATGAGCCCATTTTTAAATCCTTGCCACAAGAGATATGGCCTCTTGTACTGAGCGTATGCTCTATGAATGTGTACCTGTAACTTTGTGCAAAGGTCCTTTCAACCATGGCTTCAGAAAACTAAATGCTGACAAATTGGCTGGGGTCATGTCTGCAAAATGCTCCATATGTGCTAGTTGAAAGAGCCTGACACTACCTTGCTCTCAAATGTTAATAGCTTTGCAAAAAATGCCCTCTTCTGCAGCTGAAATTTTTCTTGTTCAATCCCCAGTAAAAGTAGGTTTTAAGTTCAAGCAAAACCCCATCTACCACTTAGTTACAACAAAGTGAAAAGAAACATGTTTCCGGTCTTTGTTGTAAAGGCAATCATATACAGCTAACAGCCAGAAGTGCTGGCCCTCAGCTGGACTAAGCTGTGCTCAGGTCAGTGGGCCCGTGAGCACGTACACCAGCTGACGGTTACACTAGCTCCTCAGCAGGAAAGCACCACTCCAGGTATTTAAGGCAAACGCCCAAGCCAGTAAAATGCCATTCCAACTCCTTTGCATTCCAGTGCAAAGAGGATGCAAACCCTACTTTTCCAAGAGGACTCTCCCTTCTCTGTAAAGTAACTTGTTTGGAAAGCCCAGCCGGCACTGCAGGCACTGTGCCGCAGCTGGAAAAGCGCCAGGGGAGCATCCCAGGAACACCTACCAGCTGGAGGGGAGGAGGTGCAGCCAGCCACCGGCAGCCACACCTGGCTGTGTTAGACCTGCAGTTATTTGTCTGTGCCGGATTTAAGGCGATGCTATCAGAAACCCATGCCCAGAGAAGTTCCTATAAACTGGGGAACGTAAAACATGATGAAACGATTACCAAAGAAAAAAGAAAAAATTGTACATCTAGGAAATGTTTTTCACATATTTGAGAATAAGCAATTTGGCTGAACTATAGGCCATATTTTCCAGGTTGAAGACAAAAGTAATTTGGTTGGTTGCTTGGGGTTTTTTTTATGTTATGGTTCTGTGCGACAGGTGCAACTCTGAAAGCAACAGCTTGCATTAAATGTATCACAACTTCTTCACAAAGGGAATTAGAAACTTGAAGCTTGGCTTATAAATAGCTCACAGTGACAAATGCTCACAAAAATACCTTCACATTAATTACTGTAATGCAACATGAACAAAACTGAACTGCAACCTGTTCCTGGACAGGCAGAGCAAGGCTCTGGGACCTCTTCAGCATGAGGAATATTTCCAGGGAAAAGGAAAAAAAAATGCTCATGTAGCCACAGTGTCACTGCATCCAACAATTTCCTTGAATATCTTGATAATATCTTTTTCTTAAGTACAAAAAGTTGGAGCTATGCTATTATATGATCACCTAAACTGACCCTTTACAAAATTTTCTAGCCTCATTGCTGTGGAGAAAAATGAGAAAATAAGGTGAATTCTAGCTATTTTTTAGACTTTAAAAAAAAATCTCTATCAATCAGAGGTAAATTATATCTATCAATTACAATAAATATACGTATCATATAGATACACCTGAGATATGGAAGAACACCTCCAGTAACTTTCTATCAATAAGAGCTATGCTCTGAGGTTATAAAAATGTATTTATACATAGCAATAATCAATATTTCTAGCCTGAAGTACTCCCAGTTTTGATGAGGTTAACAGCAAAGTTCCCCAAGCATCATGACAGATACCTTAATGGGCAGGTTCAAACTATTTTAGAACTTCTCCCAGTAAATCCAAAAGTTTTAATTGTTTGTACTTTTCCTCCAATGCCCGATAGCATGTGTATTATGGGAAGTAGATTCATTATCCAGTTCAATGAGTTATCATCACCACAGACATTGTGTGATTTCAGGTGTTCCAGTCTTCACATAATTGTTACCCCTCCTTTTTGTGACAAAGATTAATTGGGAATGGCAGTGCCACTAGGGTAGGCATCTATATAATCAAGGCCTCTGTCATCTATTCTTGGTGTCATAACCCAGACCACCGTTCCACAGGCATCGCTGTGAATACAAAGGAAGTAGTGAAGTTTAAGAAGGTTAAGGCAAGAACAGCAGTATATTTTATTTCAAACACCCTTGCTTGAAGGTAATTTAACCTATTGACTCTGATAATAAATTATGTAAAATTGTTTCACGTGTAATAAAGATTTTGTTAAAGCAGTTCTAAAGGTTTCCCCTTGAAAATTTTTTTAACAACTCAAATCCCCCTTTTTTTTTTTTTGTCTTAAACTTTCATTAGATGCAAAATATTGTAACCAATTTGGTGGTGACATGAGCTAAGGAACCTTGCTGTGAGATTTCACAATAGAGCACAGCACAATAGCTAAAGAAAATAATGGCTGTGGCTATGGTTACCCAAAGTGAAATACCTTATTTGCATCAGTTTCTAACCATACTGAGATGCAATTTACACGTTACTGCTGTAACAGGACATGACTGATGTAATCACAAATGACCTATCACAACATGAAGTCACAAAGTGTTTTTTAAAACTGTTTTCGAAAAGCATTCATGGAAAAAAAATGCACAGATCTGACACTTGACATCTCCTGGGCAACTTTAAAAGGGGGAAGAAAAAAAGAAAAGAAAAAAGAGAAAAGAAAAAGATTTCTCCTTAAAATTATTCTGCTCTTTATGTTCTTTATTTCTTTTCCCTTTAGTTAGCTCAAAGCATATGAGCTTAAAATGCCTGCTACTAAAGTCAGCAGCAAAAATCCCATTAACAGCAGCATGCACTGGCTCAAGGTAAATTACTTGCAACAGCAATATAACAAGAGCGAGCTGCTGATTGGCATGTCCCAATTTCTACTATTATTTTGAGTTGAGTAAAACCTAGCTACGAACCATTCTAGATTAATATCTGACCAAGCATGACCAGTTTGCTAAAACTTTAGAGATCCATCCATCCTACAGACATCTGACAGTCTGTCCTTTCATCTCCTTCCACATGGAGTCAGCTTTGTGATAGCACTGTTGGAGACTTCAGAGAAGACTAGGCTGTCACAAACATACAATGACTATGAACAAGAGAATTGTTTTTAAAAAATTACCAAAACAGTAAGAGAGCTACTGAAAATGTAATTATGAAACATGCCAAATGGGATTAAAAAACCCATTTCAATTTCCTATGCATACAAGATTTTAGGAATTGGTACTTTTTCTGGTTAGCAAACAGCTGTGAGTGTTTTGCTCTGATGAAATACCCAAACCCCTACAGGCACAGCATCCAGTCTGGACAAGCTTGAATCCTGATCTATCACCACTTTGTCCTCCACCAGCAGCACAGGGGGTTCTCCAAGGCAGTTTTATTCAGAGTCAGATTTGCCAGGAAGAAAATGCAGCTACAGAAGCCCCACATAGCCATGCTTGGTGCAGACCAGGGTCCTAGTCACCATGAGAGAAGGCAGCTACTCCCTGGTGGTACTGAGGCCAATTGCTATCACCAGACTCCCTGAGTATGAAAATCGCTGAATGGTGTGTTCCCAACCCAGAAGCTCTCAAGCCTCTGCTCAGAGAAAGCATAGAAATATTTTCTGCAGAGAAAATACTTCCTGAGCTGCAAAACTTGGATGGGAATTTATAGCTACAAAGCTCCTGATGTACAGACCAAACCAGAGAGAAAGGCTGCTCAAACCAACACCGAGGTCCCACCTCTGTACATTGCCAGCCAAGGAATGGTCCTTGCCAAGCTCACATTTCCTAACCAGTAGCTTATCCCAGTCCCCTCAGTCATGGTAAACTTGATGTTTGCATTGACCCAGATATTCCTAAATATTTCATTCAACTGTTTGATCTTCCACAATTGAAAACTGCACTTCAAAGCTTAGTCATGGTGGAACCTGTTTACTTTTTAATTTGCGAATTATTTTGTTGAGAAAGAATAGGTGCATAATTCATTCTTAAGTATGAGAAAAAAAAATCAATGAAAATACAGTTTAATTGTCTTATGTAGGCTGTCTCAGCAGTTCTTGAAAAAGAACAGAAAATCCTGTATTGAGATACATTCACTGAAAAAATATAAAGTGGAAAATACAATAAAGTCACTCATACGCAGATTTGCTTTCATATAGAGTAGCTTTTAACTCTAAAAGAGTCCGCAGCAGCTTTTTAAAGGTTAGGGAAGTTTTGGTGACATGGCCATATTTACTGGAAATTCTAAAACTCATTTTTCCTGTACAAGACTTAGAAGCTTTCATAAAATTCCGTAATGCACAGTCATTCTGACTTTTTATTCACATTAAAAGCTGGTAGTAAATATTGAAAAATAATTTATAAATCCCAAATTTATTTCAATTCAGTAATGAAATACAGCATAAACTGCAAACCAGAATTAATGAAAAGAGAAATATTAGTATGAAAGAATCATTTGTGCAAATACTGACTTTCACATTCAGTTACTGCCTAGGGTAAAGCCCATCATCAATATTTCTGTGAACAAGGAATGATTCTCTATATACAAATGGCATATCTTAAAACATAGCCTGATTTTCAGAAAATATTTCTCCTTGTTGCCTTCGAAGGAAGAGAAGAAAAGCCAGCCTCTTTTAACATATGACAGCTGGGACCCCCCAAAATGAAAGAATTTATTTTTGTAAAAAACATGGAGCTGAAATGAATGCTTGCGCTTTCCTCCCCTCAACTCAAGACTGTGGCTCCTACATGTATTCTACATGTATATTCTAGAAAGGAATGTCTTCCTTTGCAGCACTGATTTGGTTTCAGGTCCATTACACCCAGGCATAGAAAAAGCATTTAGAATATTTAAGAAACCTTCAAATGAAGTTGCCAGAGAGGAGCTTGCAATCTCCTGTTAAATCACCTATGCCATCTGTCCAGAATTTTCCCAAGAAATTACTATGAAAACATACAGCCAAGAACATAACAGCATCCCCAGATTTCTTTGTAGATGTGTTCTTAATGTTCAGGATAATTATCTTCTCAACAAGACTCCATAATAATCACAGACTTTTCCTCAGGCAATTTAAGGACTTCATAAATGGTGAAGATATTTCAGTGTCTTGGTCTATGTACAGATTAAAGCCATGATCATAGAAAACTCTTACAAAAATCTCTCTCCAGGGAAAATGAGAATAGTTTGCTACATTTACTAAATAATTTAGCAGCTGCATCCCGTCTTCTTTTTTCAGGGAAAAGAATAGGCACTTTTTGGCAGAGATGCACCGTGTTAATTTGACTTGGTCGTGCTCTGCCTAACAGGCTCCTGGGTGTCAGGGTGAGCAGCTGCAGCCTCCCTTGGCTTCTCACCTGGGGTCATCCCTGGGGCTCAGCATCCCGACTGCCTCCACTCAGCACCTACATTATGCCTCTGCAGTAGATAGCAACATGGTACGGATTACAACTATGGCAACACGCCAGGTTTCAAGAGCTGTGGTTTCTGTCATGTGCGTCCACCATGATCTAGTTACACTAATGCAACTGCACTTACATAGGATGGGCTTTCATGAAAGAAAGAGACCAACAACCTCGCAGCAGAGACTGCAGTTGGCGAGTAACATTTGCCCAACTCATTTGATGTCTGCCTGAAAATTGCCCATGAACAGTTAGCAAGATTCTCAAACATGCTCATTATCTGGAGGATTATTTTTGATGTGCAGTCAGCTTGTAAACGGTTTGCTGTGAATACTCACAGCCTCCATCAGGTCAATTACTTACAGAAGTTAAACAGTACTGCTTCTGTGCTCTGACTAGGGTGGCTTCTCTGGCTTGCACAGCATGAGCTGCAAAGAGCACAATTAAGTGCACAACTTCAAGTCACGACATGGAAACATGACACTAAACATTTGCTTTTTATAATTTTTACAATCTAGTGTAGCAAACCTTGAGCCTTTTATTTCTAATACTGTGACAGCCAGGTTGGGAAAAGGGACACATTAAATTAAAACATTTTTAAAAACAAGGATCAAAGAGCTTAATATTGCCACTGCCCTGCTAAAAAGCTTTCTTTCACCCCACAAACCAGAGGAAAGGAGATAACACTTCCCTTTGTCTGTGCCAATGCCCCCAGATACCCTATATCCCAACAGACAAAACCCGAAGCTGATAGAAGTTTTCTGCTCTCCCTGTGACAACGCATATCCTGCTGTTAGAGGGTCAACACCAACGTTCAAGAACATCATGGCAAAAACAAAATAAAAAATAAAAATTTAAAAAAGTCACCTTTACAGTGAAAATATACTGAAACCAGTATCAGGACTAGAAATGCAATATATTAAATATTAAAATGTGTAGCAAATTCATTAAGGCAGCTTTTGACATGCATACTATTGACCAGGTTAAAAAATGTTCTGAAGAACTTTTGGGCAAACTGCTAAAGGAATCACAACAACATGCAGGCATTTAAATGTTTTTGGTTGTTATTTAGATGAAAGTAGTGACCTTAGTTCACATACTTTATACCTCCTCTTTTCCAAATGAGTAATTAACACAAAAGTTTTAACGCACTGTAATTTGAGCACATTGATTTTACATTCTGATTTCATTCCTTGTAATTCAAATCCTTGATATACAAGTCTTGCATATTGCATGACTGCAGAGTTTAGTTTCACAGAATCACAGGTTTGAAGGGAACTCAGGGATCACCTAGTCCAACCTTCCTAGGAAGAGCACAGTCTAGACAAGATGGCCCAGCGCCCTGTCCAGACAATTCTTGAAGGTGTCCAATGTGGCCGAGTCAACCACTTCCCCGGGGAGATTATTCCAATGGTTGACTGCCCTCACTGTGAAAAATTCCCCTCTCGTGTCCAATTGGAATCTCCCCAAGAGCAATTTGTGTCCCTTCCCCCTTGTCCTCTCCATGTGACTCCTTGTAAAAAGGGAACTTCCATCTTCTTTGTAGCTACCCCTTAAGTACTGGTACATGGTGATGAGATCCCCTCTGAGCCTCCTTTTCTCAAGGCTGAACAAACCCAGCTCTCCCAGCCTATCCTCATATGACAGGCTTCCCAGTCCTTTGATCATCCTGATGGCCCTTCTCTGGACCCCTTCCAGCCTGTCCACATCTTTTTTGTAGAGCAGGGACCAGAACTGTACACAGTACTCCAGGTGTGGCCTGACAAGCACTGAGTAGAGCGGGATAATGACTTCTTGATCTCTGCTGGCGATGCCCTTTTTGATGCAACCCATCATCCTATTGGCCTTTTTGGCCGCAGCAGCACACTGTTTGCTCATGTTGAGCTTCCTGTCCACCAGGCCCCCCAGGTCCCTTTCCACAGAGCTGCTCTCCAGCCAGGTGGATCCCAGTCTGTGCTGCACTCCCAGATTATGTTTTCCCATGTGCAAGACCTTACACTTGTCCTTGTTGAACTTCATAAGGTTCTTGCTGGCCCACTCTTCCAGCCTATCCAGATCTCCCTGCAGAGCAGCTCTCTCTTTTGGAGTGTCTACTTCCCCACTCAACTTGGTGTCATCCACAAACTTCATCAGGCTACACTTGATGCCGTTATCCAGATCACTTATAAAGATGTTGAATAACGTTGGGCCCAATATCATTCCCTGGGGGACACCACTTGTTTCAGGTTGCCACTTTGAAAAAGAGCTATTTACCACCACCCTTTGGGTGCAGCCTGTCAGCTAATTCCCCACCCACTGCACAGACCACTTGTCTGGCCATAACGCATTAATTTCTCCAGCAGGAGACTGTGGGGGACCATATTAAAAGCCTTGGAGATGTCGAGGTAGACAATGTCCACTGCCCGCCCCATGTCAACCAGGCAAGTCACTTTGTCATAGAAGGCCACCAGGTTTGTCAAGCACAATCTGCCCTTAGTGAAGCCATGTTGGCTTTTCCCAATAATGTGCTTTATTTGACTTGTGATGGCCCCCAGGAGGATTCATTCCATAACGTTCCCAGGGATTGAAGTAAGGCTGATGGGCCTATAGTTACCCGGATCCTCCCTCAAGCCCTTCTTGTAGATAGGGGTAACATTTGCCTTCCTCCAGTCCTCTGGAACATCCCCCATTCTCCACAACTTCTTGAAGATTATGGAGAGTAGCCTTGCAGTGATATCAGCCATCTCTCTCAACAGCATCGGATGGATGGCATCAGGGCCCATTGATTTGTAGGGGTCAAGCTCCTGTAATAATTCACATACTAACTCTTCCTTCACTGATGGTGGGTCTATGTTTGGATCAACTGGGAATTTCATTCCCAAAGCCTGGGACCCAACAGTGTTGGTAAAGACAGAGGTGAAGAAAGTGATGAGAACCTCTGCCTTTTCAGCATTGTTGGTGACTGACTCTCCTATTCTATTTAACAGTGGGCCTATGTTTTCCTTCTCTTTCTGCTTGTGGTTGACATACCTGAAGAAGCCTTTCTTTGTATTTTTGATGCCTACGGCCAGTTTCAATTCAAGCTGGGCTTTTGCTCTTCTAACTGCTTCTCTGCACACTCTGGCAATGCCCTTGTAGCTCTCGATGGATAATCTTCCACTTCTCCATTTCTGGTATGCTTCTTGTTTGGATTTGAATAGACCCAGGAGTTCATGGTTGAGCAAAGGGGACCTCTTGCTCCGCTTTACTTCCCTTTCCTTTATAGGGGATAAGCTGGTTTTGTGCTTCCAAGAAAGAGTTCTTGAAGAACCCCCAGCACTCACTAGCTCCTTTATCTTCCATGGAAGCATCCCATGGAATTCCTCTCAACAGAGCTCTGAGTGAACTGAAGTTTGCTCTTCTAAAATCTAGAACCCTTGTCTTAGTACTGACCTTCAGCATGCTCAGCAGGATCCCGAACTCCACAATATTATGATCACTGCAGCCAAGGCTATCACTAACCGAGATATTACAAAGCCTGTTTTCTTGGTTTGTGAATAGCAATTCCAGCAGTGCCTCGTTCTTGGTTGGCACATCTAACAATTGTATGAGGAAACAGTCCTCTCACATTCTAGGAACTTGGATGACATGCGAGCTGCCATATTTTTCTTCCAGCAGATGTCTGGGTAGTTGAAGTCACCCATAAGGACCAGGTTCTGTTGGCCAGAAGCTGCTTTAGTGCCCCAAGTATTGCTTCATTGGCAACGTCACCGTGCTTAAGAGGTCGGGAGCAGATGCCCACTGTGAGGTCGTGCTTGGAGATGACCCCTCTGACTTTAACCCAGAGGCATTTGATAGAGCAGTCACAATCACCATAGTTGACTTTGATACATTTGAGGTTTTTCTTAATGTAGAGTGCGACTCCTCCACCTCTTTCACCCTGCCTGTCTTTACAAAAGAGCCTATAACTGTCCATCGTGGTCACAACACATGACAAGGAAAAGGTTTGCTGTCACAGACTTTATACTGTGAATATTTTTGCAAGACACGTTCAAGACAGAGTAATTCTAGGGAAGTCTGAGTTAGGCACTTGTTTAGGTTCTTGATGAATTAGCATCATCTTTATTAACAGAGCTCGGCAACCTCTGAAATTCTTGACTGCTAAATTGTCACAAAACACATATTTCACCACTTAGTCCATGTTTCCCTACCTAATCAAGCTATGTATTTTCTTGCTTGTGCAAGCTAAACATTATTGGAATTCCTGTGCAGGAAAAATGTTGCCAGAAATAATTTGTAGAAGCATTTGCCTTATGGCCAAAAAAGTACATGACATAGCTCCTAACCTAACCCCCTCCTCTGTGATCCTACGAAGAGTGAGAGATCAGTCCCGAAGGTGACAATAATCTCAAATAAACTGCAGACCAAGACTCATCAGGACATTTTCTTTTGTATTTGCACTATTTGCCAATTTTGTTTGTGCTATTTTCTTCCAAATCTGTTCCCCATATACAGCAAAAAGCTCAAGAATGTGAACGTTAATCTTCACATCTGCCTCACAGCAGAGTGAGAATAGCAGACACACCCATCACAGGAAAGCAGGGAGCTTTCCCCACCCCCCAACCCCCAAGTCTTCCTGAAAAATAATTACATCTCATCTAAAATTTCACTTGTCAGGAAAACTACAGCCAGTTCACTCTTAATGGCTTCACCTGCACTTTGCTCAAAAATTACCACAGGGATGGTGGAAAACACTCCAAACAAAAGAACACCATCTAAACTGTTATGTGTCTTTAAAAAGAAAAAGCAAAACCACCACCACCAAACAAACAAAAAACCCCAAACCAACCCAAACCAAACACACAACAGAAAAAGATAAACTTATTTCAAGAGACAGCAATCCAAGGACCAATATAAGAAATATTCATCCTGGACCAACAGTTTTCTGTAGATTTCATAACTGAGCAAATAATTTCCTACAATAGCTTGCAATCTTTCTTCAAAATGGTGTAAGGCTTTTATTGGTTCTAATCCTTTCAGAGCACACTATATTGGACATCACAGCCATGACATTGCTGGATTGAAAAAGCTGTTCTATGTAATTTTGCAGTTTGTAAGAAGCACTGGTTACAATTTTCCTTTCCCTCAGATATCTGCAGAGTAACTAATGCACCTGCCTTTATTAAAGAAAAGATGTAGAATATACATGTTTAGAGAATGTAGTATACGGTTTCCTAAAACAATTAATCATTTGCAGAGTATTAGAAGTATTTGCGAGACCTTAATGCTGGAGTCCGTTAAATACACTGACCTACACAGCTCCCACTCTACATCTCAAATCCATGACTGCTGTATTTCTTTATTAACAGTCTTCTAGACCTTACACTCCTGTTTTCATTATGTTACGGCATTTCACACTTGGTGTTTTTCCCCACTGGCATTTCCGGTGGGGGTGGCTGTTGGGGATTCACAACAAAGCCAGGAAAAAAAAAAAAACCAAAACACCAAACTCAAACCCTACCAGGTCAGGGATGTGTTTTGCCTTTTTCAGAACTGAGTCCCAGTGACCCCAGTGGCCTGTTACAGCAGGACAGATACCCTCTCCAGGCGTTACAGAAGTATCTGTGTATATACTTACCACAACTGTATTTATTTACAAGGTTGTACCTGTGCGTGCCAACACCTGCAGCTCTATGTGGCGATTAAAGGCCTCACTTAAATATACTGCTCCCAAACGTTTACTGCTACTGCTTGGTGGGAAAAGATCACTAAGCCCAAGTCCTGTGACAAGTAGCAAAGGAGATCACAGTCACACTCTACCTCATTAAATTGCCCCAGTTATAGGGCAAAACCTATTGAAACGGATAAAGCTCTGGAACAGGCCACAAATCCACATTTTCCTATTTCCTGAAAGGGCAGAGGGGTATGTGGGTTTTGGTCATTAAATACCTAAAAGTGCACATAATGAAGACTAGCAGGACAGCACTAGCTATAAGAATCTATAAGGAGCCTACAGTCTGTATATATTTAGCAAATGTTAAGGTTGTTTCTCAGCTGGTTTTATAACTCAGTGTTATATAGAATAACAGTCTGTGACACAGAGTAACAGTCTTCTAACTCTGATAGCCTGCCTGGTGTGGGGGGATGCCTGTCTGCACAAACCCTAAGCAACAGATCACCTGGCAGGGGACCCTGCCAAGGGGTCACATCCAGGGCCACACTCTCATCTGCTTTTGGAGAAAGGAAAGAGACTACACATATCCAATGCAGAGGAGGCATGGGCTCCTTAAAAAGCATTTTGATGTAATCCAGGCAACGTGTCAAAGGTGTGTGGAAACAGAAAGGACATTTCTAAGACAGGGCTTCTATGTTTTTATCTGAATCCATATAGGTTTTGTTCTATCCAAACAAATATTAAATATTTCAGACTGCAGTGTAAAGCTCATCTGTTGCGCATTTCTACTATCCTTTAGCTCTGAAGCAATGGCAAAACCCAGAAATGTGGAGCCTACAGGCACTCTCCAGCTACTGGTGTGCCTTGGAGGAGTCAGCACTGATCCAGCAAGCTTAATGCAGCTTGTCTCATTTCAATGAAATGATGATAAACAGAACTGGTTCCCAGGAAACATGCTAAGAGCAAAGGAAGCTACAGGGCTGGCACATTCCCTAGATCCAGAGAAGCCTCAGAACTCCCTAGTGCTGGAGGCAGGACTGGCACAGCAGTGAGGAAGGGCTGCCGGTGCAGGAACCCAGCTGCGCAAGCAAGTGCTCTGCATGCCGGCCAGCAGAGTGACACCGTTAGTAGGCTGCCATTGTGATTTTTCTTACATGGTATACAAATGATATTTGCTCATGAAAAGTAAAGGTTGGTTTGTGAGGTGAGGAGAAGGAAGCCAACAAGAGTAACTGAAATGTGTTAATTTATTTCTAGACTTCTATGGAGTCTACTCGGGCACTGATCTTTACATGGGTAAGATGGCATACGTATCTCTCTTCTCTCCTGTACCTTTACCAATCAGTCCCATTCTGTCCGATTTCCATCAAAGCATGCTCTTGTTAGCTTTTAGACCAAATGGGATCTGTAGTATTCATGTGCATGGTTGCCACTGATGCTATTAAACCTAAAGTACATTTTCATTCATTAAATAGTTTTCAAATGTTCCGTGGCATATTTTGAAAGATTGTCCAGAAAAAAATGCTAGGAAGCATGAAAATGCTAGAAACCAGAAAATTATTTTCATATATCTTTAAAATTACCTAAATAGTCAACATGCTATGTGTGCTTAACTTTTTTATATATTCATAATTTCTTGTAGATAGTAATCATAAAAGCATTACTTCAGTTATACTGCTATATTCTAGTACACTATCTTGCACTGTGGTATCCTTATGAGAAAAAGAAAGAATAGCCAAGAAATGCATTAAGACACTTAGCTTATTAATGGCCAGTCATATTTAAGCTAATTTTTCTTGCCCTAGGCTTTTATGATCTAGCAACGGAAAATTTTTCTTCATATTTTTCAGAAATAACAGAAAATTCCAAGAAATGGAAGCCACTGCTAGTAAGAGAAGAAAAGCTGAGTATCATCAGGGTTAATAGCTCCTATTTGAGATCCATGAATGATTACAGAGTTACTTTTCTATATCGAACTTTCAAGTTCCATTAATAATATGCTGCCTTTCTGGGACATAGGTGCACTCATGGTACGAAGGCTATTTATTCATCACACGGAATAGAAGAGCTAGAGGAACAATGGCTTCAAAGGTTTCATGCTTATATGTTTTGACAGTAGTTTGCTGGGCAAGCGCTCTTTGGTACTTAAGTATAACTCGCCCTACTTCTTCCTACACTGGCCACAGACAGCTCAGTAGCATATCTATAGCCAGAAAAAATGTTTCCTTTGGCAACATAAGAACTCGACCTATAAATCCACATTCCTTTGACTTTCTTATCAATGAACCCAACAAATGTGAGAAAAGTGTCCCTTTCTTGGTCATTCTTATCAGCACAACTCACAAAGAGTTTGATGCAAGGCAAGCCATTCGAGAAACATGGGGAGATGAAAACAACTTTAAAGGCATTAAAATTGCCACACTATTTCTTCTTGGAAAAAATGCAGATCCTGTGTTAAATCAAATGGTAGAGCAAGAAAGCCAAATTTTTCATGATATTATCGTGGAGGATTTTATCGACTCTTATCATAACCTCACTCTAAAGACATTGATGGGGATGAGGTGGGTAGCAACATTTTGTTCAAAAGCAAAGTATGTTATGAAGACAGACAGTGACATTTTTGTAAATATGGATAATCTTATTTATAAGCTGCTCAAACCTAACACTAAGCCAAGGAGAAGGTACTTCACAGGATACGTTATAAATGGAGGACCAATACGAGATGTTCGCAGTAAGTGGTACATGCCAAGAGATTTGTATCCTGACAGCAATTATCCACCCTTTTGTTCAGGCACGGGCTACATATTTTCAGCTGACGTAGCAGAACTGATTTACAAAACCTCCCTTCATACCAGACTTCTTCATCTTGAAGACGTGTACGTTGGACTCTGTCTGCGGAAGCTGGGCATTCACCCTTTCCAAAACAGTGGCTTCAATCACTGGAAAATGGCTTACAGCTTGTGCAGGTACCGCAGGGTGATCACAGTGCACCAGATAACACCAGAAGAAATGCACAGAATTTGGAATGACATGTCCAGCAAGAAACATCTTAGATGTTAAGATTTTTACAGATGTAAATACCTTTTTTAAAATTTTGGTTTAGTATGGTTATTTTTTGACGAAGTGATCTGCTAATTTACAGGTTTAACTGTGGGATATTAACTGTGAAAGGATTTTTAATGACTGATTTTTCATTCTCATTTTGACTACTGATTTACAGACTTTGGGCTGTTTTCATAAGAACATTATACCAACCAAAAGGATCTAGAGTCAAATCTCAGATTTTGTGTATTATCCTCTTTAACACATATCAGCTACTGCATCTGTATGTAAAAAGACAGTAATAAACTATCATGAACAGCTTAACAGTTCATGCCCCAGCCTCTGAGATAAGACTCAGGTCCTAAGAAATGAAGAATTACAAATATACTTTTATTCCTTTTTTGACACCCTACAACCATCTCTAAATAGAGCTTTGTTAATAAATTGAGCAGCATACATTTGCACTGACCTTATACACCTGACATGTATATTTTGTAGTACAACGTGTGCAATTCCTAAACAGCTTGCTGATGGTATAATAGCAGAATTTAGACAAGTAAGAACATCAAAGTCTCATAGGCCTTAGAAACAAATGGAGACACTGAAGTATATTTTTATCCACCAAATGGTATTCCTTTAAATTATTTCAGAAGACACCCCATTTCTTTCCACTGCCTAAAGTGGCCCCTAAAAGATCTAATACAATTTTAAAATTAAGTAGAATCTGTAGGTGAAATAAGGCAAGAGATGTATGAAAAACTATCTTAAAAATACATGATAGAAGTATGAATACTTTTAAACTTTTAATTTCAAAGTGCAATGTTTCTCATTAGTATCAGTGGATCTCTCCACTAAGTGTCTTGCATAGCAATATATGACTATATTGAACAATAAATATGTCAATAAGCAGCGTATTTCTTCAATCTTTCTTCAGTCAGTACACTATTTACCTAAAAAAGTAACACAAAAGCAGCTTTTTAAGAGTAAGCTCATCTACTTTTTGCTACAGTACATGTATGAATGAGGTTCTACCAGATTTTTAATGGTTTAGAAAAGTAGAATTTTGTCCAGTGAAAGAATGCAATCAATTTTCTGTTCATTAGGCAGAGTACATAAGTTACATACAACTTTTACAGCAAAATAGAGGGCTTTTAAGAATCACCTATTAAATACAAATTCTAGCCTTTGTTACAAATCTGCAGCTCCCAGGTTACTCATCACAGAGCCAATACTCACTAAGGTCCTGCTCAAGAGATCCGCAGACCATGCCACAGAAATCAATGCACAAAATTTTGTTCAAGTTTCATACGGTACTTGTTTTGAATATGAATGTTAGTGAAATGCCACGAAAATTATTTCCTGGCAAATTCTTCAATAAATTCAAGCCATCTCTATTCAGCACCACCTTCTAATAAAGAGCTAAAATATGACACTGCTCAGCTAATAGCATGGAATGAAGAATTCGCAAACAAGCTACAAAGATGCAAAACTCACCAGATATTAGCTGTAGATTACTCACACCATCCACAGCACACACACAGGTTTCATTTCAGCTAGCATTACGTGTAACATATGAAAAACTATTAAGTCTATGTTTTTCAGGATGTCTATAAAATTGTCAGAAATTAACTGAATAAGAATTTAAAGGAAAACTCTGACCTGATTTTACCATAGGTGTACATAGCACTTTACAACCGCAACAGAGGAATGAAGATGTTACCCCAAAAGGTTTGCAGTTTCACGACAAATTGTTAGTCTTAATCACAGATGCAGTGCTATCATTTTGAAAGGAACTACTTGTAAATAAGGTAAAGCATACCTGGCTTCCAAGCCACAAGCAGTAGTAGGTGTCTCAAAAAAATCTACTTCAGATCTAAAGGTAAAGCTACACAACAGATAGCCCAGGAGTTACTGCTAATCAGCAGGAGCTTGTGCATCCTTCATGAATGAAAATTGGTAATTTTGTATAACAATGCTGAATCTCTTGCAGCATAATTAAGATTTATCCTTCCCTAGTTGACCTAGTCCTTGTTAAAGTTGTTCTTGCTTCCTGTCAGACTCAGAACTCTAGCTAAACAAGGTCCAGCTAATTGCATAGATGAATGTAACACACACACGCTGATTGGATGAAGTTCAGCTTTCCTTACCCAAGCCCCAGAATATGCAGTTTAGGAAGGGAAAAGGGTGGAATTCATCCCCAGCCCTCAGGTAAATCAGACAGCATAGATGCCGTCCTACTGGGAACACACTTTGTAATAATTTCAACCCACAGGCTGCAATCACTTCCGCTATCCCTCTGCACTGTGCAGTAATTTGGGGTTTCTGAATCCACAACCAAATGGATTTGGTGGCCTTACTCCTCCTGCTGACACTTCTGTGGCTTTTGGTTAGTAACCAAGAGGACAGCAGGGCTCCTAATCCAGATACCTCAGGGCTCAAGTAGCATGGTAGCCTTGAATTTCTCCTAGTACAAGTAGACTGCATAAATGATTGGAAGCTACACCTTGAAAATAGTATCTGAAAAAATGTATTTCCTGCCATTTATAAATAGATGGATCTTCAACAGAAATGTAAATGTTCATCTTGGAACTGATGTACATATTTCTAAGGCATTTTCTTCTGTATTCAGCTGTATATATGTGTAGAGTCTGCTTGCTATGTAGTATTCTGTTATGCATGGAGATGAGTTAGGCATTATATTTGTCCAGTGTTTCAAGAGCCTTAAGCATGTGTGCCCTAACTTTTGAACGTACAAGGGTTTTTTTCACCCTTTTATTGTCAAGTTAATTTAAAAGAACACAACAGAAGCCTAATTTTCTACTTCTATTACTTTTCTGATAGTAGACGTCACTAGCTTCTTACGCTTAACAGCTGTATTATTTTATCTTTGCTCAGAAACTGCAGTATTGCAACCCAGAGCTAGAAAGGGAGCAATACATCTACTCATAGGGACAACTTATTGCCCCTTCTGCCCAGTAGCATCTGTGCCACGTTGGGTACTGCTAACAAACTAGTGTTTGCATTGGGCTTCCTTTAACCAAAATAAATATTTATGTTACTCAAAAGTCATTTTTTTTCACTAGGCATGGGATAAACGACAACTTCGTTATGACATGCTAGCTTCTAGTCACTTCAAAAGTGTGACTATAATCACATTTTGATTCCAAAACATATATCAACAAAGCACATTGAGCAAAGAACCTAGAGGGGAAATGTTTCTCTTTAGGAAGAGTTTTTCACAAAAGCATTTTTTTGCTAAAATCATGAGAGTATTTAAACAGAAGTCTCAAGGTTCGTTTTCCATCTTTCCTAATAATAATGTTAAGTATTGGTTTTGATTCTTTCTTGAGATTTTTTTTTTGTCTTTATAATGTAGATGGCAATGGCAATTTGTAAATGAAGAGTGTAATTAACTAGAAAAGCTTGTCAACAGTAACCGAATTTTAGGTGTATCATTATATATGACTGGCTGTACTTATGTATTTATTTGTCTAAACTGTATATATTGTTTTATCTATAGTGTCTGTAGGAGTGCATTCTTTTAGATTAAAGTATTATTTACAGTTTTGTGGGATTGCCAGCAAAGCTGCTAATCAAGATACTATTTTTTTGTATAAATGTCAAATAATAAAAAAAAAATTAAGAACAAAGTCAAATGAAGATCTGAAGGTGTCCTGTACCGTTTTCTTCTTCACTTCTTTCTAGAAATGTAAATGGTGTTATCTGAAAACACAGTACCAGTGAATAGGCTCATTTGTCATAAGGAAGGATATTGTGCTGTAAAGGCAGATTTTAGAAAAATAATTGGAAAAAATAAACACAAGAAAAATACTACTTTTACTCATTATTCATACAACAACTTCCTCAAGCTGATGCCCACACTGATCAAGTGTGCTACTTCATTTGACTCCGAAGACTTAATCTTAAAACAGCCATGGGTATATCTGGCAAATCAGCAGATGGGTTCATCATCTTCTTTGCCCTATTCAGCTGCTTTGGCATCCCCAGCTAACGAGACTGAAGTTTGGCATTTCTGAGGTGGTAAAGCTGTTTGACTCCCTTGGCCCTGCAACATGATTCTTCCGCTACCTCCATGGTACTTTAATGCATATGCTTGCAGCCATCAAAAGCTACACACAGGAGAAAAAAAGAAAGCATGGATGTCCCAAAACCCACATCTCTCAAAACCACAATAAAGTCACTTTGAAGTCGCTGCGTGACTGACGGGAGGGTACCCATACAGAGGGAAGGGGTCCTCCCCTGGCCTCTTAGAGTCACATGCTGACCCTGACAGAGCCTTCTACTTCCCCAAGCCCAACAGTAGCATCAGGAAATAAATGGAGAAGCTCAATCCAAATACACCCAGATTATCCAAGTTAGTCTCGTGAAGTATTCATCTCCCAGTACAAATATATTAAGATGCTGTTTCATGCACTAGGAAGGCCTGCGCAACCTCAGAGTCATCCCATCAAAATAGAAATACAAAACAAGATACAAAAGCAGGGCAGAGTCCCTTTTATTGTAAGAACTAGTCAGAATAATTCCCCTCTCTCCATTCTCCCCTTTGTATGTAGAATGAAATATCCAACCTCTTCGACTCCTGGTTTCAAAGCTCAGTAATCCAAACTCATTCATTAAATCAATAGGAAAATAACCCACACCCCTGAGAAGAAACATAGCTTTTGCAAACCAAAGTGTATTTTCTTTGGGTCACCTGTTTCAGAAGCAGCTGAAGCCTGCTACAAAGTCCTCAGGCATCCCGGGAGTGTATGCAGCAACACAGCAACCTTACAAATCATAACAAGATGCTTTAAAACAACTGAGAGTTTCATATACAGTAAAACCCCCTCCAATAATTTTCACCATAGCAGCCTGCGTCTAATTGCAACACTTACATGGTGTTTAATTAATATACAGCTTGGAGATATATAGCTATTAGCATTAGTAGGGTGGATTTCATGTAACTTGATTATCTTAATTAGAAGCATTCTACTTTCTCATTTACTTGATTGTCATAGATTTCCAAAGAAATCTGCACTGCCCTAAGTGAAAACAATATGTAAAAAAACCTTCTTAAAACTGCTGTAGCTGGCCTATTCAAGCAGCAATGTGCCAGAAAAGGAGATCCATATGACATGAAACATTTTACTGAATAATATTGGCTTACTTTTCTCTTGTTAAAAATAGGAATTTATGAAATGGAAGAGGAGGAGTTATCTGGGATAAAATAGAATATGCCTTATTGATTCAACTGCACCTGTAATAGAGTTGTCTCAAGTATCTCCTCTGATGACATGCCTAATGCAGGAAAAAAGATCCATTTTTCTGCTAGGTCTGCACATTAGCAGACTCTACATTATCTCTCTGCCTTACCTGAAAGAGCTGAGGAGAGCAAGAGGCAATTTATTCGTCATGCAAGATTTATCCTTGAGCATTTATTCTGCAAAGGCAGTGTTACATATCAAGCTGTGCAGAATTATGTGCAACGGTTTTGTAACACAGACAGCTTTTATCTTGGGGAAGCAAATATCCCAAACTTAAGGTGTGCTGGGTAACATCTACCATATCTGCAGTTAAGTCAAGACCAGCAAGAATAATTCCAATCCCTATATCCCTTTTTCCTTTAGGAGTTCCTTTCTCCAGCCTATCTTCTAGCATGATCTCTTCCCTCAAAGAGAAAGCAGACCTCTCAGGCACCTTAGTACAGCAGTAAAAGCAAGGGGGAAGCAGAGAGCTCCCTACAGTACCGTCAGGGAAGTGCTAGCAGGCCTAGAGTACAAAATTATTTAGCATGACATCCATCCTATTTTGGCAATAAAGATAGGAGCCACATAAGTGAGATAAACCATGACCAGCACCTGGACTCATCCATCTTGATACACCAGCCATTGGGCTCTAAGTGCATCATGCTCAGATCACGCATTGATTCTTGCCTAGCATAAGACATTTATAGGAACATCTTAAAAGAAAAGCAGTGCCAAAGTGTAGCAAGAGTGGAAAGGGATAAAACATTTTGAAACATTATGAAATTTTTTATTATTTATTCAACTCCATAAAAATCCTCAAAAAGAATCTTCTATTGCAAGAAGTTTCAACAGTTATCCATTATCCATCAGATCTTATCCTCATACATGTTCAAGAGCAATGAAGTACAACATTGGCCTCCACTATCTGCCCTACTGCAGACTGCATTTGGATTGAACTGTATTAGACAAATCAGATTTGACTCAAGTCACAAGCACCACCAGTTTCAAGGGACTTTATGCCTGTTTATAAAGGGCTTAATTTCATTCTCTGTGTCCAGCTTGGGTCTTACCCCTACTCACAGTGAAATCAGCTGGGATATCATCAGGGTTTCTGGGAAAGAACACTGTATTCCAGGTGGTGATTCACTCACCAGAAACTTCAACTCTTATCAAATGCAAACAGGAAGACAAAGCAAGTAGCAATCTCTCCAATTCCCCATTAAGCCTACTCCTTATGAAAACAAAGTAGACCATGAGACCTACAGGTTTGTAATCTATGCAATGAAAGCAAGCATGTAACACTAACTCTTGACAGGAGACAGCTTTGTGCTGAGTTATCTATCACCTGGCTTTCTGCCAGTTCATGAACATGTTATATTCTGCTCATAAAAAGTCTGTTTGGCAGAACTAACAAATACATGCCACTGGTGAGAGCAAGAGCCCCACAGGGCCATATCTACTTCTTGCAATTACTCCTTTTTCATTCCCTACATGGCTTTTATTTTTGCAGTCATTGTATTGGAGAAAAATGGCCATACAACGATGTCTTTCCTAAGCTTCATTCATCTAGAAGAATCCCAACAATTGAATTTAGGGTAATTTCCTTCCCTCTTGATAATAAGACGTGTATAGATAGTCTTTTCAAGTTGGCATCAGGTCTTGCTGGTGTCCCTGCAATTCCTCTCCTCATCAGACCAGTCACTACACTCAAAGCTTTTGGTGTAGACCCCTTCCAGCTCTAGTCTCTTACCTTAAAGCAACACTAAGCCTCCATCCTTTTCCCCCGCTCAGCTAGCTCTTCATTTAGTATAGTTCCAGCACCCAAAGAGCTCCGCCTCCGCACTCGCATGCCCTTGCCACCACCGCAGCTGCTCCATCCCACGCAGCAAATTCCAGACATCAGCAGGTCTTTCAGCTGTGGCTTAGCCCTCAGCACATTCCTCTTCCCTACCTCTCCTTCTGCCAGCAAGCCCTGGAAAGGTGTCACCTACCTGCTTTCCTACTATTCTTTCTTCTCCTTGCAGGACTGTTGACTTCTCTCCATTATTACTTCCTACAAAAACTGAGACTTGCACATGGTTTCCCAGTCCCAATTTAAACCCTGTACCATAAGATAGGGCAGACACATTGACTTTCCACCACATCCTTCTCCTCCCTCCCTTTTCTCCACTTCAGCTTTTTTGATTTACAAAAATCTCTTCAGCCGCACTTCATTATTCTGCACTTTTAATTTGCTTCAATCTGGTAGATTCTCCTGATGTTTCCATCAATCTTTCCATTTTCCTAATGGGCTTTTACATAGCACAGCATCCTCCCACATCTAATGTATCCACCCAAACCAGCCACAAGAATAAAAACACAGCGGTTTATGAAGAGATGATCCCTACTTGGAGGATTTACACTCCTACACTGCCCAATGCCTGGCAAAGTGAATCCAGTGAGTTTCAGAGAACAAGTTGCCCTTGAAGTAGTTCCTTCAAGAACCTTTTATTTGGTATTGCCTGGTCTAATTTTAGGCACATGGAAACAACAGGTCCACCATCTTTCATCTTGCCTCTGCTTGCAGAGATCATTGCACAGCCCAACAGATCTCACTATCACACACTTTCTTTATACGTTTTTTTTTTTTTCCTTTATTCCTTCCCTCACACAACCTTGAATAGTTCATCAGAATTCAAACCAGCATTTTTTTCACATTTCATCTTAACTTCCATTTAATCAAGTATACCTTATTCCATAATTTCAATATTTTAATCCTTTTATCTGCTTCTGCTCCCTGTGTTGCCTCCACTTTCCTCATATCTTTCTAATAGACATCCAGCACTGAATCTATTACAAGTACGTTTGCATGAAGGCTGAGCACAGCAGTACTTTTCTCTGTCCCTGTTTTTGAGGTATCAATGACTAAATTATTGGATTAGTTTCACCAGACAGGACAGCTTGTCTTACATTATCACATTTAAAGCAGAAAATTAACTTTTTTCTAGCATCTGGAACAGACAGCAGGTTTACAGGGGTAGAGTTGCTATTGCCATGGCAGGTGTCAACATACCCACGATAATTTTAAAAGTACATAGGTAA
Source organism: Phalacrocorax aristotelis (assembly GCF_949628215.1). Classification (NCBI taxonomy): domain Eukaryota; kingdom Metazoa; phylum Chordata; class Aves; order Suliformes; family Phalacrocoracidae; genus Phalacrocorax; species Phalacrocorax aristotelis. Next base: position 22,138,283 of record NC_134280.1, read on the forward strand.
TGAACTTTCTTTAAATAGAACACCATTTCCCCTCACAAAGGCCACAAAAAGGTCCAGATCATACAGGATAAAGACATCAAGGTGCACTGAGCCTTTGTGTTGTTTGCCATCACTTTGGAACACTTAATTTCCTTTTATCCAGTTTTGTTTGCAGGATGGTTTATGAAACAAAGTATTGCTGCCTCTAGGGAGTGGTATCCTGTACAGATAAGGCTCAATTGGTACTTCCCGAGCACCCTTTCATTCTAAGCAATTACAGTGTATCTGTACCTTGAATTATAAACACAGCTGATGCCAAGGTTGATGACAGGCTGCTTTAATTGGTCATTAAAAGCCAGTATTATTTACTGCCTTTTTACTTGGATTCAGCATTTCTACACATGGGGATAAAACTAATGGGCTACAATAAAGAATATATACAGCATGTAAATTAAAATTACATTTTTTAATAGAGGAACATACATGCACACAATGCAAGTGCTGGCATATACTTAGAAGTACAGGTTATGGAAGTATACATTTTAATTTGTATTATACAGCAATTTAGCTGTTACTTCAAACAGATGGGTGAGTCATGCAACATTTTTAAACCGATTTAATTAATTGTAAAAGTATTGGCTTGTATTAATTAGGTGCAATAAATTACACAATGGTTCACAGATTCCTTTTAAAGAGGTTTTGAACATGTAGTATCTGTAGGAAAACAAACAAAATAGTTATTGGCTATTTGTTTTATCAATACAGAAACAAGAGCAAAAAACCTCACCATTCACACAAGACAAAAATATGCCTAACATGACAGATATTGCTGTATATTTGCACCTCAGAGATAGGTGAATGTCCAGAAAAACATGTAGACAATATGCTCATAATCCATATGCTTAGAAGAACGACCAGAGTAAGAAAATGTAAATGGTTTACCCTTACTCTCTCCCAAAAAACTGGTAGTTAAGAGTGCAACTGAGGTAGCTAGTGTGGGATTACTACTGTTGTCCTTGTTCAGGGCAAAGTAATTTCCTAAAACATGAGTCATATGGAAGAGAATCTACAGGGTAATATGAACATGTATTAGCCTATGAAATATCCAGACCTCTATTCACTTTAAGATTTAAGCTCCAGATGTTGCTTCTTGTCTTGAACTCCAGAGATATCTTGTAACAAAAACCTTCATGCTCAAGAAGCACCAAGTATATGACAATGAACTACAAACCAAAACCAATGCATCCAACAATAAGTCTAAATAGACAAGTAGAAAAACGTCTCACCCACTCAATACCATGGCTACTAAAGAACTCAAATCAAATGTACCCCAATCCATTGAGATCCTACATCCTGAAGACTCATATCAGCCCCATGTTCTGGTACTAGAGGATAACCAGGCAGAAATTTTGCAGCATCCTTGGTTACACCTTGGCATAAAGCTTCCACTGGGGAACAGCACATTTTACCTTGGAGGATAAACCATGGTGCCCCCAAACATTACGTTTTAGGATTTCTAGGCTGTAAGAAGAATGAACCCTTAGCAGATACAGTTGTCTCATTTGTGATAGATAATCTATTTCCTGGACATTTTAGATGATGAAATGCTTTACATTTTTTTATGGTTTTGAAATGGCTGTGCTGGAAATGTCATTGAAAACAAGCTTGCACTTTTATCTTCTGGTAAGCCCAAGAGAAATACCACTTCAGCGGAGTCTATTACATTTCATTTGAATGCTGGGACAGCCACATCAGTAAGTAAACTAAAAACCATATGGATTGTCAGTGTTAATACTACCACCTGCCCATGTTTTCCCTTTCCAGCTCTGATCATCAATCATATTTCATTCTATTCTCTTCCATGCCCTTCATTTCAAAAGTACCTAACAGTTTATTATTTTTCATGCATCACAATTTCAGTATGGCTGCATTTTATTTAAGGAAAATTAATGCAAACATTTTAAAAGAAAAATGGAAAAAATTGCACCCAGGAAGCTGCGCAGACTGGCTGGCAACATGCACGTGAAACACAAGAACAAAACATTTTGTGGTTCCTTGACACGTGCTGTTAAGATGTATGCCAGCTCACGAGGACAGATTAGAGCAAACAGGGCTGCCCTTTCCCAAGTTTTACTATCACTAATCTTGCTGTTGTTTGAGAGCAAGAAAACCTGATCTAGACAAATACTGGGGGTTGGACCAGATGACCTTCAAAGGTCCCTTCCAACCCAAACCATTCTAGCCTGGCACTCGCATTGGAGGGAAGCAGAGACAACAGCTGCTTGCGGTGTGACCAGGTAGATGATCTACTCTGCCTGGTGGCAGAGCTGAAGGAGGAAGTGGAAAGGTTAAGGATGATCAGGGAGTGTGATAGGGTGGTGGAACTGCACCTTATCCCTGGAGTCAAGTCAGTGGATGGAGGCTCCACCAGAAGCACAGAATCCCCTACCCTCTTGCCACCAAGCAGAAGGAGGGAACCTAACAGATGGGGGGGAATGGAAACAGGTCCCTGCTCAGGGCAGCAGACGAATCCCTTCCCAGCCTCCCTCACCTTCCCAGCTGCCCTTACACAACAGCTATGGGGCTCCAGTACTTGAGGGCCAGGCAAATGAGGAGGTAGGCAAAGGGAGGTTGCCTACGGAGAGTCAATCAGCCCCATGCATTATGACCACTTCTTAATAAGAGGGGAGTAGTTGTTTTAGGTGATTCCCTTCTGAGGGAGGCAGAGGGCCCAATATGCCGACCAGACCCGTTCCACAGGGAAGTCTGCTGCCTCTGTGGGGCCTGGGTCAGAGACGTTACTAGGACACTCCCTGGTCTGGTATGGCCCTCTGATTACTACCGGCTATTAGGGTTAGGGGGAAGGCCAACAAGGCAGATATCCTGCTGGAAGTCTGTTACAGATCACCCAACCAGGATGAAGAGGTAGATTAAGTGTTCTACAAGCAGCTGGAGGAAGTATCACAATCGATTGCCCTTGTTCTAGTGGGGGATTTCAATTTACCAGATACCTGCTGGAAATACAACACAGCAGAGAAGAAACAGTGTAAGAGGTTCCTGGAGTGTGTGGACGATAACTTCCTTATAGAGCTGGTAAGTGAACCTACCAGGGGAGGTGCCTCGCTTGACCTCCTGTCCACAAACAGAGAAGGACTGGTGGGAGATGTGGTGGTCAGAGGCTGTCTTGGGCTTAGCAACTGTGATATGATAGAGTTGTCGATTCTTGGTGAAGCAAGAAGAGAGGTCAGCAGAACCACTACCATGGACTTCCAGATGGTAGACTGTGGCCTGTTCAGGGCACTGGTTGGGAGAGTCCTATGGGAGGAAGTCCTGAAGGGCAAAGGAATCCAGGAAGGCTGGGCTTTCTTCAAGAAGGAAGTCTTGAAGGCACAGGATCAGGCTGTCCCCAAGTGCCGCAAGACAAACCGGCGGGGAAGATGACTGGCTGGGCTGAACAGGGAGCTTCTGCTGACACTCCCCGGTGGGACGGGGGAGAGAATCAGAAGGGTAAAACTCGTGGGTTAAGATAAGAACAGTTTAATAATTAAAATAAAACAACAAAAATGCAATGGAAAGGAAAACAATGAGAGGTGCGAAACCCAGGGCACAGCGGGAAAGGGGGGAATGAAACACCAAAACAAACTGCACGACACAGCCGCTCATCACCCCCCGACCCAATGCTGCAAACTCTGTGTGCCAACTGCCCCCATTAATATACTGGTCATGGTGTCACATGGTATGGAATGAACATCCCATTGGCCAGTCGGGGTCAGCTGTCTTGGCTGTGGCCCTGCCCCTCCCGGCCTCTTGCCCACATGGCAGAGCACAAGAAGCTGGAAAGGTCCCTGACCACCACAGGCACTGCAGTGAAGAGAATTAACCCTTTCTCAGCCAAAAATCAGCAAAAACAGTAAGACTAGGTATCCCCAGGGTATTCAGCCCCTGAGCTGGAAGGTAGGGACAGGTTGCAGAATAAACCGTCACAATCTAGGAGGAAGCAGTTTATGACCTGCTGCTCCCCCTTGGACACTCACAAGTCTATGGGGCTGGATGGGATCCACCAGAGAGTACTGAGGGAGCTGACAGAGAAGCTTGCCAAGCCACTCTTCATCATTTACCAGCAGTCCTGGTTAACAGGGGAGATCCCAGATGACTGGAATCTGGCTGATGTGATGCCCATCTAACAAGCAGCACTGGAAGGAGGATCTGGGGAACTACAGGCCTGTCAGCTTGACCTCAGTACCGTGGAAGGTTATGGAGTGGTTTATCTCGAGTGAGCTCACCAAGCATGTGCAGGACAACCAGGGGATCAGGCCCAGCCAGCAAGGCTTCATGAAAGGCAGGTCCTGCCTGACCAACCTGATCTCCTTCTATGACAGGGTGACCTGCCTAGCGGATGAGGGAAAGGCTGTGGATGTTGTCTACCTGGACTTTAGCAAAGCCATTGACAGTGTCTTCCACAGCATCCTCCTAGAGAAGCTGGGAGCTCATGGCTTAGACAGGTGCACTCTTCACTGGGTAAAAAACTGGCTGGATGGACGAGCAGAGAATTGTGGTGAACGGAGCTAAATCCAGTTAGTGGCCAGTCACAAGTGGGGTTCCCCAGGGCTCAGTGTTGGGGCCAGTCTTGCTTAATGTCTTTATCAATTATCTGGATGAGGGGATCAAGTGCACCCTCAGTAAGTCTGCAGATGACACCAAGCTGGGGAGGAGGGTTGATCTGCTGGAGGGTAGGAAGGCCCTACAGAGGGACCTGGACAGGCTGGATTGATGGGCCAAGGTCAAGTGTATGAGGTTTAACAAGGCAAAGTGCCAGGTCCTGCACTTGGGTCACAACAACCCCATGCAACACTACAGGCTGGGGGAGGAGTGGCTGGAGAGCTGCCTGGAAGAAAAGGACCTGGGGGTGTTGGTTGACAGCTGGCTGAACATGAGCCAGCAGTGTGCCCAGGTGGCCAAGAAGGCCAACAAGACATCCTGGCTTGTATCAGCAATAGTGTGGCCAGCAGGAGCAGGGAAGTGATCGTGTCCCTGTACTCAGCACTGGTGAGGCCGCACCTTGAATATTGTGTTCAGTTTTGAGCCCCTCAGTACAGGAAGGACATCAAGTTGCTGGAACGTGTTCAGAGAAGGGCAACAAAGCTGATGAATGGTCTAGAGAGCAAGTCTTATGAGGAGAGGTTGGGGGAACTGGGGTTGTTTAGTCTGGAGGAGGCAGAGGGGAGACCTTATTGCTTTCTGCAACTACCTGAAAGGAGATTGTAGCGAGGTGGGTATTGGTCTTTTCTCCCAGGTCACTAGGGATAGAACGTGAGGAAACGTCTTCAAGCTGCATCAGGGGAGGTTAGGAAAAATTTCTTTACTGGAAGAGTGGTCAGGCACTGGAACAGGCTGCCCAGAAAGGTGGTGGAGTTGCCATCCCTAGAGGTATTTAAGAGACGTGTAGACATGGCACTTCAGGGCATGGTTTAGGAGACGTGGTAGTGTTGGGTTGACGGTTGGACTTGATGATCCTAGAGGTCTTTTCCAACCTTAATGATTGTATGACAGGAAGCGAAAACAACATCACCACCCATAGGTGAAGAAACTCTGCACGCAAGAAGGAAGAAGGGAGCCTTACATGTAAGGGCTGGACACAAAAAAACTGGGAGCTGCAGAAATTTTAGCGGAAGTGATACACTACAGGTGACAAAACTACTTGTATCTTTGAGCCTATGTCAGATAATAACAAAGCTTCAGAAAAACATGTTCTGAAATTTCATGTATACCACTGTCTCTGATCTGCAAGTTTATTCTCAGTTAGCTGTAATGCCAAGACATGTACTTGCTTTAAGCAGTAATTCTCAATGGGTGAGGCGACATCATCTGTGGGATTTGCAGCGGCCTGGAACACATTAGACAATTGGCAACAGATTTATCTTAATAGTTCTTAAAGTACACATTTGTGAAACTGCACTTTTAATTGTATTAGTAGCCACATGATGATGAAAATCAGCGTTTTCAAGAGTAATATGCGTTCTCTTCTTCCCACAACTCATTCTAATATGCCTTCCAATAAATTCAGTTCTAACAGTGCATTTAAGCTAAAAATATGTATTTGATGTATCAAATTTAAATTACAATATAGACTTAATTTACCTATAAGCCATATGTTCCATTTCCTCAACATAATACTTCACCAATAGGTAAAATTACTAAAACTTACTTCAATTTAATTTTTTTTCCAGAAAAATTTCTTCCATGCTAGTTTGAAAGGATATCTAGAACAGAAAGAAGTTGGTAATATAAGCTTAAATGGTATATACCAAGAACTTATCTGACTTCACCTGCCTGACTGTTAAAATGGACTTTATATAGGTATCATTTTGTATCTTGCAACGTTAGTGCGTTTCTATTCTTGTTCTTAAATTTGCCAATATCTGCACTAAATGGACATTATATAAAAATCATTCTTTGCATTAATTTACCAAAAATTCAGGCAGTAATATAGTTCAGTTCTACAAGAGCCGATAACCTCTGAAATCCTCTCCAGAAGCCAAAAATTTTCCTTCAATTATAAACATTATTTTCACAGATAAAAGATTTATTTTCTAAGACAAGGATTATGATCTTTGTTAGGGAAGCAGTGGATACCTTAATTTCCACCATTTGTTACAAATTTATATATTAACTAGTGTTAACATACATATTTATCTCCAAAACAAACTTTTAAAGGGTTCTCATAGAGATCTGAGGATGTTGAAATGGAACAGTTGAAATCGTGTTGGTTTGGGTTTTTTTTCAAATGCCTTTAAAATAGTAACAAATTGTTTAAGTGCAGAGATTTATTTTGTCAAGTATTAGTAATGTTCCATTACTTAATCTGTGTTGACTTACAAACAGAACCCAGGACTAGTCAGAAAACCGCAAGTTCACAGATGACAATCAAAGAATGTAAATACCAAGAGCTCAAATTGTAAGAAAGGACTAGTTAGTTATACCTCTAAAGTACCAACTACAAAATGGGTTTGGATTTTTTCCCTATATTACACATAACTGTGCAGATATCAAAGCTCTCGTTTGGTTTTGTTTGCAATTATAGTGGTAGCTTTTAAAAACCACAAATGACTGCTGGAGTAAATCAAACCTGGGGGAGTTTATCTTACAGAACATTTAGAAATCACTCAACAGTTAATGCGGCTGCATCTTGGTCTCCAGTGCTGACTGTCAAGACTTAATCACTGAAACCTGCAAGCAACACCTGAGCAGAAATGGCTTCCCAAGCAACAGCAGTTACAACTCCTGAAGAGACTCCATACAGACAGCGTGCACCTCTGCGTTAACCACACCACTGTATCTGTGGATTTCAGAATTCTCCTCATTAGACAGCAAGTTGTCCATGGAAAGTGCAAAGGGGGGAGAGGAGGAGAGACACAGAACAAAGGGCCCAAGAGCTCCCATTTCTCTCATGCCAAGTTAAATGCTGTAATGCTGGGACCCACCCAAAGAGATAAATCTTCTTGTAAAAAAAAAAAACAACCCAGAATACTGGGAAAGGGAAAAATTCTTTTGCAAACTACAAGATTCACAACTGTTTTATAAATACATCCAAACGTGTGTGTGTATAAATTGGACTTTGAAGAGCTGAACAGTTATTGATGGAATTTTTGGAAAAACCAAATGCGACTAGTACAATTAAATTGCTATGTTGTGGAGTTTTGTTTGTTTAAGAAATTGTTACCATGTACTTTCTAGATAGGAAGCAAGGGCTGCATATAAACAAAAAAAAGTAGCACAAAAGTGTGCATACACCTCCAGGAGGGATCAAATACTTTATCAAGAACTCTGTCCTCATCCTGAACTTTTTATAGTCATGTAGCTCATTGCAAAGCAAGCATTAAAATCACCAAGTGAAAATAACTAAATTTTAAAATGACATGCTGGTGCATGGCAAGTGAACCAGAGATACAAAGAACCAGAGGTACTTTATTTCAGGGGCTTACAATCTACATATATACTACGTTATAACAAAATACACTGTATCTGCTGGCAATGCTGCACTGACCATCCTGCTCTGCAGGATTTTCTCTTCTTTGACTGTATGATAGGTATAAATAAGGAGCACAGACTGAGCACCAAGACTATGTACAGGCAATATTCTGGAAATCCATACATGCTTATCCTGCTTGCACTCCACGTACACGCAGGCTTGCTCCATCTGTGCTTTGCAGTGACCAAACGCCACATGGCACAGTGCTGAGGCAAGCACAGCAGCCCTGCTGAATGGCTTCTGGGCTACCTTGAAGCACAAGAGCTCAACTGCCTCCAGAAAACAGAGCAGACCTAGCTGTAGCAGCTCTGGAGAAGGGCTCTGGGAGGAGAGATGCAAGAGAGGACAGGGTGGTCATGTGGAAGATCACATAAGGAAAGGATTGCCAGTGGAGACAAAGCATGAAGGAAGCTGCAAGAGAAAAGGCATGAGAAAAAATACAAATTCTCTGAGTAGCAGCTTTGCTTTTTTAAAGCCAGAGATGTTAGTACATTAGCACCATAACCAACTGAGTCTCCATAGGAAAAAACATTTCCAGCCACAAGGACAATGTGTCACAGCAGGAGAACTGCCTCTCAACATCACTGTCTGCTCCCTTAGTCTGTGGCTCTTCTGCACCACCCCGATGATTTCCAGGGATCTGCACAAACAACCATGCTGTCTGAGGCCTGTGGCCTGCCTGCTGCCTTGGAAGGGGAAATCTGTGAAATGCACTCCATCCCAAACACAGTGGGACAGGGGAAGCATCCCTTCCCAACTTCCAGTATGGCTTAAAACAAAAAGAATTGGGAAAAAAATTGTTTTCATGGACTATTTTTGTTAAAGTTGGTTTGTTCTTCCACTGGCACCTAGTGGGGATGCACTAGAGACAGCACGGGTACCAGCATAATTCCAGCTCCAACAGCGCGACTGGGGAGAAGCACAGGGCTCTTCCCAGCCTTCGGCAGCACTCAGCTACCCAGGCTGGAGGACCTCTGTGCAGCACTGTCGGTATTGCAGCCAGCTAGATGGGTTACAGCTGCTTCACATTTGCCAGGATCACAGCACTATCCTAAGCTGATTCTCTATAAAGCTTCTACAAAACCATGCTGACTTCTAATAGTGTTGGGAGCCTCTGTTTTAGATGACATATTTCTGACAAATAGAAGTTAATGGAAGTTAACATAATATCTGTTAACACAAGTTTACTTCCAGGTGAACATGAATGATGATGACAGTTCAGCATAGAAATAAAACAAACAAACAAAAAACTATGAAATATAAACATATGGGGACTTACAGAGTTACAAAATACTACTGCATAAATCTTTTTTCTCCATGCATTGCCTTGGCAGTAATTAGCAGAAATAAATACATAAAAAGTTATATTTGATAGGTGGTAGCCCCACAGATACCTGGCATGTGCTGCAAAATAGGCCTTTTGGAATTTATCTTAAGCTAAGGAACACTTTCTGACTCAACTGAATTTGAGAATATATTCTCTGCATGTTCCAATATTTCAGAGTATATCCCTCATTGCAACAAAACAGTACCAAACATTTTCAGGATGCCAGTTTCACAGGAAGTAAAACACTGTCACTTCTCTGTAACATTGAAAGCATACATCTAACACACCCTAAATTGGAAAACAAATCTGTTTACTCTCCTGGACTGAAACTGAAAGTTTAATTCACTTTGTTATAATTTTTTGCATCCAACAGCTGTCTTCAATTAAAACTGACATCAATTTGATTTGCCACAATGTCACTGGAATACTCTTTCAAAAGGTATTTTTAGGCCTTTGGCTTATACCAAAAGAGGGGAAGAACATTAAATTTATCTCGGTCCTGTTACTCTTAGTATAAATTCTTATGTTGCCTAAAACACTTTATAGGGCATATACAAATGTAACAGTGCAAGCTGTCTTTGGATTTAAATACATACAGCCTTACTATAACATATTATCTGCAATTACTTTATTAAAAATTAAAATATTTGCCAATGAAAAAGACCCTGTTTGACTACACTGATAACGGAAAACAAAGAGAATGATTAAAAAAAAAAAAAGAGGGGAAAGAGTAACCCACACTCATTGCTTAAACACAGCCCTGCTTTGATTTCCACATACCAATTCAACCTATGCTACCTTCAACCAGGACAGACCTCAAAGATTCAGACCTTTGTTGGCCTTATAATCTGACAAGGAAACACTGTTATACAGGACAAACAAATCTGTGAACACAAAGTAATTTTAAATAAGTATAGTAATTTACATAACACTAAATTGTATATTTATCTTTGTGAAAACCCTTTGGAGGTTAAAAAAAAAGAAAGAAAGGAGGGGAAAAAAAATGGTATCAAGCAACACACAAGTGCAGGAGCTTCCCCACCCTTTCATCTTTTGTGAAGCATCCAGGTTTACGGATGACTTATCTGTGCCCCACCTGACAGACAGATTTACAAGGTTAGCACTGAACCTAATCAGAAACAATCAGAAAACTCTTTCTCTCTGGTGTCATTTTCTGCTTGGATGGCTCTGCTATGCTATTATAAATAGGAAAAGCTTGCAGCACAAGCAGGGTGGAAGACTTCAGGGAGACTTTAGTAATCACCTTCCATTCAAATCACACCTACTCTTTAATCACGATTGGATCCTTTTCCATTTTATAGCCCCAGGAGTAAACTGAGGAACTCATAATCAACAGAGATAGGGAGTGAAATTTTAGTCCCACTGAAGCTATTGTGAAGTATTATTAATTCATAGGGCCAAGATTTCAATAACGGTCCTTCCCTCTGAATTCTCTGTTCTAATTTAAGAAGTTTTTCTCCACCCTCTTCCTATTTCTCATCACACAGAGTAAAAGCTCCAGTGAAGTTAAAGTTTGTTTTAATCAGAGGTGCTCTAACAAGAAGAAAAAAAATTCCTGAATTCAACAGGATTCTCAGCTGATTCTCTGAGCTGCTGGGAACAGTTCCAGGTTTAACACACCAATCACATATCTATCGCACTCTTCCTCAACATGAACACTTATTCAAAAAACCTTTCCACAGAGCTGAAAAAAGTGGTTAGAAGTTTTACTTAATTTCACAAATTGAACATTTTGCACCGTCAGAAAGATACAGCTTTCAGCTTATGCTAGAAACTCCGCAACCAAAGCAACCTAGAAAACCATCAAATAAATTTCTTGGTCTAAGTACAAAGTCCTTTATCTCTACTGCAAAAAGGGGCATAGACTGTTTACCTTTAAGAAGCTACTTTTTGCATCAGAATAGAACACTGCTAACTTATTGCTTGGGTACATTCAGGGCCAAAGGCATGGCTCACTGTTCACTGTGAGAGCAAGGAGCAGCCTCACCGAGGCCGCGACACCCTGCTGCGCCATCAACAGGAACCTTGTCCCACCAGACAGGGTGGGAAGAGAGCTTTGCCCAGCAGGACTGATTAAGTCGCAGGGAACTGTGGGAGGACGACGACATTGTCATCCACTCCTCCCCGGTTCTGAACCAGCTTGTGTTTGCTGTTTGATTTTATATTTCATTTTTTAATTTAGCATTTTGTTCTTTCTTGGCCAATAATAGAGTACTAGCACAACGCAGGCACAATGCAGGGCATTAGCAAAAGACACTCATTTGTCAGAACAAAGCAACCAAACTTTCAGCAACTTTAATACAAATACCAACAGGTTAACGTAATAATAGCGTACTCCAGTCCCTCAACCTTCTTTGATGTATTGGACAGAATAGTAACTATTAGAGACATAAGGAGCTTTCCTGGTAACAGTCTTCAAAAAACTTTCCTTGCCCTTTACATTATTAAACAGTGGGGGGTGGTGTTGGTTTGGGTTCTTTTCTTTATTTTTTGTTTTGTTGTGGGTTTTTGCTTTGCCTCTCCACCCCCAACAGCAGAGTGCTTCATAAAACCAATTCCAAGCTTTCAAAAAGAGAGATGGAGGGAGAAACACAGTCTTTTCCCTTGAAGAGGCTTTCCAAATTAGCACTACGCAGTCCATCTTCCAGAACACTGCAGTTTTGCTACTGGGAGATATAATCTTTTTCCTATTTACGTGTTTTTATATGACATGAGTAGCACAGAGTCCACCTCCTCAAAACCACTGGACATACTCTGGTTCTTCTGGTTCATTATTTATAAATGCCTGTTGATGACAGCTACATGTGCTACCTTTATGTGAAGAGACATCTGTGTTATTAAATATATAAATAAAAATATATTTTTATATATACAAATAACCTTAAATTCCTTTACATTTTGAGATGCCATACCTCAATTGTCGTCCAAAGAAACAAAGCTAGATCTACAGGGTTTACAGATGCAGAGTAAACACAACAAAGCTAGAAAAGCTTTTTGCTCAAAATAAATCTAAAGAACCCCTGCACTCCTATGCATGAGCAACACCCTTCCTTAATGAATCTGAATTATTACATGGATGAAAAAGAACCAAATAGCCATTTAGTTTCTTTCCACAAGGAAAAAAAAAAAGTTCCATATTTGAAAGATAGCTAGTTTTCATTAAATCTTAAAATGTGTACCTATGGGGGAAAAACAAACAAAAAAAGCATGTATTTTCCAACTACTCCAATTCTATTTCTCATGGCTGTTCTACATAAATGCATCCACTTGCGTAAGTGATTTTCTACACCCTACTGAGACAATAAACAAGTATAGCCTTTCAAATTCACATTTGAAAATTAGATGACAAATATTCATGTCCTGAGAAGGACAAGATTGCCTCCCTATTGGTTTATGCAGTGAAAATTAAGTATTTCTCCTTCTTACCATACACTCTTCCAAGTCCCTGTAATTGCTCATTGATCCACCAGTACCCATGTTCTGAACAGTACTGGACACAGACAACTTCACAACTATTGACTTCAGTTCAACATCCTAGATTTCAATGACTCTGCAAGCAGCTTGACGAGCATCAATCTAACAATCATAAAGCAGCTATATACCCACATCTGTATGCACACTGTGATGTTAATCTTAGTCACTGAGGGAAAACAAGTAACTAAAATGTCACAATGCTCAACTAATACGCATGTATATTTCATCAGTTGGACCGTTGTGTAATAAAACACAAGTAAAACAGACTTTGTTGGAGTTTTTGTGGTTTGAGTAAATCCAGCTGCTCCATCAGCTCATTAGCAGAGCACATGCACAGGGAACTTGAAGATGCAGGCTCCTGCTGCTTGTCCAACTTCTCATTTTAGAGTAATTAGCATTCTTAGTGCATGCACACGCATAAGTACATTGCAAGAGGGTGGAAAGGCTGCCCACTTGATGCGGTTGAAAAACCATCAGCAATTCACTGAATAAACTTATATTGCAATTGATCCAGAGGAAAAAATATACCAACTGCTGTTATCAACAAGGTCTCTTTTTTTTTTTTTCTGCTTTGAAAATACACTGCAGGGGGGACAGGGAAGGCATCCTCTGCTGCCTGCTAAACAAAAATCAGCATTTTCAATGCACTCAATTAGAAGTGTTTTAGGCCTGTGTCAGATTCATCATCAGAGCTAATTGATTTCAGGCACAGACCAATCTCACCATCCAACATCATTATGCAGACATAGGTGGTGAAAAGGAAAACAAATCTCTGATTAAGAAAAGCATGAGGGGGAGGCAGCACCACTTCCAAGCTGCACCACAGTGTTCCCTCTCAAAGAAATAATGGTGTTTAAAAACATTCTGAAGGGATGCCCCACAATCAAATTTTATAGGACTGCTCTGGAGGACCCCAAATTGAGGATTTTAAATTAGACTAAGCTGGCTGAAAAGGCACACATTCATCTTTATCTCAGGAGAGAACGTGGGGGAGAGAAAATTCAATGATGTTTCCTGGCTTATTTCCCTGCTCCCCCTTCCACCTCCACACACAAAGTAGAAGTGTGCTCTGGGGCAGGGAGATCTATAGAAGAAATTGTGGTAGCACATAGGATAGTATTTCTAGAAAGCCAAAATATTTATCACAACTAGCTAGCTGCACTGCAGTTTGAATGCAGCTCTAAGTGTTGTTGGGAATATCTGAGGTCAGCCCTTGTCAGAAGGAAGAGGCATACGCTCCTGCTCTCTTGGCATGAAAAGCATACGTTGCCAGAGTGGGAGGCAGCTTTCCTGGCCTGAAGCCCACACTGGAGCCCCAGGAGATAAAAGGCTGGAAACATCCCTCCTCTCCCACATGCACAAACCAGTTGTTCTCCAACCTGATTTTATGCTAAGCTAAATTCTATGTTTATATTCATCCTTTTTAACACTTTGAAAATAATAAATTACAGAATTATGTTTTATCAACTGATTTCCATCTCAGTCCACCGCACAGAGCTACTTTCAGCATGCTGAAGTGAAGTGCACTGGCAGGGCTGGCTCCATGGACATTGACATTCATCAGCCCACAGAGCCCCAAGTGCCCAGCTGCAAGCACTGGCATATAACCATCACTACAGCTGACTATATTTTTAGAACCATCTAATTAAGCCCTATTTTCCTGACCTCAGAGACACCTGTTCCAGCTTCACCTCATTAATTAGAGGCCTCTTCTTTTAAACACAGCCAGGTGCTCCAGCCAGCAACAGGCCCAAGGTAATGTCCAGCAACACCTTTCTAACAGAAGCACCACAACTGCTTTGGGGCAAGTCATGGCATACGCACAAGAACCATACACATCTCCTAAATGCTTTTTGTGTAAACAGGAATAAATTAATGGTTGCTGGTTTTCTCTTTCCCCTTGTTGTTCAGAGGATGTGAATATAGTATTCAGGATACAAATTCCTACTACATTTGGTGTCTCTTTCTACTCTGACATGACTTGCACACTTTCTACTGCAACATACTGTATATTTTTAGCTTTTTTTCACCTCTAAATAGCTGTGAGAATAAACTACTTATAAACTTCATTTTAACAGACACTAAAGTTTTAACTACCTTCTCTTTCAGGTCATTGTCCTTCTGAACTCATTTTGCTTATACTGTATTTATTCACAATACCTTAGCAGCAGGGAAAAAAGCGCAAAAACCAAAATCCCACAGCTGCAATAAAGAACACTGCTGCATGAATTTGCTGTCTCACTGAACCAAGGGAAGCTCAGTGAAGCATTGGCATGTTTCTGCATCAGACTGCAAGTGAGCAACAACTGTTAAGCTTTATCTTGGTACAATACTGCTGACTGCTTCAATTCAAGTATTACATTTTTCTTTTTTTAGATACCTTCTGCAGCCCCAACCAGTACAGGAGATGAGCACTTTTGACAGTTGCTACTCATACCCCAACACCTTTTCCCCAGCCTTGGGGGAGGTGTATAGCAAGGGGAACACTATTTTCATCCAGTTATATATTCCCACTTTTTACAGATCTGTGAAAACAACAAGCTTCCCTGAATGTTCATTTCTTTGCCTGAAAAAAGAAAGCTAACTAACTAACTACTTTGCAGGTGGATTAGTCAAGACTGGTGCGTCATTTGGAGAAGCATACATTAACATACCTAACAAAAGTAATCTTACAGCAATGCTCTGAACTTAAGTCCTTCAGGTCCTGTTCAGTAGCCGCCCCACTGCACTGACTATTTCACTGGTAGATGCACATTTAAGGTACCCTTTAATTTACTCCTACACCAACACAAAGGTTGCTAATGAATAATTAGCTGCCAAATTGCAGCCTGCCCCCCAGATCAGACACCATGCAGTGCCCTCTGATCCCACCCAGCACAGCCGAGGCTCCCTGGCTGCCAGCTGGCAGGTACCTGGAGGCACAGCCTTTGCCGTGCTGCTGCTGGGGGTGGCTGCCACAAGTCCCCGGCCCGGGGAGCCAGGCACAAAGCATGCACAAGCCGACCAAGGGAAAGCATTAACCAAAGCAAGGCAAGAGATAAACAGCCAGTTACGGGGCCCTGAGGTATGATACTGTTGATGTGGAAGAGATACTGAGCAGGTTCTCAATAATGCCACACCCATGCCTGCAAAGACACCCCAAAGCTAAGGAAGGATGCATTTTTATCACTGAGGAAAGGGACCCTTACCATTTTTGCTTGCTGCCTTCAGCGGGCTGCAGGCCAGGCCCCACCAGAGCACAGGGCCCTTCCACCCCACAGTGCAGCACGCCACCCCTAGCATGCTGCCAAAACCCGCCCCCAGGGCTGGGACTCCCCCACGAACCAGCTGAGGCACCAATCACCCAAGGAGGGCCTGACCTGCCACAACGAGCCTCAGCTGTGGCCACCAGCCTCACACCAGGGCCAGGGGCAGCAGGGGTCACCTCCAGTCCTGCTCTCACCCTCTTCCCACAGGAACAAACCAGCATCCCACAGGCATACACGTCCAAATGGTTTCCTGAGGTACAAACACCTTAGGAGTCTTAAAAATGCCTTATGCAAAGCACTGGAAAGCAAGCAGTCAAGAGCAACTCTCTTCCATGAGCAAGAAAGCAGTGTTTTCTCCCCTTTGCCTCCCCAATGCGAGGAACCAGGTCCCTTGTGCAAGCGCCGCTCCTAAACTAAGTAAGGGCAGCAAACATAACATCTCCCTGCTACGCAGCCGTCGAAACACACGCAGTGCATGGAAATTCAAAAAACAAATCTGTTTGTGCAATACACTTTTATTTTTTTAAACTTTGCAGTCATCTTGGAGTAATCATGTAAACAGTTGGATGGGATGGGATTACATTGAGTCGTATGTAAATGGCTCTGGAACACCTCAACGATTATGACAAGGCATTATAAATAACTTCTTTTAATAATATATATTTGCCATTTTCAGTACATTAAAGAGCTGCCGATTATCTAGGATTAGCTAGGAAGTAGATTAAGTTGTAACCTCTGAGAAACATATCTCCAAATTTGAAAGCCTTTCTAAGGTTCACTAGCTCCATAACATCTATGCCACAGGTTAAGCATAAGACTACTTGGGTCAAAAGTGTTTTCTTTGTAACAGAGTTTTACTTGATCATTGCACAAAGCCCTATTATTTTCACTCCACCTTGGTATTTTGCAGAACTTCAAGTAAAGCTTCAGTTCTGTTCTTCAAGTTTTTATCACCTGTATGAAACCAGTTTCTATCATTAAGGATAAGTTGGATCAGAGATGGACACAGTAAGCAGTCTACCTTAACAATAGTTCAAAGTAGTTCTAGCTCATAGACTCCCCAATAAAGCATAGTCAAAATTCTCTAACGCCTTTGCTACTATATTTCCCCTCCTTGCTCAGATAACGATATATATTTATATATATAGTACCATATGTATGGTACTTCTAGAAAATTGAGATTATTTATTTAAGCAGCCTCAGGCACATTCTTAAAACATTAATGTCTGCAAGGCACCTCCCACTCCCTTACCAATCAGTTTGTGGACTGGTTTTTTAGACACACAACCAACAAAAGCTTGCTAATGCCTAATTAATTATTTTTTAAAAAAAAAAACAACCAACCCTAGAAGTTACCAAATGCTTCAAAGATATACCTGAAACTTTTTTAAGTAACGGATGATTAACTGCAAATAGCACATAATCAAGTAAAATCATTTTCTTATTACTAGGATGTGTAATGCATAAATATATGAAAAATAAAATTCACAGTTGGTTTTAAAACTAGAATTCAAGTTTGGCTAATAATTCTTAACTTTCATATTTATGTTAATTTCTTAATATACCAGAACAGAGGCAGTATTATCAACCACAAGTACAGGTAAAATAGTATCACTCAAAGTTTATGAAAGAAGTAAGCTTGATAGAAAATTCCTTTTGTAACCAATAAATACAGCCACCTGAGTGCATTTCCACAGGCTTGTCACTTAGGGGTAATCCAAATCAATTGCTAAGAGACATTTAGTAGCATTTTGAATGTTAGCAGCAGCGGTGTAGCTGTGGGCTTTGCTTGTTCTGACTTTGTGAATTGCGAGAGAATGAAGCAGAATTCAGTGTGTGGTGCATTAATTTTCCTTTGCATCTAAGCCGGCCTCTTCGCAATCTCACAATTCAGCTTGGGGTCAAGGGACAGACATCAGCTGACACTTAACTGAGCAAACCCGATCAGTTTCACTTCATCAGGAATCTCAGCGCCATCACAGCCAGAGGCCTGCAAGTACAAACAGAAATGTTTAGTATATCACGCTACAAAGAAGGATTTGACAGCCAGGCTATAAATTTCCCCCATATCGCCTAGTCAGCAAACAGCTTACTTGAAAGAAAGCTTTCAGACTGCTTGATGTATCCTCTGTCAGTGTCAGCCAAATGCATCCTTAATTTTAGCAAACTTTTAATCAATATTAAAAATTATGAAAAAAATACTGGGAAATGAACACTTAAAGACCCAAATTCTTTAACCCAAGCTGTCCAGAGTGGAGACAAATTTGCTTTTTCATGTAAGCATGCTGTTTTCACTCACAAAGAGCAAATAACCCAGACGTACAGAATCCACCTTTTACCGTTGTGCTGTAGACACCTAATGTTTCATGAGTCCAGCTACCAAGTCTGTTTGGAATAGTAATCCACTGAATTTTTAAACACGAGATTGAAGCAGTCTAAGAAGAATAAATACTAACATTTGCAAAAGGACAGCTCCTTTATGACAATACAATCTAGTACTTAAAATGGTATCATTGAGATTCTTCAGTAAGGTCTGTCACAGCACACACTGGCACAAGTAATCTTTTTCAAAAATAACAGTAAGACTATGAAACTACCTTGCTAAGGATTGAACTGTTATTTTAGGTCTGCTTTAAAAAAAAAAAAAAAAAATCACACACGCTGTAGGCAAAATATTTTTACATTTTGATTTTCAAATACAAAATTTGCTTCTGTAGGACAGAAGTGATGATATTTTAAACAGGGATTTTTTGTGCATTCTTCACCTGTGTGGTAGATAAATCAAAATAATATTACAATTGGATGAGCAGCATGTAATGGTAAATTAGTTATGACAGATGCCTTCAGACTCTTTGGCATATCACCCCCAAAAAAGTCAGAACAATCGGTTCACCCTATAAAAATGCTCCTTTTATGCATTAGTAGCAGTTGAACCCTTTAGTAGAACTGGTTTGTGTATATGCAATACAAAGAAAAGAGCTCTCAGATTGTGCACACAAGGTGCACCGAGTTACATTATACATTGAGTTTTCATGACCAAAAATAAACTCACTCAACACTTGTAGAAGCATCAGGCTACTCCTTCAAATTTACTTTGATCAGAAAGAGAGAACAGTTCTTTCTTCAGAGGCTATTTCTCAGTTCTTATTCTACTGAAGCAGCAAGTTAAAGATCTGAGATCATCACCATTGGTTACTCTTAAGATATCTCAATGGTTTTTGGATTGGGAAGTTACTAAAATTCAGTTTGAATTTTGTACTTAAAATATAATGATAAAAAGAGCTAATATCATTAACATAATTCTATGCTCTAGCTAGCTATCAGCCTCCTCAAAGCCATGCTAAGTAACATATCTAGATACATAGAAATTTTTAAATGCCTTCGTTATCAATACGTATTGGCTAATTTTTAATGCACCTGGAACCTATTAGCTTATATTTCATGCTTAGCGTAAGTACCACTGCTATACATAAACTGCAATATACAAGAAAAGCTCTTAGTATTTGCAATTCATTGTTTAGTGACTGAATGCATTCTTTCATTAATGGTTGCTTCCTCCCTTTTTCATATGAAAAATCCTCACATAAAATGCAAATTATGCTGCGCAATAATGTGTGTTTCCTTGAGTGTTGCCAAGATGACTTGTGTATTAAAGCAGCCTCCTTCCCAAAGTGTGGACAGCTGGATACTGCAGGAAAGTCATCATTCTGTGTTAGTGAAGACAACTAAAGGAGGTTTAATACCATGTACATTCTGTAGAATGACATCATTGTAAGATCAAAGATGCACTGTTAAAAAAAATATGCAAGGGAGAGATCCAACCTTAAAGACAGATTCACCCAGACACCTCGCTGTAATAAATTTCTTTACCATTTTGGCAATAATTAAAGACAAAAACAGTTAAGATATAAGTTGTTGTTCTTTTTTCCCCAAAGATGAAAATGCTTGCTGTTTGAATAGAAATATTAGATACCAGCAAAATACCAGCAAAAGCAATCTGTGAAATACTAACCAGATTCTTTGTCCACAAATAGTAGTAACTAATCCTAAACTAAAAAGCACTTTTCAATTTAATTCTCTGAATGCATATAGGATTAGCTACATTTAGACTTTCAATCCCCATGAAATATTGACCAACAAAATGTGTTCTAATCAAGTTGTATACAAGTGCTTTCAAATTCAGTGAGACCTTGCTAAGGGGTAACAAAGACTCAGGAGTTCATACAAAAAAATGACAGAGTTCTCCTAGGCAACAATTCATTTAGGAACTCCACTACACAATATAGAAACAGGCAGAAACTGAACATATATTACATTAATCCAAGGATAAGTTAGGATACTACTTGTGGTTATGTTCTTTTCCCAGGAAGTTGGGAACTAATGCAGGAAACCTAGGTTAAAAATATCAGGAAGAAACTTTGGTTAAAAGTTAACCTCAGAAATTGTTACCTAGCCAATGGAACTTTTCCTTGAGAAGGGAGAAAAACATTGATTTTGGATTGTCTGTTAACTCTGATTATGGTAAGGAGTAGGATTGTAACAGCATTCACTCACTGGTATCTGAAATACCATGTGACATTGACTGTACCCCAGCAATAAATCCAACTGGATCACAGAAATACCGCAACCTAAATTTTCAAGTGGATTTCTTTTCAACGTATATAAACATTAACTGGATACTATGGGATATTACATTTTGGAATCTCAAGCCTCTATTTTAAGTGAGTAAACTAGAAACCCAGACTTCTACAGAGCCTCTGGGTTATCTATGTATCTAAATGCTCTTGGTGAGATGCCACTGACTACACAATAAAGCTAAGTCAAGTGTTCAGACAGCAAGAACACAGATCAGCTGCAAAAACAGAAGCATCAGCCTTTAAGCTATATTTAGATAGTAAGGGCCACAGAAACAAACCAATTTGAGTTACATGTCCTTATTCCCCCACCCCATAGCGTTCTCAGAAGAAATGTGTAAGTTCTGGTGATTTAACTGGACTGCAGAGATAATATGAGTCCAAAAGATTTGGTCAGTTAGAACTACTCAAATCTATATTTTAAAAATGACGTGCAAAGAACAAACCTGAATCAGTACATTATCATCAGCTAGGTCACTTATTCTCTAAAAATGGCTCTCTACAGCCCATCTGAAGCAGCTGCTTTCATAAACAAAGCTGTGATTCTGGAGACCTACTTATCTAACAGGCATTCAGTCTTGTCTTTCATACGTGGCTGAGTCACTCTCAGCAAGGGGTGCTGAAAGCTAATTGGTTAGAGTTTAGTATTTACATAGCTAATCCTTCAATAGCTTTAGGTATGTAAATTTTTCAACTTAATTTTAGCAAGAAATAAAAAAAAATACAGCACATCAATTCTGAATTAAGCTGTTGCAATGTGAAGTTATTAAATTAGATCTATCATGATAGCATCAAAATAGACCAAAATTAGGACCCTTGGTCAGGGGCACAAAATGCAGCACAGACAACAGTCCCAGGCCTAAAATCAGGGTCTCATGTTGTATATACAGAAGAGGTGGGGAGGGAGAAACACTAATGAAATACAGTGGGAGCAAGATCAATTTGTAGGTGTGGATGGTTGACTGAAAGAAGGTTGAAGGGAAGAATTAAGGAGAAGCAAGCAGAAGAGAAGGTGACCTGCACACAAGAAAAATGGTGGCAGGTGCTGGAAAAAAACGGATTGGAACAAAATATCCATTAGCAGAGGACACTTCAGCCAGCGCAGAGCTGAGGGAGGGGGATGGAGGTGAGTTAACCTAACAACTACAGTTTTCTGTGCTTTACCTGTTTCGGCAATTCTTCCCAGGGGTTTTGTCCCTGCAGATTCTCACCTAACCTCAGAACTCATGTGAATGAACCTCCTTCTCCCTACACAGCTATGGAGCTGTGTAGGAGCTACGTATCCCTAATGTCCTGTCAAAATAGAGTTTAGGTTTTTCTCTTTCACACATGGCAATTTCAATCATCTTACCTGTCAACACATTTATTCAGCAAAATAGCTGTAAAAGAGATAAAATCCAGACCGTGTGTGAATATTGTGATAATTCATTTGTTTCTTCCCTTCATGCTTTTACTTACCAACTTAAAAGTCAATGTTTTCAAGGCCTTTGGATCATCTACTATCTTCTGTAAGTTAGCAGCAACTGTGAAATAAAGTATGGAAAAAAATAATGATTTACAGAAAATCGCATTCAGCATGACATGAAGCCTCATCGTGAATCTTCTACTTAATTCTACACACATATATGTCTGTAAATTGCCACTTGAATCATTTAATCACTCTCTAGCTGTCATTTGAAAGTGAGAGGGCAGTTGGGCTGCCATAAATACTGCCTCCTTTCTTTTGCAGTCACTGATACTTTGTGACTATGTGAACTGGTTCAGGGGAAAAATCTGCCTGAAAACCAAATGACAGAAAAAAATAACTACTAATTTTCAGCTTAGGCTCTTCTATAAACGGTTCGCAATCACACAAATGTAAGTGCAAGGAAAATGGAAGAGTCATGCAGCCAAGGATAAGCTGATGGCTGTCATGATTTATGTCATGTTTCTGCTATAGCCAGGGCCACCATCAGCACAAGCTTCTAGGAGAAGGCTGAGCTCACTGTCCCCTCTAACTTCTGCTTGTCCTGGCTTTGTGTGTGTGCCTCTGTCCCTTTTTTGGCCTGGCATTAGTACCCACACAGACTCTTGGTGAGCTGTTATGGCTCACTAGAAGAAAAATGAGCAGAAATAAGAGAGTGATGGAAAAGGAGCTGATCTTCAAACTACTCTCTCTGAGTAAGCATGACTGAGATTTGTGATATAACTGCAATAAACAGTTTAACTAGATCTACAGAGTCCAAGTGTCTGGAGAAGGAAGCTGTATGCCCTAACAGAAGTAGCAGGAAGGGAATAATTTACTCCTTGAAAACAGAGGAAGAGGCAGGAAGATAATAAACTGTTTTTCTATCAAAACACCTAAGTCACACTTTTAATTGGTCTATTTTTTACAATATTGCTACCACTAATCTTGCCCAAGGGTTGGCCGCTTTCAGCTTTGTACGTTTACTAAACTTGTTCCCCAGCTTTGCACAGTCATAGATCCTGAGATAACTCAGACCGAATCATTGAGAGCCTTTGCTCAAGACTGACTTATGAGCACAAGATCTCATCAACAGGACATCAGCATGACATAAAGACTCCTCACTCGGCAGAGCTGTTCAGACAAGACTTTAAAAAGGAAATAAACAGGTATTAAGTAGCAGACATTTCTTAGTACACTGAGTAGGTAAGTACCATAAGGCAGAGAAGCAACAAACCCGATGTTCTCCATAAATAATACTTTCCACAGACTTCATAAGGTGGAAGATACACAGCAAACATTTGCATGTGGCATGTCCTACTGCTACAAACTCAGATACCTACCTCCTCCATTTTCTAAAATGACAATGATAAAATTTTCACTCCTACCGCGCCTGATCATATACGATTCACTGTGTACTAACAGAAATTAGCCTCACAAGGGGAAGAATAGTATTTGGCAAGGGAATTTAGAGAAGAAAACGTTCAGGTCAATCTACCGCTGTTAAATGCAAATTAAATTTTTTGGGGTCTCACTTTCTTTAAACCACTGACATGGCACCAAGGATTGTTTATATACCTGTAATAAATTTGACCAGGGTTGAAAGGGTGTTTGAAGCTAAAAAACAAGCCTTAAAAGCAACCACAAGGTACATTTTGTAGAGAACACTTTTTGGAAAGAAAAAAAATTAACCTTCACAGTTAAATGAACTCAACTACAGGCACTACAATAGTAAGCCTTTCCATTTTTAAAGCTTCATTATTCATAATCTTCTTTATTCTAGTCATTACAAACAGTTTTTATTTTAATGACACAATTCACTTCCACAATCAATAAGTCAATTTTATTGCAATAACTCCCTACCTGATAAAATACATGCAAATACAGATAATCTATCTGTAATTAGTATTATACGTGTATCTAATGTATCATTACAATTAATGCTTAGAACCTCATATGTAGGCAAAAAGGAGCATTCAGCCTTAGATCTCCTGAAGCTAGGATAGAAGAGCTTCCATTTTTTATGTCTTAAAAATCTATAAAATAGGATCATGCACTCAAAAGCAGCTCTGGCTTATCCAAATCCCTGTAAAACATGTCTTAAAAAAAAATAAAAATAGAAAGAACACATTATCCAGCTAGTGTTAGCTGGCTCCACTGAAATGCAGACACAGTGCTACAAAACCAGATAGAAGTTGTGTCCTAAATCCAAAGATTTCTAACTTCAACTATTATAAAATGTTACAAAAAGATGAGCTTCAAATGCGTGCTTGTCTTCAGGAAGGGCAGTCTTTCATTTAATGTTGAGCAGCTGTAAAACAACTAAAGCAAGTTAGCATGCTGCTTGGCTATTTTGCCTGAATGTAAAAACTTCCAGCTGCCCTTAGGCAAAGTTACTATAACATTTTAGATGGACATCATTCTTCAGGAAAACTGCTTTTCGAAGAACAGTGCTCATCAAAAGGCTACAGGGACACACTTTTATTTGTTCACTTGTCTTTACTTTTAATAGGAACACAAGCCAGAAACTTTTACATATAAAATGGTAGAGAAACATCTGAAGCAAGCATATGAAATATGCCTTATTTTTGCTTCTCTGATGGGCCATAACTAGAGTGGGACATGTTTAATCAAACAGAAGATTAGGAAGATTTAAGCGAGTAATGCCACATGTTTTCAGGCTACACTTGAAAATGAGAAAGCAGACCTGCAAAGAGTGCAGAATAATAGAACACAAGTTTACATTAAAAATAGTCAAACCTGCAGCTTCCTACAGAGACATCTTTTCATTTTCAATTGCACACATCCAGCATCTTTCAAGTAAGATTAGTGTCTCACCTGTGACTTTTGGTACTCTGTGTTTTACATTTTCTGGTCATTACAGAACGGCAATAGAAATGATTTTGACAAAATAATGTCATTAATACCATTCAATCAAGCCACCATGAATGCAAATCCCCCCAAAGGCCTGCTCTTTCTGCAACATCTGAAAGCATAAGTAATTAACATCAATTAAAAATCAGATGTGTGCGTAATTACCTAGCAAAACCATACAGTCCTGTTGGTATCTTTTTTGCTTTTCTATCTCCTTTTGTTTTGCTAGGTCTTGTCCACATTTAGACTGCAAGGCCAACAATGAGAGGCAACTGTCTGAATTTGGATACCTAAGTCTGCATTTCAGTAAACTACTTAAAATACAGTTCATTTTTTTTAGGGATGAAACTACTGTAAAGACATCCTCAAAATTACAAGTAGAACAACAGACTCTAGAGTGGAATACTCATCCTACTTTATATGCAGTTTAATTAAGCTATCAGTTGCATAAAATATAACTAACTTACCATTCTTACAAATATACTTCTAAAGATTTAGGACTATTACCAAACCTACACAGCTTGGACCACTAAGTATGCAAAGTCTCCTGAAAGACACTCAGAAATTCAGGCAGCCATATGCTCACAACAGTAAACAATGTTCTCACATACAAGCAGTTGCTGCTACTGTTCAGCCCTATTCAGAATTACTGATTGCATCAGGCAAGAAAGAAAAAGAATACTTTTAAGTGAACTGCTATTAAGCTTTACTGATAAACATCTCCCCAGCTACTGAATTTAAGCTCTTTTCATCAAGCAAAATGATTTAGTAGGTCAAGACTCACTAGCCCTCCTAGTACAGTTCATGCACAAAGTTTTGATTTGGCTTAAATACAAAAAATGAGCCTGAAGTTTCTAAATGCAGATGAACCCAACCACATCTGCAAACACTAGGGAGGAAAACAGCCATCCGGCTCTCATCACCTCTCCCTACCCCAAGCACCCAACAATTTTTCTATTGCAAGTCAGTGAACAAAGTCAATTTAGTACAGTAATGCTCTTCCTCAAGTGAAAAGGAGTTTCACATTAGGAGTTTGTAGAGGAAATACTTCTCTCTGCTGATACTTAAATTATTTGGAAAAGTGGAGAGCATTGTAAAATACGTCTCTGGATTCTACTTTACACCTTATCTCTAAGTTAAGTATACTACAGTTCCTATTGACAAAGCCATTTTTCTTTGAAGTACTCTGAAGTCATGCCTTGGATGTTGTACTCCTGAAATTCATAGTAGAGTAGTTTGACTGCAAGCAGCACTAACTGACAATTTCAAATCCTGTTGGGAATTCACTGTTTCTACAAGGCCTGGATATGCTAGACTCAACTTCATTTTACAGAGTGTTTTCTCAAGATGTTATGTCCATACTCTTATAAAAGTCAGGAGAAGAAACATGAACAAGATAACTGCAGGAAAAAATTAAGTGATGGTGATGGAAAAACCTTTGCCAGCAGTAACCAAGTAAACAGAGTATACTTCAAATCATGCCTTGGAGCAAAAGCCCCCTTCAAATGTTAGCAGCAGAGCAGTTAGCACAATAGGCTTTTGCTGTTCACAACAATAAATGAGGTGCCATTTGACCTTCTTCAGAAGGTTTGTGAAGGACATAATCAACCTACGTACCACAAATCATTCCAGGTTTTTTTTGCAGGTTTTAACTCAGTGACAAACTGTTGTGCCACTTTGTCAAAGTAAGTGTCTGCACTTGCAGAACATGCAATAAGATAAAAGGTCAAACCCAGCATATAAATATACACAACACGGGCTGCTAATTGCAGATGTGATTGTACTGGGTTTGCATGGCAAGGTTTTGATAGCCGGGGGCTACGGGGTGGCTCCTGTGAGAATCTGCTAGAAGCTTCCCCCACGTCTGACCGAGCCAGTGCCAGCTGGCTCCAAGATGGACCCGCCGCCGGCCAAGACGGAGCTCATCAGTGACAGTGGTAGCGCCTCTGGGATAACATATTTAAGAAGGGGAAACAAAAAAATAAAAGGGGAAAAAAACCCTGCGCAATTGCAGCTGGAGAGAGGAGTGAGAATATGAGAAGAAAAACCCTGTAGACACCCAGGTCAGTGAAGAAGGAAGGGGAGGAGGTGCTCTGGGTGCCAGAGCAGAGATTCCCCTGCAGTCCATGGTGAAGACCATGGTGAGGCAGGCTGTGCCCCTGCAGCCCATGGAGGTTAACGGTGGAGCAGATATCCACCTGCAGCCCATGGAGGACCCCACACCAGAGCAGGTGGATGCCTGAAGAAGGAAGCTGTGACCCTGTGGGAAGCCCACGCTGGAGCAGGCTCCTGGCAGGACCTGTGGACCCGTGGAGGGAGGAGCCCACACTGGAGCAGGTTTGCTGGCAGGACTTCTGACCCTGTGGGGGACCCACGCTGGAGCAGTCTGCTCCTGAAGGACTGCAGCCCTTGGAAGGGACCCACACCGGAGCAGTCTGTGAACAACTGCAGCCCATGGGAAGGACCCAAGCTGGAGAAGTGCATGGAGGACTGTCTCCCATGGGAGGGACCCCACACTGGAGCAGGGGAAGAGTGTGAGGATGACTCCTCCTGAGGAGGAAGGAGCAGCAGAAACAACATGTGATGAACTGGCCACAACTGCCATTCCCTGTCCCCCTGCACTGCTGGGGCAAGGAAGTAGAGAAAAATCAGCGAGTGAAGTTAAGCCCAGGAAGAAGGGAGGGGTGGGAGAAAAGAGTTTTAAGATTTGGTTTTATTTCTCATTACCCTACTCTGATTTGATTGTTAATAAATTACACTAATTTTCCCCAAGTCAAGTCTGGTTTTCCTGTGAGGGTAACTGCTGAGTGATCCCTCCCTGTCCTTATCTTGACCCAGAAGTCTTTTGTTATATTTGCTCTCCCCTGTGCAGCTGAGATGGGGGAGTGACAGAGCAGCTTTGGTGGGCACCCTGCATTCAGCCAGGCTCAACGCACCACAGTCATAAATAAAAAAACGCCACATAACTACAGTCCTCTAGTATGCATATTTACATAGACTATCCTACAAATCACTCTTTGCTATATGACAATTTTGGCCAATAATTTTCAAATAAGTGATCATTATAAGCTGAGGTAACAGAACAAAAAAGGCCATCTTCAAGATCACAAATAAATATAAGAGAATAACCATACTTTGGACAGTCTCAAACAGCTGTTTTGCTCCTGTAATGTGACAGGACTCTGCCTGGTTATTTAAAATTCTTAACACAGCATGAAACCTAACCCTAATGGCTTCTGAAAATGGGAAACTTCTGGAAAAGTTGAAATTAATGAGACAGTAAATAAAGCTATATGAAGTACAGTAGAACTATTTCCAGTACAATGCCAACCCAGCCAACTGAGCCGGAGCCATCTGGCATAAACACAGACACAAGCAGAATCTAAAGCTTGAAATGATATTTCTGGGGTCCTCTCAAAAGAATAATAATTCGTCTGCTTTTCCATTTTGAAAAGAGTGGATGGGGAACCTCTGACAGTACGTTTAGGTTCAACAGTTTGCAAAGCTCTTGCATATTGTAATCCTGAAATTCAGATATGAGGAAAGGGAAAACGTTATTCAGGCACAAGATTACTGTCACAAAAAAAACCTTGAAAAATTATAAGCTCTGAGAAAATGAAAAATATTTTAAATAAGTGAAAAGTGAAATATTTTTAATGTAGCCCAAAACTCAGTCTCTAAGCAATAGCCACCTTCCACTGCTCCCTATTTCATCAACGGCATTGCCATGAGAAAGGCCAAACTCAAACCTCCACGGATTTATTTGCTTTCCTGCTGATTGTTTCGAATATTACCCCAACCATAGGCAGTTATTTCACAATTTTCATCTGATACATGGAGTTCTACATAATTAACAGCCTTGTGAGTCTGCTGATTTGAGGATTAATGCTGTATTCTTCTGTATGGGTCTTAGGAAGCACAATGCCTGAGTGACAGGGAATACTTTTCAATGGAATTATCACTCCTGAAAATTCAGCTGCTGGTAGGGCTTTCCTCCAAAGGCCTGAATTTATTATGCATGCTCTTGAGGCAGTTTCACATATTGCAAGAGGTTCACTGCAATATATATATTCATTTATATTTCATATTACACAGTGGTTTTCATGCATTTGCAAATGCATAACAAAGTCAAAACTAAGTTTTAAAACATAGATAGCACTAGATTATAGTATATTTTGCAAACAATCAAAGCAATCATCCTTTTGAGCTTTTGGTAACAATTCCTCCAGATCTCTGAGTTTCTTATTATCTAATATTACCTAATAGCTCATGAACTGTCTACATGAAAGACTAAAAGGCTTTTCAATGCAAGGTCAAAAACGTCTTTTAAGTACAGCGTGATTTCATTAGCTCACCCATTCAGAATGCTAGTCATAAAATCCCTTTTGTTTATGTTGCTTGAGAACAGTAGCAAGGGAAACATAAAAGTGTTTTGAGATCTGTGACAGCTAACTAACAAGTGTTTATTGCTAGAAGACTGCAAGGAGCTAGACATGATCCTTATAAGAAAGAAATAAAATAGAAAGATCAACAGCAAGCCTGGCTTCTCTTCTGAGGAAGCTATTGGACACCGATAAGGCAGTAACAGTAAAAACATTTAGAAATCTATTATTTATGAAGAGGATGTCATTAGGAATTTATCAAAGGAAGATTAAGGCTCACAAATTTGTTTGAATACTCAAAGTAGACTGCTGAATACGTAGATATAGATAAATACAGTGGAAACCATCTCCATTTCAACATTTAATACTTTAATATCCACCACCTTGATTTGAAGCCTCACAATCAGAAAACACAGCTTGAAGAGAACAGCTACAGGACAACAGAACACCAAAGCAGTTCCCCCTTGAAAGGAACACTGGGAGACTGGAAAAGGTCTCCTACAGCATGCTTATGAACAGGACTAAAATTTCACAGTCCAATTCCCACAGCTTAAAGTAATTATTAAAACCACTTGAGGCCTGAATGTATGCTGTTTCATGTGTGCATGAAGTACCAGACATGAAGAAGAACTGTACCAAATAAAAACATCCTCACCTCCTGAAAAATGGCCCAACATACAGCAATAGTAAAGAAAGGAGGCAAGCAATACTTCAAATTAGGGACAGAATACTCAGACACAGGTTGTACTACCCCTAGTGAGTACCAAAATCTGTGCTGATTTTACTTGGGTATTAATTAGTTTCTTCTATACAGACAACCAAGGTTTAGGCTAGTTCATGTCTTTTTAGACATGTTTAAGGACATTTACTATTAGTTTGGCATCAGGGTATCTTCTTCTTCAAAAAAAAGAGGGCGTTGGGGGAAGGGAGGAAGAAAGTGGGACCAAAGCTTTAACAACTAACCCAATTATGCTACGTTATTCAAGAGTGGAATAGGCAAAGGCATGAGAGAGACATCAGGGACACATATTCCTGACTGACCTCTACAGACAAAGACTTTAAATATTTATCCTTGCTCAAAGTGAAAAAGTAAAAAAAGAGTTTATGGAGTAATAGTAGACCTCAAATTACTTCACATTAAGATCCATTAACACAGGGTATTAATACCCAGGGGTCACAGACAAAAACTGGAAAACCAAGGAGTGATGAAGTATACAAGGTTTCATTTGTCTTTAGGTAGCTGATGGAAAAATTCCCACCCAACAGAAGCAGTCTGTTTTATGAAACAGGAGCACTGTATCAAAGTGGAAAATGAAGAAAGTTAGTGCTAGAAATCTACCTACTTCAATTCCAATAACACATAATTAAACTCCCAAATTCTCAATTATTTAGTACGGATATCTGATCCCAAGGTAATGGTTTACATTCTACAATCTGTGAGGGAAAAAGAACCACCCACTGAAATTGCAAAAACTGCTTTTATTGATTAAACTAAAACATTAATATAACTGGCAAATTGTACCTTTTCCCAGAAACTTATGAAAAAATAGAAGGTTGATATTTCAGATTGATTTTTTTTTCCCCAGAGTGTGTGAAGAACACTTAGGCAAACCACCACATATTTAAAGCAAAGTGTTATGAAAAGGTAAGTAGAATATATTTGGATACTTAAATGCTTAGCTATTTCAGACCTTGATTCTGCATGTGTCTAATGGGGTAGATTATCCAGGAAGATAAGGGGGGAGTATATACAGATTTCACAATTTCCCCTTCATTTTGAGAAAAGCATTTTGAAGATCCTGAGCATTCTAAAACTCAGTTGAGTCTCAAACGAACATTTAAAATAAAAATTTAGACCTGCTGCCCAACATTGCTAGTAGGGATATTTAACCAGCCTGAGATATTACACTAAATTGTGCTCATAAATTCTCTATACAGAAGAATGAGTCAAAGCACAAAGTTGAAAAAATTGTTTGCCAGCGACTGAATGTAGAAAGCAAGTGCTAGCTTTCAGACAAAGGTTTGACAACAGCTTGAGAGTCATCAAGATATTGAAGACAGCTCTAACAAATACCTTCATCAAGCTAGAGTAGAGTTGAAATGTAGGTCTATGCAGAAATAAGGCAGGTCACATTCTGCTATGCATACTATTACTTGGTAATCTCCTCTCCCCATCAGATCTTCAGAACTGCTCCTGTCCTGAGTTCTGCTATGAATTATAGATATTGTTCTGACAAAACTATTAAGAAGATGAAATAGCAGCCAGGCTACTTCAATACCTTAGATCTGAAACTTGAAACAATGAAAAATATATTTAGAAAAGACTCCCTGACTTGCAGGTGCTAGGTTCTGATACAGACTACTAGTTTGAAAAGCCTCAATAAATCCTTATTTTGACATACTAACCACTTGCAGAGAAGTGAATGCCAAGGAAACAAATAAAAGCAACTAAATTACTGTTGAAAAGAAGAAATTACTTATATTGCTGTCTTTGCAACTTCTGATTCAAATTCACAGGGGTTTTATTTGGTGTTTTTTTGGGGGGTGTTTTTGGTTTTGGGAGGTTTTGGTGTGGGGTTTGTTTTGGGTGTTTTTTTTTGGTGGTTTGGGTTTTTTTTGTTTTAACTAGAAAGGAAAGACCCCAAAACTACAATTCAGACCTATGAGAGCAGGGAACACACTTCAGGCCTACAAGTTTATCACGTACTGTATCAGGCGAAACCCAAACTAATCCCACTAATAAACAGATGGATTTATTCCTCATTTACACAGCTAAGTAGGAACTGGTGGTCTGCATGCTGAAAAAAGGAACTGTCTTTGAAGGCAACTGCTAATTCCACCTTTTTTTTTTTCCTCTTAAAGTAACTAAAATTATTATTTACTTGATCATGGCTGTAAGATAAGGACATTTACTATGATATGTGAATACACAAATATGTGTAAAGGATAATGTGCACACTTGGAGAACTTCTTACATCACATATTTATAGTTCTGCCACAACCACCATTACAGCAGCAGTGATTATTCACCTAAACAATACTGTTTATTTTTACCTTGAACCTCCATGTTTCCATCACATTGAAATTCAGCAAGGTGGAATCTTGCATGAAACCAGCCAGTTTCACACAACATACTTTCTCAAGTGCACTTTTCTGTACAACACATATAGCTAAAATAACTTTGAAAGCGCAATTAGATGCAAAGCTTGATTACCTGCGGGTGTACCTCAAGCTTCCAGAACTCCCGGCAGCCTAGTTGTTATGAGTCACCCTTCAATGCATTAGCTCTCAATGGGCCAGATGTGTTGAAATATTTAAGTCCTTAGGTTAAACCCTGGGGATTATAGAGATATTCTCCGATCTGTAATGCATGTGCATATCTTGCTAAAGAGATACGGAGTTATGTGTGCATGCTGAAGGCACAAGAGTTTCTACAAAATGCTTTAAAATAAGTCAGGTTTTCATTAAATCTGTAAGTTTCCTTTCTGGATAACACAAAAAGTAAACACAAAGCATTTTGTCTATCTTTTGAAATTAATTCTTAGGATCTATAAAGGCATTTTCTCATTAGGAAGTTTATGGGTACATTGAGCTTTGGAACATGTAAGAACATGATACACTTAACCAAAAATTCAGTTACTTCACTCAGTTTGGACCACATGAATAAACAGACACAAGAAAAAACAAAGCTTCTAGTAAACTCCCTCAAAGATTACAAGAATCAGTGCATTTCAAAACATAATTGATCTTAAATGAGAAACCTATGCTGCCTTCAAACGGTAGTGCTATCCAAGTCACCTACCCATAGCAACATTACTGCTCTTTGAGGACATAAATGAATGCAATGTTTTCTGCTCGTGCAGCACTGTCCCATTTTCCAATTACAGAAAGATGATAAGCCAGATTTAGTTGAACAAAAGGCATCACTTCATTCAGCTTCAAAGATGATTAATCTAACAAGATAGCAAAGTAAACTAGGTATAAGCAAATTCAGAGTAAAACCAAGGAAAGCAAAAGAATATTCATTGTGTAACTCTGTGGCTTTTCTGTGAATAGCATTATCAGTGCCACTGTGAGTTAAGACATTGTTACAGACAGTATTCTAACAAACCGGGCTTCTGCTTTTTCATTTTTCCATTTCAGTATGAAAGTACCTTCAGCATCAGCAGACATAATACTGTAAGACAATCAACTGTTTCAATTTCAAATGCTTTAATACTGTGATTAATTGGGAACCATATATATAACTGTTTAACATCCATTGAAATAATGTCATTCTGAATTTGGTCAGATACTTGTTCTCTGCACTCATGGCCAAATAACCTGTCCACAGCCATGATTTTTTCTTATTCTAGATACCATTTAAAGTCCTGTCTACTTACCACAGTAACTGCACTGAATAAAATGGCTATTCCACCCCACTCCCCACCCCCACTAAAAAAAAACCAACACCACCATAAAACCAAGAATCCTACCACCCCAAAACCCTTAGCCAAACTATTATGGCATCTATTGTATTCACACTTCTAAGAAAATATTCCAGATGTTGATGAAAATATTCAAGATGTTGATGAAAAAGCTTGCTACTTTCAAAATATTATCTATTTGGGTTTCAGCTGGTTCTTCTAAACACATTAAGCATTTCAGCAAGAAGCTTGTGTTTTAACTGACTAAAAGCTGTTCCTCTGCTTACGAAGTGGACACTTGGGTCTGGCTCCAGCACCAAAGACATATATCCATTTACCAGTAGTTATGTCTGGTGTATTTAAAAGTGAAGGTACACCTTCCATGATGCTCAAGGCATTCACAGGTACTTCTTGACAAAAATACCTACTATAAAGGTACATTAATAAAGAGCAACTGCACATTTCTTGATGGCATGGATATCAAGGCTTTTATTTAAGCAGTATTCAGGAATGGAAGTATTTGTTTATACATATACACTGAAATTTAGTAATTGTAAATATACCTTTAGGTTCTGAAATTTAAGCAAGGCCTCTAGAAGATTAACTACAGCCTAAGACTTTGCTGAGATTATATGCACATTGTATACAACAGTGAAGTAGGACTTCAACTACCTGATTTTCAACAGAACTGACTGCTGATACGAGTTTCCTTTATGGTATCAAAAATCTAATAAAGCATTACTAGATGAATATTTAGTAGGTAATACACATATATTGCACATACACACAGAGACATATTTCATCTCAAAATGCATTTTGAAAATATTCCAGATCTTTCATATGATTTCACATAGCTATTTTGGTACTGCATAAAAATACCTCATCAGCTAGATACCAAAGCCTACATATAAGCTCCAAGACTCATTCCCCTCTGCAAATGCAAACTCCTAGTCTGCTTTTAAACAAAATTCTCTGCACTGATTCCTTTGATCTAGGGACCTCCTGTGAAACAACGCTACTGTCAATGAGAACAGAAGCCAGTCAATCGTAGCCAGAACTGAACATGCAAGATGGGATTTTTTCTTCTCTGCAGAACAGGTAGCTGAACTTATTGCTTATCAGAATGGAAATCTTCCTGGGCAGCCTGTGTTAAGTGAAGCAAATCCAGCAAGACTCAAAAGGTGAATTGTGTTGATGCTTAGCAGAAAATTCTATAGAACTTACACATCAGCTGGTCCCTACTAACAGCTTCAGCTCACGTATGCCACGGCTGTACTTTCTACAACAGCTCTTGCTGACTCCTATTCAAGCATCCTTTCAGAAAATCAGCTCTTATGCCAACGAACTCTTGAGTTCAACATAAGCACAGGTGTTTTCACCTTTCTTTTTTTTCTCCCAGCCTCTACATGTTCCAACATCCATTAAAAGAAACTACAGGAACAACTTTTATGAGACTATCTCAGAACTTAGTTTTCATTCATGTTACAGAGGCGGAATTTCTGCATGCTTCAGCTGAAAAGTGAAAGGTAATTTATCAGTTGCTTTCAATCTGGAAGCTAATGGAATCTATTCTTCTGGTGAAGAAGGTTAACCAAGCTCTTCTATACTATTCCCCTCTTCCTATATAGGAAGATTTTAAACATTTTAATTTTGAGTGAACAAGGTGGCAAAATCATTTTACACAGAAAATTAGTTTTGTAAGCAGATTTACATTTTCCACACCATCTGTGCTCTTCTATGGCCTATTGCTTTAAACTAAGGGACTGAATTATTTCCTAGGACTGCACTGCTACAGTGAAATTCTGAAATTTACAATAATCTGCTTGCATGCAAATTGTTTTATTCCATGCCCATGCAACACTTAGCCAGTTTCCCCAAAGCAAATCACAAACGTATTCTAACTTAAGTCCAAATTTATTTTTTTTTTCTAATTAAAAAAATCACATTTAGCAGAACTTGTCTTTCAGTAAAACGTGAAATGTAAAGTCATTTTCTAGGAAGATAACTATGTCCAAACATATTATATTTGAAATCTTGAACAACTTCATGGGTGAAGCAGACACAAGTGAAAATTATAATCCAAAGTCATACAAGAATTTGCGCCCATGGAACTTGAGGTGAGTTACAACATCGCAGAAAAATTAACATATAAGTTGATTATAATGAATTAAACTGAAGTTGAATGCTTTTGTTACATACAAGAAATTTGATTGCCTTACTTTTTTTAATACCACAATAAAAAGATAAATAGGAAAGAACAGAAAGGACCATCATCATAGTGCTAAAAACGAAAGTTGGATGCAATTCAAAGCAGGAACTAAGCAAGGAAATAAACTTTTATTATTAACTAGACAATGTCTCTAGCCAAGCCTGTTAGGGAAAACTTTACTTATTTAAATATTCATGCCTCTTCAAGGACCAAAGTCCCATCACTAAAGTAATGAGATATGTTTATCTTCATTTGCCTTTCCCCCATCTCTCCCCCTGAAAGACGATAAATCCTATTCATGGTGCCATTTCCACAGAAGTACTGGCACTTTGCATTAGAAGAGAACTTTGCAGCAAAGGGAAAAGGGAAGCGCAAAGAGGGGAAAAGGGAAGCCTGAAGAAGGGAAAAGGGGTCTCACTGGGTCACAGCTGTGACTCTGACTGCTATGCAACAGAGTGCTAGCTGACTGTCCAGGCGTATGCAATAGCCAACACATAAAAATACTTCTCTTAGCCAGAAAAAAAATTATTTATTTATTATTTCTAAATGAAGCAAGGCATCTTGTAGCAATGAAAATTCTAACAAAAATATCATTAACAGTATACTGATGACATTTTTCATATTGGATGTTTAAAAGGCAACAAACTAAGGCCAAGCCACACCCCTCCCCTGAATCCTTATAGGAACAGCGCAGCAGAATTGACTTCAAGAGAAGAGTGCCTGCTAGCCTGTACCATCTGCAAACCTCCCCTAAATACTTTTTTCTTTAGAAGTTAAAATAAAAGCATAGGTAGGGCTTTTGTTTCTTAGATCAGCTAGCATCAACCTATATTTTTGAACATAAAAAGGCAAAAATAATTGGCTTCTCTCTGAAATACTTTAGCTACCCTACAAATGCACTGAGAACATATTTAGATAATCTTTCAGGCAAGTCACATGAACTTATGGATTTCTAACACACGCTTCTATTGTTGAGGAGTTTGGTAATGATATCCAAACCAATTGATATGAACTTCTTTGATGACAACACAAAGATTGATTTGCTAATATTCCTTGATCCAGTTCTCACATATTTAGTATCTACTAGCACCCCTCTGAGTTTGGTACCTATATATCTAGTGGTCTTGAGCAACCAGAGGAAGAGAAGGAACTGCAGGGAAACAAGCACTTCCAAATTAATCATCTTTGCCAGGCACTGAATTTCATTTAAAAAAAAATTACTGAAGCACAGAATAGAAAAATAGAGAAGTATATTTCCTCTCAGCAGCCAGAACACATTGCTGATTATCTTTTTTATTTACCATAGAAATAAGATCTCTAGGTGCAATTCCCATAGATGCTGAATTCTGGCTTGTTTCTATTTCCATGAACCCAGGCAGAATACTTACTTACTTCAGAGCTGCCAAAGCACACTTTGCAAAATCCTCTGAAAAATCATTTTATTGTTAAACAAAAAAAAATTAAGATTAGTACAAAAATAATCAATCATTGAATTCTAAACAATCCTTCAGGAGATCTATATTATACCATCACTCTCAAACCACTAAAGAGTGCTGACTTCCAAAAGCAACCCTTGGACTGGTATCAAAATTGGCTTGTTGATTGAACTATGCATACATGAAAGTAAAATCAGGACAAAAGGATTTTGTGAAAACCAGCATTAGAGAAAACATTTTTTCATATCCATTTAACACAAACTTGTCACAAGAGTGTAATTGCAAACAAAAATGTAATTTACCTATAACTACATCATGGCCATCAACCAGGCCTGCAGAGAACAGCTCCTGAGAAACGCCATCTGCTGTGTCTGTCCAAAAAGTGAGATGAACAAGTATGAGAGCCCACAAAAACAACAAAAACTATCAGTCATCCAATGCAATTTAACAAAAATATATTTTAGTCCAAAACACCCATGGAGGCAGGCTTCAAT
Source organism: Phalacrocorax aristotelis (assembly GCF_949628215.1). NCBI lineage: Eukaryota > Metazoa > Chordata > Aves > Suliformes > Phalacrocoracidae > Phalacrocorax > Phalacrocorax aristotelis. Next base: position 22,176,240 of record NC_134280.1, read on the forward strand.
TCAAAATTAACTTTACTTAGGAGGAAAAGAGATAATTATCTTATCAGCCTCTGCACAGCAAATTGCATGAGGTGATGATTTGATTCATTGCAAACATCCTACAGACCTTTCCTGGCCACTAGCAATTCTCCTTTATTATCTAAATGCATACTCCTACACAGTTCACAAGTTCAGTAGCTTCACAATCAAGAAAATAAACTACATTTTGGTGTTTTTTTCACTGTTTATCCCCTCCATTGTTCTGCATATCTAGAGACATGCTGTATAGGCTTTCTTGTTCGTTACCTGTGGGACAAAGGAGTTACATGAACAGTCATTATTTTGAGCTTCAGGCTTAAAATAGCTTTTAAGTACTGTGACCCAGGAAATTCAGAGCTTTGGATTGATTTTGCATCAATTGCTGTACCCAAATGGGTTAGTTTCTAAGTCCCTGTGACTAGTACTTACTCCTGGATCAGGACTTTAGAAGGCTTAAAGTTAAGGAGGAGGAAACAGCAGGAACAAGCCTAAATTCCAGCTAAGTCTCAACTGTAATATGGCCTCAACAACAAATATCTGCATGGAGTGCATGCTTTGAGGCAGTTACACAGTTGTATCATTTCCTCATGAAACACAAAGGTGAAAAACCATACAGCTGAGCTAGCTGCAATTTCTGGAGAGCTCTGAAGATGAGAATCACAGCGGCCTTCGGCTGCCTCAGTGACAGTCCTGGTGTACTTTACTATGCTGTATCCTCTATTTTTTGACCAAGTAAGAATTCCTGAATGGCTTATGTAACTGCTTAAAGAGTATTTAAGTAATTCTTTTGACAAGTGACTAAACCAGGATGCTCTGTGCCCAATTAAGGAAGAGATCTCTTTTGTTATTACCCATTGCCAAAATCAACGTGAAATGCAGGTAGACAACAGAGAGTATATCTGTGCAGAGAACTACTGCACATGAAAGATACTATGATTTACAGGAAAAGAGACACCTTTTCCAATCTGGATTAATTTTTAGGTGGAAGCTCTTTGAAGGCTATTCTAAATATAGTAAATACCGACTTCTGAGAAAGATGAAATGTGTTCATAATTCAAAGGGTTGCTATGTAACAAGGATGATACCTTCTTACTCAACATATCAGCCTCCTGTATGTTTTATCACAGTAATTCTTCATTTTTTTCAATGAAAAGTAAGTTTTATGAGTTCTTTTAACTCTTAGCACTGGAAAGCCAATACAGTTCTACAAGCATGCAGTAGAGTTTAAAGTTTCAATGCCAGAATTTTTCTGGTAATGATACCAAAGCTAGAGACACAACTCAACTTTCAGTTGAAGACAGCATTTGAAAAGCGGTGTGCACTTCACAGTTGCTAACGTAACTTCTTTTATTACAAAGGGGAAAGGAACTCAAATATTACCACCATCACCACATATATCTTTACAGCTACTATATTCCATTTCCTACCATGTTTTCCAAATGTGAAAATGGAAATTCCAAAGCTGTAAATATGCAAGATCTTATATATCGCATAGATCATTTCAATAAGACATGAAATCAATAAAGTATACTGTAGATTAATTCTTCTAATATATACTATATATTATGCAACCATGCCACTAGGATTTACATACATCTGCTACTCTTGTTCCAGTGAAGTTCAATATAAAGCTCTGCGCAGTAGGAAACATTCCAGAGAAGTAGTTTGTATTAACCATAAGCAGCAATCAATTTTTGAAACACCATTTTGAGCAATTAGAGAATAATCCAATTGAAGGAGCCTTACCTCTGCCTGGAGTAAACTCAAACCGTATGTCATTAAGTTCTTTCCTGGAGTTCCTGAAAAACATTCAATGCATACATTAAAATGTAACGAAGAACAGAACAACTATTCAGTTCCTACACTCAAAGAATACCTATGGCTTTGACAACTGAATTTTTGCAATGTCAATTTCTTCAACTTGAAAAACACTCCTCTCCCAAAGCACCTGGACTGTGGAGACCCCCACTACATTTTCATGGCAGTATTTTTGGGAAAGCTAACAGGAAGATATGCTTAAGCTGAAAAATGCCTTCAGTAACCTAAACAATAAAACAAGGTCTTCTGATAAATATTTTTCCTTTTCATCTTCAAAAGACACTCTGCCATACTGATTCTACTAGTTCAGCATAGTCTGAATCCACGCATTACCCCTTCTCTAAGAGTAACAAAACATCCACTTGGACTTAAAGCTCCCTTCCTGAGTTCACATGTATGTAGAGATGCTCGTTTAAGAGACAAAGTACCTAGCAAACATTAAAGACTGAAAAGCAGTGTTTGATGCACAGTGTTTATAAAGCTGTTTTGAAATTAGTAAATTCTTTCACTGAGCACCACTGTCTCAGCAGTGAGGTTTCACCTACAAATAAAATAAGCAGAGTGTGAAAGCCGAAGGTTTTCTGCCTTCCCATTTGCCACGAAGAGTGCTTTGACCAGTTCAGTGTATAACACAGTTGTAAGGGACTTAATACCTATGTTAAAGAATTCCCTTACAGTCTCATACTGTGCTCCAAACCTCCATTCTTTGCACGTTTCCAGCTTCAGTTTTAGTTAATAATTTCCACCATCAATAAAACATTACTCTCTTCGCAAAAGAGAGATCCATCTCATTTTTGGAAATGGCAAGCCGACTGAGCATAGGGATGAACTTAATTGCTGTAGCACACTCTTTTTCCAATGAGTAGCTCAATCCACTTGAAAAGCTAATAGCAACAGAATGTGTTTTGCAGTCCATTATTCTTCTCCTCAGCAAGGAAACTGTATGCAAGCTCATATTTCAGCGTACCAGGCCATGAAGTCTTGCTGTGGGAAAACTAAATCCAATAGGCAGGCATACTCAGCTGTGACTTACAGCTATTATCACTTGCTAAATACTTATAAAAATATTACAGTCAAACAACAGCAACATGCAGGAGCACAAAAAACAAAATGACTGGCACCACAGACAAAAGCAAAATAGCAAATACTAAAAAATAAGTATGCCACATGCAGTGCTTAAAATAGAAAGTACTCATTTACTGAATATACTGAATGCTTCAAAGCTGAAGGAGTTTCAGGTTCCCAAAATCTACTCTAAATAAAAAACTCAGGGTGTTTAAGACCACTAATACAAAGGTGCAGATAACGCAGCTAGCCAGGTACAGATTTATGAGGTTCATTTACTTCTGTTCTAGAAATCTGCTGCCATTACATGGAATATTACACTGTTTGCACTAGAGAATTAGTAGGAACTCCAATTTTTTCTTTTCCCCCCCTCCTAGAAAAACCTGGATGGCTTTCTGTTTAAAAACAAAAACCAAAAATCAACATATGACCCACCTCTGAGTTCCCTTTCAACAACCCATCTCCTTTTGCTGAAATTTATCATATATAACAAGCTTGTTAAAACTGCCACTTTCTGAAAAAGGGAAGTTGCACACAAATTTAGCATTCTTCTCAAATAAAATATGTTTTGACTGAATATGGGATGCAGCTCAGACTTAGGTACTCATTTCCTGCAGACTTTTGAAGAAGCAAATCAAGGGAATAAAAACTTTATCTCACCAGAAAGTTTTGCTTATTATCATCTATACTGAATTTGTCCGGCCTGCCTATCTTTTTCCACAGTCAAACACTAAAACCAGATGAGAAGTCTATAGATTTCGCACTCTTACCGTTATCCATCTAGAAACTAATACAACATGCTCTCAGATTGTATCTTTCCACAGACCTCCCATGAGTAGAACATCCACCATATAAAAAGGCACAAAGTAATTATAAACTCTCATGAAAATTACCAGCTTCCTAACAGACTGATTCAGCTATGTGAAAGACCAGCTGCTCCTGATACAGAGTCTTTCCTTGAGCAGGATGCAAATTGGGTCTATTTTACTTTGTCTCCAAATTGCAGAATGTCCCAAATAGAAAGTTAACGAGTCAAATCTGTTTAAGTGAAGGTGAAAATTCAAGGAAGGTTGATGTGTATTCAGGCACCCAACTTTCCTTTCTGGAATTGTTATACTCTGAACTATTCTGAACTTAGGACACCGCTGCTTTCTCTTCAACGGTACACTACTATTCAGGCAAGAAAAAGAAAGGAAGTTTGGCAAGATTAATTTGATAGAAGCCTGTAAGTGCTTTTGCTTACAGTTCCATTACCTTCCAGACATTTATTGATTTCTATAAATTATTTATTCCATTATATATTCCACCAAATAGAAGATGCACTCAACTTCTCCCCTTAAAGCTGTTATGCTCTTCTCCAGTCTTCAGACACTTCTCTGGTTCTAGTTAGTGTCACTGTTACTGCAAATTAGTTTGCTAGTTCCCTTGATACACTTTGGTGACAACTGTTTGGACTTGTTGATTTACTTGTCAGAAGAGTCTCCAAGCAACGTTTCATTTGTTCTCTTTTTACTTACATCCGTTACACTCTTACCATGCAGCAGCACACACAGACTTTATTTCTGCTAAACAGAAATAGGATTTGAAGAAAGACACTTACTATCTTTGTGATTAATAATTTTATCTTCTTAATCATTTCTTAATGGCCCCTAGTTTCTCTAATGCATTTGTGAAGAAGTTATTTCTATTTTAAAATGCAAACTCAGACCTTTTTGCCACATCTTATAAAACCTCTTATTTGCTTCTTGCTCTATGCCATTATAGACTAACATACCTTGATTGTCATGGATAAAAACAGCCCATCTCTTTTAAAAAGCAGTAAATTTTAAATACTTCTGTGCATTTTAGCACACTGCAGTTTATTAATTTCCTGCAGGTTGCTTCTCATTATGCAGTCACCTCCAACAGGAGGAATTCCACAGAACAGCTCTGAATAAGGGTGACACCAAAGCATGCCATGCTAAGATTTTTTGGCAGCCATCTTTCTTGCAAAGTAATTTCAGAATTTAGAATTTTACACTCTATGAAAGCATATTTTGCGATCTTTTTGGTTTTTTCATCCAGACTACTTAACATGCACACTAAGATTGCCAGATCTGATTTTCTAGGGAACAATGCTTCCTCAAAGAACCAGAAAAAGCACAGGGGCCAACTTCACCACTTAGCCCCTTGTCCATGAACTTAGACCATCCTGTCATTAGGATATGAAACAAAGATGCTCTGTTTTGAAGGAAATGATTTGCAGAACAATGTTGATGTTTACAAAAATCAGGATTAGAGAATAAACAAATTATGCAGCTGTTCAGATTGACTTGGTTCTACCAAAAAAAATCCTAAGACATGAAAGAGATTCCAGGCATTCGCATTTAGAGACAAAGCCTTTCAGATAATTACCTAATGATAGTTAATTGACTATAGCAGGAATTACGTTATGTTCCACATGCTTGATAAAAGATCTACATTGTTGAACTAAAATAGGAAATCACGTTTGTGTAATGATGCAACCATAAATTGGAGACATTATATGTCATTATTTCTTTTGTCCTTAGAACGCAGAATGTCTATTATGTAAGTGAGATTCAGGAAAATTAGATGTCTTGGAATTAAGGTCTAAATCATGCTGCGATAGCTTGATTATGTATCAAGCAGCAGATTTTAATTCTTTTTTACTCTTACTTTTTCCACACACACACAAATTTATCCACCACTTCTTATGCATAGTTATCTGAAATGTCAGCTCCTATTGAAGAAGCTTCAGCATCTTCCATACAGTCCTTAGGGAGAGTCTGCATTCCTGGATAAGATACATCTTACCACAGCTAAGTAACTGTATATTCTTCCTTCCCAAAATAAGAAAAGAATTCTCAAAAAGGGAGTGTGCACGCGTGTAAGGACACACAAGTTTTGTCTCTGCATCACTTGCTGAATTTTCAGACTTCAGCTACTCAATTGCCACACATGGTTTACAAAGAGTGACATATGCAGTTGAGTGTCCAAGCACACAGGTGATAAGGGAATGGTAATTAACAAAGCTGACTTGTGAAGAAGTACAGAGTACACATACATTGCATGGAAACTGTATCATTGATGGCTTTTGATTAGTTACAGCAGAAACAAGATTCCCTGATTTTTTTTAATTCTCTTCTTTCAGATGGAGTCAGAAACCATAAGCCACAGGAACTCCCCGGTCACCACGTGTTCCACTGCTACGTCATGTGGACAGTGAGCCCTGTCCAGGCTACACTACAGGCACTGTAGACATCCATGCTCTCAATCAACGGTCTCTTACTTCCGCTGACATTTCACAAATACACCCCCTTCCATAGAACTTCGTTTATTTTCTTAATCAAATGCTACTTCTTAATTCAACTGTTTAATCATCCTTTCCCAGCCCTCCAATGGAAAACCAATCCAAAATCTTAGTTCTCATCATCCCCATTCTTGTCCACTTGCATATGTAAAAGTACATCGCTCTACACCAAAGTTATTAATCTTGGATGCTAACCATTCTTTTGATTAGTATATTACTTTTCTATATTATGGTTATCAAGTCCTAACAAGGCATAGAAATATTCTCTACTATTTTTATGGACTGACGAGTAGAAGCAGCTAAAGTCAGAGGTCTTCTGGAGCAATGAGTATTCACTCTTATCAGACCATTTCCCCACCACTGAACGCATTTTAACAGACTCCAACATACAGATGCTGCAGCTCTGCCCAGGGGATATTCTACCTTCTTTTCCACTTATTTTTTCATATTTCTGCATAATTAAAATTAAATAAATATAGGATAGAAAATATATATCTATATCCACCTCTCTCTATATGTATCTTCTATCTATATAGATAGATAGAAGAAGGAAGATGTATCTATATGTATCTTCCTTCTTTCATCCTCTTTCTCCTGAGCTCCAGCTGAACATGGAAGACATTGCCAGTCAAGGAGAAGTAAGTGAAAACATTTTAAAAGCCCCCAAAACCAATGAAAAACCAAAACCTATGCTTTATGGTATGGTCAACAAAATAAAAGCTCTGCCCAGGCAAGGGTCCTTGGTTTGCTGATGCGCGGAGGTAATTAAGAGGCCAGAGTGCCTGTACCATTTGTAAAGAACAGGTCACCTGGTAAAAGGGACACTCCCTGCACTTTCAGGGCCCGACCAGCACTGAGGAGGGCGATGGTCCAATTAACCAGATCATAAGCAAGAAACCATTCTCAGACAAAAGTCAGAACAGCACTTATTTCTTCCATCTACTTTTCAAATCATGACTAGCTATAACTCAGCAACTAAACTGATCTACCTATTTTAAAAAATCTGCATCAAGTGTGCACTCCCTAAAATGGAAAAGTTTTTCCATGGCTAGTTTTGTCAAAACCTAACAAGTCTGGCTAGTGGAAGAGACAACAGCAGAATACGTATTCTCCTCTGAAACCAGAAATAGAAATTAGTCTTCAACTAAAACTGTAGAAAATTAATTATGACTGACACCATAACACATGGCACCCTTCACCAACCAGCCTTTTCCCTCCCCATGCTCCTACAAGCCCTATTCCCACCAAAAGAGAATTTCCCTCACCATCAGGGACTAGTGACACTGGCCAAATCTGTGTCAGTGTGCTTTAACAAAACACACACAAAAAACATGGCTCCCTTTGTAACCTAGCATTAGTTTATTCCACAAGTACTGTATTTTTCAGCCAATGTCCTGTATTACACATGGAGAAAACTGGTCACAGTGGCAATGAAAGAGATGGAGACAGCACCACTCCATGAAAACAACTGTGAGTTTACTTTCTCTGGGGGCAATAATGTACCGGGTTTGTTTTGGTTTGTTTCTTTTTCTTATGGGTTTTCTGGTTTTGGTGTTTTTTGTTCATTTATTTGGTTTTTAACAACAGAATTTACTTTGTGGCCAGCTACAGAGCTTGACTCAAGGAAAATCCTGATTAAGTGATGCAGTATCCCTTTTTAAGTATGGTCTATTAGATAGCCCATACTGAAGACATGTAGTACCTGTTTCTAATCTCATTTTGATTGGTTAAAACTGTTTCAACTGTATTTACGGAACACAGTTAATATACACAAAACACTGAAATGCAAACCGTTGCTTTACTTTCAGTATTGCAAAGAGAATGCGGGAGAAGAATCTTTGAAAGTGAATGTATCCATTGGTCCCAAATTTGAGGTTTGGCCTGGTATCTAAATATTCTGTCCCTTTAATTTCCTTGCCTTGCAATTTTCATATGCTTCAGCTGTGGGAATTTATCCACTCAGCTAGGGCAGGGAAAACAAGAATCCTCTCCTACCCCTACAGAAATCACAGCCAACTTCTTCCCTGCCCCTTCCCCCCTTTTTTTTCTTCTGAAGTCATGGTACCTTGCATGCAGCAGAACCAAAGCAGTAATACGAGGAAATCTGTTTATTAAAGTAATTTTGTGAATCAGAACTTTAAAGCTCCTGTGGGATCATGTACACACAACAGAAAAGAGCATTTACTGTAAAGAAGCATTAGCCTCCTGAGGATTCACCACATGTTTACATAAATCCCTTTCTCTCTAATACTTCCATGCTCAGTTGTCATTTACCAATCAATATCCAGGCTCCAGCATTATATATTACCCTACTGTCAAGAGCAGATCACATCTGTTCAGCGCTGTGGAGAGAGATGGTTCTTCTCACTTTATTTTTAATGGCTTCAGGTCAATTCTAGATTGGAAGGGTGTTTCTGTTAACTTTTGGTAGGAGCAAAATATGAAGTCTGCCCTGCTTGCAGATTGCCACCAAGTAGAATGGGACTAAAATCTCTCTGTATTAGTAAAATGTAGTCATAAAATACACAGTTCTTTGAAGTCCGTTAAAACTTTACCACTTACTTCAGTGGTTGTGAAAAAACTCCATGGATTTACAACTTATCCCCCTCCATATACATTACTGGAAGAAGAAAATATGTTTAGCATATGATGCTTCAAGATCAAGTTATAGGACTCAAAAGTTAAATATAGAGAACACTGCCACTACCATTTAATCCTTACATGTTCTTAGGCAAAGAGCAGAGCCCTGAAAAGATGGAACAAACTTGTTAATCACTACACTTCAAGAGGCAGCAGCAATGCTAATGGCAAAACACAGCCAAATGATGCTTTCAAGACTGAGAAACAGCCAACGTCACAACCAAACACTGTCATTTGGCTAAGCTGTTGGAATAAGACAGCAGTTACCTGTTAAAGATTTACCATCTGTATGCTATCTACCATACAGAAAAGGCAAGTGAAAATTACAAAAAGCAGCCACCAAGTGAATTGTTACGGTCACAGTAAAATCGCCAAGAACACTGTCCAGGGTAGCAGACAGCTCCTCCAGCAGGAAAGGACTTTACAACATTTCTCTCCGTAGCTGACATTGCTGAGTTGCTTAAGACTTCAAAGAAAGTAGAGTGCCTTCATTCTAGTAAGAATGGATGGGATATAAGAGCAAAACTCAGAAAATGCACAACTCGTGCAATACAGAAACACAGAAAAACTAGCTGATACACACAAGTCGCCAGACAAGTATGCATAACCATGTTTATAATTTTAGAAGCAATATATGAAACATTAATTCCTTCCTCTCCATCCACTGGTTTACAGCCCCAAGTCTCCATTCCTTGACATAGCAGTGTTAGAACTAGAGACATTTTAGATATATCTATGCCTGAACATGCTTTTAAATAGGGTCTTCTCTCTTTCTGCAGCTGCTGATGCCAAAAGCTAAATCAAAAGAATATTATAAGCCCTTTATTTGGTTAAAAACTGGCTGGATGGCCGAGCCCAGAGAGTGGTGGTGAATGGAGTCAAATCCAGTAGGCAGCCAGTCACGAGTGGTGTTCCCCAGGGCTCAGTGTTGGGGTCGGTCCTGTTCAGTATCTTCACTGATAATCTGGATGAGGGGATTGAGTGCACCCTCAGTAAATTTGCAAATGACACCAAGCTGGGTGGAAGTATTGATCTGCTCAAGGGCAGGAAGGCCCTACAGAGGGACCCGGGCAGGCTGGATCAATGGGCCAGGGCCAACAGTACAAGATTCAACCAGGCCAAGTGCTGGGTCCTGCACTTGGGTCACAACAACCCCATGCAACACTACAGGCTTGGGGAGGAGTGGCTGGAGAGCTGCCTGGAGGAAAAGGACCTGGGGGTGTTGGTTAACAGCCAGCTGAACATGAGCCAGCAGTGTGCTCTGGCAGCCAAGAAGGCCAACAAGCCATCCTGGCTTGTATCAGGAATAGTGTGGCCAGCAGGAGCAGGGAGGTGATTGTGCCCCTGTACTCGGCACTGGTGAGGCTGCACCTTGAATATTGTGGGGCCCCTCAGTACAAGAAGGACATTGAGGTGCTGGAGCATGACCAAAATAGGGCAACAATGTTGGTGTAGGGTCTAGAGAACAAGTCTAATGAGGAGAGGCTGAGGGAGCTGGGGTTGTTTAGTCTGGAGAAGAGGAGGCTGAGGGGAGACCTTATTGCTCTCTACAACTACCTGAAAGGAGGTTGTAGCTAGGCAAGGGTTGGTCTCTTCTCCCTAGTAACAAGCGATAGGATGAGAGGAAAAGGCCTCAAGCTGCGCCAGGGGAAGTTTAGGTTGGATATTAGAAAAAAATTCTTCACTGAAAGGGTTGTCAGGCATTGGAACAGGCTGCCCAGGGAGGTGGTTGAGTCTCCATCCCTGGAGGTATTTAAAAGGGTAGACATGGTGCTTGAGGATATGGTTTAGTGGTGGACTTGGCAGTGATAGGTTAGCGGTTGGACTCGATCTTAGGGGTCTTTTCCAACCTTAACAATTCTACGATCCTATGATTCATTCCCAGCTAAGTCAAACAGCGAACTATGGAATAAACAATATTTTTTTTACCTCAATTCTCAGCGACCCATTTCTCTGCATAGACAGTGAAAAGCAGTATTCAGTTGCATCTTTTTTTTTTTTTTTGAGGCTCACACTTCTTACCTGCTCTCATATATCAGCAGGTAGAAGCAACTTAGACAAAGAGCTATCAGTTCTGTTGCTGCAGAGCAAGCAATATCAATCATAAGATTTTTCACTAAATTTTTTTTCTGAATTAGCACAAAGATTTTTTTAAAAGCAGCAGTAAAGATTTAACTTGTGAAAAGCATCAATATTTTTATCATGTACTTGAAATACAATTAAGGGCAGTATGCAGTTATACTGAGAATTTATTAATGTGGTAAAATCTCAATGCTTGGTCAAAACCAGAAGTGATCTAAAACTGACTTGTTCCTAGGAAGAACTGGAGTTGAGTAAAGATAACATCAATCATGTTAAAAAACAATCACCCTGTATTCAGTGGGAGCATTTCAATAACAGAGAGGACAACTGCCATGCACATAATCTGATCACTTTATTAACCATTACAACACACTGGTTGTAGTTGCTTTTCTTGGATTTGCCAATAGTTTAACCTGCCCCCTCCGAGTGTATCGCTGAAAGATATCTGTATTTCTTGATACCAAACATTATTGATTAGATCACAGTTTAAGGAAGTCAAACCTGTATTAGCTGCATGACTGAAGTGATACACCATCTGCCTGACTGATAAGAGACACCAGAGCAACTAACAGATTAAACACACAAAGGCTTACTTTGTGTGCTTCTACATGCCTGGTGTACAAGAAGAGAGATTATTACCTGTTAGTCCAGTGACAAATTCTCCAAGTACAGCATTGCTAAGTGGCCAAAATGCTTGAAGCAAAATTTCAGTTCTTTAAATCAGAAAGTGTGAAAAGCAGATCATTGCCAGTAGACTAGGGGTACTTCAGAACAGAGCTCTAGAAAAGTGATTTCATTTATAAAAATCAAGACAAAAAGACTTGCAGTAAGTTCTACAGGAATATGTATTTTTTGTTAGAGGCATTAAGACCCCAAGTGCACAAAACAGGCTTTGAAAACAAGGCTCAGAGAAACCTTTTGCCTTATCCAAAGCAAAAAATGTTTTAAACATGTTGAATAAAAAACTCCCTGGATGTGTGCATCCTTTCAATGCCATTGGCTCAGAATTTTTCACTCCTGATGATCTAAGCAGTACATTACCACCACAACCAAAGGAGACTCACAGATAAACCAGAAAGACATCTGAGACACCATAAAATTATGACAATCTGCATAACTTCTATATAAAATTCATGGTTCCCCACTAGCTTATCAGTAAGAGTGGGAAGCATGGCAAAAAGTCTAAGCTTTGTTTTAAAATCTTCAAAGGTTTCATCTAGTTTTCCTGCCATGGGCCAAACTTTCTCAAAAGTAGCTTTACAATAAATAGGCTTCACCAGCAAAGCCTGCTCATGTGTTAAGTTCTTGTCCCGGCGCACCTCTTGTGGCCATTCACTGGCCCCACTACAGCAGCAATAGCAGTTGCTTTACGGAGCAAAACAGGATCAATGAAATGGGCTCAGTTAAACTTGTGCCTTGCCCTCAAAAATGTCAGAAGACTGAAACCAACCAAACAAAACTTGACTGCTTTATAGTGACCCAATACAGTCCCAGAAACACCCTTACCAGTGCAAAGTGGAAAGACAGAGAACCACAACACTAAGTGACAATAAGCAGCCAAACCAGACAAAATTATTTAAAATGGTTTAAATCCCACCAAATGTACTACATCACCACATTATAATACAAATAAAATTACTTTTAACACTGACGTCAATTCAAGCTTTAAACTATTTCCCTTAGCAAAAAGGAGGTTGGGGTGGTGTTTGGGTTTCAGATTGGAATTAAAAAAAGCTCTAGTGATTTTAAAATTTCAGTATTAAAATTTCAGTGTCAGCAACATCCCCATATGCAATTGCCTGCCTAATTTAAAACCACAGCTGTGGAGGTTAAATGCCTAATTCCTTGCCATCTAAATATTTAGCTATGCAAATCTTCTTGATAACCTAAATTTAATAAGTAGAAACAATATATTGATGCCTCTGCTTGATAATTATCAATTTTACATACAAAAGTTGTTTTGATAAACAAATACACCAGTTCTCTATTAAATAAGTGATGGGATAGCAATTGCATCCACGATTATTTAGGTCATAATTAAAATAAATTTTTATATCTTCAATTTATTTTCAATAAAAATACAGCAAGGCATAAAAACATCCTTAAGTAGTGAATAAGAAATGCATAATTTACCTTTTTTAAAATGCAGGCTTTGAAGGAAATAATAGAGGTACAAATGGAGAGCAGGATTAGAATCAATAGTTTAATCAAGGGTTCCTGCTTATTGATTTCAGTCATGATTTAATCATGATTAAGCAGGTTATTAAAATGAAGTCTCCATGCTGTGAAAATAAAATTCAGTTCAGTTGCCATGTCCCCACACCTCCCGCGATTCCCAGGGCAAAGCCTTAGAGGTGATGGCAAAATAAAATACAGGACAGTGCTTAATACTGTAATCAACAGGTACATTTATTTCAAGAATTCTACAAATGGTTTTGTTTATGATGTGTGTTACTGGATCAATCCCCAGCCTTTAGAGAAGTTCTGTTACTTTCTAGTTGTAAACCTACCACACAGCTGGGAGCTTGTTTGTGGATTTTGTTATTAAATACACTGGAGTACAGAAGCCATTCTGAATAGCAAAAAGGACAAGAAATACCTGCCCTTGGTGAAGTAGAGACATCAGCCCACTTCTTACAGAAGAGACTGGAATGATAAAAGTTTTTTAAGACACCAAAACAACTCGGGGGGGAAGGAAGAGATAATCAAGAACTCTGGTTATGGTACTGAGCCAGTTATCAAGTTCATTCCAGATTTTAGGGTTTGCTTGTTTACAGAGTTTTTTTCTCCTAAAAATCTAAGCCTCAAACTTTAACAACATATTAACAACATAAGAGTAGCTTCACTAGGTACTTCCAGCCAAGTACGTTTTATCTGTAACTTTACATGTCATGAATATTGTAAGAGTGAGGTTAAAAAAACAAGCCTAGATGAAAGCAGGAAGATTGCCACTTCATCTTCAGCTCAGACTAGTGAGCAATATCTCATCACCTATGTTCCGGCACGCAGAGGAAATCTCATTTCACTTAAGTCCTAACAACTCTCCTACTGTAGCATGGCATAGGCAACTGCCTGCTACTAGCTGCTTCTTGGACTTGTCACTCTGAATTGTATCTGTCTGTCTAGCTCCCCAGAAGATATATTCCTCAGAAAGGATCAAATGACACACAAAGCGTGATAAACCAGCTATATCAGCTGAAGAAATGTTTTTGTAAGAAATGCACTCACAAACGTTTATCTGTAAATAACACAATCAGAGTGCCATTACATACAATTCTGCCTTAGCGTTTTCTGTACACACTGTTTTCAATAAGATATGCAATAATATAACAGAAGTATCCCATTTTCCAGTGCATCAAGTAAAACTTTTCCATTTGCCCCTTTTGTTCTTCCACAAGCTTAATTCATCTAGTGCACAGGAACTGTATTAAATTAGGTCCTGGGACATTCCAAATTACCATTAGTAAATTATCTTCCTGTCACAGGAGCTAATTTAACCATCTTAGATTGCTTTAGATAATTTGCAATTCTTAACTATTAACCATTAACAAGTCTCCTAATTTAACATGAAATGTCTCTGTTATTAATCTAAATAGCCAAACCCTATGACAGTGACCTTCTTAAACCTGTAACTCTAACACCTTGGTGGCCAGACTGCAAATTTCATATCAAGGGTGATAATTCCTCCCCAACCCCATTCCCTGGCAGTACAAAGAGTCCCATCAGAAGGCTAAATCACAGACAATTGCCTCACACACAACTCTGCCTCTCTTTGCTAAGTTCCTGTCAGGGTCCGCTGCCAACACACACGGTGTGCTCAGCCTCAGAGGAGAAAATTTGGATTACAGATTCCATTCCTCCCCACTCTCCAATTCCTCTTCCTCTGTGAGGCTGAGGATACAGAAGCATCAGCATTTCAACATAACGATTGCTCAGTCTGGGTCATAGTTACACACCATGGCAATAGATCAAGCAACAACTGAGAACCAGTATTTTCAGTTCATCGCAAAATTCAAGCACAGTCTCTTAATTAAACTTGAGTTTTAATATACTAACAGTCCCTATTAAGTATTTAATACCAAAGCCTTTCAAAAGCCTTGCATGGAATTACCTGAAACACACTGCGGCTAATTTCACTTCTGGGGCAATATACTCCAAGACACAACAGTGCAAAAGCAAGAAAATGAATTGGAAATGCCACCTCCAACTGAAGAAGCAACTCTGACAGAGAATATTTTCACAAGTTAGTCCCACTGAGAAAACTACTAAAACAAAGAGGTATTAAATACAAGTTAAGGACAGAAAAATCAGATACTCAAGTTGGAAACCATCCAGACTAACAGAGTTAAATACCAGCACTTGCATAAAGAATCCCATGGCACTCTTTAAAGACTATTTCAGCACGGGAGTTGTGCCTCTCATCCACAATAAGGTATCTGCACTAAACAGAGGCTGGTGTTCATTTGGCATTCCCTACTCAATTACTGAATGAGTCCAACCCTGCTAGGGAAAAATAACAGAACCTGACCATCCAGTAAAAGAATTACTGAAATGCATTGATTCTTCCACCAGAATTCCTCCTTTGGGAAAGGTAATTTTTATGAGTATTATTAGCCTTCTTTGGAACATACTACTAGGAAAAAAAATGCAAAACAATCATCTAAAATTTGATGGGTTTTGGTGTAGCATAGGCTCATTGTAAAAGAGAAAAAAAAAAAGTAAGTCAGAGGAGCACTTACTATTCCCCCCTGCCCTGACTCCCGCTAAAGGTTGCCCATCTCCCTACATTTTGCCCTGTCCCAAGTCTCCAGGCACTACTCTTCAAACCTTTTGGCCCACACTCCCAAGCCTCATATTAAGTTGTTTCTGCCCATTAGGCTCTAAACATTTGCATCAATTTCCATAACAAACTCTCTGCAAGCAAGGTAGTTCCCCAGCCAAAGACTGCAAGTGCCATCAGAGTTTTATCTCCACCATCCCTTCTTGCCTGAGGACCCTGGGGAAATGCCTTCTCCCTTCAGGTCCCAGCCCAACCAGTCTCCATCACATGTGAAGGGCTCCTTCCACCTGAGATTATTACCTTTAGCTGTCCCCTCACCCCATAACCCCTCTCTGGGGAAGCAAACAGAAAGCAAGGAAAAGATGTGTGCTTCCTGAGCCTTTTCTTGATGTGTTTACTTCCCTTTCCCTCTCATCCTCCCCACCAATCAATTAATTCCTCTTCTATTTTGCTGGTATTTACATTTTTACCCACATCAGTACTGAACTTTTTTTTTTTTAAACAGTAATTCTCAGCATCTAAACCCCGTGTCTTCTGAACTCATCAAGCTACTGCAGTTTACATAATTTGATTGCCTCAAGTGAATTATTTTAAAAGAAACAGCTTCCAACATTTTGGATGATATACTGAGCTTTGAGTCTTCAAGTCTGGCATCTAATGTTCACAATGTTTGTCTGAATATCAAGCCATACTTTAAAAGCTATATAATAGTAGTGGATGAAACATTAAAGGAAATTGTTTCTATCCTCATACTGTAGCTAACTTGCTCCATAATAATATGGTTCACAACTTATGGTTCATTTTAACAAATCCCATAAAAATCCTCTGATGTACTCAAGTCTCTGTCAGCTATATGACTTAATGATCAATTCACCAAAAGACATCAACAGAATAGTTTAAAATCTGCAGTGCAGGTGGATAAATCCCTGTGAGCATATTAGCTGTTTACTACCTTACAATCCCAAAGGAATGCTGTGTGACACAAAGCAAGTCATCTACACTGCTTTTATTCATTACAAATGCCAAAACTAGAAGTATTTTTACTTCCAGATGCTCAAAAAATGTTTACTCAGTAAGTTAATTACAAGAAAAGGAGCAGTTAGGGGCCAGAGTATCTTCCTCCATATACAGCTGCCCTAAATGTAAGCTTATTCACCCTGCAATGATCCCAGCATAAGGACAGATGCATAGGGCTAGAATGCAGAGGACAGCTTCCTCTGTAACCAGCAGGACTGACTGTGAGTGACTGAGGGTCTCTAGGTTTACATCCTATGATACAGGAAATTTATTTTTCAGACTTTTATGAAGGACCTCATACAACTGCCCTTCCCCTAAAAAAACCGAAAAAACAGTGGAACTAGTGCAAAACAGATTACAGCAACAGTTTGAGCACTATCACTTTAATGCTCTGAACACTACTGTCTTCCCAACACAGCACTTCTGTAGCTTTTCACTTACATTACCTGGTGTGGTACAAGGTTGTCAATACTTCACTGCAATGCCAGCCTCAGACCTCCTCTGGTCTTTGTTTAACAGAGTGGTAAGGTCCAAGTACTGAGACTCTTCAGAGCTGGGGAGGAAGACTCCTAACCCTGTGCCCATAAAGCAGGGCTATACAATAGTTGCTATTTCTCCAGAGCTGGCTTTTCTGAATTTGCTCACTGCAGCTAGAGCTAGACCCAAAAACGCGGAACCCAGGATTCCTCTACTCTTGAGCGCAACCACTCACTGCCAGGCCAGGACCACTATTAATGTGCCTACAGTAAGGTCAAGGATTAAAAGCTTTTAACAGAATATACTGGCAGATTCTTGACACTGACAGGCAAATAAGCTGAGATAACTCCTCACCGGTAATCCAATAATGAAAGAAACATAACTATTTTGTGGAAAGCTAACAAATAACCACCTGCTCCTTTCCACACATAAGGTTTCTGTTAATTTACTGAAGAACAAGACATTTGAATGTAATTCTTGACAAGTATTCAGCAGACTGCACAGCCCTGCCATGCTCACAGCAGCCTCAGCTGTTCCCCTCCTGGGGTCAGCAGTGAAGAACAAGCACAACTATGCAAACACCAGAGGTACTTTGCTGAACACAACATATACAGCAGCCAGCGGCTGCTCTGAATTTTTGTGAATGTTCCATAAACAAAATAACTCTTGCCTTCAAAGTAGCAAATATAAAGAAATGCTTAAGCACTAACTCTGAATCGACACCACTGGGCAGAGGTATAGGCAGCTTGTAGCCCTTGTTCTCAGATATGCACTTCACAAAGTCCCAGCTAAAGGAGAAAAGTGCTGCTTGGTACACCCCACAGGCCTATATTCCCCACAACTATCCACATACAGACATTGATTATGTGCTAACTCAGACCCTACTCACATACTGAGGCTTCCATTCAGAAGGAATCTGAGACGCACAGTGCAAAGATGCATAGCTCAGCCCACCTCCTACCACCGAGGCAGGACACAGCCAGAGCTCACATGGGGCCAGGAGTTTGCACTGCAGAGCATTTTTCCCTTGAAAGTAGGTCAGCTTTGCTGCACAAACCTCTGCATCAGATTTTTGTTTCTTCCAAGATACCACCAAAGGTATTCGCAGGCCCCAGAGTGTATCCACTGTTCAAGACTATTTTGTTTTGTTTAAAGGAAATTTTCTGGTTCCTAAAATTGAAAATCTTGTTTCTTCTCTCTCTAACAAAAACTATCTAAACCTTCATAATTGTAACACATTAATCTAGTTACTAAAGGCTTGCTTTTAGGGAGGGGAGGGGGAGGGAATTTTTTCACTCATGAATTAGGAGGATCTTAACAAGAATAAAAGTTCATCGTGCAAATAAGAGTTGGAAATTCAAGTCTGCTAGGATCAATCTTTCTTCACTTCTGGCTTAAGAGCTGCAGAAAACGGCAAGCATAATCCCTGACATTTCACTGTACTTGCAGGACTAAAATGTTTGCCCTGTGGATATGCCAACGCTGCAAGTAACTGGGTAGAAGCTAATCACTCCATAGGTTTAATAATAATTTAAAAATACTCAAAGCACCTCACTAGTACATCCACATAGCAGTATAAATTGGTCTGTTTTGTGAATGGTTTCATCTACCTGTCTGTCAGCAGAGGGATGAAAAAGAATATTGATAGCATAACTGGGCAGTTATTTAAATTGGACAACTAAAGTGATTCCAAATAATCTCTAAGTCTTTTCTCTCCCCACAATCAAATTTATTACTCCTCCCTTCAATAAACAACCTTTGGCAGCCATACAATTTTCTGAAGCTGTCACTAGAAAAGTAGTCAAAGAAAAAGGAAGATAATAGGTTTTGGAACCTGGCACTCATTCTGTGTAGATTACTAACAGTTTTTGATGTTACTGTTCTAAAGCTACTTGTTATGCATAAATCTGCTATTTCTAACATACTGGTTGTAATTTTGTAAATATTTCTCTACTTGACTTTTTACCTTTTTGTTAGCATAAAACCCCCATAACATTTAACTTTTCCCCATAGCAGTAGTTGAAAGTTTATAACCCCTCAGGGATATTCTGTCAATACAAATTGGATGTAAACAAGTTTTAAAGTGAGTGGCAGTAAGTTTTTTTAATGGAATTAGTGATTTAAGGAAAATGGCTGTAAATACACGAAAAGTTATCAAAGCTTCTTATGAAAAAATACTTTCATCCAAGAAATAGACCGCATAATTAAACAATTTAAATCTTGATTATAAACCGATTTTAATTAAAGCTAATCTGACTCATTTTAACTATGTATAAATTTAAGTTGGACAACATATTTGTATCCATTTTCCAAAATATCTGTCACTTCTCCACAGTGGCTGATCAAACTTGCCAGTGAAAAACGTTTTGAGTAGGCAACTTGTAATACAGCTACCGTTTATTTCTGTCAGAGGCTGACTGTTGAAGTGTGAAAGAAACTCATTAAAAATCTCTCACTGTGATCCTGCATTGCAAAGAAAAAAAGAAAAAGAAAATACTTAATGAAGGGTTCACTTAGCCTGAAGCCACATTCATATTCTGCTTTTCATTTTACACTATTTCAGTAAGCAATTAGAAGACAGCAATTAGTCACAGAAACAC
The DNA here is from genome assembly GCF_949628215.1 of Phalacrocorax aristotelis. Taxonomy (NCBI): domain Eukaryota; kingdom Metazoa; phylum Chordata; class Aves; order Suliformes; family Phalacrocoracidae; genus Phalacrocorax; species Phalacrocorax aristotelis. The sequence goes on from NC_134280.1 coordinate 22,196,047, forward strand.
TATTCATACTGGTCATTCTGGGAGATTAAAGAGGTTGACACTTATTTTATGTTAATATTATGAAAGTAATGAGGGGCATCATGAACAATACAGCCAACCAAAAAGGAATGCTAAAATAAATACAAGAATCTCTTACCTTAATCTTAAAACAAGATTCACAGCACATGGAACTTCACTATATTCGTCAGTAACAGCAGGCTGAGACTATTAAAGAAAAGAGCAAGAAGTCTTATAAAGGATGCCAAAGGAAAAAAAAAAATCCCCAAATACTTGCCATGCTAACAGTTTGAAGTTAGCACAGAATATTTTACACATCCTCTAAGTCTCAAAACCTTTTAAACATTTCCAGTAACAGTCTCAAATATAGCTGATACCAGTAAAACTGCTATATTTCAATTACAGAGATACAAATGATAAGGCCTGCATTAAAGCACTGAGAGTAAGAGCTTTTAATCCACCTTGCATCAAAGCTCCAATAACCTATTAAATAATATGCTCACAGTGAGAATACCAAGCTACTACTCACATTATTTTTGTGTAACAGTTTTGGTTGTTACAGAAGTCTTGCATCTACCCATCTGCAAAGAACTAGTAGCATATCAAAGCAGGCATCACAGCTCAGAGCATGTCTTTCACAGAGAAAAAAATCAGGAATACAGATATCTTTCACACTATCACTCCTCCCTCACACTATGATAACCTCCCCAGCCCTCAACTAACATTTATATGAATTCTCAAGCAAAAGTGTATCCTACATACAGAGTACCTAAGGGTCCTCTACCCTACTATGATTTCATACCCAGCTAGGCATATTGTCACCACTCACAGGAGCCTGTTCAAAGGTTATAGTTAAGTCCTCCCAAAATCAAAACTTTCATGATAAATCTCAGATAATTGTTCTCCAACACTTTTTCACACTGAAGCTACTTTAAAAAAAAGTGTTACACAAGATCTATATTTTGTGTATTTTAAACAAAAATTAATGAATATTTGGAAGATTATGTAATCACTACAAGGGGAGTAGATTTTTTTCTGCTTCAATTAAGTTCCTTCCATTCATATAAACTACTACTATTACTTCTGCATCTTCAATGGACCTGTTATTTCAGTGTGTAGGAATATGCAGCCCAAAGACCAACAGGCACACACCAACAGTGACAAGCTGCATTAGTCTCAGTTCCAAGTCATCTGGTGCAGTTAGGAAAACAAAAATCAACAGAAGACTTCAAGCAGAGGCCCTTTTCTCCTTCATAAACTAAACAACTCATAATAGAGAGTTACCTGTATAAAGTGAGTCACAAACTGCAGAACATTCCACTTCTAAGACATTAGAAGACTGTCTGGTGAAAGTTTTTTTTGTAACTAGCTGATGTAAGACATTTCAGATGCTGAAGCACTATGTAAAATAGCTCTGCAATGGAAATGCTGGGGTCATCTCAGGAGCTAACAGGACTAAACCTGGCAGGAAGCTGATAGTCTTTTAGATGGTTTCTATGACACCAATGAAAATCAGAGAACCTAAAATTGCAGGTGAAGTGGCATCCACCCAAGGAAGAGACATTTTTAAAAGAGCACTTTGGCTCTAAGCCAGTAATCCTATTAAGCAATTATTTATAGCAGCAAAGTTTCCCACACTCTCAGCACAGGGCCATGAAACTCAATACAGTATTTATTCCTCTGAATAAATCTACTATGCCACAGTACTAAACTATTTTACTGTATACAGGATGAAGCATTTTAATTACAAGCTATATGTCGTGCTACAAATCCTAAGAATGAAAAGTTATTTGGAGATCATCTGGCTACTCTGAAACAGCCATCATTACTCTGACAAAAAAGACAGCAGTTACTGTGATCCAGTTATGAAGGGTCATGAAAAACAGCCAAATTGCCTATCTTAACCAATTCTCCTGAGCACGAACATAACATGACTTTAAATTTCCTATCCATTTTATCCAGTGTGTGCTCAAGTTAATTGTTACAGGCCCAACTGCATACAGCTCTATCCTCACAAGTGCTTGCTTTACAAGGCTGCAGAACAATACTCCCCCCTCAATTCACATTTTTAACAACAGAAATGAAGAAGAAATCCCTTCACTCAAACACTTGGAAGAAAAAAACATTTATAAAGACATTTTTACCTCTGTGTTCTCTTCTTCTTTCACTCTTCGTGACTGGAAAACAAATGCAGTGAGATATGAGCTATGTAGCCTTATGCATTAAAGATCCAGAAATACTAACAATTAACACTAAGACAGAATATCTTGCAGAGTGTAAATGTCTTGGCACAAAGTTACCTTTTCCTGAGAAACAGCAGCTTTGCCTTCCTCACTCTTCTCATCCATTTCATCATCACTCCATTCCCAGTCCCCATCTTCTGTTTTATGGAGGTGACCACTGGAACCTGGTACTCGTCTCACCTATTAAGTGTTCACCATTACAGAGACATCTTCAGTCTTTACTGGTGTTCTGGTTAATCAGCAATTCCTTGTTATTTTTTTCTATCTGCTTTCATTAGTTTACTGGAGGAGTCATTGGCATACTGGAATAGTATCTGACCTCAGGGGTCATCCTTGAGCCAGTGGGAACAGCTAAGCTATGCTAAATTCATATGGGGAAACGGGGATTGGGCATATTTCACAACTGCTTAGGAAGAAGCTCAAGTAGATGACAACTGCTTACTATGAACAACTTGAAATAAAAGGAAGCTATTCAAGGAAGCAGAAGTTACATAGCCAATGTTGCTCTTGGGACACAAGTCTTAAAAACTTTAATTGTTCTGCTAAAAAGCTTTAAGATGTGTAAAGGCATCAATGATACTTTACTTTTAGAGTTACCCGTATTTTAAAAAGGAAAAAAAAAAAAAAAAGCAGCTGCATGCAGACTGAGAAGGTAGGAAAGGCGTGCACCACACCAAACTAATTGGGCAAACTCCTGTAGATCAAACAGTCTAACAAGGCTTAATAGGGGTATTCAGCAGCTAAATCGGAAAATCAAATACTCTATCAAATACTCTTCTGATGCCATCTTGCTCTTTGTTCAGAGCCTGACAACAGGCTTGTTTTCCATGGATCATGTTTAGCCTATTTGAGCAAAACAAAAGAACATCCAACAATTCTTCCCACACCTTGGCATGCATTCATGAGACTCATGAGATGGCTGGAAGCACAGCACAATAAGCAGCAGCCCCACTGGTGTTTAGATTAGAATCAGTTTCTCCAATTATTTCACATAACTGAGCCAATACACCGTTCCCACTGCACAACATCAAATGCTCACACAGGTAAGCTCCCCAGCATTATAAATTTGTAAGGCTTAAAGCGTATCCTTTTGAATTATAAAGAAGGAAAAAAAGTTATTCAGTAAAACAGCCTGCACATTGGTAAGAGAACAAAAGAAACAAAGCATTACATGTTCACAGCACACAAAAGGGGAGAACTGACTTGGCAGAGAAGCAGTTTTAGACTAAGAACAACTGCTGGAGAAGACATCTAATAAAAACAGCTTTTTTAAAAAAATTATGAACTAGATCATCTTAGCTCAAAATTGTATATCCTGTTTGCCAGTATCCATAGTAACAAAAAACTTCATTTTCATAGATTCCGTTCTGTGGTGTTCTGATGTCTTGCACTGAAGTATACTGAGCACTGATTAACTTGGTTCTACCATTCTAATGGTTGGTGGTGGTGATGGAAACCCGTCCTGCCAGCACAGCTACCTCACAAAACAGGGGATGTTAAAAAAAACAACAACCAACACACACACAAAAAAAAAAACCACCAGTTTTTTCAACCTAATGAAACTTACAGAAAGAGTAAACTATTGTTAACCTTGGTCTAAACCCCTCCAGTCCCTGCAAATCACAGTGTAGTGATAGATGCAGCATGTGACAGATTCCAGCTGCTGCCAAATCCCATCAGGTAGTACTTCAGCAAAATATGTGTGATATGAAAACAGTATAGGACACTGGAAGTCTGAGCTGTGTGATGCAGATATTAATACAATTTTTTCCAAAGTGGCTCTGCATAGAGAGCTGGGCACTTAAGCTATTTCTCTACTGGATTTGGACCAAGCACAATGTGGAGCTGGCTGGCCTGAAACCACAACAGCAAGAGTTGAATTGAACTTAGGAGCCTTCTTTCAAAACCTTGTGCATACACAACTAGGTATCTTGGCATCTGTCTGCACTCCACCACTCTTCCTTCCTTGCCTCACTCCCCAAAACCACCCATCTGCTCCTCTCCTTTCCCTTCTGCACATACAAGACTAAACTAAAGGGTGAAGTTTCCAGATCCTCAGCACACTTCTGTACCTTCCTCAGTCCTTGTGATATGCCTCCCTTACATGTCTCCCCTGCACAACTGAATAAGAGTGCCCTACTCAGTTTCTCCGTATTTTGTATTCCTTTGAAACTGAGAAGAAGGGAAACCTATGCAGGACACTGGGGGAATATCCTACTCCATCACTTGAGGGACAAATTTTGCGGTATTTTCCCTGTTTCCCATAGTAGGCTCCTAATGCACCAATTTTAGATCTAGCTGCCTTCAATCTTGGTAAAAAACTTGTATGTGTTTGGAAGGGAGGACCAAGCAAAAGTCAACAGAAGCAGTAGCACAGCAATTTTTTTTCATCTGCAATCAGCCCTGGCACAATCAGTGGGCTCTTACTGTCTACATCATCAGGGATTAGCATAGATACAAGGTAATCTAGCAGGCAATTTACTTGGTGCTTGTTGATATAATTTATTATCCTTCAAGGAACAATCCTGACATAGGCTTTTGTTTAACAGCACAAGCATTTTCCCAACAGCTATACACAAACCTATGAGACGACATCAACCACAACCAAAAACATGCTTTTCAAACAGACTAGGATAGAACGGTTTACAGACACATTTACGCACTTAAACAAAATCTCTTTGCAACAACTGAAGATGGATGCAGAAGACTTATTCTAACTAGAATGATTTTAATGGAGCTTAATGATGCTGGCAGAGAGTTACGGGAGAAAGCTTTACTGATGAAGATGGAGTGCATTTCAAGTTTTTAGATAGCTTGCCTTTTAATAAACAATAAACAAACAGCTCAAGGAAAAGAAAATCAATATCGTGTTATATTAAATTATTTTCTTAAAAGGTGTCTGAAGGCAGAAAAGCAAAAGTTTAGACTTGTACTGTTTCAGTCAGACTGCCACCAGCACATATTCACAGGAAAGAAATCATAATTTCAGCTATAGCAAATTATCCAACCTATTCAACCTTCAAAAATGTGAAGCTGTCTGTGACTTTTTTTTTTAATTGGTAGGTGTGCTTAATGCTTGCATTACTTAGCAAATTAATTTACACTATTTTTGATTAACAGTGGCTTTGCTTAGGCTCAGTTCTGATTAAAGCCAGAAGGACTCAGTCACATAGGTAGGGCATTTACCTTAGGTACAGGACAGGGCAAGAGCAGCACAGAACGTCTGCAAATAAATTTTCTCTTCACTCATAATAAACCTATACAACTCTAATACCACATATTGGATGGAAACATATCAGCTTAAGTTTCTGTTGTAATAGAAACTTATCGTAACACACTTTATATTAGTATAGTGCTGCTTCTCTTCAGATTGTCTAGTGTCTTTTCCAGAGTGCATTCATTGAAACGCATAGAGGTAGTAACAGATGTGAATTATTTTAGGAGACAGCTAGCATTTTACCATATTCAACTCACATTAATAAAAAGCAAAAATACACCAGAAGTAGTAAAGGAATAAACCCTACATTATACAGTTAAAGCTTTTTAGGCTTTGAATTTAGCACAGCCAGAGAACTACTTTGAAGGGCTAAGAAGAAAACTGAGACAATCTACTAGCTCGCTAATGTGGGAAGAGACAATCCCGAGACATCCATCAGGGCTGCACCGGCACCCCCACCTGGTTGTACAGTGAACTGATTCAACCCACCAACCTGGGAGAAAAACTAGTCTTTTTTCCTTTTCTGAACAAGTTTTTTGCAAGATTTGTGGGTTAAATATGCCCATCTTGAGGTCAAATAGCAAAGGCAGTAAGCAAAGAGGCAGAAACAAAAGGGGCATGGAAAAGGAAGTTGGATCATCTTGTTTTGGCAGTAGAAATCCCTCAGGATTCTCAAAATCAGGTACTCCAAAACCCTTACAATGCAGCATCACAACTGGAGTGCAAAATCTGCCACACTAAGTCTCCTCACCCTTTCATTTGTGCTCCTACAGTTATGCAGACAACCCGATTGAAAAATTAACAGGGAACACAGTTAGCTTGCAGCCAAGTCAGCTTTTTAATTTAGCTGATCACAAGCTAGCACAAGCCCTGGAGCCTGAAAAAGAGGAGGAGCTGGAATATAATTTTCAGTAGTTGCCTCAATCATCTGTAGTAACAAAGCATTGTAAATTCCAAAAAAGTGATACAGACGTAAATATGAACGGGAGCAATTGTATCCAGACGCAGCATACATTTGTCTCCATTCCCTTTCATGGGCACGCTAGTTTAAGTTCTTTAAATCTATTACACAATCTTTTGTCATTCCTTCTTGTTTTACTCAGGCCAAATACTAGGCTTTCAGTATTAGGCTCAGTCCTTTTCTTTCCCTTCCCTACATGCAAACACTATAAGCATATTGTTGGCTTTTCAGTACTAAAAAATACCCTTTTCCTAAGTATCTTTGCAGCTTTTTCATCATTAATTAGTTTATACAATCAACATTACACATCGGTATGCATTGCGGGGGGGGGGGGCGGGAATCAAACGACCTGTTTCCAGTTCCTTTTTTAATATGCTACTTTCTCATATGAATACCTTTTTTCTTAATGGAAAAAAAAAAAAACCACAAATAGCATAATGCTCTTATTTTATGTTCTGAAACAGAACTGTAGTATAGAAAAACACTATAAGAGTGTAAGAGTGTGGATACACACTTCACTGGTATCAAATATTTAACTAAAGAAGACAATTTTACTTTAGGAAAAACTAATTTGGTCTTGTATCAATATATTATTTGTACTTTCAGAAGGGATACATCTAGGATAAGCATTTAAGCATTGTAATGACAACTGCAGAGTTTGAAGACCACAGTAGCACCACATTAGACATGAATCAGGTCTAGGGGTCAGCACCCATTGTAATGATCATAATCTAATAAACTGTATGAACATCTATAAGAGTTTAAAAACAGTCATAATCCATCCAATCAATAAGCTCCAGCATTGACCAGTTGTATCTTTGCTTAGAAAAGAAAAAGTAAGCATGAAGGCAATCCTTCAGCACTTTACGCATTCCCTCAATTTCTAGTAATCCTCTTCTCATACTATGCTTACTTTGTCACGACACACTTTAAATAATGTTAAAAGTCGTAAGACCTTTTGATAACCACAGGATAAAATCAAAGCAATTTTCTCCCTTTATGAAGAATCTGTTTCTTTAACACTTGTCTTTGGCCACCAAACACTTGCCTTTTGTGCTACCCCCAGTCCTAGTTTGCTGGGATGCAATGTTATCTTCCGCTCTAACCTTTTTTCCCCCATCTCACAAAACACAACAGAATTAAAATACCTTTAGAAAGGTACGCCAAGTCACTACACTAAAATCTTGAGAAGATTTTTCACTTCATCACAATCAAGTCTTTCCGACCTTTTGGATTACCCTTGAAGTGTTCATCACAGAATGTGGTAAAGCTCTATATCCCTTTTGTCCTTACAGGTCTAAACAACCTTCAATTCAGGAAAAACCTCCAGCAAGTACACTAGGAACCATTATAACAGGTCTGTGAGGAGAGGAAAAGAAAAAAAAAGGAAAAATGGAACAAAGATAAGCAATCACTGAATGTCACGAATACCAGAATTGTTCTGCTAAAAATGTATCTTCATCAGGGTGGAAACAGTATTTCTCTAGATGACATTCTCACATACTTTACTGTTTTGATTTTCTTTCCAATTTACAAGCACAGGTATGCAATACACAGAAAGAAGTATCTTGCTGAAGAGTAGTTATATACATACATGTACTGAACTGTAGCCTGTTAAGCACTTGCATTGCACAATACAACAGGAATCTGTGCCTCAGGTGTCAAGCATTTGTAGCAAAAACATTAGAGTATGCCCATCGGGGGAGAGGGAGGGAAATGACTATCCCATTTTCTCCCATCAAACCATAGCCCCCTATGGCAAATCTTACAAATTCTTTCCTATAGCGGCGGGCAGCTTAAGCTACACTCTGAAACGCTGCAGCTTGTGCGAGTTACTGAAAACGCTGCAATGGGCCAACACAAAAATCACTACAAAGAAATGATGAGGCGAGTTCATGGGGACTTGATGGCCTACATAACACTCAACTGTTATCTAAAAAAATAAACTGGATGGCTACTGATAGAAGGTTATAGAAAGCTGTGTTCACCCCTGCACAAAGTATTCATTTGTGCTTTGCCAATAATCTCAGCCTCACTGGGTCACTGCAGGAACCCTTGGAAAAACTGATAGAAACAGCAGCAGAGCTGAAGAGATCACACAAACAGACAGCAATAACATCATCAAGATATTTTCAAATAGAAAAGATATTCCTACCCAAATTCAGAGAGACAATGCAACATGATGAACATCTCAGAGGGCATCTCAAGTCCCACTTAAAGACTCTCTTGTATTTCTGACAGAGTTCAATTTCCAGCTCTGCTCAACAAAAGCAGTTTTCAAAATGTATGCTGAAGATACATTTCACAAATAGGGGCGCTAAGAGTTTTTCTACCCTCAGAATAAAGTACTAAAGGAAACTCGTATGAATGAACATCAAGGGTATGCAAGACACACCATTCATCCCAACTTCCAGTACCACCCTGGGAGGGAGAAGAATTACCTGAAGACAAGGAGGAAGTTTAAACCATGCTTATCTTTGAGACTTTAAGATATAACTTAGGAAGAGTACTACATAGCTCTCAAAGGACACCATGCAATCAAGAAACAAAAGAAAGCCCAGACTTCATGCCCTGTTTATCAACTTTCAATGAGATTCAATGACACTTTACCCTTGAGAGAGTAAACCTCTCTTCTTCTGCATTTCCCTCATATGAACTGTCCTTCAAACAAAGCACTGTGCTCTTCCTGATTCATGCTATCTCAAACTCCTGCTGTTTACTTAACAACAGTCAAAGCGTCTTCTTTCTATGTCCCCCTTTTCTATCTATGGGGGGATTTTTAATACTGTAAACAATTTGGCAACTACACCCATGGTTTCTATCATAATGACATATTGACCGCAAATTCACAATTCAGACTGCTGGAGACAAGGCATCCTTGCAGTCCTCCATATGCAAGCCTAAAACTGCCAGTGGACTTCAGTCCAATTTCCCAGTCTCTCTTGTGTCAGTGCTGAAATTGGCAAAAGAGTCCAGCAACATGAGAACTGATGCTCATCCTCAAATGACATTAGCAATTAGTGCTATAGGTAGTCTGAATTCCATATTCTCATTCAGATCCAGTTTGCTTCAGCTTGATTTGTTCCAACCAAATTGTAAATGACCTTTCATTAGTTTTCTTACAAGCTAGCATAAGAAGGGTTATCCTGAGTGGTACTCTTTTAGGACCAAAATTAATTTCTGAAGTGCCAAATGAACAGGGAAGAAAAGGCAAATGGAAGGTAAGAACAACAGTCTTAACACTGCTCCTAGCAAGAATTTACAATAGGGGCTGTATGTGGAATATTGTAAATATTTGGAATTTCAGTACCAGTTACCATTTGAGGTATTACTAGAAGACTGATATCAAAGGCAGCATCTTTGCATTTCACCCCAATCATTACAGTGTTACAACATGTGAGAGTATTCTATATATTTCTCCTGATACTCTGCTACAAGCCTCCCATTTTACAGAAGGAAATAAAGAAGCAGACAAATTAAGTGATTTATCCAGAGTCACAAAGCAAATCTGAGACAGAGCATGGAACTGAAACAAACTTGTATCTCTACAACAATGAGGAAGTTCTTTTACATGGCATGCAGTAGCTATACAAATTCAATTTCTCCATCAGCTTTAGTCAGAATACACAGCATTGATAGTTCTTTATGCTAGGATTATATCTCAGTAAATATTTCAGAGGGAAAGAGAAACAAGTTAAAACATGTTCAATTCTAATTTGGGTTTTATTGTTTTAAAAACCTAAATGCTCCTTCCAAAATAGGACCTAAACTGAATCATAACTTTAGCTAATAAAGAAAACAATGAAAGCCTTCAGCCTTACAAAGACAAATTAGCACATATTAGAAAACATATTTCACATAAAACAGAAGATCACACAGGGAATAAAAAATTAATTTGAATGACTGGCACTTAAACTGCACCCAACACAAAAGCAACTCAGAACATTTTAATCTACAACCAAAAGCAGTTTATAGGAGGAAAAATTTAACAAGCCACTGACAATATTACCACAGCTGTGAAGAAAGACATTATGAACATCAGCTGCAGCAGAGAATCCTTGGACAATTTAGTGAGAGAAAAAATCATGACTACCACTAAAATAATAAGCATCATGTTGTTGTTGCATATATTGTTGCTGGTTAAAGCTTATTCCAGTATACACCAGGGTCACAAATATTTAAGAATAAATGAAGCTGCTGACAGAACTATTTGTCCTCACCCTTTTAAAGTAGGATACAGATAAGTTAACATTTCCAGCCAACAATAGCACACATCAGCTTTCCAGAATGGCTGCTTAACCAGATGAACAGGGCAACTGTAAATCCCGTCCATCAAAGATCAGTCCAAAACAGCCTGACAGAAAGAGAACTCCAGTATCAGAATGCAGAAGCTGCCCACATTTCCCAAAGCCTAATGACAAGCAGGCTACAGCATAAGGAAGCAAAACATAAGTTGTTGTCTCTAAGCACTGATGTGCTTGCTATATGTAGATGTTAGAGACAGGGGAAGGAAGAATCTATTATTCATCACTGATACTTTTGCTTCTGCAATCTCTTTACAAGTTTATTTTTGTAGGGTGACAAGGAAGAGAATGAACATTTTCGGAATATTAAGATCTTTCTACTTCCTTATGCACAACTACTCAAAACAGCAAAGAACTGGGCCCACTTACAGATTTAATATTTTATTTCAGTGTCTAACTTTAAAAAAAAAAAAACATAAAAAGGACACACTGTGGGATACCATGCATACACACATAAAACTACTGCAATTATAGAGGGTACACCACATGATCTAGACCACATTAAAAATCCATTCTTTCAGTAAGGGTAATATTATGTATCTATTGTCTTTCTCCTCATTCTACAGGAAGATGACTGAACTAGTAATTTTGATTCTTCCCACTATCTCAGTTATTTAAGCTATTCCTATTAAAGTCTCTGGCCACAGAATATTTGGGATGGAGTCCTGGGTAGATTTAAAACACCATTTTTGACTCTGTTCCACAAAAGAGCATGGTGATCTGAAAGTATGCTAAATAAGATGCATTTGTGTAAGCAAAATTGATGGCACTAACGAGCATTAAACATTTCGGAAACATGGGAGGTGCTTTGCCATCCTCCATATACAGGTAACTTAGAGCCCAAATGTAATTTGTTCCTGAATTTGTAGAGCGAGGCAAATGTGTAGACCCTACCCACCTGCAAAAGTCTTTGTGGAACCTTGACACTGCTCCCTATTAATTTCTAACTAGATACCAGTCAGCACTGTTCTCCATTTTTTGCACTTGCATATCTACAGAAGGCAATCCATATCTTTTTGGGTTTTTGTGTTTGTTTATTTTTTTTAAACACATCCTTCTGGAAATACTGCAGTCAACAAATCAACTAGCTTAGCTTTTTCTGGAGATAAAATTGTCTTTTATTTTACCACTGATGCCTTCAGCTACATCTGCTAGTACAGTATTCAAGATATGCATAATCCCACGTGCCCCAGAGAGCAGGAATGACAAGGTGGTTCTTTAAACACCTCATCTTTTTCATTTTCTGCAGTCTGTCCTAGTAAGAGCCCAGATTTGACTTTCGGGCAGAAAAGAGAAAGACCAGTCAACTGACACTGTATATCTTCACCTTTCCCTAAGACTTTCCCCAAGACTGGTTCTTACAGGAGACAGGACTCCCCCAACACAGATCCCAGAAGTTCTTATAGAACAGGTATGCTGAATTACTCTTAAAAGTGCAAACATTACTTGATAATTGGCAAGGTGAGAATTTTTGCATCCCCAATACCCATCGTGTTTCTTTTTCTTTTTTTTTTTTTTTTTTAAATCAGAAGTCCCAAGAGCTTCACTTCTCATACAGCTTCATGAGAAGTATTTACAATGTCAGTTACCACGCCAGTTATTTCATAGGAAGAACGATGATGAGAAATAGAACATTACTGAACAGAGTTTTGGTTTTAACATAACATTTTGCTCTGTGTATTTCTCTCTCTCAAAAAAAAAAAAAAAAATCCAGACCAGTTCCTTCCATATACATCTTAAGACTGCAGAGCAATCAGATTTTGTCATTTTTACCTTTAGCCCTCTTGCAAACCTTTCCTGAATACTTCCCAAGATACAAAAGCAAATTTCAACCCCCATACCTATCACCTATGCATTTATTTGCATTGCAATGCAACGGAGGAAATCAGCATATCATCACATTTATCCATCATGGCACAAGCCTTTTGCTTAAAACAGTTACACATCTAATCACAGATTAGCGCTTGAGGTAAAAGGCAGACCATGAAGAAGTCAATTTCTACAACATATTTTCATGCCAAAGATCATCAGCCTTTTTGCATCAGAACACATACACTGTAATCATATTTTTGCAAAAATAGAAAAAAAATCTAAGGTCCAACACAGAGCATGAATTCCCACATGTACACATCATCCTTTGTTCAAGAGCTGACGCATTTCCTCAAGAGAAGGCTAGTCCCCATCCAACCCAGTCTCACAGGTCACGTAAGCATCCTAATCCTTGCACTGCTGGATATTCTTAAATTCCCCTCAGTTCATTACAATGCAAAGTCTCATTTTTATTCAGATGCAAGCCACAAAAATTCTGCAAACCTGTATGTGCTTTATGCAATTGGGAATCTTGTTGTTTCTCACCGCGACTTATGCACGCTATCATTATTAATGGGATGCACCACTACCTTTCTAAAACAACACCCTGGCCTTTCTGCTCAAAAGGTGTTATAACAACCCAGTAATTTGGTGTTAGCATTCCCTCCTCTTAAGCCACTCTGCATACTGCAAGTACAATGGGAAAAAAATTTCCTCTTAGCCTTTCTTTGTTTTTCTCCTACCTGGAAAAAAAGTTAGAACTTTAAGTGTGTCATATGCATATGCTGGAACATGGGAGGGGTTGGCTTCTTTGGTTTGTTTGGGGTTTTTTGTTTTGGTTGGTTGGGGGTTTGTTTGTCTTTTTAAAAGCACAGGCAGGCCCAAGACACTGCTATGACAGCAAGAATTTAATCTGGCACAGAAACTAATTCTGGGATAACTGCAACTGCCCTTTCAAACCAGACGGTAATCTTAAACTCTCATCTCAGAATAAAAATTGATAAGTACAAGCCATCATTCAGGGCAACATAAGCCCCTTCCTTCTGCAAGAACTGTGGAGCTTTGTTGCATTATCCCTTCCATGGTACAAAGAGATCCAAGTCCTCTACTTCACTGCCCACAACCACATGCCACAGAAACTCTACTGGGAGGAAAAAAATCATGTATGCAGAGAAGTATAGGTAAGGGTGGTCCTGGATCCTGAAAATTTGCAGAAGTTACCATTTATACTCCACATCAAATGAATTGTTCTTGCTTCTCTACATTGCATAACCATGCCTAGGTTTTGTCCAAATTTCTGACTGAAAGGACACAGCTGATTTAAGGCTTTGCAGTTCCTGAAAAATATCTTCAGTCATTTCTGATACATACATTCCCTGATATATACATATCAGATATATATTCTGATATATACATTCTGATATATACATTCCCTATGTGAAACAACAGAACTTTTTGACCGAAGAACACAGGAAAGCTCCTAGGAAGCAAACACGTTCTTTGGTGTACATGTCTCCCATGCCCTGAAGTCTCAGTCTGAAGGGTTTGAATTTCAGTATTCCAAGGTGTGGGAGGAGACGAGATGTCATTAGCACTTCAGGTGGTATGTCCTGAGTCAGTTAAAAGCAAGAGCAGAGAATATTCTTCCATATATATGTTATCTCATTAAACAGATACAAGAACATAAAATCTGTCAATTCCAGTGGAATTCTTCAATTCCAAGTCAAATGCAAATGGTGTCCGCAAAACATGGTGACACTGAAAGAAACTGTTACCCCATTTAAAATTGCGCATTATAATAACAGCAAAAAATATTTCATTTACTTTAGGGTCAAGCTTTCATAAATCATACTTTGATCTCACAATAATTTTCTTCAAAAATTTAAACTGTGCCTCAGTTAGAATTAAAATATATATTCACAGATATCCAGCACACCCTTCCAAGCAGCTGTGTGTTGTTTGCTCTGAGGTGTGCAATGTTATGTTTATGGAACATTTATAATTACCTTCAATGAAAAAAGTCAATATGGAAAATCTGAGTCACTCACTATTGCAAACTTGCAAATATTTGTTTCTTCCTTAATGCAGCACAAAGTATTATAAAAACTGAAAAGGCATTTAAGTCATTTAAGAATTGGAAATACAGGAATCTCCACAATTTTTGTGTAAATTACCACTTGCACTCATTAATGGAATCAACTTAAAGTCAAGAAATGCAAGATCACTACATTTTCTTTCATAAGAGTACTGCATAAAGGAGACTGATAATTCTGCATTGACTAGGACTTATTCAGCTCCCTCTACTGGTTCTTGAAGGGATAACGCAGCACGAGTCAACAAAGAATAGAAATCCATTAAAAAAACCAAAGACCATTTGCTTTAAATATTTATGATGCTAGTTTGTTTTTATAGCCAAACACAAGCAGTATGATGCTCACATGATGACCAGTGTGACACCTGAGGGCAGGGCCATCAATTAAGACTGCCACTCACAGTTTAGAAATAGAATACAGTGCAGCAAAAAGTAAAAGCAAAGCCATTAATAGCATTAACAGGAGGAGGAGGGAGCACATTATTACATCTCTAAAGAAAATGCTGGAAAATGGATACAAATGCTCAGTGTACCAACTTCCCCACCAACTCTGGAGGTTTCCCTGTTAAAAACCTCCTCCTTTTGCTCTTTCACTGAGCCATCTTTCTGGGTTAATGCTGCTTAGAGACAGCAAAACGTAGTGGCTCAAAGTAGAGACACTATTTTGTCACATAAACATCTTGTAAGTAAGTGCAGGTAATTCCCTGTACTCCTAATTTTGCTTTCCAAAACCATGAGGTTTTACATAAATACTGCAACATACTTATTATCTCTGCTCCAAAATTTGAACCTGATTTTGTTTTGAGAAATTGCAGTGTTTTGCAAAAATCCCAATAACATGGTAAATGTGCAAGTTTAGTAGTTCACTATGATTTCTGGTTTTCAGACACTGTTTCTCCATTTATTAGTTCCACTACGTAAATTTCATTACTGAATGTTATTAACTGCAAATAATTCTTTAATTCACATTTTAACAGTAGTCCTTTCAGGCATGAATGTGTACCTGTGCTGAGGATCTTTTCAATTAATTGTGTAGAGGAGTTGCATTGTTTCTCATAAGTAACTCTTCACCTCAAAACCAAGGAATCCCAAATAGACTGATGACCTGATGGCTAATTCATACATGCAGAGAGAGGCTCTTTTATATCTTCTTTCTCTTCCCTGCTTGGCCACCTCCTCCCCTCCAATCAAATAAAGGTGCCAAGGCCAAGAAGGTACCAGCAGGAATCAAAGGAAGTCAATCAAAAAGACAGTGAATTGGCAAAGTAACTTGATACTTTGAAAGATAACGAAGAAATATAAAGATCCAGATCTTTAGAGGGTCTGGTATCCTTCCTGGCTGCTCAGATGAATGAGCATCACGATGGTGCTAGTTTAGTAGTTAGCACTACTAAAAGGCTGTTAGAGGGATCCCTGAATCTTCCTTTTATAATCAGCATTTTCCAGTTCCACCACACTTTCCTATCATCCAAGCAGTCTGCTTGCTTAAAATGACCAGAGGGGAAAAGAAAGTAGACAAATACAGCCTCATGTAGAGCTTTCAATACTCAGTAGCAGAAGAATCATTATAAGGTGGATTTCACTGCCAGCAATATGGTCACGTTAAAGAATATTTAGGAAAACAGCCTACCTACTGTAGAAATCAAAGAAGAATTTACCATGGTTTTCACTTACTTTCAGGCTCAAAGGCTTGAAAGCACCATATTTTAAGGTGAAATTCTGATTTCTTTCACTATTTTCTACAAGGTTTCCATTTATTTATCCACATAAGAGAAATTACTGTAATACACATTCTGCATTCCACAAGATTTTAAGGAGACCTAAGCTTATTCAAGACATTTTTTAAAAAATTAAGGCAATCAAAATGAGAATTGAAGTGCGGTTCTCCAAAAAGTTACAAATGAACATGAACACAATGAACATAAACCTGCAATTTTTATAAAATCCGATTTTATAAAACCCCAGTGTTTCTACTTTAGTTAGATAGCAAGAAGACACATACATTCAACTAGACTATAGCATTTAAAATAACAGACCTAGAGCCACTCCTAAGCAAGCAATGCTCTCCCAGCCTGCACGACTACAGTTCATGAAGGACTGAACCCAGCTCACTGCACTGTGCCTTAGATGCGGCTGCCCTCTGCTGTCTATGACTGCCACACAGCACAGCTGCGATGCACACATCTTTGTCATCCAGTTGACATGTTCACATACTATGTAACTTTATGTTTACCTGCAGATGCACAGTTTGAATAATCTTCTTTTGGAGCTGCTTTTCAGCACTCAACAAAAACCAGACTCTACATATGAACTAGTGCTACTGCAGTCCATCTTCCTGCTCTGCTGGCCTTAAACTACCTGTTCTGATTAAAACCTTGAAGTTTTCAGTGCCAGCCATAATTTTAACTTCTTGAGCCAAGAGCACTTTTTAGCTAAATTAAGTCCCCCATAATACCACTGGGTAGCACAGTCTCAAGGATATCCTGCTTCACATGTACTTCCCTTACAGTTCTCCCCAGGAATTTAAAGAATATCACCTGTATCAAGCACAAGTGTGGGGAGGCAAGTGTCGAAACAAATAGCATGCAATATTCTCATGTTGTACTTCTAAAAGCTTTACAAGGTCTAACCAGGAAAACTTATTTAATTTTTGCTTTCTTCAGAGTGTTGAGCCTGGACTCTTTTTTACCTTCCTCCCTTCAATTTATTTTTTTTAGAACTAGGAAGGCTAAAGATTTAACTTCTCCAAACAAAAGCAAAAATTCTCACATAGCTATTCCATCAGTCTTTCCGCAAATGGTAAACAGATGGCAATGCTGCTTCTGAGCCACCTTGTATTTACAGAATCCTCTTTGTAATTCATCTCCCCACGTGACCTGACAAACTTCCCCAAAATATACAAAGTCACAAATAACACACCATTCCACATGCTTCTAAAACTCCATATTACTTTTTTGAGAAAAAACAGGCAGAAAGGTGGCTTCTAACACTCTGCTCAAGAGAGCACAGTGGGAAACCTCGTGACACTAAGGTGACCCTAGCAAGGCAGTTGTGGCTGCCTGCATTGACAAAATACTGATTTGGCTTATAGACTGGAAACAGATTTAACAACAAGTAATTCCATTGAGTCGCTTTCCACCTAGGACACCATTTCAAAACCAAGAGAGGCAATCTGGTTTTGGATGTCATGCGAGGTGTTTGTGGCTTCTTTTCTCAGAAGCCAGACAGGTAAAACCAGCACCTTCTCACACATCTCAGCAAGAGACAGAAAAACAAATCATTAGAAAACAGGACAATAAAATAGGATTATCTTCTGGTTAGTTCCAAGACTTATTTCCTGATCAAAGAATCTACCACCAGCATCATGCACATCTGCACTTCCTCCATCCTGTCTTGATTCTTTAACTAGGACTCCTTAAACAGCACCTTTAAGAATACACTACGCTTTTATTTCACAGTAATTAAATCCCCCTCCAGTACTGGAAGTTTCAACAGCTTAGATAAACGTCAAATATTTAAAGCTATTGGTCTAATCAGAAAAGTTCTCATTATACACCAACCTCATGTCCACATTCTAGACATTTTTGAACAAGTTAACAGGTCACTAACACAACATTAGCTAATGAGCAGATCAATGCTGTTACACAAGACAGTGACTCATTCACTGCACAAATGAATTCTGAGGTTGACCCATGATAGCCCATGAACTGGAAAACACTATCCAATAGAGGAGAGGGTTACTTTTTAACAATTAAGATTAATCATGTGTGAGCTTTTAAACCCTGCCAAAACAAGTAATAAAAGTTATTGCAGAGATACTTACAGCCATCTGAATTAGAAAAGACACTCAACTGAGCCAGCCAGTTTGTTTTAAAGTTCATCTATTCTGTACTAGATTAGCTCCATTTGAGAGAGCACAAAATCCAACCTCACAAACTCTATACAGATGGCAAAAGCACCCTATGAAAGAAAGTTTGGACAAATCCATATACTGCATGAAGTTCCTGTATCTCATGGCACAACTGCATTTAAGTACACCTGACAGATATGCTGAGAGCAATCTTTTTTCCTTTATCTGAAATGTTAAAACAAAGCTAATGCAACTGCATGTGTCTGCCCTTCAAAACACTCTCCACTTCTGCTGCCCACTAATGCAGGCACTGCTTCTGATTATGTGAATTTTTATCAAGTGCACATTTTATGGAAAAAGTTTCCATTAAGTTTTATTTCCAACAACTTCTTGAAAATAAACAAACAAACCCATGTGGTCTGAATGCCAACTTCTCCTATTTTTTCTAGTAATATCCAACAATATAAAACCCGTTGCACTATTTTTTCATTTGTAGCAGTGTTCTGGGTAAACTGAACAACAATTAAACCTCTGCAATGGAAGGGCCTCCCTCACACAATGTCTTGCCAAATAGATACTTAGAGTTCAGCTACTGTTTTCCAGAAAAAGTGTTCTAGTATAGCACGTGTCCCTTCCCTTTATACATCAGCATTAATGAAATAAGCATTTCTTAAAGTGTAAAGAATGATAGCAACAAATATACATTTTTATTAATAATTTAAGCTCAAACTTACGTTGCGCTCTGCTTTCAGAAGGTTTGTAGTGCAGCTGTACTAATACCCATCATTGGTGAGGCGTAGCTATCAGATTAAATCCATTACTTGAAACAAGGAAATGTTGCATACATGTGTCTAGCTGAGGCGCAATCATGCTGTTAGAGCTGTCCAAGAAATCTGGCATCTAATGATATCTTCCTCACTAAATGCAGGGGATTGTTAATTTCTTCTATAGGGTAACATGATCATTTCCTTAAATCAGCTGTACTGCAGAGCTAGAATTCCAACTCATCACTAAGGTTATTTTCACTGAACTTTTTGTTAAAACTGGTATCACTCACACCAGTCATCTCTTTATGCTGTCATAGGTTTTTCTCAGTAACGTACGACTCTGAGCTCTAAAGAGTTTCTATTAGCAGCACAGAACAATACCACCTTCCCAAAAATAGAATTCAAGCCCAATTATTACTCAGGTTTTTTTTTAACTAGCAGCACTTCAGACAGCAATGAAATAAAACGCAGATACATGTTTTATCCTGTTCACTTTGTAAAAGCTGCAGTCATGCGGGAGATTTTCAAAATTAAAGAAACAAGATTATAAAACCAGGGCCTTTGGGCATACAAAGTACTTACAGTTATAATTAATTTTTTAGTGTGACGAGATTTCAAAACTGAGCGTGGCATTCTGGAAGGTATTTCAAATTTCCTCTATTCCAATATAGAGATTCTGATCGCAAATGAAATGACTTAGCATTCAGTTCAAAATTAAAACTACTTCAACACGTGCTAATAAATAGGGTGCCTAAACTCTTTCTAAGCTGTTGTGTAACAGGGGCGTACACAGCCCAGATCCAAGCAGGACACGGCAGGCTGCTCTACCATCACACCACCTAACAAGGCAGAGGCCGCAATCAGGGCTCTGACGTTTTGATCAACCACAAAAGTGCAGCCTCAGAGCACGTCCCCACTTACCAGACCACACTGAACTCAGACCACTCACCCGTCTTTTCTCCATTTCTTCTTGACACCAGCAATGCTCTCGCAAGTGAGTAGTCACATTAATGAAACGCAGAATTGCCAGTAAGAAGTTGCATGGTGTAACGCTCATTTCTATGGATCAGTACTGGTATATACTTAAAGCAGCTTCTGCACAGGAAGAGGCAAGACACATTCCTCCTGGGCAAGTCAATTCCAGAAGTGTTTCAGTGTTATACTTCATTACTAGGATAGGGCCAGGAAGAAGGGCACAATTTCAAAATTAGCAGAACTAAAAGCAAATAAAGAAACACTGGAATAGGAGTATATGTGCACAAAGATGTAGTTTACAACTCTGATGTTAAACTGTATTTTAAACACACTATGTAGGTGTTGTTTAATTATCAAATTGGGTTTTAAAACAGGGCGTGTCTTCACAGCATTGAATACTTTCCTCATGCATACAAGACCACATACACCTGCTTTCAGGATTTCGCAAACAGACCTGAACTCATATTTAGTCAAAACAGTTGCCAAGTATAAGCTGTAAAGGCAGAAGCAAAACATGAGAACACTATGTCAAGAGAAAAGAATTTAAAGTTAAAACTAACCTGAGGATAGAGTTCTGGGCAATAAGGCAAAGTAATTATACATGTAGCAAATGCAAGAAAAATTAAGTTAACTGCAGGGCAGATCTGACATCTGTGCTAGCAGCAGTCCTACAGATCGTTAGTTAGTTATAGGCATTTCACACCAAATGCTAAAGACAGATAATCTAAGCAGTGATGACACCAGCTCCTTCCCACCTCTTGCCCTAGTGACATTCTTTCCATTACAGGGGTTACTTCTTTCAAGTGTCCTCTTAGACATTTTACATGTTAACGTTGAACCAAACTCTACTTACACAAGCTTTTATAAATAAAACCCCACTGTTTTAATATTAAAACACATTTATATTTTATGGTATCTTAAAACAGCAGCTACAAGCAAAGTTGTAACAAGTGAATTAAATTTTAAATCCCTGATGAATTTTAATAGTGTCTTTTTAAAATATAAATTTAGCATTTTCACTAGCTAAAACCTAAATATTTTTCTACTTATGCTGTAATTAAAAGACCTATTAATTTGTGTCTAGCACCGTATAGCTTTGTTTTCTTACGAATCACTCCTCTTCCAATTCAAAAGAATTGTCTAAAAATTCATTCAGAAAACCATTTCTGGTGATGTACAGAAGGCTACGCTGCATTAGTTTTGCAATTCCAGAGGCTAAGTTATTTAAAGAAGTAAGTACACCTTCATGTATGTATGAGTTAACACGCAGCCTCTAAAGTTGACCTGAGGACACAACTGGGAAACGACTCATGAGGCACATGCGTTATCAGAAACCTAGCTGGTACTGTAACACATCTAAATTACATCTAAAACACGTCTGAATGGCCCAAGATGTAAAATGAAAAAAAGAAATTACTCTAATTTCCCCCACCCCAAGTTAGTTTTTTTTATGTGGGCATTGCTGCCACCACATGGCCAAACAGCTGAACTACGCCTACCCTTGCTCTGCACCTTGCAGATGCTAACCTGCTTAGCAGACTACCCCTTCCGCAAGCCCTCTCCCTCCATCTTTCTACTCCAGTCTCTCACAAAGCCCCATCATTGCCACTGATTTCCCAAATTACTGCCATCCAACAGAAGATTAAAGCAACTTAAAGCGCTCAGATCTTGCTGACAGTCTCTTCCAAGTATAGGCCACCAGCTGTAGGAACAATTTGGGTTGTAGAATTATGCCAAACCAACATTCACAAAGACAACAGAAAATCTTGCAAGTGCCGGTCCACGTAACTGAAACCTAACTGATGGGCCAGCAAAGGCTGAAACAGTTGTTCTGCTGAAGTGCCCTCCTCGAAACATCCTCCCAGAAAGCCTGCTTTCAGAAAGCTGGACTCAACATGCTACCCTGTCACCTGCAGAGGCTCAATCTCTGAGTAGGATCCTCATACTGAAGAGATATGTTGACTTAAGTCACCAGAGAAAGGGAGTTCCATAATTTCTCACACACAACAAGCAGGAGTCTCATTCATTCCTGTTTATTAGCTTTTATGAACAGTAGCTTGCGTCATACTTAAATTTTTAAATACTTGCCTGTTAAGATTTTTTTTTTTTAGTTCTGCTGCTCACAATGTGGTAAGCTCATTTACACAAGTGCCAAAGGAACCACAGAAATACCAGCATATGCCATAGCTGTGGGTCTAACTCCATCACCTGTGGGATAAGGCTCCACTGGTCTGAATAACTCAACAGCACTCTTGCAGAGTTTGAACCCAACTTCCATACATTTGGGCGTCACATTTGAAATAATCCAAAGAACCAGATAGTCCTCAATAAATACCATTTATTTATATATTATAGTATCCTTACCCTTTCTCTAGGCATTCAATGAAGACATGAATTCTGCAATTTATGAACCTATATGCTTACAGATCACTTTATTTGCACAACCATTTCACCTGTAGCTTTCTAAAAGGGAAGGGGGGAAAAATTACCATGTATAATGACAAATACCTTATATCATTTTGGCGAGGCCAGAAAGGAAGTCAAAATGCCCCAGGGTTTGCTGGAGAAAGCTAGGCTAAAAAAACTATTCATTCAACAGTCACTATCTTTGAAGGACTGAATAGGAGAATGGCTCAGTCAGTCAACTAAAACATAAGGCAACTGAACAGTCCCTGCTTTCTCTTGCACACCAGTCAAGAAACAGACGTGAATACACTCACCTTTTTTGCTCTTTGCGCTATATTAGGCGTTCTAGTGAGAAGCTTTTCAATCAGGTATTCTCTATTCTGCAAAACCAACATTTGGCAAGTTAAAAACCAATACAAGGGAAGAAGAAATTTCACGTAGATTTTAAGGCAGAGCAAAATTTACTCGTAGGGTTAAACGTTTTACCTTGGCTTTCTGGAAAAATTTGCATTTTAAAAGTTCTGCTGCTGTGGGCCTGAAAGATCAATAATAAATTAGAACAGAAAACAAAGACCCCTCTCAGTGAATACAGTACAAGACGTTAGTTAAATAGTACGTCTCTAATACTTTTGAATTAGTACTGTATGAATGGGGAATGACTGATAATAGCTACTGAATTAATTCACATGTACTCACTTACCACACATGAAAAAATTAAGCCTCCCTACAGCAAAAGAATACCAACAAAAAAAAAAAAAAAAAAAATCAGTCTCCAAGTTGCCAGTTATCCCCACTTTTCTTTTAACACAAGTGCATTTTACCCTTACAACAAACAAAAACCAAAAAAAAGGTATCATGTTCTTCCCCAAGTGACTACGAATGCAAATGAACTTTGCTCCACAGCAATAAAAGGATAATAACATTTTCCAAACAGTAGTATCAATACCTGCTACCAGCATTCTTTCACTTCATTGATGTCAGCAAGTATTCACAAGACTCTATACCAATACTATTAACATGATGCATAAACCAAAAGAAGAGTCATTAGGAGCATCTTCCAACCAAACAGACAAATAAAAATCAAAGCAACAGTTATAAGGTCAAAACCTAGACGTTCCACTTTTACTTGCAGTTCTGTTCAAGTCTCTTTCTTCCCATTGTCATCCAGTTTATATTTTTGATGTTTTCAACAGATAATCACGATCTCACAGCTACCAAAGTGGTTCCAACAGCAGGATTTGTGTCCCCTACCTTCAGGGATCTAAAAAGCTACTTATCTAACTAAAGTCAGGCTCTGGTACTTAAGCAGACTCTGGAGAGAAAGTGAAACATCTCTTGGGATGAAATAAAATCCTCCAGGTTCTTTCCACCCTTTCCATTAGGAGCCCATACTACTATCCAAGACTAATTTTGACACAGATAAATTTAGGGAAGCCGAAATTGACAAGATTAATAATTTCTAAATTAACAGAAGCAATATCTGCTATTTGAATTAAAACAAGAGGTTGGATATAGGACAAACTAGATAAGACAGTGGAAAGATTCAATTTGGAAAATTTCAGTCTCAAACCCCAGCCCCCCCCAAACCTGAGCTAGTTTGTTTCTCCGAGGAGACATCTGAAGAGTAAGTGAAGAAGAGTAGTAAGAAGTGTGTATGTATATATTAGTTCACTCCTGCTAGAAATAATGAAACAACTCCTGACATCAACGAGAAGCATCCAGTTTAGACACAGACAGTAGCTCCACGGAGCTCTTATTTTTCTTCCCCTCCAAAGCACCAAACTCTACAATAAAGGAGTTCTTAGTAGTAGTACTGTGGAGACCACTAGGTTTAGCAGTAATTCACACATAAACCTTGGATGAGCAAAAAGGGGAATGTTTAAAAAAAAAAAAAACAACTCAGTTTCTGTGTCAAAGCTTTAAAATTCTCTCAGATTAACTCTTAACTTTAAGACAAGTTTCAGTGACCCAGTACCATCACGCATCATAACAGGGATATGCACAGTTAAAAGCTAGAGTCTTAGTAAAGTTTTATCCAAACTAGTGTTCTCCGTTCCTCTACCATTAATTATGCCAGACACTTCTGAACTGGTCTGGACATGTTTTCTGGGCCTGTTTTCCATACAGGCTGCGGCAGTGAATTGCAGCTGAGAACTGTAAGCAGCATCCTTGGCACTGGGGAGAGAGAGAAACACCCACACACAGATCCCCAGAAAAAAAACATCATTGTCTGAGACAACAACAGTGCAATGCCAGTCCTAAAATTTGCCACAAAGAGCTGGTACTTCTAAAATTAACATGACAGCTATAGAGGTATCTCCATGCAAAATTAAATCCTGGCTTGGGAGAAACATAAAAATTAGCAATGACTCCACAATATATG
The DNA here is from genome assembly GCF_949628215.1 of Phalacrocorax aristotelis. Taxonomy (NCBI): domain Eukaryota; kingdom Metazoa; phylum Chordata; class Aves; order Suliformes; family Phalacrocoracidae; genus Phalacrocorax; species Phalacrocorax aristotelis. The sequence goes on from NC_134280.1 coordinate 22,221,051, forward strand.
GACACCTGCTCCTTGGTTAGAGTAACTGGCACACAGATCTAATCATCTGTCTACTGGTCTAATTGTTCAATTCAAGGCAATTCTGAGTACAAAGACATTGCATGTGTTTAAATATCAGTGTAATAAGTTAGTATAATTAAACGCTAATGTTTCAACACTGATGTCATAACTACAGATCAGGTAACTCAGCACTTTGTATTCAAGGAGAGAAGGAAAACCATTTTAGCTATTTACTTCTCATGTTTTCATATCAATTTAATCTTGCCCTGAAAATTGCTGGGCTGGAAATGAAAAGAAGCTTGATTACCCAGAACACATTTCATTCTTATCTGTAAGCAGCCAAACTGCAGAGCTAAGCTTAAAGCATCAGGACTTGCTAGTAAGACCACCAGTTGTAAGGGGTTTGGGAGTCTGAAAACAGTACACAAATGATCCTTCAGTGAAAAAAACAATTTGAAGGATTTCAAGAAAAGAGATGTTACCACTTAATCTTTTTTCTTAATTATATTTGCTTTATAGTATTGCGGCTGTCACCTTTTTGACTTGACTCCTTACAACAATACCCTAGACTTAAGCTAGCGTAACATCAGTGAAGTACGCACCATAAAAGACCCACACAATACTCAATCAGAATTTCTCTCTCAGAACAATCTTTTTTCCCCCCAGAAATACCAGCTCTGAAACTGTTTTTGAGAGGAAACCGTTAGGAAATAGTGTTAGTTAGAATGTGCCTCCTCCAACTCTTCAGCAAAAGAAGCCTACAAAAATGGATCTGCATAAAAATGAATAAAGGATAAATAAATTGATTGTTCTTGGAACTTCGGACCTCAGCAATGGTTTTGGAATAAATGTTTAATATTTTCATCACCTTGGCTATCCCATTCACAAAACATAGCAAGAAAGAACAAACCACAAAGATACTATGACATGCAATTGCCTACAAAAACGTAAGGAAAAGTCTAAACAAGCTTGGAGCCCCTAACTTTACAGTAAAAAATAAGTAATAATTACTCTTAATAAGTAATTTTCTCTGGAAATATCCAAGTTAAAAGGCAATAGTAAGCTTATCACAAAATGAGAAAAAAACAAATAATTTTATGCTGATTTATTTATTTTAAAGGCCAAGAGAGTGATATGCTTGGTTACCAACAGTTCTGTCCGATCAATCTGAACAGTCTTGTTAAAGTTACACACAATATCAAGATTTATCAGATGATCTCAGATGAGAAATTAAGATGTAGAGCAAGGCCTTTTGTTTGATCAGATTTTAATTCAACAGTATCTTTAAATAAAAATAAATTAGGTTAATAACCCAGAAGAAGAAAACTTAAGCAGCCATTAAAAGGTAATTTCTTCTCCCCAGATGAAGATGACTGAAGGCTGCTACTTACAAAATTCAAATCATACACTTAGAGATGGTATTTAAACAATAAAACTTTTAGTAGTCTGTATATTTAAAAAAATAATTCCACTGTACATGGCAATAATGACCTACCTTTTGGAAGGATCTTTTTGAAGGCATAATGAAATTAGTTTTCTAAAGGATTTGCCATATTTTTTCATCATCTCCTTGTCCTCTACACCTGTCTCTAAAGTGGGAGGGTCATTTTGAAGCGTCAGCATTAACACCTACAGTAAACCCAAAAAAGGAGGTACCATAAGCAAAATCAATTCAAAACATGCAGAAATATTCCACAGAATACATATATTTAGGTATCTTGAGTTGCTATTGAAAATGAAGTAGTGCTAACCATCTAGTAGCATTAACAATACAGTTAACAGCATTAAGTGATACAAAGTGATTGTTACTTTCATGGGAGGGTATTTGTGATAAGGTGCTGCTCCTGTTGCTAACTCAATAGCTGTTATCCCAAAACTCCACATGTCGGCCTTGAAGTCATAACCTCGCACCTGGAATACAACCAGAAAGGAAAAACAGGGTTGTGATGTCTCAAGTTCCAAAAATTAAAGACTGAAAATAATAATAATATCTTTTTTTTTTTTTTAACATTAGGAATACCTGCTCCATTACTTCAGGGGCCATCCAACATGGAGTACCAACAAATGTTTTCCTTACTTTGTTACGAGTAACATCACCTCCCGTTGCTAAAAATGCACTAACACCAAAATCTGGGAAGGGGGGAAAAAAGTCAAAAATCTGTTAAACTACCAATAACAAAAGTTTTACACTTCAGAAATCAACTCAATTCATAAAGGTCTACTTATAGAAACTCTCCATTGCAGAGCTTACCTTTGTTTCATGACACGCTGTTCTTGAAATGCTACAGAATAGATGGTATAGTGCAGGAGATCTGTGCTGGGACACCCTCAGGTTTAACCTCCTAGTATGTGTCTTCCTGAATATGGTTACAAAGGACTCCAGTACGTCTGCCACTTAATGTTTTTAAATGTGTACTTTGAGCTAAGGTTTGAAAGGTCTGCATTTGCTATTGTTCAAAGCTAAGGCGCTACTTCTGTAGAGCTACTAAATTTGAATGCAATTTGAACAAGAGGGAATACTATGTATAACTTAAATACTTACGGAGATTTGACAAACAAAAGATAATCAGCAAAGTGATCAACAATATATGTTTAATAGTAGACTGTGACATGAATAGTTTTTTCCAAATTCCAAAGCAGCAAAAAAACCTTAGTGTTCTATCAACCTGTCACCATGTCAGTGACAGATGTATGGGAAAGGTAGGGGATAAATGGAAGAAAGAAGAGCAGATTACCAATGTATGGCGAAACACTGTCTTTTTGAATAGAGCTATATGAAAAGTATTTTAAACTGTGCTATTTACAATCCAGTTATACTGCAATGAAATGGTTTACTATGGAACTACTTAAATGTTTATTTTCCTATTGTATTCCTATTGTTCCCTGATTTTAAGGTTGGGGGCAGGGGGAATCAGTAACTACAGAAAATGTAGTTTTATCATTACATTCCACTAAATCATTAAGCATCACAGACTCAAATTCTGGACATCATCTACATCAGTAAAACACACATCAATACAGTAGACAAGTAAGAAAGCAAGCTTCAAGCAATATTCTTTAGTTTTCCCTGCAGCTTGCTTGATCAATAAAAAAAACAACCCATTTTTTTTCCTCCAAAATTGCTAGAGTTATTAAAGAGATTGGTTATGCTTGTATTTCTGGAAAGCATGAACAGCCTCAGAAACACCTGCTTCTAAGTTTTTAATGCCCTAAAAATCAATGCTGGTATTACTGGCAGTCTTCTGAAGAGGAACTATTGCATATAAGGAAATGCTGAATAGGATAAATAAATAAATAAGAAAAAAAATTATACCCCTTTAGTACCAAAGATAAGTAGATTGTATTGGACCGTTGTTTACAGGTCCTTTCAGGAACCGAGATACACAGCTAAAATTCTGACTTAACCTTTGCTCCCCAACTGCTGTTCTTCCCCATTAACATGACATCAGTTTTGAAAAGGATAACAAACAACAAATATAAATGGGTGAGGGAGAACAATTAAAAAAAACCACCCGTAAAGTAAGTAAAATCTCTTCCTACATAACCTTCAAAATGAAACATTGCAACACCTCACTGAGAAAGAGGCAATGGTGAACATTGCACTATAATACTAGTCAAACACTGTTGTATGGTTACTGAGAGAAAGAACACTTTGATAGCTACTGAATAAATACAAGACTTTAATTTCCCATCCCAGACATAGCTTTCACAAATACAGGTTATTTAAGAAAAGACATGACCTACAGTGGCAAGCTTCCTACCACATAGGAGACAAAGTATTACTGAGAACAGTTTACATTAAAAGGAAAGGGAAATGTATTACAAGGAAGGAGCTGAACAATTCAACAGTGTTAGGCACTAAAAGTTACAGCAAATACCAAAGAAAAACCAAATTTAATGGTGAGCCCTGATTTCACTTTATTAGAAAAGCATTTTGAAATTAAAGGAAACAGAGCTGCCCAAATAAGCACAGCCTACAAATCATTTATTCCCTAACATCATCTTCACCTCAGCCAGGGCTGGGCACTTGGCTGAGCCTCAGCCAAGGCCAACATCCAGAGTTAGTGTCAGGCATAGGGTTAGGAGAGAGACTCCTATGGCCTCCAAGGGAGCTGGGCTGCAAGAAGCCCACTAAGGAAAGGCACAGCCTGCAAAAACATCTCGTACCTTACAGATTTTTCACCTCAGTCAGGGCCGAGGCTCTTGGCCAAGCCTCAGCCAAAAATCAAGCTCACTAGGGTCAGGATCAGGCTTGAGAAAGAGAGAAAGCCACTGCTTCCATGGCAGTGGAGCTGCAAAGCAGCTGCTGCAGGAAGGCACAGGCTACAAAAACATTTTTCCCCTAACTTTCCCACCTTGACAGTGACTGTAGACTTTAGCCTAAGGCTCAGCCAAGGCCGCATGTAGGGTCACAGTTAAGACTGGGAGAGAAATAAACCATCAAGCTTCTGTGAGAATAGGGCTGGCCAAGGAAAACTTGGGCAGCCAAACAATTGTCCCTGTTAAATCTTTCTCCTCCGTCTAGCTTGATTATCTGAGGCATAGGCTCTGCTTATTTTTAACCAGATCTTTTCCAAACATTTCTGCGGGTATGGATTATCACAGGAGTGAACACCTTGAGAAACACTTGTGCAATAGGTACGTTCACACAGCCACCTACACACAAAAATGAAGACCAAGATCTTCTGCCTAGAAAACTCAAAACATACATTCTTTTTCTGACAGGTTTTACTGAAACGGTCATTTCTTGTACGGATTAAACATCATACAGCCCATACCTTCTACACTTCACCAATCTCTCTGTATGATTGCTCTTTGCTATACGCTCCTTACACCATCTCACATATCCATTCCTTTACTGGTTTCTTTGATATTTTGACCTTTGCCAGGCAATTCAAGCTTAGAAGGCTGAAACCCTGATGAAACACCAGACATCTTGTTTGCCCAAAGCACCAGGTGTCAAAAACCCAATAGTTTTAAATAGAATGTTGGAGCTGAGGAACTGCAATGACTATTTAACACTGTATTTGTGAACAAGTCGAAAGTTTCCTGCTCTGTACAGAGGAATTTTGTACTTTAAAAATGAGCCTCCCAATTTAAACAAAAAGATACATATTTTCCTCTTTCCCAAAGACTGAGCAGATTCTCTGTGCAGAACCTCTGAAGTCCATAATCAGAGGTCTCTGTAGAGCCATCCTGATTCTTTGAAGAATCTATGTTCTTCTATATCTGCACAGAATAGTTTGTCAGAGAAAAACTGGGTTAAGGTTCATTAATGAGCCACAGCCCCTTAGAACCAAGAAAAACTAATATACAACTGTGTCTTCAAATATTACTCCTCATATATATTAGCAGTGTGCGCTATGGATATAGATCTTTTCATTATAGAAGCTTAGGGTGCAGGAGAACAAGCAGTCCAAAGAACCTACGTTTTTCTAGCAAATAAAAAGAAGCAAAGTTATCAGGTATCTGTTCTCCAAATATGAAAGGAGATTTTACTTTATCAAGGCAAAAAGATGCAAGAAGGATTCATTTCAGCCTTTTTGACATTCAAAATTGGCTTTTAGTTAATGTGCAGTCAGCTGTCCCAAACAGAACAGCCCCACATCAACAAACAAGTTTGACACTGCTACGTTTTTCACCTGAAGGTCAGAAATAACCTGGTATTGAAATAGCGCATCACAAAAAGACACATTCCACATACCTATCCAGCCACAGAGCTTCCTCAGCCCCGCATGCACTGAATGCCCTAGCAGCACAATTAAAGCCCTTAACTCATTAAGATGCCTACAGCAAAAAAGGAGGAAAAGGTCAAGAAACCAAGCCCTGGAGTTGAACTAGAAAGAGACAAACAAAGCTCTTGTTTAAATGTTATCCGATTACCAGAAGAGTAGATTCGATTATGTGTGAAAGTAATAAAGTCAACAGCTTTATTTCAGATGGCTCATGAGATTTTACCTTTCAACTTTTTTGTTATCATTATTTTTAATTCATTTGGTTGGACATCTACTCCTTTACAGTATGAGAAGATCTGAAAAATACTTGGAACACCACAGACCTAGAATCTCAGCAGTTGCCCAAAGTGCTATACAAAGTGAAGACAACTGTAAAGTATAATCCAGTGAATGAATAAATATTAAGTATCTTATTAAAATTAACCCTGTAAAATTGACTACCTAGTTAAAAAGCCTTGATTTCAAAACAGAAGATTTAAAACTGGTTCAATTAGTGAATTGTTCAACTGCCAGCCAATCTTTTCCTGTCCAGTTTCATAGACTTCAGACACTGGCATACTGAAGACCTCAAAATATACATTTACACAGTACCTTGAAAACATTGCTTATATAAAAAAGACCTTTTGGCTATAGTAATTTTTATTACTGAGGGCTACTAAACACAGCTTTCATCGCTCAGTCAAGAGCTATATACAAACTGTGAAAGGCCTGGGAGTACGCTGGGAGATGCAGCAGGTATCGCCACCTGCTCACTCTATTTCCCAGGTATCTGATACTAACTTGAGGGATGGGATACAGGATCTTGCTTCAGTACTTAAGCTGTTACGAAAACCAAACCACCCGATTCTTATGGACTATCACTCAGGAAGCATATAGATACATTCAGAGGATATTTAAGATACTAAACTGTATCCAACCCATACCACTGCAAGACAAATGGTAGAAATGCCAAAAATAATTCTCAGTGAGATAACTGCTCATTGAGATTCATGAGACGTAAGTTATAGCCAAGGTCCTCATGAAGGGCAGTACACACAGAATTTTGAAGCCCCATGCACTATTACAATTACTTGCAGAAAAAAATGAACCAAACTTGAACAGAAATATGAGTTGGTACCATTTGCAAGCTGTTTAAAGTACGTGGGTGGTTCAAAAGGAAACATTAAGAGGTCATTAAAAAGTTTCCTTACGTATTTGATGGGACTCAGAAAAATACTGAATAATTTCCAAATCATGTCCATTAACCAAGAACCCTGAAATCTGAAACCAGATAACTTGCAGCTACAGCACTCCAAAAGAATAGTTAAAAGCCAACAGAAAAACTTGTATCTGTTGCCCCTAATCCAGCTGCAATTACGTTTTTCTTCTATTTAGCAATTAACCTACCACCGCCATTACCTGCTATTTGTACAGAGCCATCTTCACCCAGAAGAATGTTGCCAGCCTTCAAATCTCTAGAATGTACAAACAGAGGTTACTTTTATGTATGAAAGTACATATATGCACATTTTATGTAAATAAATAAATACTGTATACTAATTAGTTTTACAAGATTATTTTTTACAAGATTATGCTAAGAGGAAACAAAATATAAAATGTAACAAATGTAACTGATTTACAATAAAACAGAGTGCAAAACTCTAACTCTCACAAATTCTCTCTCTCGTATAAAGACCCAAATTCAGCTTTGGCATAAAATGAGCAGAATTCAGGGATAGATTTTGAGAACAGAAATATTTACATCCAAAGACAGTTTTTACTCCCTTTTATAAATATAATCTCACAAATTGAGAGCTTTCAGAGCTTTAAAGCAAGAATTAATGCTTTCTCACATCCAACTGTACTACCAATGAAAAATAAAAGTGGGAAAAAAGTTCTCCTCTGATGTCTTCAGAGAAGAGACCCATCTTCAAGAAAGGTAAATATACTGTAGATTTCTACCCAATGAAGCTATTAAAGTTCAGGAACAGCAACCATATTTTGCGATAGGGTACCATGATGAAAAGTGACTTGACACCGATTCTGTCAAAAATTCAGCACGTGCTTACAGTCAACTATATCCATTTAATGCATAATGTTACAAAGGAACATTTCTGGCTGTTTGGTTGGGGTTTTTTTGATAGAAATGTGCATTCCATTATTAATGCACAGGATAAATCTTTCATACAGAATGTATCATAAACATTAAGAATTTGAGCAAATCAGTCTTTCCAAGATTTACTGAAAATAATGAACACATTGCTACTGAAAGGTAACATAACCTGTTCCCTTATACATAAACAAAAATGTATTGAAAAGACAGAACAAAATCCCTGAACAATTTTGGAAATGTCTCCAACTGGCAATCACTGCCTAATAGAGCATTCCCTGAACTACCACAGCTCTCACCTACAACATATATGGGAAAAAGAATGCACACTGTATTGTCTTAAACAGGACTTCGGTGGTACTGCACAGTTTACAAGTTAGATGTTATAAAAAAGGAGAAATCTCAGACGTTTCAAACAGATCTCTCTCTTTTTATCTTTTGAAGTTCTTTAAGAATTGAAAGGGGAAATCCCAAATCTGACCTCAGGGGGTCCTGTTATCCTTAAAAGCTAGTAAGTGTTCCTTCTGCAACAATATCAGATTAACAGAAGACTATGAATTAAGGTTTCTGGCAGATCTTTGGCATTCCAGACCAGAAATCAAGATAATTGTTCTTTATGTCTCCATTTATCTCAATTTTCTCTCTGCAAAAGGAAGCAGTTCATTTATAAGACGAGACATAAGAAGTACACATAGAGAACAATTACTGTGCTACATCTGCACTACCTCCATTCTCAGAGAATCTGCTTTTGTTTAAAAAGACCACCTTATAAAAGGCTAATGCTTGAAACAGACAAGACAGCCTGTTGTAGGCGCCTTCCTTAAAAGGAAAATTTACCTCAGTAAAATTAATTAGGGAGGACAGAGTACAGCATTTTCAACATCCCAACAGTGGAAGCAACCTGTGGATTGCTACAGCAGGTATGTATAGATCACCCCAGGGGATCTGCACAGTTTACACTGAGGAAGTCAGTGGAGAGAGAATATATAGAAAAGAAGAATCACTAGATGCATATACACCAAGATGTAGCTTCATAGTACCAATCCCAGCTTCACGTGCAGTCATAGAAGAGCGGTCTGTAGAACTGTAATAGATATTACTGAATACCTGGGAGTGGTGGTGGGGAATATCACATTTATACAGCAGTGCCTGAGCATTATCGGTTTACTGTGCAACACAATAACCAAGTCACAGACCATGTAACAAACTAGATTTGGAGTTCCAGGAGGCACAGGAGTATAGACCACAGTTCTGGTGTACTTAGTGTAGCACAGACCAATCCTAACTGTAAGCAACACAGACAGGATAAAGACCAGGCAAGTACTAAGTATTAGTGACAAACTGCAGTCAAGATTATAGCATCTGCCCAAGTATTATCATTTGATAATTTCTGATCACATTTACAGTATGTGAAAGAGGCGATACAGTTCGCTTAGCCAAACAACTGCAGCTAACCAGGATCAAAAAAAACTATACACACAACTTTGAAAATACTTTTCCCGGTGTATATGCTCCTACCTGTGAATTTGCCCATTCCTATGTAGATAGTCTAAGCCCTCCAAAACTTCTTTAAGAATTGTTGCTATTATGGGTTCTTCAAGGACACCATTTTTGTGCTCTCCTCTGTTGACAATATACTTTATTATATCAAGCATTGAACCTATATTGCAGATCCAGGAAAGAAAAAAGCATATATACAGCATTATTATATCAGATTCTTGAGAAAGTTATATTTCTTCATTCTTTCTATGCTACTGTAATTTAAATCTTTGCACATATAGCTAAAAACCTCATGTAACTAGCTCTCAGAATAAAGCATGCTGCTTCCTCATTCAAAAAAGAAACAAAGCACTGGTTTTTGTCAAGAATACTCTAACACTCAATTATCCATAGAAAGATCTGCTAACAGCTTGCTAAGCTACCATTTATTAAAAATTCAGGAGTATTCCACATTTAAACAGACACAAACAGCAAAGGTTTTTGTTTATTACCCAGCTTAGATTATGGTTCATACATTCACAATGTAAACATTAAGCTGCAAGACTAGAAGGAGATGCCATCGTTTGTTTGCAGGGAATAACATCCCTAGTGACACCCAGTTTGACATTGAATTTCAGTTATCATAAATTTCAAGGAATCTAAAGCAACATTTTCTTCTTATACAAGCATTTTTTCAACAGCTCACCATAAATTCCTGTCATGAATCACTGGTTTCTCTCAGGGTCTATGTTTGCTTTTGATTGAACTGAACAATTCAACCAAAAGTGACGTAACGGAGTTACTTTATGAGCACTTCCAGTCTTTGCTTTCTAACATGATGATGCAGTAGTCTGCTGTCATGAAGACTAATTTTGAAGAACATGATGTAGCAACCAGGACCACGACATCTTATTTTGGAGCCTCACTTTTCTTAGCTACAAGCATATTCAGTACAGCCCCTTTTCACTCTCCCAGAACCAAATAAGATTTTCACACCATTAACCATCATTATAAAAACTGTAATGAGTGTTTGGTTAGTTTAAGTAATTAAAAAAAAATCCAACATGTATAATGTCTGTCCTAGGGAGAATCTTCCTTGAATAAAGAATGAGAAACACTCACTACAAAGTCAGAAATACATGCATTTTTACAAAAATACAGTGGATTCTGGAGAAATTCAAAAGGCCACACTGACAGGAGTGACTTAATTCTCATCAGTTTTCCCTATGCAGCCTTAATAGCAAATTTTATATATTGATTCACAATTAAAAATTACAGCAGTTGGATCAACAGAATTTATCCCAGTAATTCTTAGTCTGTACTATCAATACACATATACAAACTTTTTAAGCTTGTACTTTCCTGCTATAACACGCCTATGTCTCAAGATTCATCCTGTGTAGTCACTCTCCCCACCTCCTCACTTGGTTTAGGTCAATTAACTCAAAGAAGGTACACGAGAAAAAAAATCATACTATTTCCTTGCAGCTAAACCAGTAAAACCAGTAACTTACCCCCACTTAACAGCTTCATAACGAGCCAAAGTTCATCCTTCACCACAAAAGATGTGTAATAGGTCACCACATTGGGGTGATTGCATTGACTCATTGCTTGAATTTCTTTCTGTAAGAAATACAAAGCCCAACATAACATAGCCAGCTATCAGTTCTGCTTGTATAGAGAGAAAGTTTAATTTCCAAAGTGAAATACTATAACAGAACTGAAGCATGCACAGAATATGCATCAAGGCACCATAACATTTCAATCTACCTATAGATCTACATGCAAGACAAAAACATTATTGCAAAGAACACGAGGGAGGTTTGGCCAGGCATAACTACATCAATTTTCTTCTGAGCAGCAAAGAAATCACTGTTGAAGTCCCAAATTCAGAGTGAGCAATGAAAAATGAGCAGTCTCCAATAGCTGAAGGTGTGGGTACAGGCTGGACAACAAAACACAAAGAAAGATCAAAACCTACTGCCTTTCCTGTTCAAAAGGGATATGAAAAGAGTAGAATGGGAGCAGGTCAGAAAGGAGGAAGGAAGCTGACGGACAAAGGACACAGCACCACTGGCTCGGCTACTGTGGGATGAACAGGTGCACACCAGAGCCACGCAATCAAACAGAAGTGCAAGAGGAAAAATGTTACAGCAGTGTTACAGATCAAAAGTCAGAGGAAACAACTGACTACAGGAGCACAGAGTCACCAACAGATGCACAACGTGGCACTACCAAGTAACACCATCTATGACATGCCACAGCTGTACACATTAAGAATGACTGCCTTGTATCTATTATTTCAAGCAGAGTCCTTATTCTATTCAGTCTTTCACATAATTGTTCTGTAACACCTTTCCAGCAGCTCTCATTTTCCTGCCAAAGTTGTACTGGAGGGTTTGGCCTCACACCAACTTAAGATGCCTTACTGAAGATCCCTACTTTTCCCTCTCCGCCCCCGACCACACAGTCCTGATCCATACCTGGTCCCACAGACATGCTCCTGGAAGGTGAGCCAGTGAGGGAGCCAATCCAGCTAAAAAACAAACTCTTCCACCTCCCCTCCCTCCCTTGAAAAGCAACTGCTTTCAGGTGGGCCTGTGCTACACGCTGACTCACCAGCACTGGCACAAGGCAGGCACTATGACAGTCCCACTTAGATTGATTAAAGTTGCCACAGATGCCTTTTTCAACTTTTAACCTCAAATCAGCAAGTGTTTGAAAAAGGGGGTTTTTTATTACTACTTTTATTACTACTTGCAATGCACTTGAGATCACAACAGGTTTCTAAACAAAAAGTTAATTGTATGTATTAAAGACTGAGATTTAATCTTATGATGCCTGTTGGTGACTATTAAGTCAGGCTGTAGTTTGACACACACTTCAGCTAGTCTTGTTGTCAAAAGTCCCCCTCCCTAGGCACCTTCTGAGCTCTGAACCACAGAAGGATAGTCATGCAACGAGCCTGACTAATCAAGCAATTTGCAAAAGAGCTTTCCCCCACTGGGAGACAGTAAGTAGAAAACAGAATAAATATATGTGGGGCAGATTTCCCTTTCCCAGCAGACATGTCAGCTTAAACACAAATCAAATTACTGCCTCAGGTTCTTAATTCAGCTATCCATACCAAATCTTAACCACAACTCTCCCACTCTTCATTACTATATAATTTCTTATATTGTTTTACTGTTTTCCTATGCTGGTAATGTAACGATGGCTCAAAAAGTGTACCTGCCACTACTGGGCAAAAATACACCTCATCTATTTTACTTGCACATTAATAATGCAGAAATGTAACTAACTGACCATGATAAACTCCATAATCTTTAACTGAAAAGCGCTTTGAATATTTTGTCTGCATGCATCAACTTGCCAGCAAAAATTGAGTTATCACAGTAACCATGGCCAAAGGCATCTTGGGTCTCAGCTTTGGTGACTTTTTCCAGAGATTCTTTGCAAAACAAAAATAAATTAATAGAAAGCACACCATGAAAGATAAGGAATTAAATTTTAGTCAAGGTGGTATTAATTTCAGACTTGCAGTTTTGGAGAGCCCCTATCACACACAGAATGGTAAGGATCCACAAACTTCAGTTATTTGGCTGAGGCCCATGATATGCACAGGTGAGGCAGAAAAGCATTCACTTAAAATACACTGCCAGAGGAAAAGCTTGCAGCAGGATGTCCAGGAGAATGCCCTGGAGCCTTCTTCCTGTCACATCACTTTAGATATTCAATAGCACCAAAGCCAAAATGGCACTTAAAATTTAGAGTCTCTCCCTCATCCCCTTGCTTCTGCCTCCCTTGTGCTAGCACAAATGTTTGTGCACCTCATCAGGAAGTAAGCCCAAGTTAAAAACTAACTTCTTTTCGGCCAGATTATTCCTGATACAGTTTCACTGAGCAGCTGCACAAAAACATGTCAGCCTAAGGGCAGGTGGGTGACACAGTTAATAAGCAACTGCGAGGCGGGGTGCTCCGCTGCAGCGCCCACAGGGCCAGGTCCAGCTGCCAGTGGCCAGGTAGGTGCCACAGCTCTGTGGGTGCTTCCCTGCAGCCTCCTCCCTGGGCACCCTGGGTACGGCTGTTTGAGGGGATGCGTATAACACACCAGGGGCTCCCCTCCAGAGAGCCTGCCTCGAAGGGCTATCCAGAGGAGAAATGCAAACAGTTTAGAAAATCTATTCAATCAAATAAGCTATTCTATAGACTATTCTGTGGTTTGTAGTGTTGAGTTTTTTGTCTGGTTTAAAAAAGTGGAGGTAACGGGATGGGGGAACATATCCAGTCAGGACAACACTAAGGACAGGAACTTTTTCCTTGGCTGATAGGATTAAGTTACATTTAGCTTACAATAGTGAGAACACAGGACAATGCAGGAAACAAAGTATTGAATTTCAGGAGTTTGGCAGTTTGTGTAACCTTAGTATTATTTAAACTTCCTCCCCCATTGCCCTTCTATTTTAACTGACACTGACCCAAATCCTAAGTCTGCTTACAATGGGCACCAGGCTTGCTGCATTTTCCACTCCTCTGAAGGCCACACAGCTAAGAATGTGTGAACGGTGCCTTTGCACACCATCCATAAGCATTCAGCAGCAGGATTTTAAAAAACACCACGTTCCGAGGGCAGACAGAGTTTTAGAACACCCCTGTGCCAGCGGAAACTGTTTGATCAGAAAAACAAGTGATTGAAAACTGAGCAGATTCAAAACCAGTATCCCAAAATGCAAGAGCATTCTAAGTATTATCAGTTGAAATAAAAATGTTAGTACAGTTGTAACAGGAGTTTCGAAGGTTGATGATGCCCTTTTCCAGAATAGCACCTCTATTTTATAAACAAAATCTTAAAATCTCTCTAATAGAACTGAGTCAGAGTAAATATACTTCCCCTCACAGAAAAAAAAATAAATTATGTCTGTGTATGCATGCACATGTGTGTATGCACGTAAAAAAAATAAAAGGAAGCATACGTGACTTTTCTTTTTTTTAAACACCTCCTAACCAGGAACTCAGAAAGCCAGAATTTATGTTCAGATCGAAACAGATCAACAAATTAAAGAAACACAAAATCTGAACACAGAAAAGCAGCAACTGACTTATGTTAAAAAATAAAAAAGATGGTATGGACACTTGTCTTTGTGCCAAAAGGAAGCAATATGGACTAAAAATTCAGGACCTGTTGCCTCATTTGGCAGACAGTGGAGACATGTCAGCAGTAAAGATAATCAAGCACTTGCTAAGGTACTTTGTACAACCTGGTAACTAGCTGCAGTCATTTCTCTAGACCACGTGGCTATCTCTTGTAGGTTTCTTGGCAGTTTTGTCTTGGCTTTATTTGCTGTAACTTTTAAATTCTTAATTCCCATTACTAGTTCAAATTCTAAATAAAAATTGTCAGACTTTGATGTTATACTACAATGATTAGTATTTTTGGTTTTACAGAAATATTCTTTATGGGCTGTAGATGTTAATACATCATGCACAGCATCTCACCTTGGGCTGTTCTCTTTCTAAACACAGTTCAGATTTATATTTTGAGTTTTTAGTTGACATAAGTCTCACTACCTCAGAAGTAGGTTCCACTACCACAGTCCTCTTCTAAAAAACACAACAATGTCCCATACAAGCTGTTACATAAACTGAAGGTGAATGCCATCAATCACCAGGGGAAGAGCGTTTTGGGTCCTCCACTGTAAACAAGCCATTTTATCTGAAGAAACTGGATGGACCATACCCTCTGTATCAAATTCAAGATATCTTTTGCACTGGCAATTCCCTGCTGAGGAGATCATTTCCTTCAGAGGCAGGAATTTCTGCATTAGAAAAAGCCCACAGTCTCTAGGCAGTAGTATAACCTGTGGAACAGAAGAGAGTGTTCTCACTTTTAGAATGGTTTTGTATCCTTCAACTCTTGTTATGCTGCCTATATATAAATACGCTGACTAGGAACATTAGAAAGCAACAGGTTTTGTTTTTTAACAGTTCTTTGCAACTTTGCCTGGATTGGCATAACCAGTGCAGAGGAAAAACTTGCAGTCCTTTTTACAAAGGGCCTCTTACAGGTCCCTTCCTCCTCTGATCAGTGACCTAACAAACAGCATTCCTCAAATGGCTTGTTATGGCCTATAGGACAAATGCATGTTGTTAGCTTTAACAAGAATTTCCTTGTATAGATGGCAGTGAAGCCATTCCTACCTTTCCCCTCAATAGTAATCATTACAAAATGATCCAACTAGTTTTTGCCATGTTTTGGTGCTTTAGACATTTTAAGGAGACCTACTAAATTTTACCTTTATATTTTTAATCAGTGTTTAACAAAAGAAAAATGTATCTTTCCTTCGTATTAAGAAAAAAGACAAACAGGCAGTAATCTCTTGAAAATTGAGTCTCCAGAAAGCAAGGGGTAAGGTTCTTCCCACAGTTCTCAACAGTTGGTTATCCCAAGATTCAAATTTGCACTTCTTGTTTTTGTGGCATTAGAAAACACATATTAGTAAAATATATTTTTAGGGGAAGGGCATACTTCTTTCAGATTATTTTCAAATCCTTTTCTCACTATTATCCTGCATAAATTTCAACCCTCACTCTTGGACCAAGCAAAAACCAAAATCAAAACAGAAGACAATCTCCGTGTAGTATGTTCCCCGCTGATTTACTTACAAGTAATTCATCCATACTGGTCTGGCATTTTTCTAAGTTGATCCGCTTTATTGCTACACGTTCTTGCCTAGGTTTGCATAGCGCTGCCTGGACAACTGCTGTAGCACCGCTACCTGAAAAAGGGGCAGAAAAGGAACACAGTCTCAGTATAACAGGAGTCTAAACCAGTGACCAACCTGGCGACGAACTTAATCTGGTGTTTATCCTTTTTCTGTGCTTTCTACACGCATACCTTTCCACTAGCAAGACAGTTTGCACACTCCTCAAATGTAGAAGAAAAACCTCAAAGTTTCTGTTCCACACCACAAAAAATTCCCAAGCCAACAACCTAAAATGATGTCCTAATTTATCAAGTCACACCCACCATCTCAATGCATTTCATACAGTTTGGGAACTTCCGTCTTTGGACACATGTTTTAATCAAAAACGTGACTTGCACAGTTAACACAAAACCATTACACAGAGGGGCGGGGATTTATCAAATGTTATTTCTTTCTGTTCTTTCAGGGTCAGTCCCTGTTTAATCAGGTTTTTGTTCCCACTATGCAGCAAACAAAATTTTCAGTAAAATCATACATGTGTCTTCTACAGTTTCACCTGTGTTGCTACTCATTCATCGTGATCAGGGCAACATCCTGCAAAAAGCATGCTGATTCTTGTAAAGAGCACAGGAGGCACAAGTATCACGCCAACAATAAGACGATGCATGTTGCTGAGTGGCCCAGCAGAGAAAGTCAGTCATGCTTAGTTGACATGCAAATCACATATTGGCACACAACTACACTGGTAACAAAGCTTGGTGGAATTGAACAAATTTTGGGGAAAGCATTAGAATAATTTTCTTTAGTATGCTTTATTTGCAAACAGCAGGAATAAAAGGCCTTGTTGCTTCTTTTACCAAGCACCCACTGGCTTTGCCCCAGTCAGTATTGCCGCACTAAATTAACGAAATGATCCCGAGTAATATTCAGAAAGAGTTTTGCCCGGGTTGCACATCTTGCTGCCACATCAAATACAGCAGCGTGTGCTTCCTCAAAGTAATTACATTGTGCTCATTCATGCAGAAATCTGAAATCTCCCGACGAGTAGCTTTTACCTGTAATTCTAATTATTTTAATATAAATTATGGATTTTTGTTAAGTCACAAATTGAGCAACATGTCATATTGGCCTGTTCATACACTCTGTTCTATTTATGCTCAGTAATTGGCATGTCCTGGATGAACACAAATTGTGAACAAAAAGCCTTTTGTTGACAAGCTCTACAAACATGGATTCAGTTACCAGTTGACTTAAGAACAATTGAGAGCTTTTCCCTCTGCACATCTGATAACAGCACCGACTATACCACATGACTGAAAGTTATTGTCCGTGTTTTAAATCGCTATTTGCTTAGCTATTTTCAAGTATAGTTTGTTCACATGACATTTTCACTCAAATCACCAATCTTTTTAACTCTGTAATGAAATTCATACACTAAATTCTGAGTTCATCTTTAAAAGTCTCAACAGGACTAACTAGTCATGTTTTTGCAGGATGCAGTCACAGACAAATAATGACATGTCCTGTTCTGTTTGCTTACAGAACAAAGCCTTTAAAAATTCCAATAATGTAAGTAATAAAAGAATTAAGAGACATTTCAGAAATTAAATAAGACATCCCAAGGAAGGAACCACCAAGTCAGCACAATTCATCTCAAGTAAGACTCATCTACATCACTTCAATGACACTGCCGTTTGGTAGACATCAAGACACAAATCCTCTTGTTACTTTGGATAGACAACTGTAGGTTGAGGCCGGGGGAAGAAACCAAATTTTTACCTATTAAGGATACAGAAACAAAGACCAAGATTTTCCTTGATGTATCTTTTTCATCTATGCCAGTAGTTTTATCTGCTTGTAGGAATCAACCAGATCTCCACTTTCAAAATAGATTCATATACAAAGGCCACATAAGCACAAACAGAAAAAGCACACAGAAAAATTATTCAGTGAACACCAGGATGAAAGCCTGACTGCTTCCTCAAGCTAAAGTAAAATGACAGTAAACAACGCTTCAAAACATTTTGGAAAAATCAGATTACAAAGAAGAGTCCTGTCACATCCCTGACCCCACCCCACTATCTCACTTGCTTAAGTTCTGTAAAACCCCAAAGCAAAGGCTATGTCCTTACTACTTTTTAAAAACTCTTGATTACAAAATTAATCCTGAGCTACCCTTATGCACAAGTTGAAGATCTATTCCTCTTTTGCCTACTGGAAGAGGACGAGATGCGAGATTTTAGGACATAAACTAGAGTTTGAGGTTTATTTATATGAAAAGCCTTTCAGTACATTTCCATGTGTTTTCTCCTCAGACAGAGGTGACTTGCAGTGGGATATTCACCACCAGAATATGATGCACTGAGAGCGCAAAAAGCTTTCTATGTTTAGAATAAAGCCAATCTACCTTGGTTTCTTCTTTCTGCTGCCTTTCGAATACTCTACACAATACAGTATTTTGATAGTACAGGCAATCTTTGCAGCCTGCATTCTCAGTGGGACCTACATATAAAATCCATTAGAAAAAGCAGTTTCAAGTACTGAAGTAGGAGCCAGGCACTTAGTTGCTATATGCCTCCTTCCTCTTAAGAGATGTTCCCCTTTCCTCCTCTGGCTCACAAGGTGAACAACCAGGGATTAAGATGAGGAAAATCTGCAGCTCTCCCATCTGGTCAGAAGACTCCTTTTGTGTCAATAAAGAGATGCCCTTCTCTAGTCTACTAAACAAGTAGGTATGTGAAGTGTTCCAGTCTAGTAGCTCTTAGAAGCAGGACCACCCAGACAGGATGTTTTATCTTGTCCTCATGTTTTTGGCTGCCACCCTTCTCTCCAGTGTAAGCATGCTCTTACAGCCCACCTGTTCCTTCATGCTATAAATCACGCTCTCCCTACCATCCTGCCCTCAGTGCAGCAGAGCCATTAAAATTGCTTTTAACTATTTGGGTTTATGCAATAGAAACCTTCTCAAGAGCTATTACATATGGCCACACTTGACTACTTCTGAAAGGATATAACCTAAAAGCAGTTTTCTGCATTCCACTTTGCACATGCTTCACAGAAAGCACATAAAAACCCCACAAACGTAAATACTCATCCAGGATTTAAACTTCGCTAAGTAAGTTCCTTCAACTTGCTTTAAATCTGACATGAATGTATTTTCTCTCCCCACCCTTCCCCCCGCCCAGGAATTTAACCTTTGCAGAACCTGTCTCCAGCTGGCAAAGAGAAGGATCATCTTTGAACAAGTGTGATCAACAACTGACTTCAACATTTTAGTTTCATCTATCCTCCACTAGTCAAGTCTCAAAAAGACAGGCAGCAAGGTGAGATGGCTGGACCATATCACTTGCACATCGCACAAACACATATCCTTCTTCATACAAGCATGCGACACTTCATTTATTCCCTGTTATGTCTAAAGGTCTGACACTTTCCACTCGTTCAACACTGCACAGTAACAGTATCCAAAATAAATCTAGAACTATTCCTATCAATTTTCTTCTCAAAAACAAAAGTCAGTAACCTCATTATCCCATAATGATTTACCAAGTCTTTTTTTAGTAGCCTAGTGTTACTCTACAGTATTCCAACTAAAACCTCTTTAAGGATTTCTGCATTCTTTAGGTCCCTTAAATCATTCTACCCAAAAGACAGGTTCCTCAAGCCCATGGTTCTTCTGTGTAGTCTCTGAAGAAGAGGATGTAATTTGTTGGTAAGTTTTCTTGTTGACTACGTGTCTGAACAGTTAGACAGCAGTCATAATTGGAGAATACTAAATACCTTATCTCTGAATCTATACAAACACTTACATACTGACCTATACGATCTGCATTTCACACACCTCAAGCTCCTGCAACATATAGAAACCCTCTATTAAACTTAGCTGATTAGTCCACACAAATTGTAAGTTGCCCTCAAACCCAAGACTAAATCATAACTGTCTGTAAAAGAAGCTGAAGCCCGTACTTAATAGAATAAAATCTATGAAAAATGGATGAAGCGGCTATGAAAGTATTTTTATTTAATCTTTCAGACAGTCCATTTCTGAAGGGCAGAGTCCCCTAGATAATTCTTAAATGCAGCTTACATACAATATTCTGTTCAACATATTCATCAATGACCTGGACGATGGGAGAGAGTGTACCCTCAGCAAGTTTGCAGATGATACCAAGCTGGGAGGAGTGGCTGATACACCAGAAGGCTGTGCTGCCATCCAGCGAGACCTGGACAGGCTGGAGATCTGGACCCAGGGGAACCTCATGAAATTCAACAAGAGCAAGTGCAAGGTCCTGCACCTGGGGAGGAACAACCCCATGCACCAGTACAGGCTGGGGGCTGAACTACTGGAAAGCAGCTCTGTTGAGAGGGACCTGGGAGTGCTGGTGGACAGCAAGCTGACCATGAGCCAGCACTGGGCCCTTGTGGCCAAGAAGGCCAACAGTATCCTGGGATGCATTAAAAGGAGTGTGGCCAGCAGATCGAGGGAGGTTATCCTCCCCCTCTACTCTGCCCTGGTGAGACCACATTTGGAGTACTGTGTCCAGTTTTGGGCCCCCCAGTTTCAGAAGGAGGTGGAACTCCTTGAGCAAGTCCAGCGGAGAGCTACCAAGATGATCAGGGGACTGGAGCACCTCCCTTACGAGGAAAGGCTGAGAGACTTGGGTTTGTTCAGCCTGGAGAAGAGAAGACTGAGGGGGGATTTCATCAATACCTATAAATATCTAAAGGGTGGGTGTCAGGACGATGGGACTAGGCTCTTTTCAATAGTGCCCAATGACAGGACAAGGGGCAACGGGCACAAGTTGGAACCCAGGAAGTTCCACCTCAATATGAGAAAAAACTTCTTTCCTGTGAGGGTGCCAGAGCAGTGGCACAGGCTGCCCAGGGGAGGTTGTGAAGTCTCCTTCCCTGAAGGCATTCAAAACCCACCTGGACACGTTCCTGTGCCCCCGTGCTTTAGGTGTGCCTGCTCAAGCAAGGGGGTTGGACAAGATGATCTCTAGAGGTCCCTTCCAACCCCTACCATTCTGTGATTCTGTAATATAACTGCAGGATTCCTTTTACATAGAGCAGAATGCACTTGTGCACACAAACTGTGTCTGCACCAATGCAATCTAGCTTAGGTTTCCACTCAAAACCTGTGGGTTTTTCTACGTAACATGCAAAGCATCTGTGTTTATATACAAGCTTTGAAAGCTATGTTGCAATATGTTGTATATTCCATGCAATATTGTGCAGCGTATTTCTAGCATTACTACGTATGTGTTATGAACTAATCAGTACTTCAGCATATTCCATGGCAGCATTGTGCAGAAGAATCAATTTTGTTGGTGGCAAAGCAACACTTTTGGTTTAGAAACAGAGAAAAGAACCTTTAATTTATTTTGGTTTCTAGATTTTGCCCCACAGTACTCTAGAGATCTTTCAGTATTATTAATTTTCTTTCATATTACTTCCATTGATTAAGAGTAAGTTATAATCAGCTCATTAAAGCTCATTTAGACCACCATACTAGCCTCTAAATCTTTCTGAAACTTCTTCACAGAAAATGAACTCATGATTTCTCTCTCCATCTTCACACAACATAAATGCTTGTGTTCTTAAAGAACTTCTGGATAACCACATAAATACAATTTACTACTAATTCCTGCCCACTTTGTGTTCTTAATTCACGCTGGAATCAAACCTCTCTCTCTCCCCTTATAACTCACTTGGATGCTAGTTTGTTTATCCTAGCCATTAGGATTATGACATAATTCTCTTAAAAGACACTAAGTGTTCCATGAAATCTATGCTTATACATAGAACTGCTACTTTTGCATTTTCATCATCCAACAATTAATCTCATTAATTATTCATGAAGCTATACAAAACTACTTTGTTCCGCAGTTAGACATTTAAAAACATCACCATTATGGCTGTAGAATCACTAGGTTATTCAATTGTTGTATTTACCTTTTTGTGGGAGAGTAGCTTACACAAAATCTCTGAGGTCTGTCTTATCCCATACTACTATTCAAAAGCATGTTGCATAAATAATCCAGAAAAAACTCTAAGATGATAAAGGACTACAAATACCTCCCACTGAAGTCCTAGAGAAATAGCCTAAATGTCCATGTTAAAATTATTATGCATTATAGAAAATCTACAAGATAATTTCTATGCAAGCATTAAGATAACCTGTACTAAGGCTAAAATACAGCAGGCTTGAGGATTAACCAGACATCATATTCTTCATGCAGAAAGGGAAAAAAAAAAGGCAGGGGGATTCACAGTCAGCAATAAAACCCCATACACAAGAAAAACAGGGGCAGGAGGGAATGACTAGGCTTTCTGAATTATTCTCTTTATTTCCCCCCACCCTCACTAAAACAGTAAAAGGACTGGTTATATCAGATGTTTTTGCTAGATAAATTACAGGAAATATTTTGAAGCTTGCTAGGCAGTACTATGTTACAACTCCCTCCCTGCCAAATCTGCAGAAAGGAATAAAGAAGTTCTTCTGCCAAAGCACATGAGAACAGGAACCAACCTTCTTGAACACAGAGTTTTCTAGCATCAGAGTACAGCAAGTAACTATCAATCACAAACTAATTATTCAGGAAATCAGACAAATCAATACTGCATAAGAAAGTGAAGAACCTGTACCAATCATATGGAGAATGTAAAAGTCTTCCCTCCACCAGTGAGCCCAGACACACTGTACTGCAGGAACTCTTCTCACATATCTGTCTTACCTGAAGACTAATCAGCTGTCACCACCAATCACAGTTAAAAGAATTTTAGAAGAGTTGTACTCTGACTAACAAAGGCATTAAAGAAATCTTTGGCTAGAAAGTGAAACCAGATATATTTAGACTAGATATAGGTTTATTTAATAGTGATTGTGTTCAGCTTTGAAATAAAGTATCAGGCTATGATGGCTTTCTGTTTTCAGACACTTTCTTGGTAAGGAGACTGATGCCTAGGGCCATACAGAGCTTAGCACTTGTCAGCTTGGTACAATGCCATCAACACATTAAGATCAGATTGGAAAGTCCGGGGATGACCACTATGTTTAGGGCATTCAAGTTAACCTGGCAATAAGCACACGGTTTGGAAAGGGAAGAAAGAAAAACAAAGGCTATGCCCACTAGCTCCTTCCACCTCACAGCTGCCCCCTCCCTCTGTTCCCATCACTGCTCTCCCAACAGAGAGTGACAAGAAGTGCTGATGTTGAACACCAGCCTGAGAGATTTTTTTTTTTAACTTTAATAAGAGAGGCTTTTAGTGCAACTTTATTGAAGCAAGTAAAATAAATGACCACCAAAAATATAGCCGCTGTGTTTGTTAAGCACATAGAAGAAACAATAACGTATAAGTGGATCAAGATCATACGTTCTACTGAAGCTAGGTAAAAATAAAGCCATGCCTCACTACCAGAGAAATACATCCTGTTACTCCATACGGTCATGTCACTTAGTGCACATAGTCTTGCCTTTGAAGCTACAATAGTAAGACAGTCAGTATCCCAGCTCCCTTACCAGTTTTCCAATTCAATATACTATATTTAGTGCAGAATATGGTTTTATCCCCTTGTGCTGTCATGATCAGTGTTCAAAGCGTCAACACAGCGGGAGACATGGTTAGCAACCTACCTGACAGCCCTGCAATTCAACACTGGAAAACTTTTAGTCCTATCAATCACAAAAACAAGATAAGGCACATGACAAAAAAAAGTTCCTGCTCTTTTTTTCAAGAGGGTACCTACAAAGAAATTCAAGCCTTTGGGGTAAGATAAGGTGCTAACAAAGTTGAGGATCAACTTTTAGAAGTGCATCAGGAACACACAGTAACTACAATGCTTTTCCTTTTGCCTGCCTTTGAATAGAAAGCTGCACATACTCCAAACAAACCTCAGTACTTGACACTGAAAGAGAGGTGTAGATGTGTTGCAAAGGAAAGTGCAGTGATGTCAAAGTCCAGGCAGTTCAGTGCCCATCTGCGTGTGTCATCAGCAAAACTATCTTTTAACTGAGTCCTCCACGGCCTTTAGTCTCCTCACATGCTAGTTCTGGAGCCCACAGGGAGCCTGGTACATTTCCAGATTTGGTATGAGAGCATCTCCCCACTCATTAGCAATCCACACCAAGGAAATGTCAGCACCACAGTAGGTAAGGAAAACCTAAACAAAAGCAGCCTAGGTTGTCTAGGCAAATCCCATATTATAAACACTACCCAAGACTACATTCCTTTTGCCCTGCTCCACCTCTGAAATATCTCCATAAGAAGCATTATTTATAAGTGGAAAAAAGCGTATAGTAAAAAAAATGCACAACCACCACTATTTCAGAATTTGCAGCCATCAGAACTGGAGTTTGCCCTGTGGAGGTGTCAAGACAAGACTGGTGTGACTGGTACCCCTTGCTACGTGGTTAATGTGGTTAGCATAACTAACACCGTTTTATAAGGCAGTCATTTTCTGTGACTGAGTGGGTCACATATTCATTCCCTTTCCCCTCATTACCAGGCCCGGAAGGTCCTGTGAACCAAGCAGATTTCTTCTTCCCCTGCCTACAGGCCTCAAGATTCCTGGGCACCAGGCTGATTACTCCCTTCCTACTGGCCTTGAAGGTCCCAGGCACCCAGCCAACCCGGCAGTGGTGATGACCCCATCACAGAACAAGGAAGCATACCAGCACCAGAGCACTGTCCATAAAATCAAGCAGTTACAAGTCCTAAGTGGAGAACTTGGACAGGAACTGCTGCTGCACAGTGAGACCTGTGATGCCTCAGTGGCCTGGGATGCCTCCACTGTCACCTGCTTCTTCAAGGACTGAGTATTGCATGCTTTTATATGATTTTTAAACCTAGATTATGATTGTTACACTGATACAGCAAACTGTACTAAGATTTGACCTGATCTGCAGAGGATCCAGGTGATTAGAAATAGTAAGTGAAGTCATATTATAAATTCTGTATTACACACTACTTATAAATTGTACTATACTGATTATGCTTGTAGAAATCCTGTGCCATTCTAATAATAAGTTCTGTGCTATACTAATCATATCTTGTTACAAAAATAAATCTTTAATTCTAACTATGTTTTAGTGCCATCATCATTCTGCCAAGGATCACTAAAAGAACCTGCGTGTCCCCTTAGTGTCAGCTGACAACTGGTACACTTGATTAACAGATTATTGGGAGTAAATGGATGTTATTCTCTGGTGCTGAATTTACTTCTCACACTGCAAAATTATTGTGCTGACGCATGCTAAAAAAAGAAGGGTATGGAGCGGAACAACCAACACACAGAGACAACTTAATAAATACAGCTGAACCTAAAACAAACAAGTAAACAAGCTAAAACCATTCCGTTCTGACCGCAAAACACACCAAATATAAGATATGCTACTTAAAACCTACAATATATCAATTTGAATGGGTATCAAATGTGAAATGCAAAGAAAGTATCTCTGTTCCAGTTTGCAGAACTTTTCCTCACAAGTCCCACAGCTTTCATGCCTGCTTAGGTTATCTTATTATCACTTTATATACCTAGTCCACTTATAATCCCCTTCACTATCACTTTTCCAGGGTTGTGATTATGAAGCAATATAAAGTATTACATTTTCAGAGCTTAATGAACTAAAGAGTATGAAACTGAACTTAGCCATGAAAAGTCAATTTCTATACCTGGAGCGATCTCCCCTCTGAATGAGAGGTCACGTTAAAAAGAAAAAAAGTGAAACAATGCATTATGTGTAAGAGTAAAATAAACTACACTCTGTTTCAACATTAAATCTACTCTAATTTACAAAAGTTGCAGAACAGGAAATGGGAATTCAATGCCACCAAGAAACAGCATGTATCAGGTGAGAAAGCAAAGAGGTTGCTTAGTGGTACTCACCTAACAAATGCCTAAAATGCCTCCCACTTTCATATCAGTATAGAAAAGTAACTTGTGAATTCACCAAACTTATGGCCTAGAAGATACATGTGCCATTGAACAATGAGTACCATTACACGTAACAGTGTAATAGTAGCATATATGTAAGACACATTATTATCTGTTAAAGTAGCTCACAAGAGAGGAGGGGGAAGAAAAGCACTGAAGCACCTCAGCCCTTCTCCAGTTAACAGTAGTTTGTAATCAGACCTGCACTGGCTTCCTGCAAACACATAAGAATCCAACTTCACTCACAACACAAATTTATTAGGGAAGAAGCAGCAAAAAAAGTAGCTGCCAAAGAACTTGCAGCAGGCTTTTTCACCCACACTTCTGCTGTTCTTGCAGCATGTACAGTACAGCTACCCGGCTGGCACACTGCAGACAGGAGTCAGTTCCTGTTGTACAGTCATGTTGGGGCTGTCGTGGGATAAGTGTGGATGCACTGTACCTGATGTGAACAAATTAAACAAATCCCTATTCATTCTGCATTTTCCCAAGAAAAGTCATGAAAAAGAGCTGAAGTGAAGGATACGAATGTGTTACAAAGTCTGTTGTGTTATTATCCATTCATCCTCACAATGTAGGTCATATTTTCAGGTAATAACATAAACCTCTTTATTCAGGGTGTTTTTTTTGTTTGTTTGTTTGTTGGTTTTTTTTTTTACTTACAGTTGTACCAAAACCTGCCATCAAATCCACAGAAACAAAAGCCATACAAAAGAAGAACCGTGTAAAACAGAGACAGTTTCTTGCTGTTTTAATAGCTGTTGTTAGGTCAAAGACTACATCAATTACCCAACAGGTTTCACATTTTTCTTTTGAATTTAAACTTTTTCTTGTCATTCATACAGTGTTACACAGGAGAAAAGAAAACAAAACCAAAAACAAACCCTGAAGTATGCAGAAGAGGTCTTGACGGTTTCTGTTTTTACAGGGTTTGATGAAACTAGGTGAATTTTGCTCACATTTTGGGAGAATAATAAATCCATTCTTACCAGGTTAATCCAAAAGTCTATTTTTTACATTATTGCTTATAATATACTTTTTAAAATACCTTTTAAAAAAAAAATCACTGACTTCAAACTATCTGTTATCAAAAAGAAAAAGCAGTATCTCCAGGACTTTTGCAGAAGAGGGTGTTTCTACAAGAAATCAGAGATCCTCCTGTAATTAGCCCTCCAGAAAGCATACCAGTGGGGGAATTTCATTTTTCCTTCATTGACCTGAAGAAGCATGAACACTTCATTCAGAAACAGGCACCAAAAAAAAGTAGCTTTTCTTCTACATTCATGTGAAAAGTTGCTAAAATAAACTTCCTTATCATTCAGTCAGCTGCACAACAAAAGAATACTGGGTGATAAATATCCATTTAAACCAAGGAAGCTTATCCAGAGATAAGAGAAAGGGAAAGCTGACACCATTCTTCCCTTAAAAATTTTGTCTCCAAATTTGTTGTTTCAAAGGTCTACAGTTTTATCCTAGAGTGAACAGTCAACACAAGAGTTTCACAGGAAAATCTTAACAGTAATACTTCAAGTATTAAAAAGACCAGCAATACAATTTAGAAATACATGTATCAGGATGCAGTTCTTAACTCACAGGCAAAGCCACCCATCAGACACACGAGAAATTAAAAATCTCAAGAGAGTAGAAAGAAACAGAAAAATAACCAACAAGAGGATGACGTAATTGAAGTTAGAGGGAAATTCAAAAAAGAGCACCAACCTGCACTTAGTACTATTTGGTCACCTGTACATATGCATTTTGCTTTAGAGCAAACAGGGCAGTTTTGAAGTGAATATCCTCTCCTTGTTCTCCCTCACAGAGCTTTAGTTTGCTTTGCAGAGCAGCTCTTGTGCGTGCAAAATAAACTCCTTTTGGAGGAACCTGAACTGGAAGTTCTGCTCCAGCAGAAATATGCTCTAACCCCTGAAAGACATAATGGTTCAGACCAGTCTTCAGATATTTTCAAAAAAAACCAAGGACAGCTAGAATGTTTGGCCCACAGACTAGTGTGTATCTTGTTCAAAGTAAAACTCCAAATTCAAACACACTGTCGAGGCCTCAACATTAACTGATTCACTCCCCTTATCTGCTTCCATTTCACCAGAAACTTAGACATAGGCACAAATGAGACACTAATGAAATTCCAATGTGGAACTAATTTGTAAGCCACAAATATTCTCCAAATCTGCCTTTCTTTTAGCAGGAACTCTTGTCACAGTTGCTTCCTAAATTTAAGATGCTCTTTGAAAGAACAAAGCCCCAGCCAACTATTTTTCTGCTGTTTCACACAAAGATACCACCAAAAATTATTCCAAACCATGGACTCATAGGATCATTTAGATTAAGCTAGAGATCGTCTAGTCCAGTCCCCCTGCTCCAACAGGGTCAGCTAAAGCAGGTTGCCCAGACAGGTTTTGAGTACCTCTGTGGATGGAGACTCCAAACCTCTCCAGGCAACCTCTTGTAGTGTTTGATCACCCTCACAGTCAAAGTTTTCTTGTGCTAAGGTTGAGATTTGTCATTTTCAGTTTGTGTTTACTGCCTCTTCTGTCAGCAGGCACTACTGAGAAGACTCTGGCTTCCCTCTTCTTCATTTGTACATATTGATAAGATCCCCGTGTCGTCTTTTCTCCAGACCACATAGTCCCAGCTCTCAGCCTCAAATGGAAGATGCTCCAATCCCTTAATTATTTCTGTGGCCAGGGACACCCTGAAGTTTTGCAGGCTCACGCCTGAAGTACAAAACTGAGGAAAATCTTTAAGAGAGACTCCCTGAACAGGATTAGTTTGTCCAAGCTGAGACATGACCAGCAGGGCTAAGGTTTCTACTGTTTCCCACCTCCTTCTTACCTGCCTGTTCAAACCTCATTCAGATGGGAGTTTTCAGAATACCATGAAGAAAAGCCCTACAGTAACAAACTCTGAACAACATATCTGGAAGAAACAGCTATTTTGAGCTACAGCTGTCTACACACAAAGATCTAAGGAAAAAAATTCAAATATATTTCCTTTTTCTATTAAGGAAGAAAAAAGTACACCTAGCAGTTAATTTGAATCATGCTCTACAACAGCAATGCCATCTTATCATACCAAATACAGGTACATGACACTGCCTCAGAAATAAAGCATTTACTTCAAAGTTCACAGATGTAAAGAAACGAGTTCTTTCTCCAGAACTCTTCTAATACAGAGTCAGTTCTTCCTAATAAAATACAGAATAAAACCAAAACACCTTTCCTATTACATGTTCTACTATAATCTTTAAATACTCTATTATGCTACATGGCCCCACTAAGATAAACTGCAAGATCTAATTTGTAGTTAAAATATTTTCAGAAAAGAAACATGGATTGTGATAATTTAATTTTCCTTGTCTCATCATCAATACAGAAACCATTTTCAATACGCATACAAATCCTCGTATCTGAAGGCAAAACTCATACTGGAAATGGCTCTGCATAACTATGCAAGAACTTGGTACCTGGTATTCATCATGGGACGAAAAGTTACCTTACTAGGGTATTATATGAACTCCACGGAACTCTGCTTAACTCCACTTCACCTTATACAAGTAGGATAAATTGAAGATTTTCTATGCTGAACCAGGTTTCCTGCCTAGAAAAAAAAAACTATTAAGAGAGAATTACTGTTCATTTCTGAAGTAGCACTATAAACAAATGCTGGTGTTGATTTAGCAGGCATATTTTATTGTTTCTCATTTAGTTTGAAAGTAAACACTTGGAACAATCTAATACCGTGAATGCAATATTTTCCAAGTCTTCCAGATGTCATCACATAGTGCATCATTCTCTTCCGAGAATGAAGAACAGCAATCTATGAAAACAAAGGCGGTATTGCTACTGCACTGTCATGAATATCTCTAATTAATACTGTGATGTTGAGCTACAAAGCATTCAGCTAGTTCACCCCAACAGAAGGTGCCTGCTAGAATTTTGAGTCCATCATGGCCCACACACTAAAAGCAAAAAACATACCTATTTCTCATCCTGCTTCTCCTGAAACAATGAAGAGCTGGAGCAATATAAATGCTATCTTATCACTGAATTTTCATCAGGTGATTCTAATCAAATTCTAAAGAAGTTCCTATTATTAGTCTGAAGTGGCTTAGAGGCTGGAAGCAGAAGACACTAACAGGAACAAATTGTAAGTTTAAATTCAGTCCCTGTAATAAAGTGTCTTCAAAGCAAACAAGTGAAAAGCAACTTTAGAACTGAATGGTGATCCTTCTGCATGTGTTTCTTCTCAGAAGCCTAAAAGCAATAGCTCAAGCTTATGATCTTGTCCATATTACTCCTACAGGACAGAAACCATGATCAATAAGTAAATACACAACATTTTTCTGGTCTGTTAAATTAAATAATTTTGTACCACTACCCTGAAGCAGGTATACTTGGCACATAGTTTGCTTACAGGTATTAGGAAAACCCTCAGACACTCAACATTGATTTTCACCTTCAAGATCATGTGTTTTAAGTTCACACTACTTCTGCAAGCATTACTAGGAACACAGAAAACCTTAAAACTTTTAGTCTTTTTCTAGTTGTCATTTCTCGTTGAGTGCATTAGCACAGTTCAGCTTAAAAGCTATGTAACATAATCATTACATCAGCCTTACAGGACATCGTCATATTTCACTCACATTTTACTTCTGATCAGAATACCTCAGAGGCAGTTAGACAACCACAGGAATAGAGGCTAATAAAACAATTCAGGAATTGTTAAACCTAAAGACAAAGGATTAATGGAGACAGCTAATTTACCATACTGGGGTTTCACCAAACTGTTGAGTAAAGTCACATACCTAGCCAAATACCTAAGGGCAAAGGACTGGAAATATTAACTCCATCACTGCCACAAACTTAATACTTCAGCTAAAGAATGAATGACACTGTTCAAACTTTTCACTGAGCTTTTCTCGGGAGCAAGCTGCAGGACTCTCACGAACAGCAACCCTGGAAAATCACACCTGAAAATTGTTCAGAGGGACTCTAAAAACCCACCACCTTCATCAGCATTGTCAGCATCTCACCACTGCCATGGAAGCTTGCTACAAAACAGTTACCAGTCAACTGAAGTCTACCTAAATGCCTGGAAGAATGCACACTTCTCCATTAAGACTAAGCTTCAGCCCCTTTACTGCCGTCCCCCAACTACCTATTCTCTCCCAAAAGGCAACCAACTCTAATAAAGTAACTCTGACTTGACAGAGGTTTCAGGAAAAATCAGGTTGCTCCTGCACTGTCAGGTATCCTGGAATTGCTTGTTTCTCCATGTATACTCTCCCCAGTTTTTCTCATTACCACGTTTTCTCTCCCAGGGTTGGCGGGGGTGGAGGGGTGGGGGAAAGGAAGGTGTCTAGTTCCCCAGGCACATGTGGTCTCCAGTCAGAAGCACTGTGCAGGAGGAAGTTAGTAGCAGAGAGAAGGAAGAGCTGCATCGCCACCACTGGACCCTAGGGTAGGCAAGGGAGGAGGACAGCAGCCAAACCCTGTGGAAGAAGGCAAGAGACAAGCATTCAACATGTACTGGTTGCTCTAATTACAGAGTTGATCACACAACCCCACAGAACCTAGTACAGTGCATATGAAAACTGACATAAGAAGGAAGAAGGAAAGTTTTAAAGCCAATTCTTCTCTCAAGGATTTCATACCAGCATTGCTTCATTCTGCCACTGCTGGATGATAACATTCTTACACCCACAAGCTTCAACTGTGCAACCCTTATGCACACCCAAAGACCTTCAAACTTAGCAAGAAACAGTGAAATCAAGCAGAGCCATCAGGATTTCATCCTACCAGGAAGGCTGTGCTGCAAAAGGCAGAAATAAGTAAAAATCCACTAATTCAAAAAAGCTAATTATTTATTTGCACACGGTAACCAGTATCAACTTCTGTCAAGCGTTACTTCCTTTAGGGGCAAAAAAAAAGTTTTTTTAAAAATCTCATTTTTAATTTTGAGCACCAGTAATCTCCTAGTGACATACTTATCTTCCAAGGTCTGCAAGTAGATTGCTCCTCTGCTGCTGCTACTCTAGCAGTATCCCATGACTTCAGCAAACCCAAGAAGTTAACGAGAGTAACTAACTTAACTTGGTTTTTACAGTCCATTCTTTAAACACCAAAAATTGCTATTATTGCTGGAAACAAAACCAGCTTCTATCTAGTGCTGCCTTATAGTTCTGAAATATTTTGGAAGGGGGCAAGAGGGAACAGAGAAAGAACCAAAGGGTCACACAAAAATTAAACATGACCTACACATGTAGCCACTATATCAGCCACCCACATCTCCTTGGCATGGAGAACTCGCAGTGTTTGGCTCTCAAGCCAGACAGTACAGATGTGGTTTTGTTTCCATCTAACAAAGAGAAGCTCCATCTGACAAGCAGATTCTGGAAAAAAAAAAAAAACAAAACACACAAATTTGTCTCTGACCTAAGGGAAAGTGATTCTCCACTGAAAGAAAAAAAAAAAAAAGTAGAACAGTTCTAATGTTGTTTCAGAGCAACACATGATACAACCTAAAATTGCTCCCCCAGGTCTGAGCTTGGCCCCTGCTATCAAAGTACCCTTACAAGTCTGGTCACAAGCAGTGGTCCCACTTTGAAGATGCAAAGCCTTGTTGTTGTAAGGCTTAGTGAGAATCAAAATCATGCAATCCCTTCAAATTTCCACATGCTCACAAGCAGAACTGCTACTCTTCCAGCACTCAAGCAACTCCTGGGGAGCCAGAACTTCACAGGTCTCCGAGAATTTGGTCCTTACTTGTAGGAAGAACTTGGACAGAGGGAGAGAGAAAGCATAAGGACAGAAGGGCTAAGCATAAAGGAGGTAGACAGATTCCAAGAGCAGGAAAGCACAGCATAT
Organism: Phalacrocorax aristotelis; assembly: GCF_949628215.1. NCBI lineage: Eukaryota > Metazoa > Chordata > Aves > Suliformes > Phalacrocoracidae > Phalacrocorax > Phalacrocorax aristotelis. The sequence continues at coordinate 22,253,882 of NC_134280.1, forward strand.
TTTCTGTAAATTATCATTACACACCAGTCAACTGCCTGATGTGTTGATTACATGCTCCCTTACCCTCCCAGTTAAGAAATTAACTTTAAAAGCTTTATTTGCTGGTTATTTGCAATCACGACAAACCCAAAGCAAGTTGCGCATAATCATCTTTATTTTCACACCATTCAGGTTCTTATAAAATATAATTACTCTTCTTTCTGACAATTCTGAATTCCAATTGCACGAGTTAGAAGTTTTAAAAAGTCACTGAATTATATAACGAAGTTTGATCATTGGATCACTTACAAAGCCTAACCTCTTTGAAGCAATGAAAACTACAGCCTTGTCTCCAATCTGGGTATTTCTAATGCAGAAAGTTCATTTTCCTTCAAAAAAAACCCATGACAGAGCTCCCTTCCCCAGCGTTATTACTATCATGTAGAGACAAGGCGAATAATTAACAACTGAGAGCTCTGCACAGCCTCATTAGCAGCACAGCACTGTGAGTGTTCTACAAGGTATTTTTAAATTGCACCATGACCATCTTTACTCTGACAGCTGAATTAAAAGCCACTCCTTATATAAATACTAAATGCGGATTTAACACTGCTACAGTTTCTTCAAATGGTTATTAGCTGACAGAAATCTTGACCAATTATTTCCCAAACAAATTAACAAATTTACAAAATAATAAACCCTTCCTGTCAAGCTACAGCTGTATTAGGTTATGATTAATGTTATGAAGGTTATATTTAATATATGCATGTACAATATGCTTAGGCTGCTGTGGTAACTTTTAAGATTGGTAAGGAATAGAATTTGCTTTGGAGCAGAATTAAGGCAGGCACATCTTTCTTTTCACACAAAGTTTTAGTATAAAGATGTTAGGTAGTGTTAAGTATTACTGATCAAATTATGCAGCTTCTTATCCAAGAATTACAGGGGGTTTGGAAAAAAATCTCTGCAAGAGAAAAAAGCAAAGTTTACCATAGCTATGGTGTGGTATTTCACTGAGCACAGTCCAATCTAATTTGCAGCATATACATAAAAGCTACTGGAAAAGAAAGCCCCTCTACTGTTTTTTTCCACTCAAAAAAACAACCCTGATTAAGCACAGGGGTAAGAAATTTTGGAAAGTGTGAATGAGACACAAGCATCTGGTTAACAGAACAACACAGAACTGCAACCTTACCTCTAACTGTACAGAGGCTTTTCAAAACAGTGTACACCATGCTTACAGACTTGAACATCAGTCCCTGAGCATCATCATCAGAGACCTCTCTACAGAGTCAGAGATCTCTGATAACCACAAATATAGGAGAGTCTATTCTCTGTCAGACAAAGAGCCAGTGACATACATGCAGCAGGGAGGGGGAAAAAAAATTAAATAGCATTCCACAGAAACACCACAAAGACCCCAGAGCCGTTAACATGAGAGTGGCTCACAGGCTGCTTACAATAAGAACTATAAAATCAGCAGAACAGTCTCGAACAGTAACCTGTTCTACTCAAAATCCCAACACAATTGACTTAGCAACACTGTGCCTTATGAGGCAATAAACCACAAGATATTTTTGAGCTCAGCATTAGAAAGGCAAAACTGGATGAAAGCCTCAGTTCAACTAAGGTAACGTCTTTAATTAGTTGCAGCCAATATAGATAATCCATCATGTAGCAGTAACCCTTTATTTTCCAATTAATTCTGGCTGTTTTCTAGCCAAATTAATTTTCCAAGCCAGTTGCAGCAGGCAAGATAAAAATATAATTTTATAATGAAAGCTATAACCCAGCCTAATCATGAGATAATCCACTACTCCATAACAGAACCTTCCTTCCTCAATTATCAATGCAGGATGACAAACATTAAGTTACACCTAGCAGAAGAGCATCAACTCCAATGTAGTTTTCCAACAACAAGTCAAAACCACTTGTTCACACCAATTTAAGAAACCTTTTTAAAAACAAAACAACCAAAGAACCCCAAAAAACCCAAACACAAAAAAAAAACCTGGCAAAAAACCACCTAGATCTAATGCTGCTTTGTCTTGTCCATGTGATGTACCTTCATATGAAAGGTACAATTTTAACACTATTCAATTTTCAGGTTTTTATGTTATCATTTAAATGTTTGTTCTGTGAAGGTTTCTATTGCTTCTGAGGAGGAAAAAGCCTTGCATAGGTAAGTGATATAAATTCAGAGAAATCTATTTCAGTTATTTTTTTCAGAATACTTGGTTATAAACCCAAACCTCTCACAGTATTGCTTTTATTAGCTTTTTTTTTAATCTGTCATATCCACCTTACAAAAAACCCCAAGTACATACATTAAAATCCACTACACATTTTAACCTAATGCATTAAAATCAAAGAAAGAGACCTCCTGTGTCTTCACTAAATTAAATCTGGCTCTCCCTTAATAGCAATTACAGTTCTTATCTCTGTAACTGCTACAGGAAGGTTGCTTTGGATCCTCCAGTCCCAGTTAGGAATCCCCTTCTAACTTCCAAATGGATCTGTGTACGGACAGCCCATATCAATCTAAATTAATGTAAGAATTTCCTCTTCTCTTAACTCTCCAACCTACATGTTGACATTTTCCTCCTGCTCCAGAAAAGATTTGTGTATAGGCAATAATAAGAAGAGCCTCTTCCTTGCATCAAATCTATCAATCACGCAGTCATGCAGCAAGTCAAACAGGGAACCTGATCCAACAGAAAACTAACCCGGCAGAAGAACTAGTTCTTTGTCAGATCAATGCGATCCTTTCAACAGCTGCCTGTTAGAGTAGATTAAATGCATCACGAAACCACACACCAAGAGTTTACAAAGAACTGGCTATCCACCTTAAAAATAAAGCAAACATGGAATAACATCTCATTAGAAGCACTCCTTAAAGCCAGTATTTTCTCTTTAACAGGCACTTGAATCTCCCAACCATCACAAAGGAAGCAACAGGCAGAGAAGGGAAAAAAGCTGTACCACTTGAAAACCACATCATGTGGCCTTGGTCTTCAAAACAGCATTTGGCTAGAAACAGATAAGCAATAAGAAAATTTCACATTTTCCACAGAAAAAGAGCAGAACTTCTCCAACCTACTAAATCCACAGGATGAAGACAGCCCACACACAACTAACAATGATTTTCATTTTATGATCACCAAAACTTTTAAATGCTCCCTAAAACAGGCCATTGAAGTCATTCTGCATCTGTGTTTTAGTTACCGTACGATAGTAAGCCTATTATGTTGGGAAGTGTTGCGATAAACCATCCTGGTGTACCGTCCCCTGTGCATCTTTCCTCCTCCTAAGTCCACAAAGACGCTTCAATATGTTATTTTTCTCATTTAACTGGCAAAGGGCTGTTGTAACTGAACCTGTCCCAAAGACACTACCCAGCTCCTCCGGGAGAGGTATGTAGTGCTTTCCAGAGGTGAAGGGCTCTGTTTCAGCAAGTGGTAGCTACTCACATTCACAATGCAATTAACCCTGGCATGACCAATGCAAAGCAATATAAATTGCCACTGAAGCAAGTTCAACCATATCATTCTTCCCTCCCTCAGGTAATAAAAAGATGCTTTAAGAGTCCCTCACTAGGTTCATTAAAAGCAACAACATTCGTCCAACATCTCCAAAATTATGTCCACATTTGGTCAAATAAGCAGGGTTTTTTTTGAGAAAGTGGGGTGGTGTCTCCTTGTTTGGTTTTTTATTATTTTTCATAGTATTGAGACTAAATTTAACCTCATAGTGAGTCTCCTATAAGTTAAGGCAAAAAATACAAGGTGTTAATAAATAAACCATATTTGACTAAGCAAAAGATTTTAAAGTCAATGGTACAAAATAAATCTCAGTGAGTTTGAGAGACAGTCATGTAAGCAACCTAAGCTTAGCAAAAGTTCAATTGAAATCAGACAAGTTCAGTGTGTCCAAGAATCTGATTCAATATAACCTGACCTTAATTTCCTCACTAGGCATTGACTTTAGTTAAAGAAGTAATATCAACTTTTAATAGCACCAGTAGGTAACTAGCAATAAAGTTTCTCTACAGATAGGCACTTGCTATTCCAATTTAGCATCCACCTGAAGAATGGATGTATGCTTATATATAAACATTTAGAAATACATTCTACATATCAAAAGATACAAGCTTTTAAAGTGGAAAGGAAAAAAACGAAAAAGAGTTTCTAAATGAAACTCTCACCCAGGCACTCTACAGGTACTGCAACAGCAAATAACTACTATTTAAATAACTCAGATGACTCATATCACACCCTAGACAAGGATTAATCCAACACCTCTGGGGCCTTTTTTACCTTAGAAGAGGTATTTGCTCCTCAGCAAAAATAGAAAAATTACTTCCATTTGGCTAATTTAGATCCATTCCCCAGACCGAGTTAAGACAAAGTCCTCTGGCCAGTAAGCCCATGCAGGGGGCCTCCGCTGGCAGCAGGCGCTTGATGCTGAGCACCAGCCTGGTCCAGGCTAGCCACCTCCAGGGGCCCCAATACCGGAACCCTCACCTCTCCTTAGTCTCTTCACAGCCTAGGAAATGCAAACAGAAATACAAAGGCACCACCTGGGTCAACAGAAAGCCATCCCATTTTAAGGCAGAAGTACTTTTCTCAACTATTTTGTTCTTCTGCCTGTGGAAAATAAAAAGCTTAACGACAAAGCCAAGTACGCACAACTTGCAACCCAGATCAATAACGGGTAGTTCTGATTGTCATCAGCCTGACAACGATTAGCAATTGGTACTGAATACTGAAGATAACCCAACAGCATCAACAGGCAAGAGTCCTGGATTTTTTTTCACTTTAGTGGCCCCCTTCATGAGGAACAGCAATCAGTCTTAGAGCTGGCCTTTGCCACCTGCAGTATTTACTGGAGGTTTAAAATGCTACATACAAATAAAAGCAAGTTTTCCCAAAGTAGTTCATTAGCAACAAGCAACATCTAGGTCAGGAGACAAAAAACTTTCCATCACACATACTGTTAACAAGTCACCTTTTCACACAGTAAAATTCAAAATAATCCAATCCAAATATAGGGGATGAAGACTGAACACATCTGATCTGCATTAGCTGGACACGTGAACAAAGTGCTGAAGTGCACTACCAGAAAGCCCACTACCCACAGGGACATGGGCGGCAGGCGGGCTGAACCTCACACGGCAAACCGGGACAAGAGCAGGTTGGCTGGGACGAAACGAAGCTGTAATCCCCCGCTGGCCTTCTGTACCACCGCCCAGCGCGGGGAGCTGGCCCGGGGGCACGATTAACCAGCGAGGGAGAAGAGGAAGGGGTTTAAAAATATGTTAAGGAAAAAAAAAAAAAAGAAAAACAAACAAAACATTAAAAGGAAGTCACCACGATAGTAGCAGATCTAGGGGTGAGATTTACCTCCCCCATGAAACCACCGGAAAAATGCAGAGTAATCTAAGCGGATGCATGCACACGTGTGCATCCACGGACAGACACAGACACATACACGTATGCACACGCTCACACACACGCACAAGCACAGAGAGTGCGTCTGCGGAGTTGCCGGGGGTCCCAGCGCAAACCAGCAAGACAGGGCTCAGGCGGCGGCGGCGGCTGCCACCGGTGCAAGGGATGACGATGCACCGCAGGGCAGCGGGGCGGCAGCGGCACCCACCGGGCCGCACCGGGCGGGGCGCGGCGGGTTCTAGAAGGAGCCGCCGCCCCCCGGGGCCGCCCGCCCGTTGCCGGGCGGATAAAGTTTGCAGCAGCCGGCGGCGGCGCCACTGCAGTGCCGGGCGCACCCGCCGCAGTGAGCGAGCCCCAGCTTGCGGGAGGATGAGCGCCGCTAGGCCCGGAGCCGGCCAGCCACCGCGGCATCCCCTGCCTCCGCCCTGCGGCGCCCCCCGCCGCCCTCCCCGCTCCCTAGCTCCACTGACCGATAACCTCCTGCAGCTCGTAGGCGTCCCTGCAGATGGGCCAGCCGACGGCTGGGGCGGCGGGCGCAGGCGCCGGCTGGGGCTGCTGGACGTGGACCGGCGACTCGCCCTGCTCCGCCATGATGCTGCCGGAGCGCCCAGGAACCCGACGACCTTCTTTAAACTTCCCTTCTAGCAACACCTTTCGGCCGCGCTCCCTCCCCGCGCAGCCGGCCGCCCGGCGGAGGGAGGAGGCAGGGCACCGAGGGGGAGGAGGCAGAGGCGGGCGCCGCCGCCAGCCCCGGTCGCTCGCCCCGCGCCGCTGAGAGGAGAGGGAGAGTGGCTGCCGGGCCTGGCTGACCTCGGCCGGTGCCGGTGCGCGGTGCCGGTGCGCGGTGCCGGTGCGCGGCGCCGGCGGAGCGCGGCGGCCGTCCCCCTCCGCCTGAGGGAGAAGCGCGGGCTCCCGGCGGAGACGTCCCGCGGGAGGCGGCGGTCGCACCGCTAACCCTGGGGGCTCGCCGCCTCCCCCAGCGCCGCGTAACCTGCCGGCGGGTCGCGTCTCCGGCCATCTTCCCTCCCCGCTCATCCCGCCGAGCCGTGTGACGCTCCCCGCGGCTGGAGGCACTGCGGGGTCCGTGAAGGGCGGCAGGCTGAGCCTGTGCTGGCCACGGCCCTGCCAGCGGGGCCCTGGGCGGCTGCCGGGCTGAGCGCGGGGGCCGGGGGAGGGCTCGAAGGAAAGCCACATCGATCGGCGGGGATGTGGGAAGGCACCTGTTAGGCCGGTACCATAGGTGCCCAGGCATCTCTGGAGCACAGCTCTCAAGCGTACAAATACCAAGAGCGCTGCTGCTGCGAGGTTACTTGGGTTTAAATTTGAGGATGTGAAAAATACACTTGTGCTCATTAGCAATGAGGGCTCCAGTCCTGCAAAGTGGTTAAGTCACTCCTTGACACGAGTGGCCTTTTCCAGGGAGGGTAGCAGAGCTGCACCGCATTACCTCAGCGTGGACGTTGCCTCAGCTTGTGCCACCAAGGACTGTGCACAGTTAAGAAATGTTCCCCTTGGCTAACCAGAATCAAGTGATTTAAACAAACGGTCAAAACAAGAATCATAACTAAACTTCTCTACTACTTGCCATTATACAAGATGAGATTAAAAAAAAAATAATCTGTATTTAGGTGAAACTTTGCTGTTAGTATTAGTACAGAATTAATTTTTTAGTTTTTCCACCCTCTTATTGTCACTGTATAATATCACCAAGATTTTACTTAGTATGAAATAATTTAGAAAATAGCTATTTTTGCAGTCTACAGTCTTATTCCTACTTTGAATGCTTTGTATTTTAAGATTTATGGAGATTTGGAAGAGTAGTACAAAAAGATTTCCATAGGTTTTAAAATGCCACTTCCTACTACAGCAGGAATTTAAGGTAATTAGAACTAATAATGAAAATATGTAAGCAGGAAAGCTTTCAAAGATGGAAAAGCAGAACTGAATCTCAAATTGTTAGGAAGTATGTTGAAGTGTGATTTAAAGTCATAAAAAGATACACATAGCACAACCTGCTAGATACTTTATTCAGTCCTACTTCAGTTCAGGATAACCCTCTTTTGTTAACTAAAGTTTTTTGTGTAGCTTATTCAATGAGGACTTTCAGTTAATAGAATGTTATTCCAAAACAGAAGGCAAGTTACTTCTGTTTTGCTGTGTTGCTGAGAAGGCTGAATGAAGCATAAACTCCTCACCACGGCTTAACGTTTCATCAGAAGGTGTATAAGCAACTTGCAGATGTGGAGTAATTTGTGCAGTGAATTTCCATTTTCTCACATACAACTATTAAGCTCAGTGTAGAAAAGCTAATAGTAGAAAAAATATTGCACAGTTTTGTGCTAAACTAGTGATGTCTCTCAATCTAGTTTTTTAAAAGCTAGGTGATTAAAATATTTTCATATACACACATTAGAAATTATCTGCCACAAACTAAAGGTCAGCAAGACTTGGAAGAGGAAGTATTAAATTGTCATTCAGTATTAAGCTTAATGCCAAGACTAGACAAACTTGTTGTTAGTAGAGGAGACCTTTCTGCCAGCAACACCATGGGAAAAAAAAAAAAAAAAAAAGAGTAAGACAGCAACAGCACAGGCCAAATCAATCAGCACAGGAAAAATGGGTTACTCGCTGTTGATGGAAAACAGCCAAGTTCTCCATCTGTACTCAGTTGTTGCGGGTGGTGGCAGGGGGTGGTTTTAGTTCCTGAGCTATGAATGTATGTGATGCTCTTGTTATATCATTATCTAAACTGCTGGCTTACATCTGATACCATTATAGTAATTTTTGTCCCAATTATTGCCCCAGTTTTCCTTACTAATCCTACAACTTTGGGAATTTCTAGAGTGTACCTGCACTCTGCCATTTGTTGAAATGAGCAGCTTTTATGGGGAGAACTTTACAGGATGGCAATTTCATAAACAGTGGGACCTGTGGGAAATGTTCCATGCATCCAGGGTACAACTCCAGAAAAATATCAGAGCCTGAGAGTCGGGTAAGATAATAGAACAAAGCAACAGCAAGACCTTGAGGCTGCTGGTCTGTGCCAGTAGGCCAAGCTGCCTTTGAAAAGCAGGTCCCCTGCTGGAGACATAGGAGAAGGGCCCTGCAGTACTGAAAGGTCTGCTGTTCAAAGCAATACAGGCAGTGTTTTTTCCACAAAACTTTTCAGACATTAAAAAAGAATAGCAATCTGCAGATTTTGGAGATTCCAGAGAAAGAGCTAGGGCTCACTTAAAATCACTGTTCTCCAAATTAAAGACAGTTCAGAACAGCCCTGTCTGAACATGGTTTGGCCTTGCCTAGTGCTTGAAGACAGAGGGCTCTAAGAGATTGTCTGGGTCACTGAGTCCAGTCACCAGATGATTGATTCCAAAGCAAAAAAAGGCTTTACATAGCTAGGCTACAAACAAAACTGGCAATATTGAAAACCCTGTAGGCCACCTTGTGAGAAGATTTAAGCCGATGCTCAGATCTTTTGATAATCCCCAGCAGTATCCTCTGCAGGTGGGGGGAAGGAAGCTCAGAGCAAAATAACTCAGACTTCATTTCTAGGTTCGAAGGATTTAGACAAGAATAATATTGGTGCTTGCAATCACATTTCAGACCAATTAGCTTTGTATATAAACATACCTATATAAAGTCAAGGACAAGCATGAGGGCTGGAGTTCATAAGCAGTGGTACATACACCAGTAGCATGTACAAGGGATAGCATCAACCCCACTCCTTTTTTTTCTGAGTAGAAAGGCAGTAGATGCAACCTAAATAGCCATATAACCTAGCATAGACTAAACCAGAGTGAGAAGGAACTATTCTTTCTACTGTCACATCTATCTCAGGGAAACAAGTGAAGTAAAACCATCCTCTCCCCTGAAAACTGGGCTAATATTGCAGTTATGACCATCACATGGTGTAGCACAGCTGTCTGCAATTATATACATAAGGTCTGAAAGTCTCTAATTTGGTAGCGGTGAGGGGTGGCTGTGCTTTAAAAAACGTTATGAGATATGAAGGCGACACAGCAGCAGCTGGTGCTAATGGGAGTGGACTAATGCTTTCAACCTCCTTTTCTCTTCTAGTGAATAGACTTAAATAGGTAGCATGCCCGTTATTGTCATGAGGATGCTTGCTTTCATAAAAGCTTCCAACTTAGGTTAGTTTCTGCTCACACAGAAGACATGAGAATCTTTTTTGGCAATTCACATGAGAGAAAGCATCTTACTTAATACATGGAAAACCTTTGATTCAGAAGTCACTGTCAGCTGTGTTCTAGCTAAGTCTCACTAAAGTTAATGTCTATCAGAGCATAGTGACCTTACAAAGCAAACCACTTTTATTTTTTTCCTAGGTTGAAGGCCTTGATGCCTTTGTCTCTTTTCTTACCTCCCTCCTTGTAAACCATTGCAAGCTGTTCCACTCAGTGAATTCACTCATTAAACTCAGGTAGGAAGATTTTGTGTTCTGGATATTAATGATTGTTGAACCAGTAACCATGAAGCTAGAGTTTATTGTTATATAGTCAAATAGGCCTTTTTAATTATTTCCTTATATGTCATACCCCAAGCTGTTACTGGTCCTTGTAATAGGAACTTCCATTGCCTTTCTGGTAAGTACAGTCAGTGCTGTAATACATGCCACTGTGATTAGTGACTCTATTAGAAACAGAATGAAGTACTGATCTCTTTCAGGTGAACACCAAACCCTTTTCTTCAGTATTTTCTTATTTGATCGTCCTGTTTTTCAGGCCACATATATAGGAAATGCTTACATCTTTGTCTCAACCACTCAGTGTGAGGGGCCTTGACAGGCATATTGAAGACATCACTTAAAAGAATAATGGAGCCTACATGAGCTTCCCTGGAGAGCTGGAGAGCAGATGCAGCCTCAGTCTCAACAGAGCTCATTCCTCAATGTCACGGCTAGTATTGCATAGTAGGAACCATGGTTAAGGTAGTTAAGTCTTCACACCCTCTCTATCCAGTTTTTCAGATGAGACCATGAGAACACATTTTGCAGTTAGCTAAAACTTGAAAATCACCAGCTTAAAAATTACTGGCTCATTCTAGCACCATAAGCGCTAGCGGCTCATTTCCTACATCATGATGGCACACCAATGATGGTACATTTCAAACATTCAAAATTCAGAACTGTGCATAAATTTAGAATATTTACATGCTCGCCATTCATGTATTGGCAACAATAGCCTTTTTGCAACAAATGCCTTTTGGAACCTGGAGGAATCACAATTTCCACTATAATAATTTGAATGAATTTAGGATACAGCCACCATAAGGATGACAACGGACTAAAGATTGTTGTTCCTTCTGAGCTCCAGTTTATTACCATTAAAAAGTTCTGGAGGTGTCTGGAGGTTTCTCTGTAGCTGTGAATGGATCAAACTCAAACATATAAAGGAGTTGATCTAGGAACTTCGATGGCTTTCATCACTGTAGGATATGAACATCTCATGCATATTAATAAATTAATCTTCACATACCAGAAGGCTGGGGAATATAATTATCTCAGTTTCACAACTGGAAACAGAGAAATCTTAAGGGATTTGGTAAAGGTCATAGAAGTAGTCTGCAGCAAAACTGGGAATCTAACGCATATTTTCTAAGGATGGGATTTCACACAGCCTCTCAGCAAGACCAGGGACCTATTCAGGCTGACAGATAATTCCTGGTTTGATTCAGCTGAAAACATTAGCTAGTTCACCGAGCAGCCAAACAATTAATAGAGAAGATAAACAGGAGAGACATGAGAAAAATGTGTCCAATAGTGGGGAATGGGATATGCCACCATTTAAGCAGGAGCAGAGTTTTAGCTTTGTTAGATGGTCATGAAATGACACTAAGTCCAAAACAAATACCTTAATTATAAAAGGCTATTCATCATTTGAGTAAAGGCCCTAGCCTTTCCTCATCTTCTGTTTATAGAATCAGGGAAGGAATGGTTCATACTTTGCTGGAAAGCTACGAACATCGATTCAGCAATGTTTATAAAGTGCTTGAGTTCTTGGGTTTGAAACACTTTAAAATGTTTTCCTTTTAGTCTTAGGAATATAAGCTGAAATAATTTTGTAATCTAAATGCCGTAAGTGTGCTTGTATATGAAACCCAACCATTGAACAAAAATTTGTTATTACATTTACGATTTCTAATTTTTTTTTTCTGATGGAAAACCTGGGGTCTAATGGGCAGCACTTCCTGGGAAATCAAAATGTCAGTTAAATAAATGCTCATATTTTATTATTTCTTTCCAACATTTTGATTTGCAAATGAGAAATTAAACTGTCCAGAGCTGCTGGCTAAATTTCCTCTCAAGTAAATCAACAAGATTCCCAGTTCAACTTGAGCGTTATAAAATGCTCAGGTTCCTATCTCTCAGGGCAACTTGCTCTGCTTTTACAAGACTGGCAGAGCTCCTCAACCTAGGTCATCACTGAGGAAGAAAGCTGTTTAATGAAGAGCTCTTGCTTGAGCAAGCCATGTTAGGGATCAGCGAGGGCTGGGCTGCCCTGCAAGGGCAGGGAAGCTGGGAGCCATGGGTGCCAGCAAGGCAGCAGGGTCAGTGGCCACACCAAGCAGGGGGCAGTCTGGCAGGACCCCAGCCAGGCAAGGGGGGCAGGCCCAGGGATGGCAGCTGGGGTCAGTGACAGTCTGATGACTGCCAGGCAAGTCTGTAGAGACAGCAGGTCCAAGCTGCAGCTGGGAAGCTCAGTCAGTAAGGCAAGGTCAGGATCAGCAGGGTGCAAGATTGGGCACTACTGTAGCATAGTAGACTCAGGCAAGGACCCAGCATAGCTACAGCATAGCTCAGGCAAGGACCACGGGCAAGGGCCTGAGCTTGAACACAACAGAGGACCAAGGCGAGTCTTGTCATAGCTCTTTCTTGCAATTTGGCTGTTTTCACAACACCTTGATCCAAGGTTACAGACCAGCACCATGTCCAGGCTGGCCTTGAGCACAGACAGCAAAACCTCTAGGAGTAGGGGAAGAGGTGGTAAATCCAGTTGGTGTGCTCAGAGCCCGGGAACATGGGCTTAGCATTAAGAAATCTAATTTCTCTTGTTGGGAGTGCTTGCCATACCCACCATGAATTTCCAGAGTTGCAGGACAGAGCAAAAGTACTGTCAGCATAGCTTCAGATTTGGATTCAGAAAATTGCCTATCGCTCTAATTCCCTCTACTGTAATAATCTGCTGAAACACAGCAATCTACCCAAAGGGGAAAGGTCAGAAGTTGCCATCCTTTCCTATTTATCAATTAAAGCTCACAAAGCTTCCAGGTCCCAAGACATGCTATGGAATAATGTCTGAAACAAAAATCTCATAACAAATAAGCAGTCTCCACTCTAGGAAGATTGAAATGCCAGGTAAGGCATTAAAAATAGAACTCAAATCAAAAGAAAAATCTCGCTTCCTCAGAACAATGAGGTGCTTTAAAATTCCTAAACATTCTAATTCCTTTCTCTCCTACCTGTAAGAAAAGCTACAACGTACAGTAATAATCTCCTCAAATGATCAGTGTATTAAAAGAACATTTGTTGACTCAAATATTTAGATTTTAGTCTTCTTTAAAAGAACTTTAACAATTGCTTTGAGTCTTGCACCATTTGTGTAACTGAAGAAAAGGAGGCTTTAAATGTAGTGATATAAACAACATTATTTTCCAATGCATCCTTTATTGTTTTTATGATTTCTTTAAAAATCTAATTTATCAATGAATGACAGAAACCTAAAATTATCAGTGCTGTGCTTTTAGTAGGCAAGAAACAGAAATTAGGCAGTTTAGGCACCACCTATTTTTAAGTTTTACTGGCATATGATTAAAGAAAACAAAACACCCCCAGCAGACATCATTATTCACAGATGCTGTACCCCTAGAAGCCCTACTTTTAGTGTATACCACTAGGTATAACATGCCAAGAAAGTTCTCCTAATTTTATTTCAATCATTACCAATAGTAGAATCAACTGTGCGTGAGAATCAGATACCCTGGTATATGCAGGTTTTGCTGTTATAGCCTGTAACGCGTCCTCTGCAAATACAGTGATCAAAGTCAGCACTGACCCAGAACTCTGGCCAGTATGATTGCATCTATAAAAATAGTTATAGCAACAGAAACCTTAGTTTGACTAGTTCTGTTTGCTGTGCTCATGTAAGGGTACTTTTTGTACTAGAATAAAAGCCTGATTTTGCCAATATACAGGAAAACATATTTGGAAATGGTGCCAGTAAAATGCAGTTTTTCATGTTGGTAACAAGCCCTAGCACAGGCACAGCTTTGTCTTATCGGTGATGATACCAACACATGGCATAGTGCTGGTATGAAAGTACTCACTGATACAGGTGGTATCACACAAAGCATCAGCTGAAGTGGTGTAGTTCTGGGATGTGATCTCTGAGTGGCACCAGAGAGAGCTGTATGGGGAGAGGATGATAAAAGCAAGGGGAGGAGGCACTGCTTGCTCTGGGATGTGTAGGGCCCAGGCTGAAAATTGCTGGGTAACAGCCAAAAGGCAGGAACAGTATTTGATGGGAAGAATGGGGCAGCTGGAAGCTCTGGGACAACTGAATATCTGACAGTACAAAGGACAACAGGAAGATACTTAAACAGAACTTTCATCTGAATCTGCAGTGTCAGTAAAAAAAAACCCTCTTTGAGTATCACCTCATTTCCTCCAGTAACTAAAAACTCTTTAACACATCATGCACATCAGACACTGTTTACTTAGAATAAGTTTACTAAAAAGTTGTATTACAAAGTCTTGAGCAATGCGCTACACGTATATTTGAAATGTGTGAGCGCGATGTCTTTTGACCAAAGAAATGTGGAACTAGAAGGGAGTACACAACCTAAGCTGTGCACCTTTAGGAACTTACTCTGGTTTTCTACAGTGGATTGGATTGGATTGTGGTGGGAACTGTGAACAAAAATTTCATTCCCATTCTTTCAGTAGTCCAAAATCTTGGCTAGCCTGCTGACATGCTGAGACAACTGAAGTTGTTCACTCCAGGAAGATATCTGCAGACAGTGGAAAACACCCCAATGTTCCACATGGGACTGAGAACCAGCACAGCCCTGAGGGGAGAAAGGTGACAGAGCTCAAAATCCAGGAAGACAGGTGGTTCTAACAGCAGCAGCACAAACGGACTGATTACTATCCTCTGCTACTCTTCCGTGTGGGCACAAACGAAGCTGCAAGCCAGAGTCTGGGCAGAACTAAGCAAGACACTAAAGCTCTGGGAAAGCAAGTGAAAAATATTGGTGCCTAAGTTATCTTCTCCTCTATACTACCAGTTGGAGAAAAATGGGTGACTAGAAATAGGCAAATAATACAAATCAACTCCTGGCTACGTGGCTGGTGTCAATGTGAGGGTTTTGGCTTTTATGACAACGGGATGTTCTTCAGCAACTAGGCTGCTAGGGAGGGATGGATTCCACCTGTCTGGAAGGGGCAAGGGAACCTTTCGCAGAAGGCTGGCAAACTTGGTGAGGAGAGCTTTAAACTGAGGAACTCAGGGGGAGAGGGACAAACTGGCAATGCTAGTGCCATCACACACAATGGGGAAATAAGATAGGACAACCTGAGCAGTGATAAAGGTGCTGTGGTGGCCTCATGCGATGGCAACCAGGAGACCAACCACCTCAAGGGTTTGCAGAGCTGTAGTGGGTCCTCATACACCCCTCCGGGGAAACCTGTGTGCTCAAGCACCTTTCCGAAATGCCTGTACACCAATGCACACAGCATAGGGAGTAAACAGGAGGAACCAGAGGTCTGTGTGCGGTCGCAGGGCCATGGTGGGATAGCTTGCATGACTGGAATGTGGTCATGGATGGCTACAGGCTTTTCGGAAAAGACAGACCAGCAAGGTGAGATGGGGGAGTGGCTCTTTATGTGAGGGAGCAACTAGAATGCATCGAGCTCTGCCTTGGAGTGGAAGGAGAACAAGTTGAGAGCTTGTGGGTAAAAGTTAAGGGACAGCCAAATATGGGTGACACCGTTGTGGGTGTTTGCTACAGGCCACCTGATCGAGAAGAGGAAGCTGATGAGGAGGCCTACAGACAGCTGGAAGTAGCCTTGCAATCACAGCCCCTAGTCCTCATGGGGGACTTCAACCACCCTGGTATTTGCTGGAAAAGCAACATGGTGAGCCATGCACGATCCAGAAGGTCCCTGCAGAGCAGCAAGGACAACTTTTTGATGCAAGTGGTGGGGGAGCCAATATGACGAGATGTGCTGCTCGACCTTATCCTAACAAACAAGGAAGGGCTGGTTGAGGATGCAAGAGTTGGGGGTAGCCTTGGCTGCAGTGACCACGAGATGGTCGAGTTTAGGATCCTGCAAGGTAGAAGCAGGGCTATGAGTCAGGTTACAACCTTGGACATCAGGAGGGCCAACTTTGGCCTCTTCAAAGACCTGCTAGGAGGAATCCCACGGGCTAGGGCTCTGGAAGGCAGGGGATCCAAGAGACCTGGACAGTATTCAAGGACTGCTTCGTCTGAGCTCAAAATCAGTGCATCGCCAGGAGGAAGAAGTCAGGCAGAGGAGCCAGGAGACCTGCATGGATGAGCAAAGAGCTTCTAGAGAAACTCAAATGGAAGAGGGAGGTTCACAGTATGTGGAGAAAGGGACTGGCCACTCGGGAGGAATGTAGGAATGTTGTCAGGGTATGCAGAGATGTGATGAGGAAAGCCCACTTGTAACAGAATCTGGCAAGGGATGTGAAAGATAACAAGAAGGGCTTCTTTAAATACATCAGCAGTAAAAGGAAGACTGGGGACACAGTGGGCCCACTGCTGAACAAGGAAGGGGCCTCGGTAACACAGGATGCAGAGAAGGCGGAGTTACTGAATGCCTTCTTTGTTTCAGTCTTTACTGCTAAGGCTGGCCCTCAGGCATCTCAGCCCCCAGAGAAGAGAGGACAAATCTGGAGAAAGGAAGACTTACCATCGGATTGGGTCAGAGATCACCTATGCAAACTGGATCCTTGCAAATCCATGGGCCCTGATGGGATGCACCCATGAGTGCTGAGGGAGATGGCGGATGTTCTTGCTGAGCCACTGTCCATCATTGTTGAAAGGTCGTGGAGGACAGGAGAGGTGCCTGAGGACTGGAGGAAAGCAAATGTCACTCCCATCTTCAAAAAGGGCAAGAAGGAGGACCTGGGGAACTATAGGCCAGTCAGCCTCCCCTCCATCCCTGGAAAGGTGATGGAGCAGTTCATCCTGGAGGTCGTTTCCAGACATGTAGAGGAAAAGAAGGTTATCAGAAACAGTCAACATGGATTCACCAAGGGAAGATTATGCTTGACCAACCTGATAGCCTTCTATGATGGCATGACCGGCTGGGTCAATGAAGGGAGAGCAGTGGATGTTGTCTATCTTGACTTCAGTAAGGCATTTGACACTGTCTCCCATAGCATCCTCACAGGCAAGCTAAGGAAGTGTGGGCTGGATGAGTGGACAGTGAGGTGGACAGAGAACTGGCTCAGCAACAGAACTCAGAGGGTCGTGATCAACAGAGCAGAGTCTGGATGGAGGCCTGTAACTAGTGGGTCCCAGGGGTCTGTGCTGGGTCCAGTCCTGTGCAACATATTCATCAATGACCTGGACGATGGGAGAGAGTGTACCCTCAGCAAGTTTGCAGATGATACCAAGCTGGGAGGAGTGGCTGATACACCAGAAGGCTGTGCTGCCATCCAGCGAGACCTGGACAGGCTGGAGATCTGGACCCAGGGGAACCTCATGAAATTCAACAAGAGCAAGTGCAAGGTCCTGCACCTGGGGAGGAACAACCCCATGCACCAGTACAGGCTGGGGGCTGAACTACTGGAAAGCAGCTCTGTTGAGAGGGACCTGGGAGTGCTGGTGGACAGCAAGCTGACCATGAGCCAGCACTGGGCCCTTGTGGCCAAGAAGGCCAACAGTATCCTGGGATGCATTAAAAGGAGTGTGGCCAGCAGATCGAGGGAGGTTATCCTCCCCCTCTACTCTGCCCTGGTGAGACCACATTTGGAGTACTGTGTCCAGTTTTGGGCCCCCCAGTTTCAGAAGGAGGTGGAACTCCTTGAGCAAGTCCAGCGGAGAGCTACCAAGATGATCAGGGGACTGGAGCACCTCCCTTACGAGGAAAGGCTGAGAGACTTGTGTTTGTTCAGCCTGGAGAAGAGAAGACTGAGGGGGGATTTCATCAATACCTATAAATATCTAAAGGGTGGGTGTCAGGATGATGGGACTAGGCTCTTTTCAATAGTGCCCAATGACAGGACAAGGGGCAACGGGCACAAGTTGGAACACAGGAAGTTCCACCTCAATATGAGAAAAAACTTCTTTCCTGTGAGGGTGCCAGAGCAGTGGCACAGGCTGCCCAGGGGAGGTTGTGAAGTCTCCTTCCCTGAAGGCATTCAAAACCCACCTGGACGCGTTCCTGTGCCCCCTGCTCTAGGTGTGCCTGCTCAAGCAAGGGGGTTGGACAAGATGATCTCTAGAGGTCCCTTCCAACCCATACCATTCTGTGATTCTGTGATTCTGTGAAATACCTAACATACAGAAAATAAAGACATGTCCTGAAAGCCTTTGCTTCTGTGAGTGAACAGAAGCCAAAGGCAGGCAGATAAATAATTATTAGCTCAAAGAAGAGATTATTGGCTTGAACAAAACATGAACTGTGATTCCCAAAAATATACCTGAAGACCAGAGTCTGCAAAGTTAAAGCCATGAGCACAGGTTGGGACAGGAGGTGCCCAGCTCCACTTATCAGTTCTGGCTATGTGTGAATTTAAAAAGAAAACAAAAGAGTTAGTAAAATTTTATATTGGTCTTATTGTGGCCTCTGTGATATCAGATGAACTGTGGAGGCTTGTGATATGCCACGGACATAACTTCAGCGGATACAAAAGGGTATGTCCTGGTGACAAAAAAAAAAAAAGGGCATGGATAATATATTTCATAAACTTGTTTACATTGATGGCAAAAATATATAATTTAATATTATCAGTTATCTGGAAGATATATGCTAAGGGAGTATCTCAGCTAAGCAGCTGATTGACAAAGTCAGAGTTGTTTAGCTGGATAGATATTCTAGGTTGCAGTTTACATGGCACAAGTTTGAGCAGGTCACACTAAAGTTGGTTGTCTTTTTCCCCTCAATTGAGTGGCATAGCTGAAAGTCATTTTAAAGTAATACCATCCATAATGGAAGCGGTTGTAGCAAAACTGTGTCAGATTCCGTTTCATTGATGCCATATCCTGTTATTTAATAGTGTAAAGTATAATTTAACTGTTCTAACAAAGAATAATTGTTGGTAACCTGCAGACATTTTTGATAGAAAACTCTAATCTAGAATACTTGTAATGGAAGAAGCTGGAGGCAGAAGAAAAGATGGGATATGCAAACCTATAAAGAAATAAAAAACCTCAAATAACTAAGGTGGTGAGTACCTAGGAATTAATGCTTCTCTGAAAAAAGATAAAAATGGAAATAAGTCATCACAGATATCAGAGATGACAGATAAGGTCATCTCCAGCCAGAGACAGTGAAAGGAATATATGGCACCTTGCCCAGCTCCCAGCAAGGAGGGAGACCAGACTCATACAGAATGAGATGTAAGAATGATGGCTTGCTGCAGAACTGAGGCAAGACCACCAAATCCCCTCATATAAAACAAACCGAACAAATTAATTTTCCGTATCAACAGTGGCAGTGGTATTTCAGCTGAGAATCACAGTCATTTTTAAGTTGTAAGCCATCTAAGTAGGCTCCATTTATCACCTTGAAATTTAAAAAATACCTATATATTTTAAAATGTTCTCCAGAAAGTAAGTTGAAGCACTATAATCATCTAAGGTCTTTCCTGTGGTCATTTACACCACCTCAACTGAAGGGCAAAAACTTCTTTCTCTGCTATAAGCTTTTTAGCAAGAAGATATCTGAATGTATTCCAAGAATCTATTAATACCATGCTTAAGGAAGACCAAACAGGTTTTGTACTTGCTTTTCCATCTGATAGTTTTCCTCTAATGGGCAAAAACATGGTAGCCTTTAACAATGGGAAAGGAAATTAATATTTCCTCTGCTGGAAATATTCCTTTCCTATTCAGACAAGGAATAAAGTATGAGTTCCTTTTTGTTACTTCTCCCAAGACTTCCAGCAAGTGACAATACATAAAGGGCTTTTTGTTATCTCTTCCTTAAAGGGACAAATCTATGTTGTCGCCTTGTTGTACCTCTGAAGTTATATAAGAATATTTTTCACTGCTTGAAACATGAAATATGTAAACTCAAAATATGTAGGAGTTGTAACATTTGCAAGACGTATTTCTTCTGCTGCGGTAAAATGCTACTATTTTTAATGAAGCAAACAGAAAAGGTTTCTTTTCACAGTAATTGTGTGCATATTTATTGATATTCTCTGATGGAGTTCACTGTATGAATGCTGTATTGAACAATTAAACAAAAGCATATGTATAGAGAGACAGAGAGAATTTAGAAAATATGTTTACTTTTTAGATTCAGATACTGTCTGCCAAATGTCTTAAAGCAAATAATAAATACTTATACTTTTAATTAGTGCCTTAGATTCTGGGCTCTAAAGTAAATTAACCACTCTAGGCTTACACAAGATTTTTCTGCAATATGAATAAAATAGTTTTGGTCGTGTTTGCTTAAATTAGCATTTGTACTGCGGATAGTACTAGTCCTCTTCAAGCTGCTTGGGAATTCTGGCAAAGTATTTATTCAACTGTGTAACTTCGGTGAAGCACTGGTATATGAACTAGTCAAAAAGCAGGAGGAAGAATTTAAATCAGCTTAAATGGTTTTTACTCCCAACTGACCAATATTTCAGATTATAAAAAAAAAAAAAAAGAAAAATTTGCCAGGTATATTTGCAGAGAACGTAAAGGTGACTCACAAGAGGTACAGGACTCAGCCCCAGTACCTAAGGCTCACTGGTATCAGTGCAAGCAAAGCATCAGCATATGAATGATGAGATGCTTCAGGAAACTGCCCCTGATGACTGTGATGGACCCAGAGCTGGGAATAATGCTGCTCATTCACCATTGCTATTAGGACTGTTTTCTTAGGGCACGTATCCAACCATATTTGAACACCTGTGCACCCCAATGACAATGTGAGATCTCTGAACAAACCCCAGGGTTTAAAACTCACTATTACTTTTAAATGGAAATCTTATATTCTGCAGAGCTGGGCACTGATTCAAGTACGAGATAAATATATCAGACAGGCTCCCTTCAGCCAGGGGAATTACAACCTGACACACACATTATGAATCAGGAAAGTAACATGTATTGATTTGTATTAGTGCTGATCTCATATTCCTCAGCGAGGTTCAGGTGACATTTCCACTTTCTTGATGAATTATAAGTTCATATCATTTGTAGAGGCAAACCAGACAAACCCAAAAACTCTTATTTTCAAATGAGAGAGCCTATGTTTTCTCAAGTTTTGAAGTATTTTTAACCTTGTGCCCCTGAAAGTTGCCAAGCTAGCTAGCTTGGATGCTAGAACCACTTGCTTAATGGAAGAAGAATAATACTGCAGGTAGACAGACAGGCTTCCTCCAGCTGCAGAGTCAACGGTCTCAGACTCCACTAGCCCACCAGTCTTCAGTCTCTCTGCAGAGAATGCCACTGAGCATCACTTAGCAGCAGCCCCAAACTGCAAGGTGCAATGAACTGGTTTCAAAGCAGCTGCCACTCACTCAGCCAGGTGACAGGGCCAGGTACACTCTGTAATCAGAGGCAAATGGACCTATCTCACCTGCAGACTGTCAGTTTCTAGATTTGTAGGTTAATATTTAATTCCCACTTTTGCCTACTCTTTGCTTGTAAGTTCAGCTATCTAAGCAATTTGCAGAAGCTTGAATGATTTTTAGCAGGTGGATGCATACATCCTTCTGCTACTTATAGTCTGTTCAGGGCCAGAGAGGTTTTGTTAGACTATAGCTTATATATATATATATATCTTTATACTCTCTGAAACAAGGTTGTGGGAGGGAGTGATCTCTTGCCATTCCAACTGATACTGTTGGAGGTGGGGGTGTGAAGAGGAAAGACATGTTTTAGGTCACAATTTTTTCAGTTCTGAAGTAGAAGCAGCAAGCTTGGAGATAGGTGTAGGTCAGATCTGGAGGCAGCTGGCAAGGACAGAAACACCCCTTGCCTTCAGAAGGTTTTTAGGGAACAGCCACTACAGCTCTGGCCTCCCAGGCTGCTTCCCAGAGATGAGTCTAGGAAGAGCAAAACATAATTTCACTACCTATTAAAAACCATAAATTCAGTACAGATAATTTTTTTCCATACTGTGCCTGCTTTTGTTCCAGAGCTGCTTACTCTTTACATCCTACAGCCCTGACAGCTTCTCTACCTCCCTCCTTGCTGTCAGGTGTCTGTGCCTGACAGGTGCCAATTACCCTTTTACCTTAACTCGTTTAAAGGGTTTAAACTCCAAGTAGTTGCTCCCTATCTGTATTTTGCCTGAGGCTGATTGACTCTGTTCCAGGACTGAAGAAACTCCATGTGTTCAAGCACTCATTTATTCTCTTGAGCAGTATCTGTGCTCTATAAAAGATGTGGTCTCTTAGCATCATCCCACCATAGCTTTGCAGTACCACTCCTTATTTTTCCCCATACCTCAATTACTTTTCCCCATGGGCTATTTCTGGGATTTATCATAGACTGGGGGGCAAGCACACATGCAGTTAGGTGCGTGCAAGGGAGAATACATCTTGTGTTTGGTTTTAGCATTGGCTGTATTCCCAGACTTGGAGCTTTCCGGAAGGTGACTGTGTACAAGCTGTGTCTATCAGGGAGCAGCAAGTGCTGGGCTGCCCTGCAAGGGCAGGCAAGCTGGGACCTACGGGTGTCAGCAAGGCAGCAGGACCAGTGGCCACACCAAGCAGGGGGCAGCCCAGCAGGACCCCAGCCAGGCAAGGGGGGCAGGCCCAGGGATGGCAGCTGGGGTCAGTGACAGTCCAATGACTGCCAGGTGAGTCTGTAGGGACAGGGCAGGTGGAAGGTTGAGTTGGGAAGTCCAGGCTGCAAGACAGGGTCAGGATGGGGAAGGAACAAGCATGGCACAGCAAATCTGCAGCCTAGACAAGAGCCTGAGGTCAGGCTCAGTCTCCAAGCCGAAGACCAGAGGCCCCAGGCGAGGCATCTCATGGTTCTCACAGTAGGCTGGTCCAAGTGACTAAGCCACACTGTATCTGAGTGGGCCTTGAGCACAGGCAGCAAAACCCCTGCAAGGGGACATTGCCTGGTGATGCAGTCAGGGCCCTGACAGTCCTATGGCTTCACTTTAACTCTTTTTCATCCATTGCACATTCAGCTCTGCAAAGGATAGGGGCTGCTTCTGGGACCCATAATCAAAGGAGAAGTGGTGCTTCTTGACATGCGTCCATCACACCTAACAGAGCTAGACAGTTTGCAAGGTCTACCGGGACCTCACAAGTGCTGTAATATTTGAAGATAAGCTGATGCAGGTTAACATTTTGTACTAGCTATGTTGTTGTTGTGCTAACCATGATCAAACCGAAAAATTCAGTGGTCATTTGTGTAATTATAGTGATATTTTTCAAAATTTTCATCACACACAGGGATCCAGACAGTTCATAGCTGTACCTGGCTCTTTCTAACTCATGTCCTGAGCCAATTCTTTTGTTCCTGACCAGCACTGGCTCTGTTTGGGAAGGCAAACAGAAAGTAACCCTGGGGATGGACACTGCTCTACATGACACAGTTACTTTAAAAAGGCAGGCAGGATCACACCAGATCAAAGCATGACACCAAAGTGAGGTTCTTGTACAAGACACAGATGCACCTTCTTCAGCAGTAATGTGATTCCCATTCTCAACACCCAGGTAACAGAATAATGCTCTCTAACTCAATAGTTCCAGTTGTACTTTTCTAACCTCTCAATGTCCTGTACAGTGACAGCCAAGCTTTCAGCTATTGAGTTTCCCATTAAAATCCTGAGACCTGAGTCCTGCTGCCTAGATACCCCTTCCCCCATTGCTGTTTAGGTATATGTGTCTCCCCAGTCTCTTACCCTTTCCAAACCTCAGTCTAGTCATCTTTGGTTCAGATGACACCCGAATACCTTCAGGTGCTCTTCTCACCTGAAATCTATCATGTCACAACAGTCTTTTTCAGCTATTCTTCTCCCAGAGTAATCCAAGGCCCCAGATTATTTTTAAGACCAGTGCTCATTTTACCTCTGCAATGAAAATCAAACTATTGTGAGCCAGTCAGCTGATTCCTTAGAGGAAGGCTGAAGGTGGCAGTCAGAAGGCTGTCACCTGCCTGACCTCCACAGCAATGGAGAGGGACCTCCTGGGAACTCAAACATGCAGTTTCTTCCCTCCAGGCAATCAGGATGTGTAAGGGTTGCTCTCTCTCATTTTTCCAGACCTTTTTCCTATGCTACTGGAGAAATAACTGCTTTTATGAACTTGATTTATTAAATTAAGTTTCTTAGTATGTAATATTTATATTTTGTGGGTAAAAGTATCCAGTAAAACAATTTTACGTACGAACTTTACATTTTGATGTTGAAATTGCAGAGGGAATTTAGGGAGGCACAATGACACGTTGGCTAAGGCACACAAAGAAGCAGGCAGTAGGGCAGCCAGCTCTTCTCCTGACTTTTCCTTAAAATTGGATTTTAAAAAGGGTGCTGTAGTCTCTTTGGTGATCAGATATACCATAGTACTTTGAAAGCACTACAGTTTTAACAATCCTCTATAGCTGCATGTAAGGAAGAGAAGAATCCACTTAATCTCTTGACTATTGAAGTACTTTCAGACTGCATTTCCGAATCCCTTATTGAATCAACTTTGTTTTAATCAGTCTTTTATTGGTCTTTTTCTGCAAAACCCACTAACACTCCTTCTTGTAGCCTACTAACCCTATTCCAGCAGTTCAAAAGTCCTATCATAACTGTATTACAACCTTTGTGGAATACGTGTTTTCTTCAGTGAGTTCTTCAGGTTTTGACTAAAGGTAAAGTGCTAAAATTTACAGAGGTAATGCTGAGACTGGAGCAAAAGAGTGATTCCCAGCTCGGTGTTCAGGTGATAGCTCTATGCAGTTAAAAGTAGTGGTCTCAAAGGAATAGCAGCGCGAAACTCTTTGAGACAAATCTACAGTCAATAAGACCTGTTATTTGGATACTGGCAAAATGTCAGTTCTTAAAGCGCAGTAGGCAGGATACTTTATCACAAGAGTTCTTATGTGCAAGACATACAGATTTTTAAAATGCATAATCTTTGAAATCACAGAGGGAAAATTCAATAAATATTTTTCTTGTATTACATAATAGCAGGTAGTTCGCCAGTTGATGCACCCATCACACACAGCAAATTGCTTATTTCTTGGCAGTTAACATCATTACTGTTGTGATTGCTTGGGCAAGCTTTTGGCTATATACTATTGTTTTAACCAATTTGGTCCTATTTGATCCATGGTAACATGCCAAGGAGACAGTGGTATGCTTTTCCACTCTGTCTCAAATGTCCTCCTTTTCTACGCTTTGATCAACCTTTATGACTCTGGTAATGAATTCACAGATGAAGTGAGCTTTTGCTTGTCCTAGAAAACATCATCCAAATTTAAAAGGTGGAAATTTTTCTCTTCCCTCATAATAAAAAGTAATCAACCAACCTAGAAAAAAATGATGTGGTGCTACTGGATTCCTAATTGTCTATGCCCTGATTAACTGTCATTTCTATCCCTTATTTTGTCTTCCTGCTCTTGATTTGGTACTTATTATGGTGGATATATAAAGGCACTGAACCTCTGCAGTTCCACTGATCATTAAAGCATTTTAACCGTCTCGGAGAAGAACGAAAACATCCACAAGAAACAATTTTAAGACAGCTGATTTTTTGAGAGAGCTGTTACTCCCCTTTCTACACTTGAAGCTCTACCTTTCATAAATCGGTTTTGCATATGCCTGGCAAAATATAATTGTAGAGACAATTTAATCTGATATATCCATCACTGGCACTGCAGTCTGTCCTTAAAGGAGAATGGACTTGCTCACCAAACAGACCCTTGTGCTATGATTACCCACTTTATATGCCTCAATACCAATATATAAGGTCATCCTAGTTCAGAAAACTTTCAGTAATAACCACTTAGAGACAGAGAGACTGTGGAAAATGCTGTCCTCTGGTTTTTGGACAACAACTTGAACCAGTGCCTGATCCATGTATAGAAACAGATTTGTCTGAAAGAACCCAAAAACTAAGATAGTGTATATTTAAGTGCAGATTTCTTGAGTATTTTTGAATTATTTTTGAAGGAGTTGGAGGCTCCATCTTATGCCCAAACCATAGCGGAAAACAGAATTCACAGTGAGTAAATTTAGATAAAAGAATCATTCAGTGTTTTGCATTGGATTTCCAAATTCTACTTAATTATTATGTGAAGAATTATTTAGACCATATGATGTAAAACTCTACCTGACAGAGCATGTAAGGTGTAGGATTGTTATTTACTTGTTGTGAAGTTTTTGTTATTAATTTAGTGAAGTACAGTTTTCCAGGAAACTCTCCAGAGAGATGTAAAAGTATCCTTCTCTAAAGATGATTTAGCCACCTCTGTTGCTAGTTCTCCTTAGCAACCCAGCCTGTGATCATCTGCCCTCTCATCTCTTTCCCACCTTGTTTTCAAAACTCTACTCCAAGCAAGAGAAGTTAAATCTGCTGATTTCTTACCCTACATTTTTCAGGCATTCCATATGTCTTGGTATATAAGCATCTTAGCAGTGACTTTCCAAACTGTCCACCCACCAAGAAACAAAAAGACAACTAATTCTTGATAAGCAGTAACAGCAGCACATCAGCAGCTAAAGAAACAAAATTAGCCTCTTGTCTGTCCCTGTCCTGTTGATTCTATTGTGTAAAGTTGATGTTATGTAGAAGTTTGTATCAATAAGATTAGAACAACATATGTGAAAAAGTATAATTCTGTGTGTTGGCAAGAAAATATTTCTCTGTTAGAAAATGTGTCTATTACAGCAAATAAGCAATGGTTTATTATGTCATGATTTCCACAAAGGGGAACAGAGAGATGCAAGATGTCTTAGTTCTTTACACAGTCCTCTCAGACTACAAAATGGAAGGAAACTAGCTGATACCTCACCCTCTGTTTCTAAGATGGCAGAAAATGCCAGCTCCCAGGAAAAGTCTGTGCAAATGCAGCTTTAACTTCCTATGTCCTTCAGTCTTCTAGATGTAAGTCATTAAGTCATCCTATATGAAGACAATATTTGGTGGGAGGGAGAGTGAGGTTTGGTATCTGCTGTGCTCAAAAGTTATTTGCTAGATAGAGACTAAGATAAACAGACAATCCAGATGGATGGCCAAATGCAAGTAGTGCTGCTGACCATAGGTCAGTTCTGCAAGCAGTAATTTCAAAGGTTTGAATGTGAAAAGAATAGGAAATCTCCTCACCACAACTTTTTATAAATGGGTGAAGTCAAACACATTGTGTTGTAGGTTCCATCTCAAATACACTAGAAGGTGCTGTTCCTTCAGGACAACCAGTTGCACAAAACAAGGTGTAAATTCCCCTTCCATGTGCATGTGGGCTTCTCAGCACCATGCAGAAGGTACTTATTGTGAGAGCTAATTCAGTGGGATAGACACAAGAGGAAGTCACCCACAGCTGTGAGGCAGCACCATTCACATTTCTGGTTTTTTACTAGCTCTTCCCAGCAATATGCTCCATTTTGTATCTGGGTTAGGATCTATCCTGTTGAAATTAGATCCTAATTAAAAACATTAAACATTGAATATAGATCAGATATTGCAATGCCACAGAAGAGAGAATACAGAGAATTTCCCAACATTACGTTAAGTGATTTTCAAATCAAATACATTTTCAGACTATATATCTATATTGAGATAAAGAACCTTATTTTGTACTGGTGAAGAAAAAGTAATTTACCTTAAACAGCAGTTTGCCATTGTAGGACATAATAACCTTGAACATTCAAGTTAGTGGGAGATTTTTTTCATTTGACCTAAATGGCATTAAGTTCAAGCTCTTACTCAGATACATATTCAGCAAAAACCATTATGTTTTTAACGCATAGATAATAAGGCTCAGTCTTGTGTCTATTGAAGATGACAGGATATTTATGTCATCAGGAAAATACAGCTTTTAGTGCACACATGAACTAACATAGGTGTCCTTGGTGCATATTTATACATGAACTGTACAACCAATACAGCGGTCCAGCATCTCTAATTAGTTGCAAATAAAATAACCTGTGTTGGCTCCAAAATAATATTTGCATTTGGCCATGAGACCATAGACATCCTCCCTAGCTCTTGAAAAAGATAGATATATGTAATAAAGCACATGGGCTACCAAATTAGATTGTCAGTAATGTGCATTTTAGAAGGACCCTGAATACGCATTGTAACATGGTCAATAAAATATATTTGTAAGAACCTGTCAGTAAATAGGGGAAATTCACATATCTGAAAATATGGAGGGTGTCTGCCTCAAGTATTCAAGGTTAACTATTCAGTTTTAATCTCAGAGTCTATTTTTGCCTTAATGTATAAGCATAAGTGGATGCTTGTCAATGCATGAATACTTCAGAAAGGAAGAGCTAACTGATGGTTACAAAAAAATATTAAAAGATAGTGGTTGAAGATACTTCTCTTTATAAACATCTCTTATGGTACATTGGAATTGATTTCATAGTACTGAGCTATCGTAAAGGGGTACAGCGAGACCTAATTAATATTTGCAACACATTGTGTCCGGGTGAGAGAAACTAATAGAATCCTAAATTATTAGTGCCCACGCATCTTCTGTACTGTGACTTATGAGGAACTGTCCAGGTCGCCATAAAGCATTACATGGAAACACAGGATATGGACTGAACTCCCATCTAACCATTTTTTACCCAAGTCTTATTTTTAATAGCTGTTTTCTTCCAAATTACTGACAATCAAAAAATGCATATGGGACCAGTATTGTATCTCTGGAGTTCTTGACTTTTCAACATGATGATCAAACCTGAGGCAATTTTATTAGACATGAAAAGCCAAATGAACATACAAGAAGATGAAGTGATGTTAAAATTCACCTGAAGTATATTTGTCCTGTAGTGTAGGAAGGAAGGAAGGAAGGAAGGACTAACTATAATTGGTTTCCCATGTTAATAGGTTGCAAAAGGTCAGTGTTTCTTCCTGCTAAGATACTTAGAAAATGGTATATATAACTATAAAGTTGGTATCAACACATTACCAATGAAGAATCATCATGGAAGTCACTTTCATCTGCATGTGGAGTACCACTGGTGCAGGGCAAAGAGCATGGCAAGTGGAATTCAAAGCCAAACTTTAGATTTCCCTGTTTTAATGCATTTTAAAAAGGAGAATAAAACAATATAAGCAAGAAAGCTTCAAAGAAAATGGGTATCATCAGCCAAATAGAAGTTTCATGTGGGGTTTTTTTTTAGCAGTCCAGCTTTCAGAGATACATCCTGCATGTTGAAGGGCAGTCCTCCTACTCTCATCCGTGTCCAGAAAGAAGCAGGTTCTGGGAAGCTGCCTGTTTGAAAGACCTTTGTTTGCAACAAACTGTAGTTACCTTGCAGTTGATACTATACATCCAGCCCCTCCATATTGCTACAGAAATCATTGCTTCTTCATAGGAGAAATTGTCTTCCTATTAGTGTAGTCAATACCGTAAGCAGCTTTTCCATATTCCAAAACACCCAAATGAGTGGTCACACTCCTTCATTGCCATCCCATTATCCTTCTTTTTAATTCAATGACATAATTTTAACACTGTGGCCAGCATGCATGGTGCTCCAAGTCACAGCTGACTGGACTGCAGACAAGCTGCAGCTTGTTGATGAGTATTTGACATCTTACAGTCAAACAGCATCAGTTTTGTAAATCAGTGATTAGGTTTCTGAGTGGCTTTTGGCAGCAACACCAACAACTACATTTCCTGCAGCTGCTGTAGGAACACTGTGAGAAAGAAAAAAGGGAAGGAAGTGAAATGGCTCTTTCTGAAGGAATTACTTTTGATTCCGACTCTGGTGTCAGTTCCAACAAGCATCAACTGGCAGAGAGGAATGTGCTGCGCACCTGGAAGGCTAAGCAGTGGCAGCAGGACCAATGCCACCTTTCTATAGATCTCTGCAGAGCTCCCCTCTTCTCTCCTAAAATCATGCAAGAGAAACATAGGAGAGTGAGACATAGTACTTTCATGGTCCCCATTGCCACTGCTGACTAAATAAGTTCACTGAGGTACTCAGAATCAGTTGCTTTTATTTAACGCTTGGTCTGAGCATTTAGATATGCACAAACATGTACTAAATTAGGCTGCAGGAAGGTAAAACTCCCCTTTTTTAGCTGGTGTAGGGCAGGTGATAACTGGCTTGCATAAGGTGCGTTGTCAGAGATACCTTTCTTCTCAGTAGCTGATTGCTGCTGGGCAGTATCAGGAGTTTGCTCGTCTAAGACAATCAGTAGATCCAGCTCACAAGGAAGGTAAACACAGACTGACTGGAGTGTGTGCTTCTGGAGGAGCGTGGGGGCTTTACTTGAGTCAATTTCACTTAGTGCTTCACTTAGAAGCACCATTGTGCTTCTAACAGGTATCCTGGGGAGCTGCTACTCTCCACGATCCATCAATTTGGTATGCCTGAGGGTTACAAGTTACTATGTGGGGCTAATTTGTAGGAGGTCAAATCTATCAAGCAACTTCTCAGAGAAGGATGTCTAAGGGCTGTACTGGCAGGTCCCAGGAGGGGTGTAAGAGCACAGAAGAGCTGAGTTGCCAGGTCCTGTCTCTTCTGAAAGTGCCAGAGATTAAGCTAGAAACAGTGCCTTTGCCCAGACCAAGATGGTTTGGATGCACATGGGCTGCAAAGTTCCAACCTAATTACCAAGAATCCTGGTGACAATTAATTGAAGGACTCTGCCAGTTTTGTAGTACTCTACCACACTATCTATTTACTGTGGAAATTACTTTATTTGCATGATTTTTTTCCTGTCCTGCAGACTAAAATTATCCCTGTTTAACAGCTGGAGAGGAAGCAGAACTACAGCGATGTGAAATTATTTGCCTACGGCCATGTTGTGTTTCTTTCACAACCATCAGGATATGGATTCTTATGTCTTGGCTCTCAAGCTAGTTCTTGTTCCCATTCTTATTCTCACACCTTAATCATGTTTTTACATGTAAAAATGTTTTTACAGATTTTCCTCCTGGCACAGCAATAAATGGGTGCAAGCATTTAAGTAGATCACTAATCTTTGGGTTTGACGCGCCAGTGGAGCGTACTTGAAATAAAAGCCAAAGTCATTTTTTGAAAGCCAAAATTAACAAAAAGGAGCTCAGTCTTCTGATACAAGTACTTATGTGGCCATTTGTTAGGCAGCCGTGCTAACCCTGTTCCACAAAAGGATTTCATAGTGTATTCATGATGAGAAGCACTGCTGAATGGTTCATTTTGTGTAGAGCTAAGCACTTAATTCTCAACTTCTGAGAAATCTTTGGTCAGATTGTTCACACATGTGTTACTGAAGACTTGTAATGGCTGATGTGTCCTGGAAGTATCAAACAAGGAGGCTATGCACAGATGATCTGGTGGTACTGAAATCATCAGAATCTTCTCATTAATATATTAATAAAGCAAGATCATTATGTTTAGTTAGGTAACTAATAAAGAGTTATTCGCCATACACTTTTAAAGAGAGGTTGAAGTAGCTTCACTTAATCAAAATACTTGACTTGCTGGGGTCCCTAAGTACATTTTTAAATAAGGTTTTAAAAAACTTACAGCAAACAGACTTGTTTCATAGTTGCCAGAAGAGACTATATTAAAATAGCTGTAAAAACTCATCCAACAATTCCCCCAAACTCTTTTATTGCACTTTTTATACTGTGGAAGTGTAACATAAAGGTGAATAGAGAAGTATTACAGAAACTGATGTTTGCTTTTTATCATCCCAGTTTAATTCTGCAATAGAAAAGAAGCTGAAATTATCTAGGAGGCTAATATTTAGGAAATTATCCAGGAGAATAACGCACAGTTTATGGGGGGGGCGGGAATTTTTAAAAATGGTCTCTTTGGAGTTCCCCAGATTAGACAGAACAGATTTTTCAGTGCTGAGATATGCACTCTACTGCAGATTGGAAAGGAAAAATTAAACTAATCGTATGTCTCATAGGAGTCCAAACTAATTTAAAATTTAAAATGAAGCATCACTGCAGGTTTCTCAATGGGCATCTGTGGCCAAAAGAGCAAACAAGTCATTAAAGGGAAAGAAAAAAATAGCAGATAGTGTGATGGAAAAAAATCTGTCATTGTTTGTATTGACACAGTAGCACCAGCTGCATGGTCTTGGTAACTCCATGTCAAAAAGGATACTACAGAGCTAATTGGAGTGGTTTCAGGAAAAGGGGTGAATCAGAAAAAGATGGTCAATCAAGGGAATGGAAAAAACTTCTCCCATAGAGGCAAATAAAAAGACAAGAATTGTTTGCTTTAATATGGAGATAAAGAAGAGCACGGTAGATAAAAATAATATTATGTACTAGCATGAAGCTTTCTGTCTGTGCTAGTTTTATAGAAAAGAACAAGGCAACATGCAAGTAAATTAAAGGATGAGCATACATAAGTAATGAATCTCTACACTGGACACCTAATATAACCTTTGTATTCACCAGCATGAGGAAAATTATGAAGGCTGACAAATGATAGAGTGTCACTGGATAGCAAACATCCCAAATTGTAACTATGGACAAAGGTCTCTAAAGGTACTTTTTGGGGATTCACAAAATCTCCTTTAGATCAGGAAGAAATCTAATGCATTAGTAGGGGGAGAGTGGAAGGCACGATGTTTCCCTCGTCTGCTGCCTGCAAAGGTCTTACATATTCCTCTGAAATACCTTGTACTGACTGCTGACAGATAAATTGAATCCTGGGTCTGTTTCAACTTCCAGGTTCTTGGTTTGTTCTGGGACACATCAAAATATCAAGTTCTTGGTCTTACCTTTTGCAAATGTGTTAACTGCCTCAAATATAATGGCAATCAATAAATTGCAGTGATGCAAAAAACTGAAGTAACATGTGCCTGATGATGAAATTCAGATATTAATTTACAAGGCTGGAACTCCGCTTCAAGTCCTGCTTGCTATGACCTGCACTATGTGTCAGGAGAAGAGGAAGAGCTGCAGAGCCTCCTCCCAGGCCACCCATGACAGCTGTATCTACCCCAAAATCTCTGCATTGGATTCTCAGCAGGTCTGATTCAACCTATGTTCCTTCAGTCATCTGCAGTTGTCAGCTCTGATTCAGAGCCTCCGCTTTGTTCTCCTACAGGCCCCATAGGACAGTGAGCGTAAGGATTACAGGAGGTTCTCCCAGCAAAGAAGGATTTGTTGTGCAGTAAATGCTTGAAGCCTCAAACTGTCGGGAGAAGCCTGTGTAAAACCTCGTCAAATGGAAGTGTCCTCCAGCTGTAGGTGCTTGAATTTTTGACGTATCTTTGCTCTTTTTCCACAGAGAGATTGCTTTGTATCTGAGATGAGGGCAGAGTGCTGAGACACTCCATTTTAGTGAGGAGCAGACTAGCTGAGGTTAGAAGGAAGTAGTTTGAAACTATTTGTGTTTTGTGTCTTGGATTAAAACACATCAGAATACGAATTGCTCTCTTTACAACAGTATTTCAAAACAAAGCAGTTATTTAAAAACAAATACACTTCATCCAGATTCCTAATGTGGCATTTAAATGGTGAACAATTACCCAGGTAACTGCTTTTGTTCTGGTGCAATGACAGTCTGTGGTTTATCACCTATTACCTTCTCAAGCTAGACCCCGGGCTTTATGTTAGGGTTAATTTTAACCAACTCATGACTGCAAACTTCTAGCATCTTGGTTTACACTAGGATTTGAAAAGGTGTTAGTAAACAGTGCATGTTAAAGCTTTCTCTAGCAGAGCCTCAGTCTCAGAGTAAGCACAGCCACAGGGTACATAAGGATAACAGCTGCCAAGTGAGCTGAAAGATTTTTCACGGTGGGGTATCCCTTTCCTCCAGTTCCCAGCCTGGCAAGACGGATATGATCTGGCTGCCAGCATGTGCCACTGCCTGAAACTCCTGCGTGCCAGAAGGCTGACTTATTTCCAGCACCCGGTTTCCACACAGCATGTGTGCGGGGAGGCCAGATTTCCAAAGAGTGGAGTTTGTCTCACAGGTGGGGCCAGATCACTCAGACTTCCAGGGAGTTATGCAATATCAAGGATTAATTTCCAGCCTGCTATGTTCCTGCCAGAACCTGGTCACCAGACTCCCTAGGGATAATGGTTTGCCTTTTTTTAAATTGTAGCCTCAATTTTGTCTACTGCATTCCTAGACATCTGGCCCTTGGGTTAACTTTAACATATGGTGGATGTTGCACATTCCTTAGTAAATTGTCTGCTGGTGTGAAGCCAGGAGGAACGCCCAGGAGAAGATTGTGTCTTTGCTACGTGAACGTATGCAAAGCAGTTGGAGTAAAACAGCTTCTCCCCTGAAGATTCTGTCTCAGAAAAGAACTTACACATGTAATGACAATTCCAAGAGTCCACCCAGGTGAATGACAGTGGGATGCTCCCATTGTGCTTTCCAGAACCACAGGGCAGGGTGGCAGCACGTAGGCTGCAGCCGTTGGTCATCCCTGTGGCACATTTCCCTCCCAGCATGTGCACACAGGTGGCATTGCAGTCTGCAGTTTTCTTTGGAAGGGTGGGACCCTAATTGTTTATGTCTAATTGCTGTATCCCTCTTTCATCATCAGTTGCAAAAGCAAGTGGACCTCCTGCACCTCACACCTTGCCCCTGCTGGCATGTCTGCCACTAGAGCAGGAGGCAACAAGGAAGAACACACGTGAGCCCAGGGGTAGCTGGGAGGACATGGCAGCATGGGCAGCCTCTCACCAAAGCCATCTTACCAGGTGCTCCACCAGGGCCACCCCTGCTGTGGGGCACTGGGCACCCTCGCAGCCACGCCAGGTGGAAGTCAATCAGGAGATCGTTTCTGTCCATCCCAGCCGCCCAGTGAGCCGCAACCTGCTCTCCCCCAGGTTATGGCATCAGAAGACAAAGAATTCAAAAGCAGCATTATACAGATTTTTCTCCAAGTAAATCCCAGTCTTAGGAGCCTGAAGCATAATGGAGCAGCAAGGCAATTATTTTTTTCCTCCAACTGCTGATCTTCCTTAGCTTCTGGCCTGTCCTTTTGCTGATTCTCAGAAAGGGTGATTTGTAGGTGTTTATTGCTGAAATTTGAAGTGATTTAAAATGAATGCTTAAATTTGCCATGACTTTCAGAACAAAGTTATTCATACATTACTGATTTTCTAAGCAGTGAATAGTTTTTAAGGACTCTTATAATTTATTAGTGCACTTCATATCTTATAGTTTATGCAGAAATGTCAATTAACACACACAATGTGGAGTCAAGATAGATGAGGATTAAGTCCCTACAGCCATGGGAATAGCAGAGATGCAATGACCTGAAAATTGTATCCGTAGCTCCTTTGCCTGTAGTTAACATCAATTCACCAGTGGAGTGCCTTTCTTCTGTTTATTAATCCTTTATCTCCAGTCCTGGATCTCTGTTGCTCAAACAATTAGGACAGATAGCTTATGCTTTCCTGATTCTTTCAGATCTGACTTCAGACTTGCAAGGGCTGCCAGACCAGGCTTGATAAGCTGGGGGGTATAGGGGACGGGATATGACCATCCTGCATATGTGCAATAAATTTCAAGTTACACAGAAAATCCCAAAGCATGTAACCAACCAGCTCTCCAGCTCATATTTCTTGTGCATTTGTTTTCATTCCACATTTCTGAATATGCATTATGTCTTCTCTTCTTTGCTCAGTGTGAGCCCTTCCACACTTTATTTTGTTCTTTGCTGCATACTGGCCCACAGGTACAAGACACAGTGTAGGACTACGGAGGACACCCTTTTGCGCATGGAGCAGAAACTGAGAAGGAAGGACTCATGGCCTTGTCTGCAGAAGCATGGTTCAGGATAGGATGACCAAAATGTTTTAATAGGGAACAGAAGTGATTGCTTCTGTGCTGTCCCCCATGTTTCCGGAGGCACATAGTGAAGGTAGACTCTATTGTTTCAACTCCAGTTGCTGTTGATTAGCATAAATTTTCACACATCTTTTGCTTCTGGTTCACATTTCAGAGATACACAGCTGTCACTGGAGACAGGCAAACAAGCAGAGATGCAGATGCATGTGGTTAGCTGAATAGAAGGATATTTGAAGCTGCTCAAGTGTGCTGTGGCTACTAGCATCACCCCACAACTCAAGACTATCAGAGAGAAAGGGATAACTAACAGAGGCTTTGAGAGACCTCAGAGCCAGTGTTAGATGGCTGTGATGAATGTTGTAATGCAAGATTCAAGTTGTTAAAGAAGATTGTTACAATATTCTCTTTTCTCTGCAAAATTATTTAAGGTTTAGTTTCAAAAGGAAGAGGAATGCAGACCTTTGTGTGGCCTTGAAAACAGAAAATGCAGTATGCTATTTCTGGTATTTTAAAAGCATAAAAACTAAGGTTAATGGAGGCAGCAGGGCTTTGCTGAGGCAAGAGGAAAACTTCAAAAGCAGTAGGATGCTTATGCTGCTGCTCAGAGTTGCAGGAAAACTAAGCTGTTCCCCACCAGCTGAGGTATTTATAATATTACATTTCTCTGTCCACCTCTTTGAATGTAGCTCATTTGTTAAGCAAGAGGAGTCTTAAAATTGGTAAAACATTCCCTTAACAAGTCCTGACATCAAGGAGAGCTGGAAACCCAGAGCTAAATGAGATAATGGAGAAGGCAAGAATCAGTGTGCTGGGAAATAAGGCCATGAGTCATGATGAAAAAAGGATCTCTAGGAGTCACTAGCTGACAATGCTGTAGCAGGTCTGTGGAAGGAAATACATCTAGTGACTTAATGAGCAGAATTGATAGGATATGGGGGGATGCTGAGAAGCAGTTGATTAGAGTCATCTATTTAAAATGGAACAACATTAAAAGTAGAAGGTCATAGGATTTAAGGATTAGAAACATTAAGCTTAGCAAAATAGCAAACTGACAGTCAAAGCTGCTAGATGGTCATCTTTGGCACATTATTAGTTACTGGAGCAGGGGAAAAATAGTGGCATGCAGTTGGCATAGGTCTGTAGTTTGGGCCATGTACTTTTTCCCCCTCCTGCTAAAAGGCCTCTAATAGCTAACCTGGGAAGGCAAAGATTATTAAAGAACCTTTTTTCTCAACATCCATCCTGATATGTGTCACCAGAAACAGACAAGACGAGAAGAAACCAGAATTTGTTATTAAAAGATTGCTGGATAGTGTGATGGTACTCACCTGAAACATGTTATTTAGTCAATGACAGGGGAGCAATTAACTGCTAATCTAAGGTAGATCTTGTTTCTGATTACAATAATTCCATACAGCTAACATAGACATACTGTCAGCTCGATCTATGTAGCCTTGGCATAAAGAGAGAAGTGGAGGTAGGAGCAAATTATTTTTGGTCTCTCTGGCAACCTTTGGGTCCAGTTTCTACTAACAGAGGAGTTCCCCTGTTGTGACATTGTGTCTCCGACCCAGTGTTATGGCATGGCCAGCCCAAGGAGAGGTAACTGGTAATTTCTCTACCAGCAAATATCACTCATGAGTGATGGTTGGGTAAGGTATTTTTCTATTGTTTTGAGCTACTAGAATGGGAAACGGCATACAAAGTGGCCCTTAAGGTGAGTAATTATGCTGTGGACAAGACACTGATCTCTGCTCCTGCCAGGCAGACCATAAATCATCCTTAAACAACCCTTGCCAGGTACAGTTGCCTTCGTAGCTGGTTCACCTGGTCCTCGAGGCACTCAGAGGTGCCACGGGAGCTCAGCCTCTTCTGCTAGCCCTGTCCTTCTGCTTCTCTGAAGTCAGCGGCAACGGAGTCCTGCTACTGATAGCTTTTCTGATGGTCCTTTCAGTCATTCTTTATCACCTGAGCCTTTTGCAGTATGAACAGCAAGCACTAAGGTAGATGAGGAATAAAAACTAAGGATTTGTGTTTTGGGGGGTGGGGTGTCTTTGTTTTCATTAAAAAAAACCACAAATCCATGTATCTCCTTAGCAATATGCATTCTTCATGGCTGGTACCTTTGTCTATCCTTAAAGTTGAAAATCTTGCAGTGTTGTTCCAAATTCAGGTGGTATTGGTGAAATCCTTGCACATGCTTATATTTGTCTTGCTCCATGCTGTGTTTTGAGATGACTACACATGCTGAGGCTGTTGTGGTAAACATGCCGACTATCTTCAATATTTGTGGGTAAGTGATATTTAAAACTTATTTTAGTACCCTCCTAATTCCTATTTGGAACAGCCTCTGCCTATATACTCTTTGCTGGTTTCTCTCAGTTCCCAGGCTGATTTTGTAATCAAATCAGAATGAAATGAAACAGAACATCATAATTCTGTGAGTGCACTAATAAATAAACCTATTAATAATCTCAAACTGCAGTAAAAGTAGACATTTTTTACAGCTTAAATTTAGTGAATGTTGAGCTTGAATAATAAGAGAGTGGAAGGATGACCACATACACAGGAAAGGACGGAAGAGAGAGGGAAGAAGAAAAATGACTTAGAAATTAGTAAAAAGTCTGCAAAAGGAAAGCATTAAAGAAATAATGGATTTAGAAATTCAAAGAAATAAACAGCAGTTAGGGATTTGAATCCCTAATTAATATTATCTTGTTACAAAAGAACACTTGCAAAGCATTGGCTACTGGATATTTTTACAGTTATTGATTGGTGGAAGGGAAAAAAAAAGATAAAATGGCTACTGCTAACTGCAGTTAAAAGGAGTTGACACATTGACACTAAGTGCTTCCTCACATGGTGACTATCCACACTGTTATTAACTCAGCTCATCCTTGTATACTCTTGCACTTTGTTTAGTGCTCAGTATTATGGTTCTTAATCCCTGAGTTTGTTCTATATCGCGTAACAGATTCAGTAAAACACAATTCAGCACAATATACTAAATCTACCAAAGGGAAAGCAGTATTTTCTAACTCTAATTTTAAAAGTCATTAAAACTTAAGTGTATAGATGCTGGCCACTTCTAATGCTGACAACATGTTAGTATTTATGAAGAAGGTTTTTTTTTTCTTTTTATAATACTACTAAGTCAATATGCTGTAAATTGTAAAACCTTACGAGATGTGTGTTGAAGATTTAATCATAGGACTTTGTTTGGATTCTCTGCTTTCAGACTGAGATAAAATATTATTGTAGTGAAATAAATACATCAAACATGCTGTTGTGTACACAAGGAAAATCACCCATATACATTGCAGCAAGCAGAGATTTGTAGCCATTGTATTGTGACTTCACCTGCTGACTAACTTCCAATGGGATCTAAATACTCACATAGCAGAAGGCACAACATATGACCCAAAAATCCATGCTAGGGTGTCTTTATTTTGCCTTACAGTGGAAATTCAAGTTAGAAACTATACAACACTTTCATAGAAATGGTGGAACTGTCCCCATCCTGTCCCTGTCCTCCCCGCATCAAGCTGTGCTCTAGGGGTCTTGAAAAGTATAACACATGCAACTTAATGTGCTTTAAACAAGAGGCATTTATCTAAAGACAGGCAAATTGGGGGGTATATTTTGGAATGCAATGCAGCTGTGAGTGTCTGGCTTTGCTTAACCACCACTTGTGTGAGGACTTTTTGTGTGTTTGAAATTGTGCAGCTACAGCACACTGCTTGCCTTCCTCTATAGTTTCCTGAATAAAGCTTGTTACGGTGTTGTTTTGGTACAGGAAAATTTTGCTCCATAATGGAGGCAGCAGGTATAACCCATCCCAGCTCTGTTCCCCATTTGTAAGGACTGCAAGCTTTTCTTCTGCTCTGAACTACAGCCATGAGATTTCACAAGCAGCGGAAACTGACTTCCAAAGAAAAAGACTGAAGAACCTGAACTTGTGGTGACACCCGAGAGCACCAGCTTCATCCAAGCGATTTGGGTTTAGCTGGAATCATGTCAGAGCATTTCTCTCCATCCTGTCTGTCCCTAAGGGCAGAAGAAAAATATGTTGTACTTGGTGATCAAATCCACTGGAAGGTGCAACAGGATAAAGAAAGATAATCTTTTCTTCACACTGTGTCCCTTTAACTCGTTTTCCTACTCCCCCTCCCAACACTTTGGGCCCCAGCCAGCTGGATCTTCATCCTCTGTTGATGTCCTAAATGCATAGTTAGAAATGAGAGCATTGTGGTTTGCATTATTTCATTTGTTTGTTTCTGTGATGAGTTCTTACTGCTTAAAGCAGCATTTTCTTCCTGATGTTTAATTACTTGGGGTTTTAGTAAATGAAAACCTCTTTTACTGATAAACAGTAGCAAATAATGACAGTGATAAGCACATTAATTAAAAGATTATGTTTAACACTAAGTGATACAAATTTTTTTTCCCATGGAGTATCCTTTCCAAGAAAAAGCCATTGTTTTGACTGAAACTCTGGGAAAAAATTCTTTTTTTTTTTTCTTTTGGTGGTTTTTTTTTCCCCTTTTTTTTTTTTGTTTTAAAAAAAGTCTGCCAGTGTTAATTGATACCCTCATTTGCTTGGTTTGGAGTTCTTCTATTTAATTTAGCTATCTTGATACAGACCTCACCCACCAGGGAAGCTCCTGAGCTTTTGCAGCTGTATTTATTCTGATCTCTTATGAAGTTGGTTAGCGAACAAAAAGTCGTTTTGAAAGTACAATTTATGTTTGTGAAGTTCCCAGATTATAGCCTGCCCCTCCAACTGTGCAGGAGGAGAGGCTTCCTCAGCACTGTAACAAGAGCCAGAGTGTAAGGAGGCAGCTCTAGCACAAAACAGGTTTTGGAGCAGTGCTAATCAGCATGTAGTTTGATACCTGAATTTGGTTACTCTGGAATGAAGACCACCAACCTCAATCATATCTACTGTTAACTGGGAAATGAATGAAATAGTACATCTGCTCTGCCTCTGGGGAAAGGATGCCCCTGCCAAAATTCTGTTTCCAGAAAGTTATTCATTCACATATTTGATTTGTTCAGGTTGGTTTTACAGAAATTATTTTGATGGTACATCTAATCAGTTAAAACAGCCTTCAGCTTTGCGTTTCATAGGAATGAAGTTCAAATGTACGCTAGTTAAAGCAAAATAGCAATAACCTGATGACAGTCAGACAGAAAATAGTAAGTTCTATTACCTGCCTTTTCTATCAGTCTGATAGCTCTCCTTTGAAGTCAGATACAAAACTTCCACTGATTTCAGAGGTGGATTGTACACAAATTACATAAATCCATTAATACCTGATGGCTTTTTTCTTATCTCAATGCTATAGGCTTTTAGGAACTCTGGCTTCTAGGTCAAAAGAGACGAAGACTAAGTATTACTTCAGAAAATACAGTCTTTCTTACAAATAAGAAAACTTTTAGTAACAAAAGCCCAGGAAAAATAATTCCTGTTGGTTTATGTTCTCTGGATCTTTTTTATAAATCATTGTTTTGAGTGTATAAAAAGCCAGCATTGCAAATATGTTTCTGTAAATTAATTCTTAGTGAAGTTGCCATAAAACAATTTCGTGGTTGGTTTGGAGCCCTGTGAAATGTAAAATCATTGAAAAAACTTCTTTAAGTTTGCCTTATCCTTCTGGTAAATATCCCCGTGTTGGGCACTATGGTATTTTCCCTTGAGCCTTTGGATAGATACGACTAATGTTGAGATGTCATGCTGCATCAGTATGAGTATACCAGCTTATTTGCTGTGAATTTTTATAGTCTGGTAACAAAGTGGCAATCCAGTTGTTCTGGCTGGGGATCTTCTATACTCATTTGGTTCCTCAGTATTCAGTTTATACATCAAACAGTGAGGTAGTAGCTACTGCATGGATTTTTCAGGTGTATCCAACATTAGTTATACTGATTACACTAAATTCCATGCAAATTCTCTCCCTCACTGCAAAGAAAAGAACAGTGAGGCCAGCTCTGATGCTCTGGAAATGACACCTGTCATGTTTGGTCGGTACAGGAGGGATAGTTGAGGTTACTTCCTCTTTTACTAGCACAGCTTGGGACAATTTATATGTTTACTTCCACATGAAGAGGCTTACTGGTCTACTGCACTGACCAACACACTCATTCTTACTCTGTATTAATATTGCATTATTTGTGCAGCCTTCCTATTTCTGTATAAGGCAAGACTGATGTGTGGGTGGACAAACTCCCTTGTCTCCTCTGCTGGATGCTTGGACTGACATTTGAATCATAGAATCATAGAATGTCCTGAGTTGGAAGGGACCCAAGAGGATCATCCAGTCCAACTCCTGTCCCTGCACAGGACAGCCCCAAATTTACACCATGTCTCTGAGGGTGTTGTCCAGGTGCTTCTTGAATATTGCCAGGCTTGATGCCATGACTACCTCCCTGGGGAGCCTGTTCTAGTGCTCCACCACCCTCTGGGTGAAGAACCTTTTCCCAATATCCAACCTAAACCTCCCCTGGCACATCTTCCTGCCATTCCCTCGGGTCCTACCAGATAGCAGAGATCAGTGTCTGCCCCTCCTCCTCCCCTTGTGAGGAAGCTGCAGACTGTGATGAGGTCTCCCCACAGTATCCTCTTCTCTGGGGTGAACAAACCAAGTGACTTGAGCCACTCCTCGTATGGTTTCTCCTCTAAACCCTTCACCAACTCCATGGCCCTCCTCTGGATACTCTCCAGTAGCTTTATACCCCTAATGTACTGGGGTGCCCAAAACTGCACACAGTACTCAAGATGAGGCCGCACCAGTACAGAGTAGAGCAGGACTGTCCCCTCCCTTGACTGGCTGCAATGCAGGGCTTGATGCACCCCAGGACACAGTGGGCCGGGCCCTCTTGGCTGCCAGGGCACACTGTTGGCTCATGTTCAACCTGCCATCAACCAGAACCCCCAGGTCCCTCTCTGCAGAGCTGCTCTCCAGCCTCCTGTTCCCCACCTATATGTGCATCCTGGGTTGCTGTGCCCCATGTGCAAAATCTGGCACTTGCTCTTATTAAACGTTATATGTTTGGTGATTGCCCAGCTCTCCAGTCTGTCCAGACCCCTCTGCAGGGCCTCTGCCCTCGAGAGTGTCAACAGCTCCTCCCAATTTTGTGTCATCCGCAAACTTAATTAGTATTCCTTCAAGTCCTGAATCCAAGTCACTTATGAAGACATGAAAGAGTACTGGCCCCAAGATGGATCCCTGCTGAACCCCCCTAGTGACTGGCTGCCAGCCTGATGTAACCCCATTTACTATGACCCTCTGAGCCTGACCCATCAGCCAATTGCTCCCCCGCTGCATTACGTGTTTATCCAGCTGTACGCTGGACATTTTGTCCAGGAGGGTACTGTGAGAGACAGTATCGAAACCTTTACTGAAGTCCAAAAATATCCCATTGACTGGCTTTCCTTGGTCAACTAGGTGGGTAACCTTGTCATAGAAAGAAATGAAGTTTGTTAAGCAGGACCATCCCCTTGTGAACCCGTGCTGGCTGGGACCAATGACTGCATTGTCTTTCAGGTGTTTTTTCAATAACTCCCAGAATAACCTTCTCCATAATTTTGCCAGGCACAGAAGTGAGACTGACGGGCCTGTAGTTACTGGGGTCATCCCTGTTGCCCTTGAAGACTGGGACAACATTTGCCAGCTTCCAGTCAACTGGGACCTCTCCAGATTCCCAAGAGCATTGAAAAATCATTGAGAGAGGTCTTGCTATGACATCAGCCAGCTCTTTAAGTACCCTCAGATAAATCCTATCAGGCCCCATTGACTTATAGGGATCTAGCTGGAGCAGCAAGTCCTGCACAAGTTCAGGGTTGACTGGGGGTTTATCACTCCCACAGTCATGGTTCTGTAGCCCAGGGCTCTGGGGGTCCCTGAGCCCAACATCGGTGTGAAGACCAAGGCAAAGAAAGCATTAAATGTAAATCTTCACACTTTTTAATCAGAAAGACAGTTGCTAAACAAGCCACTACTTACCCAAAAGGCACTGTCGATGAGATTAAATTGAAGGAATGATAAATCTCTGGATAGATTTTGCTGGTTTGTCCCTGTTCCCAGACACAAAGCAGCTATTAGCCTGGGCTGACCAGCTGACTCAGCAGGGTGGGGGGCAGCTTTGGGTGTCAAGAGGGAGACAAACGCTCTGGAGAATATAAATGGGCTGCAGCCACTAATTTCAGTAAAAGTGTATCCCACTAAGAAAGGCAAAATCATGATACTGGCCAAAGATTAAATATAATATTTGAATCAAGGTATTTACTGTTTTTTACAAAATACAGTACCTATATATGGAATTTGGCAAAGTATGTTGGTGGGGGTTTTTTTCATGATAGGAATAAAAGCCATCCATTTTTCATAATTGGGGTGAAGAAAAGCCTCTTATTTTTCTGTTGATTAGTTATCCAACATGAATTCGTGAAAGAGAGAACACACACTGGGGCAGAAACAAAGCTTAGAAAGCTTGAAGTGTTGTTCTTTGGTTTTTTTTCCTCTCCACAATTCCAGAGAAAACAGAGAAATAGAGTATTATATTT
Source organism: Phalacrocorax aristotelis (assembly GCF_949628215.1). Classification (NCBI taxonomy): domain Eukaryota; kingdom Metazoa; phylum Chordata; class Aves; order Suliformes; family Phalacrocoracidae; genus Phalacrocorax; species Phalacrocorax aristotelis. The sequence continues at coordinate 22,297,977 of NC_134280.1, forward strand.
CCAATCTAGAAAACGCTTAGAAGCCATACCTAACTAATTTATGGTGTCAGTGCCTGCAATATCTATGCTCTGTAACAGAGGGAGGAGGCAAGATGGTGTGTCAGCTTCCTTTCACAGAATTATGACTGTATTTACAGGACGCAGTAAGTTGTTATGTTCATTATAGAGCATAAACAGTGTTAGAGTTAACTCAATGGGTCACATTCCCTGTTGGAGTATCACTTCGGTTTTCTGGTACCTTTACCACTTAACCAATTTAAGTGCAATAATATGTCACCTATAATCTTGAGAGCCTTCATGCTGTCAGTATATCTAAGGGAATATTTAATGACTATTGAGAGCTTTAAAGATATACTTGTATCATACAGTTACGATGTATCTGATTTTACCTAGTCCGTTGATTCATATTTTACTTCCAATTCGCTTAAGTGAAATAGCCTTACTCTTGCAATGTCATTACAAAATTAAAAAAAAAAATTCTTTGGCTTGAAAATGTCAGAATAATATATTTGATGATTTAGGGAAATGAAAATGCTACTTTGATAAATTGAGCATTCTTTCAGCAATAGTTTCGGTCAACCCAAATGTATGTTTTTCATGGAAAAGAAAAAATATTCTGCACAGCTCTCCCTGCACAGCTGTGAAGTAAGTGCAGTGACATGTATAAGGAGGATGTTTAAAACTATGTTATAAAAAGATAAAAATCTATTGCCAGCAAGTTACATGTCCTCTAGTTCCTAGCTAAATAATGATTTACATCTATGGGGGGGTCTTTAAACCAGATGCCAAATAGCATTGGCTTCACTCATGTGTGAACACAAAATGTTACCAGATGACTAACAGATGACATTGTGACAGTGATGTTAAAAGAGCTTTGAAGAAAAAGCTGGGATGCCCAGGTGAATGTTCTGGGCAGAATATTATTATCTTGGAAGCTGTCTGAAGATGGCTGGTACATAAGTGAGTTTACTTCTGACAGTACTTTCTGGAGTTCTTAGGGCTCTAGTTTGATAAGACAGTAAATAACTCCCAGGCTGCCAGGACTGGATCACAGCTTGCAGCCCTGAGAGGGGAGGTACTGTTCTCACAGAAGCTCACATTGGCAATGCAAATTCCCTGTAAACTGTGAGATGGGTTAGCATTGCAGTACCTGACTTTTTATGCCAGATTAGCTCTCTCATTTCGTGGAGGGTCAGGTATTGTCTGTCCCCTCACAGCTGACATAAAGCTGGCAGAGACTCCAGATTGCATGCTCAACAATGAGTCGGGCACATTGTTGTGGATTGTCGGTGCCCAGATTTTACTGAGTGTGGAAACAAGGCACGGCTACTGAAAGTCTGCAGTCCCCCAGAGCATCTCCAGATGCTGGGAAGACAAGGTCGATGCAGCTCCACACTGGCTAATATCCTGAACAGTAAATTTTGTCTGCTTGAAGGTTTGAAAGGTCCCTTTGCTAAGTAAATGACAATGTGACTCTATAGCCCAAACCTGGCCACATGAACAGGTGTGAAGTAGATGTTTCTGAAATGCCAGTTGAAGTGTAATGCAGTGTATCTAGTTTCAGATAAAGCCGGCACTTTTTCCAACTGTCTATCTATGCTAAGAGCTGTGCAAGCCTCATTAGATGTTTTCTTTCAGGATAATCTAGTTAAAATTGGTGCAGAAGATTCTGACTACTCTTACTGTAGTTTGAATAGGGCCTAGTTCAGTTTAACATAAGCTTGGGTAATTAGGCAACATTGAAATCAAGTGAACTACGACTGTATCATAATTAGGATGTACACTTTGGCACACTTTCTTTAAATCTAGAGCAGGAAGCCAAACCAAAGTGAACAATGGAGATAAAGTATGGAGACATACAGTGACTCAGGCAGTTCCTGCTTCCTCCTTTCCTTCTGACCAGTCCTTATAGAGAAGTTCTGCTTCAGGTTTTGACTTTAATTGGAGCCCAGCACAAAGCACAAACCCTCCTGAGGTTTGTAAACCTCTTTCAGCTAGAGCTACTTGTCCACACATCTTTTAATGACAGCCAAACTAATTACCATTGCATGTCTTCCCAAGTGACAAAACTTGCTTGTCTGCCAAGATAAAAAATTTGGAAGGCTGTGAAGTGATATAACTTGGGCATACCTACTGGATTGATGTATTTTAAGCACTATTAGACAGAGCTTTGCTAGTGATTTGAATTCAGGGTACCTCGTTTGGTAATTAGATGAAGCCTGACTGGTCTCTTCGGACTAATACATCTCCATGCAGGAGTCAGGACTGATTTGATTGGCCCAGCATAGCTTTTGTAATGAAGACTGCTCTTCTGTTAGTGTGATTTTACTTCTTGGGTGAAATTATTAGAGAAGCTAGCAAAACTAGCAGCACAAGAAACTGGAGATCCCCACAGCTGCTGGGTCCAGCAAGTAGAAGAAAAGTTAGAATAATGACAGCTCAGGGGCATGCTGAAACACTGCTGCTTCTGCTGTGCCCCTGGTCCTCCACTCTCCCCAGGAGGGTGCAGAGCAGTCACGCAACACCCAGACAGCTCTTGGCCCTTCTGCTAGGCATATCGTTAGTGACCTGATGATACGGACCTACAGAAATGCGACTGGCACCGCTGCTTTTACATGGGTCAGCCATAGCCATCTCTTCTGCTCAGGAACAACCCGGTTCAGATTTGGATAACAAAAAGTCAGTCTCAGTGGATTGCGTTATTGGCACTTGTACTATCCGGTCTATTAAATGAACTGGCCTAGAGTCTGATTGCAGTTCCCTGCATGCAAGCCTGGCGTGACTCTAGAATTACAGCAGAATAAATGAGATAAAAATTTTGGCCAGCTGCTTTCAATTCTTTAGCAGTCCTTTAAAATCACAAGGTTTTGCTGCAGCTTTTCCTGTTTTGGTGGAGGAACTGTGCCAGGTGGCCAGCAGTATGGCACAGAGACATTAGTACTAACAAATATGCATCGCCAAAATCACTCAAAGCGGTTTAGAAATGCGATCATGCTCCTGTTGACTGCAGATGGATAAATAAACCATGACAAGTAAATAAAAATAGTTGGCTATACCCACTGTAAACTAGTAAAGCTGCTTTTGAGACATCCCCCAGTAGGAAAGATTGCTGTCAATATCCTTCAAGGAAGCCTCCAAGGTTTTGTTATGAGCTTGCGACTCGAGCCGTATTTGCAGCATGAATGTAAGTGCTTGAAAACTTTAAATGGCATTTCTGTGCTAAACAGCTAAGTTTAAACAGCATGCTGCTTCTCTATGCAGTTTTTGCAGTACGTGTTGGAATGTTGTCCTGATCAACTGATACGTGTCCCATTACTTAAATCAACTATTTTGTCTTAGAGTGATGCCTAAATACTGCTCATTTTTAGTTTTAATCTTCGCTTTGTGTGTGTTTATATCTGTGTGGAAGCCTAAGACAGCGTAAACCACTGCCTATTTTAAGCAGTTTAATGTTGATAGAAAACAAACTTAAATTTTCCAGAAAACTTTCTGAATTTTCATGTATTAAAACATATCTACATTGGAAAGTGTCACGTGGTTTATTCTGATCTGTGAGGAAGTACTAGCCATGTCCTGATGTGATGGGAAGAGGCTACTGGAAGTTTGTGGCCATGGGGAGAAGTGAGGCTGGTGGGAAAAGGAAGTCTTCTGCTGCGTGAAAATGCATTTAATACACTTGTTCTAAGCCTGAGGGAGGAACTTCATTAGACTAAGCTAAGGAAACTTTTCTTTTGTACCTGATATCTAACCTGGCTTCTTGATGCTAAACAAACAAGGCATAAATGATTAAGTCCTTCATTTTAGAGTGGCCACTCTGCTAGGTGCTGAAGGTATTGAACTAGTGATGTGCAGTCTGTCAGGTTTTTTTTCTTTTTGGAATAGAAGCAGAAGTTCAGTAATGTTGGGAAAATTTGTGTATATATTTTTGTTTAGTTATTACTAACTTGTATATTATGAACAGTGCCCAGGCTGGGCTTTTGGGGAAACAGACTCACTTTCAGCCCTTTACGCTTTTTTTTGGTCACGTTCTAGCACTATCTTGGAATAAGTTGCTTCAGGATGTGAGACCGCATATGAAACCACAGTTTTTCAAGTTCTGTTGGGCTCCCTTTTGTGATATAACAGTTTTAGGGGGCAGAAAACCAAATCCTGGTAGTATCTCCCACCAAAACACAAGATTCAGGAATCCTCATTTCATAGTCCTGTCTTGGCTACATCTACATAATTGCTGCTACAATTTGAATTCAGTTAAAAGCTTTTAATTGGTCATCCTCCCAAACGTTTCAGAAATGTCATTCATTTTCAGATATGCTTAGAGATCTGTCACCCTAACATAATTTCAGTCTGACATAAAAGTCAGTTACACTAATTGTTCAGCAGGCATTAACCTCATGTATCACCAGATTATTACTGTTGCTAGGTTCACTTTGCAAAGATCTCTTCCTTTCCTGTATCTGTACATAAGCAACAGTACCTGCGAGCCTCAGTACTGGCTAGGAAAGAACAAATTCATTGTATTGGAAACAGATATAAACATTGAATGTATTGCTAAACTGATTGCAGTATTGAAATATGCTGCAAAAGACAGGTCACCTTCAGGTGCAGAATAACGATACTAATTTTCTGGTTAAAATTAAGTTTGCCTTAAACACAATTATCATTAATGAAGCAAGTTGTTACCTGCATATTGTCAGCTATTAAAGTGATATCTACAGAGCTTTTCATCAATACATTTCAAAGGTTATGCTTCTGAGGTGATTCTGAGGACACACACTTGTATCTCCATTTAAGACCAGCTTATGCAAGTTCATTCAGAAAATTGAGCGATCTGGATGATTTGGGTATTGTAACTGAAGAGAGGCAGGAGCCAGCTCAGATGTTTGTGAGACGGGGCTGGAAGATGAGCTCCAAAGCTCATCTTTGGAATTCTAGGGGGGTTCTGGGTCAGCTGGAAGAGGGGTGAAATCCGACTGTGAGAACAAGGCAGAGAGGTTGGAAGGAGGATAGAAGACATTAGCCAGTTGCATTTTCAGCACTGGCTAAGAGAGGTCTTACTGATTTGAGCAAAGAAATGTTTTCTTCTGGTCAGAAAATAATTATTTGTAAGGGAGGAATGCTGCATTAAAGGCACACAACTCCCACAGTCAGTTTTCTCTCTGAACTGAAATCACAGCAAAGCCCTGAGTTCTGACAGATAGCTCACGTCAGAGACTCATAGTAGAATCCTAAGACAATTATGCATACGGCTGGAAGCAGTGGGGAGCTGAGGGCTCAGGAGGACACAGGCAGCGAGCAGCATGCTAACCACAGTGAAGGAAGGGACGGGGGCAGGCAGATCTGGCAGCAGTGCTAAAGCCTGTGCTGTTTTTAAAGATGATTTGAAGGACTAGGTGTTGATGGAGCAGCCTCCAGCTACCAGCTCTTGTCTGTCTCCCCAAGAAACAACCATGAGAACTGAATCAGAGTATTTGCAGACACTTAGGATGTTGGCTCAGCAATAAAACAGAAACATCCAGTGGCAGCTTCACCTGCATGGCTCCTCAGGATTCCCTGAAACTTCCCCAAAATTTTCTAGATGGAAATTCTCCCCATATACAGAAATGGTTTGTTTTGTTTTGTTTAAATTGGTATCATATTTTTCACAGCATCAGGGTCATGTGTTTAAATTAGGATTTTCTTCAGCACAGAAACGTCAGCACAGACATAAGGAGCCGTGCAATTAATTTTCCAGGAAGGACATGTAGAGTCAGCTGGGGGGGGGGGGTGGGGGGGGTGGGGGGGAAGGAGAGCAAGCTAGCAGAAAAACCTAAAGGCAGGATGATAAAACTCTGGAGTATGCCATGTGCAAAATTCAGTGTCTCTTAATATTCAGTAGCCAGCTGGAGACTATGATGATGCAGGGGAGAAAACTGAAGTCGTCTAAAAATAAAGTGAGGTAGGGCAGACAAAAGAGTGAGAGTGATGGTACAGGAATGGTATACCTACTACATGAAGTAATTTTGTGTGTGCCTGGACCACCACGTGTATAGTCCAGCAGCTGCAGCTACACTAAAGCCTGCTAGTCACCTTTGCTGTAAAGTCTAGTGGAGGCAGTCATAGTTTTTCTCTTGCAGCTTGTCTCCAGCGGGACAGGGCAGTGACATAATGAACCGAAAGTAAAAACCTACGTAAAGACAAAAAGGTTTTCTTTCGCTGGGAGTGCAAAACCACTTTTGTTGCTGACTTTTCTGTGCCTCATTTACGCCTGTTTGCTCTACATGCATACAGGGATAAGTCACTGAATGTTTCAGAAGGTCCCTTCGTCCCGGACAGTCCCGCTCCCATTCAAACGCCTCCGCGAGGGAGGGCAGGGAGCAGCGCCGCTGCGGGGGTTACCGCGCCCGGGACCTGGCTGAGGCAGCCGGCCCGGCCCGTGGGGCCGCGCGGAGTTCGGTAAAGGAGGGCTTTTCGTCGCTGCCGTCTGCCTATTTGGATCAGGCGCCCGCCTTTCCCGGCCGGCGGGGCCCGGCAGTACCGCACGGCGGGTCAGCCCGGCTGAGCGGCGGGAGGCCGCGGCGGCCAGGCGGGGTGGGTGACAGGGCGCGGGGCCGCGTCGCCGTCAGGCCGGCCGGGCGCCGAGCCGGCGCTCAAGCGGAGGCTGCGTCCCGGCGTGTGCAGCGCGGCGCTGCCGGCAGCCTCGGCCGCCGCGAGTGGCCCCCGGGCGGCGTCCCCGCTCGCTCGGGCCGCGGAGTTTCTGGTTCGGGGTTTGGTGGGGTTTTTTTGGAAGCGGGGGAGGCCCGGGGAGCACGGCGGGCCCCGGGGCAGCCGAGATGCGGCGCGGGCGAGAGCCAATGGGGGCCGGCGCGGCCGTGTGACAGGCGGGGCGGCCGCTGCCCCCGCCGGGCGGCCGGGGCGGGGAGCCGGCACAGCGCGCCGCTCGGCAGTAGCATCGCCACCGTCACCCCCGCGGCTGCGGGGCTGGCACACGCCTGCATCCTCCTCTTCCCCCGGCAGCCGCTCGCAGACGCCTCGCCGCGGCGAGGGAGGCCGGCGGGCGGAGCGGAGCGGGGGGCGCCGCAGCAGACAAAGCAAAGATGGCAGGGATCCTCGCCTGGTTCTGGAACGAGCGGTTCTGGCTGCCGCACAACGTCACCTGGGCGGACCTGCAGAGCACGGAGGAAGCCGCCTTTCCGCAGGCGGAGGACCTCTACCTCGCCTTCCCCCTGGCCTTCTGCATCTTCATGATCCGGCTGCTCTTCGAAAGGTAACGCTGAGCTGCCCGGGGCTCGGCGGGGCCGGGCGGGCCGCGCGGCCGGCGGCGGCCGCTGGCTGAGGGGCAGCCGGGGAACCTCGGCTGCCCGGCACCCTCCTCCCGCCACCGCTTCTCTCCCGGCCTTGCCTTGCGTTTTCCCTCCCTCCTCGGTCTGTCACGTAGCGGGCCCAATGCAGGAAGGTGGAGGGGTTCGGGAGGCATCCGGCGCGCCTATCCCGCTGCCCGCGGCGCGGCCCGGCGCGGGCGCTAGGAGGCGAGGTCTCCCCGGGAATGGGCGCAGCCCGCCCTCCACCTGCGGCGGACCCGGTGGCGAGGGAAGAAGGGTCCTCCGGCACCTGTGCGCGCTGGGGCCTGCCCACCCGCGGGCCGCTACCCATAATCTGCGGCGAGGTCCGGCCCGCCGCGCTCGGGGCAGCCCCGCAAGAAGCGCTGGAGGGCCGGGCCGAGGCGGGAAGCTGTCCCGGCAGAGGAGTCTGCCCGTGGGGCCGCCCTCCAGACACCTGCCCTGCCCTCCCTCTGCAGGGCCTTAGGCCGTGGGGCAGGGCTCGGCCTCACTCCCGCCGGAGGGCGAGGCGGTTGCAGTTAAACCCGGGCGTCGGGTGGGAATGGGAAGTTTGAGGGTGAGCACGAGCCCGAGGGACAGGCGTGGCCGAGCGGAGTTTGGCTCGGCCCGTTTGTGCGGGAGCGGTGGGAACGGTCCGTGCCTCGTGTCGGAAACGCTCCAGGTACTGTCAGGATGGAGGGTCTCGGTGAAGGAACTCTCCAGACACTGAGCACCACTGAACCAAACTCACTGTTCTTTGAGGCAGCTGAATTAAAAATACACATTTCACATACATATAAATGCATGTATGTGTACATTTAAATACAAGATGTCAAACTAGTGAATGGTTAGCAATTGCTACTTATTTTCTGGTGAGTGTTTTCCTACAGCTGTTTGACAGAGGCTGCCTGTCATGGGGAAGTGAAGCGAAGTGGGTTGCTCACTTGTGCACGTTTCTGTGCTGCCTGACAAAGGTGGTGTTCTCTCCATCTGTGGAGGACAAAAGAATGATTCCGTGTGTCAACACCTACCTGTTTTCAGTGCCGTCTTCCTAGGCAATGCTGTTAGGGTAGTAGAGGAAGATAAAGGAAGACCAGTAGTTACCACGTGCCAGAGAGAGGCTATAAACATCCTTTAAAAATGACAAAATAGCTTATCTGCCAGGTAGCACTCTGCATCTCCTAAGCATTCCCTTGCCATGGTTATAGTATGGCACCCGGCAATGTTGCTTTGTGGAAAACTGGGGTGTTTTCATGATTCAGTTGAGAGGACCATATTTGTTTTGAAAAATAAGCTGTCGTGGGCTGTTGTGAATTTCTGTGTTGCTTACAGATTTACTGAAAAAGGCAGCAAAACTTGTGGTCTGCCTGAAAAATCCGAGGTTATCAAGGGTTGATTTAAACAGTTATCCTGAGTTAAATACTGAGATACAGTTACAATTTGAGGGCCAAATATTATTTAGATAATGTCAAATCGATAGTATTTTTTTTTCCTTTGCAGTCTGAACAGTGTGTACTTTTGAGCACTGAAAGTGGGTGCATGATGTTGCATCTCTTGCCATCTGAACTGCAATATGTATCACAGCAGGGCTGTGTTTAGATGGAGGAACAGTTATTCAATGAGACAATTTCAGCCTAAACTTAGAATCACGTTGTTTCTGCTGTCTCTGATGCGGCTGCTAGCAATATAGAAGCTACTCTGATTATTTAGTAGTCTGTATCCACTCCGTCTGTTTTTTTTTTTTTCTTCATTCAATTAAAGTAACTGTTAGTTTTGGCAATACATTATATTTTTAAGTGTTAGTTATACAGGTGAGAAAATCAGTACATTTTCATAATTCTTATTCTTTAGGCTAATTTTGAAATTTAGATCTGGAAAGGTGTTCTGCTAGCCTGATAGTAGGTGAGAGACCTCCAAAAAAAGTTTTAACAATTATTTAAGTATGTATTTTTTCCTTTTTAATTTCAAATCACAGAAGTCCACTGTGAGAGTAGGTTCAGGCCATTTTGTGGGGAATTAATCCACATGGCATGGTACAATTGTAATTTTTCATATAGAGCGTTTTATTAAAGCAGGCTGAGCAAAAGTGACAGGACCTGCTTCCACTAATCGAAGTGGGGGATTGTGTTTGACTTGAATGGGGGAAAGATCAAGCCTTGTTATTGCTCATTAGTAATTTATTTTGTCAGACCTCTGCTTTGTTTGTTGGGAGCCACAGATATGCCTCATGCACGTGATTGCAATTATTTAAATTGCTAAAGCTATACGAGATCTGAAAGGGGAAAAAGAAATATCTGTTAAACTGATATTTTTTCATTCTTCTATGTATTAAACCAGCTGCATTTTTTTTTTCCTTTCAAAACTAAAGTTGGGGGTGACTGATGTTGTACACGCTACATCCTGGAACAAGCTTTTGCAAATGTCTAACAGTTCCCGGTTTTTGCAATGGTAGCAACTAAAAAAACACCCCAAAACAGATGCTGTAATACATATTTTTTAAAAACCCAGGTCTGCTTTAAATCCATGGTTGTACTGCAATATTTGTAACATCAGTGTACTCTCTGTAAGGTATCTAATACAGGTGCTCTTGTGATTCTTTATACTAGTAGGGAGGCAGCTGCAAGGTGTTCAGAATCTGATGATGTATTTTATATCCATTACTTTCAGATTTCTTCACAGCAGCTGACTGCTAGAGCATTATGGTTTTACTTCCCTTGTTATGAAGGGTGACTAACTTAATGGATCTTCACAGTAGTAAGAAATACGGTTCAGGGGGAGCTGTAATTTGGACTTCACCTGTCTGCTTACAAAGTTCTTGATATGTCTAGGGGATAAAACTTGTCATGCTAAGGGTTAAAAGTTGACTTAATTTATATATAAATTTATATTCTATATACATCTGTATTTGTGTGTACATATTTGTGGGTGCATTTGAAATGAGAGAACTTGGAAATTTTGTTCTGTATGTATTCACCTATTATTAACAGAGTTAATCCTACTTGGATTTTTTTTGTTACAGGTTTGGTAAATCAACTAACCAAGTCAAGAAGAGAATTTAGACCCTTCTGAAATATTTTTCTTTTTTTTCTTTTCAAATAAACAACTTTCTGTTGATTTCTTTGTCCTGCCATCCCTGACCAGCACTCTTGAATGAGAGGAAAAAGTAGATTAGAACAGTAAGTGTATGCTTGAATCGCTTCAGCAATTGGATCTGATGATGATGAGTGCTCTTGAAATAAGCTTTGCTCTCAGGTATAATCTCATAACCGTGCGATTTAGTGGATCTATCTGCTGAGGCCATCAGAGTTATGGATAAGGTGCTAAAATACCTTAACAGCCTTTTATCTTTTTCCTTCCTTCTCATTCATCTCTTTCTTTAAACACAAAGTACATTTTGGAAAACTATACTAACTAGGCACAAAGATAGTGTTACATAGTAATTTAGAAAATGGCAGGAGTTTAGCAATGCAGTGGTAACGTGGGGACATATTTCTTCATAGTATCCATCCATTTTGTGTGTCTTACTATTTCTTTAAAGGCATGTAAGCAATTAAGGATCCCCTCCTGTACTATATGCCTTCAGCTATAAGGAGATAACATAAGTGCTCAGTTATAGCAATCCGTCTACCCGGAATTGAGGCTGGTCTTACTAATAGTAGGGCGTTGTAGTTTTGGCCTCAAAAGATAAAGAAACATCTGTTATTCTGGGTAAATACAATTTTTATTCTTTCTCTTATGGGATTGTGTAGCTCTTCTCCCTCTGTGCTAGACCTCACTGCTCAGAAGCAGCATCCTTTCCTATCCTCCCAAGCACATCCTCTGTGAGGGACATGGGGTTATAAGAAAACAATGTTCACTAAACAATTGGTGTGCTTGTTGGACACAAAAGAAGAGGGTAACACACCTCTCCTTTAGAGACTTCTCTCAAGGGCGGAGTTGGCTGAATGCTCCAAAAGGAGTGCTAATTAAACAGACTTCTGATGTGGCCCACCACTCTTCTGAGTCAAGTAGTCTGATATTACTGCTTTCTTTATATTTGGCTCATCTACTCAGGTTTCTCATATCTCATCTTTGCATTATAGTTGCAGTATACTTTATTTCCCTTACCTTGTAAGCAGTGGTTTGGGCTTAGGTCTAATAAGGTAGCTCTGTAAATCTGCAAACTAGGCTTATAATGCCTTTATTGTCTTCTAGCTTTGACAGGGGTGAAGTTCTCAAAGGTGAAGCTGATATTCCTTAGTTGGTGGAATGGCTGATGTGGTCTGGGATAGCTTGATTATAGATAGGAACAGCCCTCCAGCTGTGCTGATTTAAACTGAGCCAGCCTCCTCCTTTACTAGCAGTCAGAGCAAGATACTCTAGACATTGAGCGTATGGAAATTCACGGCTTTTGTATGACACTTTGCTTTTATAATGATAATTCAGCCTCAGAGGTAACCTCAGCTGACTCTCGTTTAGTACGAAACAGTAGAATTCCTAGTGGATCAGGGTGACATAATACAATGACTGTGTGTGTGCACGTGTGTGTGTGTATATATGTTGCTGACTGTAAAAAATTAATTCAGGTGACAGTACAGTAAAGCCTTATAAGTGTTTCTGGTATGTGATATGTATGTGTGTATATATATATACACACAAATTTGTTTTTTGTAATCACTAAGACAGTGTTGGCGTTTTCTTACGACAAGAAGGAGGCTAGACAGGATACAGAATCTGGAAGAGGGTGTACAAATTTGCTGCATTTCCAGCAGCCCAAAACCTCCTCTGGGGAGGCTGGGTGGGGCAATGATTGTTATTTCTATCAAAACCTGTTTGTAGGCTGTGATGTTTGTAGATTTCTTGCTCTGTGTTAGGCTAAATGGGATCATTCAGGTATAATACACCTGTGTGTAAGTGGATGCACATGCTCACTGACAGTAACATTCTCTTTTTTTTCTATAATTTCTTTTTTTCATAAGATGACCTGTAAGGTCTTTTTCTTTTTTTATTGGTTACTTTTAATAAATGCTTAATTCAGTTGAAATAGAGTAGGACATTGAAATTGATAACTTCCTATGAAAAGACACAGGTGATATAAAGAAAATAGTAGGAAAAGCTATTTCTTCAAACTTTAAACCAATTTCTTCTTAAAATAGTAACAACAGAGCATTAACAGTAAATAGCTTTAAAATAAATTTATGTCTTGCTGATTGTACTATCCATTTATCTGTGTTTCTTTTCATTAATTATTTTCTGTCATTTATATTTTCCTTTATGTGACAAGTTTTTGTTTCCTAGGGTCGCAGTGTTTGAGCTTCAGCCACTAACGCAAGTGGATACCTCACAACGAAAAGGTGGTTGTTACCTGGAGAGCCATTGTCTGTCTTGGCACGAATGGAGCTCTGTCTTACCAGCTCAGACCAGTGCGGTGGATGCTCTCCCACCTTGATTGTGTCTGTGTTAGCTGCTACACATCTCTGTTGTGTAATGTAGTTGGGTGTTCAGGTGTAAGCTGTGAGTCTTCTGTTAAAAGAAGGTGGAGTGGATAAAATGCATACAATTTAATATCGTTTGTAAAGGACCATTTATAGATGCACATTAGTGCCAATGTCAAAATTGGGAGTTAAATGGGAAATATGTGTTGAGCTCCAGTAAATGCCACTAAAACTGATTTCTACAATGTCCAGGTGACAGAAATACGACAGCCAAACCACAGCTTGGCTGAGGGAAAGGGTTCAGTGACAGGTCACTAGCGGGTACTGGGACCCTGTTACTGGGGCAGAGGTGCCCTTAATGGGGTTTTGTCTGAGTGCAGGTTCCAGTTACTGTTAGAAACTCCCATTTGGTTCCTGCCTGGATTCCTCTTAACTGTGCAGTTGGATTGAAATTGCCTGTGGCTTTTTTTGGTTGCTCCTGCTTCTGCCTCTGTTGCCAATTAACAGGCATTTGCTAAGAATTTGTTCTCAGAAAAAGAAGAGCTTCAGGTATGCTGCCTCTTTCTACGCATCTGCAGACCAGTCTTTTAGTCCATACGAGTATTTAGTAAACTAACATTTGGAGAAGTCTGCTCCCTTGACTCTATCTCTGTTATCTGTCAACAGGGTAGAGAGGACTGGCATGCCTGAGCTGAATAATGCTTACTTGACCATGTCTGTGGTTTGTTTTGTCTTTTGTTTTTTTTTCCCAACAGTTGTTAAATACCCCATGCCTACAGTAGTTTAACAGTTAGTTAGCCTTTGGGGTTTCCCAGCCTGTCTCAAGGTGGTCTTGGAGTTCTGAGAAGAAAGTTAAAATAACAGCATAAAAGTCTGTCACTTTCCTGAGTGATGTAACCTTTTACAATATGCTTAAGACTGTAGTTGGCACCTTATGGACAGTCAGATGTGTATGATGTGTATCAACAGTTCCTTGGAGGTGTTTGCCAAACACCTTCATTGCTCTGCGGTCTGCTGCACCAGTGACTGGGCGTTCAGTCGTTGGGCAGTTACAGATTTTGGGGAGTGCAGCAGCGATGGGCATTCAGGTCAAGGGAAGGGGAGGGAAACGTGTGGGTCTCTGATCACTTGAAAGAGGAGGGATCACTGATGTCTTGCTTTAAGGTGAGCGAAGTTTCTGACAGTTGTATGAACTGAGACCTTCCATCATTGAGAGGAAGTCTTTTTAGCACACGGTCCTTACAGAAGATTAGCTTTACACCATCTGGCATCCATCAGTTTCTCACAAGGGTGATACCTTTATGGTTGTTCTGAAGTAGTCAAATTGTGGCAGAGGTGGGCAAACTGGAGTATTTAGCATAGCCAGTTATAACCTTAGAGGTGGTTTTCATAATGTCTGTGGACCTGTAACACAAAGCTGTGACTTCAGTACCAAAGCCAAAGAGTAAAAGGTAATGATTTTTTTCCTATGTTGTTAATACTTCTCATAATTGCAAATTTTGCTGTTGGTAAGCTTTCATACTGCTAAGCAATTGTGAAGCCTCATGTGACTGTTACTGATGTAACATAATAAAATTTTAACTCTCAAGGTAATTGTCTGTACAATTGCCAAGAATGTCTAAGAGCCATAAAGAAGCATAACATCCAGTTAGCTGTCTTGTGTATTTTATAATATGTAAGATACATATGTATTTGTATATTGGCTATTAATCCAAGTTGCCTTTTGCACGGAGAGGAACAGACTGCTAAGGTGCTCCAAACTACCTTGTATTAATGAAGTAGCTTTCAGGTTTGCTAACCTAAACATCATTTTAATATTATAAATCATGCACTTTAAAGTTTGGTCTGAAATGGCGAAAAGCCTTCTTTGCACTCATAGGCCATACTAGGATGGTTAAAGCAATATATCTAAATCATTTGCATTTTTTCTCAGTGCGTGTGCAGTAAAAGCTTCCTTTTAACAGTATCTTAGTGTCTCCTGTAGGGATGGTGGGGGAATAACCTATAGTACTATACTAAAAAAAATAAAACCAGCTGGCGTAGTTACACTGGTGGAAAAAACAGAGGTTAGGGCCCAGAGGGTGTTCATTGGCATAAAATCTTAGATTCCTGAGGCTGTCTGAGTATTTGTGCATGCAGTAGTATTTGTCTACCCTTTGTAACAAGCTAGTTGCTCTATTTTTAACAGAAGTGGGATGACCCAGAGGAAAAGTGGCTCTTTTATTTATTACATGCAGTGTTGTCACATCTACTTGTTGCCCATTTGCCATCCTCTGAGATAATGTTTTTAGTTCTGCAAGCAGAAGGAGAAAAAGACTACAGACAGAAACGATGCTGAAACCCTCACTTTGGAATTGGGATGTTTTCACTCCCTTTTTGCCTCCTTTGCTGACTTAATTTAGTTCGATTGTGTAGATACCTCAACTTTCTCTGGACTGTCATTAACCGCATCCCTGTGACTCTCATCCTTACTGAGAGGGGAGCGGAAGCGGAGGCCACTCTCAGCTTCTGCTTTGCTAGGATGTTTGGCATCCTGTAGTCACACAGAACTTTAAACTATGACAGCTGCTTTTGCACCAATACTGTCTACCTGGACAAATGGTACAAAAAAGCATAACTGCCTAGGCTACTGAGAGGCACCTTCATGCAGTGGCAGGGAATTGTTTATTTGGAAATAGGAGTGTGGTGTATAGTGCAAAATAAAGGGACCCTGCTTACTCAAAAGTAGTTGCTGGTCACAAAAGTGAGTAATGTGAAAAGGAGGTCGGAGTGGCACATTGTGAGATCCCTTGTGCTTGCTTTTGCTTCTGTCTGTTGTGACTGTGTGATGTATGTGTTGCTGAGAGAAATGCAGTGGCCCACAGCTGGAGGCCACTCCAGCCCACAGCTGGAGACAAGCTGCCTGGTGTGCTGCTGTGAAGGGGACAGTCCAAACAGGGTATGTTCCTTAAGAAGTACAGAAATTAGCCTTGATACGGCAACTGCTGAAACTTTGTAGGTGGGCAGCATAAACGTGGAACGCTAGTCTAAACCTGCGGGTGTTACAGCATGATGAAGCAGACAAAATTAAATGTATGTGAAATGAAAGTGAGCTGAGGAATTTTGGGGGCAGTAGGTGAACTCAGGTGGTGGTGAGCTTGTCTGATGCACTTCTTAACCCGGAGGAGACCTGCTTAGCTGGAGGGCTCCAGCCTCTCACCAGCTGTCTGTCAGGGCTGTGGCTTTCCTGGGCACTGCTGTAGTGGATAAGACCAGTGAGACATCAAGACCTGAATCCCCCTTGCAACTAGTAAGACCAGTTGCTTCTATAGAAAACAAAGTTTTAGGTAATGAGTGGGTCTTGAGTGGGAATGCACCTGTTGACAAGTTTTTCTGCAGTTGTCCATTGGATTTTCTTGAACTTCCTGCTGTTTATACTTGCAGTTGTCCAAAGCATGCTGCTGAATGCGATGACTTGGTCCAGTTGGGTGTATTTATTCCTCTTACAGGCATCATGTTGGAAAGAAGCTGTTGAGAAAAAGAAAAGCAAGTGGTTAGACCACAAGCAGGAGCGTGTTTTGTATATATTGAAGCAATAATTGTGTGGTAACAGGGTGGTTGATATTTATCTGTTAACTATTCCCACACACCTAGTGTGAGAGAAGGGAGAGAACTGGTGTGATAAGAGAGTAGCCTGAAAATAAGAACAGTTCTAGCGCCAAACGCTCCCCAAGATTGCAACACCTGTTGTACTAAATTAACTTTGCAGTGATTACATTGACGTGATTATGACAAACTGAACTGCAAATGGAGTCTTGGGAGCGCTGGTGGACAACAAGTTGAACATGAGCCAGAAAGCCACCAGCAGCGTTGAGGAAAACATTGCCAGCAGGTCAAGGGATGGGATTATTCCCCTGTATTCAGCACCGGTGAGGCCATGTCTGGAGTGATGAGTCCAGTTTTGGTCTCCCCTATACAAGACATGAACATACTGGAGTGAGGGCAGTGAAGGGCCACTAAGATGGTTAAGGATTTGGAGCATCTAACATATGAGGAGAGGCTGAGAGAGCTGGGACGGTTCAGTCTGGAGAAGAGAAGGCTCAGGGGATCTTATTGGTGTGTACAAATACCTGATAGGGAGAGTAAGGAAGGCAGAGCCAGACTCTTAGTGGTGTCCAGTGAAAGGACAACAGGCAACAAACAATTGATATGCAGGAAACTGGGTTTAAACATGAGAACATACCACATGGGATGGTGGTAAAACACTGGGACGGGTTACCCAGAGAGGTTGTGAAGACTTCATCTGTGGATATGCTCAAAAACCAACTGGGCATGGTCCTGCTCTAGTTGACCGTGCTGTGAGTAGGGAGCTGGGCTTAGTGATCTCCAGAGGTCTCTTCCAAACTCAGTGGTTCTGTGAAATCATAAACCTCACTAAATGGCATGCTTTCACAGTGCAGGGCTCCAAGGGGCTTCTGGGCTCCTATGTCTGTATGAAGTATGTAAACTGTATTGCAAACCTGAATAGGTGAGGATTAGGTTGAAGTTCACTGTAAGCCTGCAGGAGAAACCTAATTAGGGCAGAGCACATAACACTTGATTGAATGGACATCTGGATTTTCAATTTGCTGTAGAATGGGTCTTTTGATTTTATTGTAGTCTGGCATGTGAGTAGATGGGATGTAAATCAAGAAATAGATGTGGGCCTCTTCTACCTAAGATGGGAATTACCTTGTGGGTACCCAGAATGAAGTCTGAGTTGCTGTGGTATAAACACATTCTGTTCCCTTCTAGGATCAATACTTTGAGTCTTCTACAGCATTAAATTCGATTGTAACAGGCAATTTTGAGGATAATCTTAGTTTTGTTGCCCTTAAGTTGATTCTTCTCCACACTGCAATATCTTCAAGATAATTTTGCTTTTGAAAAAAATTTACAGCAATTGGTGCGTAGAAGATAGGAAACAACGATAACATCCTTTACTGGAAAAGCTTTTATTTACTTTGTGTTCAAGATAATGAGAGTAAATCAGTCTTAGAAAAAAAAAAAGAGAGAAGCCAGTCTTTAGTTCCACATATGCTAATTGTTTATATAGGCAATATATGTATAGTTGTAAACATATATGTATGTGTGTGTGACATGGAGTAATTTATATACCACATTTATACACCACAGTAGCATCATATCACTGATACTTTTTTCTATTTTATTAAAACCATTAAATCTTTAAGAGCAGCTATAAAATATTGACTGTTCTAGAAAATGAAATATTTCAAAATGTCAGTTGTTGGGGTGATAATGCAACAGTTTGATATTTGGCAGAAGAAACACACCCTATATCCTAATTAGAGGAACTCTGGTGTATGCTAACCTGGAACTGTGATTTTCTAGAGCATTTATAGGAAATGTGAAAAATATTTGGTTTTCTTCCAGTTTGGAATGAAATGGAAATTTAGAAATGTCAAAATTTCATCAGGAACAGATGTCCTGACTTTCTGCCAGCACTGATAAATGGGTCTAGTTACAAGACAATGATATAGTGATAAAAATGAGATCTCTATAGCATTGCCAGCCTCCAGAAACATACATTCTTGACCAGCTCTTAATTTAGGAGTTATTCAGTTTGTATCTGTATGCATGGTGCACAGAAAGTTCTGTTGTGTTTTTGTTTGTTTTGTATTTTATTTTATTTAAGACAAAAAGTATTTCTGAACAGGTTGATTTTCTTGAAAATAGGCTGATGGTTTGCTAGAATCATGGGAAGAACTCAAAGCTCTAGTCCTGGTACTTACCTTCAGTTGTCAGGATGAAAAGTGCACTAGCAGAAATGGAAGACCACTAATTCATCTTGCTTACTCTTCCATTGAGAGCTGACTTCAAGGTCTGAAGAGAAAGTAGCACTTTGTATCCATCACTATAGCACTACTTGTGTTTCGCCTTGTTTCCTAATTGGAATTACTCAGGTGTAACACTGGAGTGACTTAAAGCTTTAAATACCAATAACAAACCTCTTACTCAAGTAAGGTGCCTTAAAGAATAGAGAACTGCAAAGTTATCTTGAAGCATTTGTGTTTACACTTATTTTTAAGTGCATTGTAGTTAAATCATTTGTCCTGTTCTGGAGGGTAGGTTTAGTGGTGGTACGGGGGAGGTTTGGGGGTTGGTTTGTTTGCTGTATTTTATTACCATGCTTTCATTTATAACTTGAAACATGACAACCATCACATCTTTGAAGCACCAGGACTGTATGAATATACAGCTAGAATTTAGGTTTATGATTGTTTCACATCTGCTATGGAAGCTGCCTATTAATGATTCAAAAAGAATGCATTGTTTTGGGGCAAAGCATATGATTCCTGACACTTTAGCTCTCTCAAGTCTCATCTTACAGCTGTACCCCCATCTCAAAATACATTTCCCTTACATGTCTCGTATTTAAATTAAAATTAAGTATTATCCCAGGATTTCTTGCTATGCATCTTTCTAATCTTTGTCTCTTCTTCTGTGTGCCCCATAAATGTTTTCTTGTCCTGTGTCTGCTCCCACCTTATTTTTTCCTTTTTATTTGCCCTCTTGTTGATTTCTTCCCTGTCCCGCTCCCTTTGAACAAAAGGTGTCTATCCATGCATCATGTTCTGCAGAGCTGGTGGTGGCAAAAAAGGCAGATCTGAAATTTCTGTCTTGAGGTTTGTCCATCACTGCCCAGCTCTTGTGTATGGAAGAGGCAGCAACTGAAATAGAGTGGAATCAGTGTCTTTTGCTCCTCTTCAGTGCTGTTATAGTGTGTAGCATCTCTGTCATTCAGATGAGCTGCTCTTCCATTGCACCTTTATTGAAGAGGAGCAGTAAAAGCATTACAGACTCCTAACTTAGTTTTTAAGTGTCATTTAATTGTAAAAGTGGTCATAGAGGAAGGCCTGCTGAGTGCAGTGGTCTGCAGGAAGACAGGTATGGGTTGGGGAAGGGTTTCAAGCTGGTCAAGGATCAGCTTTCATCAGATTTTATCAAGGATCTTTCTCAGTTTAGTGGGAAAATAATATGTTAATTATCTTAATCGCAAAACACTCACAGTGTCTATTAGGGGAAATCATAGCTTCTTTCATATTTTCTTTCTACAAAGTCCTGTATCCATACCAGGAAATATTCCCTGAAAAATGGTCTGGAAATAACCCAAGTGTATTGGCTAGAAAATTACAGTATGTGCTAAATAATTTGCCATCCTCCCCCATCTCTCAGACCAGAGCACAGCACAATGAGAAACAATATACAGAGAAGGAGGTAGCTATCAAAGCACAGATGTTGCTAGCTATGTGGTCCCTAAAGTGATTCACAGAGCAAGGAGAAGCTAACCTTGATTTCAGTCCTCCATTGCTTTGTGTGCAATCTCCAAAGGACTTCTACTTCCTTTGAATAACTGTGGCTGACTTTAGACCTTGACCAGAATAGGGAGGTGCTGTTATGGATTGTTGTTTGATTTTATTTTTGTTCATTTATGGTGGTGGCCCTCTGTCTTGGGGAAAGCTTGTTGGAATAAAGAGCCAAGGCAGCTGTTTCCAGCATCTTAACTTTTCTCCTTGCTGATGTAGTTCTTTGTAGAGATTCTAAATAAAAAGCTAGATTAGTTCATCTTCATATCTAAAAATGGTCTTTGGAATCCAGGTGTTACTACTTCTTCTGGTCTTCTGTTTCAGACTTGTATTAACTTCACCTGGGGCTCCTGCAAATCTCTTCCAAAACTTTAGGCCTGCATGCTTCACATGGGCCAGTAAATCCAAAGTCTTACGTTAAATAAGATTACAGTGGTCAGGGTTTCCATGCTCCCAGCCCAATGACTTCCTACAGTTTCCTATGAAACCTCCTGGAGTCCATACATCAGACTAGCTGTCTGTCTTGAAATATTAGCATTTGCTTTCCTATGTAATGAGTGCATTAATTTTGTGAAACTTTATTACATGCATAAAGAGAGCTTTGTCTCACAGTCTTATTTGATTATTTGTATACTGGTAAGGTCTGCTGGTGGTGTAAATGACAGTTTGTTTGAGGGTGGTCAGACAGATTTATACCAGTGGGGGGATCTATATTACTCTTCGATATGATTTATTTACTCACAGAGGTCCTGAATCTGATCTTCTGCCAATATAGATTAGGTATTAGCTTCTACTGTGTTCTGGTGTTATATCAGCATAAAACTTGGGTGAAAGACCAGAAATTGTATGTCATTATATATGGTCATGTGTAGCCATCTGATTATTGCTTTAGTAATTAGAAACAGAAGCCATTCAATCTGTACACCTACATAGAAATCAAGGTGATTCTTAAAATCTACCTTAAAATGTCTTTTTTTAAATTCCATTTTTCTTTCCTTGACGAAGTGCCGTATTTCCCCTTCCCCCATTTTTTTTTTCAGGACTGATAGTATGTGTGCAGTTATGGAGCATTGCTCTGTCTGAAAATCTCACACATAGAGTTAACTCTTTGATGTTAACTAGAAAGACTTCCACTTTTTTGACAGAGTAAGACGTGGGCCTCTGCTCCTGCATGGTGTAAGGTGATTGATAGGTCAGCCAAAGGGATTGCATGATAGCCTTGCTGCTTCCTCCCTCGTTCCCTTTTGAACAAGGGCATCTCTAATACTGACTAAAGGTGTCAGGTCTGCAACTCAACGACAGGCTATTCATAAGTACGTTGTGGACAGCTTTCTTGTGTCCACACAAGTTCTGCTCTCGCACAAAGCTACTTTGTGGTGGAGAAGAAGGTCTGATGCATCTGTGCAGTGGTTGTAGCTCCTGTCAATAAGTGTAGGGTGGCCTGGAAGGAGGATCCTGGTGTTGCCCTAACAGGTACTGTGCTGCAACTGTGTTACTGTCAGTCTGGGTAGTAAGTAGCTCAGTGCGAACTCAGGTGTCCTATGTAAACTATGGTCACTGCCAGAGTTACATATAAGCGTCTATTAAGAGTTCTGAGTACACACAAACAGAAAAAGAAAAGTATCATTCTTAATTATGATGTTTGTTCCACATATGGTGATTTTGTGATTTAGAGTCTACAACTGGGAGGGGTGTGTATATATGGATATTAAATAGGTTAAAATGATGACCTCCAGGACAGTCTCAACAGCTCTTCCACTCAGCTTTGCAACAGGGTGCTGTTTTTGCCTTTGACAGTGCAGCAGGTATTTATTTACATTGAATGGCATAAAGAGGCCTCTGAATGAGTATACATGCGTAATGAATAGGAAAATGGAACACACTGGATCCACCCTGTGTTTTCTTACAGTTCCCCTTTAAACAAACTCTCTTCAGGTGAAGGATTGACAAATGTCCCCCCTCAGCTTTGCCCACAGAAATGCAGTTATCAACCAGAAAGCTTAATTGCAGGAGCAGGCTCTGCATCCTCCAGAGCCTCCACAGCTCTAGCCTGTGGGACAGTGATTGGAAGTAACCTGGTCTGGTCTTGCTGTTGACATTGAAAGAGGAAGGCTCCTGGCTTCAGGACGTCTAAGTTTGAGTGCTACAGTAAAGCAGAGGACTGAAAATTAGTGTGCTTGTGTTCTCTGCTGATGATTTTGAGTGATCTGTTACGTAGTCTTAGGGCCTGGGATCCTTTTTAATAATATGAGCATAAGAACACTAACTGCTTCTTGCTTCTAAAGTGTTAGTTCTCATTAAACAATGTGAATAGACGAATAGCAAAAAGTTTTCAGAACTTACTGCAAGGTGAGCCATTCTGCTGAACTCCTAAACCCCTTTCCCCTTGGACAGTTTACAGCCTTACAGGTGCGGTTGCTTCTGTTCTGCAATAACTCAAAATATGGCTGGGATATATAAGGATAGAGGAAAGATGGGAAGTTTAATCTTCACACTCGAGTCTTCTGGGATATTTTTATCTCCATCTCTTAGATAAGACTAAGCATAACATCCAGTGACTGACAATTGCCATCACCTGTATGAAGCACCCATTTCTAAAGAAGCACCATTAATCAATCTCATTACTGCTTTGATGAGGAAACACCTGGAACAAGATGAAATTAACTAAAAAACATGCAGAACTTGGTTGAATCCTTATGAGAAACCTATTTTGGAGAACTCAAATATTGAAAAAAGGCATTGCAGCTTTAAGCTCTAGTGGCCAGTGGACAGGTTGCTCTTTTAAATTCTCAATGCCTTCTTAAATACTGTCCTACTGGAAATTTCCGGCATATTACTTAAAAGAAACAAAATACTCTTCATGGTAGGAAAGTGCAAACTGTCAGACTATCTTAATTTTAATGGTATCACATTGCTTTGCCATCCATTTACGGTGTGCCCAGAAGAGTCATAGGCAGGGTTGGGTTTTATTCCTTCCTCATTCCTTAGCTCTAAAATTGTATTGAAAACAATAATAATAATAGTGCTGATGATAATATAATATTTGCCTGTTCCAAAAGGGTGTTTTTAGATGCAGGTCTGTACAGGGGACTTAATGCGTATGAACAGTTGAGAAAGGTCTGAGTAATAATATGATGGCTGTGTAGCTGGCTGTGTGTAATAAGGCTGTCTAAAGCTGAAAAACTAGCAGAAGGAAATGCTGATGGTTTTCTATGGAAGTGCAGTATAGCGCTTGGCATACAGATCCATGAGTAGAGGAAGGCTGCTGTGTACTGCAGTGCTCTATATCAAAGGGATGTGTCCTCTTTATTCTGCTAAAAAGAAATAAATTTTGGAATGCATTAAAATCTGTGTTTTAATACTGCTTTTGGACACTTTAATGCTCTTTAGGAATGGGTATAAAAAGTTAGTATTTAAAAAGTTATTGTCCTATAACTGTAATCTTAGTCAAGGACTTGATTTACTCTTAGAGTTTATGACAGTAGGACACTACTGCAGTGTGCTTCAGCTCTCAGCTCGTAGTTTTAGGTGTCGATCTTGATCCTGCAGCTGGATTATTTATAGTATAAATGAAATAGTGATAAAATATAAGTTCTTTTGGTCCTACTGCATAACAGGCTGAGTGACTGGGTTGTTCCAAAGCCTCTTAACTGATGGTGTTAAAATAATGAGTAATAAAAACAAAAGTTGGAATACTTCTGTGCCATCAATAAATATTTGCATCTCAAATGACAGATCATGACAAGTCAACGCCCTCGTGTGTGAGTAATGCAAATAATTTTTGTGGAAATACAGTGCAGCAACCACATGGCTTGTGGTGTGACAATCTGCTGCTCTTCAGTGTCTTGACAGTTCTGTTGTTTACTTGGAACTTAAAGTTTAGGTAATTAATTACTCCCCAAATTCCTCCTGTACTCACTAGGCAAAAATTGTTAATGGAGAGGTTGAGGACCAGAGGTGGGAATAGGGCAGAGAAGTAGAATTGGAAGGAACACACAGGTGTTTTCTGGAGCATGGGAGAGGGGAGCAAGACTAATGATAGAGTGTGAGGGGGAAAACATGACCATGACATATGTGCATGCGCCTGGGAGGAATGCGGTGTAACCAAGCATGCCTATTTGTTTATTCTCACCAGAAACACTATGTATTTGCAATGGCTCCCTTCAGATACACTTCTAAATTCAAAGGTATATGAGAACACTTGTTTCCTAGGAAAGGAGGAGACTTGATGTATGTGTGATTTGTCTGCCTCACGTTGTGCATGGGACGGATCTGAAAATTCTTAAGAATTGAAATTTTACTTTTTTTTTTTAAAGTAAGCAGTAGAAAGCCATAGTGTTTGTATCATTGGAGTCCCCTCCCACATGGAAGGGTATGGCATGCCCAGGCACCACCCCCACCTACTTGCAGCGTCTTTAATGAACACTGATTACAAATAAGAAAGAAAAGAAATGCCAGCTGGCTATGTGACTCAAAATGCTTACAGACTGGTATCGCTTTATCTCTGCTGATTGCATCCAGAAATCTTCCATTTGGGAGAGACAGCACCCTTGCTACTCTTTCCAAACTAAGTCAATAATAATCTTCCAGGTTTGGTTGGAAAATGTAGATACTGTTACTTCTGGCAGCTCTTGGTGAGAAACTAGATTCTCATCATTCTCCAGAGCCCTGGATGGTCAGTGAGACCAGGAACACCAAAAGGAAATACAGGAGATTTAACTTTCATTAGGGTAGGTGATTTCCATCTGTAGAAGTTACAAGAAGTATTAAAATGAGCCAATTTCTGATTTCTGAACTAAGAGCTCCAAGGACAGAGGAATCTCACGTGGGCATGAGATGATGTGACATACTATAGTATGTCAATATAGCCAGGAAGAATGGGGGATCTTGAAGGTGGAGCAAGTAAGTGAAATTTGAGTCTGATGGGCCTTTTGTGGGCAAATAAGAGAAATACTGTTACATGCAAAGAGTTCTCTAAAGTGGACTCTAGCCTGTTCTTTGAACAGGAAAGGCCCCAGTGCAACTGCCTGCCAAACTCTGCTGTTGACAAACCAAGACTGATAGAAGAATTCTTGACTTCAAGATAGTGTTTTCAATCAGCTAGCTGAAGCATCCCTCATATCCTTAGGCAATCATGGTACCAAAAGTACTGCTTAAATTGTCTAGGGAAACTCAGTGTGCTGCTCTGATGACTTGATTAGCACTAAAGGTTTCTTTTATGACATTAAAAATAATGCCAAATATTTGTTATGGCTTTATGCTATACTGTAAGGGGGAATATGTGTGTGGATGTCTGCCTGTGTGAGAGAGAAAAATGGTAATGTTCTCTAGTAACCCAGAACAGCTATGATTGCCTGGATCATCTAGAAGCACAAGACGTTTTCAGCAATTAATTTATAGACTTAGCAGATGTTTGTTATGGCAAGAACCCAATAAAGGACAAGAGCTGTTCTCTGAAAGACTGGTAGTATGTTTTCCCAATAACTGAGGCTTAGGAAAGAAATCCACAAACTTTTATTTCCTTATTGAGAAACACCTGTTTCATAAGGGAGATCTTCTGTTAAGTTTCAAAATAGAATATCAGTCATAAGATGCTTTAATGATCTAACAGAAGGAATTTAACAATTGAAGAATTTTGCTTTCTTTACTCAGTACACTTTGACTGTTCTTTAGAGCTGCTGTTGAATTGTATAAAACATTGATATGAGTAGCTTTTCAAATAAATGAGGGAAAAAGTAATTTCCAGCTTGATTTTTGAGTACACTGCAATTTCAGCAGGTAGTTTAAAAGTAAAAATAACTTTATTTCATATAGAAAGCAAACCTAGTTGACAGTGCTGTTCTGTTAGATACCTTTAAAGAATGATGCCAGTTTCTGATTAAATTGTGGAACATGAAATCATACTTCTGCAAATGAAGCTGATCAAATTATTGTGCAATTTTTGTATTAAACAAGATGGGGGAAAAAACCCCTTTTGAATCTCAGACTATGTTTCTCATTCTGGAGCAGTATTTAAAAAATGAAAGATAAAGGAATTATCGTTTAGGTAAATACAGATGCAATATCTGACCTGTTTTAAAGGGATTAATATAAAATGAAGCTTTGAATTTTTATAGAAGCAAAAGATCTGTATTAGACCATCATGCACGACCACTGCTCAGGAAGGATTGAGCATTAAGGTACAGACTTCAGAACTGAGTATTGTCTTTGCTTGGAGTGAATCAAAGTATGTTGGATGCTACTACCTGACGGTGTACTGGTTCCAGAATGTTTTTAGGCAATTTTCTCACAAATGTTTGTTTTCCATGCCATGCTTTGTCCAGTTCCTCTTATTCTACCTCAATAATCCCAGCACTGTCATTTCTTTACTTACCTTCTGATCCAGGAGGCATTAAGCAGAGCTTGTTAGATTGCGTTTTGCATCTTATTTGGTCCAGATTCTAAGTGTCCTCCTGGGTTCAGATCCAAGATGCCTCCCCCATCTTAATGTGTCACTGTCAAAAAAACAAATAAAAACCAACCAATAAACCAAAAAGAAACTCCCAAACATTTTCCTCAGCTGTTTATCTAACATACTGAGACAATAATTGTTTATTAATATTGTTTGTTAATAATTGTTTATGGCTTGCTGAGTTAGGGCTTGTCAAGCATGGCTTGCTGAGTTAAACTGAAAAATTATCCAAGACTAACCTATTAAGACTAACTGTCCTACACTGTGAAAGGTCAACTGTGACTGCTATAGACAAGATCCAGCTCAGAAACATGGGCCAGATGGGGTTGATGTTAGATGAGTTATGTGTAGCATAGCCTTGGCTTCAAAGGAATTTAGCCAAAGGCAGGAAGGGTAAAGGTAAAGGAATATCAAAGACAAAGGCTCCCCCTGCACGTTCCTGAATTTAGGATGCATTCTGTGTAATGTGCTGCTCAGTTATATACAGTGCTCCAAATGGCTTTTCTGGGTGGTCTGTGATAGTCCTGGGTTTGCTGGTGAGAGGAAAAGGCTTTAGTAGCATAATGGAAACGCTGCTGAGCACCTGTGCAGAGAGATGACGATTATTTCCATTAATTTGGGCTAAAATGGCTTGAGGCTGGTCGTGTAATTTGCCAGCCAGATCTGCAAGTGTCACATTCCGCGGTGGCTTTTATTTTCCATTAAAGCAAATGAATGAGACAGTCCTGCTTAAGAGCAGCACGCTCCCCCCTACTCCCAGCACTGCTTTGCCACCACTGAAGTCCCTCAGCTGCTTGTAAGCAGGGTATACCAGTCCTCCTTGAAGGGACAGCAGCTGCTGAGCAGTGTCCAAGGCTGCTGTCACCACATCCTTAGAGGAGGTGCTTGCCATTAAGAATCGGGACCAGTTCCCCACCCAGCCCCTGGGGCACACCAGCGTTCCCCCAGCCTTCAGCTGTCAGCATACGGTCCTGTGACACTCAACCATATGAAGGTTATGGTATGTGGCTTGTCAAACCAGTTAGGTTGGCCATCACTGCAGTAAATCAGAAAGTTGATTTTTTTTGCCTTCTTGCAGTAACTTATCAGGCAGCATATTGCGTGTGGTGGAAATGGAGTCGGAGAGTGATTTGTTTTAGTATTCGGCTGATACAGAATTGTGTATCTCTGAGGGGTTTTTTGTTGTTTTGTTTTTTTAAATTATGAAACTGAGTGCCTTCTGTCTGTGCAACAGGAGGAGGGAAATGAATAATAATGAGTAAGCTAAATTGGACTGGCTTGGTCCCTGCATTTTATGAAGATTTAAAAAAACACTTAATGCCTTTGTGACAGTGAATATATGAATTGCAGTATGAGAGTCCTTTTTTCCTAGAATATAATTATTTAAAACACATACAGGGTGACTAGTAGATATAAAAACTAGTATTACAGTTACTCTGGAAATCTAGTGTCAAAATGGAGATATTTATGAGGTTTCTAAAACTGTTCACTCTCGAAGCTGTAGAAAATACACTAGCAAGATGTCGCTAAAAACAGCAGATGCTATCGTGTTTTTGCTGCGAGTACAGCAAAAGCAAAGGCACAGCAATTCCTCTACTTTTGCTTCTTTCTACTGGATCTTTGTCTGCCTGTTGCCCCCGTCCCTCCCCTTTTATTTTTTAACATGCATTGTTGTTTGACTGCTAATGGACCCTGGTAGCATTGAATACATGGACTCTCTGTTTAGGATTTGTGAATTGGAATGGTTTTTACTATTTAACTTTTCCTCCTTCCATAGTAGTTGCATAGATGACCCCCCTGATATGTGCCATCAGAAATAATGTGAGACCTGCATGACAGGTCTGTCGCATTCTCATTAACTGATTTCTTCAATAACTACTGAATGCTAAAGGGGAGGGGGGCTGGGGAAGAATAGCAGTGAGGTTGACTAGCAAAAGATTTGACCTAGTTTTTTCAATCTGTGTGGCTCTGCAGACAGATTCAGTTAAAAATCTGCCTGTTAAGAAAAGCATTTATTTATTTATTTATTTTTATTCACTGCATGAACAGCTGCGTTTGTTTTGAATGTTCAGATTTGGTGGGTTAAAATTTAAAATTTTGTCATCATTGTATAGTGTCATGGAAATGTGTGTGTATGGTGAGGAAGTAAGGGAAGGCACCTACTTCTACTGGATTGCTGTGGGGGTTTCTGCTTTCTGCCCTGACCCTCTATCGTTCTCCTTTATGTGTATTTGATAGCTGTGTGACATTGCATGTTTGGTTTTTCATCCTGCCTGTGGTATTACGAAGTGTGTGAAATACAATCATTCTTCACTTCTGTGTGCAGGAGTAGTTGTGATGCTGCTGTGCACACAAAGCTAAAAAAGGCTGAAAGGCTCCCCCCCCCTTGAGTTTTTATAACATTTCTAAGCTAATCGTTTTGCCTTCTTATTTCTATTTATATCAAGTGGTCCTGGCCTTTACTTGGTTTGCTTGTTTGTTTATTTTTCTTCCCTGATTTAGGACCAGGGATTAGTACTAAATACTATAGCAGCATGGCGTTCACAACAGGCTGATGGCCAGTGCTTTAACCTTCCAGATGCTCTGGATAAGCGTTACAACAGACATCTGAAGGGGGATATTCAGTCG
Organism: Phalacrocorax aristotelis; assembly: GCF_949628215.1. Lineage (NCBI taxonomy): Eukaryota > Metazoa > Chordata > Aves > Suliformes > Phalacrocoracidae > Phalacrocorax > Phalacrocorax aristotelis. The sequence continues at coordinate 22,327,111 of NC_134280.1, forward strand.
CTGAGTAGGTTTGTGTATATTTGGACTTTAAGAACTGGTTTTGTTCTTGAACCACTTGCATCTGCTACAGGAAAACCATACCCAACAGAAAGCCACGGCACTGACTTCTGTTTCTGAAGCTGCTCTGAGATGTAGCTGGGACTGCATCACGAGACTGCATAAACCCATCCTTGCTGATTACACCCTGGCTTCCTACTTACCCTGCCCTGAGGCTCTTCTTCATTGTGCCGTAGGCAGTAGTGCTGGACCACAGCTTCATGTAGCTTTGCAGTTTCTCACTGTTTGCTCGTGATCTCTGCTCCCTGATGGCACTGGCTGTGGCGCCAATGTTGGTTCTTGCCAGCTGGAGAGCCTCTTGAAGAGGGAGTTTCCAGTTGTCAGTCAGCAAGGAGGGGGTGATGCCTGCAGTGATGGGGAATGAACAAAGCAAAGGTGGTGCTTGTGTTGGGAGAGGTTCTGTGGGCTTCACTGGAACTCCTCAGAGGTTGTCTCTCTCTTTAGCTGGCCTGTGTGTGTCAGTCAACAATATTCACCTGCTTTAGGCCTGGAAAAAAATAGTTCCTGCATGCTGCTGTGACCTTGGTATAATAGCATTTCCCAGCCCTCCTTCTTCTATCCCTTTTTGGTTTTGCAAGGGCTTCTCTCTGAAGCTGAAAAGATATCCCTGTAGGTAGAAGCTGATCTTGCAGTGGAGTAAATTCATCACTGTTGCCTCTTCTAAAGTAAAATTTGTGATTAGGCTGTAGTTCTGGGTATTCTGAAGACTTTGGTTTTCTTTGCGTTCCTGGCTGTAGGTGTGGAGGCAGTGGTCGTGCTCTTTGGGAGCCAGGCTGTGACAGTAATATTTCTCTAGAGGACAATGACTGACATGCATGTCAAGAAAGTGACTGTCAGGCCAGGAGCTGAAAAGAGGTGCCTGCTTGCAGGAGCTGCTCCAAGTATCCTTCTGAGGCACTATATCTGCTGGCCTGACATTTCCAGTCCCACTCTAAGTGAGCTATGGTCTTGGGCTGTGATACTTCCTCGTGTATCCTGGATATAGGTGTCACGTCTAATTTGTTCTCAAGGGAAGGCAGAGTTTGATCTGTGTAAAGTTGGTGATTTATCAAGTGCTCTGAATGTTTACAAAGCCTTGCTGCAGTTCAAGCACCGTGCAGATGCTTAACTGATGTGCATGCTGAATGTTTTGGGGTGTATGCAACAGGGAAGTGCGAGGGTTTTAGCAGCACACTGGCCGAGTGCATCCCCAAGAAGAAGGTGAAGAAGGAAGAGGTGATCCCCAACAAAGCAGTGTGCTAGTGCGTACGTTCTGCTGGGTGGGTTTTGGTGGTTGGGCTAGGTTAATCTGTGCCTTCAGGAGTATCCATGTTGCTCCTTCGCTCAAACCGTACCCTCACATTGCCCGGTCACAGCTTATTTTAGAGGCAGAATGTGTTTCCTTTTGACTTTTTAGTTATGCTTCTAAATAAGAATTACTTGATGACCAATATTAGTAACCATTTTTCTTCCCATTTAAAAAATAAAACTCGTGGTGTACAATTGTGTAAAAATATCCTATAATGACGTGATTGTAACTCATTGGTTCCCAATTTTGGTTATTAGTTTCCATTTCTGTATTCAAAGAAAAGGTACTAAACCAATTCAGAGCAGGGTCAAGTTCCTCTGTAATGTGGTGGTGGTCATGGTATGTGTGGAAGAACCTGCTTTAATCCCCAGCAGCATGCCCTGTGGTGTGTTAAAAACAAATCAATAAGCAATACAATTCTAGTGATCCCAATGAGATGAGAAGGTATATAGCACCCCTAAACAGAAATACAAAGAGTAACAAATACTTGCCACTTTAAAAGTTTTAAGTAACTATTATCTTTCAGGTATTTTGTGACATGCCATGGTGGATAAGTGCTCTGCTTGGTTTTCAGCACTGGTGATTTGTCTCCTCCTTTTTTTCAAAACACTAATAGAAAAAGAGCCACCTCTTGTGTTACCATCTCAGCATCACTTATAGCATCTAACAGCAACCACTGGGGTGCAACATTACAGTACCAGTCTCCATCAAATACTGACCTGCCCAAATATATATATGTGTGTGTACATATATGTATTTTTTTTTTTTTAAACCCTCTGCTGATAGAGGTGGGCAGTTACATACTAGTACTGAGAGGGAATCACATTTCAGTTAGGGTCCTTTGTGGGATCATTTGAAGTTGGAGTGTGCAAGTTGCTGACAAAAATTTTGTAATGAACTAAAAGAAAATAGGATTGTAACAGTTACTTGTGCATTTCAATGCACAAAATAAACTTGTTTATGGATCAAAGGTGTAAATGATACACAAATATGCCAGATATGAGATTACTTCTTTTCTTTTGTTTGACACATGGCTGCAGCATTTTCAATTGCTGTCAAAACAGGTGCGCCAGCATTGCTTTCATGTGGTGAGCTCCTGCGGCTGGCTGGTAGCCACGCATGCAGCTCACCAACGCGTCGTACCGCAAGGCTCGCTTCCGTTTGCTGTTTCTGGCTGCAGCAGCCCAGGGAGTCGTTTCCAAAGTGGCATTTGTGTGATCTGCTAGCAAATCCTATTATTTGTTAATAGGATTTCTTCTTGCACTGCTTTGTCCGATCACTAATTGTTTATTGCACATTAGGAGTATAATGACATGCCTGTCAGCTGTGTTTTGAGAATTTTGTGTGCAAGACTGTTTGCCTGCGATGGTGGGTTTTGCTTTGGGAAAGCCTCAGCGTGGAAGGCAGAAAAAACAAAGGCTCTGCATTTCAAACACTGGAGCATATCCTGCACTCTGGTAGGTGCTGGTTTCCCTGGCTCCCCAGTAGGTGGTGGGGTGCATAGAGGGTCAGTCAGTTAGCTCATGTGGAGGAGTGTTTGCTCTGCGCTTGTGGATGCAGAGTTGTGGTGGCTTTCCAGGTTGCCTCACTGCCTTCTAAAAGAGTGCCCCACTGCAATCAAACAGGAAAGCATTAAGAAAATTCAGAAATAAAATTGAAAGATGAAGGTGAAAATTGTACAGGAAACCTTGGGAGCTAGTGAGAACTACTTGCTTTTTTTTCTTTGTTGAATGTTTTGAACAGTCATACAATGCAGGTAGAAACTACTTCTCAGGGGTCCATCTGAGCTGGTTTTTGAGGTTTCAGGTGTGAGCATTCATATAGGTATTTTTACAAATCTTTTGCTGAAACACTTCTTCCAGAATAACTAATTCATAATAATTCTTTTGAATGTTAAGTACCTTAATACACTTTTAAAAATCCCTCTTCTCAGAATAGAATACTTTTTAAGAAATACTACAGTCAGATTTCCAAACCAGGATCTGAATGTGGTCCTGTGATGGCTTAACTTGAGCCTCTAGATAGTTCACACTCAGGTTTGCTTATGTCTTAGTTTAGTGATGCTGTGCCAATGGAGTGAATTCAATCAGGTCACTGATCCAGCTGAAAACTCGATGCTTTTCTGGGGAGGTAGGCAGGGATAGTCTTCAGTTTCTCGAAGCCCTGATATGCTGCTTCTGTGGCTGCAGTAAAGGTGGCAGGATGGGACAAGTGTGGGTGAGGAAGCTGGAGTGGTTTGGGTGGCTGCCCCTGCTCAGGGTGCCGTGCCCAGGCAGGTGGGGACAGCTCGGGGGAGCCTGTCCTGGCTTAGTTGGATCCAGCTGGAAACTCCAGCTGTGCATTTTGAACTGTCCTTATCTTCTTAAGTAATCTCAATTCAAGAATAAAATAGGCAAAACAATTTATTGTGTAGTTTGGCTGCATGCTTCTTCCGAAACAGGTTTAAGAAATATCTGTATGTATTTGTTATCTTTATGTATTGGAAGCTAAATAGAAATGAACTGCGGAACTAGATTTTTGTACTGGTTAAAACCAGGGTTTTGTTCTGATTTTGTGCAAAGGTTGAAAGAAATAAGGCTGTAATACTTGTTGAGTAGTCAGACAATATGCTGAAGTTTGTGTATGCACGCACATATATAACATGCACATATATAAATATATATGCCATTATATCTGCTTTATATATGTATGTGTGTTTCTGTATGAGTGTAGACATATATACATGTGCTCACACACATATATGAAAAATATAGTGAATGAATACCATTGTGATCATCATGTGTGACTAATACCTGCCAGCCAGGATGAAAATTCTGGAGTTCCCTCAAAAGGTTTGATGCTTTTGTGACCTAGCTCTTAGAATGAAAGCTTAACCTCCAAGTCAAACAAACGATCCCTATTTCAAATACTTACAGAAATACAACCATCCTACTGTGAGGTATCCATGAGCTTTCATCTCGGAGCAGGAAAGTCTCTGAAAAACACGTCCTACCTCCTGATGTAGGGAGAAATAGGATTTGCACCAGAGGTACTGGTTTGTCAGAGTGAGGCACATATTTAAATCCTCTGTCATGTGCCATGACAGCCCACCCGCAGTGGAGGAGTCAAACTCCCAGGAGGACAAAGGGGAAGCTTACAAATATTTAAATACTTTGTGGTGTGTGCTCTTCTTTCAAGACCTGAAGTTTATGCCTCTTCCAGGTAGTGTGGTGACAATGTTCAGGAACAGAGCATGCCTATAAATTGTGCAGCCAGGCCCGGTCATTTGCTCACATGCAGAGGTGCACTAGTAGCAGACAGGCAGAGGTTCAGGCATTGCTGGTCTTGCAGTACCTGTGCCTGCTCAGGGACTCGTTGCAGAACCTGTGGAGGAAGGCAGCAGGGAGTGACTGCTGTCCTTGAGCCAGACAAGCACTGAAATGTTTTTGACGGCTTAAATATTTTTTTAAATGTTCCATTGAATATAAAGCATCTTCTGTCTTCCCTGCTTTCAAAAAATGCATGCTAAGCTGGCATAACTTAATGAGTTCCTGTTCTAGGTGAGCAACATAATTTCTCAACATTTCAGACACCTTTTAATATTTTACAGGAAGGCATAGATGAACTGTCCAGTTCTGTTCTGTGACTTGCTACAGTCTTTTGTAATAATATCAGATGGACTGATTGTAGTTAGAGTGATCACTAGGGATTTTTAACTACATCCGTCATTATTTTGCCTCCTGGTAGTAATCAGATCAGAGTAAGGAAAATAAATTAGAATATAAGAGGACATTGATGAGATGAGCTATCAGTTAATGATGAGGCCAAGAACTACCACAGAGGAACCTGGAGGAGTAGCATTGGCTTTCTAGTGGGCAGAGTTATGTTATTTATCAAAATGATTGCTGAGGCTTTTACTTCTTTAGACAGTTGCTCTGAGCCACTTAGCAACTTTTGGGTTGTATCCAAGTGGCAGATAACTGCAGCTTCTTCATGCATCTTGGAAGCTGCCTTGGTGGATGAAGGAGAGTTGTATTAAGAGTATGTGTACGTGCCAAGAGGCCAGTGGATGGTATGACTTGGCTACAGCTTTAATGTAGGCACAGGTATTGCTCACAATTATTTTTTTTTTTTGTTCTTTCCTCACATATTGAAAATGTGACCAAAGTAAAAGATAAAGTAATGCTGCAGGGCCTAGTGGTGGGTTAAAACACAGTCACTGTATTAGGGTGCCCTACTGCGATTTAAAAATCAAATTTTCGATCTTTCCTTTCTGTAGATGCTTTCTTCCTGCCCTTTTCTCTGTCCAGCATTTGATCCCATGTGGGCCATATGTTTTTTTATATGTAGATGTTTTACGGCTGGCTATTCTCTTCAGTTATCCCAGACTTGCTGAAATGGCGGTACGTATCAGCTCTGTGTTTTAGGAGGTGGCAGAAGGGAGTAGGAGACAAATCTGTAGGGTCAGGAGTAGCATGGAAAGGATGCATTGAGATAGACTGTTTGTTTTCACCCAGTGCAAGAAGTAAAGAACCAGAAATAAAACTGGCAGGTGACAAGTTCAAAACAGAAGGGGATGGCTGTCTTCACACAGCCTGAATTTACACTGGGGAGCTCTGCAACAGGGTGTTGAAAGTTTGCATGGGCTCAGTGAGCTACTAGTGGAGTTTGGGAGGGAGAGGCAGTTCCTTGGTGACTGCTGCGTGCAAATATGCCTTTTTTTGGTCTAGAAAGTCCCTGATCCGCAGCTTCCTGAAAGTTGGGAGAATATTTTTATCTCCACTGACCTTTAGCAGTGGGCTAGAATTTTGGAGACCTGATTTTTACTGCTGACCCTGACTTATATATTCTGATTTTACTCTCTGTAAAAAAGGTTGAGAGTGATACCTTCAGTACTGTATCATCCATACCTTCTACAGCCTTGATGATGCTGGTGGAGGGCAGCTGAGAGGGGACACTGTGTGTGAGGTGGGCAGAATGGAGTGCATCTCCTCTTCCATTCCCTTCTCCCTCTGCTTCTTCCACACTTGGAAAGTTACAGTGACTAAACTCTTTATTTTTAGACATTACAAAGAAAGAAAGCATTAGACAGTTGGATGAAAAATTATTTATTTGTGACCTTTGTCTACATTTGTGCAGTTCTTGTTGCTATTCTGGAGAAAGCCTGCTGTTCCTCCCCACTTCAGCTCTTTGGTCTCACGGAGTTTCAGGAGAAACTGAGATACTTATAGCTTTATGCATGCATATATAGAAAGAGAAATTTAAAAAAAAAGCTTCCATTTTTGGAAAACATGGCTACTTCTGTTTGTAAGCTGTTGGCCTAGGTTTGTGTACCATTTTCTTAGTAACTTATTAACTGGATAAGCAACTGGAGCACTGCTGGTAGAGGCTGCTCTGGGGTGTTCCTATATCAGTGGCTGAACACCCTCTGCTCCAGTTGGTTGTGTTATGAACTAACCTACAGCTTGAGATAGACTCTTCCCTAACCTTTCCACTTGTAAGAGAAAGGATTAAGTAGGTTTGCCAGATCAGTGAGGCAAAAGTTTGACAGTGTTTATGAACAGAGGCTGGAATCAGGGCCATGATGAGCAGGGTCCAGCCTGCAGCTTGTGATGGGACCTAGCAGGCATGCAAAGGTAGCTCAAGCCAAACATGTTACTGGTCATGGTTTTTGTGATTGGAGCAAAATCTTGGGAAGAAGGGGTATTTTTGATGTTGCACAGTGGGGAGATGTGACTTCTAGAAATGTATGTTCAGTCAAAAAAAAAAAAAAGAGCAGGGCAATATAAATGTGAGAACTCCACCTGCAAAAAAAGAAACTGTTTTACAGTAATTGAAAGGTATGGGTCAGTTATGCTGTTGAGTGATGATGGTAATTTGTTTTATTTACTTAACATGGTGCGTGTTAGCACTGCACTAATCGGTAAGCCTGCAAGCTGAAATGCAGCTACTAAATCCTTTTTTAATCTCTGCTGCCTTTCATAGACTGTTGAGTAAAGTGAAACTTTCTATTATGGGAAAGTACTCTTGGATGGAAGCCCTTGAGTCCCTCTTACTGCCCCCAAGCAGATTACTGTGACCAAGTTTTCTTCTCTAAAACGGATCTCTATAAAACCATTTTTCACTTCCATAGCATCCAAAGTATGAAAAACACTTGAGGCTGAATACTGTTTTGCTAGGACAATATGCTGAATTTGTAGGGCACTTTGCTTCCTAGCTGAAAAATTACGAAGAGCTTTTTGAAGGTGAAGCATCGCTCTTGCAAGCGGAGATGGAGCAGTTTTAGACAGCTAATATGTGTATGTGCCAGTACTCCTATTGCATCAAGTGTTACAGGTATAGACTATTCTTTAGCCTGCCTTTTATATCCATCTTTGACATATTAAAGGAAAGAAACTTTTCTGTTAAAAGGCAGAAAAATGAATGGGAGTGGTGCTGTAGTGTTACAGAGGCTGTGGTGGTACTTGAGTACAAGCATCTGATATTCCAGAGGGGGGTATCTGGCCGATGGAGCAAGCCTGATAGAGGCCATGTGTAGTGATGCATCAGCTTCTGCCACCTCTGGCTTCTAGGACTCGCCCATGCTAGATCCTAGCAAATACCTGCACTTACAAAGTATTGGATTATGCTTCCATATTTTGGATGAGCAGTTTCTTGTTCCACACCATTAGTTCCACCAGCCCCCAGGGGCACTGCAGGCTGCTGCCAGCCGCGCTCCCTGAGGCCCAAGTACTGTAATAGATGCATTTTCTACTGCTGGTTTGACGTGTACTTTGATTTTTGTAATGAGGGATGAGCAATGGCCTTTGTTAGGAAGGATTTCAGATAACTTCCCAGCTGTGTTTCAGAAGTAGCATGACATTGGTGATCGATGTGTAGGTTTTTTGTTTGGGTTTTTTTTTTTTTAGTTGGTTGGTTTTGATTTTTTTAGAGCCTTAAATCCTTTCAGTGAAACTTAAAATACTTTGTAGAAATGCTGAGGTCAAAAACATATATACTTGTTGGGAAGGTTTCTCAGGTCAAAACATTAAGAAAGAAGCTTTCAAAATCTTGGGGGGGGGGGGAACCCAAAACCAAACAACAACCACTCCAAAGTATTGATTTTCCAGCATTCTTTTCCCCCCTCTAGTGAGTCTAAATGGTGTCTAATAATTTGAGCTAAAGAAAGGCAAAAACTTGCTGATTCAATAAGCTGAATTCTCTCACAAGCTGCTTAGCTTTTATTTTTTAAACACCTGTGGATTCCATAGTATGGTGTTTAGTTTGTATAACTTGATGGGAGGTACGGGATAATGATGCTGGTGTGGAAGTAATGGCTAATGCATCTCTAACAAGAAGAGAAGGAAAAGCATTGGACCTCTCAGATGAAAGGCAGATGCATACATGTGCTCTTCTGAAGTCATTTCAACAGGGTTTGGAATAGGTCCCCTCTGAAAGGGTTAGCCCTCAGCTCTCTTGCACGCTGCCCTCTGGGGCAGCACTCGTAATGCTCAGCAGCAGAAGGCTCTTGCTGATGTACAAAGACATGTGCTGGGGTTCTTGCTTGAGCAGGAAGGTTCTTACCTTTGAAAGGTTTTGTTGTGGGAGTTGTGATCCATTTCCCAGCACAGCCAACAAATTTTAGTGAGGTTAACTTTCCTTTATAGCTATTGGATGAGGTTAACTGGGTTAAGACACCTGCCTGTACTTCGGACACTGTATCCTGGTGGGCCTTCTGTAGCAGAAAGTGTTGGGTAACATAAAGCCAAAATCAGTGCTGGGATAGGTATACTGAAGTGACTACCCTGCTTACCTACTGAATTTGTCCTAGGACTGTTAAGATTTTTCTGTTTTGGATTTTATTATTATTATTACTAATGCAAGTAACTTCTGAATTAAGTAGGTCAGCTATACCAAAATAACAAAACAAATTCAGCAATTGTTTTTGTGTGTCATGGCAGTAAATCTGTTGAGCATCTGCTCAGAAACAAGCGTCTCCTGCTTTCACTGATCCTTGTAGTTAGAGCAAATATAGAATTTTTTTCTGTTTAAAACCAGCAAGCAATGTCCAACAAGTTAGACAATTGTAATTATAAATCCCTGGAACAGTCTGTTTAGAGAGCATAAAGTAGGTGAGCTGCGAAAATTTTCTGCATCAATCTTTCAAAAAGGGAGACAGACTCTTCAAAACAGATCTGGGCACCTCTTTAGCACAGAGAGGAATTTTTGCTGGTTATAACTGCTGTCCCTGGTATTTGTAAATACACTGGTATGTTTATCAAATCTCTGTTTCATACTTAATTTGCAGGAATAGCTTGCATGTTTGGGTTTTTTGTTATGGAGCTCACAGTTGGCTGGTGTTAGCAACCTGAGCAGTCTTTTATGGAAGCACCACTTGAACTATGCCTGTGTCCAGGTGAGAGTTTTTTACCAGGTTCACAGAGGTGCTGTATGTGTAATCAGAGTATACCACTTAGCTCAAACTAGGGTTTGTTATACTTGGAGATGACTCAGAGATGCTCTGCATGCTTCATGTTTACTGTAGTTTTCTCAAATTTCTCCATGTAGATGCGTCCTCAGCACAGAGAAGGGAGATTCAAACCCTCATTGTCCATCAGCAAGCAGTTAACTCAAATGTGTTTGTGGATGTGAAAAGCTAAAGCAGAAATGCAGATTCTCAGTGTTCATGGGGACTTTGTAGCCAGGGTTCTGCCTGATGGCTTCATGAAATTTTTAATCCATTAGCACAGATCATGTAGGAACAGTTTCCAGTGTGATTTAGTGCAGATGCTTTATGCCAGGCTGAGATACCTTCCCAGGGGATGGATGGCCTCCTTAAATTTTGGGCTGCATTAAGAGTCCATTAGTCCTGTCTGTTGGTCTGTAATATGACCTACTTTTGACAAAGATGAAGGACAAAAGGGAATGGTACAAGCTGTGATCAACAAACATTTTCTTAAAAAGCGTGAAATGTGTACTAGCTTAGCTTTTCTTCCTTGCACTGATGAAAATTTGCGAGTGGGATATTGAAGTTAGCCACAAAATAAAGTTAAGTGAGGAAAGAAGCTTTCTGTGCTTGAAACACATCAAGGGAAAAAGGTTTTCTAATTTGCAAGAAGAAGATTTTACAGAACCTGTTAGCCATTAAAATGTGTTACATCTAGGTAGAAAAAGTCATCGCTTTAACAAGACTCAGGAGGAACAGGAAGGTTGATGCAAAACTAAGAAATTACAGTAATAGGTCAGAAACGGAAACAAATTCAGTCTTTGCTTGCAATTGGAAGTAGAGGTTTTGAAAGTCAAGGAACAGAGAGGTCACTTATCTCAGTGCACATAGTTTGAAAGTTTTAAATTAAAAATTTAACAGATTTCAGAAACCTTCTTGGCATGTCACAACATTTAAAACATATTGCATGTGAATGGCAGGACACCTTATTAAATCTGAAATGGAAAGTCCATAAACTAAAAAAAATAAATCTAAGCTCATTTTGCTGGCAGTTATTCCTGTGTTTGGGCCCTAGTAAGACAAGCTGCAAGGCAACTCCGTTCCTCATGATGGTGACTTATTTCAGGTAATGGTAATTATTTAGGTATGCCAGTTTTAAATAGAGGAGTGTAAAACACCCTTCTACATCAAAGAACCTAGTCTTGATTTAGGTTCTTTTGAATGGATAATCTTGTCCTTATCCTTTTGTAAAGATAATTGGACATGAGTTCAATAGCTTTTATTGCAGATTATATTAGGACAGTATAGCAAAATGAAGGATCAGATTATCCTCCTGTGAAAAAACCCTACAGCAGGCTGTTGTTGTTCATTCAGTCTATTGCTTCCGCATTCCTGGGCCCCTTTCTTGTCAGCTTGGGTTTGAGTTTGGGAGAGAGTTGTGGTGATGTTTGGGAGTTTTGTGGGGGTTGGTTTTCTTTCTTTCTTTTGCTTATTTACCCCAGTAAAAATGGAGAAAGGTTTATGGTTTTCAGTTTCTGGATTCTTGCTGTCTTGTTCTAGAGAGAATTCTGGAGAAATGAAGTGAGTTTCTAAATAGAGCTGAAACGCTTGACAAGCATTGCAAATCAGTACAATTTTATCACTTCAAAGGGCATGGGAAGGAATCCAGACCCCCTTTGAACTGGTTAATGTTTATCACTTGCCAGCTAACACTGTCAATTTTTTAAAGACTAATATTAAAATGAAAGTTTAGGGCGATCCATTTAATATTTTCTTTATATCTCCCCATACATTTTTTAAAAAAGCATATTTAATTACATGAATCAAATATTCATTAGCCCTGTTAGCTTTTTTTAGCCCTGTTAGCTTTTTTTTTTTTTGGGGGGGGGGGGGGGGGGGGGCCTGTTTGGACAGGCTTAATCCTTGCAGACCTTTTAGGCTGTTTAAAAAACCTGTAATCCCTGTTAGCTGTTGTGGGCTCTGTGGTGATTTGAGCATCTTCAAAGCTGCTGAGAAACTGTTAACCATGGATTTGCTAAAGGGCGGCCACTGTGGTCAGCTCAGAAATGGCAAATGACCTGCTGGTATGGAAACACTAAATTCACGTGCTGTAGGAGGGCCCTACAGGCATATTTCCAGTGCCCCCGGTGACTTAAAGAGTTGCTATATATTAGTTTCTGACAGGATTTAGGGCTGTTTGATATGTAGCAAAATCCAGAGAATCACACACAAAAAATTTATCCTTTCACTTTTTTCTTCCTCCTCCTCCATGTGATACTTCAAAAAAATATATTTATTAAATGCAGACTTTGCTAGTGCTAATGAACATCAGCCATCAGGGATTATGAGGGTCAACACTGACATTTCTAGTTAATGCTGGGATTAAAATTATGTAATTTGTCATGATGAAAAGCAGTAAACTGAAAGGGTTACATGTTGATTAATTAGTGAGGCTCAACTAGCCAGTAAAGGAGAACAGAAAGAGCTCTGAGTCAGCAGAGGCATTTTACTTACTCTCTTATTAGAGGTTAGTTTATCAGTGATCCTGCAATTACATTTCCAGATGATGTGCCCAGGATGGTTTGTGCTCATTGTGAATTGGACCTGTTCGTATGTCTAAAGAGAAACTTTTACAGGGTGTGGAGTGCCCAGAAAGTGGAACCAGCATATTTTTAAGATGTAATTTTATGAACGTCATGAATTAGATGTCTAGTGTGGAGCAGTGGGGATGGCTTCTGAGGAGTCTGTGGGTTTGGGTTTTGTTTTCCCTGGGGTTGATGGCCAGGTGGAATCCTTGTCTCCCTCTATGCAGCGCTGTGGTCATTGCAAAGAGCAAGTGGTGCCCAACTGACTTTTACCTTCCTCCACCAGGGCAAAGTTAATTTTTAGTTGTTTGTTTTGTTTTTACTTCTCCTTTTTCTACTTATTCATCTGTTGTAATTGCATCTGACTTTGTCTAGTTGGCATTTGTTAAAGGGCAGGTGGGAAACCCAAAATGGTACTTGTTCTTGATCAAATTTACATACTTCTGGTGAAATGGTGCTTCTTTTTATGCTCTAGGGGAGGTGGGGGATCATTTTGCAAAAAGTGTTTTGACTCTTTGGTAGAGAAAAACTGAACTCTGAGTTTGAGATGAAGTATGAGGCCCTCCTGTCGCTGTTGTAAATAATCAATTTGAGAAAAACGGACAGGATCCAAAATGCAAACCAGCGCCTGCCTTCAAGGGGTACGGGACACTCAGAAGTGCTTGTTGTCTTCAGGCAGATGGTACGGTGTTTATGGGCCTGCAAAGGGTGAGTGCTTTCCACTCACATGCTCTGCAGTACCCATGTTATTTGAACTGTCTTGCTGTGGGCTTTTGGTTTGGTTTTGGTTTTAACTGTGGCTTTAGATAGTGAATGAGGAAGCTGCCTATAAAAAGGTTCTTGAATTCTGAATTTAATTCCCATGTTTATGTTGGTCTTTCATTTCTAGATCCAGAATAGATGGGGCTGCATTCAGCAAAAAGTGCTTGTCTTTTAATTTCTCTGTAACAGAATGCCAGCTTTCAATTCAGCTGTACTGGAATCCATTGAAAATGAGATACTAGTGTGACATTTGTTCAGACTTACATGCTTTAAAGGGAAAAGCTGCCAATATACTCAGTTCTGCTCTCCTTACTCTTTCACAATAGTTCTTCCCTCTTAATTGCAGTACCTTATGCAATAAATAGTCCCATGGGTTTCAGTAAGACTGCTTGGGGAACTAAATCCCACAGCATTAGCAGAAAAGGAAAAAATGAGTAGTGCTTTTAAGTGTAGCATTTGGCAAAATGCTCATAGTTTGTACATGAATCAAACATTAATTCTGTTTTGTTTACTTATGAATCTATTTAAATTGTTATGGAAAACTATCAGTGAGAATTATGTTAATGATGCATTTTATGGCGTCTCGTGTGACATTTGGGATCCTATTGGTTAAGTTCTAGTTTAAAATTCTATTTCAACCTTAAAAAAACAATGTCTGTACTGCAGAGTATAGCTTGAATATGTTTAGGTTTTGTATCAAAAGTTAAAAATATCTTTTCATTTTTACCATTTGCACCAAAGGCAATCACATGGATGTGGCTCGTGCACACTTGAACCGGTTGTCAGACCTGCTCAGTATTGGAGGCATATAAAATGTTTCTGTTAAAATGGCTTTATTTCCCTTAAGTGACCTACTAGTTATTAACAATCCCTTGAGGGGATTTTTTTTTTAAAGCCTTTTTCAAAAGCAGAGAAAGACCACAAGAGCATATCAGGAAAGAGACCTTTGTGGGTTTTTTTTTTTTAAACTTTCCCTATCCCGTTCTCCCAGACATAGCTGGCCAAGATCATCCTCTGTCTTGCAGCTGTGTACTCTGCACACATCCTTGCTGTGCTTTGCTGTCCTTGTGGACAAGCTCTGGTTCGGGTCACATGCCCATTCCTTCAGTGTGTGAGAAAAACATGAGCAGCAAAGGAAGAAAAATCTGTATTCCTGTTTAGAAAATACCAGTTTGAAGCAGAAAATGTGTTTTGTTTTAGGCAATGGGTATAACATCAATATTACGATTCTCTTTTTAAAATCTAGGCAAACACTGTATCTCTGCTTTGTTCTGGATTTATCTAGGCTGTTTATTAGCAAGACATGTCATTTTAAGAATGGCATTTAAGCAAACCCAGCTGGTTTGCTTAGATTTAAATGAAGATCAGCTCAGCATGAAGCTTGTTGGAATTGTTCCTTGTGGAATTTTTCTAGCTGCGACTTCTTAACCTGCTTTTGTCTTTACCAAATCAATTTTTTTTCCATTTAAATTAGTATGTTTAGGGAACTGCCTTTCTATTGGAGATGTATCATGGCTATCTCATTTCTTCACTCAGCAGAAGGAAAAAAGCAAAACAGAAGTTGAAAGATGTATTGGGGTGGGTGGGGGGCCGGAACCAACCAACCCAACCAATAAACCCCCAAAAAACCCTGAACAAAACAACCAAAAAGCCGCACCCCCCAAACAAACAACCAACAATAGGTTGACAAATTTGGAACGCAAATCAAGTCTTACTTGAGAGGAGACTGACTTCGCAAGTTTGTGTTGAACTGGAGACTATAATTCTCGCTTCTTTTGTCACCTTAACTTTTAAGTAATACACAAGTTTCCAGTGTACCTAGATTACAGTGTATTTACATGTAACATGTACAGAGCTTATATGCTTCTGTTTCATGAGCAGAAAACTGGACTTTCTGCGTCAGCTCAGCAGTGAAACTGGTATCATCAAAGCTCTTAACCATAAAACAAGGAATTTACACCTGATGCAGTGCCATTGATTTGGTTGAGGCTAAGGAGCTAGCAGTATGGTTGCAATCTGCAGCCAATCCAGATTGTGACCAAGCTTTTACAGAGTGTACTAAAGTTTGTTTGTTTATTTATTTTCTCTTATAACATATACAAGGTTCAAAGAGTGAGTTCACTGATACACTGCATGCGTCTTTGGATATATGGCTTCCCACCCCCCTCGCAAGTGGTCACCAAAATTATCTCAGGCTACAGGATTGGCTTTCATGTGGGAATAGTATCAATGTATCAAGAACCTTTCCTTGGAAAGCCGAGGAAAACAAGGTGATATGGCATAACCCATCTTTCTTTACCAATGCAATTTCTTTAACCACTGTAGCATTGCTTAGGACTTAATTCTCTTTAATCAGCTGTGCTGTCTTAAACATAGCAGAAACAGTTGCAGCTCAAACCAGTGCTTAAAATGGGACTTGCACGTGGCTAAGAATACCATCATTTTTAAAAGCTTGTGGTCATTCAGCTGGATGAACGTGGAACTACTAAACTACTGAGTGTGTAGTTTTGGTCCCTGCTGGCAAATGAAGTCTAAGAAATTGAAGTGTTTTAAGTGAAATCAAGAAGTTACATAGTTCAAAGAGGATGGAAGTTCATACTGTTCACATAAGAACATGATTCCTATACAGTCTTTGTGCCTCTCATGGGGATTCCAGAGTTGGACTCATAGTTACAAATAATTTAGTTTTTAATGAGTCGAGTGGGTCGTCTTTGAGTGTATTTAATGCAAGTTATGTAATTCGTATCTAAAATGTGTCAGAGATACCCAGTTTATAAACTGGATGAATTTATGGATTGGTGTTTGGATCTGTGACAGCTTTGTATTGTAGCAGAACAGTCTGGAGGAAGAGCAAAGCCTTTGAGGCATGGCTCAACGCTGTTTAAACTTTATGGTTTAAAAAATTGTATTGTCTGGGCAGCTTCAGTGCTTGCTGCGTATAAGGACTTTACTTGAATTTCCACTGTGCAAAACAAGTCCTGAGGCAATAGCTACTCTGGAAAATGATTAATTAAAAAGGTTCTATTTGGAGGAGAATATTATGTGCTCCTGATCTTCGCAAGATGCTCTTTTCATCAGTTGGTGCTTCTCTAGGAGGCATTCCTCTCATGCTTTTGTTCTATCCTTTTTTTCACAACATGAAAGAAAATCCTCCGTTTCATGTGCTCCACAGAGTTCCTTTCATCCTTCAAAGTGGTGTTACTTATTTTGCAATGTAATCACCTGTATGAGCTTGCTTTTGAGCTGTAAGGCTAAGTATTGTTTTTGTTGGCAGGGTTATAATGTTTGCATATTTACCACATGTCATTGATAACAGTAATGAAGTAAATAACTGAAGAATTTCACTTGTTTTCTTTTTTCACTCTTCTGTTTCTCACAGGTTCATTGCTAAACCATGTGCCTTAGGCCTTAAAGTCCAAGCCAATGGACCACAGAAAGCTCAACCCAATGCTATCCTGGAAAAAGTTTTCACAGCTATTACAAAGGTATTTAACTGTCCTGGTTTCAGCTGGGATAGAGTTAATTTTCCTCCTAGTAGCTGGTATAGTGCCATGTTTTGGATTTAGAATAATGTTGACAACATGCTGATATTTTAGTTGTTGCTGAGCAGTGCTTCTCATGCTGCCCTGCCACTGAGGAGGCTGGAGGAGCAAGGGAAGCTGGGAGGGGACACAACCAAGGCAGCTGACCCAAATGGTCCAAACAGATGTTCTGTACCATACGATGTCATTCTGCACAAAAAAGGGGTGTGTCTGTGTGTTGGCTGAGGGTGCAGAGGCTGCATGGGAACTGGCTGGGCATCAGTCAGCGAGTGGTGAGCGATTGCCTTGTGCATCACTTATTTTGCATATGCTTTCATCGTTACCATTATTTTCCATTCTTCCTCTGTCCTCTTAAATTGTCCCCTTAAACTCAACCCATGAGTTTTACCTTTTTTCCAATTCCCTCCCCCATACCACTGGGGGGAGTGAGCAAATGACTGTGTGGTATTTAACTGCCTGCTGGGTTAAGCCATGATATTAACTAAAATATTTACCTTATAAAGTGGGACATGGCCCTATCAGCTATGTCTGAACAAAACAAATCTAACTGCTAAATGCAGTGCTGCATTTTTACATCTGAATCAGAACATGCCAATGTGAAGGTTGTCATTGGCATGCCAGCTTGAGCAGTTGTGCATTCCTTCGTGATGTCTCTTGTAAGCTTTTAATCAAAGCTGTTACAGAAACACTTAGTAGGTGCCATATGGCCACCTACTTTTTCTTGCTTATTATCTTTTAGAAATTTCCACCTTTTTTTTTTTTTTTTCTTAAAAAAGAGCAAATTGTGAGCCAGTAAGATTGGCCTTGCTGTGTTTTCCATGAAACTTCAAAGCTACTCCTTCTAGGGGAACTGCCTGAGCACAGGGTGCTGGCGGCTTGCTGGTGTCCCAGGTGTTTATATTGTGATGAATGTCCTTTGAAACTGGGTGAGGAGAGAAGCTAGAAAAGTGGGGGAAACTGACTGAATAATGGCTTACAGTTTGCAGGGTTTTTTTTGCACAAGTTTTTTCCTGCCACTTATGCTTCTGTCTCTGCAGCTTTCACTGTATGACATCTCAGCTAAACCTCTGTGTCATTCTGTCTGTGCTTTTGAGCTTTCCTGTAACAGTGAGCAGTGATCAGGTGTCCTTTAGCATCTCCTAAAGACCTCAGTGGTCAGCTGATTTGTAGTGGAAGGGCCTGTGGAGGCCTGAAGGACAAAGCCACTGTGCTGCAGGAACTTCCTAGTCCCACCTTGGCTCCAGGCTGTGTCTGGGCACGCCACAGCAAAGGCATCAGCCTAAACCTCAGAGGTTATTAGAGTCATACAGGGCAAAATTGGATTCAATGTCAGGGACACACCATTTGCTGTGGTTTTTGTCCTGTTTTCAGAGAGAGAATTGCACATACCTTGTTTCTAAAAGCTGCAGCACGTGTTCTCACCCAGACTCAGCTGCAGGAAGATTGGGATTTTTTTTAAAAGTTATTTTTCCCTGCAGAATCTGCTAGTCCAACACAGACCTGAGTGTGTGAAATGATCTAATTAATGCCAGTGAGTTATGGTAGGAGCTGGCACGCACATCTCCCAGGACCCAGTGCACAGAGATGAGTGGGAAGAGTTCCAAAGGAAAGTATCTACTTTCCTGCAAGGGTTTGCTAGGGCTGTCTGGTAGCTGCTCTCAAAGAAACTGTCTGATTTAGCTAGCTGCCTTTTTTGAGTCATGTGCAGCAGTTCTTTCTAGTCAAGCTCCCAAGAGCGGCATCAATCATTTGATTTTTCTAAAGTTACAGAGAATGGCTTTTCTTAACCTTCCACTTTAAAACTAGTGGCTACTTTGGTTGACCAAAAGATTATCTTTATTTTATTTTTGAGATGGATGGCAAATACTTCACCCTTCTCTTGTCTCATCCTTTCCCTTTGCTTTCTTTTTCTGGAGGCTGATAGATGAAACTTCAAGTCTGACAAAAGTTTTGCTGTTTTACCTCTTGCAACATTTTGAAAAGTCTTTATTATGGCAGCTATTGTATCTTATTCAGTGTATGTAACTGCCTTGGGGAAATAAAGCTAAATCTCCAGAAAACAGATTGTCCAAAAGCTTTTTCTGTTTCTTTAAAAAAGTGATCAAGAGAAATACATAAATAGTCCTCGTGCAGTACTGTACATGTAGGATTGCTGCATGATTGGAAATATGGCCTGTACCACTCTTGTATCCGTATGGTAGTCAAATTAAGGACAGACTCGTTTTCTTTAGCCTTATCTTTGCACTAGTTTGCAGCTGCTCTGATGGAATGAGAGTTCCACATTTGCTGCTTTGGAGAATAGTTGTTTGCAGCTAATTTTACAGAAGAAAAATTCTCTCTCCTTGTTGTCAAGATGATTTTCCTTTTGAAGTTGTCATTTTGCTTAATGACCTCACTTTTTAACATTCACATGCACAAACATGGGATATATCTTCTTTTCTGTGTCAGTCAAACAATCTTCACTACTGCAACAGTCAATAGGACAAAGATCCTGATGCAGGAAGATGGAACAGGCACAGCATGTGGCAGGCCAGGAGGTGTTTGTAAGCCCCGCTGCTTGAGAAACGCATGGCATTTTATCCCTACTTATCATCACTTTCCAAGTTTCAAGCAAGTTTTCATCCCATTGTCCCATTTAAGTTTCTTATTACTAATAACCTGCATGCAATATTACAGCATATGTCCTTCTAGATTAGTAATAATCACTGTATACATATTTTGACATGGATCTGCCAGTAGAGATTTCTGTGAAAGAAATTTTATTTCTATGTACCCATGTGTCTGGCAGGAAGCCTCCAAGACATTGAGAAGTGATTGCAGTGCTTCTGAATTTAAAGTGGGGTTACTGCAGTTGGGCAAAGAAATACTTTTTATCGTTCTCTGTTCTGTAGCATCCAGATGAGAAGAGGCTGGAGGGCCTCTCCAAACAGCTGGACTGGGATGTACGCAGCATTCAACGTTGGTTTCGACAAAGACGTAACCAGGAGAAGCCCAGCACTCTGACGAAGTTCTGTGAGAGCATGTAAGGATGCACATTCTCTTTTTGAGTCTTGTTGGGCCTGTGCCCTCATCAGCTTTCCCCTTTGTTCTTCGCAGGTATTTTTGTAGACGGGTAGAAAATGATACCAATTGGTAGAATGTGACGAATGAGAAAACCAATTTTCTTTCACCTGAAGGAGTCAGACTGTATTTTTTGTGTACTTTCAATGGTGAAAAACTTTCAGAAATCAAGTGGTTGTGATTCTGTACTGTCAGGGTGCCAGCCTCATCCTCTGAGACAAATCACCTGGTGTTGGGCTGGGAAGCTGTCTTTACAGCACAACCTTTAGCTATACAACCTGACAAATCTGACATGAAGGAGTAAAGATAAAAGCCAATTGGGTTGTTAAACCCCTTGTTTTTTTCTCATTCCAGGCTTGTCCCCTTTTTGAGCCCACTTCCTTGGGTGCACTGAACTCTGAGAAGCTAAAGACTCCTGTACTTTCTTTAGGAAGTTATTTTTCACCTGCCAGGTTTTACTTCTAAGGAAACTTTCCCAGCACCCAACTGCTTTTCAAACTGGTTATCTACATAAAGTTTGTTTTTTCTAGTTAGACTCCATTGTTTTTAGTATCTGAGTTACATTTCCATGCCAGCTGAATTTATCATATTAATACTTAATCTGCACTGAAAGAGAATGGAAAATTAAATCTCCTTAAAATATTCACATGGTTTTTTTTTAAAGGAGAACTGACAGACATTGAATTTGTAACAAAACACAAAAAACAACACTAGTTTATTTGAAAGACTCATTAATTCCAAGACTCAGCCCTCTAGTGCTGCTGGATGTTGTTCCTTTGATGTGGAAGGTCATGCATTTAAGGCAAATTTTACATGCTCCAAATCAAGAGTCTTGGCAACTATTGCTGAGGCCATAAACAGGTATTGGCTTTATTACACCCGGTTGGTCAAGTAGTTATGTTATTGCTGGCTTAAAACTCTAGTTACTCTTTTTGTTAGCTGGGAAAGAAGCATTAGGTAGAAATATCAGCAGAAAGAGGAAGCCTACTGAAGTTAGAAAGCAAATCATAGTTAATCTTATTTTCTAATTTTGGGTTTTTTTTTCTACTTAACAATTCTTAAATTATTTATTTAAGAAATTGCAAGCAAAGAAATTACAAAAACACTGAAGACCAGCCAGAGAGAGGGGTGTGGCTGTGTGTATATATATTTAAAAAAAAAATATTGTGGAATATACTGTTGTATCGTTCATGCAGATTTCCTAAATATATTTCATAATTTTTCCTTTTATAGGTTTCCTAAGTATTCCTAAGTATTGTCCTTTAATAAACAGAGGAACTTAACTGTCAGAATGTTTAAATCCTTTCTTTGGTACAGTTAAAACCTGCCCTACTTAATACTTAATATAGCCCATAAACCTAGTCATCCTGTTGCCAGCAGCTGGTGGTCTTAGAGTTACTGATTTTCAAGATCAGTGAAGAACAACTTTTTTTCTACAAGGGTTGAGGCTGTTGATATATATGTATGTCTGCTTAACTTGTATGAAAGGCTGTGGGATCTTGGAAAAAAATGAAAACTATTGCTGTTAGAGCTAGCATATTTGGGCGGTATATTTGGCTGCTTCAGTAACTCAGGTCAAAGACTTCACTCTGTTGCATTAGTGCCAGCACATCTGGGCTGACCTAGAGGCAGAAAAAACGTAAACATACCATGAAATACAGGCACAGATGGGAAAGTTATGGGTGCTGAACTTGCTCCTTTGTGGCATACATTATGGAGAAAGCATGCAGATGAGAGCTATGAATGCAAACTGGAAGGTAAGGTCACGCTCTAATGAACATCATTAACTTAGGCTGACAGGATTAAGACCCAGCTTCATTCAGAGGGAGCCATTGAGCATTACTGCAATATGTGTATTTAATAGTAATGATAATACTTGTCCAAAAAGAAGCAAGGTGGTGTCACGGTTTAACCCATCTGGCCACTAAGCACCACACAGCCACTTGCTCGCTCCCCCCATGGTGGGGTGGGGGAGAGAATCAGAAGGGTAGGAGTGAGGAAAAACTCGTGGGTTGAGATAAAGACAGTTTAATAGGTAAAGCAAAAGCCACGCACACAAGCAAAGCAAAACAAGGAATTCATTCACTGCTTCCCATGGGCAGGCAGGAGTTCAGCCGTCTCCAGGAAAGCAGGGCTCCATCATGCGTAACAGTTATTTGGGAAGACAAGCGCATTGCTCTAAACATGTGTGTTCCCCCCTTCCTCCTCCTTCCCCCAGTTTTGTATGCTGAGCATGTCATCATATGGGGTCAGCTGTCGTGGCTGTGCCCTTTCCCCTCGTGGCTTCTTGTGCACCTGACGCGGCATGGGAAGCTGAAAAAGTCCTTAACTATTGTGAGCACTAATTAGCAAGAACTAAAACATCAGTGTGTCATCAACATTATTCTCATACTAAATCCAAAACACAGCACTATACCAGCTATTAGGAAGAAAGTTAGCTCTATCCCAGCCAAAATCAAGACAGGTGGCGTAAATAATAATAAATGGATAGTTCAGGTTCTTTCTGCTTGTTGTTTGCAGAAGGAGCAGTGGGAGTTGCCTCTCCATTGCCATATGCACATGCTGCTGTGAGAATGTGGTGTTATCCAATCGACCGTGTGTGCATTGCCCTGGTAGTGTTTCCAGTGGCACAGTGTGCCCACCAGCCATCCTGTCGCACATGCTGGATGGAGTTGCTGGCAGGTAGTCAGAATAGGACTGGAAAGCCAGGGATACCCTTTTTTTTCCCCTCCGTATGGGTGTTAAATGGTTGTCTAGTTAAATCAGGGCACTAGGTGTGGTGCTTCACTTCACTATGTTTGGAGCAAACTGTATGAGGTCTGTAGAATTTTCACAGCTACTGAGTTAATGGGGCAGCGTTTTGGATGAAGAGTCCATGTGTGGCAGCTGCTTCAGAGCTCCAGGCTGCATAAAGCACATGCTCCCATGACAGTCTTGGGAAGGGGAGTACTCCAAGTCTTCAGTAACTGGGGCACAAGTGGAGAGTTTTGTAGCTCTGACAGAGAACAAAATGTGCTCTTATGTAATAAGCAGGCACAGTGCAAGAAAAATTACAGTGATCCCCACCTACACCTTCAACTGTTGAGCTGCTGGTGTCCTTCCAGAGAAGACTTCAGTTTTCCTGGCAGCTGCATTGATTGACTGTGACTTGGGAAGAAAAGTGACAGAACCCACAGCAAACATGGAGCTGCGTGAAAAGACCTCCAACTCTTTTTACATGGAAGCTGTTCAATTTACTGCTAGAAAAAGTGTTCCTTGGGCCCAGAGTGGCTTTTCCATGATGCAAAGGAGAAGGCAGCTGTGCCAGATGGGCCGTAGGCCATTTCTGACTGCCTTATCTTTCTTGCCAAATGAGTAGTGTGGGTACTATCTAAGGTGGAGGAGCTTCAATAGGATAAAGGCTGAGAGTGAAACTCAATGGTAAACATGCTTGGATAGGATGAATGACACCCAAGATCCAGGCCCAAACAGACTAAAACAGTAACTTAATCATTAGATCCTTCTTGTCCTGGATTTTTCACTTTCTCTACCCCTTGTCGTCTTTTTCTTTTCAAGCAGCTTCATTCTGGTCCTAAACAGAGTGCAGAGAAACTCCAAAACCTACACATTTTTCTTTTTTCAAAATGGAGTAATTCCTTTGCTGCCAGCCCTCATCAGATGTCCTGGGCATTAGCAGACTGTGGTTATATGAAGAAAAAGGCAGTAATAAAATCTCTTTTCTATAGACACTGTTCCACAGCATTATAGTGAAGATAAATTACTTTTCAGGCACCTTAACCAGCAGTCACCCCATAGAGTTTTGTGTGTCTATCTGAAAGAGAAGGTGCCATTTGATTGTTGGAGCTGTGGAAACACTAATGATAGGACTTCAATGGCATCACATACCTGCTTAAGTTTTCAGATGTTATGATGATACATACTTATAAAAACATGAAATAGGTAATTTTTATAGGTGATGATTCATGATACAGTATTAGTAGAAAGGCAATAATAAATGGGGTGCTGAGGATTATTTTACTAGCAAGTCAATCGGTTGTTTCTCAAGGATTTGGTAATTCTGACATGAAACTTGGAGTTAACAGCAGCCTGTTTGTAGTCACGAGGACAGGCATCTACCTCGCATAACCTCAGACTGTAATGCTCAGGCACTTAGTTTACTATAGTCGCTGCAGGGGATAGTCTGCCCATAGCATTTTTCTTTTGTGGGAATTTAGGCAGTTTACTCCTTTCTTCAACTTTAAAGATCCAAGGTGCATAAAGGAGGAGAAAAAGTGGTGAACTGAACGTGCAAAGTGGACTTTTCTACTGCCATGCATTTCTGTTGGGTTTTATTCCATTTTCTGTCCACATGGCACAGCCTAACATCACCTTTCTCCTGAACAAGAGTAGGGTAAGGACCTTGTGCTCTCTACTTTGAGTGTGCAGTGCATGAGAAAACACAGAAACTGGATTGCCTTGAATTTTTTCTGAAGCTCATGTGATTTCTGTGTAGAGTAATTTCATGGAGAGTACCTGCAGTACTAAAGGCTAAAGTTTGTTTCTGCAGAGGACTACCAATCTATTTATAGGCCAGTGATATAAATTGGATCAAATGCCCTTAATGACTCTGCTGGAGCATAGTTCTAGTACAGAAATGCATTTAAAAAAATTTCAAAAAGGTGTCTGACCACAAATAAGTTCCCAAAAATGTCTTAAGGAAGAATGTTGCCTCTGAATATAGTGGAATGGGAATACCAGGCATGGAATAAGTTAGTGGGGAAAGGGCTTCAGGGTATGCTGGGGATGACTGGGTGGATGTAACTCTTGGAAGACCATGAATGGTGACTTTGCTTATTGCCAGACCCAGTACAGACCCAAGAATGCCTTTGCTAATGTTGGACGTGTCAGAAAGCCAATGCAGTAGTGATGCCCAAACCTCTTCCAGTTTCTTCCTGGTTTCAGTATACTGTGCTGCTGCTCACACTACCAGTGCACAGGCATGTCTGCTTTTCTCAAAGACTAAGATGTATAGAAAGAACAAGCATCCTGTCTTCCCCCCTTGCTGTCTAGAGCACAGGGCAAGAATCTGTGATGCCCTAAGTTATTAGCCTGGGACTTTGGAATGTTATCAGGCTCATGACTGGTCTGTCCTATAGCTATGTACATTTAAGCACGCTGTTTATTAGAGACGTTTACATGGTTTCCAAGGAGTGGCTGGCAGAAACATATGGCCAAGAGAGTTTTTTGAGTTTATGCAACGGTCTGCATGTGGAAACATGGAAATGTGCAGACTGAAGAGCCAAAGATGAGTTTTTTTCCTCATTGTTCTCTAGATGAAGCTTGGTTACTAAAGTATCTGTAAGTGGGTTGTCTTTTAGTTTTGATGTAGGGGAGAGAAGAGCCTCTGTCTCATTTTGTAGCCAGAACATATTGTTTTTCCGAAGGAATCGAAACTATGTTTATGCACATTGGTTTTGGAAAGATTTTGTCTATTTATAGCTGTATATATATGTGTGTGGACCTGTATGTGTATAGAGACAGATTTTTTTTTTTTGCTTATCATGCACATTTGTGTGAAAATTTTATGGGCAGCTTGCAACTTCTTGGACATGTTGCTTTTTTCAACTAGCAGAATAATTCTCTCCTACAAAATTGTACTGGAAAAGTAACTATGCAAAGGAAAGAAATTGAGACAGCTGCTTGGTTGTTGAAATTCTGAACTGTGCTGATACAAATCTTAACAAAGCACATAAAAGAGTTAGTCTGAGCTTTGTGTGTAGCAGTAAAGCACTAGAAAATAAATAGGCGTCAAAAAGCTTCTAGCTCTGAATTTTTAATAGCCTCAGGCCCTCTGAAGTCAGCTTCTAAAACGCTGCTTAATACAATGACCTTTGAGATGCAAGCAAAAATATTTGGTAAATAGTATTATGGGTCCATTTAATTCTGATTTGTGAATACAGGTTTTCAGCTGCCTCAGTGCTACGTGCAATGGAGGACTAACCAGTGTTTCACAACCAGAAAAGAGAACAAGGGGATGGGTCTGTAAAGCCATGCTATGTGCTCTGGGGCAAGTGTGATAGGTACTGTTCAATGGTCGTAGAATTACCGAATCTCCTTCCTTTTCCTCTGCTGTTTTCCATGGGGCAGGAATGGCTGTTCTACCTTGCTCTCTTACAGGTACGAGGCATAACCTCTCCCTTGCTGCTCTCGTCTGTTCAGGAGATCTAAAGCTCGGGTAACTCAACCAGCTGCTTGGTGAAAGGGAAACTGCACACTTAACTAGTATGCTGATAAAAAGTTAGAGGTTTTCCTTGCTATTATAATTCTGGATTATTATTTTGTTATTCTTAGTTGTGCTGCTCACTCTTGTAATGTTGTGCAGTGGGCTGTGTCCTGCTGTGGGCTGCGTGCTGCATCTGGGTGCTCCTGGGACAGGTGCTTCTGTTGACAGATTGTTGACAGATGATCATAGGACAGCACTCTCAGCTGGAAAGGAAAAGCATCAAGGAAAATGCAAAATTTCTGAAAGTCACTGTGAAATAGCAGCAAACTCTGCGATGAGACATAAAACTGGAAGCCTCTAAGCAATTACTATGATTTCTTTCTTCTTGAACGCTTTGTACTGAAATAGTTTATATGACTGATAAATGTTTCTAAAGGTGAAAAAAGTAATTTGCTTATTTTTCTTGTCGATCCTTAACTACTTCACTTCTTTTCAGTATTTCAGTTAGCTTTCTGTGACCTTGAGTGAAATAATTATTGGTGCTCCACAGAAACTGTTATGATACTGGAGCAGCTACTTCATATTTCTATTAGTGGTGTTTGAATAACATTGTATTGTGTGATATCATTGAGGAGCATATATTTGTGTACACCTCTCTGTGTCTGGATGTAGATTTTTATGTGTTTTTTTTTTTTTTTTTCTTCTCCCTGTTATGGCCTTAAAATAAAGGGAGTTGGGCAGGAAGAATGAGGAGGAGTATTCCTTCAAGCACAATAGGTGGGTTTATGGCCAAGAGACTGCTTTGGCTCCGGTCAGGTAACAAGGTGGTTTCCCCAGAGCTGCTAACTCAAAACAGCACTGTGTTAAAACAGACCTGTAAAGGGAACGCCGGGGAAGCTGTCAGCTGCTGTGATTGACTCAGTTTCTCTGAGTGCCAATGTCAAGCTGAGAAGTTGCCTGAGCTAATTTCTTTTAACCTATGGGAGCATTAAGTTGAGGCTAGATGGTGTGAACATGGATTTTTCTTTAAATCCACTTAGCAAAGTGTAGCACTTTGCAAAATAAATTTGGAGGCATCCTGCTTTACTTTGAAGAAGTTTTTCAGTGTCACTGTTTGCTGCTACCGTCTGTATGCTCCAGCTGTGTCAAGCTGCTTATATCAAAAGGAAAGAGGAGCAACTGCTACATGAACTGTCATTGTAAAACAATGTGTCCTTTTCAAATTAATTACCTGAGAAATTACTCTTGCTTAGCATAAATCTTCATAGCTGGCAGGATTTTTTGTTGTTGAAAGAAATAATTTTATTTTTATTATTTTTATTATAACATGCACACGCAGCCATGTCCACAGATTTGATCCCCCCCCATGTGAAGTCCTTATTGGTTTGTACTAGTTGTACTTGAAAAAACAGTAAAGGTTGAGTCTGACAGCCTTCATCAGAAGTAAAGACCACTTTAGTGGTGTTCTCTGAACATCTTTATTGATTACTTTTTTATTTGTTTTTTTTTCTTTACTGAATGTCATGTAACTAAGTAATGTGTATCTTTCCATTAAAAGATATGGGAGCTTCATGTCAATGAATTCTGATAGCAGTATGTCAAAACTGCTGGAAAAAGTAAGTTGGTGGCCTTTAAATAGCCATAAATTGCTTGTGAAGAAGCATGTTCTTGTCTGGTTTGTTTTTTAACTGCTAGAAGAAGGGAGTCATAAACCTGCTGTGTGACTTCTAAGGTAGAAATGTTAGAGAAAGAACAACTAATAACAAAAGTGGATTCTTGGTATTATCAAACTTGTGAGGTTCTAGTATCATTTTCATTATGTTAAGTGTCTTTCCAAAAACAGTGGCTTGAAGATGTTAGCTCTCATTTACCTGAAACAAAATAATGCCTAAAAAAATCACCTTTGCCTTCACAGTGGAACCAAAGCTGGAAAATAAGGGTTTGCCTTCACTGTCATGCTCCCTTTTGCCCCAGGTGGTCTCATCTCTGGTGGGCTGCACTTCATGAATACTGATGAGCTACTGGACTCCCTTCTATGGTGATGCTGCTACCTCTTGCCCAAAGGGAGTGGAGGCAATATTGAAAGAATAATTCACTGAAAACATAGTTCATACCAGGGTTTCCTCCAGACAGATGACATGGATATAAAATTTGCCAAATCTGATTCTTCCCGCTGGGGTAGTCTTGTTATCCAAGCAGGGCTAGTGCTTCTACATTGTGCTGTAGGGCAAGCAGCACATGCTCGGTGTCAGGCTATAAAAATACCATTCTGGCAAGGTCCAACACATCGTCTTAGTATTTCAGAAATGTGGATCATTCTTGTAGGGATAGAAGAAGAGAAAGCGGGGGCCAACAGCAACAACAAAAAATACAAACCCGCAGATCCTCATAATGTTTCAGAGCTATAGTTCATATGAATGTAAAGTAGGTCCTGGGAACGTGCTATTCAGTGTTCCAGCCCTGAGCATGGTGGATATGAGCCCACCCAGACTAGTTGGTCTCTTGCAACCTTGAACTCTATGAAATGTCGAAGTAAGGATTGTGAGACAGCAGCTATTACAGATTTAATGATGTTGTTAGTGTAAGGCAAGGGACAACAATAAAGGCTAGCTCATATGCTACTCGAGGACAGCTGTCTTTGAAAGGAATAGAACTGTTGTTACTGGTGATACCTATAGAGCTGGGTTGCCTGTCACTGTTTCCTGTTGTACTGCTAGACTGGTGTGAGCAGAACAACTGCTCCATTGGCATTTTTAATTAAAAGTTTCATTAAATGTAATGTGAAGGTATGGTACTTTGCAGGTGCAAATAGCAGCACAGTGACTACATGTGCTATAAGGATTGTGCGGAAGATCAGAGAGACAGTGGAAGAAGAGAGAGGGTCACTTTAGTACAAGATAAAAGCTTATGGAAATGATGACTTGTATAAAGAAAATAAACAGAGAATAGCAACTGCCTATCTCATTGTGCAAGAACCAGGAGGTATTAAATGAAGAAAAGGAGCATCTTCAAAATTGAATAGCGAAGACAGTTGTTCACACTCTGAGTAATTAAACAGGACTTCATGTTTCTTTCATGGAATTCATTGCTCTCCTGAGGCAATAATTCAGCATTAATTTATAATTAAAAATCTAGGCAACCAGAGTATTTAGTGTTGTGCTGATAAATAGATTGTATCCATAGTTTGCTTAGAAAACTGTTGTGAAGACTAATCTTAAGTCTTCAACTCTAAGGTATTACACATGCTGAAACTGGAGTACAGAGGTAAGGAAGAGAAAGCCATGTGAGCAAAAGGCGTTTGTGGCATGAAGGGTGTAGCAGGGAGTAGGGGCTCAGGTGTTGGCAAAGCCATATTTGTGAGGCAGCTTGGCGAGGGAGGATGTAGGTTTTCCATGAGATGTGGTGGGAGCTGGAGTCTGTGAAATTGTTCCAGAACAGGGAAGAAGTGACTTTTGCTGAGTGCAAGAGGTGTTTATTATAGCTGCAGGTAGTAGGGAAGTTGAGATGAGTCACGGATGCCGGGAAGGAGACTCTAATTGAAGTAATCTAGCAAGTGGCAATTGAAGTGTAGAGAGTAGCAAAGACAGTCTGGCAATTGTTACCTATAGTAAGCATGTAAAATATGGCAATTTTATTACAGTACTGTAAGAGTTACATCTAGACTCTGGGATTGATACATTCAAGGACTTATTATTCCCTTTAAGAGTACTATATCTAATATCACAGAAAAGGAAGAGGTGTGCTTGAATGCAAGGCCTCAATAGAAGGTAGGAATGAATGAGTCATTTATACTGAGACTCATGTCAGGGAAACTAGCACTGTGCAAAAAGGCCTGGAGTCAGGTTTGGATATATAAAGCTAAGACAGAAATCCTGCTCTGTTTTACATCAAGGTGAGGTGTTGCTCCCTGAGAGTAGTACTCAGTAGCTCTGAACATTACTGATCCTTTTGTCTACCACAGTAGGCTGAATTGAATTTCTGTTGCTCTCCAAGCCATATGTGAAGTCAGTGCAGAAGAGTATTGATGAAGCTTTTCATTTAGTGTAAATATCCTTTTCCATATGATGTCATTCAAAGCTGGTTCACTGATGGCTCCCCTGCTCCAAGAGAAAGAGATGGTAAGACAGTACTGGTAGTCTTGAGTTACATAAAATGTGTAATTTGTAGCCTGAGTCCCTTGACACATGAATAAGTTAATGGCTGCCAAGCTTGCCTATTTTTGAAGTTGTGAGAACGCAGTGCAGCCACTGACAGCAGTTTTAATTCTGCCCTAGCACTTGCTCTCTGATAAATCAGGACTAAACGTCTTGCACTTATGTCCTCTCCAGCACACACCTTCGTCAACACTTGTCCTTCCAAATGCATAGTCTGGGCAGTCATGCCCAGCTGCTACAGTATGGTTTGCTGGGGTTTTATACCTCCAGCTTTGCTACGGAGCATCTGTATTAGGCTCTGGACTATTCACGTTTCTTTGGTGACCAAGCTGGACAAGTAGTTTAATTACATATCCATTTTATGATTTTATTATATGCTTTTGTGCTGTGGGGTACTTGCATGGGCTGGCTCGGGCTGTAGTTCAGCAGCAAAGGCTACCTTAGCAGCTCTAGTAAGCAGTAAAGGCCACCTCCCTGACCTCTGCATCCTTGTCCTTCCATTTGCCCTGCCCTATGCCAGACAGCTGGCTGTACAGCACACTATACATATTGGGGTTAAAGATCACCCTGCATAAAAAAAAGCATAAGGTGCTTGTCAGTCATATTTTCCTGTTGTGGGTCACCAGGTGGTCACATAAGCATGCTAGAGTGCTGTTGCTTGTAGTGGTGGGGAATATGTATGTATCCGAGTAACAGAAGGGAAGCTGGGGAGGCAAGGGCAGTACTTGTATCCAATGTGAAAGCTCAGAAGCGTGGAAAATTGCTGCAGCTACCTGGCCCCTTTTGACATGGCAGGGTGGGAGGACACGGTGTGGTAGAGCCAGGGCATGGTGTGCCATGCACTGCTCTAAGTGCATCTCTTCTGGCTGCCAGCTTTATATGAGTGTTTAGATTAACACTGGCTGAGAGAATGAATGCTTTTCTGCTGAACAGCTGCTCCTATGGCTATGTTTGCACCCTTTATCTAACTCTTCCTACCATTTCTCCATTTTGAATAATAAAATACTGGGTCTGGCTCTGCTCTTGTTGCCCTGCTATCCCACTGCATTAGAAAGCTGAACCATTTGGTGAAGGGAAATGTGGGAGTAGGCTTTTTGCAACTCCATAGTACGCTGCTCAAGAGACTCCAGTTAGTTCTGGACTGGTATGAAATAGACTGCAGAACTGGGCAATGTTGGCAGTTTGCCTGTGATTTATTTCCTACAATAGAATCATAGAATCATTACGGTTGGAAAAGACCTCTAGCATCACCAAGTCCAACCGTCCACCCAGCAATACCATGTCTCCCTTCCATGCGGTTGGATATCCATGTGTGTCAGGTCTATGATCTCTGTTTTTTCTTTTTAAGCTGGGCCTCAGGATGTCTCTGTGCCCAAACATGGGATTGGGGGGGAATTAAAACATCGGTTAAGTGTCAGGAATCGCCAGCCCTCTTCCCGTGCTGTTCTGCTGGAGAAGACAGGCAAAGATGTCCATGCATGTTGTTGTGGTTTAACCCCAGCTGGCAACTAAGCACCACACAGCCGCTCGCTCGCTTCCCTCTGGTGGGGCGGGGGAGAGAATCAGAAGAGTAAATGTGAAGAAACTCATGGGTTGAGATAAAGACAGTGTAATAAGAAAAGCAAAAGCCACGCACACAAGCAAAGCAAAACAAGGAATTCATTCACTACTTCCCGTGGGCAGGCAGGTGTTCAGCCATCTCCAGGAAAGCAGGGCTCCATCGTGTGTAAGAGTTATTTGGGAAGACAAACTCCATCACTCTGAATGTCCCCTCCTTCCTCATTCTTCCCCCAGCTGTATATGCTGAGTATGACGTCATATGGTATGGACTATCCCTTGGGTCAGTTGGGGTCAGCTGTCCCGGCTGTGTCCCCTCCGAACATCTTGTGCACCCCCAGCCTCCTTGCTGGTGGGGTGCTGTGAGAAGCAGAAAAGGTCTTGCCTCTGTGTAAGCCCTGCTCAGCAATAATGAAAACATGCTTGTGTTATCAACCGTGTTTTCAGCACAAATCCAAAATACAACCCCATACCGGCTACTATGAAGAAAATTAATGCTATACTGGCCAAAAACAGTCACATGTCCTCAGACTATGCTCATCATATTTTTAGACTGTGCTGTAAGCACTTTTCATTTTCCATCTTAAGAAATTCCCCTCTTCCCCTAAACTGGATTACTTAAAACTTTGAATTCTCTGCCCTTACTGCCTACTGTGACACAGTTTTAAACACAATTAATAAATTTAAATTAACTCATGTGCCGGTCCTGCAAAGACACCATCACTTAATATTATCGTTGTGCATTAAGCAAGGTTATAATAAATTAAGTAGGTTTCCATTCTCTTGTGCTTTGTGTGTGCTCATCATTATTTTATGTTTTGGAAATTAAATAATTCTTCCCTAAGTTCTAGTTAATGTGAATACCATAAAATTCAAAAAGTTCAAAATTACAGTCGCATCGTAATGATTAAAGGCAACAAAGGAAAACTGCTAAGACTGCAGTAGGTGCTGCTTTCTTATGTTGCACATGCCTTGAATTGTCTACCTCTTGATTACGGAAGAGACAGACTGCCTTTTTCAGTCAGCATTAGCTTTAAATGAAGTTGCCAAACACTGCAGACATTAGTGCTGCCAAAATGTGAGGGCTTTATTTCTCTTAAACAAAACTTTCCAATAATAAAACCATTCTTGCCCAAGTAGAATAGCAAATAGTGTAAAATAGTTATTATCTATTAGTAATGAAGTTTGTGTTTACTTCCCAGATCTGTAATGGTGCTTGTCAGTCCTTTATTTAGTCTGTGATAGGGGATTTAAAACCTGAGCAGAAGAGGGGAAAGGTGCCCAAAACGTTTCCCTTACTCCCTTTCACAATGTGTTCTGCTTTTTTCATTGCTTTTATCCTGTCGGTTTGGTGTTTGCTTCCTTTATATGCCTTAGTGGTTACTTGTGCAATTTTTGCCTTGTACTTTTTGCCTCTTTATTGCTCTGTCTTTTCCTAGAAAGTTCTCTTTTCTGTTTTTAAGATGTTCATTTTGTTACCAGTCTGAACTATGCTTTTGTTCGATCTTTTACGTATTTGCAGTTGTCTGATAATGTGCTTTCATGGTCTTTAGAGAAAGCTGAATGGAGTATTTTCTCCAGGTATAAATATTTTGTAAGCTAATGTGGCAGCTTGTCATATTCTGTTCTGATTGGTTTTTTTCCTGCATTTTCTTTGCTGAGAGCTGAAAGCTATAAACTAACCTGGGTCAAGATGATGCCTGCCTGATGCTGCATTTGTATGGCTGTCTGTCAAAATGCTTTTGTGGAAAAATTTGCCCAGTACCTACACGGAAACAAATTTTTGATTGGCAGAATAATTTTTGTGATATTTGGGCATAACTTCATATGTGTGTTCAGGGTACCAAGGTGGGCGTCACTGGAGTATTGTTAGGCTTAAAGGAGGCAAGCAGTGGCCTGTAGCTGAAGAGATGTTGGCAGTGGCCTCAGCAGGAATGTGTACGCAGCGCTGGTGGAGGTGAGAAACTTGCTAGTTCTCCTAATGTTTTTGGGAGGCTGTAGCCATACACATATGATAACCCAGTGTTCAGTATAGTCTCTGTGTTCACCTGCTGCAGTGTCTCAGTAGGGTGAGTATACACAGACCTGCTGTGGCAGAACACAGGGACCAGGCTGCAATGGAGACCTATGTGGTAACTTCATCTGTACGCCACACATTTCATACTTCACACAAGTCCATGTAATTTCACTCATTCTGTTTTACTGATTTCATTAGTGTGACAGGCTCTTCTGTTTGTATTGACCAGTGACCAGCATTTGCTCATTCAGCGATGCTTTGTTTTTCACTTCCCTGAAGTTCAAGAAACCGGCAGATGAAAAAAACCCGTGAGTATGTGAGAGTTAAATTTTGACATGGATTTCTCCAGAGGAGGGGGTTGGCTCATGTAATCCTAGTTGCTTACAAGTTAAATCTTGTAGGATCAGGCCCTGAAACAGGTTGAAATTGTCACTATCAGACAGGAAATAGTCAGTACAAGGTGCTGCAGAAACTGTACTTCAAAATGTGCAATGCTATCCCATATGGTTAGTTATTGAAATACTTTCAGGCTAATGAGTATAGTTTGGTTAGATGGTGCTTCTTGGTAAATTTGTGTTTCTGACTTCCTTAGTTTTACTCCTGCTGCTCTGATGACAACACTTTTGGATGAAAGATAGAAAAATTTCCTATTCCTGTTTCTTTGTAGTGTGTTTGGAATGCTGAAGGATAATGTATTAGATCTTTAAAAACAAAAAAACACACCAAAAATAAGCCTTCATTGTAATGAGCATCTTGTAGCAGTTTCTCTAAAGCTTCAGTGGCGCCACAAATGATGACTGTGAGGTAGGGAAAGGGGAGGAACAGAAATGACTAATAAAACGTACTTCTTCAGGATGCAAAAGGGAAAATAAAATTAAGGACAAGGCAAAGTTTGGATGTACTGCTACAAACTTTACTTACCCTCCTATCTCAACTATGACAGCACTGCAACTCCTGCTTAGAACCTGGCAAGGTTTATTGCCTGAAATGGAAGTACAGAATGTGAAGAAACAGCAAACCCTCCCCAGAAGACTGATCTATAGCCGTGTAATATCAAGGGTGTGTGATTGCTGTGCACAGACTCATTGTGTGCTGCACGGATCGAAGTATGCTGCACAGCGGGGCAGTTTCTTCAGGGAAATGGAGAAACAGCCCTAACACCTAGCCTAGTTCTGGAAAGATCAATACCCATAAGGGGTCAGCACCTGCTTTAGCAGGCTAAAAACCAAACTGAGGCAGATGACTTAATGCTACATGAAAGTAACATTCAGCATGAGAAAAATTAGGAACAGCTAATAGTCTAGGAAGATAATTAACTGTCACAGAAGTTGCCTTATGCATATATATTGGTCAGCATGTCTAGGACAACACTGCTAAGTGAAAAACAAATGCAACCTGGAAGATTTTAAGTTTTTGTTCCTCTAGAACTGGAGAAGAGTGTGACAGTGAGTGGCTGTTGTGATATCCACAAGAGAGCTGTTTGGAAACAAGTGACTTGTGAGATCACTAGTAAGAACGGAGACTAGAGGTCCAAGTTGGAAAGACTTCAGGTAGGTTTTTCATTCCAAGACTTGTCAGTTGTGTGCACTGAACATCACTGATGTGAAACCAGTTCTGCTGATCAGACCATAGGGGAGGGTTCATGGCAGCAACATCTGGTTTTTCTGTGTGCTCTTCCCATATGCTTTCCAGTTAGTAGTACCTCTTTGTAGGGCAAGATTTGGTAACGCTAACAGATCTCCGATGTCTCACCAGAGCTTTATTTCATGTAGTCCTCAAAGCAGTCGGAACAGAACAGTTGCATAACCATTAAACAGAAGCTATGTAACCTGGAAGGAATTACCAAAACACCTATTATATTATGCATCTTTTCTGGTCTAATTATATAAACAAGCTTTATTATTTATAAAACAGCATCACTTCAAAATTTAATACTATGTTTCCTTTCCTTTTTTTCTGCACTACTAGATTTTGCTCTTAAGACTTTCAGAGCTGCATTTTGAGCATACAGATTTAGGAGAGGACTGGTCTCAATTGGCACTGTAACATTAAATATTAAATAACTGATTCAAACTGCAGCCAAGAGGAAAATCAGATGACAGTCAAATCTCAAGCCAGAAAATTGAAGAGGAAAGCAATAAAGATTTCTCAATTTATCATACTTGCTATTTTGCACATATTAGTGAGTTGTGCATAACTCTCTCCTTTCTCAAATAACTTCAGCTTAACCATAGTGCAGGAACTATTCACCATTTGCATGGTTACTCAAGTCTAACTCAACAGCAGTGCTGTGCCAAAAAGGGCAAGATGATTTATTTATTTATTTAGTCATTGATTAATTTAAAAAAAAAATATTTTTTTTAATTGACATTCTTTATATCCTCTTGTATCTGCCAGGCTTTGCAGAAGTGCAGCAAATTATCATTACAGAAATCTTGGGAGGCAGAAAATTGGAGCAGTGGGGCTACCACCATTAAACATATTGTCACATTTGCAGCTTTGTATGAGACCAGTTAACAGGAATGAAAATGAGTAAAGATTTAGCAGAGGGTACAGACTGTTTGAAGCAGCATTGCACTTCTATCTGGTTTCTGAACCAGTTGAAGGTATGCCATGGGGCTGTCCTACGTGCTAATTGTGTTTCTGATCTGCTCTATGTTTCGGTTTTCAGTGTATAGGTCTGTCATGATCTAAGCACATAGAGATGTGGGATTTATTAAAGCTTTTAGTTTATTTTAAAATAGCTTTATTAGATGAAGGAAATTGTGAAATTGGGACTTAGAGTAGAAACTCTTTAGATCTCTGAAAATTTGCAAGTGAAAACATAGGTCCATGCAGATCAGGCAAAATGCTGAGAGTGTGCCACCTGGGTTATCAAATTACCTTCACCGTGTCTTATTTTGAGTTCTGCCTGGAAAAGAGTTGGAACTCTGATTTTCTAAATTCCTTAAAAAGCTGATATCTCAAAAGAAGGTGGCAGTTTGTTACTTTACTCTTCTGGTTAGTGATGCAGGCTGTGAAGTATTAATAGCCTTCCACCACAGTTCCCTAACAATCCTGTGGGACAGCACTGCTCACTGCTTGTGTTTGTTAGAGCTTCAATCAGGGAAGGCAAAACAACCAAAAAGTTTGCTCAGAGTGAAACACAGTAACATCTGAATTGTCATGTACCTGGTATAAAAGCACAGTTTTGTGCAGCTTAACTACTGGGGGACTTAATACTCTAAGTCTTAATACTCTAAGATTGACACTTGTGGTACAATACAAATGTCTTAAGTTTGAATTTATGAGACCATTAGACATTTGAGGTGCTAGTAGTCCTCCTAGGTTTTGGATAGAGTAAACATTTTTCTATGCTCTGTCTTGTATTTTTACCTGGTTTATTGCCTAAGAAAATACTGTCTTTGTGGGAATTTTTTATTGTTTCAGGGGAGAAGGGTTGCTGTTTGGTGTATGGTTTTCAGGTTTTTTAACCTAAATGGGATCTATAATAGGTCAATAGATAATATCACAAATATTAATAAGTTGACCCAGAAGTTCAGAGCCTGTTGATTTTTGGGATCATCCTCTAAATACCTCTCCTTAGACATAACCATCTAGAAGGAATGCATACCTCTGGCTCTGTCAGGAGCAGCATTAATTGGATTAAGTCCCCTTGAGTGAATCAGAAAGTTGAAGACTCTGGTACTGTGTTTGGGGGAGCAGAAAAGTGCAATGTGAGAATAAAACATGGACTGCTTTAAGTCACAGTGGCCATGTGGGTATCTTAGCAATGCTTCCTGTTTAAAAGAAATAAACATTCAGTATTGTTTAAATTCAGCCTCAGAAATGCTCCTCTGAGCAGTCTCACAGTGGACATACTCTTCACAGCCACAGGAAATCATTGCAGCAAAAATAGTTTTCAGTCTCAGCTAACAATTGCAGTAGCCCAGCTATGCATTCACCCAGTTCAGTCAGACAGTGGGGATTAAAATGGAGAACAAGCTGCATGATGGCAGTTCAAGCCATCTCGTCTTCTCCAGAGCCAAGACCTGCACCTGTGGAGTTTGCATTAGGCTCAGTTTGGCTTTCAGTCCAAAGCCTGAGCCCAGAGGTGTGTCAGCCACTGGCAGGAGCTGAGCAGTGGGTGACTGAGAACAGCAAATCTGAAACTTTACCGAAGTAAATTTCTATGGGAAATCTTCAGGAGTCTGCAGTTTCTCTGAAAATAGTTTTCAGAGCCAGAAAGCCAGTTTCTTCAACTACCAGCAATGTGGTGAGCCTGTGGCTGGTGGCTAAATACAAGGAGTTTTTAACGTTAACTGTTCTGAAGTGTGGCGTTCTTACATTGCTGTTTGGGGCTCTGACTGTAGCAAATAAGTGGCAAAAGCATCTTCGTAAATAACAGCTACAATTCTGAAAGCAAAATGGCTGTTACGTTTTTAACATCGTTTACGTATTATGTTTCATGTTTGCTTGTCAAAGGTCAGTTGGATAACTTTGGATCCTTGCGCACCATTGCTGGGCAGCAGGCACTGGTTTGTCATCAAGGTGTGTGTGCTTATGGTGGGAAGGGCTGTGTGCTGCCGGGGGTGTGCTGCTATGGGGTGGGGGGGGCTCTGTGGGAGTGCCTGTGTTCACAGCCCTGCTGGCCGGTCTTTCAGCAAAAAGAATGGAAGAAAGTGAAAACTGCAGGAGCAGGGAGGCCGTGTGCCTCTTCAGCCTTACGCTTGGGAGAAGCAGCCCTTTTCCTGGGAGAGGGGCTATGCTGAGCTCACTCTGCTGGACAGCAGGTCCACAGGGAGGATGGCATTTTTCTAACACAGCACATGAACCCCATGTGGTGGGCTCTGCAAAATACATGTGCATCTATATGGGGTAGGAGGGTGCTTTGCTTGAACAATACATTTTTATTAGCTGAAGCTTAATTTCACATTTCAGAGCAGAAATTTGGAGGGAAATTTTAAGGACAAAATTCACCAGTGTGGTGAAGGGAACCTGGTTAGGCATATGCATTAAATTAGTGAAGTGCTTGCTCAAGTGTGCACTTAAATAGTTTTTGCTGAATTGAGCACAACGGGGTATACCAGATCAGTTGGCAGAGGCTCTCCAACTTTTCCATCTTCGTAGTGTTCTGTATCATGCTGAAGCATCTTTAAAATTTCATTAGCAGCTCAAAGTTAAAAGGCTTGAGAGGTTAAGAAACTGTCTGTGCTCTGGATCAGGAATGCACTTGTGTGTTGAATAAGAGCAGTCAGAGTTGTTGCTGCACTCTTGAGGGCTCCAGAGCATTCATTTTAAGGCTACATTAGAAAAGAATTTCTTTTTTTGTTACTGAAGAGTCACTCTTTGGCTTGGCTCTGCTGCAGTGTGTCACATCCATATTTGAAATGCTGGCCTGGTAGGCACCAGCACAACCTGAAGGATTTGCCAAAAGGGCCATATGTAAACAGGTTTGATCTCTCTCATTCTGAGCTTGAGCAAACCAGACGCAAGCCTGGTTCAGTCTGGAAGTCTTGTAGACATGTTAGTGCAGGACTAAAGCGAACCTCATAAACCCTATTGCAAGCAGACAGACCAAGTCTTCCAGAACACTTGTTCCTTGAGCACTTTCATCTGGGTTTGCTGGATTTAAATTAACCTAAAAAGGTCTTTCAAGCAGCACCTTTGTGTGTTTGTGGGTGATTAAAATTTTGTGTCTCTATACAACTGCCTGGAGGAGTGTTTCAAGTCTGAGAGCCAGAGCAAATTCTCACAAAATAGAGTAGCTTCAGCTGTTCCCAGTTTTTAGTTAAATGTGAATTGATGTGGTGATCACCCACAATGGGGTGCTTCACTTAGTGGCCTTCATTGTATTGCTTTAATAGGGAAGCGGGTATTGCTGGGGGAGAGGGGAACTAAAGATATCAGTATAGATCTTGCCTTGCTTTTTCTAGTCTGTTGGGCTCTGCTGCTGCTTTAGAAGAGTTTGTTACTTTCCCTGTTGT
The DNA here is from genome assembly GCF_949628215.1 of Phalacrocorax aristotelis. Classification (NCBI taxonomy): domain Eukaryota; kingdom Metazoa; phylum Chordata; class Aves; order Suliformes; family Phalacrocoracidae; genus Phalacrocorax; species Phalacrocorax aristotelis. The sequence goes on from NC_134280.1 coordinate 22,366,705, forward strand.
AGACAACCAGCTGTGACACAAATGACAACTGACCTCAGTGACCTGGGGATGTTCAGGATGAGCTGCTGATGCTTAAGGGTCTTGAGCAGGATATCAGAAAGGGTACTAGAGAGCATTTATGCTGCTGGCCAGACATCTTCCCTTCCCTGGGGTCTGTGACTATTCAGACTGTGCTCAGGCTGAGGGCTTTTTCCCAACTGTGAGAGTTGGGACGATTACCTAGGACAAATTAAAGACCTCTCAATCAGCTACCACTTCGTGAATTCAGCTGGGAATGAGACTTGATAACTTCACACTTTAGAAGGATGTCCTTCTCTTCTGTGATGTCCTGTGCAGAGAGAAGGAACATTTTGCCTAAGTTCCCAAAATACTGAGGTGGTTTGGACTCTCAGCTATACTATGAGTGGATGTGATTCCTACTTGTAACTCTTTCCCTCCACTTGCATCTCTTCATCAGTGGGCTGCGGTGAGACTTGGAGGGATAAAGAAGTATGTACTGTAGATTGCAAATGTTGGATTTCATTAGAGTACTTGTTGCAAGAGAATTGAATTGAGAGTTCACCTTTGGAGGAGTTATGCTGGACAAATCTGCATTGCGTGGAACATTTATCTCATACCTTCTGGCCTTGTCTGTATGATTTTGAGTGAATAATGCAGCTTCACAACCTAGTTCCTGTCCCCTGCTTCCCTGTCTTTCATGCCAAGTTATGGAATATTTTCTGCTACATAATACAGCTTCACAAGAAGAGATGGTCCTACACGTGACAGCTTTGTAGCTGACAAACCCTTCAGGAGTGAGAGATGTGACAGAAGAGAAAATTGAGCCTAGGTTTTCCAAAGCCTGGCAGATGTTCTTACTGCTAGGCTACCGAGTCAAAGGGACGGCCGAGGGGAAATGAGGACTGCTGATATGCCAATAAAGCATCAACATGGTTTTAGCTTCCTGACTCCCTGCAGCAAGGTAGAAAACTGGGCAGAGAACTGAGTGCTAATTCAATTCCCAGTGTGTTCAGGGATATAGCGATGTATGTATGTATGTATGTATCTATGTATGACCTTGTGCAAAGGATTGTTGGTATATCTACCATTAACTTTCTTATAGCATGTAGCTGACAGCTACAGATAGACTCCTTGCCTTTTTTCACTCTACAGCTGAAGCCGATGGGAACGATATCCCTTAATTTTGACCATTTGTTGTATGTATATTTCTTATGACTGTAATGCCTCATAAACGTCACTCATTCTGTAAATGGTCTTAACTGTTGATTTCATTCAATGTGGATTTTATAGATCTCAATGTATGTTAATTTGTAGATAATAAGCATCTAGTTACCTCTGTCTTTTTTTTAAATTTTATTTTATTAAAAAAGACAGTTACAAATTAAATATATCCAGTTGTGAAGGTGTTAGCAGTTAATGTGCAACATTTACTGAAATGTTGAATGTCGTTACTTGGCTAGTTAGACCAGATATATTAACTTACTTTATAGTAATAAATACTTCAATAACCTAAAATTCATTTTCTTCCAAGCCGTCTTGTGTTCATCTATTTGACCCTGGCCAGTGGATGTTTTGCTGTTAATTGCAGCAATAAACCATCTACAAGTAGTGGTAAAACAATGTGGGAAATTCCTTGGACTTCTATATATGGGATTGAGATTCTAACTGCGGTATTGAGATGGAAGAATTTCCCTTTGAAGCCCACAGAAAAGGCAACTAGCTGCCTGGTACAGAGCAGTGAAAAGTCCTTTGTAGCTCTGCTACCACCAGAGTTAGCTGATTAATGAGGATAAACATGCTGGGGGCCAGTTCCAACTTGGCTTTTGTTTTGAATTTTTCTTTATTGCAGTTTGACCAACCCAGAAGTTCATCGAATAGGTTTTGTGAATGTTGTTTAGCAGGAATGAGCATTTTTCTCTACCAATATTTTTTTTTTAAGAAGTTAGTACTTTGACCAGCTTTGTCTGTCACCCAGTCCTGAGCCTTGCTTTATCTTCTGATGCTTAATCCAAGTTGACTCGTTTGGCAGGTTAGGGAAAAAGAGGAAAGAAAACCAATAGTATATATTATCATATACTTGTATGCATGTATCACCTTTTAGCATAAGAACAATTGAAGCAAGCTGATTGTCTTTGGCAGACCTAAGTAGTAACTGGTGGCTCTTGGCTCTGAGGCTTTTCCAAAGCTCCAGGAATTCTCCTGCTGGGCAATCCATGGCTTCAGTGCAGATCTACGGCAGCAGCAGCGCTTTGGGGGGGGTGGTGTCGGGGTGGGTGGAAAGCTAGATGGGGAAATCGGAGTTTCTGAATTTGCTTGTTTCAGGAAAGGGCCTTTTTATTTCCTCTGAGGTGATAGCTGCAGCAAATGCTGCAGCCACGGTCTTTCAGATGTCTTGCAGACTGGAAAATCCCGGAGACCCACCATCTAAAACTTAACATTAACATATTTCAAATACTTTAGACTGCCTTTGAACTCCTCTATGGAATAGTGCATCTCCCAACAGCAAGCTACAAATGTCATCGAATATGTTATGAATTTTGCTTGAAGAAATGTGAAATAAAGGTGATGTGAGGGGATTTTTAAAACAAGAAAATGCTTTGTGAGGAATTTATCATAACTGCTCACACTTAGGAGTGAAAGAAGGGCACTGGGAGCGCTCAGGAGTGAGATTAGGCTAGGCAGTTTTTTCCTCGTAATATTTTTTTCAGTGACAGCCTTCAAGCTTTCACTAGATAAGGTATGTAATCTTGAAGTTAAATGGCAGGTTTCCTAGCTGTAGGACCAGCCTAATGAGAAAATTGTTACCCAAGTGAAACCTTCCTTCATATTTCTGTCCTTGCTGTTTCTTCCATGTGTGTGATCTGAAGGGTTCTACCAGCACAACTAACATTATGCCTCTGAGTGCTCTTATTTTTGCAGTATGTTGAGGAAACTGTCAGCAAGAAAGCTGTGAGATGTATTGCCTAGTGTGACTGAACCCTTAAAGACATTGGTATTTGTATCATATCAGTTGAATAAATTAATCTCTGCAGTGCTGTAGAGGCTACAGGATAAGAGAGAGATTCTGTTCAGCTTAAGTATCACACTTTAAATCTTACGGATGTTCTTACACTCTCTTGTACTCAACTTGTCAGAGGGCTATTTATGTATGACAACTAACTTTCTAAATGCTTGTAAAAGTAGCTTTGAAGAGGAAGGTTTGGATTAACCTTCTTTTACATAGGAGCATTTTCAGTTTTGAAACCATTCCAGTGATGTCTGAACATGCTTCAATGCCAATTAACTGTAAGCTACTAGTTTTGCTGGTGGAGAGTTGTAAGTGCTGTAAAATATGTAATTGAATGTGATTCATGCTGCAGTATTTCCTCACACTGAGGAAGCTAAATCTCATCCTGCTATAAACTTTATGAATAGTACCTCAATGGTGTTTATGTCAAGCATGTTTGTATAATCACTTCAACCCTTGGGAAGAAAAAACCCATGAATTCCTCTAGAATTTACACTGCATGAAGTTTAGATTTTTGTTTCCTTATACTTCCATTGTCTATTCTTTCCTAAGCCAGTAATGGGTCCAAAAGATAGGAGGGTGCTCTGTATACAGTCTTACTTTATTGGGGAAGGGAGAAGGATGTAGAGGATTGGATGATTTTGTATCAAATCTCCTGCTGGTTTCTCTTATTTTGTGTGGCATCTTGATCCTAGCTTCTAGTTTGCCTCTCTCTGAAAAGAAAAACTAGAAGCCTAGCAATGTGTACTTGGGAAAATGTAGAATCATCTTTATCAAGGAAACTCTTTGGAAGCAGACGTAAATTGTGGATATATATATTTGTATCCAGCAAACCTATCTGACGCAAATGCACCCTCTAAAATCTAGAGTGAAGTGCTGAAATCTGCTAAGTGAAATTTTAGCTTATTGTGGATGATGCTTTTTGTTACTAAAGGCCGTATTTGATGTGCAACACTCTAAAGTCACCTGTTGAAGGCTTAATAAAATTTCTTATTATCATTGTCCTGGTGTTGTTAATAAGTGAACTTCCTTGCAATAGGTGTGAGAATTGTCCTCTGTCCTCCTCTATCCTCCTAGTTTTCATGAAACTTTTAAAAACTTAATTATCCTTGAAAATATGTTTTTTCCTGTCGTTTAGGTGACATTAGTAGGTATTTTCAGAGGGCTAATAGGAGGCTGGCAAAAGCAGGCGGATGAGCACAATGCTTGATAACAAAAGTTGTAGAAAACCAGACCAAAATTTTGCTTCATCTTCTGTTAACGTGACCAGGGTGTGGTGGTTTGGCAGTGCTATAAGAAATCATGTGTTGAACTGTAAAGTATGTAAACTTGGTGTCCTAGAGTTAATCTCTTGTACCTTTTGCAGGTGGAGATTTACATTTTACCTTTATATATTTACCTATGGAGTACGGTTCCTGAAAAAGGTAGGCACTTATATTATTATGCTTTCATAACCCATCACAGATTTGTTTGAAGTCTTGTATAGGTGTAATATAAAGCATAGGCATAAAACTTACGTTCACGAAGAATAAAAATTAACATTTAATTTGCATTCATAAAATGTGTTGTGGCTGCCATTGGTAAGGAATATAAGTTCTTATCAATATTTAATGGGGTAGAAAAAAATATTGGTATAGCACCATGCCCAATCCACTTTATTACCTTTCATTATAGGCATTAAGCTGGCAGTAAGGCTTACCAAAGTATTCATCTCAACTTCTGCATCGTCCTTGTTTAAATGCCTCTGGCAGAGGTTGCTTTTTATTAAAAAAACAAAATCCATTAGTGTTTCATAAAATACTATTTTTGCCCGTTCTTTGAGGTGCTGTGGAAAGAAGTTTCCATGGTGTTCCCATCAACACTGTATTTCTGGTGATTTAAGCAGAGAAGGGTATTGATAGTTTTTAAACACCCAGCATGGGTCTATTAATCCTGCTATAGGCAGTAATATGGATTTAAGATGCAAATTGTTTTTACAGTATGATGAGTTCTCAGAGCTTTTGTGCGAGTCAGGCCATATTTGTGTAATTCTGAGAGGTGAAATTAGGGGAATGCGTGGTGTCAGTGCATTCATGTAATGTTATCTTCTTTGTTGGGCAAAATTTGACAGAAGAAAATGTATCCTAAACGTCTCTGGTGCTTGCTTTGTAAGTAAAAGTAGCTATTAAAAAAAAAAATCCTCATCATTTTTATGGTTGTAATTCCTGAGCTGTCCCAGGTGCCAGTCAGCTTGGTGCCTGCAGGACTGGCGATGTGCCTGTGCCAAGAGGGGACATCAAAGCTGTTCTTAGCTATTTAGCAGTAGTCAGCCCCAGAGGGTGTGTGCCAGTCCTCCAAATGGACCGGAGCAGCATGTAATGTGCAACCTCTCCTGCCTCCTTGAACACTTACACATTTTGTGTACTTCACCCATTAACTTGCTGTATGGTGATGATATGATATTCTGTTTTCTGCCTTTGTTTCTGTACGTGTCTGTGGCATGAAATATGAGAATAGTTTTAATAAGCAATTGTCACAACCTAAAAGGTTGCTCAGCCTGCGGGTGTGCAGAGATCAGAACTGCAGGTTCATAGGATTCTGTAATACACAAGGACACAGAGGCTTTACCCTCCAAATTTCTCTACTTTATTACAGATTACCACAAATACCACGAAAATCACCATTAGCAGTATCATGAAATCACTACTAGAAAGATTACCTATGATTAATAAAGCAAATCTCTCTCAGCACAAAGGAAGTGTCTGTTCTAGGAAAAACTCTGAATACCAGCATTCCTAAAGACGAAGAAGAATACAGTAAATGCATGCTTCATTACAAGCCATTTTGAGCTGTTTCTAAAGACATGCAAAGAGTTGACATGCAAAGTGCAAGATGTCTTCCTCCCAGTTCAGCATATCCCTGCAGTTTAAGGAGGGGTGGCTGACATAGCATGGTTGTTTGAACAAGGTATACTATTGCTTGCTTAACAAGCTTAAGAAGGATGGATTGTGTAATTTTGCTGTAATTTTAACTTTCAACGTATTTGATTTTTACAAAGAGAACTTATTAATTTTGTAATTGTGTATGTATTTTTAATTACTCATTTTTACACAGTATTGTATATGAATCTTGCCACATTTTATGCTATAGTCATTATTCCAGTGTTTTACTTTGTATACTCAGGTCTTTCACATGGGAATGTATGTAAATTAACAAAATTTTGATTGTGATTATATTTATATTTACACCATCCCCCTAGTAACACTGTGTAACTGAAAGAAAGTACAGGCCTCTTTCTGTTTATCAAACACCAAACATTTTGCTTGGTCCACTTAGGGGGGAAAGCTGGGTTTGCAAGGAATAAAATCCAGACCCCAAAATCTGGAGGGAGACAGTTCTTGCAGAACCGCGTTACAGTACTGAACTGGATAATCCTTTTTAATTTGTCTTGGTTTTCTTAATGGAATAATTGCAAAGAAACACTTAATTGCTTCCTTAGGAAGCTAGTGAAAAATGTTAAGCGTAATAAATTATCCTACAAATTTGATAGATCTTTCCTTTGGAAAGCTGTTTTGCCTGGGGAGAAAGTTCATTTCAGTCAATGGTGTCCTGCTGTGCTAATACTATGGTAGAAATCTGCATCTTTTCAAATAAAAAGGTCTGCTTAAGACCATCCCTAAGATACCTAGTCCAGAAGACTGATAAGCATCATGAGTGAGCCCAGGTGCAACAGCAGTCCTGACAGGTGCAGTTCCATCACGGCAACATGTGCTGCCTTACTGGGGGAGTGTGAGGAAGTAAATACTGCAGATGTTCCTGTTTTGAAGAATGGAGTATGCCACCAGCATAGCACCACATTGGCAATATTAATTTTGACTTCTAAAACCTAAGCTAATGCTTAGTTAATACGTAACTTGGGAGAGTTGGATAAGACATTTTGATACAGTATGTCTTTCAAACATCCAAATGTAATAAGAATATATTTTTAAAAGGGAAACTGCAATTTGGTGCTTTTAAATGAACAGGATCATTCAAGCTTGGTTGGTTAGTCCATTTCTAGATAGTTAAGATCCCTTTTTTGAGAAAGCTAGTTTTGCCATCTTGAGTGGGAAGTGCTCCTTATTAGGTGGTCTTATGACTTTCACTCTTACAAGGTACTCCCTTTAGAAAAATTAACCAACTCAATTGTACAAAAGGCTCTCCCTAAAACACTGTGCCCAATGCATTACATCTTTTATAGTTTCTTTATTGGTTCTTGAATTTCCAGGCAACAAAATATTCTGACTTCTATATGATTTTCCTTCCCTCCTGACTTGACCTAGTCTCCTTGCAACCTGCCGCTGCATATGTTTTTGCTTTGCTGCATATGTTGCTGACCTGATGTGTTTTTTCTTTACATTTGGATCTCATAAATGTTCCTTCCTTAGTTTGAGGGTAAAATTGATCTTACCTACAAGGCTGGCATGGAGCCTGTCAATTACTTAAGCACCGCTTTGAGCTAGTTTTTAGGTCCTTTGCTTTGTGCTGGCCCTTTGCCTAGAGGTGAATTTCACCGTTGGATTCTTTCTGAAAACACCTTTCTCGTAAAGCCCAGAGCGTTGCATGAATCATTGCTACTTTGTCTTCTACTGTCACCTTCCCTATTTGCTGCATAAAGCAATTTACTGCATCAGTACAGTATCAGCAGAAAAGTGGATGTCTGTGTTTCCCCGTGCCCACCAAGTTGTCCAAGGAAGATCTAACCAGGATACTCTGGAAAAACACCATTCTTGTAAAGGCTGTCATTAGGTTTTTGGCGGCTTTGTAGAGCTGACAAGCTTACCTAGCTTTTTGGGAAGATGTGCCCAAGCTTCATAAATGGTATTTGGTTAGCAGACTTATCAACTCTGTTTGGTTTACTTCTGAAGGTGTGATAATGCCAGCATGGCACACATGCCGATGTTAATTTATTTTTAGAATGGTAGTAACTAACTGCAATAAAGTTTTACATTTGCCTGGCTAGAGCATCTTTCAAGGAGAAGGAGGCCTGGGGTTTCAGCTTTGATTTTCACTTCCCTACAGAAGCACATGAAAGCTAGTAAAGCTGTCATTTGGAGCATTCGTAGCTCTCTCTAAAATGCTGTGGCCAGCTTGTCTTTGTTACTGTCCATGATTGCAGTTAATGGCTGATGGGGAGAAAAGAAATTTCTGCACCCAGTAAAGCAATCTGTTAGTCTTTGTAGTAACAACTATGCGTGATATGATATATCAGTCCTTTTGGCATACTATAATTGCTGAGTATGTTGCTGGAGATTTAGAAAGTTGCTTCTCACTGAAAGCTGTGCTCTTATCAAACTATTCTCTTGGGTTTTTGTCTTTTTCCAGTGACAGATGTATGCTGTTAGGTCATAAATAAAGTAAAAATATCTTCCTTTTGTTGAACAGTATTTTCATAAAATCTTAATTCACAGGTCAAAAATAACATAAATTATGCCTGACATAAAGCTTTGTCTTCAAAGTTTGCTCTGTTGCAACAGAACTTATCAAACTATATGTTTTAAATAAGTTTTTGTCCTAGTGGTGTCTGCAGGACACTTACATTGGGCCATTTTGCTGAATAAAGTTCACCATGAACTCAGGAAAATCCTTTAGGCTGGGAAGGCAGAGGATTGGCAGCAGGGTGTCCTGCATGTGGTTGGTTGTTGTAGACCATGGTATCCTGATCAGGTGCTGATACTGTATATGATGATTTTTAGCAGCAATGTAAAATGCACAAAAACTCACGCTTCCACCCTCTCTCCCTCCCTCTATCCATATGGACATTTGCTTTCCACAGCCTCTGGATCATACAACAGCTGCTTCACAGCACTCTCCCCTGCCTCCTGCCAACTCCACCGCTGAAGTCTGAAGGCAGGAGACCTTTATGGAGTTTGCACTGGTCTTGTCCTCGGTGCCTCCTAGCTCATATGGGTGTGTGTTGTCACCTTTGTATTTGTTGTGATAACACATCACTCATGAAGTGGCATTGTATGAATGAACTTCTTTCTTTTAATGTGTACTGTTGATGGCATACACCATATGCAGCTGCTTTGATTGTTTCCCTTTTCTTGGGCCTACAGAAACAGTAAAAGTGCAACTTCCACCATTGGTGTCTGCCTTGTTCAGTCTGGAGGTGATTTTAACTGCAGGGTGCAGCTCTGTGATTGGTACATCTTATAAACATTTACAGTATCAAGGAAATACATGCCCCTTTCAAGAATTATAGTGAAGTGAGAGAATTGTCTTTGGGAAGAGTAGAGAAGGCAAGGCAGTTGCTTCCTTACTCACAAATGGACTGCACATAGAGGAATAGCTCACAGCCTTCCAGATACTCAGCCAAACCAGTCCATCACCTACAAATTGTGTCTTAATATGTATACATAATAGACCAACAGACTTCAGTAAAATTTTACTGTAGACTTATTAGTATTTAATTAGCATATTTTAGTATAATTAGTATGTTAATTAGCATAAACATTCCTCCCTTCCCCACCCCTGTGTGCCTTCAGCCTTTTTTTTTTGCACTCTCCTTTGCATCAAAATAAGTAAATTAATATAACAGAGCTGCAAGGTTTAATTTTATTAGGGATTTTGCCATTATTGTCTACAACTAGTGAAATAATTAATGACATTTCAGCGTCAAAGCATCCCATGGCTGAAATAGTTTCCTTGGTCTTGGTTTCTTTTTAAAATTTTCATTACAAATTTTTGCTCCTTCTTAAAGTCCTCTCTAACTTAACGCTTTCAATTATAGCTATCTTATTTATGTTACCAAGTGGTGTAATAGTGAAATGAGACTTTCTGCTTACCAAAGGGTCTCTCATTGTTGAAGTGAAATGTATGTTTGACTCTGTTCTTTCAAACCAGAAATTTCAATTTGATGAAAATGAACTATTAACTTTCTAGGTAATGAGTATAAAGCAGATGTTGTTCTATGTGAGGAAACAGACACCAACTTTCAAAGAGAAGGTGAAGCTCACTTTCTTTCATTACTCACTGCCAACTCTTAGTCACTGCTTTCCACAGCAGATTTAAAGGATTTGGGGCTAAAGAGTGAGCGACCCACAAAATCCTTTAATGCAAAGTATTCACCTTCCTGTCCCCTCCTCATTGCCCCCATTCTTGGCAAAATGGCAAATGCTAGATGTGACCATCCCATCTTAGTTTTCAGGCTTCTGAAAGAGATGTTAGGTCAAGCCTCACTACGTTTTGGCGATATGGACCAAAGCCAGTCGTTTCATCTAAGTGCTTTAGCACTTCATCTGATGTGAAGCCCAAATTAAATTAGCTTTGTATTTCTTTTAGAACACCCACAGACTCGCCCCAGAGTATATGTTTACTTTGATTTTATTTTTGCCTCTTTCACGCTTTTCCTGTAATTTATACGCATGAAACCAGAGTGTGGGATTTGCTTTTGGTTTGACTTTTTAAACTCATTTCCATGGTTCTTGTTTTTAAATTAGGTGGCGAAAAGGTTGATTTTATTATGTTTCCTGTGGTATTTAGATATATACATACAAGGTATAGAACATAAATGCTTAGAATAGGTAATCTGAAATGTAGATCTTACAAGTTTTACAATGTTTACACTTTGGTTAGCCTAACAGTAATCCAGAGTAAAGACGGTGATAAGAATTATCTAATAAAAAGCTAGCATTCTTGTGTGGGTGGTACCAGAGCCCTAGCAGTGTTGGAAAGATTTTCATCTTCATAGGTAATGTGTGACAAGATAGCATTAGTTATTAGCTTAGAAGACCTATGTCAAAATTGATCTGTGATGTAATGCCATCGACTCTTACACAGAGGTATTTGGCCTCAAATGTCATCAGCACTGTGAAGTATGATTATGAAAATATGATATGGCCCTAGGTCTTCCTAGGAATTGGCATAATAACCTGCATGCCCAGAAGCATGTTCCTTTATGCTGGTAATAAATATATTACACCACTCTTAGTATCTTTATAAATCACTAAGATTTGAAGCATAGAAGACAACTAAGCAATTATATTTCCACTCTGATCATGCAAATTCTTCCCCTTTCTGACTGCAGTACTACCGTTTGTTTCATTCACGTGTCTACAAAACGGTTCCTTGCAGAGCAGCTCACCAGTATTGATGCCAACAAGACATTAAGTTCCAGTGACGTTAAACTGACTGCTTGGCATATCGCTAACATAGGAACAAGATAATGTTTTTGTTTTCTTCAGTAATATTTGCAGTTAAATCAATGGTGGCTTGGCTCATTAAGAGTTAATGGTCTGATTGTGCTCCCATTAAATGGAGAAGTTATCATTAGCTTCAGTGATAAAGAAACAGAGTGAGGAATTCAGGTCTGGCTTGTTACTTGGTGGCTGATCATTGGTGCTAAGCAGTATCTGTATAATGCTGTAGAATGAAAAACTTTTACAAACATCTGGAAGCAAAGCTTCTAGGTGACATATGGTGACTTTTCACATTCAGTTTCCTTCCTTTAATTGCCCATGAAAATTACAAACTCACAAAAGAGCATGAATTCCCTGCAGTAAGAGTCTTGTGAAGTCTATGTTGAGACTTGGGAACCTAAAGTTGCATATAGGTATCCTACTGGGAAAAGGACAATCTGCCTGGGTAGACAAATAACTTTTGACTTGCCGTTTTTCAAATTTAGTGTTGAAGAAAGGCTGATGTTTCGAGGATGCGGTGGCTGTGTTTAAAAAATGCCAGATGCGACAAGCTTCTGGATGTATGCAGCTGATTGAGTGTCGGTTCTGAGTCTCTTTTCCTAAGGGGTCACCCCCTACTCAAAACTGTCTGCCATGTAATTGCAACTGCTAGTAGTGCAGAGAGATTGCAAAACAACTGGAAAGCCATACTGAAGTGTAAATTTGACTCCCGAAATCTACTCAAGTGACATAAATGTATGGAAGGCAGCTAGAAAAATAGCAGTGTAGTATTGAGGAAAAAAAACCCAGGTAGAGCTCCACTTCCACTGTTACGGAAGTTCCTCTTTCTTGAAACCGTTGGATGTTTCAAAAAGAGAAAATGAAGTGCTTATCCTTGTGAGCTAGCCTATTCCTGTGTGACAGCAGGAGATGCTCTGTTAGTGGCCTACAGTTTCTACTCACACTTAGAACCTGGCTTCCTAATGCTTTTTTGTGAGTGAGGGTGCTTTGTTCTGCTGCACAGCTGAGTTGGCATGTTCTTTGCCTCTTTTTGGAATAAAATAGCAACAGCGATACATGTAGATGTTACAGTCCTGGGAGAGTAGTATAGCATTTGTAAATGCCATTTTAGATTGCTTATAGTCAAGAATTTTATAGCCTGAAGTCAGGCCTTCTTTATTTGAAATACAGAAAAAGAACTTTTCATGGTGTGGTGACTGGTTTTTGACATTGGTGCTCTATTACAGTTCACATGTATCTCTTGATTATTGAGATTGTTAAACTTAGAGGAAGTAAATAGTTGTTGATAAACACAGCAAATTCATAGAATTGTTATATTTGGGGAAACAGGCATCTCTGTGATGAAGATTGTGAGTTCATATCCCTGTGGGAAATAAGACTGGGACACAGGAACAGTGGGATGTTTACCTGGAATGGTGTCTCATTTGCCATTCTGGTTTTGGAAGTTTCCTGCTATTTATCTTTCTATCAATTTTGCAGCTATTTTGGTATTAAACTATGTAATATCTTCACTTTATGCTGTGTCTTGCATCTCTCCTATCACTGATACTTCGTCCTCAGTTTTCTTCAGAACACCCTGAGGTTCTGTTCTGGATGCAATCATCTGTTCAGATGTCATTAAATACATTTCCATTTATTTATTTAAGCTGTTAAATAAAACATTATTGGAAACACTAGCACACACTTCCTCCTTAAAGGAAATGTGTCAGTTTCTGGTCACTAGGCTGATCAGTTAGTGATGGCTTATTTTAGTCAGGTTCAGGACCTAATAAAACACAACTGCTGTCACTCTGTTTGCTCTGGTTAGTCATGGTAAGGTGTTTTGAAGGACCTTCAAGAGGTGGTGGACTCTTCTGGCCAGCATAATATTAGAGCTCAGATGCTCCCAGAAAAGTGAGAAGTTACTATTACTGTAAAATCACTACAGCACTTCTGTGTGTATTTGTACTATTTAATCTTCTTTCCTTTAAATGGAAACTTTTCTTAAAAGGCAAAGGGATAAAAACCACACACTGCCAGTATTATCCCAGAATTATCTCTAATGTTGGAAAATTAAGGTTTAAAGAGCAAGTATATGTTATCTCTGTTATGAAAGACATGTTTCACTGTACTCTGTTCACCTGTTTCCTTCTCAGCCGTATAGGGTCTCAGCAGGCTTGTTCAGCATACATTATAAACACTTCCTTTCACCAACTCAATAAAGCAGTTTAATTCAGTCACAAATTACTTTGTCTAATAAAAAAGGAAGGTTCTAATTTCACAGCTGTACGTGAGGCTTTTTTGACACTGGTGCTGTTTTTTCTTAATTTTTCCCCTAAGAGCTGAGTTGTATCTTCATGGAGCAATGGAGGTTAAAGGTTTGGGTGGTTACTTGTTTGTTTCTCTTTTTTTCTGACCTGGTTTGTGTAGCCTTGCAAAGACCTGACCTTGGAAAGTCCAGTGTGCGTGAGATCATTGGTAGTTTTCTACCTGCTGTACAGCATTAGTTTTCTGGCCTCTTTATCTCAAGACTGGCTATGGGAATCTCATGGATTATCTGAAAATGAGTAGTTGGGAGGAGGTACAGCTTTATCCTTGCAGTTCTCTTTGAAAGGCTGGTTTGTCATAGCGGCCTCTTTCCCCATGGTCAGTTCTCTTTTGTGCAGCCCAGGGGTTGTTGGCACTGGGAGTGGCAGGACTGTTCTGGGGAGAAACTAAATTTTATATAATTCTATATAGAGTCTTTCCTTTCCTATCTACTCCTTAGCTACCTCTTATGTCAATATTTTCTACTTCCATCTTTCTTTGTCAGATCACTACATTGCTTGTCCCCACTTTGTAAACTGACTTTATTGTTTTGGGAAGTGGATCTGGGAATCCTGTAAGGCAGCAGGTTTGATGTGTTCCTGTGGAATACAGAAAGGCTGCCTTGTTTCATTCCTCTCTTGTTGCCATCTCTTTACTGTGATCATTTTATCCAATATCAACACGTTTTTCCAAAGAAACAGATAGCAATGACCTTGATTTAGCTCTAAGGGTCAATCGTGGTTCAGCAGATGTTTCTCAGGGTCTTTAAACTTTCTGGAGAATATTTGTTCCTGTCAGTCCTCTAAAATATGAAGAGAATAAGTAAGGAGTTTTACCTTTGTACATTGCAATTTCCAAAGTGATAGTGAGAATGAGATGCTTCTGGCTCTGCCTTACTGATACCATGCCCTGTTGCCTGGCAGTTCAGTAAGACAGAGGGCAGCCAAGATTGAGATTGATCGGCTCTGGAGATGCTGGGGAAGCAAGCCAGGGTGCAGCTGCTTTGAAGCCAACTGGTCTTTCTTAGTTGTCCAGTGACTCTTCACTGTAGTCACACTATGGGAGACGTATATGGTAGCTCTTTCAAAAGCCTCGTGCTGGGTTGCAGTGTTGTATTGAACTGTGATTTTTAAGAATGCTTATGAAGTCATCCCACCAGTTTCATGAGAGAGCAGTTATGTTGTAGCAAAGGTGACTGCATCTGCAAAGAGCTGTTCAGAGATTCATGACCATGAATGGTTTTCCTTTCCTAATGTCACTGATTCTGTTAGATATTGCTGAAAAGGATCCTTTCTAGCTTGATGACGAGTTTCAAAGTTGGCATTTTAACTGCTTTGCTTACTTAGGAAGCTGTGCTGTATTTGCAGTTACCGCGCACGCTAAATCATGATACTGCAAGGTCTGCAGTGGAATGAAGCTGCTAATAGAGAAGATCCCTGACTGTGCTTTCAAACAAGCTTATGTTACTCCCTTAGTTGGTATTAGATTGAGACATGAAGAAATAAGTGGGAAATAATTTTGAAAATTATCCTGTTTGAAATGAAATATGCAGTGACTGGGCTGTAAATGTTCTGCTCCGGGGCTCATGCATTGTTGCAAATTAGGTTCCAGGTAAATAAATGTAAATATATATTCTTATAGCATATATAAGCATAACCAAAAGCATAGTGCTGATAATGTGCTTCCTAAAAGCCCTGTGTTTTACACGTACGATATTTCAGAAATATCCTGTTGAATAAAAGCCCTTGGACTTTGAGATTGCTCTCATGGGATTCCTGTATAGGGTCTTCCCCCCTGCTCCAGCTGGACTGATCCCTTGCTACTCATCCCTGGGCAACACATGATTTCTGAAACCGACAGATACAGAGGTGTCAAGTGTGTTTACTTGGACTTCTGGATTTTCATTTGGCTCAGGATCATGAAATTGCCATTTCATAATTTCAAAACAAAATGCTGCGGTTTAAGTGGGGTTTTAGTTAGAATATTAATTATATAGTTCTAGAGGAAATAACGAAAAAGTTTGAATGCAGAAATAGTTTCAAATTCTTCACGCAAATCTTCTGCAGTGCATAGTGAACATCCTTCATGAGCAGTCTTGGCAACTACTGTCATTAGAAGTAAGTAATAGATTTATTTTTTCCTCCATACTGTATGGGAAACATAAGAGGACATCATTCATGCTTGAAGTACTGGCAACAACTGTTCCCATTGGAAGCTATCCTACACCAACGATCACCTGTAATAGCAGAGTTCCTCAAGGCAGCAATTGGTAGCTGTGGCTTTTTTAACTTTTTGGATTAATGTTACTATAAACATTCATCACAGGTAGAAATCCATTTTGGTAGATCTAAACTGTATTCAAAAAAATGTACTGCAAAACATCAGCAGCTGCCAAACTGAAAAATAAAACTGCTGTATAGAAAATACCCAATGCCCTAGACAGTTTTCAGTCTTTTTTAGCAGTAGAACAGACTTGACTCTGTTGTAGAAATTTCTCAGCTGTTGGAAAGCGGTTCGCAGAACTCATTGCGTGTTAATACTTAGACCATTTGGAGCAGAAAAAAAATGAGCTCTATCAGAATGGTCAGTATTTCATCTATCATTTCCACCTCCTCTTGCCATACCTGCTGCACCTACTTTTTCATGAAGCTAATGCTTCTGGATATTTTGCAGAACGGAGTAATACAAAAAACACAGCATCTTGGAATAACACTGATCGGAATACATCTGACCGTCTGACTCTCAGAATGTGACTACTTAAACCAGGCTAAATTTTTCTGGTTTTAAAGATGAGATATCAAAGCATAAATTTGTGAAATATCTACCACCTTGGTTTGAACCAGAACAGACTCTAGAAAAGAGTAATGTAGCAAGAGCTCGAAATCGGAGGTTTGCCTCCAGAGCCCTTGCTGCTGCTTTCTGTTTCCTTCATTGAGTTATTTGAAGCAGGCATTCAGTTGGGCACTTTTTCCAGTCTAGTCTGCATCTGTTGTGATATTTCCTTCCCATGTTATACCTGAAGGGTTGTTAATATTATCTGTTACTGAAACCTTGTAATTACTTTTGTTCAGTGAGCTTATCTGCCTGATACTGGATAAACAGTCTTATTTAAATGAAGAACGTTAGAGGCCACTCTGAAGCCCTTCTAACACAATGCTGATATTTGATATTTTACTCTGCTATTAACAGAAGGATAATGTGATATGTATGCCATTCAGGGAGGAAATTAAGCCTGCCTTTGGCAGATTGTACTTGCTGTAAAATTGATTTGGACTCTGTTTTTTCTGTTTTTCTTTATTATTTTTTTTTAGTTAGAGAACAAATTGCTGAGTATCTGCAAGTGATGAAAAATGTTAAGTTAAAATAATTTTGGATGTTAAAATCCAATCATACTCTTATTCCTTTCTGTGAAAGTAGGGATGAAGTGCTAAATAAAACAATTTCTAACTCACTGTGCAAGCAGGAAAGAGCACTTGTGCCAGAGTCTCCTGAAGGATGCTATTGTGAAAAAGGGGAAATGCCATATTGCATTTTTAAATAAATATCATGAGTGGAAATGGTTTCCAGTAAGACCAAAGTTAGATTCCATCTAATGGAAAAGGAATTTGCTTCAGATATCTCTTCAAAAGGGCATAAAAAATTTTGAGGGCATTTAAGAGAGATTAATAGAGTGCTTTAGATGTCTGAGATACAAATCATGAGTCATGCTGTTAGAAAGATCAAAGTCAGTGGAGGAATTTAATTTTAAATTACTGCAGCACTTCAATGTACATCAACAAGGAACATGAATGCATTTTGGACAATGAGGATTCATAAAAGAAGGCCAGTCAGCATAGGAAATAATT
This sequence comes from Phalacrocorax aristotelis, assembly GCF_949628215.1. Taxonomy (NCBI): domain Eukaryota; kingdom Metazoa; phylum Chordata; class Aves; order Suliformes; family Phalacrocoracidae; genus Phalacrocorax; species Phalacrocorax aristotelis. Next base: position 22,384,002 of record NC_134280.1, read on the forward strand.
TATTGTGTAAGCTGTTTGAAGTTAAGATAATAACTGGGTCAGGCAAAAGAGGACAAAGCTAAGCCGGCTGGCAGAATTTGAGGCTGGAAGGAAACAAGGTTTTTGAAAGAAACAAGCAGAAGGAGAATATCAATGATATTCCTAATTCAGTAATAGGACACTGGTGGCAACAGGACATTCAAATGCAGTCAGTGGGGACACATTTGACGTAAGCATGGGGAGGAAAAGCAATGCACTAATTTAAAAAATATATCTAGAATTGAGTTTCACTTTATCTGCTTGAAATCCAGCTGGAGGTATTTAATAACATCAGAGTAATACGTAAATGCTCTGTAATCAGCAATTTGGAGAGTTAAGCTGGTACTGAGCCATATAAGCACCTTTACTACTTGTACATTACACCATTGCTCTGGCTGGTGAAAGAGGGGCTGCCAGACCTTGCTTCCCCCTGTGGACTGGTTGACAATTTTGACTTCAGCACTGTATTCATCTTCTTGGCAGTCCAGCTTTCTGAAAGATACAAATTTTTCAGTGTCCTATACATAAAAATGTCAGCTCTGGAGAAAATACTTCCCGAAGTGTTTTATTCGGGCAATTTTATGATAAAAATAGTTTTAATTCATCTGGAAACTAAGGTGGCTCATTCGTACCTGTAGCAAAGTATTTAGCACAGCACTCCTCTATTGCCAGGAGCTTTTCATATTTTGCTGTTCAGATGAATGAAGCAATCCTATTTTCCACAGCTAATTAAACCTGAGCAAAGAGTACACATCTGGATATAAGAGCAGGTTATTAATAATTTCACTCATGCTTTGAGTTGCCATTACTGAGTTGAACTCTCTGTTGAGGCAGTGACTTGGAGCAGGATAGCTGTATCGTCATTTAAGCTAGTATAACCTTTGGAACAACACATATTTTTATGTGATAAGAGCTTTGAGTCAGAAAGCTGCTTCGCTTTACCCTTAAAGTAGTAGAGAGAAGAAGTTTGCCAGTTAAATAAGTATAATATCAGTAAGCATGGGGGGTTTTTTGTATTATATTCCCTTCCAGTGTTACCCCATTGAATCTCTCAGAGCTTTCTCATTTCTCCTGCCTATTAATGGTCTCGGCTACTGGCTATTGAACAATGATAGAAGTTAGCAAGGGGACGTACTGCTTTAAGTTCAAATTTAATGCAGAGTTTTGCTTCTGTTTTTTAACTGCTGTTATCTCACATGACTTAAGGAGTTTCACCAGGGATTTTTGGTTTTTGTTTGTTGTTGTCTCATCCCATCCCCAAGATTTGTAGACTCAAGAAACTGAGGGAGAGCAAACTCTCTTGCCCAGTTACTCTAGGTTTTTGCTGTGCCTAAAATTTACTGTTTATAGTTTTATATTAAAACTTTAAGCACATTTAGCAGTTATAAAATGTTAAGCACAGTTCCTCTGCTCATTTCTACCAGCCACTCTTACTGCTAGTTGTTTTAATGGATCAGTTGCAGAAAAACACAAGTTATATCTGAATAGACCCACCAGGAGGGTGACAAATGGAAACAACAAAAGGTTTGTATCTGTGCTTTTCCTCAGCAGGAGGGGAAGGTGAAAAACAAAGAGGAAATGGATGTAAAATTTTATATAAGCTTAGACCTTTTTAAACGTTTGGGAAATTATTTTGGCTGTATTCCTTTGCTGTAGTGAAATAAACGTTATCATGGCTAGTGACTCGGAACTGAGCAGGAAAGAATTCCTTGCAAACTGTGTTTTTATATTAGAATTAATTAACATTTCTCCACACTGTCACTCTGTTAGAGAAAAATACAATGTGAGAGAGATTTTCTCACTGGGCTTTTTCCAGGCAGTACTTAGTAGTTGTGGCATTATTAAATACACCAAGTAGCAGCTCAGAAGCGAAGACACCTGCAGCCCCACAGGTGAAGTGCCCTTATGCAGTACATATGCACTAACCTCATGAAAATACAACAGTTGCAGGAGTGGGAGGGGAAGAGGCTACTTTATTCTGCCCTTACTTGTTGCTTAGGGTTGTGCCTCATTTTAGCTGTGCCCAGTGACTGAAGTGCTTAGCAATGGACCCCTGTCTACTGGTGTGGTTGGAGGCGGGGTGCTTTTGGTCTGCCTGTTCCAGCAACCTGTCTGGAAGGAGCTCTGCTCGCTTGGTCATCAGGTGGGACTTGGTGGTGTCTCTGCGTTTAGAAGCAGTCAGCTCTTCTGTCAAGGTTTTAGTGGCAGCGCTGAGTGAGGAGTTCACTGCCAAAAGGCTTTCTCAGCAGCTGCCTGTAATGGCACCATGTGATTAAAACACACTCTTGCCTCTGGGGGGGTAAATCTTCACCCTGTGAACTAGAGAAATCCTATATTTCCTGTTAAAAATTCTGCAGTTGCAATAACTTTCTAATTTTCAGACTGTAGGAATTATTTTGAGACTTTGCTGCAATGTGCCTATACAAAGGTACAGCAAAACACCACAGTTGGAGGAGTGGAAGGTGGAGGGGCTTTTGTTTGGTTTTTCTCTATACAACTCTTTTCTAGTAGGCAGTGTAGGCTCATAAATACCACAATCTTAAACATCTGGGTTTGTGCATGAAATGGTACCTCGGTGCTCACTTAGTAAGGAGTTGTTGTTTTGGTAATATTAAGAATTGACTCTGTCTCCCTTTGTGGGCTGCATGCAGTGATGGAGCATGTTATATGTCAGGGAAGCAAGCCTTACAACACACAGTGAATCCTGCAAAGGAAAGGGGATTTGGAAACCCCTGGGGATTTCCAAAAGTCAGTGTCAGGAGTACAATAAAGGTCACAGTAAACACTTCCCATCAGCACATAGCATGGAAGTCAGCGGCTGGCCAAAGTCAGGCAGATGGACTTTTCTGGCAGAGCAGCCACAAATAGGAGCTGTAATTACAGAAAGTAGATACCTAATGATGAGTTTAATTATTAATCACTTCCCTGTATGCCTTTGAGTAACTGTAGCATCAGAGCACAGAGTGCTGGAAATCTTGGAGCTTTGCTGAAGCTGCATCCTGTAGGAAAACAGGAGTACTCTGAAATCACGCAGCTCTGCAGTGATCTATGGGGGTGAACTGCCCTATTTATTTTTTTAAATAATTTGCTCTTGGGATTTTTGCTAGTCTCTTAAAGGTATAATTTTATACAGATCACCCTCCTACCAAGGTATGGTTTGCCAAGTGTAAACCTCAGCACTCTCTCTTTACAAACTAATTCCAGACCTACAGTTGTGTATTATCTGTTTTAATAAAATAAATTTATAAATATGCAAATTTTAGGCTAACTGATGTGGTCTGGCTCTGTGATCAAAAAATACAAGGCAGCTGTAAAGCTAGCAGGTTTACAGCTGCTTTGCTTCACCAAAACATTATTGTGCATCTGGAGTGCTCGGATGAATGTGTCCACTACTTTTTATGCACTCTTGTTTCTGTGCAGATAGAGTGACTACAAAATATGTTGAGTAATGTTGCTGGGAGACCTGTTACCTGCAAATGAATAGGAACCTTAGCCTGTCTTCTGCAATATTCTCTGCAATATTTATATAGACCTTCAGCTGCTCTAAACTGTCATAGCACCACTGGCAGCCCAACTTGCTCATGACAGAACACCCCTTGAAAGTGTTGCCATTACACATGAAGGCAAAAGTTTTAAAAAGTTTTGCTTACTACAAAGCAACCAGCAAGGGAAGTGTCAGAGGAAGAAGGTGTGCACATGAGACCAAAAATTTTGATGGCTGGGCCTGGTAAAAGAGGTGGCTGGTCAGAGCAGGGGCAGGAGATGCTACGGCCGCCAGCTTCTCCAGCTGGACCGTTCTTCACTTTTGTTCAATCCGTGAGATGCCTCAATGTTAGGACTTACCCAGATTCTCTAGGATTATCAGTTCCTTTTGCCATCTTCATTTTCCACATGGTTTGGAAGCTGAAATTAATGCGTTTACCAGCACAAGACATAAACACCAAATCTCTGTACATCATATTTTTAAAGGGAGAAGTGGGTATATGTGGTGCATGGAGCTTACTCTGCCGCTCTGAAGATCATTTTGTATAAATAAATACAGACTTGAATTCATTTTTTTTCTAAAAATATTTTTGTGCACACACATATTTTTGCATCTGAAATGTCAAGTGCATCTTCCAGTGATTGTTGTTAATCTTGGCCTTCTATGTGTCCTTCCGTATATTTTATGGTTTCCGATTAGTAGAAGTATCATTTTTAATTAATGTTTAGAAATCAGCAGTGCAGATTGCTGAGAGGAAAGGCTTAGTGCTCTTCATTGCAAAAACATTTTTCCCCTTAACACCTTTTTTCTGCAGACACAAATCACTGAGCTTTAGAGAAAAAAACAGTTCTGCAGAAACTTGTAACAACTTGCTTTGTCACAACATATGAGAAGAGAAACTCAGGAGGTTCATTGGCAGTGTGTCACATTGTCTTCGCTTTTATTGTCATTTGTGCCAAGAAATATAAACGACTGCTTGGGTCTGTGAAGAATTTATGAAAATGCTATTCCTCGTGTGAGAAGCAACTGCATCCCAAACCAAATCACCAGTCACTGGAGATAAAAATACACAGAAGTTGATGCAAACTAGTAGCCATGATTTTGAGTTCCCTTTGTTCCCAGCATGGTGTTTGGTCAGAGCTTAGTGACTTAGTGGGCAAAGGGAAGTATACTTAATTTTCATGTGTAGGTGACTAAACGCTGGTGCTTGCAGCTCATCCACCCATAAACAGTACTCGCCAGTGCTGTTGATATCATTGGCTGCTAGGGTTGTGCCCTCCATGCCCGTCACAGGTGGTCAGTGGAGACTGGAAACTGTCTGATGTATTTTTTAAATTAGTGAGACTTTAGTATGAGAAAAGCTTAAGTGGTAGCAAAACAAATACAATAGCAAGGGATGATGTTAACATGGTTCAGATCCTGTCTTATCCAGGGTAATTTTTCAGAGGATAACAGGAAAAAAACCCACATTTCTAGGTAATCAGAGAAAGTTTCCAAGACATCATAAATCTGAAGTCCTTGGAGGCCAGGCAAACTTAGTGGAAGATGATAGAAACTTTGAAAAGCTGACTCAGAACATTCTGGTTTTTCCTTTATAAAACTTCTTCTAAAAAATTGAGAAAAATGAGGAGGAATTTGATTTTCTTTCTGCTGGAGAGAAAAATGCTGCAAAATATTGATATTTGTGCATAAAGAAAAGTCACTTTCTGTGACTTGTTTTACAACGATTAATACCAAGGAATTTTTCTGTAGGTAAGAGGGGGAAAAGTGTCTTTGTTTGTACATTATACGCAGAAGCAAATGTTTTCATGGATATATACTCTCTTTAAGAGGGAAAGGCTGCAGTAGTCTACACATGTACTGAACCTCATTGAGCCAAGATGATGGGGGTGGAAACCCACAATCACTGTTCAGTTTGCCTCTAAGAGGTTTCTTGAAAAATCTCTTGGTTTTACCATAAATGGGCGAAGTCATTTTTACCATAGAGCCACCCAGCATGGGAAACTACAGAAGGATACTTTTTGTGCTGCCTGGTAATCTGACTTTCTCGCCAATGTCAGCAGCAATTCAACATACCATGCCAAGAGGATGCAGGTGTTGCAGAAAGAAAAAGAAAGCAACCAATTTAAGTATATCCCCTCTAAGCAAGTGCTTATTCAACCAAGTGATATGCAAGAGGAATGCTTATTAATATATTGAAAAAAAATTGCTATAATCCCTAGCCATAATTGGGAAAAAAGTGAACGTAGATCAAATGCAGAAAGTTTTCCCCCAAACCCAACACCCCAAAACAGCTGTTAATTTTGAGTAATTGTCCTTCTGCTGATGTTATGAAAGGTGCCATTCACTAAAAGCCTGTACCTTTGAGCTCCTGGATTATAAAAAACAGGTGGAAAGTACTAAATATTTCTATATTTCACAGTCAACAGAAAGATTGTAGTCTCCTCCTCCCCTCCTGTTACAATTGCACTCTTATCTAAGCTGTAAAGCTCAGAATATGGTGAGGTGTTGGTCCACACGAGCAGGAGATGCTGTTCTGCTTGCGGTGGGAGAAGGCAGCTGCTGTTGAGGAAAAGAGTATGCATATATGTCATTTTCATATGTGTGTATCAGACAGTGAATGTTATGTCTAGGGGTAAAAGCAAATTTCTTGCAGATTTTGGGGGCCTAAGTAAATGCCAATCAAGAGGAGATCTTTGGGCCTCAGTTGTACCATTTGTTTCCATGAAGAGCAAGGGCCTGCTCTAGCTTGATAAATACAAATGCCATGAGACATCTTTGCCTCTATCATCCCAAAATAAATGAGGTGGGTAGAACTTTGCCAAAAGTATGTATTATCTTGACTTTAGTTAATAGTGTTAATTTCTGTTCCACTTAATATTGCTTGTAGCTGTCAGAGACAAATTATATAAAGCTGTATCCAAACACATTAACCAAGCCAGATAAAATCTTGGCCTTTTGAGATTGCATAGTGAGCATATACACAGTGAATGCTCAGGATTTCTGTATTGTGCTGGTTTTGTTTTACAGGGTCAAAAGTTTTCTAATTTCAAAAGCAATTTAAAATCTTTTTTTGGACTAAGGGTGTCTCATTTTGGTTTGAAATGCGTTTTTGAGCATAAATAGGCTTTTGTGAGATGTGGGGATTCTGCCATGACGTTCCTGGATTTTTACATGCTGTATTCTGATAAAAACAGCAGGCAGATTGTATTTCTTTATCAGCTGGAAAAGTCAGAAGGTTTTTTCTTAATTATCTCAGAATTTAGGAAGGACCCCTTTGGGAGTTACAACATGCCCATGTGGTCAAGAGTAAATCAGATGTGTAACAGCTCTATCCAATAGTCCAAATTGCTAGCAGCTCCAAAGCTGCTCAGCGGAGAGCTGGGTTTTGCTGTCATGAGGCTTACTGATGTACTTCTGGAAGTGTTTCTTCAATATGTTACTTGTTTCAAGTTTATGGACTACAAAAAGAAAAAAATGAGTGCCAGGAGCAGTGTATTCATTTTTTCCACAACTCTTAATTATCTATAGGCTCGTACTTCCAAGAGCAAAGCAACACCAGTGCTTATGAGTACAACTTGCATATTGGGGTTTCTAGTTGTGCTGGGTACAAGGAAAAATGACTCAGTTGCTGATAGAGCAGCTTGCAGTGAGACAAACTGTGGAAGTAACTTTAGCTGCCCAGAAGCAGTTATTTTGCAAATTTGTGTGAGCTATGTGTATATACGTTTAAAGTTACAGACAGAAGCTGATTCTATAAAATGTGTGTAGAATTCACCTACACCGTGACATGCTTGATACGCACACATCTGATGGCCGGCTTGCTGACAGGATGGGAAAGTACTGGCTCGTGACATGTACAGTTCTCGTCTGTCTCTTTGAGAACCTAGCCTGTGGCCTTTGTGTGTTCCCTATATTCAGTGGCTTCTGCTGGGTACATATGGATGAGAGGAGTATTCTTGGTTATTTTTATTACTGTACAATGAATGAAAACTTAACTTGCTATTTTAAAGTAATACTTCATCAGGTGATCTGTTGCCTCCCTGATAAAATACACACAAAAATGCCTTTCAGCCAAATCAGCTGCCTAGGGAACAGGAAGGTTTTTTATTGTACTACTTTTTTTTCCTCCATTTATTATAAAAACTGACCTTTCACATACTAGGTACTAGCAGCACTTTGAGCAAGACATGCAGATTTTCATTGCTTTGGGGCTTTTGAAAGCCAGGGTGCAATTAGAAACTTTCTCTAAGGATAAGTGAACGGGACAATGGATGCAAAACAACCGGAGGCTTCTGGCTAAGCGTGTAGACACCTCAGATAATTTTTCCTTTTTCTTTCCCCCCCCCCCCCCAATCCTCAGTCATTCCCTTGTCTTAAGAGAAGTTCATTTCTGAAAGAGTTCTTTAAAATTACATCCTTTAATCACAAGTTGGAGAGAGGTTTCATGGAGCCTTTGAGAGATATTCCTGTAGGGAGACAAAAATAAGAGGTTTGTTCCTTAATACTTTAAATGACAGCAGATTCAACAGCTGTTTATCACCCTCCTCTGTCATTCATACTGCACTGATTAGGCACTGCACCAAGCTCCTTTATGTTCTGTAAGGTGTCAGCATTGTAGGGCTGGTGCTTTGTGCCTAATTGCTGCTGAAGTTTTTAGTGTTCTATTTCCAGCTTAAGGATGCCTTTTTGTTATTAGGGTCTTTGCATTTCCTCTCTTGTCCAGTCCCCTCAGGTTCCTCCCTTCCTCAGAGATTATATATTGAGAACAAGAACTAAAATGGATATCTGGGTAATCAACAGGCAGCAGGAACAGTAGCACACTTTTTATGTTCATCAGAGAAGATCTGTTGCAAAGCCAAGTCCTTTTCTCCTTGTCCATCATGGGACTTTTCAGGAAGAGCTGGACTTCTCTGTAGTGAGCCTACCTGCTGCAAGGAAGTTCTCAGACGTATCCTGTGAGCACATGCAGGGCTCAGCTGAGCCCTAAGAATGCCAGTATTAGGTCCTTTCTGATTAATCCAGCCTTCACCAGTGTGTCTACGTGTCACACTGCAGACTGTGTGGGCATTTTTAGGATTCTCTCCTTCCTGCTGAAGCCTGCACAGAATATCCTACAGCTGTGAGGTTCAGAGAGGACTAAACAAGATGCTTCTTACTCCAAATATAACCATGGTCTACACAGAGAAGTTAGGTTCAGTCTAGGACTGTTTGTTGTGAAGGTCGGAGGGGAAGGCTGTGCTTAAACCAAGCTCTTTCTCCACCTCTTCCCTAAAACCATCTAGGGCGAGCATAACTGAAGTCCCCTGCTGCTACAACTGTTAGAGTCAACTCAAAGATGCCAAGGCAAGTCAAGGGGAGGGGAGACTGGGGAGGAAAGAGGGGTAAGGAGGTGGTATATAGGCGCCCTGCTGTCTTAGCCACTCTTGTCCACATAGGATCCATTAGGTTTCTAAACAGCTACTCAGAAGCATTTTGTCTGAGATGGCAGCATGGGTTACTGAGCCTTATGTGGCTCAGAAGAGGCGGATGTTCTGCAGTGTATTGGTCTTTGAGGCTTAATGCATGTATTATATTGTTTGTCAGTTTGTGGTATCCTTTCAGGCTTTGTGGTTATGGGTTCCTCCAGTGAGGCCGATTTTATTCAGCGTTCAGCATATTAATTTCACAAAAACCTTTGTATCTACAGCTCCTACAGCAGGCATCTCTCTGAAGAAGCCTTAAGATGTCATAATATTTGAAAGAGGAAAAAGTACATTTTTTGCTAGCACCTGTAATCTAAGTAGCAAAATAATTGAGTAGGGAGCATCTCTCATCTCTTGTTGAATCTCATATGAAAGACAGTTGCAGCTTCTCAAACCTGGCTAAAACTATGTATTATCCTACAATATTTGGATGGTTCTAATTTAGATAGCTGTCAGACAAAAATATTTTAGAATCTATATATTAGTAACACTTGCAGAGGGGCTGTGGCTCTTTCCAAAGACCTTTTCTGTTGCGTGAAATGAAGAGGACTCACTTAGCACAGTAACTACTGTAGAGATGTTTGAACAAATAAATTACTTGCATGAAATAATTATTCCTAATAGAGAGAAGAAGTTTGGATGGACTTTAATCATTCTTACAGCATCCCTGTGGGAGGCATATCAAAAACTCTAGGAGTTCTGTTACTTCAAATGTTGGTATACGGCTCAGTTACTATAAGAATTATTCCTTTCCATTTCAGGAGCATTGGAGGTATGAATGTGCAAGTTTTATTTTATCTTATTTGCCATGTAAATGACACATTCAAAAAACTAGGAAGAGCCTTTAGTAATCATATTACATCACTGTTAACCAATAAAGGCCATAAGAACCTTCTGTAAGACAAATCACAATTAGAACTTAAATATCAGTTGGGAATTGGGCTATAATTCTGACTACCATTTATCCTGTCTTTTGATACGGTGCAAATCCTTCCTACTTTATAAAGACTCTACTAGCCTGGTTCTCTGCCCGGGGCTTTAACATTCTGCTTAGTGTTTGTTTTATTTGGTTTGACACTCACCCATTGTATTATGGATGAGTTTGTTGTTATGCTTTGCCTGAGCTGAACTGCTCCACCTGATGGTGAAAACAAGAAAATTCTGTCTCATGCAAAGAGGGTTTATTTGAAAAAATGTAATCTAGTAGAAGCACTTAATGCTGTAAGGGTACGCGTGCCTTAATCCAGGAGACCTACTAATAGTGTTCTGCCCACTTTATACTTGGATGTAGAGTGGTTAAGGTTATGTAAAGGAGTTGCACAAAAATCTTGAATCTACAGTTTTCTTTCATGTTTCTAGTGAGACACTCAGTGAGTGAGTCCTTGTACTGTAGACCTGTGCTTCTCAAAGTCCTCTAAAAGTTCTCAAAGATGCTGCCTGAACCTGAGATGCAGCTGTGCTTTGCAAGATGCGCATATCTGAAAGGAGTTGTTCCTGCTCATTCACAAAAAGGGAAGTGTGGCTGCTCAGTAGCTGTTGATTTAATAATGTTCTTATTACTCAATCTGGAAATACTTAAAGGTTGAGTATGTTGGGTAGAAGAAATGCCCATGTGGTATTTTCCGTCTGAAGTCCATTTAGTTGCACAGAAAAGATGGTAAAAACTAAAGAACTCTGAAAGAAACAACCTGCTTACAAGAAAAGATTTAAAAGGCTCTCTTGTGGTATTGCAATGCAAGAGTATGTACATGCATGCTACAATAAAATTGCTCTGGCACCTTTCATGTTGCTTGCCCTAAGATATCAGGGTATTTTCTGTGTGATAGCAAGACCTGTCATCTCTGGACGGTCATGTCTTCAGCCAGGAAAGCTAAAGGTATGATTTTCTATCTTGAGCTGATGTGGCTGGGATGAAAGAGGGATCCTGTATGGAAGGTTGCTTATATGTAACAGCCCATACAAGGGACATTCTTTAAAATATTTGAGCAACCTAGGGCCAAGATTTCACGTGCTGTTGAGAAGGTAATGTAAGTTCTGACCACCTGAGCACAAGCTGATTATGTTCAGCCTGCACTCCTGCAAAAGCTATTTGTATAAGGTCATGGTGCACCAACCAAATATCTCTGTGAACAGGCAGGTTGCTGTAATTCATGCTGTGAAACTTTGAAGAACTTCCTTGTATTCAGTTTTCATAGCCTCCATCAAAAATTGCAAGTTTTAAGCCATTCCTGTACTTTTGTCCTTCAGTTGTATTAACCATATACACTTACTTTGCCCAAAATGGTGTGTACAGACTTTTTTTTTTCCTTTCTCTCTCAGACACCCTGGCTCTGGAATACCAGACAGTGCTGGAATGGGTATCCATATCAGGTAAAAGTTACAGTGCTGCCTAAAACCAAACATAACACCTCTGCAGAGCTCTGTTTTTATTATGGGGGAGCTTTGCATCAATATATTAGTGTGAACAGGCTACTCAGCATTTCAGAACATTGCTAGATGCTCCCCTTCTTGCTTGAGTTCAAGATGGGAAAGATGAATGTAGCTGCCACACCTGTTTTCAAACGAAGCGCAGGACCTGAAAACAGATCTGGGAAATATAACTTTGAAAGCAGACATCTGCAACGCTGGTAGAATGGTCATTTTTTACAAAGTTCTGAGGATACTGGAAGTTTTAGCAAAGCCTCAGATTTAGTGGGTTGGGAAAAGCCACTATAGTTCTCATAGTTTTTATACTGCATACAGGGTGAGAGTTAATCCCTGGCAGTTGGTGTGATCAAAGAGGAGACTAAAAAGAGAAGGTAGATATCTTCTTTAGGTACTTAAATAGAGGATATCCAGTCCTGGCCTCATGGAAGCTTACAATAAAAGAAGGTAAAATTAATGAGAGAATTGAGAATGGTTTCAAATCTTTAATTTCAGCAGTGTCTGTATTTTCATGGATTCAAAAAGCATCAGCCTTTTTCTCCATTCTAGGTCAGAATATACAGCTTAACTTCAAAGAAAAGACTTAAGTGGTTTATCTCCTTTACTAAGGAGAAGAATGTCACCGTTAAAGTAAAAATGCCCTTTCAGGTTGTGTCCCTCTGCACTCATTCCCTCTTTCAGTCCTCAAAAATTTTGCTCAAGCTTGAAATTTGGTTTCCTTGAACAATCTTCAAAAGAATAATAACAGTATATTTATTTCCTACTGCACTGCTAAGGTTTTAACTAGTTCCAGGGATATTTAATTATAATCTAGGTCCAAGTTCTAGCCATCTTTTACAGCAGCACAGTTGCTTCAATGACATGCAGGTGCTGCAGTAACACCAGGATTAACTGTAGCCTTAAAACTCTGGAAACTGATCTCTGCCAGGGGAAGAAAGAGCAGGACAAGTGAAAGGGAAAGGGTAGAAATTTTATCTATTGTTATCTGGTTGAACAGTGGCTTCCAAAGTTTGCTTACCCAAAGAGCTTTGAGAAACCTCTCCTGTGCTTTCTATTAGTTTGTGCTACTGCACATAGTTGTTGAAGGGTAGGATGTATTTAAACAGAGCAGTCAACCTGCTCTAAAGGATTCAATGTATTGTTCAGAAAAGGTAACTCCTGAACTCTGCCTTGGCTGTACCACTGCCTCATTTTGCCTCCTGGTCTGATAGAAGTAACTTTCAACGTGGATGTTGTGAGGATTATTAATAATAACAGTAAGGTAGCCCTTTCAAGGAAAAATTATCATCATGTATATTGGCTAGGAATGGACTTTGGAAACCCTTTTGGGAAAGCTAAGAGCCACCTGTTTCCTTAAGGAAACCCTTTGTGCAACAGGAGGCAACAAGGGATTGAAGGTGTGAAGTATTATTTTTCCTTTTGTTATAAATCAGAGGTAACAAATGTTTCAAACGTGACCTAGTAAGACAGTCTTCAAAATTTTTCATAACCTTTGAGGATAACTTTTGCTAGTTTTTTTAATTAGTCTGAATCCTGATTCTAAACCTGAGCTTCTTTAAAATGTTTCTTGGTTTGTTTTTTGTGGTTTTTTTGTTTGTTTGTTTGTTTGCTTGTTTGTTTGTTTGTTTAATTCAGCATCCTGCAGACTCAGTAGTAATCACTGAGACATTAAACTAGCTGCTATCCAAATATACTTGACATTGAATTCCAAAAGCTCAAGCAAAGAGTTTGCAATTTAAGGAGTCCAACCTGTTTAGGGCATGTAGCTTATTCTTTTTTTTTTTCCCCTTATTTTTTTTCTAAAAGGCAGGGATGGGGAAGAAAAAGCCTTCACTGCCAGACCGGAAAGTATGAAAGACACATGAATTCCCTGTGACAGTGAACAGCCCTGGACAGGCTGAACAAGAGAACTGTGTTTATGTTTGGGTGTTACTGTTCTTGAAGGTTGTGTACTTGTTGGGAATAGTTCAGCGGAGATAGTTCAGCAGGAATGACCAGAAATCTTAATCTGAGAAAGGTTGAAGGAATTTGGTCATTTAGCCTTAGAAGAAATAATGCCTTAAATGCCACCCAAGGACTGAAGGGTGAACTGGATAACATCAGGAAGCAGCAGCACAAATTGGATGGGGGAAGTATTGAATCTTCATCCCTCAGAGATTTTAGGAACAATCATTTGTCGGAATTGATATGGCTGCAGTCACTGGTGCCTTTCATTCCCGTTTTCTGCTATTTTTGTGTTATTACATGCAAGAAGAGATTTACTTATGGCATAAGACCATGCATCTTAACATATTTACCAGACTTATGAGAAAAACGAGGTCATTCAGAAAGTTAGTTACAACTTTCAGAGGGTGACAACTAAACTTACTACATCTAAAATCAGGCTACTAGCAGAGAGGGTCCAACAGAAAGGAAATCACTGAATAAAAGTCATAATCAAAATCATTGTCTCAGAGATAAAATGTCTACTGGGTGCTAATCAGGATTAAGTACTGGGTTTTCAATTTGGTTTGTGGGGTTTTTTTCAGAACTAGATAAAATTTCTAATCCCTTGTTTGCTACAAATCCTTCGTAAGTTACTCAACACAGCGTTGCAGAAACCCAGCTGGACTTACTATAGATACAGTCAAATGGTGGCAACTCTACTGTAAGCACAGTATAGTCCTATTGAAGTTAAGTCTATGGAGAACTGAAACCTAACATTTAAACTAAGTTAAACACACACTATTGATCCTTTCATGGAGGAACGCCATGATATATTTAGAATCCCCCTTCGTTGTTATTATTATATAGATGTTTAGAAATAGTAATGCCATTGTTAATAAAGCAGATTACAATCTTAATTGTTTTACTAGGCATTTTCCCCAGTGAGTATAATAGTTGCAGTTCATTGCTCGCTCATGTTCTCTTCCCTTTTTTTAATTACACCCAATTAAAAGCTTACTGGCAGTCTCACTAAATCAGAAAAGGATTATATTGGCCCAAGAAATGGCTTTAACAGATTGATTTTGAGTGTACACGTTTTTCATAAAGCATAAGCATATGTCTATATTTAAATAACCCACATAGAGTATTCAGTGGGCACCTAAGGACTGTTTCTCTGCTGCAAAGAACTGGTCTGCAAAAGGGCATGGGAATAAGAGGCAGCTGAAATGCCTCTTGGCAGTGGAAATAGCTCATGCCCTGCCTGGGTGCATGGTCATGCCAATGCAAACAGCTCTAGAGATGGTTCATCTAATCCCTCAGGAGCTTCTCCTGTACCAGTGCCCCTCTTTATCACTGCGATGGAAGACATGACTAGCAGGGAGGCACAATCGCATGGAAATTAGAGTAGCTCCTAGGACTGGCTTCTTAGGCTGGGGGCTAAACAGCCTATGCGTGCCACCGGTTACCTTCTTTGAAGTTAACCCAAGTTGGTTTTAGTTGTGCATAATTTCCTGTGTCCTGTAATTTTTATTTCTTTTACTTTTAAACATCTGTGTTACCCTGTTGGTATATCACAAGATGCCTGGATAAATTTATTTTATTTTATTCTTTCCAAATTTTAACATGTTCCCAGAAGATGGTTAAGTTCTTTAAAAGTATGCTTTTATATTAGAAAGAGCCCCATTTAAAGCTCACAACATTTTCATCATGAGCAGATGAGATTGTATACTGGCATTACTTTTCTCTAATCTGCTCTAGCACTGTTTCTTTTGCTGTGCTTTAAACCCACATTAGTGATGTACAGCAAGATGTTTCAAGTGATCTTTCAAAACAGACTTAGGAGTACTCAAAACTCAGTTTGTCCTAGGTTCTAAATGGACAACATAATAGTTTTTTGGTGTTACAATATTACAATACTGTCAAGATTAAAACATAAGGGGAGGATAGGTTGGGCAGCTTTATTTTTCTGGAGCCATCAACATTTGAAAGAGGCAACCATCATCATTTTTCTTACATAGGATGTTTATGTATAATTCAGTAATCCCCCTGTGATTAAACATGTCTCCTATAGACCTCAGCTGCCTGTACTGTCAGTTACACTCTATTAACCTTTTCTCATCTCCATCTTTCAGCCACTGATGCCTGACCTTCATTATTACTACATAGTTGAATTGTCATTCTACTGGTCCTTAATGTTTTCTCAATTCATTGACATCAAAAGAAAGGTAAGAACAATGAGACTAAACATTGAAAGCTTTAAGCACATATCTTTCTTGACTTGAGGAATACCTGTATTACCTGTGCAGTAAACTGGAAATAGAATTCTTTCTATTCACCACCTCTTGCAGGTATTCTTCACTGAGAAAATGGTGTTGAAGTGCTTGTCTTACTCTGTTCCTTGTTCCTATGATGTGGGTTTTTTCTGTACAAGGGAAGAGGAGCCTGGAGTAATCAAATATTCAAGGGGAAATAGCATCAGCCAAAAAAACCTTCTGCTGTCACCTTCTGCTGTGACTTGAATGGAATTGAACACATAGTAGCTAGTAGATGTACTGTTTCTTCTAAGAGTTAAGTGATGAAATATCAATGACAGCAAGGCTGCCTCATAAATTCACAGTATCACTTTGGTAAGGGCTATGAGGACTTTCAATTTATTCTACAAAGGGATGGTAAAAACATGGATACATTTAATCTTTAAAAGTGATGTTACATTTAATCTTACCTTTACAGTTATGAAATTTCAAGTAGCCGAGCATTGCTATTAAAGGGGCTATTAATCAAGAAAATAAAACTCTGCCAGATAAAAACATTTTTCCAGTAGAAGTAGCAACCTGTTCTATATTCCTTCATCCAAGTTCTCTGCTCCAGGGAGAGTGCTAGTCCATAGCAGAACAGGCAGCATGGCAGTCGTTCTGTAATAACAGTCCATTGAGCTATTCTTGCGAGGTATTTTAGCATTGCAAAATTTTTTGTTTAAAACGTTTGGAAGGATTTTGTAATATTTTTATGTGCCTCCTTCTACTGCCATTTAATTAAATGATTGTAGGCTATACTAATGGAGAAATACTTGATGACAGCTTATACAGAGCGGATTAACAGTTCTCAGCCTGATTGATGTCTCATCTCATTGATGTTTTCATGTTACAGTGAGAGGAATACTTTTATGTAAGTCTTGGTTATCATTTTAGATACTTTAAATTCAGCAGTGGCTGTGTCATAGTCTGGTATGATCAAAAGTGCCCTGGCAGCCAATCGCTTTTATGTAGCCACGTTTCTCTCAAGGTGAAATGCAGGAGGTCTTCTCTGAAAGCACTGGGCTCACTCCAGCACTGGTCTTTTACTCGCTGTAGCTCAAGAGAAATGTACTTGCTGTTTTCCATCTCTGTTTTATTCTTCTCTATTAGCAAATTCATGACTTTAAAATTGCTTCCAATCGCTTTGGTTACTTTCAAATACCTGTTTATCTTTATTTAGGTGTTACAAATTCCACCAGATTATCTATGCCTGGCTGAAGAGGTGTGACCAAACTATTTAGGCTGTTGCACATGCCTACTATTGGCATTAAGGCAGCGAACTGAGTAGATAAACTTCTACGGTTTTATAATGGCATGTTGTTTGCTTCATAAATATCTACTATGTTGCTCTAATGATGTTCTACCCTTAAGAGTTTTCATTTTCAAAGACTGCAACTGAGCATGATTTGGCTTTTTATCATCTCTGTCCAGCTTCCCATACTCCTCTTGTGTAAAACTTGGAGAAAAAAAAAAATCAGATTAGCTTTGTTACTCTCACGAGCCCCTGCTGACTTTTAAAAGCAGTGAAGCTTATTTACATGCTTTCTGGATACCTGAGGTGTTGTTTGATAGAAAAACATTTGACCGGTGTATTTAAGGGAATGTATAAAATTTCTACTCAGTTTTTTAACAGATCTGTAGAAAATCTAGGAGACCTTACTGTGTATTCACACCTTTTAGTTCCAAGCATTTAGCAGTTCCTAGAGTACTTTTTTGTGAAAAATGGCAGTTCATTCATTCCCAACATAAAATAATCTGTAGCTGTTGATCTTTTTGAATATTCCATTTTGATTCTAGAAAATTTATGCTATATTTCACTGAACCTGGACCCTGGATCTCTCTCTTCAAACTCAGTAAAAACAGAGGCATAGAGCTGATTTCTTTTGTTTCAGATGAAAAGAATTTAGATTGTGTACATTTTGCAGACCTTTATTATAATGGTAATGGTTGAAACCTTTAGCTGGTGATACTCCCCTTACTTGTTGGAGCCCATTTCCAGAAGCTGGAGTGACTAATGAAGGTGATGTTTTGCCCTTCAGTGGCACTAATGCTCCATAGCCATTTGGCAGTTTAGTCAGTGAGTGTGTCATGTTAAACAAACGTGGGTAGCAGAAGCCTTGATTCCAGAGGCCTTGTCTACAGGTTGAGACCCGTGGGGTTTCTCCATTGTCTGCCCTGTGTTCTTCCTGCTGATGGTATCAGGAGCAAGTTCTTTCTCCTATTCTTAGCCACATATTTTCATGACACAGGCACATGATATCTTTCAGCACTTAAAACTGGAGGCTGCAAATCTGCTGTAAATAAATGCATCTTGCACAAACATGCATACAGTTTGAAATATATTTTTAAAAAGGGAAAAAATGTTCGGGTACAGCTGCTCTTCTGCCATGTATGGGTGAAAGTGCTTGAGTAAGCTGGGAACCCAAGTACCACTTGACATTATGGGGGCTTGTACTATTAGCTTCTGTGTATTCATTACCCTTATGTATAATTAAAATCTAACAGGTAGCATCTTCAAAGCATAGTATTAATTACTGATGTAAAGAAATGTCATAAACAGGAAAGAAAGGACCAGGATAACAAAAGTAGTCTTATTGATATCACTGCTACTTTTTTCTAACAATTTTCCGTGGGTTAGTCCAGCATCTCTGTTTCAGAGCTGGCAGTCAGATAACTGTCTCTTTTGAGAAACATCATCAGAGAAGGAGTTCCCTGGACAGCATTTCTGTAAGTAGATTCGTGCAGAAATGCAGAAGACTGCTGCCCAAGAGCATAAGGGCTGCTTAGGAATAATCGATGTTGTCAGGAATGCCTTGAAGAGTTCCCAAGAGGGACTAGAAATCTCATATTTGCAGAACCTGAATTTGCAGAGCTGAATATGTCAGCTATAAAAAAGGACGAGAATTTTCTACTTGGCTTCTTCACCCGTTTGGACTGCCTATGTGCTAACATAATTGCAGTTAGAAGGAAAATGAAGAACAGTGCCATAACATTTGCAGCTGAAGCATGTAAAGAGCTAGGCTGCAGTATGGCCATATGGCAATGCTAGTAGCTTACTTCTAATCCCAGGGAATAAGGTGGGTGCTTTGCTGTTTTGATTATGGTATGGTGAAATGGTCCCCACGTATGGGTTTCTAGTTACGGAAATGGCTAAGATGCCATACCCCCGCTTTCCTTTAAGAGTCTTAGAAAGGGAAACAGCCTTTAATTCTCTTTTTGTTCAGTCTGCTTTAAGAAAATTGATTTAAAGCAATGGCTTGAGATGACTGCTGAATGTATTTGGTTGTGCTCCACACTGCTGGGGACCAAATAACCTGGCTGAGAAATATTGGATGTATACCAAACTAGGATATGGTTCTCTGCTTTTAGTCTTTTTTTTTTTTTCCTTTTCCTCTCCCCACCCCACCCCCAGTGTTGGAGATACTGGCAATGCACATTTATGACTATGTGTAGAAATAGGACCTTGTAGTACCTGACAGCATTAAATGTAAACTGATAGGCTGGGAGGAGGTCCTGTCCCTATACAGTTAGTGAGACTGTTCAAGTTGCAGGTTTTCCATGGACTCCAGGTGTTCACTGCAGTGAAGCCAAGTGCTGGAACTGAGAGGCAGTGGCACTGCACACATTTGAAAGCAGTGGTGCCTCCTACATGCCTGCTGTATTCCCGAAGAGAGGTACAGTGACACTGAGCAATACTCAGTGACAGAGTGGTTGTCAGCTGTAGCTGCTGCTTTTCTGGAGTTGACCCTGTGTTAGTGGGAGCTCACCAGCGCTTTCTGTAGGGCCCTCCTGCCCAACACATGTACCTTCAGTCCCTTTGCAGATGAGGTGCTGCCTCTGTAAAGACCACAGGGCCTCATTTTCAGTTTCTCTGCTGTGGGATGCTTAGCTGAAGGCTACCACAGCTCAGCAGGACGGGCCGTGAAAGCTGCCAGAGCGCCAAATGCCACCTCCCAAGATGCTTGGCCAGCAGGCTGCCTGGAGGAGCCGCTGTTTCTGACTGCCTGGATCTCTCCCTTCAGACAGCCCTGCATAAGAGCCAGTAGATCTGCTGAGAGCTGTGGTAGTAACTTTGCACCTGGGGCATGGAGAAATTCCCCAGTCAAATCACGCCTGTGATCTTCTTTTCAGGGTTTTGATATCACTTTCCCAAAGCTGTGTGGGTAGTTCAGCAAACTCCAGCAAGGCTTCTTTTTGACTGACTTGGTGCCTTGCAGAGTCTCACCTCTGCTGGGTCCTGTTCTCTAAGTAATCAGTCTGGGAGTCGAGGCCAGGCAGATGGGTCATTCTCTCTGCCTTGCCTGCCCCTTGGCATGCATCTGGGAATGTGGTGTTACAGGAGCTTCACTGCTCCTGGTATTTTTCAGTAGTAACAGTTACTTGCTGGCCAAATAACTCAGAGTTACTGATCTGGAGACCAGCTAACCTGCATCCTTTGGGAGGCAGCAGATTAGATCTGAGTAGTCGGAGCTGCACCAGCTCATTTGAAGACTTTTCTAACCCTGTTACAGTAGGAAGACAAAGCAGCTTCATTAAAAACAAAAAAATAAAAAACTGGAACTGGGATTCTCAGCTCTGTTAAAGCTATCAGTTGTGCTTGGCAGGTGACTGTTGATAACTCCTAATGCGGTGGAAATGTGTTTTCCATTCCTTTGTAGCTATTTGAACTCTTGAGAACGGTGCATTATTTTGCATATTATATGTTGCTTGGTGTATAAGAAATGTGGTGTAACTTGATTTGTACGTACATATGCTTTTTCAAAGTAACTTCAGCCACAAATGTTAGGTTAAATTACTCTGAACTGAGAAATGTAGATAATGCCTAGCTTTCAATAATCTTTTTGCATTTTATTATTGTACAATTATTATTTTATTCAGTCTAAGGGAAATATTTAGCAGGGTATCTAATGCACTTATGTAGCAGGTTCTTTATGTAATATAACCATAATGCTGGGTATAAAAAACATCCATCCATTTTTGTATACAAGTACTGAATCTCACTGTTTGGTTCATTGGTTTTTGTTTGTTTTTGTTTTTTTTTTTTTTCCTCTGCTTCTTGCTGCTCTAGGATTTTGGCATCATGTTTACACATCACATTGTAACAGTCACCCTGATAACCTTCTCATATGTAACCAATTTGACACGAGTGGGAACCTTGACCTTGTGTCTCCATGATGCGGCTGATGTTGTCCTAGAGGTGAGATAATATGTATATCATCACTGTCTGTACATGGTATTCACTATCCTGAGAGCTAGCATGTCAATAGGTGGAATCTATTTGCTATTCAGAACAAGCATTTCTTAAGCAAAGAGGCCAGTTCAAGATGGTAATGGTGATTAATATAGTGTATTTCCTTGCTGAAATATATTACACTTGTAGCAGTACATGTTTGTGACTGCTTTATCCCTTGATGAGTTGCTTGTACAGAGCAGAAACTGACTGGTAATGCATTGCATGCCAGGCAGGGTTACTCACAGATTTTAAATACAACATGGTAAAGTCAAAAGCTCAAACTTGCAAAATCTGGAAAGTGATGACTGTGTGGAATAGAACTTCCTGATTCTTGACCCCTGTGAAGTGATGTGTGGGGCAAGAACCCTGTCTCTGGAAGAATCAAGGTGTCATGGTTTGATTCTGCTGTGCTTTGCTGGGCAGAGGGCACCGGACAATTTAGTGGCTGTTCTGTGTGCGGGCAATGAGCTGACCTCTGGTCCCCAGGATTTTCCAGGTTCCCGTGCCTCTGCATCCAAATGCCAGTATTAAACAGTTGGCTTTGGAGAAGAGGAGATGATTGAAATTCTTTTAGTCAAGATGGTTTGTGACTTCCGTAGTGGCAATTTATGTTGTTGTCCTGTATCTTCATCAGTTTTTAGACAGCGCTGGGTGATGCTGGGCTCAGGCTGTCTGTGAACTCTCCATTGGGATCAAACCAAAGTTAACAACTATTTTGTCTGAAATTATTTTTCACTAAAGTAGTTGCAGGGCTCATGTTATGCAAGAATATGGTCTCACTGTGTGAGTCACCTACTGCAGAATCAAAATCCTGCCATTCTGGTTCAATAGTGTGTAAATCCGGTTTTATTCTTTAATCTTTTTTTAATCCAGAAGGCACATGACTGCCTGAGATAGAAAGCAACAGAGAATCTGGATTTCTCCTGTTAGAAATAATTACATCTTTACAAGTTTATCTTTCTGTTTTAGCAATGTGTGTAAATTGATTCTGCTAACTGTGGGTTCACCCAAACTCTCTTCATTCCTCTTTTTTCACCACCAGACAGATGTACTTGACAGTATTCATTCAGATCAGACCAGTGCCTGTGGAACTGTAGAACCACTGGAGAGCAGCTGTAATAGGCTATCTAAAACTTTACCTTGAACACAGGGGGATACATATTTTTTTTCTCAATTCCTCTGATCATTCACTGGCTAAGACAAAGAGAAATCGCTGGTATTCTCATGTGATTTGCAAATATTCAGGAAATACACTTCTCCATGAGACACATCATTTAGTGGTCTTTCTAGTCAATTTGTTCAGTCTGTTCTGACTGGAAATACTAAAGCCAGTCTGAAGTGTAAGAAAGAAAATCACAACTCCTGAGAAGTATTTACTAGGAGGGCCATTACGACTCACTCAACAGACTTTCTTCTGCTAGGGCAGTGGGTCACAGCCCCAGTGCCGTGTGAGAGAAGATGGACTCCTATACATTGCTGACATTACTGAGGGGAAGTCAGTGCAGAGGAGGAGGAAAATTATCAAACTGCAAAATAAGCTGGTAAAATGCCTTGTCATGATGGGTCAGTTGTGCACCTGACCTGTTTTACATATTAAATATCTGAAAAAATGAAAAGCTATTTCCAGAGGCCACTATACTCTTCCCACCTACCATTTCGTAATGAAACATGTCCAGTGGAAAGCTGGAATGCCATATTTTTGCTATTCTCATTGCAAAACGTAGTATATGTTGGTAGGAATACTGGAGGTGAAGTTTTTTTCCACAGGTCTTAAGGCATTGGCAGGTACAGAAGAGTCATAGCAGGATTTTCTGTTATATAGATATTCTGTTTCTGATAGCTGTTCCCTTAAGTCTGAGTGAAAGTTCTCTTGGATACTCAAAGCAGACTAGCCATGGCAGGACAGACCAAACATAGAGCCATCTGCTTGCCTAGGAAGCAATTACATTACAGAATCACAAAATCACAGAATCAGAGAATGGTAGGGGTTGGAAGGGACCTCTGGAGATCATCTTGTCCAAGCCCCCTGCTTGAGCAGGGACACCTAGAGCATGGGGCACAGGAACGCGTCCAGGCAGGTTTTGAATGTCTCCAGGGAAGGAGACTCCACAGCCTCCCTGGGCAGCCTGTGCCACTGCTCTGTCACCCTCACAGGAAAGAAGATTTTTCTCATATTGAGGTGGAACTTCCTGTGTTCCAACTTGTGCCCGTTGGCCCTTGTCCTGTCATTGGGCACCACTGAAAAGAGCCTAGTCCCATTGTCCTGACACCCACCCTTTAGATATTTATAGGTATTGATGAAATCCCCCCTCAGTCTTCTCTTCTCCAGGCTGAACAAACCCAAGTCTCTCAGCCTTTCCTCATAAGGGAGATGCTCCAGTCCCCTGATCATCTTGGTAGCTCTCCGCTGGACTTGCTCAAGCAGTTCCACATCCTTCTGAAACTGGGGGGCCCAAAACGGGACACAGTACTCCAAATGTGGTCTCACCAGGGCAGAGTAGAGGGGGAGGATAACCTCCCTCGATCTGCTGGCCACACTCCTTTTAATGCATCCCAGGATACCATTGGCCCTCTTGGCCAGAAGGGCCCAGTGCTGGCTCATGGTCAGCTTGTTGTCCACCAGCACTCCCGGGTCCCTCTCAACAGAGCTGCTTTCCAGTAGTTCAGCCCCCAACCTGTACTGGTGCATGGGGTTGTTCCTCCCCAGGTGCAGGACCTTGCACTTGCTCTTGTTGAATTTCATGAGGTTCCCCTGGGTCCAGCTCTCCAGCCTGTCCAGGTCTCGCTGGATGGCAGCACAGCCTTCTGGTGTATCAGCCACTCCTCCCAGCTTGGTATCATCAGCAAACTTGCTGAGGATACACTCTCTCCCTTTGACCGGGTCATTGATGAATATGTTGAACAGGACTGGACCCAGCACAGAGCCCTGGGGAACACCACTAGTGACAAGCCTCCATCCAGACTCTGCTCCGTTGATCACGACCCTCTCAGTTCTGTTTTTGAGCCAGTTCTCAATCCACCTCACTGTCCACTCATCCAGCCCACACTTCCTTAGCTTGCCTGTGAGGATGCTATGGTCGAATGCCTTGCTGAAGTCAAGATAGACACCAATCCACTGCTCTCCCTTCATTGACCCAGCCAGTCACGCCATCATAGAAGGCTGTCAGGTTGGTCAAGCATAATCTTCCCTTGGTGAATCCATGTTGACTGTTTCTGATAACCTTCCTTAGTTTAAGCTGAAATCTAGACTAGTGAGGGGCAACTTTCAGAATGCCAGCTAAGTTGTTTTAAGGGGCCTTGGGTATCATTGCAGTGCAGTACACCTTGTGCATTGGAAACACTGTAACCTAACCTGCTGAGCAGCACTTAAGATCCCTCCTGTTTGGGGAACTTGAGACTTTTCAGCTTCCATTAATGAACCCTGTGACAATTTTGATGCCAGTACATGGATGTCAGTAGTTGCTCATTTGGTGTACTTCTGGTGTATGAGCCTCACAGAGCTGACAGCTAAACCTGAATCCATTCTCTCAGGTTCCACTGTCTCCTGACACACTTTTCTAAAAGAGCAGGGAATAGACACTTCAGACCAAGGCAAATAGCTGTGCTGTGAAATGATTGGGTTTAAACAGACTAGTAAGAGTATCCAGAATTAATTGGGTTTTTTAAGCTTTGAAAATTGTGTTGTATTGTCCATCCAATTCCATCCAAAACATACTTTTCCCCTTTTTTTGTAGTCCTTCCTTATCAATATCATTTGTAGATTTGTTACTTGAGAACCGATGACCCAACAGCTGTACTGTTTTTGAGAAATGGTGTGATACTACTGCAAGTTGCTATAGCAATATCAGCTCCATATACTATGAAACCAGCTTCTTTAGAGTGCCACCGGGGAAATACATCCAAAATTCTTACCTGAACTTTCAGTCATTTGAAAATCAAGGTATTAGTAACTCTTTTGCTTTGCATGTTGGCACAAAATTCTCTTTTCCTTAAACCAGACTCTGAGTACAAACTGCTAGGAAACTCATTTGTGTCCACTATAGAATATAAGGCTGCTTCAGAAGGGTTATGTTTGCAGCACTGGTGGCTTTCTTCATATGTTGTGAGCTTCCTAACTTGTTTTCTGTTAGTGAGGATATTCTTTATATTCAGATTGTGAGTGGAAAAATTGCAGAAGTTATTTAACACCCAGAAGTGCAGGTTGGTTTTGGCATCCAGATTGTCTGACATGAGCAATGAGAACTTTCAGGTTCAGTGTGTTTGTACCAAAAAAATCAGACAGAATGCAAGAATGTCTCTCACCATTTTAGACAACTCTGTTTTGAATTCTGCATTCAAAATAGTATTCTATGTGCATCGTTGTAGTAATTTTGCTCTTCTTTGCCCTCTGCACAAGTGTCGTGGTTTAACCCTAGCCAGCAACTAAGCCCCACACAGCTGCTCACGCACTACTCCCTGGTGGGGCGGGGGAGAGAACCAGAAGGGTAGAAGTGAGAAAAACTCATGGGTTGAGATAAAGACAGTTTAATGGGTAAAGCAAAAGCCACGCACACAAGCAAAGCAAAACAAGGAATTCGTTCACTACTTCCCATGGGCAAGCAGGTGTTCAGCCACCTCCAGGAAAGCAGGGCTCCATCGTGTGTAAGAGCTATTTGGGAAGACAAACTCCATCACTCTGAATGTCCCCTCCTTCCTCATTCTTCCCCCAGCTGTATATGCTGAGTATGACGTCATATGGTATGGACTATCCCTTGGGTCAGTTGGGGTCAGCTGTCCCGGCTGTGTCCCCTCCGAACTCCTTGTGCACCCCCAGCCTCCTTGCTGGTGGGGTGCTGTGAGAAGCAGAAAAGGTCTTGCCTCTGTGTAAGCCCTGCTCAGCAATAATGAAAACATGCTTGTGTTATCAACAGTGTTTTCAGCACAAATCCAAAATACAACCCCATACCGGCTACTATGAAGAAAATTAACCCTATCCCAGCCAAAACCAGCACACAACAAGTAAGCATCTTCTCAATATGGAGCTGGATACAGACCATCTCAGAGGGGGCTTTGAAAGCATTCTCAGTGACTACAGCAGATACTAAGTCAGGCTCTTCATGTACTTCATTGTGCAGTGACTCTCTGGATACGTTTGACAGAAGGCATAAAGTAAGACTGTGCTGCCTTGAAGCAGATGTTTTAAAACAAGTAACTGCTTACACACATGAACGCTGTGGAAGCAGCATATGTGTCTTAAAATAGACTTGCTTGTACATGCTGTTTTCTTCAGGGAGAAGAGGGCAAAGAAACTTAGGGACGGTCAGTGTTTTAATGAGCAGTTTGAGTGAAGAATAATTAGTAGGCTCCTTCACTGAGGAGGAGACAGAAGACTGCATGAAGACAAATGAGGGAAGCATATGAAAATAGATGTAGGGCAACAAGTTGGAAAGCAAAGATTGGAAGAAGAGGGTAAGAGAGCCTTCGAAAAAGCCTTGAAGGGGAGTTGTATAATCTTAGAGGTAGAAACTGTTCAGTATAGGTCAGACAGGAAGAAGAGATGCTGTAGGAGAACATACGATATGGGGCACAATAGAAGATTTGAGACAAAGTTTATATATAGCAACAGTAGAAGGTCAGAAAGCATGGGGTAGGTGGAAGATGGATGGATGCTGAAAATGCAAGTGGTACATACTGGAAGGGTGAGAGACAGGTAGGTAAAGAGGTTGGGACAAGGACAACATAAACACAATGGGGTTCAGTAGAAGATTTAGAAGAGTTTTATGAATCTGAAATCGTAGGATTTCAAAAAGGAAATTGAATGGGGAAGGAAGAAATGAGAGATGTACTCTGGTTTTACACAGTCTAGATTCTTTTCTGAGAAGACATTTTCCACCTGCATGGTGGAGATCAGTCATGAGGTCACTATGAGATGACCCAATGAAAATGTTGCAATTTCATAAAAATTTGATTTCTTCTTGTAGCTTATACACAATACAAGAGAACTCAGTTGTCCTTACAGAAGTAAACAGACATTTCTTTCTTTTACAGGCTGCCAAAATGGCAAACTATTGCAAGTGTCAAAAACTGAGTGACCTTCTGTTCCTTACATTTGCCATTGTCTTCATTGTCAGTAGGCTTGGCATATATCCCCTATGGTGAGTAAGCATATCATTTTCCTCAAATGCTAAGAGTCAACCAAGCTTGAAAATAAGTATGTTGTAATTGAACATGATTCATTGACGTTACTCTGTTTCCCAAAGCACCAAGGAGAGTTTCAGACATAACCAGATACTGGAATAGCCTATTTGCTAGAGTGCCATTACATTTACTATGTGCTAGACAAGAAACATATGGGGTTTCTGCTGGTTTTAAGGTAGAAGTGGGTTGGAGACCACATAGCTTCAGGTTAGCAGTCGGTTGCCTGTGTTGGCAAGAAGTTAGAGGAGAAATAAAATATTAGTCACCAAAGACACTGACCAGAGGCTAAGTTTGAAGCTAGAATCTTCTCGTTAGCTTTCAGTGCACACTTTATGAACATGTTCAGCTTAAAGCAGAGTGAGATAAGGAAAGTCTGGCCTGCTGAAATTAGTATAAGGATGTTATTGCCATGCCGATTGCAATACTGCAGGCTACTCCTTTTCCACCCCTCCTTTGAATTGGGGGTCCTGGGGGAGCTGTGTAGTACATATATCTATAAGGTAGTTGTACAGGTGTTACTGTAATCTCACCTCTCCCCAGACAAAGACAGCTGCTTGCATGTGCACATACTCTCCCTTCTAGGTACACACACGTGCATGTACATAAACAGGACATAGGTGTTTGATTCTTTAGGTAGGGTCTTCAACATCCAGAAGGCAGCAGGCTAGTTAGGAAATACACTGACGTAGTTCAGTGTAGAAACCCATTCAAGTTTCTCTACCCTGTGGCCTGTATATGAGGAGGGCTGGGAGAAGGCATTGGCCTCACTCTTTTGTGTTCTGGATCCTTCCTTTCTCTCATATGAACAGAACTAACCTGAATCTCTGTACCCCTACAAGAGCAAGAGGTGTCTGTCATTGCAGAAGAAGATAACAATGACAGTTTTGGTTTTGGGAAGCACCCAAATGCCAGAAATGTTATCCTTTGCAGAGTTTTATTTAGAGAGTTTACCACCAAGTTCCTTATTTAAGCATGTAGAAGATTTACAGATGCCAATATCAACCTCTCTGTCACAGTTTCCTTTCAGATCTTCTGTAATGATATCTCTTTGGGGTTTTGTTAATGCAAACGGGATAAGACCAAGGTGCCCTCAGGGAGCTGTGTCATCAGCTCTGCTTAACAGTACAATGTAGAAGTCTCATTTAGCATTTAATGACTCCAAAGATAATGTGATAATGCTTGGTCCCTACTGCACTGTGAGTTGGTGAAGGGCCATGACAAAAGGAGTAAATTAATAGACACACAAACTGCATGTTTAAAAATGCTTGTTATTTTTTGCAAGGAGCAATTATTTGTTTCTTAAACAGCTTTGCTCCCCTTTCCTTAGTACTACCTTGAAGCTAACTTGGCCACTCACTGCATTTCTATAAATTAAATAAGCCAGTTTTTCTACTTGCATGATCTCAGATAGGAAAAATTATGGCACTCCTGCTCGTAGGATTTCATCTGCCTGTTGCATTCTGGTTTATACTGAGAAATGGAGGGAGGACCCAATTCTACCAGTGCACTTCTGCCACTGGAAACTGCAGTACATGACTCCGCTTCAGGGAAGGCTCAGTCAGATGATGGCTGGATGGGTTCACAAAGGGGAAGGTAAAGCAGAAGTCATACTTGACCAACCTGAAATGACTGGCTTGCTAGATGAGGAGAGAGCACTGGATATAGTCTACCTTGACTTCAATAAGGCTTTCAACACTGCCTCCCAGAAGATCCTGAGAGAGAAGTTGGTAATATATGGGCTAGATGAGCAATCAGTGAGGTGGATTGAAACTGGCTGAGCAGCCAGACCCAGAGGGTGGTGATCAGTGGTGTGAAGTCTAGTTGATGTACCCCAGGGGTCAATACTGAGTCCAGTTCCATTCAACAACTTTATCAATGATCTGGATGACAGGGCAGAATGCAGCCTCAGCAAGTTTGCTTACGTTCCAACCTGGGAGGAGTGGCTGATACACCAGAGGGCTGTGCTGCCCTCCAGAGGGAAGGAAGCTCAACAGGCTGGAGAAATGGGCTGACAGGAACCTCATGAAGTTCAGCAAGAGGAAGTGCAAAGTCCTGCACCAGTATATGCTGGGGGCTGACCAGCTGTAAAGCAGCTTTGCATAAAAGGAACCAGGCATCCTAGTGGACACCAAGTTGAACACGAGTCAGCAATGTGCCCTGGCAGCAAAGAAGGCTAACGGTATCCTGGGGTGCATTAGGAGAGGTGTCGCCAGTAGGTTGAGGAAGGTGATCCTTCTTCCCCTTAGCACTGGTGAGACCACTCCTGGAGTACTGTGTCCACATCTGGACTCCCCAGTATCAGAGGGACACAAAGCTACTGGAGAAAGTCCAGCAAAAGGTCACTAAGATTGATTAAGGGACTGGAGGACCTCTCACATGAGGAAAGGCTAAACAGTGGGGACTGTTTAGCATAGAGAAGAGAAAGCTCAGGACAAATATTATCAATATATATAAATGCATGAAGGGATGGTGTAAAGAATACTGAGCCAGGCTTTTTTCAGTGGTGCCCAGGGCCAGGACGAGGGACAATGAGCATGAACTGAAACACAAAAGTTTCCATCTGAACATCAGGAAACACTTTTTCACTGTGAGGGTGACTGAGCACTGGCACAGGTTGCCCAGAGAGGTTGTGGAGTCTCCATCCTTGGAGATGCTCAAAAGTTGTATGGATATGGTCCTGGGCAGCCTGCTACAGGTGATCCAGGTTGAGCAGGGTGGTTGGACAGGATGACCTCCAGAGGTCCTTTCCATCCTCAGCCATTCTGTGATTCTGTGAGCTGCCTTACATGTTTAGCTGTGACTCCAGCATTTAAACCTCACTCTGTATTATTTGAAATGGCAAAGAAGGAACTGCTGACTTGAAATTTTTTGTTATTCAAATACAAACTTTACCAGATCACTGCAATGTGCTTGCCTTGCTGAATAGTCAACAAAGAACAGATTAATCTTGTTCGCAGTGCACGATTTTGATTAGCCCTCACACATTTAACTAGAAGCAGCTGCCCGATATGCTTTTTCTCTTGAGCCGTCTGAAAATCAGCAAGGTCAAGATTTTCCCATCCTTTACATCTTTACTACGGTAGTCAAGTTTTGGAAAGTCCACACTTTTGACCTGAAGTGTTTTAAATAATACTGTTTGTTTATAACTGGAACTGAAGCTCAGAAACTGGAGGTTCACGCTGTCTCAAGTGATTTCTGTGAAGTGTTGCAGCCAAGTGTCACACTGCAGGAAGCCCTTGCTAGGACTAGGCAAATTATAAATTAAAGATTGACATGGCTACTGGGAATCAGGCATCATAGAACTGAAGTCTATGTACTGTCACAAATACACACCTCATGCTGTCTGGCTGGCAAAGTCCCGGAATAGATCACCAGCACAGTGATAAGTTATCTAGGAAGCGTCAAAACTTGAGCCCTGCTTTACAGCTGTGGCATTTTGTGCTGGATGTGCCCATCCGTTCCCGTGTATGTTAGGTGACAGCAATGCTTCCATGCCACTTTAGATTGAACCTTGTCTGAATCCTGCTCTATAGAGTAGCAATGGCCCAGTGTGCTGAAAGCAGGGTAAAAATCAAAGCAAGTAGATGTGGGGAAGAGAGAAAGGGAAGAGGGCTGCACAGCAGCTTCTCTTGTTGATGTCAGGTCCTTTGGTACTTAATACTGGGTTAATGAGGGCAGCAGGTTACAGCCACGGTGAGGTTTGCTGCGGGGATGGAAAAGATCAGCATAGACTTTTGAAGGCAGTGGGACTGTGTATTACAGGAACACAGCAGCCAACAGTGTGCTGTGTGCTCCTGTGTCACAGACGGAGTGGTTATACTGGTGATCCCCCTGCCTTTCCTCTTCCTTAATGAAAGAACACATTTATTTATTTGAATATTCACATGGTTCAGTGTAGTTTACATGATCTTTGACTTTTAGAACCATCTTATTTCCAGACTAAAGCCTTGATATATGTACTCCTAATCATTAACCTTACATACACCTATAGTCACAGGGCCCAGGGGCAGCTTCATAGTTCTG
Source organism: Phalacrocorax aristotelis (assembly GCF_949628215.1). NCBI lineage: Eukaryota > Metazoa > Chordata > Aves > Suliformes > Phalacrocoracidae > Phalacrocorax > Phalacrocorax aristotelis. The sequence continues at coordinate 22,415,046 of NC_134280.1, forward strand.
AGCTGTACTGTGGGTAATGCATGTGGGAGTCAGGGTTAGCAGGGATGAAGCATGTGACATATGAGCTTGTCTCTCCCAAATCCTTTTTCTCTATGAAGCAGCAATTCTAAATCTTCAGCCCCATTAGCTTGCACTTCAGCAAAGATGAGTCATTAGAGTGGCAGCAGGCCGGGAAGCATCGTTTGCTCTCCTTTGCTGAATATTCAAAATAGGAAAATTTAGTGCCTGATTAATATTACGTAAATATGCAAATTTTCTAGGATAAAAACTGAGGTATAAAATCGGTGTGCATGTAACGTAAAAGGGAGACAGTAATTTATAAGAAAACTTCCCACACACAGGAAGGCAAGCATCCAAGACAGGCTTCCAGAGACGTCGCTTCTGGCGTGCTGTTGTGCCCTGGCTTTGCACAAGTGCCATTTAATTTTGCATAAAGGTGCTAATAAAGAATTCAGAATGTATCAAATGCTGTTGTTTGAAACTTGTTTAGCAGCGAGGCTAAGACAAAAGAAACTGGCAATTAGGTATATATTTAGCAGTCTTTCTGCAGGCATCTGGAGTTCATTTCAGCAATAATTCAAAAACCCCAGGACACTTTCTGCCTCCTGCTGCTAAGTGAATGTAGGAGTAAAGCTGCTATTTTCACTGACAAGACATTTTGCTTGTGAAATTCTCTCACTTGCGCATAATCACTGTTCCAGCAAATTACAACATAAAACAACTCTCCATGAGTCAGGGGGGAACATGATGCTTTCTCAGGTGATACAGGTTTGTAGGGAGAATGAAAGCAATCTCAAACAAAAGAATTAATATAAATTCTGTGAGCCCTTGGCTAGTCTAATCAGGCTGGACAAAGCAGTTAACTCAAGCCTTTCTTTATTTCAATAAGCCTTGCAATTCCTCTTCCCTGCGCCTCAAATGCTTGTTTTTTCTGTAGTTGTATGGACATAGTCTTCTCTCTGTTGATAAAGGAATGGTTTGCTTTTTGCTGTTGTTTTGTTTTTCTTTCAATATCCAGGAAGGGAAACTCCATGGGGTCATAATATTTATTCATGTTTTGAGCTGTGCAGAGGACAAACAGGCATCTTCCATTCTAGGAGACAGAGTGAAGGAGGTGATAAACTGCATTTTCCGGTCTTTCTTTGCTCATCGCTAGCTGCAGAGTTCATGTTGTGAGAAACATGAAACTCCTGGAGTCTGGGCTGTAGAGGAGACCCAAGACTACTCACTTTGCTTACTTTTCTGAATACATGAGGTTTTTGACAGGGCAGTTTGAATAAATTTCCTAATGCTATGGAGAGTTTGGTATCTGAAACTGGTTTCACAGAGTGGCCATGAACCAGGGTATTTCCAAGAGCTTCAGTGGAAGAAAGGTGGTTGGCATGGAGGGAGATGCAAGGTTACTAAACCTGTTAATTGTTTTAGAAGATAGTTTAAGGTAACTGCAGATAAAGGTGTAACTTTTGGGTTTGAAAGAAGAAGGCAGCTTGCAGGAAAGCTAGGCTGATGTGTACCAGGTGAAGGCACCAAGCTGGGTAAATTCAGGTTCTTTCAAGTTGCTCTGACTGGTATGCAGTTGGTTTTCACTACTTTTGATTATTTTTATAATCAGTTATATTGTATGAGAGGTAGAATACAGTGGGTTTCAGGAAAGTGTTACTGACAAGTACTGCTGTCAAGAGGCAAGGAAGCAGGGAAACAGTGTTTGCATTCATGCGACCTGTGAGGTCTCAGCATGTGCATATTACATATATGCACTGAAAAATGTAGAAGAGTGGCTTAACTGCACAAATGTAAATGAAAGCCTGATTTAAGCTGATTGAAAAGAAAACAGGTCATGTTCTGCGTGTGCTGTCCCCCATATTCTCACCTAGGCAAATTTGGTGTAATTCAGGTAGTCTGTATGCCTTCCTGTCCTTGATCTCTTCAGGCAGTGTCAGTGCCCAGACTACTGTACGACATTAAAAACTGTGAGGACATACAGTCAGGCACTTTGGCTAGTTGGTATGGTCTTGTTTAATGTTGGTAGGTATGTCTTAACTGGATCTTCAGTTTGTGACTCTGTTTGGAAAGGTTCTGTAAAAAAAAAGATGGCAAAAATAATTCTCACTGTTACAACTCAAAGCTGTTTCAGGTGCATGCCTCCTCATCAACTGCAACGTATAGTTGCTAAATGGGATTTTTATGCCAACAAATCCTATAGAAGCATGGACAGATGAACAACTTTGTTCCTTGTTATTCTTTCATTTTTAAAGCTCATGAGAGTACATGCAGTCTCACTCATGGCTGATTTCTAATTGTCTTTTCATGGCAATGAGTATCTGCATGAACCAGACAAGCATGGCATGATCCTTGCTGAGTTAAAATTAACTTCTGTTCACCATGGTGTGCTGTAATAAACCCTAGTTACTTATTACCAGTCTTTCTTTCATCTCTGCGTGACTGGCTGAATAGATCTTCATGAGTTTCATCACTGGTTGAACAATAGCATGGGATATAGCCACGCTGTTAATGCATACACTGGGCCTCCAAATAGCGATCCAGTATTGCCAGTTTGCACTGTTCTCTATCCTTTCTTTTATCCTAGAATCAGCTTCTCTCTGAGCAAAATTGCAGCTTGAGTTAGGAATAGAGCAGCACAGAGCCCCCACGAGTAGCAGCTGCTGCAAAGATTTGCTGAGCCTCTATTTTTCCTAGCTTTGTTCTTTTTCTAGCTGATATTGACTGTTTTTTTGTGCAGTTCTTAACATGCAGGGAAGTTGAGTCATTGTCTTTCATGCTAGTTTTCTTTCCTGCCACATTTTCTCCCATTTGGCCCTTGGACCACGTATATTGTGGGAAGGCAGCATGTGGACAACGGTATAGTAACCCTGCTTCATTCCTCTGAACATATTAGTAAAACAGAAAGCTCAAACCTCCCCTTAAAAGGTATCTACTGTGTCTTTGACACTGTCTTCCACAGCATTCTTATGGAGAAACTGGCTGCTTATGGCTTGGACAAGTGCACTCTTCACTGGGTAAAAAACTGGCTGGACAGCCGAGCCCAGAGAGTGGTGGTGAATGGAGTCAAATCCAGCAGGCAGCCAGTCACGAGCGATGTTCCCCAGAGCTCAGTGTTGGGGTCGGTCCTGTTCAGTATCTTCACTGATAATCTGGATGAAGGGATTGAGTGCACCCTCAGTAAATTTGCAGATGACACCAAGCTGGGTGGAAGTGTCGATCTGCTGGAGAGCAGGAAGGCCCTACAGAGGGACCTGGGCAGGCTGGATCAATGGGCCGGGGCCAACGGTATGAGATTCAACAAGACCAAGTGCCGGGTCCTGCACTTGGGTCACAACAACCCCATGCAACACTACAGGCTTGGGGAGGAGTGGCTGGAGAGCTGCCTGGAGGAAAAGGACCTGGGGGTGTTGGCTGACAGCTGGCTGAACATGAGCCAGCAGTGTGCTCCGGCAGCCAAGAAGGCCAACAAGCCATCCTGGCTTGTATCAGGAATAGTGTGGCCAGCAGGAGCAGGGAGGTGATTGTGTCTCTGTACTCAGCACTGTTGAGGCTGCACCTTGAATATTGTGTTCAGTTTTGGGCCCCTCAGTACAAGAATGACATGGATGTGCTGGAGCATGACCAAAATAGGGCAACGAAGTTGGTGAAGGGTCTAGAGAACAAGTCTAATGAGGAGAGGCTGAGGGAGCTGGTTGTTTAGTCTGGAGAAGAGGAGGCTGAGGGGAGACCTTATCGCTCTCTACAACTACCTGAAAGGAGGCTGTGGCAAGGCAGGGGTCAGTCTCTTCTCCCTAGTAACAAGCGATAGGATGAGAGGAAAAGGCCTCAACCTGCGCCAGGGGAGGTTTAGGTTGGATATTAGGAAAAAATTCTTCACTGAAAGGGTTGTCAGGCATTGGAACAGGCTGCCCAGGGAAGTGGTTGAGTCTCCATCCCTGGAGGTATTTAAAAGAAGGGTAGATGTGGTGCTTGAGGATATGGTTTAGTGGTAGACTTGGCAGTGATAGGTTAGCGGTTGGACTCAATGATCTTAAGGGTCTTCTCCAACCTTAACAATTCTATGATTCTATGATTCTATGTTAAAACAATATGTAGGCACTAGTTAAAGCAAGAATCCTGGTCAGTTACTTGGCATGGGAAGAATTTAGGTAGCCAGATAAATCCCATGTACCTAGACCTTGCCTGGACTCTGAATGAACAGTGTTTTGTGATTGTTTTAGTTACTCTCAGTGGATCCTGAAGTCAGTTAAAACCTTTCTAGCCTGGCAAGTATTATGTACAGAGCTGGACAAATGTCTCTGATCATTCTACAGTAAAATAACTACTTTTTTATTATGAAAATAAAGATCTTCTGACACTGTTTTGAGCTCATTTTGCTCAGAATATTGTCTTAAATTGTCTGTGGGTAGCATATGTTGAACGAATAAATTATTACTTTGATCCAAGGTACTTGATTCCTGATGTTATTCATGCTGTCAGCGAGGAGATGTTGTAGAACTAACAAAGATTATCTAATGTGCTTATATTTCTTGTTCTTTGTAGTTTCAGCAGGCAGCTTATAACTGATCAGTTTATCCAGAGCATTTAATAAAGTTTTTGGCAAGCTAGATACAGTATATTTGAAGAGCTCATAGACTTCAATTTATGGATTTAAAAGAAGGTTTAATTATCTAAGTCTCCATAAATTTACTCACAACTCTTGTCTTAGCTCTTCAGCAGAGCATATATAATATTGTCATCCCATCTGCTTTTTAGAAAACATTATCTGATATTGTCCTTCCTAATGCCTGGTTATTTTATTTCCCCAAATTGTTTACAGCGCTTGTGAACTCAGGCCTCTGAGTGCTGGATGAGGCCAAACTGAAGTGTTTGGAGTGCTGGCTTAATACTGATCGAGCTATTTACAGGGAAGCTATAAGAAACGGAAAGGTTACAGGTGTCATTCACCATTGTGGGTTTTCAGTGTAAATAACAAAAAGTGGCATTTGCTCAGTGTTTCCATTTTTAATATTTTTCATGTGATCACAACAGGAAAAAATAATATGAAAAAAGGATTTCATCAGACTTCCAAAGCTGATTCTTATCCTTATTTTTAGTTTCTACAGGCTGTACCCTGTGGCTATAATAATGCTTTCTGTTGTCAAGGATAGGCTGTTCAGTCAGAATTCTTGCTTTCCTCCTTGCATTATGAAACATGTCCTTTCTAAAACCTGTGCTCCGATTGAAAACGGGACAGAAACCATTGCTGTGGCACTTCTTTTGCTCGGAATTATTTTGATGAGTGTAAATGTCTCAGGGGAAGGGAAAAAGCATTGATGTTTTTCTTGTGGCCAGACACCTGAGACACTTTTAAATCAGCTCAGCAAGGCATGGTGACTGGAGAGTATGGATGACCTGAGGAGGATGAACTGAGGGTTGCTTCTGCCATGATAGTCAGCTTCCCATATAAGCTGCTTTATAGTCAGCTGAAGTTCTCCAAGTTTCCTCTGAAGCTGCATCACTTGCAGGAAAGAGGGGAGGAAAAAAGAGGTTGACAATGAGAATTTGAAGTTTGGCTGGTTTTTTGGTTTGGGTTTTTTTTTTTTCTCCTAAGAGCAAGGTATGTGAGAAAACTTTGCCCCAAAATACATCTTTAAGTGTTGCCCATTCTGTGGCAGGGAGAGCTGTGCTCGTACAGCAGTACCGCAGACAGTTCCTGCGAGTGCTGACAGTCTAGGTGTCTTTAGGTAGTTTGAGTGTGTGCAAACGTACTGCCTCTTCTCAATCTTCTCTTAGAGGCTGTATCTTAGTACCAGGGTTTGTGGAGTGGACATATTTTATAGTGCTACTGAGTCAATAAAAAAGCAGAACAATGCTACTGGTTCACCACAAGCTGCTGATATATGTGGGACATAAAAATCATAGCTGTACAAAAGCAGGGGAGTATGATAATTAACTTATCAGCTTGAAATAAATGGCTTTTGAACAGCATAATCAACAGCTGTGATGCAGCTAGGGTCTCATTAGTGCTGAGCTAGGAGGAGGTCATTGTGGCTGAACGCTTTGGGAGAATCCCAGCACCCATGTAAGTTCTGTTGATTTCATCAATGTTGCACGATGGCAGAGTTTGACCCATAATAGCTATGCAAGTAGAGATCATTATTAAGAAAATTGGGTTAAACTGAAAACTGCTAAAGGCTGATTTCCCAGACTTTGGTGTGGAGGAAATTCTTATGATGCTTGTGGGGCAAAGGTACAGTTGATTGGGTTTTGGGGGTTGGGTATTTTCCCTTCCCATCCACATCTTTTGGCATTTCTTCCACAACTGCACCATAATACTTGAGTCATTTGTTTGAAAGATGAGTCTTTGGCAGACACTGTGCCACCACACTTCTCTAAGCTGCATGATGTTTATGGATTTTAAAATTATTCTATTACTCTAGGGACATATTCTCAGAACTAGACCAATGAATCCGAAGTGTGGCACTCTACTATTGATGGTATGTAAGCCACCTGAAATACCTTGGGTACCTGGCAGAGAATTGGCTGCTGCTGTTCTGTGATGTTTTGTGGGCTGTTGAACTAGTTTTGTTTAGTTCCTGCATTTACAGAAAGTTTGGGTAATCTTCTTCTGAAATGTCTGCCATGGCATATAGCTAAACACAAGGCACTGTGTCAGTGTGTGCTCCAAAAGCAAGAGGAAGAAGTATTCCTTGGGCAGAGGTACTGCACTTACTTTTAGTCAAAGGTAAGAGGCATTCAGAAGTCTTTTTTGTTCTCTCATACCCTGTTTTGCAGAGATTGGAAACTGACCTCCTACAGTTTACAGCAAATGCCTTTCCTATTTGGAGAATAACATGAGCTCTAGGCAAATGGGTCTTGATACATAGTATCTGGCGCTCATAAAAAAGTTTTGTGTGTGCCTGGAGATTTTCAGACTTGGAAGTGTCATTCTTAGCATAACTCAGTTTCCCTGTGCCTAATCTAATATACACTTGGTAGACGAGATAAAGACATTTGTTCTGAATTATTTGGACAAGCTGGTATCATGTTTTGCTGTCTTTTACTTTGAGACTTCTGGACATTGCAGTGCAGTAACAACATGCCTTTTATTCAGCATGTTGCACATGCAGTATGTTGGTCACTGGACAGTGCTGCAGAAGTTATGGCAACGTGCAGTAGCACTCATTTCAGCTGCACAGTTTCTGCTCCTGTTGGATGTGATAATCGTGCCCATCACTCTGCTATGCTTCATTCTGCAGAGTTTATAATTAATTTCCTGCCTGTCTGCAGGAGTGCCTACTCTTTCCACATGGCCTTCTTTCTCACCTCCTTTCATTCCTCTCGGAATCCTCTCAGAAACAAACACAGCACATTTTTGCTAATATTCAGACAAATGTAAAAAAGCATTTCACTCTTCCACCCATCCCTCTCTTTATCTTTCTTCCTGCATCTCCCTTTTCTCACTCCATCCCTGGTGCAAGACAAGTGATCAACTTGCCAAGAATTAGTAACTGCTATCCAAGAGCCTGGACTCGTGCCCCCTAAGTTGAGGGGAGGGAATGTAATCTTATCTGAGTCAGTATATGGGCCTGTTGCCAAGAGCCTCCCAAGTACTGCTTATCTGGCTAGATAGAGTTAGATGGTGAAGGAAAAACCTGTGTTATTGTTGATGTGATGCAGCTGATTGTTCGGTAGTTGTTGAAAATGTGTTAATTGTATTCTGATTGTTCAATTGGAGCAGTAGTACAGTAAGTACAGAATTACCTCTCCCAATGGCTCAGATATTGTGGCAGCGTTCCTGAAAGTCTACCACAAATTTCTGTAAGAGTAGATTGGAGCTTAAGTGGTGATTTTGTTTTCATTTGCCTTCATCATCAGCCACATTACATAATTCAAAATGCTAAACTGAGAGCTTGACGCAGCCAAGTACACAACCCTACTTGGAATGTATTTAATGACAGAAGATAGAAGAATACCTTCAGAGAGATTCTGTTGTTTTGTCCAGCTATCAAAATCTTTCAGGGCCTCAGAAAAACTGCTACAGTCCAGAACCTATTTTTCAAAACCAGAAGCTAACATTTTGTTTCAGATTGCAGAGACCTGAGAAACGCTGACCAAAGTTTACAGTGAGGTAGAGCACTTGCAACTTAATTTCCCCCTGTGACATCAAGTCACAGAATCAGAGAATGGTAGGGGTTGGAAGGGACCTCTGGAGATCTTCTTGTCCAACGCCCGTGCTTGAGCAGGGATACCTAGAGCACGGGGCACAGGAACGCGTCCAGGCAGGTTTTGAATGTCTCCAGGGAAGGAGACTCCACAGCCTCCCTGGGCAGCCTGTGCCACTGCTCTGGCACCCTCACAGGAAAGAAGATTTTTCTCATATTTACCTGGAACCTCCTGTGTTCCAACTTGTGCCCGTTGCCCCTTGTCCTGTCATTGGGCACTAATGAAAAGAGCCTAGTCCCATCGTCCTGACACCCACCCTTTAGATATTTATAGGTATTGATGAAATCCCCCCTCAGTCTTCTCTTCTCCAGGCTGAACAAACCCAAGTCTCTCAGCCTTTCCTCATAAGGGAGATGCTCCAGTCCCCTGATCATCTTGGTAGCTCTCCGCTGGACTTGCTCAAGGAGTTCCACCTCCTTCTGAAACTGGGGGGCCCAAAACGGGACACAGTACTCCAAATGTGGTCTCACCAGGGCAGAGTAGAGGGGGAGGATAACCTCCCTCGATCTGCTGGCCACACTCCTTTTAATGCAGCCCAGGATACCATTGGCCTTCTTGGCCAGAAGGGCCCAGTGCTGGCTCATGGTCAGCTTGTTGTCCACCAGCACTCCGGGGTCCCTCTCAACAGAGCTGCTTTCCAGTAGTTCAGCCCCCAGCCTGTACTGGTGCATGGGGTTGTTCCTCCCCAGGTGCAGGACCTTGCACTTACTCCTGCACCTGGGGAGCTTGCACTGTCCAGCTGTTTCAAGTCAGATAGCCGAGAACCAGTTTCCACCATTCAGTATGAAAAGCTGGGATTTAACCACTGGAGAGCCTTGAAAAATTCCAGCAGGCATGTTTGCAGATTGAAGTGCCTGATTGCCGTTTTGAGCATTTGAACCTAAGATTTATTTGCATATACATCCCATAGGCACTTTCTCCATCATGTAATCCATTCTCATGCTGCTTTTTCCAGTCTGTTATTTGTGTAGTTTGTTAAAATGCTTCTGTTGAATCCTTTCAACAGTGGAATTGGTGGAAAGTTATCTAACTTTTCTTCCCTCTCTCCCTTCCTCTACAAGTAGAATTTTTGTCTGTATTCTGCCCACTAACCTTATGATTTTACCCCCTAGTTCAGACTTTTGACATGAAATAATTGATTTATTCTGAGAAAGTTTATTTGCTTTCCCCCATTATTTCTATAGTTTTCTGTATTTTTCATTCAGCTTCTGCTCAGTCCTACATGCTTAGGCATAGCCTTAGGTCCATCTGCACACCTAGCCTGCACATCGGGTCACTGACCCCTCTCAGCATTGCTGAGCAGCAATTAATGAGATCCTTTATGCAGCTTTAATGGAGACTTCCAGTCCTGTCCTTAGTTTGCCAGACATAAGCGCTTCAGAAGGAGGTCTGCTTTTTCAGTGAAGTCTTATTTCCCATATCTAATACACAGTAGATGAGTCATTTGCACTGTAAAACTGCTTTTGGAACCAGAAACACTCTTTTTGGCCTTGCTGTCTTCCTGATATTTTGGACTTCTGCAAGAATGGACCATCTGCATCTGTAAAGCTGCTTTTTTGACTTGACTCCTGTGGAAGTCCCCAGAGGTGAATTTGGCCCAGTAAATGAAATTATAAACAGAAACCTGTAGAAACTGCATTTACAATTCTGGAGCATATAAAATTTTAGACAGTTGGATGTAAACAATATAAAAAATATAAAAATATATAGTTGGGTATAAACAATCGTAACTTACATACAGGAGTTGTTGATTTCAAGTTTGAATTTGATGTAGTTAGAACTTAAATAAGTACTGGTGAAGTAAACCAGTGATGACTACAGCTGTGTTTTGATAAGCACAAGAGTGTCCCATTGAATTATAAAGTGGGGTATTACTGTGCCATGTAGAGCTACCATTGGCAGAACAAATATCACAAAGCTGGACTGAAGAGTTTAGGCTAACAGAAGCAATAATATGACAGGGATTTTGCAAACTGGAAAACAGTTTCTTTTTCTGATGTTCACTTTATAAACAGAAGATAGTGTAAAAACACAGCTGTATAATAAGGTTATAAAACATCCACTTCTCAATAAATTATGAAGCAAACGTGCAGTTTAACGTAGGAAGGCAAAAATAAAAAAGTAGACAATTTATTATGAAATGCCCTACAGTATTAAGGCCAGTGTATCAGAAATCACATCACTGGTTGATTTTTGACCAATGCTGTTTATACACGTAAATCATTACCACTAAATGTTGTATTCTGGGTTTGCTGTCTGTAGATACTTCTTATTGATACTACTTGAGCTGATTTTTATGTTGTTGAAGAGGATTGTGGCAAATGTCATTGCATATTAAAAAGCTGAGCCCCAAACCTCTTAATTTTTCAAATGAGAGCTGTGCTTTTCTGAAGCCCTTACAGGACCTCAGTTACACCTCCTGCCTTCAGACAAAGCTGGTGCAGCCCTAGCTGTGCAGTCGTTTGCTTGATTAAATGTGCCATCTAGTGGCTAGCGGGTGGTAGTTAATTAAAAAAAAAAAAAAAAAAAAAAGAACATAACCCAGTGGAGATTTTAATGCATTTTTACACCAGCAGGGAAAGTGGATGGAGGTTGACAAATCCTTATATTGCCTTCTTTTTCTCCCCTTAATTAACAGGTATTTATAGACTATTATTTGTTTCCAAAAATGCCTTTTTTTCTACTGTCTGTTGTCCACTCATTGCTCTCAGGCTGTTTGCTGAGGTCCAGGTTGAAGTTGTCTGTTATGGCAGAATATTTGGGCAGAATAATTAGTGCTGTATTAAAAAAAAAACCTTCAGAAGTCATATTGTAACATCACTGTTAATGCCTGCAGCTGAAATGTTGATTCTCAAAGACTTGGCTCAAGTGCCTAGAACTGCCCAAATTTCATAGAATCATAGACTCACCGAATGGTTTGGGTTGTAAGAGGCCTCTAAAGGTCATCTAGTCCTGCAATGAGCAGGGACATCTCCAACTAGATCAGGCTGTTCTGATTCAGCCTGACCTTGAAAGTTTCCAGGGGTGGCACATTTCTCTGGGCAACCTGTTCCAGTGTTTCACCACCCTCATCATAAAAAATTTCTTCCTTATATCTAGTCTAAATCTACCCTCTTTTAGTTTAAAACCATTATTCCTTGTCCTGTCACAACAGGCCCTACAAAAAAGTCTATCCCCACTTATAAGACCCCTTTAAGTACTTAAAGGCTACAATAAGGTCTCACCCCTTGCTGCCCCCAAGTATCCTCATTGTCCACCTGTCCTTTATGTAACTGCTAAACCTTGCTGTTGCTTGTACATAAGTGGTGCGAATTGGATTTTGTGCAGAAAGTTGCCACCAGAGCTACTCAGCACCTTAGTGGTTAGTACAGACACCCAGGATGTTCAAAACCCAGAGTCAAACCACTTCACTGGTGGATTATTTTGACTTTGGATTCCTGTTAGTGCTGAGGTTTCCACTAAATAAGAATTTTTGTTGAGATACTCAGCCAAAGTCCCTCTGCCATTTTTAGAAAACCCCTTAAGCGGCTGAATCCTGCCACACGTGTGCCATTGTTTCACATACCGCTGAAGTCACACTTTAATTGAACGGCCTCAGACTGCTTTCAGTTCCACGTAGCACATCATTTATGTTGTTGATACCAACAGGTCAAAGACATCCATAGCTGTCTACGCCGAAACAAATCCATAGGCTTTGAGGTTGGGTTTGGGAGAGAGGGCTTCAGATGGAAGTACCTAAGAAGTGTTACCCAGCTCTTGGTACAGGTTTGTCTTTGTAACATGGGAGAGGTTGCAGCTCACTGCTACAGCGTGGGAACATGGTTTGAGGATCATGGTACTGCATGTAGGTTGCACTGTAGAATAACAGTCCTCATACATGCTCTTACCACGTTCTACTATGGGGGCACCAAATCCCTAATGGAGGCAGTTGAGATGGAAAAGCTTTATTTAAAAAAATTTAATAAAATAATCTTTGTTATTAATCAGGGAAGGAGTTATTTGAGACAATCAACACCTAGCAGTTTTATAAAAGAAGAAATGCATGCTGGGGATCTTTGTTTTCTATATGTGATGTTTGCAAAATGAAGTTAAACACTGAAAACAATAGTTTGATGTTTGTTTTTTATGGAGACACCTGTGTGCTTCAGTCCAAGTCACTATAACTCTTGAGAATCAACTCTCCGTGTGGATCACATCAAATCAAGTACTTGTCATCTTGATTTCAAAAAGGCTTGGTTTAGATCGTTGGCTTAAGGAAAGTGTTATTACTATTTTTCTCTCCCTTTCTCTTCTAGGATATTAAATACAACATTGTTTGAACTGTATGAAGCTCTGGGCAATTTTCCTGCCTTGTGGGTCTTCAACGTGCTCCTTGTGATTCTTCAAATTCTGCACTGTTTTTGGTCTTACCTAATCATAAAGGCAGCCTACAAAGCTATTTCAAAGGGCAAGGTAAGACAGCACGGTTCTGTTTCATGTTTAGGATTTTAACTTTTTAATTATCAGTACAGGGTAACTGACTTTTTGGTTACTTTTTTTTTCTAATCCATAACACATTACTGAAGACACATGTTGTTTTATGTAAGCTCTTCTTCCCTTTCATGGAAATGTTTTTCCACTCCTAACAAATATCAGATAAGTTAATATGCTCTTAATTGAGATTGTATTTATACGTGCTTCCACGCTTCTTTTTTATAATCTGGCACACTGAACCAAACTATGCTAGGAAAATCGGATTAAAAAAAAAACCACAACAACCGAACTGCTTTCTTGGGGCTGCCAGTTCTGTTTTTCTTCTTTATAGTAGTTGTTAGCAAAGTGTTCATTTCCCAGCCTGTAGTGATAGTAATAATAATACAAATTGATATTCAGCTGCCTTTGCTAGTGGGAAAGTTACAAATCACAGCCTCTTTTGTGTTTTGGTATTAATGAGATTCTGCGAAGAGCTGTGTGCTTTCTTTCTAGGATTCCTACAGCAAGACCATTTGGGGTAAAATTTAGTGTCTTGCTGCCATTGTTATATTTGACAGGAAGATATAATTTACGGAAATGCTAGCCCCGTTGCACTTGCTGTGCAGATACAGCGCTCACATTTAGATGATAGAACTAATGCTTACAGATCATGTAAAGTACAGGGCATTTTGCCCTTACAGAGTGGAGTGCATGAGTAGGTATTTTAGACATGTAACTGCCGCTGAAGTGAATGGGATTTTTCTGAAAAAAAAAAAAAAAAAAAAAAACGCTTTCTATGAATGGAGAGCTCAGTCTTGCACTGGATGGAGCCCAGAATCTGTCACTTGCTCTGTTTGAAAGACAGCGCATTTGTGAACTGTATTTTGCCTGGAAGCCACACTTCAGTCTCCTCTGCTTTTAGCGATTATTAGCCTCAGCTGTCCTGTCTGAATTACACCAGTGACTTCAAAGAGTGCTTCATACTCTTTCTTACTCTGCTTGTTTATCCTTTCCCTTGTGCTGTGCTGGAAGGCTGGAAAGTGGAACCCCTTGCATGTAAGTTTCTTTAAATTTGCTATGCGAAAGATTTATTCTGTGCAATACTGATGTTTGTGGGATTTTTTAATTTGTAGTTTCTGTTTGGTATTTTTATCCAGTGTTTGTGTTTATATATTTAAGTGAAGGCTATCTTTAAAGGCCATTTTTACTTCTTGCCTATGCATTGCCTAATATCATCCAAACCCACTTCTATCTGTAGTATCTGGCTGCTATTATGTTAGAACCTTTTTTACACATGTATATCAGCAGGATAAGCAGCTGCTCTGTCACCATTCAGGAAGCATACCTGAGAGTGTAAGGCCTCTGCCTTGTAACTTAAAGAATTACACAGGAGAAAATTTAGATTGTACGAGAGCAGAGTTAGACACAGTAAGACAGTGACCTGGTTAAAGATGCATATGTACAACAATACACACGGGATTCTTCTTCCTTCAGGTCTTAACTTACTTCCTCTCTTGCAACCCTGTTCTTTCCATTTCTGCAGTAAAATAAGTGGTGTTTTCACTATACATTACAGATATCTTAGGGTAGATCTTCATCCTTAATTATTGTTTTATTTTTGTATTATTAGTATCCACCTTTGGAACATCTCAGCTGATAAAGCAATTTAATTCGTAGCTAATTCTAACCATCTGTTTCTTACTCACTCTTGTGCTTAGGAGTTTTATAAACATATATATTTTTCTGGACTCCTTCTATAGAAATTACTCCAGTGAGTTCTGTTGGGGATAAACAAAAGAGAACTAAGTACTGGAGGATGTGTTGCATTCATATCAGGTATTAAGTGCAAAGACCCCAGTATGTTGCTTCATTTTAAAAATAATGAGAGTGGATCACATATTGAATAGAAGTGGCTGCAGCATAGAATCTTCTTTTGATTGTTTGGCTTTGGGGAAGGACCCTAGTGGAAGAACTGGCAGCAAATCTAATATATTAAGAGAATTTAAGATGAGACAGAATTTTTCGATCATTTGGTCTGCCATCACAGGCATTCAGTACCCTGTGCTGGGCCCATTCTCTTCTGTCTGATTAAAGGATAATTCTAAGTGTATTTCTGTATCCCCAACAGCTTTAACATAGTCCTTTATATAAAAGAGATTGAAGTAATCTGTTAATTGAAGCTGCGTAAGTACGGAATCAAATTTCTGACCCACAGGTGTCAGAATTGCAGGCTTTCTAGACATTGTCATTAAAATCTTTACTTATTAGGAGGTATATGGGAACTGTGTGTTTCTTCTTTCTCTCTTCCCAACCAGAATAGTGTCACTCAGGTGTTGTGATATTGCAAGGATAGTAGCAACACTGGGAGGCCTAAAGGCAAATGTCTGTTTCTGAGGAGAGAGCTGGAGAACAGAGTTTGCTTTCTGGAGTACAGGAGGATTACTGTAAGCAAAAAAATTACATGCGGTGGGCCCTGTTCTTCAATTGTTTTGATTTTTTTGTGAAAAAGACTCGCCATGTATTTTGCCCCCTTTATGTCCATTCACTATAGTAAAGTCAATTGGAATTGCCCAATGTGCAACCAGCACAGCACGGAGAGGTTTTGAATTAATTAGGAAGATCAGCTATACAAACAGGTGTAGAAGCAGGCATGGAAAGCTGCATCTTTAAAGCTACATGCAGCTTAGACTTCAGACCTTATTCCGTTGATGGTTTTTTTTACTTCATCTGATGCACTTTTACCAGTTTTGCAGATTTTCAAGATCAGACTGGGTGGAGCTCTGTGTGACCTTACCTGACTCCACAGCTGACCCTACTTTGAGCAGGAGTTTGGACATAGACTTTCTGAGGTCTCTTCTGACCTGAGTTATCCTATGATCCTACATGTTGGCAGTGCCATTGTTACCTCCCTGGGAAAAACATCCCATTAAAAACAGGACAGGCAGGGCCTTTCCTCTGCAGGATTTTCTTTTCTATTGCCCTTGTTTTCTCTCCTTAACCTGCCTGTTGTTGGTTTCCTCGTGTTTTTACTTGTTTTGGGTGCAACTGACTGAATGGGGTAAAGCAAAGTCACCTCAGGGATTCTGAAGGGGCTCAGCTCTCAAACTTAGTGATCTTCCTCTATGACCTTGAAAAAGTTCTACAAAGGAGGAGAGCAGATTCCTTAACCTAAGGAACAGCTTTCACCCAGTAAATGGGTATAAACCAGCAGGAAGGAAATCAGCTGGAAATGAGCAGGAAATCCCTAGCAATTAAGATCAGTCTGTTTCTGAAACAGCTTTCCAGCAACACGATGGGGAAGACAGTTGAACTGCTCAAGTACGTTTGTGGTTCCTGTGATAGAGACTGAAGTGGACTATGTCCACTGTTTCCAAGCCCCATTCTCACCACTTGCCTGAAGTCAAGAGACTGGAGTTACCTAGTGTGGTGAGTTATGTTTCAGCCAGTACTCCTGTCTCCTACTGCCAGCCCATAGCACTGTTCCCTGGAGCCATGTGGCCTCTAGAGAATAAGTTGGGAGGTGAGAGGGAATAAGTTGGGTTGAATACTTTGTATAATCAGGTCAAAGAGAAGCATGCCAAAGGAAGCACAGGAAACGAAGTTGTAGTAGGAGGGCAGAGGGACAGAGGCTGGGTTGAATTCAGGAGCTTGGATTGTTGGTTCCTTTAGTGTGTGCACAACCCTTTGCTTTGACCACTGTGCCATCACTTTGACATACTTCCATCAATGTACCAGTGCGAAGGTCTCACCCTGCCTTTGCACATAGCATATGTGTATATAGGCATCTGTGTTTGAAGTTAGTCCAGGCAGGCAAAGGCAGAGAAATGTGCCAGAGCTGAGATAGCCTTCAAAGCTCAAATTGAAAAATGTTTGAATTCTCTGATTCTGGCTTGAACCAAAAATCTCAGTTGTTTCCTTACAATCATCTGCTGCTTTCTTCGTTTTCAAATTCTACAGGTAGCAAAGGATGATCGAAGTGACATTGAGTCAAGCTCAGATGAGGAAGAAACAGTACCTCGTTCAAAGACCCCGCACAGCACTATCACCACTAATGGGACTGGCGGTGCCAATGGGACAAATGGGTATCTTACTGGTGGCACTTGCTCAGATGAGCATTAATCCTTGAGTTCAATCATAAGACACGAACAGAATGAACTGTTTGCTACTGGAAGTATTATAAGTTGTGAATGCGGTTTCTTCATATATCTCAGCATCAGAAAAAATTAGGAGTATCAAAGCATTCTGATAGTGCACTGCCATATTTCCTGTTTGTGAATGAAGACAACACACCATTCTGTATACGTAGGCATGCTGTATGTGTATGTAACTGACACAATGGGAGCAGTATTTTCACTTGTACTGTCTTTGAAATATTATTTATTTTGTATTCGTTTGGGAACTTCTGGACAAAAGGGAATTAATATCCATTCTCAAACTTTTTCTCTTGGGATTCTCAGTGGTGGAGAGCATCACGTTCAGATCTCTTCTGTCCATCCCTGTTGCTTTTGCTGAGTCTGCTATAAGTAATAGTTGCTTGATTTGTTACTTACAGTAAGACAGAACATAGCTTTATAGATTCTAGATCTGCTTCAGATATTTTTGCTATCTTTGTGTTTTAAAGTGCTGGTTTTGAAACTGCCTATCAAATCAAAGTGGCCATTCCTCCAACACAAAGTTTTAAAACACTGGATTGGTATTTTAAATAGTAGGTAATGTGGTCAATTAGCAATTCAGGAAAAAAATGCGGTAAATGTGGAATATTATTTTAGCATAATTTAAAACTCAGTTTGGTGGTTAATTGCATTAGAAGTAGACTTGATTAGTTGTGCACATACCCCAAAGCATTGATGTCAACAGTTAGGATAACCTCATTCTCACTTTTATTTTTTGCCTTGTAATTTTTGACCTCTAAAGATTCTAGCTTTTCACAGAGATTCCATGTTGAAAGGTGTTTGTTCAAGTGCACCATTGTGAGTCCAGACCTCATTCCTGAAACTGGTTTTGCATGTTCAGATGGATGAGAGCAGGGGTGTAATGGAAAAATAAGTAGATTAAAAGTTATCGCTTCCTCAGACACAGTTCAGTGTGGGTATTGCTCTTATAATTATTGCCACTTTCTTAGTAGGCTGAAGAGAGAGAAGGCAGAACATCATACATTACTAGAAATAGTTTGTTTTACATGCATGAAAAGTTCAGCAAAATTCACTTATAATTCACAGCATATAAAATTAAGGGTCTCTTTAAAATAATTTTGCTCTCCCTTTTCATCCAAGATTTACAAACTGTGTTCCAAAGATGACAAAGTATATACCCAAAATAAACATCTTTTTTAATATTATATACACACTTCTTCCAGTCTCTAGATCAAAGTTTGATGTAGGATGCTAAGGATCATACCACTCTTGCAGGATGCTTTTCTGTGATATGTAACAGCAGTGCCAAAAGTAGGTGAAGTTCTTGGGTAACAGACTCTATGCAACCTACTGTTCCACAGTATTGAGTATGTGCACACAGAACCAATGTGCTTATAGACCAAAGACATATATATATATTTTTAAAAACAAGGAAAAATAAAGAAGAAACAAATCAGGAAAAAAATGTGTGTCTTCTAAATACAAAGGGGTTGGAGTGTTGTGTTCAGCTGGAACTCTAAGCCAGGAAATATTTCTGATTCCTTCCACCTATGCAAATAGCAAAATACAGATGGTTTCTGATGCCATAGAACATGTTTAAAGGCTCTATTTTATACAGATTCCATTGAAGAAAGTTGCATTGCCACCTCTTTCTTTTGAAAGGCTGAGATTTGCCCTATTCTACTGGTCAGTCTTGAAAACTTCTGAAACCTTTATTATCCATAGGGACCCTTGTGTGTTAGCAAAAAATATGCTAAAAGTAAGGGCAGAATGGCATGAATGAAAATAGTACCTCCACTTAGTAGACCATAAAGGTCAGAAAACTGAAAAACTGTAAATTGTAGAAGAGCTGTCAGTTTTACTACCCGCAGAGCATCTTTTGAAAAAGCCAGGTAACCTTGTAATTCAGCAGCTGCCTAGCTTATACATCCATGAATATATCTGAGGGAGCAAGGGAGTCTTATTTAAATCTCCTTCTCCCCAAAAGCTTCTCTGCCTCTAATTTTTCTCATCTGTCTCCTGTGCCTCTGATTTCATACAGTTATCTGTAGGGCTGGTTATACATGTGAAAATACACTGATTGCAATAGAAAGTATCCCATCCACAGTATTTGAATTGACAGTTGTTTAATAATTGCTGTCAAGGTCATACCAAGATTTTAAAACAAAAACGTCCTGGGATATATTGGATGAACATTATAATTTCTGAAATCTGACCTGCTGAGATGGTTGTTGAGAATAACAGTGTTGTTTACTACTTCCACTGGACCATTTCCCTTCTGCTAAGATGGTTACAAAAATGGCATTCTGGCAAAATATTTTGTCTTACATGGGGACAGAATGTTGCTCTGAACGATCAACATACACAACATACACTAGTACTGTAATGTTGTTGATATCAGGACAGAGAACGGTTCCCCAAAACAATCCCTGTGCAAGAGGCAGGAGACCTTTGGTCTCTATTGGTCCTCCCCAGCTGTGCTGTATAGTGTTGATTGAGATGTACAGTCAAGGCTACAACCCTTTAGATGATTCACCATCACTGGCTGCTTATGCTTTTAGTGTACCCCCACTGTTAAATAATGCAACTTGTATTCAAACTCTCCCTTCAAGGTTTAAATTCAGTTGCGTCTATGACGCCCTAAAGCGTGGACACAGCTACCATGGTTCAGCTGACACCCAGTGACTTACTTAACTCATATAAACCTGGCTTTTTGGAGTCTGCTCTTAGCAGCCTAGAATAAAGTTAATACCGGTATGTCTGGAAAATAGGTGAGGTGAGAGATTCAAATGCCACATTTGTAGAAATGGGATAAGACTAAGGAAGCATTGAGAAATTCACTAAACTTTGCTGAACAATCACTAAACTTGCAAACTACAATTTTTTAATGGGAATTAAAAATTCACACAATTTTTTCTGTCTTTAGTGGGAAGGAACAAGTGTTTTAGTGACCATGCTTGGCAGTGTGTTTTGATTCATTGCTTTAACCAATGGATGTCAAAACTTTGGCTTCATCTTCCATTCTGCAGAGAGAATGTCATGCAACTTTTTCCTTTTTGTATTTGAATTTGTTTGCTTCTCTGCTGAAGAGCTTTGAAAGGTGCTTTTGGAGGCCAAAAGGTATTTATAGGATAATCACACATACTCCAGAAAATGAATTGAAACAATTCACATGGCTCATGGTAAATGCAAGATCTTAAAAAGGTTCTGTATATTTGTACCTTCTGTAGAATTGTCGTTTTAGTTATTTTAGAAATGAGGGTTTGTACTCTATAATCTATTTGTTTTCCACTTCTATGCTCCCTTTTTATAGTATGGTACACAACACAGTGTTGAGATGTTGAAGTAGAAAAGTGAGGAAATGATACGTAGAGTTTATTAGGAAATAGTAAGAATTTGTCTTCTCTGCCTAGCCAGCCCAGAATACAGTAAAATAAGATTCAGGTCTCCTTTTGTTTACTGTTTTCCATATTTGCATATTTTGTATCAAATGAAAAATATATGATGCGTTTTTTGTCATAAAAAACTAAAAACAAACATGGTAGAAAATGGGAGAAATATCTGATCAAACAACAAGGGTGGACTTTGGAATCTTTTGGATGTTGACCAATGTTAAATAGCGCTAGTTCTAAAATACCAAAGTGTCCCATGCTGTTTCCTTGTTCCCATTTTGTAGGTTTTTACTATGTGTTATTTATTTAAAGATTCCAGCAGAACTGGAACAGGTATTGCAGCTTCACATGCTCCTGTTTCAGCGTGTGACAATTCTGTGTGATTGCCAATGCCAAATCCTTTTTCTGAGACCCAAGTACACGCACTAAGTTTTGCTTACAGTGAAGTGATTCTTGTCTTAAATCTGTATCTGTTTCAAGTGAAGATGACTTTCTGGTTCTGAATGGGACACGACAGCGAAAGCCGTTACCCTGCAGTAAATGTCAATGATGATCAACGCGAGTTGATTTAGACACCGTGTGTGTTTTACACAGAGTATTCGAGTAGGAAGCCTAATGCCTGTTTCATTAATCTTGTCATTACTGCAGCCTTCCATATTCTCAGAGAAATATGGGCTACCATTGGTTTTCTACAGTTGATGCTTTGGTATTTTTTTAATCTCTTTGCTACAAGTCATTTTTGTATGTCTCCTATTGTCTACTTCTTGTGACATTTGTGCAAGAGGAGCTATCAAATACTTTTCACCCTTCCTGTAACGTAGACCCTATTAGGCCTAACTTCAGTGTTCTGCAAACTACAGTTGCCTTTAAACCATAAAGCAGAACCAGTTTGATTACTTGTTTTGACTGGATTTGATTTGGAACAGGGACCTAATGGGAACTTCAGTAAGACAACCTTATTCTTTTATTATTTTCTTTTTAAAAAGCACTAGTGGAAGTTTGGAAAAGTGACATACATGTATAGCCTTTAAACTGTAAAGATTTCTGATTGTAGTTGCAATGAAAACACAGTGTTTGAGTGTGTCTGTATGGAATTCTCAGTCTTTGAAATTGCTTTCAATTAAAAAACTGGAGGAAATACTATGAAATGGTGTTTTGGAGCTGTGTCAATGACCACACATGTCAAACGAAAGACCAAAATGATTGTCTTGCATGACCTAAAATAATCTGTGCAACAAAACGCGTTTTCTGGCTTCTGTTGAGCTTTTGGAGTCACAGTGTTTAACTTTTATACACGAGCTCTCATACCGTACGGTGCATGTTGACTGCCTGTTGCAAGTCAGGGTGAGGCAGATGACACTATTTCACCTGTGTTTTCATGACAATCCTGTGCTTGAGCAACTCTTTCAGAACTGCAGTGATGTGTAGGAACTCCACTGTCCCAGACACAGTGATGTACTAGCTAGAAGTCCTTTCATGTATAGCTGTTGTGTAGAACTTTGGGAGTTATTTTGTGTTTAACTCAGTTGATTTTGGTTTTTTTTAATATGGAAAATAATTATTCCTCATAAAATGTCTGGAACCAATAAGTATTGTGGGCTATTTTGATTTGGAGACACTTTCATAATAAACATAAGTATTAGGAGTGTAGTGTCAGTTTTCTTCTCTTTTCTATGAAATGCAAACAGTGTTTTCCTCTGTTTTAGCTCAAAGATTGTTATCCACACTGCAGACTCCAACATTTTTAGAGCAGATCCAAGTAGGTCTTCACTGAGTTCATCACTGCGGTATTTTGTTATTTCTTGAATGAAACTGGTTGCAACAGTAAATTTTAGAAGGATAAGTTCGTTCTATAAAAATTAATATCTTTTTATTTAAAAAAAAAAAAAAAAGACATTTTGCTAGGATTTCAAAAGTAAAATTTTGGATGTTAATCATTTCTGAATGTCCAGCTGGACCCACTTTGGAAAAGCTGTCTTTTTTCAGCCTAGGTGGTCAGAGTTTCTTAAAAGTAGATGTTCATTCAGATGTTTCAGGCTAACCTGTCAATCAGCAGAGCACCACCTACTAACCATTTCTGGAAGTGAGAGAACAGGGTTACTTGTACGGTGGTTGTCCTAAGAAAAAGCAGCAGCTCTTGATTTTGCCAAGGAAGCTGCATCTTTCAGACCTCTACCATTAGAGTAGACCAAATCTGCTTGCTTATTTATGATAGAATTCTATTTTTTTTCACTACTGTTAAAAGGAAGAGAGGTAAAGCGTTTTGGTTTTGGTTTGGTTTGTTGTTTTCTTTTTTTAAACAAGGAGCTATCTATGTGTAGCAATGCACTGAGCTGGAATTGCTTTCATACATTCACCAAAGTAAAGCCTACAAAATATTATTGTGCGGCAGGCTCTGGTGCAGAACTAAAAGATGATGAGGACGTACTTATAAATCGGATGTGTGAAAACATGCTTACAACTTCAGCAGAAAATTGAGGCAACATAATTCTCATAACAAATACTGGTTATATAGGAACCTCCACACATCAGCTGAAGTTCTGCCTCTGGAAGGGAAGTAAACCTGGGGATTTGCACTGTGTTTAAAGGACTAATTATTGTGGTTGTTAATATGTCTCCATGATAATATATATACAGAATCTTGTAGTGCATTTAATATGGCATTTAAAGTCTTGTTTAATGAAGAGATTTATGAAGAGATTTAACTATGTGAGATTTTGTCCAGTTGTATGTCTAATGTCTTTTGCTTCCTATTCCACATATACCCCTCAGCTTACATAGCACAAGGGAGAGCCACTGTGCACAGAAATGGCTCAGGATAATGTGAAAAAGAGCAAGCATTTTTTTAGGTACTGCCTTTAAGTCTGTAAAGGTCCCTCTGTACAAGAAACACGGTGTTCAGAAGAAGACGACGGTAGGTCTGTGCTGCTTTAGAAGAGCTAAAAGCTGGTGACACAGTTTCTTGTGGTACAGAAGGTGAGTGGAAGGAGTTCAAATGAGTGACTGCAGGATGGGCCAATTGCTGCGTGACTCGGTAGGTCATCATGCTGTGATGGACAGAGGCTGGGAGCTTGTGTGTGGGGATTCCCACTGCATGCTGTTAGTCCTGGCTCTGCTAATGTGGGTGGAGGGTTGCTCTTTTCCTAATTTATGCTCGTTTTTTGGTCCTCTTTGTGCTATGTTCTCCAGGAGGCCAGTCCTACCCCTTGACAGATTTTACACTGCCTACCCTTGTCAGTGGGTTACTTTCTTAATTGCCTTCTGGATTTCACCGAGCAGGATGCCTCTTTGTGCTCAGGTATAGAGAAGTCCAGGATAGTTGTCATATGGTCTGTTTTCCACAGAGTTCCCATGCTGGGGAATTTTAAAATGTGAACACACTCAGTATTAAAAAGTATGAGAGATACCAAATGAACGTTGGTATGTGTAATAGGTATAAAGGTGGAACGCATGCTGGGCAAACTTGCATATCCAGACTTCTCACCAGTGTCTGCCCTCCCCCTTGGACTGTAAAATCCAGAGATCGCAGCTCTATGAAAAGTTAATTCCAATAATCCAAGACCTATTTGTGGAAAGCACATGAATAAAGCAATAACTATGTATCAACTAGGCAGCATAATGGTGCATCTAAGGCATATGCGATGCCAGGCCTAACTCTGCAGAGCTCTGCCAGCAGAAAACAGTGCCCACTGGAGGCCTCTCCACCACGCAGTGGAGCAGAGAGCAAGGGTGAAGCTCACATGCCTTCCATCTCATACCTTAGAAGGCAGCTTTATCGCTACAGGATAAAACATGCTTGTGCAAAGTGTTTTATTCCTATCTTCTTCAGCCCCGAGTCTGCCAAGCTGTTGATGATTGTTGTAGAGGGATTGATTAAATGCAGAGTTGTGTGCAACACCGAGGTGTTTGTAACGTTCTGACTTTCAAATGTAATTGAAATAATTACATTTGAGATTTTGTCCACTTCATTTGCTTTTAGTCACTGGGAAGTGCAATATAAAATCAAGTATTACAAGATAGGTCAGTATTGTATTTTTTATCTGTAAAAGCAATATGACCAACTTGTAATGTTAGTCCTATTGTTCACTAATTAGATGAAAAGGTACTTTCTAAAGCTACTTGCTGGCAATGTATATTTACATTCCCAAAACAACGCCCTCTCCCAAACATTTGAAAAACACCATTGTAGCTGTGATATTTTTTAAACACTTTCAAGTGTAAGGTCCTCTCCCTAGAAAATACTATGCAGATTATTTTTATTCATTCCAAAATAAGACTGAGTAAGGCTCCCCCCATACAACCGCATGACAGTAGCATTTCTTGTCATATTTAGGCAACTTTTTGCAATCTTTTATATGAAAAAAAGAACCCTGAAATTTGAAGGTGGTATGTGATCCCTCCCTAATTAAAATTGCACCAGCTCCCTCCTGTATCAACCTAACTAGCAACTTTATGTCCTGTTTCTGGGCTCATTTTAAAGATAACCTCCCCTTTTAACTCCCAGTAATAGTAATTTTCATTACTGTTGCTCTCCTAAGGTATCTTTGAATAAGCTGCCTCCTACCAGAAAGGCTTGCTAGTTTACAGTTATATTTGCATAGTTTCTCATCTAATTTTAATTAAAGCTTAATTCAGCCAAAGCATTTAGGTGTTACTGTATCTCATTTTTATATGTGGTTTCTCACTGAAAAATCTCCAGGTGAGATCAGTGCCTATAGCTGTTACTACATGGGACAATCCAATCCATATGCCAGCTTCAGAAAAGGATTTGTGCGTTAGTAGCCTAGATTACTTAAAATGTAGGTCCAACATCTGGTACTTCAGCAACATTGAGGAAGTGATGACCTGAGTTGTGGTACCCCCTGCACCAGCTGGATGTGAAAGCAGCCAGGACTGCTGTGAACTTCACATGAAGTTCTTTAAATAGTTGCTCCCTTTTCATAGCAATTTCCTACTAATTGAATGCATTTTTTTCAAATAAATGAATTTTTTCAAATTAAGAGTATGCAACATTGAGATTGCTCATAATTAAGCTGTGATATTCTATGCTACTCTTGCAGCTAGTTCAAGTATCCAGCACAAAATTAGCTGTTTGGCATGGGAGAATTCTTATGTAAGGACTCATCTGTAAGATTTGACAGGTTACTATAAAATTCTAACTACATTATTTGGAAGAGGAAAAATGGATTGCTAACAGTGATATTACCTACCAACTGGATAGGATTAATGCACAATCAAAAGCAAGATTGGATGCAACCTTTTAATGCTCATTCTGCACCAAACAATATAGTTGAGAAATGATAGTTGAGGGAACGTTCAGCAGGAGCAGCTGAGGAAAGTAAGTCCTCTTTCTCATGTAAATTGCAAGACCATTGACTGTAAATTTGGTATTTTGATTCACTGTGATGCCATTAACAGAGCACTTAGTAAAGGTGGTCCCTACTGCAATACAGTCCCAAGCACTCTGTCAGAATTATGGACTAACCTTAGAGAAGGCTGGAGCCTAAAATGACAGCTAATTGCTGCAGTTGCAGTTGACAGCATGAGGATTGCATGTCAGAAGAGATTTTCCATCTTTCCTTTAGAAACACGATTTTATCAGGTGGCTCGTCTGCCTTTGCACTAAGTATAGGAAAATACAGACCCGTAAGTCATGCTGATACTGATGACTAATGTTAAAAGAATACAATTACCAATTTGCTGCATTGCCTTTCCATTAATGGGGCTGTGTCAGACAGGGAGTTAAACAAGCAAGTTTATCTCCCATTAGCTTAATTTGGAAAGTTAAGTATTAGTTATTTGCCTGGTTTTACTTTTAAGCTACAAGGTAAGCACTGTATTGTGCTTTAACTTAGACAGCCAGTATGCCACCCACGAGGCCACCCTTCTATCATCACTTCTACCTACTCCTCACTTAGCCAAAAAGTTAATGTAGTCTGCTCTTACATGCCTTGGATCCCTAATAATAATTGCCATCAGTGTAAAATAAGCATAGCATGCTTCAAAACAGTAATGACGTATAGTTGGTGTTCATTCAACAGACCTGTTTCTCTGACAAGCCAGTTATTCTAGCTGAAGCTCTGATGCAGAAGATACTGGATAGTGAAGAAGTGAGCCCATGATCCAGTAGCTGGTGCAAAAGAATTCATTGAGGCAAGTCAGTCAAAGAGCATGTTTCCAGGTAGACAGTTATCCAAAACAGATGAGTCAATAGCAATTAGCATTGTTCAACATGCTGTGACTGAAGAGGAAGGAAATCAAATTCACAGTAATTGATCTTCTTTCAATTCATCATTTCATTGCTTCGTGCATAGCCACTTTAAAACAGATATAAGGTCATATAAAAAAAACACTACACACTTGCATGATTAAACACTATTTTTAGCAGTCTTGTGTCTCCCTAACAACTTTTGAACCCATTGCTCAATTAGTCCAAATTTGAAAAGGAGATTGTGTTGCAGCTATCACTGTTCTTAGAGTGACCAGGTGAAGGAGAGAACCGCAAATCAGTGCTCTGCACTGGAGGAAGGGTAGGCAGAGTGCAACCATTGTCCTGCGGCTTTAGCAGCAGCCAAGCAGAGGCTGAAGTAGGATAACTCAGGAGTGGCACTGGCTCTCATCCAGGAAAGAGGCTGTAAAGAAGAGCTGGGATATTGCAGTGAAGAGAATGGTACCATTCAAGGACAAAACCATAGATCTGTTGGAAATCAGGCTTCATTACCTCTGCTTCTGCTGGAGCAGCTTGTTTATAAGCTCAAGATTCTAAGGGGTTCTTTGTGTTTAATTGTTAGAGTGATAAGGGATGATAAGAAGGACCAAAAGAATGGAGTCTCACAGTCTGGCAGAGCCGTGCCCCCCAGTCTTTCAGGCATAACAATCCTATTCAGCAGTAAAGCCTGATGTAATTGGATTGCAACTATTGCTTTCAAAAAGGTAAGAGTATTACCATAATTTTTTAGTATGGTTTATTCATATAGTTAAAAAATGTACTGTAATCTGCCTGTGGGACTAAGTGATTTATGTGTGCATATGGTTGTTATATTGGGTTCAGCAGCACTTTTAAAAAGTTATATATCACTTACAAGTGATTTTAGAGTATTATAATGACAGGACTAATTTAGACAACACCAAAGTACTGAATAGATTCACAAAGTTGATTGAAGCATTAGAGAAGACTATAAGTAATATAACACAATTGGAATATGACAGAACGCAGCACAACTTCTGTGTCTGTCTTAATTTTCACAAGTGTAGCCGTTACTTGTTTGTTTGCTTTTTAAAATATATCTAGCAACATCCAAGGGGATTTATGAAAAATGTCAACAAACTCAGCTTAACCACTTCTGGTTGACTAGGTGTGTAATAAAACTGTTCCGTTAGCCAGAAGGACTCTCTTACTATAATTCAATTTCTTTTCAAATCTGACCTCCAGCTAGCACACAAACAACTGTGATTAAATGCACTTAGTACAGATGTTATTAATGTTTAATATTGTCTTCCCAACAATCCTTAAATTCACAGTGTATTTCCAATATCTAATAAATTCAACACCTTTTTTTCCCCAGAATTTTACATTATATTACGAGATAAATTTCATGAGTTGCTGAGCACCAGTACCTCAGCAGTTTTCTGTATGGTCAGCATATGTTGATGGTCCATGCATTTCAGCCTTGAGCCTTGGTAACTAAGTACAGGTTAGCAGCTGGAAAGCAACATTCAGGATTGGGCAAACTGATGTATGATAAAAGAAAAGCCTTTACTGTCCTTCACTAAAATCTATGTCTGCCTTAAGATAAAACTGATCCTGCTAACAGATCAGATGGAGTACTAGCACCAACTGGAGGGGCTGGTTGATTGTGTGTTGTAGTCCCTAGATTGCATAGAGCTTTTGAGCTTAAGAGCTTTCCCATATGCGCTTTGGGGCATTTCAGTCTATATTTGTATGCTATCCACTACACTGATGTCCCAGTAATTGTGTCTGTTGGGTCAGTATATAGTATTATCTTACTTGTCATTATTATTATTGAATATTGCTGTATTGTGCAGCTTCAAAACAAACAGAAAAATCCAAATTGCCACAGATCCAGGTGTGTGGAATTCTGTAAGCACTAAGTGCATTTGATAAAGGCACAAAGGTTTTAAGATCTTAAGACAGATCTTCAGCTAGCAAAAAGGTTAGTTTAGGGATGTCACAAGCCAGTTTTACTTCGTATTTTATAATAAGCAAACAAACAAGCAAGTCTATTGTGTATGCTTTCCTTGATGTTACCTGCTTTTGGAATGCCTGGCTGTGTTTCAGAGGAAGTAAGAGCTGCATCGGATTTGCCTTGGCAAATATGAGCAGGTTCATTTTTCACACTCCAAAAGGAGCTGTAAAGGTTTAAAATACACACAGTAAACGTTTCAAACTTTACTTCTTGCTTCAGGCATATGCGCAGAACATTTACAACAAAGCACTTCATCTTTTCTAGCAAATAATTCCTAGAAATGTAAATTCTAGTGCAGGAGTTTTCATATACTTTATGTTCTCTCCATAGCAATCTTGGGAAAGTAATTTTGTTAGAAGCAATAAACCAACTACTCATGCCTGGGATGAACATGAAAAGAAAATGGCATTAAGTCTGAGCATTTGTGTTACTTAGGGTGTGTTTCAATTTTTTTCTTCTGATCAAATCAGATATGCTAGAGTGCATCTGAGCAATACATTATCCCTTAATGAATAAACAGCTGCACTGGAAAACATGGAAATGAGGTGGCTGTGGACTGCCTGTCTTTTTGCTTCCTTACAACAGCTGTAAAATCTTTGGTTGGGCACCCTTAAGTTCTTACTTTCCAGAGCAACTAAGAGTTGCTTAGCACAGATGGGTGGAGAAGGGCAGAAGAATGCTTCAAAATGAATAGTCATTCTGGATACAGGGGTGATGCCATTAGTGAGAAGCCAGAAGGGATAGGCTTTCTAACATGGAAGGTGAGGGCTTCTGTACAAGGAAAGAAGAAGGGGTACCAACAAAGCGGGATAGAACAGCAGTCATAGCTCCTAGGAGAGAAGAGGGAAGTGCAGAGCTGGCCAAATGCATTTTTTAACTACTGGCTAGTCTATTGACCTACATAAAAGTACCTACAGCATTCCTTTGGTGGTAGCAGCAATTAATTGAAATATCTGCTATTTAAATATTCCTGTTAGCATAGCTGAAAAGGAGGCAAAATCCACTAATAAGCAACTAGACCCAGCACTTGAAGGCAGTCTCCCAGCCTGCACCTCTGCTTGTCCCATTGTTGGTTACAAAATTCTCAGAGTACATGGGGTTTATGGACAGGGCAGAAATTGAGGATGTATTTCAGCTAAATGTATGTCATTCTAGAAATGCCTAGTAATCTCTGCTGCCATTCTCCTGAAAACTGTAATGTAATCAGTTGGCACCTTGTGTACAGCTGGCTGTAGGACAAGAAAAAAGATCAATAGGGCATACCAATGAAAATTATGCATTTACAGAAAAGCAAGTTATGCCCTATAGGGAAGAAGAAATGGAAGGTTATCTCTTTTTTTTTGAGCCAACATGTGCAAACGTGTTTTACTGGGTTTTGTTAAGATGCACTTTAGCTATCTCATAGAAGATTGAGTGCATAGTCTGTGCTGTATCCAGCAAGTTGTACTGTTTAGACAAACCAAGTGATTTAAAGTATGGTTCACATCAGAGTGGGCAATATTCTCAACTGTAGTAAGAGTATCTCATCAGCATCACCAGATTCAAACATACCTAAATGGCCAGGTGTCCATATTAAGAAGCTGACAAAGACATAGGAATAAGGGGGTGTGTGTGTGTGTTTTTGGTTTGGTGCCCAAGCCTAGGTTGGGGCAAAAACAGGAAGTGCTGCCATAGTTATATTAGTAAGTGGGAAGATCAACATCTGCACTACATACTGGTCTGGACCAGCTCTGGTCTGTCCTACAGACTACGTGACACTAACAGTGGGAATGCACTGGGGGCATCTCCCAGTTTAGTTGCCTTCCAGAAGGAACACAGTTTGCATTTGAGATGTGAACCAAAGTGCTACGGCTCAGGAGATTCACTCCAAAAGTGTGCTCCTGATAAAAAAAATGAAATGCTGATGGAGGTATGTGCTGTACAAATTTAAAGCAGTTAACTGAACTAGCATCTCACAGGATGGGTAGAGGTGCTTTGAGACAGGGAGTTATTTTAAATGGTTTTCACAGAAAATATTCTGAAATTTTGTTTTTATTGAAAAACAATTTGAAGAATGTTCCAAGAGATATTTAGAGTTATTGTCATTTTTATGTACTTAGATATTGATTTATTATTTTTAAATATTTGAGAGGGATCAGCATTAGTTTTCACTTCAAATGGTCCTTTTACTTCACTAGAACTTCCAGGACTGAATTGAGTAAGATTTTATTTAAGCTATATTATATTATCAAATAAAGAGTTTTCTTTCTTGTTGCAGCTGTCCATTTAAATATGTTGTGAAAAGGAAAAGGCTTTACAAGTAAGATAGATCAGTTTTAATCAGAGCTGAGTACAGCAACAGTAAGTCTTGATAAGCTCTAAGATACAGTAGAGATAAATTATCTGTGTATTTCATACTTTAATACATTATACTTACATATCTTAAGATTTCCAATGACAATGATAAATAGTCCTTCATTGTAACTTGCTTTATGTAATAAAGGAAAATGACTAGTCTGTTCTAAAACACACCCAGTGAAACACTAGAACTGGTAAAATTATGGGTGTTACTCATACACCACTGCAGTTCAAGTTTCAGGCCAGCCTTTCTGCAGCTGGGTGTTGTGGGAGCCAGGAACCTCTGGGCTACAGCAAGGTTCTGTCTCTGATCGCTAGGACTTCTGATCAAATCGATAAAAAGTTCCCACTTGCTCCTGTTCAATGCTGTGTTCAAGAACCACATGCACATCAAATGGCTCTGTTACTAAAAACAGAAATAGGCATCCAGACAAGAAGCTGAAACAGGCAGTAAAATATATAGGTTAACAGACCAAAAGAAAAACAATTTACGTGTATTGAAAATGAGTGATAACACTGGGGAGTACAAGATGGTAAAAATTAAGATAGTGAGCCGTAACACAGGTAACTGAAGTAATTGCTAAGCCCTAAGTGCATTATTTTGGTAGGTTCCAAGCCTATTTCAACCACATACAAACCTGAAAGACACTTCTGTGTTTTTAGAAGAGAAACAAAAATTACAGAAAGTAAGTTTTTTCAAATATCTTCCTGGGGTAGCTCAATAGAGATCATTACATCATTAAGCTACTTGATACTGGATCAAAATTTACATGTCTGGAGACATTCAGTTAAGGAAGTAGTTGATTATACTGTTTTTCGAAGAATCATCTGAAGTGTCTGTAGATGACAATGGACTAAAATACTATTTTTGTTATTTTTCTTTATTTAGAAATTAGAGTAAGACATGGATAAATACATACTTCCACAATACAGGAAGGAAAGGAAAAAAGTGCTCTACAGCTAGAAAGGGAGGTATAAGTTAGTTTTATGCAGACTATTTATAAGACAAGGCAGTGAAAGCTTTTCTGATGTTGGCAACAAACGCCGAAAAATTGTTAGTTTCTCTCACTTTGAGCTGGAACTCTTCTATACAGTCCAGAGGAGGAGTACAGGAAGTCACTAAAATGACACAAATTTCCAAAAGATTAGACTATTATAAATTTTTTTTAGCTTTATCCAGTATTATTTTTTAATAACCTATTAAATCAGTTTCTTTCAG
This sequence comes from Phalacrocorax aristotelis, assembly GCF_949628215.1. NCBI lineage: Eukaryota > Metazoa > Chordata > Aves > Suliformes > Phalacrocoracidae > Phalacrocorax > Phalacrocorax aristotelis. The sequence goes on from NC_134280.1 coordinate 22,446,997, forward strand.
CAAAGACAAAGCCTCAAAGAACACACTTTCTTATTTCCAGACCTCCTGCTCAGTGCTATGCTCCTGCTTGAATTGTTACAGCAATTTCCAGTAATCCATAGCCTGCTCAAAAGTTGAAACACATTCTTAAACATTTCTGCAGGCAGGCAGAGTGAAAACTGATGTAGCCCAGCATGTGATAAACTTTGAACTTCAGCACAGTTCAGATTTGAATTAGTAAAACCAGAAATCTATTCAGTCCATACCTACAGGCATAGCAGAGCAACAGCAGCATTCGTCTAGAAGCTACTCAGCACAGAACTCAAATTAGTGCTGCTGTTCTTTGTAACTGAATTAAGATCCATATAGGAAAAACAGGTTTAAGACCTGGAAGGTTGTACCCATGCAGAAGAGGAATGCTGGATTTCAAGTTTTAATCTTTCTTTAAGGGTCCCCCACATAGTGAGGAACTTCATTTTTTCCTGCCCTCTAGGCTTCTCAGATTGAAATATGCCTGTCAGGATGAACACTCACTCCAGCATAAAGGGAAGAAGCAGCAACAGACCACAAACTGAAGCATTTATCTATTCCTGTACATCTCCCTTCTCTCCTGCTTTGCTCAGTACAAAGTAAACAGCAACTCCACAAATGGAAGGGAGCAAAGATAAGCAGTTGTATTTTCATGTAAGTTAACAAAAGAAAATTTTTCATTCGGAAATTAGAAGATAAAGGTTACACTAAACCGTACTTTAGTCCTCTCCCCCTTTTTTCAGATAAAAGTATCAGATTCTGTCCTCTTAAGTATTCAGAATTCACATACCTTCATAATCTCCCTGTTCATTTATGGAAAGGGTGAACACATACGGCTTGTCAGGATCTTTGTGGTCAATGTGTCTGAATATAAACTGTAATTGCTCATCTACAACAAACAGAATTAATTATAACCGTTAACCTCTGCTGGAGAGAGTCACAATTATGACAAAAAAAAAAAAATCACAATATTAACCTACAGTTTCACTTAATTTTTTTAGAATACTTGGAAGTTAGGCAAACCTAGGCTCTTTGAAAGACAAATGCATTTTAACATATGGTATTCTGCCATTTGAGAGACAATGATAATACCTGGGCTGGGGCAATTCTTCAGCTGTATAAGTTAGCATGTTCTTCATTGCACAATCCAACAGTAACCACATTCTATCACTGCACGTGGAAACTACAGAAACTTACTGTGAATTCTGCGTATCTCCAGTCCAAGCCGCTCTTCAAACAATACTTTAGACTTGCATAGTCGTTCCACTCTCTCCTTAGCGGCTTTGTTTTTAGAAGATATTACTAGAATTTTAAAAGGCAGCATAAATATCAAAGTAAAGGTAAAATAAGCACATAAAAATAGTAGAAAAGCCCATCAAGAGCAAGTGTTGAAAACAATTCCTCCTCTAATTAAGAAGATCTACTTATCCTTTGCTTGCTTACCTTCCTTTTTCTTCATCAACTCTTCTTTAAGCTCTTGGACGCTGACAGTCAAGTCCTTCTTTTGCTGCTGCTCTTGATTTAGGTTAAATTTTATTTCTGTCAAATGCTCTTGATTTTCTGATATACGTTGGCTCTGCTGGAGAATCTCTGAAATAAGGCAAGAAAATATGAACACATGCAGTTGCTTAATTAGATCCCTGCTGTTTAGTACTTATCTATATATAGTTTAAGATGACTCATTTGAAAAAAATCTAATGGAATGTATGCCATCTCAGCTGAAGAGAGAAGTCAGCATAACTATACTAACAGCATCAAATAAAAGCTTGAAGTGAGTTATTCAAAAGAGAAGCTACTAAGTAGGGAGCTCCTCCCATATTTCAATCAGATACAGTTTGTTTCTGGTGTCAGAACTATATACATCCTGAGCAGGAGGATGGTGGATCCTGTCCACAGGCAAGTAATTTGACATACTGGAAGCAAGAAATAGAAACACTGGCTGATATTAGAGTTGCAATTATTTTTACATGCTATTCTGAAGTTTAACTACAAAATTCAGAGAAGTTACTCCTAGACTGATAGGCTGACTATTCTATTACTAATATGGAAGAGGCGTAAGTAATCTCAAAATATGTATCTTTACTAAGCAATTTAATTTACTTTTCCTATTGCAGTCAGCAAGTTCTGGTACTGTGTTGTTTTAAATACTTAAGCACCAAAACCCCTATACAGAAAACTTACCCGATCTTCATCTTTTTGCATCATCAATGAAGTCTTCCAACAAACTGATTTTGATTTGCAATTTATATCCCCATACCAACCAAATTAAACACAAAGTGGGTTTAATTATATCTTCATTGCAATGTTGTTATTTACTTTTTAAAATGGGAAGTTAACATATTATCCAGCTGCAATAAGTTAATTTTTGAAGTGTTAGGCACAATAAATAAAAGCACCATACCATACCGTTGCTATACTCCTCAATTTTTTCAATCATCAGGTCCCCTTCTTTCAGCTTCTTGGACCATTTCTCTGTAGTAAAAAGTTACTTCAGTTATCTGATGAACTGTGATGATAACTTGGAAAAAGTAGAGGTAACAGGAACATAGAGCCTTTTTACCTGACAGTGCTTTTATGGACTCCTTGCATGAATCTCTCAGTGCTAAAGTCTGATTGATCTGTTCAGTGCCATAAATGCTTTTTAATTTGGTCCAAAACTCTTTCATTTCTCTTTCAAAAAGGATTATTTCATCTTCTGTCTTTATATTAGCCATAGTGCTGCAACAAACACATAAGCGAATAAGTACAGCGTCAAGGCACGCAAGGCGATCGCAGCAGTTACAACTCACGATTACAGGGTAAACCTTCAGGGCAGCTTTCATCTCCTTGGCTTGTTATTAAAACCTCTTCCGTAAGTTGTTGTTACGGTTACCACCACAAGCAGTAACGGCGGGAGCGACGTTTCTTTCGCTACTCCACCGGCGATGGGCTGCCTGCCTCAGGAGGAGGCCCCGCACGGCGCGGCGCCGCGCCGCGCTCGGGGCCGCCACGGCACCGACAGCCGCTCCCAGGACCCGGCGGTCCTCGGCAGCACCGCGCCCTCCCGCCCCTGCAGGGCGCTCCCAGCCCTTGGTGGGCTCCCACCCCCGCCAGCCGTACGCACCGAGGCCTGCCCGGGGAAGCGGGACAAACACACAGAAACCACCTGCACCCACCAGCTTTCAAACCACCAGCACCTTCCCGCCTCCCCAACGGTTACTTTCTAACTGGGCACCGCCTCTCGCCCGCCTCGCAACAAGTGCGCCGCTGATTGGCTCAGCTACCCTTCGTGCCGCCGTGGGAGGCGCAGGGCGAGCTGGGAGCGGCCGGCGCCGTTGCCGCGGTAACAGCGCCGGCGCGGGAGGGCGGGGCCGCCATGGCGGGCAGGGCGGGCGGCGGCAGTGGTGCGGCAGCCGTGAGTCCTGCTCCTTCCCCTGGGAGGTGCCTCTGGAGAGTACGGCGTGTTCTCGGGGCCCGCTGAGGGGCGGCGGCGGCTGGGCTGCCCGCAGCGCCGGGCAGCTGGGCCGGTGGGCCCCGTGATAAGCCTGGGGCGGTTTGTGCGATTTGCTGCTCCGTCCTGAACGACACCAGGCTGGGACTGGGCAGCGGGCTAGCTCTGTTACGCTCCTCTGAAGCCAGAACTTGTTTCCAGTGTCTAGTTTGTTCACGGAACATACTTGGCGAGTGTATCGAGTCGTAAGTTTTGTGACACTCCTGAATTGCCTTTTAATTCCCTAAGCCTGAATTGTCTCATGAGTATGGAGCAGTGATATGATAGCTATTTATGATAGGTATTTACCTGCCTTTATGATAGGGAAATGATAAAAATTTACCTCTAATCTTTAAGGTAGGTCTTCATGATAGAAGGCTGACATGCAGAGGTAGTTGCAGTCCTTTTTGATCTGAACAAAACCACAACACTGCAGCCCTGCCTGTGCCCAGTCAAGCATTTGTCATAAGCCTCTGTCATCATGGAATGACACTGCGCCTAATTTTTCCACAGTTGGAAATGTTTTGGCTCTGGACAAGCACTAGTTTGTGATCCCAGGTACTAGCCTTCAGTTTATCGTGGAATCTAGTTACTAATCATTTTGTTACCATAGTTAATTAATTTCTCCTAGTTTTAATTTACTTCAGTGCTATTTAGATGATCTCAGAATAAAGTAGACTTAGTAAAGCTTCGAGGAGTGCTGTCTGAAACCATTAATTACTCTTCCCCCCCACCACACACAAGGCAAAGTCTGAGCTGAGACCACCGACTTGCATTATTCTTGTATAAACTGTTACTGCTGGTGGATAGCACTTCTGCCCAACTTTAATTCTGTCTCGTTTGACTCAACACCAGTTCTCCAGACTTTGTGGTTTCCTCAGCATTAGTATTAGACCACTCTTTCTTTTCTGCTTCAGACTTAAATGTACTGAAGTTGGGCTGGTTCAGGGATGATTATCCAGCCACACACAAATTTGGGCATAATGGAGCCTATACTTCATGGCTTTTTTTTAACCAGGACCATTTCTCTCTTTTTCCCAATCAGACCTTAAACCTAGCCAAGTGAATACTGCCAGTATAAAGCTTAGATGTTGCCCCTAACATCACTAGCCTTTGCTATTTGAGCACGTAACTTTCTGAATACACAATCTTCCCAGCCCCTGGAGTTTAGCAAATACAAGTACAACAAATCTAAACAAATCCTGAATTCTAATCCATAATTTTTTGGTGGGGATTTTCAGTCCAGTCTCTTCTGAATCTTTTATTAACATAGGTAATAGGTTTGCCCCACAGTAGCTGGCCCTAGCTCCAAAACGTTAGGTGTGGGTTTTTATCAGTGAAGTTTTTCTAGATTTCAGTAGTCCCATTCCTTTGTTTTAGGTGTTCCCCAGCCAAAGATTAAATATAGCCTGTGACATTTACTAGCACAATCCATTCCTTAATTGATCTTTTTTCTGCCTCATTTGGGAGTCCTTTCTCAAAGTTTTCTAGAGACATGAACTTACAGTATAAATTATCCTCAGCCTTACTTTCCCACTACGAACTCTTTTCACAATCAGCTTACCAATTGCATGTTTAAATGAAGCATGGTGATTTTAGAAGGTACTAGTTTTCTGTTCAGACTGACAGCTCTTATCAATGCCAAACAGAAGTGAGGCCTCATGACCCAAACTAGCACAGGTCAAATGCTTCTTAAATCCTCTCTTAGGTCTGATTCAAGAGGCGCCATGGTCAGAAATGCTGGCACCTAACTTTCTGTAACTCGAGCAGAGGCATTTGTTCTGAAATGTTTTTTTTTCTAAATGTCTGTCATATCAAGCCACAGGGTAGTCATTGATGGAAGAAATTTTCAACAGCAATTTACCCTATTTCTAAAACTGTGAACTTTGCTGGAGACAATGTAATTGTACTACATAACACTTTTCTGCATTTGCCAGCTCTTTGTGGGTGTCTTTGTAACCCCTAGGGTACTTGGTTAAACTTAAGGTTCCCAGGTGTACAATGACAGCAGCAGGGTGACAGTGAACCTGCAATCAAACTGAAGGGCAGGCCAACAAAGATCTGTTGCTTTATTTATTGCTAGCTCAAAGTCCATACAGTCCATTCCAGTGCTGGGTTAAGGGGTACTTCAGAGCTATAGTTCAGGGTTGGGGAGCTATTGCAGCTTAGGTGGAAACGGATAAGGGAACACAAAACTGAAGAGCTGGTGCTAATAAACAGCCACTTCTCTTGTCATGTTTCTAACCTCACTGAGCAATAGTTGGCGCAGGGCTAGTTTCAGGGATTAAAGAATGGCAATAAAAAAAGGCAGTGATTTTATTGGAAAGGAAACAAAAAAAATGCAGTGCAGACTGTTGCCCTTATGGGTCCAGACTCCATTTTTTTCTTGCAATTTATGGAACTTGAAAGATTTTTATTTGCTGTTAAACTCTAGGTTGCTTGTAATTTCTAAAAAGTAGCTCTTTGTACTTAAAAATTAAAATAACTAGTATTCCTTAGATGTGATTTTTTCATGAACGTGCCAGAATTGTATTCCATGCATTGTTTGTATCACTTACACTGTTATACATAAAAATACACACAAATATTAACAAGTATTAAAGTCTGGCAGTTATTGTTATATTGCAAACACCAGGTTTGTTAGTTTCCTGTATGTGCATAGTTAACTTTATAGCAAGGAATAATGACAATGTGTGATAGTAGTGACCAGGAAAGATTAGATTAATAAGGTGGCAGAACCAAGAGAAAGCAACTGGTTCATGTTAGCATTTGCTAAACCCCTTCTGGTCAGTCTAGCACTCAAGAAGTCTGACCTTAACTAGGGCTGCCTGAGTCCAGTGAGGAATGCTTGAGGGAATAAAGTATGGAAAAAAGAGCTTCTTGAAAGATTCTTTTCTTCCTAAATCTAAGATTAAGATATACCTTTTCAGTGTTCCATTTGGAAAATATTCATACCTAAGAAAATAGCTGTCAGTTGTTGTGCACAGCATCTACTGGTGAACTTATTAAATGGGTAGTTAGTCCTTGTAGCTGGTCCAGTGCCAATGAAAACACTGATGTGGAAATTAATGTTATTGTTCAATTAACTCAGCATAATGTACCAGAAAGTTAGGCCCAGTACATAGGCCTCCATTAACAGTGTTTTAGAAAATGTTTGCTTTGATGGCTTTTCCTTCCCTTGCAAACATTTGCTTAACATCTGATATCCGTTATGTAATATTTGTTCTAGTACGTAGGTGTAAAGTAGCTATAAACATTTTATCCTCCCTTCAGTGGCTCACCAACATGAGTCTTATTTCTACGTTATTACCAAGAATACATAGAGTTTTGGACAGTCTCTGGTTTTGTGAGTCTTGGAAAATAAATAAAGAAAATACCAACAAATTAAAAACTGTTTATATGAACAGATAGTATTTTAAAGGTTTTTGCTTTGCACTAAGATTTCATTTAATCATGTGGAGGTCAAACCTTGGTTCTATAATATCAAAACAAGACAAAGCTTTGATTTAAAAACTTAATTGTGTACGCATTCTGACCATTTTGTACAGATCACTAGTTTTCCTCACAATTCCATGTACTAAAATACAGCAAATAGTTTTATTTCATGTATTATCTCAAGTGACTTTGAAATATTAAGTGCACTACAGAAGTATTTTGCAGTGCTTTGCATAGAAAAGGAGGGAAATAAGATTATTGAGGAAGTATTTATGTTTTGTTAGTTTAAACGAGTTACTAAACATAGTATTTCAATACATATTTTGTTAGGGGATAATATAGTATATAGTGTCTGTGTACATATATATAGTATATATAGTTGTATTTCAAGACATGTTTTGTCAGGGAACTACAGGCCAGCCAGCCTAACCTCAGTACTGGGGAAGATTATGTAGTGATACATCTTGAGTGCCTCACGAAGCACATGCAGGACAACCAGGGGATCAGGCCCAGCCAGCACGGCTTCATGAAGGGCAGGTCCTGCCTGACCAACCTGATCTCCTTCTATGACAGGGTGACCTGACTAGTGGATGAGGGAAAGGCTGTGGATGTTGTCTACCTGGACTTTAGCAAAGCCTTTGACAGTGTCTTCCACAGCATCCGCCTAGAGAAGCTGGCAGCTCATGGCTTGCACAGGTGCACTCTTCACTGGATAAAAATCTGGCTGCATGGCTGAGCCCAGAGAGCTGTGGTAAATGGAGCTAAATCCAGTTGGCGGCTGGTTACAAGTGGGGTTCCCCAGGGCTCAGTGTTGGGGCCAGTCTTGTTTAATGTCTTTATCAATTATCTGGATGAGGGGATCAAGTGCACCCTCAGTAAGTCTGCAGATGACACCAAGCTGGGTGGAGTGTTGATCTGCTGGAGGGTAGGAAGGCTCTTCAGAGGGACCTGGACAGGCTGGATCGATGGACCAAGGCCAATTATATGGGGTTCAACAAGGCCAAGTGCCGGGTCCTGCACTTGGGTCACAACAATACCATGCAACACTACAGGCTTGGGAAAGAGTGGCTGGCAAGCTGCCTGGAGGAAAAGGACCTGGGAGTGTTGGTTGACTGCCGGCTGAACATGAGCCAGCAGTGTGCTCAGGTGTCCAAGAAGGCCAACAGCATCCTGGCTTGCGTCAGGAACAGTGTGGCCAGAAGGAGCAGGGAAGTGATCGTGTCCCTGTACTCAGCACTGGTGAGGCCGCACCTTGAATATTGTGTTCAGTTTTGGGCCCCTCACTACAGGAAGGACATCAAGTTGCTGGAACGTGTTCAGAGAAGGGCAACGAAGCTGGTGAAGGGTCTGGAGAGCAAGTCTTAATGAGGAGCAGCTGAGGGAACTGGGGCTGTTTAGCCTGGAGAAGAGGAAGCTGAGGGGAGACCTTATTGCTCTCTACAACTACCTGAAAGGAGGTTGTAGTGAGGTGGGTGTTGGTCTCTTCTCCCAAGTTACTGCAATAGGATGAGAGAAAATGGCCTCAAGTTGCATCAGGGGAGGTTTAGATTGGATATTAGGAAAAATTTTTTCACTGAAAGAGTGGTCAGGCATTGGAACAGGCTGCCCAGAGAGGTGGTAGAGTTGCCATCCCTGGAGGTGTTCAAAAAACATGTAGATGTGGCACTTCAGGGCATGGTTTAGGAGACATGGTAGTGTCAGGTTGATGGTTGGACTTGATGATCCTAGAGGTCTTTTTCAACCTTAATGATTCTATGATTCTATGAAAATGTAAAAGAAAATCAGAGCTTGTTTATGTTTGCTGTCAGATGTTAGTCTTCATTATGTGTAAAGTGCCTATCTTTCTACCTTTCTATCTAAGCAGAAAGCTGAGTAGCAGCATATGAATCAGCAGCAAAATCTTTAAAATATCAGGAGGCCTTTAGCATTTATACTAAAAGAGGTTACTGAAATGTTGCCATGACATACCTTCAAACATTATATTAACAAAGTTTCTGGAGAATTAAAGTGTAAACCTAAGTGGTTTTGTCTAAGCAGATGCAGCACTATCCCAGTCAGTAACATGGGTGGGTGGTTTTATATTTATAAATAAAAAAACATGCAAAAAGTTATTGCAATGGTCCTGCACATCCTGTGTCAGAGAGGCAAAATTTTTTTATACTATTGAGTACCAACAGTGGCATTAAAGAGGGACTGGAAGGTGATCTATTTTATTATTTGGTGGACTCTTCCTGAGGACATTAAATTGTATCTTGATGAAAATTTCCTTACTGCAAAATATTTTTCCTGATATAACTGTAGTTATTTAGACTTAACCTCATTAGAGTTGCTGTTTTAACTAAGTACCAGAAGCAAGATGGCTGTTACTCAGCCACCGACTTGACATTTACGCTCCTGTTTAAAGCTAATTACTTTTTATAAACTAGACTGAAAAACAGAAGAAAACCTCAGATTCCCCACATTTTCACATACTAAGCCCAAACATGTATAAAAGAGTGACTTTTATTGTTTTTGTTGTTGTAAGTCCTACTTATCTTTAAAGGAGAGATACTTTTGCAGAAAAAAAATGTTGCAAAAGGGCATTTTCTCTAGTCATAAGGTATAAAAAGTTATTTGAGTTTCTAAAGAACTTCCTGGGAGAGAATTGGAAGAGGGAAAATTAGTTCCATCTGTTCATTTGTATGACAGTTCCCTTGCTGGACATCCTGAAAAGCTATAAGCTGTACAGCTTAGCAAGAAACAAACCTCTCCAAATATTTGCAGCTAGAAAGCTAGGAAATATTTATTGTTGAAATATGCTGAAATTTTGGTTTTGGAAGGGTTTTCCTTGAAACTGTGTGAATAATTCAGTCAACATATAGAAAAATATTGAAGTAGTTTTTCAGAAACAGTACATAGAATTTTAAATCTCTCTTAACTTTAAGGTTTCCTACATGGCTCAGTGCAACTGGTAGCAATAAACTTATTGGAATTAAATCTGCTAAAAAGTTTCTAAAAACAGGCTATTAATAGCTAAAGTAAATGTGAGATTGTGTCAGGAAGAGAGGTCTTCTAAGTCCATTTAATTGTTATGCCTTATTTGTTGAATCTACTCCATGTTTCCCCGTGACTTCCCTGACCACACATCATAAAGCCCTGTTAAGCTGTTAAGTCTCTCTTCAGCAAAAACAGTTAAGTAGTTCTTATCTTTGTCTCCATGGCTTGTATAGTTTAGCTTTAAGTGCCATGGAGAAAGCAATAGGGAAGCGTGCAGTGTATATATGCAGCTGCTTTTGTTTTCTGATTTTAATTGTTCCAGATACATAGATAATCTTTAATAGAAGATATGAATATGAGAGCCTGATAAAGGACCGAAGTTTTCCTCTTGCCACTCTGATGATATCAGATGATTGTATCATCAGACTTTTGGTATCCATTTAATCTCTTAGGGAAAAAGTTTCTCCTGTATCCACCTCACAAATTAATATAGTCTTTTCCTATGCTACTGTTGTTGGTACTAATACTGATAAATCTGGTGTGATAATACATTATTTGCTATATACTCTTAAAATCCTGCTATCTGGCAGAATCTCAGTTTCCTTGTGGCTATTTGCCCTGGAGAACCCAAGTGCTTCACTTGGGAATACTTTGGGGAAATACTCATAGTCGTCTGTTCCCAACCTTGCTCTGGTTTGCGAAGCAGGCCTAATTTCTGCCAGGCTGGGCAGCAGGAAGGGGGCTGCAGTAGGGCAGGCTTCAGCTCCTTCTGGCAGAGGTGTGTGGGGCTTGCATCATGTGAGCAGTGTGCAAGAACGGCGATGCTGAATGAGATGACTCATAGACTGAGCTTCATCTGCATTGTGCCTTGGCCCCTTGTGTGAAGGCAACAATTGTTTTTCAGTGCTTTGAGAATATTGCTGCTTTAAAAATGGCTCTAGAGCTCAACAGCATTATTGATGTATAGATGCTAGTTGTATTTTCCATGACTGAAAATGTGTTGCGCAAAGTATTAGATACAGCATGGTAGCCAAATTCTATTTCAAAGTGAAATGTACAGCTTTAATGACAGTTCTGCAAAGGCCAATTATTTGTGTATTCTTTCCATCCTTTATACAGGCAACACTTAATGAAGTATACACATTACTAATGTCCATCTTGCAGAGAAATGAACTGTGAGAAAATTCAAGCAAACATGTTCCAACTGTTCATACAAAGGATTGCATAAGTCACACGTGTTTCCACAAAACTTTCCCCACAATTTGCTGCTGCTCAGCATGTACTTCGCTTAGTTTCCTCCAATTAAAATTTGCAAACAGAAAGGCTTTCCAGTGCTAACAGACTCATGTGCTTTCCTGGAGATTTGGAGCCACGTGTTCCAGGAATGGCTGGGTGCACCACGCTGATACAATATAAAGGCAACGTCAATCACCTTCTCTCACTTTTTAATAGCTCCCTTCCATGGTTCTCATTCTCCATCACTGAAATTTAAGATTAAAGGAACTTTACTGTATTTCAAGTACAGTTTAATCCATTAAGATGGATCTCCTTCATAGCAATGGCGTGCTTATCATTCAGCATTTACAGAGGGACTACAGGGCTTACCAGGATTTCCTTAATTTTATGTCACATGTTGGAGATCCCCGGAATATATTCTCAATTTATTTTCCTCTTTGGTTTCAGCTCAACCAAGTGGTTGGTACTAAAATGATATGGGTGGCAGTCATTGGTGATTGGTTCAACCTCATATTTAAATGGTAAGAAGTTGGATTTGTTTTAAAATTTGGTATTTTTAATGATGGTTACTATATGTGCCTCAAGTTTAGAAAACTTGCTGTGAATAATGTACTAGTGGGCTTTCCCCTGTAATTATAAAACAGGAATTCACAAAGAAGATGTTTAAGATATGTTTGAAATGATATTTTGATAAGACAAGAAGAACCCATAGAACTCTTATAGAATAGTTTTGGCAATATAGCCCTTCAAATTCCTGGTAAGGTTATTTATCATGCTTTGCTGAGGCCTTCTTAGATAAAAATCTTCTTATTGCATTTCTGGTTCATTTTATATTTTTTTTTTGTCAGGATTTTATTTGGCCATCGCCCATACTGGTGGGTGCAAGAAACAATGATTTATCCCAATCAATCAAGCCCGTGCCTTGAACAGTTTCCTATAACATGTGAAACTGGACCAGGTAAGAAATGCTGGAGATTACATTGGTACGTTTAATGGACATAGGGGCTTTTTGGGGGGAGAGGATGGGACGTATGAAGATCTTACAGAATATACAAATCTCAGAGCTCATGTTTAAAATAGCACCAAGATACAGGGAGAGAAAAAGGAAGAAATAAAATGTGATAGGTATTTGATTGCTGTATGACAAGAATGTTTACTTTATTGCCTTTAAACAGTACAAGGGAGGGGGATTTGCTTTAAAAATAACTGTTACTAGAATGAACCAATGTATTGGAAAGGAATTTTCACAAAACTTGTGTCATAGGTTCAGAAAGAACTATGTGAGTTCAATACGAGCTTTGTGAGGTCACTTTTAGGAACAGTTGCGGTGCCAGTGACATCAGCCTGGGGAGAGAAATTCCACAATGTTTAAAAGTGTTCAAAAACAGAGCAAGGGGCTGTTGAGTTTGAGAGCTTGTGCACTATTGAAAGAATTATTGAAACCACAGAAACTAGTAGGTGGTTCAGCGTAAATAACAGTAGTATCAACAATCAATCCTGTAATGTATCACAAGTGGGAAATGGAACCACTCTTCCCAGAACCAGACACTGGCATTGGATGTGTGTCTGTGGGTGTGTGTACAAATGGATGGAAGAAAAAATTATTTTAAAAAATGTACCTTCCCAGTGTATTTTCACTTTATTGTATCTCGTTGTCTTCTCTGTGGAACTCAGATGCAATACTGCTGAAGTTAAATGAGCTTATGCAACGGTAATATGTGAAATAAGGTAAACTTGCTTGAAACCTACTCACTGAATTTAGTTTAATTCATAGTACACAAAAACATTGACTGTGGAAATGAATGTGCTTTGTGCCTTGTCAATGCCATTGCAAGCTTTTAAGTGATTTGTAGAGCTGTATTTTGATAACAATACCATGCATTAAATCCCATTGTAATTTTGAACAAGAAGCTTAAGCCCTTGTATCAGGCATGTTTTAATAATGTCTATTTCAAGTTAATTTATTTGGGACGTAACCCAAAGTATTAAGGTCCTTCAGGTCTTTTCAAAAGACTTCAGAACTGAGCCCATCCAGCACCGTGAAATTCCAAGCCCTGGCTCAGGAGCCAGGAACCAGTCAGAGTGTTAAATTTTGATTCATTGAACCAGAAGGCCTTTTTTCCTGTTATTTTCTTCCTGAAGTCATTCCTATTTCTGTCCAGTGGGTACCGCTGTTGTATTGATTCCTTATTTGCACTTATAATGACCACATTTTCTCCCACCTCCAGATTTGCCCTTGACCATTGACAATGTCTGTCACTCACCTCTCACAGTCAGTGCAACTGTTAGGTGCACACAGTCCTTGTGTGAGCTTACACAGTACTTTACACACTTTCTAAATATGCAGTTTATATGTAAAGATTAGAGAAGCAGTGACAGACATCAGAAGGGCATATCCAAAGATTGCTAGGATAGCCTAAACCCCAAACTCTGTGGCTCAACAAAAGGGAAAGCCTAGGGAACTTTTTAGATGCCTACATGGCAAGCAATCTAGGACCTGAATTTGGTTTGTACTTCTGGAATGAACTGAACTAAAACTGTGCAGCCATCTTTTCTCTGGTATTTGTAAGGTTTTAAGAACATAAAGCTTAAGGTGGAGTATATGCTGTTTCTAGTAGATAATGTGCAGATGAACTGTGAAGCGGTTTTGTTAGATTACATTTTTCTAGATGACAACAAAGACAAGCTTTCCCAATGCTGAGATACAACATTGTGGTTTCTTTATCAGTGTTATTTGTTCTGTTGCAAGGTTTAGAAGTGTACTTCTGTTACAACACTAACCAAAGAGTTAGTAGCATGACTACTAATGATATGCCAGGCAGAATACTGAAAATGCAGGGAGCCAGAAATCATTGTGCTTGTCCTCCCTAGACATTCCTGCTTTGCTGCATCACTGAAATATTCTTTTGCTTTGCAAACCACTATGTACTGCTGGGTCATAACACATTCTTCAGCCAAAATTATTTCTTCTGCCAGCGAAGTAACCCTGTCCCTTTTACTTCTCCTTTGTCTCCACAGAAAGCCAAGCTGTAAAAGTCTGGTATAGAGAGATTCCAGTGATGTAATTTTCTGTCCTTCCCTATTTCATTTTGCTAAATGTAAACCTGGTGATCAGGGGTAAAGAAGTGATGGAGTAATTTTAGAAATAATGTCCCTTGCATCATGCCAGCATACTTTGTCTTTTGGTGATTTTCACGGGTGTAGGAACTTCTCTGTGGCTTTGTATAATTTCCAGTACAATTAAAATTTGATTCATTAAATTAAAACAAATGACACTTATATTATTATACGGGGACTAAAAAGAAATCGCTGTTGATATCTGTATGAGAGTGTGTTCCCTGTTATAGACTACTGTGGGCACAGCAATTAGTCCAATATGTTACAGCATCATTTCATGTGCCAGTTCCAATGAGAATCTGTTTCCAAGCTAGTGAACATTGATTTATTTTATAAATTTTAAGGTGTTGTACAAAGTAAAGCATAAAGACACAGTTCTTCCAGCACACTTCAGATACATTTCTAAATTTATTACAAAACTACCTAAAACAAGAATCAATTGGACTGTAATATTACTAATGAGACACAAATCACAATCACAATTGCTAACACCATGGTAATTGGAAAAGGCAATTTGGAAGGGCCATCTAAAGTTATACTGGTACTTTGATTTAGAATGTTACAAGGAGCTAAATCTCTGTTATGAGGTAGCCCATTCAAAACCTATCCCAGCTGATCCTCATATATAACTTCATATATAACTTCTGCATTGTATGCTACAGCCCTAAGAAAGCCCCAGATGCTCTATTTTTGAAATCACAATCCAAATCTAAGTAATGGAAAAATACTATGCTTTCCAATCAAAATACCAGCTCACACCAATATAAGATGATTAAGCTGTTACCTACTTGATATCAGACGAATATTTTGGATTCTATATAGATGGATCTTCTGAAAAATTCATATTGAGAAAAGTAACTTTTGAGGAGCAGCTGACATTCTTTCTGCATTTGTTAACCATTTTCTTTCTAAATTATTAGGTGCCTGAGTAACTGTCAGTAGACATTTTCTATAAAACAAATGTTACAGTCATAATTTTTAAGCTTGAATATTTCATTTTTGTTTTTACTAGGAAGCCCATCTGGACATGCCATGGGATCTTCCTGTGTCTGGTATGTAATGGTCACAGCAGCACTTAGCTACACAGTGAGATGGAAAGATAAATCAGCAGTTACCCTTCACAGGTCAGTGTCTTTCCATTATTCTAACTCATACAGATATTTCTTTATATACATGCTATGTTTTTAATGGACTTATTTTAACCAAATATTCATAGTCTGTTTCGTCCAGTTTGTAAAAAAACAAAACAAAACAAAACCAAAAAACCACCCCACCAGACCCAAAATGAAAAAAAAAAAAACACAACGATATAATTATGATTTACTTCAGCTGAAGAAAAAGAATATTAAGAGGATTTATCCATTTGTGTAGGTTGGTATTTATTAACTTATGCTCATTGCATACAATTTTTATGAATCAGTTCCTATTAACGGTCATGTTACGTGTTCAGTGTTGGAAATTTTGAATTCTATTAATGGTTGTTACATGTTGGATCTTTTGGTTAGTACATAAATTTACTGCATTGATGGTAGTCCTTCTTACCCCATTTTAAAGCAAATGCATGTAATGTTGTCAAAGTTCAGTGTAACGTGTTACTCAGCTCTGTGGGGAAGTCTTATAATTGCTTTGACGTTTGTTCTTTCTAAGCCTGACAAGGTTGTTCCCATACTATGTGAATTTTGCTGCCAAATAATTGATGTTTTGCATTTAAGTATGCCTTCATGATGAGAAATATGTTCAAGGTACTAGTGCTAATTTAATTTGCCATTGATGACTTTCATTACTAAAACCATGGTGGTGTCTTGAAACTGAAACTACTGGGGTCTGTTTCTGCAGCCCTGGGTGTGGCTGCAAGAGCAACCACTCTTGCTAATGTATTAGTACTGACTTCCAGTTTTTAATCATCTGATTCTAGACTTCTCTGCTTGTAAACGTCTGCTTGGTAAAAATATGACCCTGACACAAAGCAGCCTGGTGGAAATTACTGGGTGAAATATCTTGTCTTACTTTTTAAGCATCTGCCTTTTCCCTCTTAGACTGACGTGGTCATTCCTCTGGAGTGTTTTTTGGATTATCCAGATCAGTGTGTGCATCTCAAGAGTATTCATAGCAACACATTTCCCTCATCAAGTTATTCTTGGAGTATTTGCTGGTAATGCTTCTAAGTTTTCTTTTCTTTTCAACATATATGCAAAATCTGAAAAAAATTAACTATGAGAAAAGGCAAGAGATTTTTAGTAGTTCTACTCAACTTGCAGCTCTAGTGGTGCTCTCTGCTCTCTGGAGGATCAAGGATTTGATGATAGTCTAAAGGTAAAATTTGTGAGGTAGTAAGTACCTGCTGTCTTTATAATTCACACAGGGAGTGAGCCCTTGTCCTTGTGCCCGTTGATGCTGACTGCGTTATGTCCACAATGCCACAGACTAGCGCTCTCTGGTCTCCACTGGCTGCATCTGATCTTTATCTATGCTGCCTGTGAGGAAAGGGATCAGAGAGGAAGTCACTTGTATGTGGCCCTGACCTTTTCCCTCAGGAGGTCAGGTTCTATTTGGTTCTCTTCAAATGGTGGCCAGGCGCAAACTAGCATGTGTGCAGTGTGGACAAGCATGGGGCTAGAGACCTGGAGCAAAACAGAGAAAAAGGCAAATTAGCAATGCAAACTCCCCAGGGTGGTTTAAGAAGCTCAAGTACATTTTTCAGAGTTACTTAAACATGTTGCAAATTGGTATTTGGGGAGTTCAAACTATGAGCAATCTCTCTAGTAGCTATCTGATTTTAAGGCGGGTGACGCGAGCATTGAGTGGGAGCTTCCTGCTCCCGTTCTCCTTCATGGATGCCAAGCAGCCTGGGCAGCACTGGCTGACAGCTTGCAGTTCAGCTCTCCCTTTTCACAACCAGGATATAATGAGTAAGGAAGAAGAAAAGTATGCTCTGTGTCTTCTCCTTCAACACTCAAAGCTTGTGTGGGAACAAATATTGAATTCTGCACTGCTGGGGCCGGTCTTTGAGTGGAGGACTCTTGGGGAAAAGGAGTGTTCTAGTTTACATCTAATACTTGATAGGTTGTCACCTGGGGTATGCAGTCAGGCCTAAGCCGTGCCTCAGATTACAAACAAGTAGTGCTTGGTATTTAATTTCTTTTTTTCCAAATTAGCAGTTTGGAGTGGGAGAAAAGGTTTTGTAATGTACACAGAAGTGGTAAACTCTGTGTGTGTACATGTATATGTACATATATATATGTATAAATACATAGATATATTCTTCTTTTAGTGTTCAAAAGTCAAATTCCCTGTAACACTGAGTTTCTAATCCACAGGCATTCTTGTGGCACAAGCATTTGAGCATACCCCTGCTATTCAGACAGCAAGCCTGAGAATGTACATGAAGACAAACTTGTTTCTTTTCATCTTTGCCCTTGGCTTTTATCTAGTCCTCAAGCTTCTTGATATTGACTTGCTATGGTCTGTTCCAAAGGCCAAGAAGTGGTGTGCCAACCCAGACTGGATAAACATTGACACAACTCCATTTGCTGGACTGGTGAGGAATTTAGGTGCACTCTTTGGCTTAGGTCTCGGAATTAATTCTGAAATGTTCATCACGAGCTGCAAAGGTAAAAACAGCTGTAAGATCAGTTTCCGCATATTGTGTATAGCTGCTTCTTTAGCTACGCTGCAGCTGTATAATTTCATTACAATACCTACTTATACTGAGTATTTGTTCTACGTTCTCTCTTTTTGTAAGAGTGCGGCTATGCCTCTGACTGTAGTTGCTTTGGTTCCGTACTGTGTCCACTTGTTAATGAGGACAACTGAAAAGAAACTTAATTAGATAAAGTTTCCAAATGGTTAGCAATGTGGGGATGGATATGAACTGTTCAAGAACCCTCTGCAAAGGCAGTTTTGCTAACTCATTTTAACCAAGGGGGATGCCACTGCATCTTTGGTGTGCTTCTGGTAAGTAACCAGTACATCCAAAATCAGTACATTCAAAAACTACTTCGGCAGCTCAGAAATACTAATTGCTGATTTTATTCCTAGAAATGTTGCGATCACACTGCAGCATGGTTAGAAATGACCCAACACTCTGGGTCATAATGAAGTTTTAAAGTATAATCAACTAGTTTTATTTAGCTCCCTGGTGGTCTTTTAGTTCTGTCCATCTCCAGCTAGAGGGTGCTTCAAGCCTCAGTTGTATATAGTGATAACTCAATATTTAATTTTTTTTATATATAGATATTGTGTGTTAAACTGCTAAATAATGGTGTGACAGTATCACACCACCTACAACTGTACAGCTGTACCCAGGCACTGTGAAAAAGGTCAGCATGGTTATAAACAAGGCTTTAGATTTAACTTATTGAGCTTCCTGAGCAAAACAGCTTCTGATTAAGCTAGATGAGAAAAAAATAAACATTTATTTCAATTAGACTCTGTAGAATGTATTTTTGCATTACTGTGTGATTTTTGACATTTTTACTTTTTGAAAGTGGTCCCATAATTCATGAATGGTATAGCTTACACCTTTGATATTGAAAATGCATGAATATGGTGTAACAAATCTTTGGGTTCTGTACATCTACACAGAGCAGCAAATGAAGAAAGTTGTCAATAATGACATTATCCCAGCAGATCACCTCAAGAATGTTGTTCATGCTCCTGTACTGCAAAGGTAAATTAGTCTAATACTCTCATTTCAAGAGTCACAAGCCTGAATCACCGCTCATAGTTGTGTAAATCATGAAAATGTGATTGCTGACTAGGTGATTGCAAGTTTATATGCTTGTCGGCATGGTTTACCTAACCACACAAGTAACTAATACGTTAAATATATGTTTGCTATATAAAATGATGCTCTAAACAGGCAGAGGCAGTTATTTTCCCTTTTTATTCGTTATTTAGCACCTACTGTTGCATGTTCCCTTTCAGCGCACAGTCATTAAGCAACGTTTTGCTGATACCATCTCATAATACTTAGTATACAAGCAGCATAAAGCTATAATATGGGTAATGAGGGCTCTGTGTGTGTGATCTGATAGCAATAAGGCTTAGAAGATGTAAACATGATACCACTTCTAGACTTCCAATTAGTTGTAGGATAATTGAAATGGAAAGAATCTTATTTATTTGGGAAAGCAAGGTGAACAGTTTGCATTGGCCCTTGGGAATGAATGTGATACAAATTGCAGAAACAAATCTGAAACAGCCGTCCTTATTTAAGAGCCTACTAAGACTACCTTGACTTAAAAAAATTATTAATCTGTTAAAATTATTTTAGCAGTCTGAGGAGTGTTCTGCTTTATGCATCTCCTGCTACCTTCTGTAATGATTCTCTGAACTCTTTTTCCTGCAGCAGCTGGCCTGAAACCAGTCTTTTCAATAAGTGTGACTCCTTAAGCAAAATGACTAAGCTAATGGGACTAGAAAAAAATAATGAAGAACAAAGACAGCTATGACAAAGATTTCTCCCGAGTTCAAGATGCTCTGTGGTTTGTTATTCCCTACCCATGAGGTGACCTACAGCGGCATCACAAAACGCTAGAAGGTTGGTCTAGCTGTCCTTCTGTTCCTCACTCCTTCTGGCCAACAGCAGGGGGTTCTTTGTGTGCAGCTGTCTGTGGCTCTTGTGGCAGTGTTTGGGCCTCCTGCCCAGGCTGGCTATTTTAAGCTGGGAGTTGTGGGCAGACGTCATGTTTCTAAGCTCCTGCCACATGAGGGCCTGTGCTTCCCGGTACTGACAAAGAATCTTGGTGCCTGTGTTGGGATAGACACAACCATTAATGTAGAATGACAACTGGCACATGTTCTTCTAAGTACCCTACAGACACGTAAGAAGACATAGGCTCTCACTCGCTTTCTTGGAGTGTCCTATTAATTCAGCCTGCAATGTCAGTGCTTCAGGGAAACGGACAAAGACCAGCTTCTTGTCTGACACCACCCCCCCCCTTTTATTCTTTTTGCAACTATTAAAACATTACTGAAGCCCAGAATGGTGGGAAAACTGAATAAATTAAGTTAGTTTAATTTTACCAATAACTTCAGAAATTAACCTGTTGAAAAAGCAATGGCAGTAGACTAAGACACTTTCCGAGCAGCTAAGTGTGTTGGGCTCTAGAGTTTTGTGCAACGATGGCCTGAAGAATCTCCAGAGAGGGCTCCTGAAACTTCAAACAGAGTTAGCCTTTTCCAGAGTGGTGGAATAAAGAAGTGTCAAGATATAATCTTGATATTTTGGTAGAATGAGAATTGTCGGTACAGTGAAATAGGCCTACGTGTTCCTTAGCCAGGCTTTTCTGAATTTGTCACAGCTGAAAGTTACACTTCAAGCCTTATTAAATAAGGTTGTGTGGCACCTTAACTAAGCGCTATCAAATTGTTAAACATTTAAACTAACTTCATCAGGGTTTTGCATCTGTTTATACTGGTAATACTTGGAACAGCTACAGAGCATATACACTTAAATGATGATGGCCTGAGCTACTCAAAAGGGGGCCTTGTGGCCCAAACCAGGTTGGCTTAAGCTTTTTCCTATGTAGTAAGGAGGGTGGAAAGTGCTTGACTGATCCCCTTGATCCCACTAATGGGACCATGGGAGAAAGTTAATCTTTTATTCTTGACTTAGAGATGCCCAATTTGGGATAATACGATTCCAAAAGTCCTTCCATTCTCACTAGGCAGGAGTTAGATGAAGTATATCATGTTTTTTGGCTGGGATAGAGTTAATTTTCTTCCCAGTAGCTGGTACAGTGCCATGTTTTGGATTTAGTATGAGAATGATGTTGATGACACACTGATGTTTTAGCTGTTGCTGAGCAGTGCTTACACTAGTCAAGGACTTTTTTGCAGCTTCCCATGCCCTGCCAGGTGCACAAGGAGCCGGGACAGGAGGGAGCACAGCCAGGACAGCTGACCCAAACTGGCCAAAGGGACATTCCATACCATATGACATCATGCCTGGTATATTAACTGTGGGGAGTTGGCCGGGGGGTAGCGATTGCTGCTTGGGGATGGGCTGGGCATCAGTCAGCAGGTGGTGAATGGTTACATCGCTTGTTGTCTGGTTGTTTATACTCTTGTCCCCCATCCCCCCCAGGTTTCCCCCCTCTCTCTCTCTCTCTCTCTCTCTCGTTATTTTAATTATATTATTATTGTTGTTGTTGTTATTATTACTGTTTTATTTTAATTATTAAACTGTTCTTATCTCAACCCACGAGCTTTCTTACTTCTGCCCTTCCGATTCTCTCCCCCGTCCCACTGGGGTGGGGGGAGTGGGCAAGCAGCTGTGTGGTGCTCGGTTGCTGACTGGGGCTAAAGCACAGCAAAGTGAAAGTGTCCCTCACTCCTCATACAAACTAGCTGACAAGATGCCATTCCATGTCATTCACAATGCTCACTTTTGCTAATATGCAGCTTTTCGTCCTCCACGTTCCCTGTTACACCTGCCCAGTGGAAGGACACTGGCTGCAGATCAGATGTTCCTGCTCAGAGTAGTCCAGCTGGAGCAGGGGCTGTATTTGCAGAGCAGTTACTCAGGTGCCATCTCAACACTGTGTTGGGCTTATATTTAACCAGAGGAATCGGGTGACTGCAAAACCAGATAATGCAGCTGCCATGGACGACGCAGAGAAATACACAGTGGGACACGCCAAACAGCACCTTTGGCTACCTCTGTCAAGACTAGTAACTCAGGACTGGCTCTGCAAGATGTAGGCAAATGCTTTTGGGTCTGCCCAGGGGTCCTGTCACCAAGCGCCAGAGCTGGGCCTTACCTGTGGGTCAGCTGCAGCGGAAAGGCCAGGCCAGCTCTGCACCGAGCAGTGCATTGAGGCTTGTTGCCCATGCCCAGACAGACCATGTAGCTCCACTTGCACTTTAATCCCTTCACACAGGCACTGAAGGGCTTTATAATCAACTGGTTGTTGATAGCACCTGGGTATAAAATGGCAGGAGATGGCACCCAAGACCGTGTAAGACCAGTACAACCGTTTGTGTATACTGTGAGTGCCTTCTGTTGTACAGGCCTACTTCCCAACGCATAGGTCCCAATATTTACTAGCTGCCAAAAAAATAGGGTGATGTCATGATGAAGAGCTGTAGTAGTGGCAGCCAGCTGGGCCCATGTCACTGTGCCCCTGCAAGGAGGTGGCAGACAGGGGCTGGTGTCCTCAAATTGGCCTTCTCAGCAGTTCCGTCCCGCACAGCAGACCCTTGTTACAGATGTGGTCCAAATGCATACAAGTACTTGTTAACCTGCTGCAAGATACACATATGCTTGTCTGAAGGGTAAGAGATGAAGTGCTAAAGCACAAGGGACAGTACAAGTACAATTTATTGGTATCATTTGGGCCACGAAAGTGGTGTCCTTTAAGCAAAAGAATTATGGAATAAGTACACATAGTAATTGTAGGTTTTAATAAAGAGTCATTATTTTTCCATGGCCTTAAATACTAACATAAATTAGATATCATGTAGGTATGTCAATAGGTGTTGATAGTCACTGTCAATAGTTTCAGAACTGAGCCATCCAAACTAATTATTGTTCTGAAACATAAAAACACTAAAAAGATTAAAACCAAAGGCCAATAATGCAGGTTCCTTTTTCATTTTCAGTTAGGGATTAAAATACAGGCTTCCTTGGGAAAAGAGCATTTCAGATTCAGCTATGCAATTTCAGTAGGGTCTGTTGAAGTAATTCGATTAATGGAGTTGTACAAAAGTTGAAATTGTTTTTTGCTGCCTGGATTAAGGGATGCATCCTAGTAAAGTTACCACCCTTACGGCTATCTCCAAGGTTCAGCAGTTGGTTCTGTTGCCTAGTTTTATGAGATATTCCATTATGGTGTGATTTGTTATAAAGCCCTCACCCCCAGCTGCCAATTACAGGACATGGAGAATGACTTTTACAGTTAATACTCTACTGTTCAAAATCAAGATTTAAATTTTGAAACTGTAACTTAGACTTTCTAACTGCTTTGTCTCCAAGCTCCCAGTCACTAAAGGAAAGAGTCCTGTTGTCATGCAGACAATTATCAGTAACATATTTCAGAGAAACATGCAGTAGACCTTACAATAAACTGTTACAGATACAAGCTTTTGTGAGAAGAAGATACTTCCTGACCTTTGTCATTGCTGAATGAACTGTCACTCTATTTATCAACTCAGCTTAATACAAGCAAAGAGCTGATGATGGCTACTTTTTTTTTTCTACCTTTACGGAATGTATTTATGATTTCTGTAAAAATACTCGTCATTGTCTTGCCTTCAGAAAAAAAAAGAATGCATTATGCAGCACTGTCTCAGTAGAAGTGATTTAAATAACCTGTGATGATTAGCTGTAGGATTTTGCATTGATTTAACTAAAGCATTTATTCCTATTCAAAATCTATTTGACAGCTTTGATCAGTGGTGAGTGTAGGGGAAATGGTCCTCAAGAGCTTCTGTTCCTCCTCTTGATTGCTTGCCTTACTTTTGTGGAGCTGCCTTCTTTGTAAGTACTTCATGGCTTTGTTGAGGGGGCACCGCTGTGTGGGCTCGGGGCAATGTGTTAGTGCTGTAGCTGTGCACAGTGGAAGCCCAGCCTCCGCCCGCAACCCGGCTGAGGTTCAGGGTATGGCAGGGTGGGAGGCTGGGGCTCTGCACCCACAGTAAAGGTGGCTGCTGTAGTCTTCTGCAGACCAAATGTTAGGAGAGATTTGATCCCCTCAGATACACAGCGTCGTTCTTGGGATTGGTTTTTATTCACAGGGCTTACCTAGACAAGTGGCAGTTTCCAGAACACCAGAGTGGAGTCTTCCTGGGTTGCTAGTTGAGGAATGACAGGGCTGTGCAGCCTGACTGCGGGTGGTGGCAATTCCCCAGCTCACCAGCAAAGGTCTTCCCCATTTTCAGGCTTTCTTTCCCTTAGCAGTGGGCGAAGCTACTTCCTGAATGCATCAGCCTATGCTTAGTCCCCTGCATGTGCGTAACAGGTGTGCTTGATACAGAAAGCTACAGACATTTAGGGTACTGCCGAACTCACAGTGTTGTAGAGCACTTGGTAGCACAATGGGGTACCAACACACACATACCTACCACAGAGCATTTGCTTACAGAAAAGAAACCTTGCAAATTTTGTATTGCAGTAATTCAGCTAATTGGGGCTCCTGTGGTAACAAGCTTATAATAAGCTCCTTCCACGGCCATCAGTTCATCATGTGTGCCCCTTTCAATGATGAGTCCTTGCGACATCACAGCAATGATGTCAGCGTTCTGGATCGTGGACAAGCGGTGGGCAATGATGATGCAGGTACGGCCTTCTCTGGCCTTATCCAGCGCTGCCTGCACAGTCTAAAGGTAACAGACGAAGTGTCAGAGTGAAAATACGCAAACCAAATTGGGGCTCAGGGCTGGAGAACTCTGATTGCTTCAGATTAATTAACTGTATTGTGCAACACTTGTAAAAGTGACTATGAGGCTAAATCAAAGGTTATGTCACTGGTGTGCTTAGCTGGGCCATGAACCCAGTTTATTAGCCGTACAAAGAAGGGACAGGTAAACATAGACCACAGCAGAAATCAAGGCAGGCCTTTATTCAGCTGATGTGCTGAATGTCAGCTCAGGGCGGCTGTTTTTAAATTTCCACCATCTCTAATCTCTGAGTGTAATCAAGCCATGCAAATTATTGCCCAAGCTCTTAGGCCCCTCACTGCTGTTTTCATTGGCTATTCAGGCTCATCATTCATATGCTTGAATACATTTTTGTTTGTTTGCTTTTCAATGTGCAGAAACTATACTTACGAAACATTCCCACTGAATGCTTTGAAACCCAGGGAATTAGTAAACACATTTCTGAAAAAGTTCTGCCTCTCACTGGCAGTCTAAGAGCCCCTGTAGCTGGCTGCCTTTCTCATAGCCGTGCTTTCTGGATCTTTTGAAAAGATTGTTAAAGCTTTAAGTGCAGAATTAACAATGTGGCGTGACGTTGCGGTCACGCGGTGGAGTGCATTGGGATGTCTCTGTAGGACAGAAAAAGGCCTTGTACATTGTAAGCCATTGCATTAACTTTCCCGTATTGCTTATCACCGTGCATTTACCTTTTCACTTTCTGTGTCTAAGGCAGATGTAGCTTCATCCAGTAATAAAATTTTAGGATCTCGTATGATGGCCCTCGCTATAGCAATGCGTTGTTTTTGCCCACGAGACAGCTGGGATCCTTGAGCCCCAACATTAGTTTCGTATTTCTGAAAAATATACAACAGGAAGGTGTCATTCAGGTGCAAGCGAACACACCATTATGCAGCCTGAAGGAAGAGCAGGAGGAGAGAGGCAAGAGCGCTTCTTGTTGCTGCCTCCTTAAAAAAACAGGTGATCCAGAAATACTGTACGAGTGACACACATGTCTGGGGAGACCTTTCTGAGCTGTGCTTTGCAGTGCACATGGCCCAGGGCCCTGGGCAGTATGGTGGCGGGCCTGGAAGAAAAATTTTATAGCAAGATGATGGCTGATTTGTCTGAGGCAAAAGAAACCCCCCACCCTAGATTTGGGAGAAGAGGATAGAAGTGATTTAAGGGATTTCTGGACAAACATGTTGTTCGGGTGCCTAAACTGTATCCATACATTTTATGTCCTTCTGATTTATATTTCTACGATTTCAGTGTATTTAAATACTTCTTAAGTGCACATAAGCAGCCAGCTTCAAATATTTTTGTCTAAGTATCATGCGCTAATCACAAGACAAATGTCCCTCAGTTGGGAACAGGATTTGTGTTTCCTGACTCAGTGTAACATTTTAGCTGCTGAACTGTGCTGCTGCTTCTTTCTTGTCCACAGCTTTGAAAATCTTCCTTTTTCTCCTGCAGAGGCATAACCGCTGGTTTCAGTTTTATAAATATTTGCCTACCCTGTAAAGATCCCATAGCAACTCACGCCCAAACACTCAGGAACATAATGAATGGTCATGACACCCTCTTTGCTCCTACTGTCACAGCTGTAAAAGTAAATAAAATGTATACATGTGTAGCAACTTTAACTGGGTTTAAAGCAACGCCACTGCTATGAACACTGAGCAGCCTACCTGTAGCTCCACAGCCACGGCCTCGCGGATACTTACGTCAGGCAGTGACATGACAAAATCGTGCAGCTGAGCCTTCTGGGCCGCTTCTATGACTTGTTCCATCCTCGTCTCTTTGGTGTTACTGCCATATTTGATATTTTCCGCAATGCTGCAGTCAAATAGCACGGGCTCCTGGGACACTATTCCAATTTTTGATCGAAGAAACTGTACATTTATTTTCGTGGTGTCACGTCCATCTATTAACTGCCATGAAATAGGAGAACACTTGAAACATCATTCCAAAACAACAGCCTGCAAAAGCCAAATAGTTTAAAGTGAAACTAAATGATTTAGCCATATTACTAAAATGCAAACACAACTGATATAAAGCTATTTGAAGACTCCTTTTGTGGAGTTTGTACATTTGACTCCTTTGTGCATGATGCGTATTTTCTGGGTATGTCTGTGACCCAGCCAAACACTACACCTTTTGCTTAATCGTAAGTGCAGGTGAACTATTTAATTGCTTAAGGTTAGGCACATGTTTTGTTGCCTTCCTGGCATAGTGATCACCACTATTACTCTTTCCAAAGAAAGAGAAATCAAACTAGATGGTGAAGTATTTACATGAGGAAAAGATATAAAAGCTTTCTAAGCTATCAGTAATTGAATAACTGGACATTAAATCTAGACAAATTCAACCTGCAGAGAAATTGCAAGTTGAAGCTGTATATTTGGGGATGTTCCAGACTCTCTGTTGCTCCATACAGACTTGACTTTTGCTTGTGCTCTCACAATGTACGCCATGCATTATGTGTTTCATTCAGGCGCTACCAAGGTGGATGTTTATGGCCTACATAATGCACGAGGGTACACCTGAGGCTTGTAGCATTCTGATCTTGCCTGAATACATCTGAGGTGATACTCAGGAATTGCCTGAACAGTGCACACTTGGTCGCGAAGGAGCTGAAGGCCCAAGCTGTATATGTACATGCCACCACTGCTGGGCTGCACAGTAGGACACAGCCGGAAGTGTCTTTGCAGCATTGCTGAAAACAACCGGGCACACGAACCACCATTCCTTTGCTTACCACACTTCCTTTCTCAGGGTCATAGAAACGCTCCAGAAGCTGGACACTGGTGCTCTTACCACAGCCGCTGCTTCCAACAAATGCCAAAGTCTGTCCAGGCTTAACAGTTACAGAGAGTCCTTTCAGGACCTGAATATCAGGCCGAGAAGGGTATGTGAATTTACAGTTAAGAAATTCAATGTTTCCCTTGAAATCATCCTGGTGGGGGAAAAAAAAAAAAAAAGAGAAAGATCCTACAATGAGCTTGAGCTCCAAACTGAGTTGTAAAGTACAAAGTAACTCTTCCTCAAATTCCATTCTTGCATCTCTTATTTAAAATATGACATTAGTGCTTGTGAAATTCACCCAGAAAGGGGGATTAAAAACCATACTGGAGGAGCTATTCTGGAGACAAAGCCATTAATCATAACACTATTGCTCTGCTTATGCTTCCCTGTACTGCACTGGTCAGAGGCATCAACTGGAAATAGGATCACCTTGCAAATCGGTAAGTTTTTTTATTTTAATACAGACACTGTATAAGTGTAAATTTGATGATATTCCAAACACATTTGTGCAAAAAGCTGGATTTGGTAAGAAAAAAATTAAAAATTAATTGAACTTCACAACGTTAAACCAGCACATAAATTCAGGTTGGTTTTCCCAGAACTCTTAAAAAACTCTTTTACAAAACCCTAAAGGAAATCAAGATACTTTATTTTCATGGTCTGAAGCAAAATACTTAATGTATTTAGTTCATAACAATTATTTCAAGTTTTCATTTAATTCTGAAAAAGAAAAAGTTAAATGAAAATTAAACTACTTGAATATTCCAGGTCAATTCACCAAAAACTGAGCATTTTCATTCGCCTCCTCATGAACACCCCCAACATTTTGCTGTGAATGGGAAAAAGCCTCCGTGATGAGCTAATGATAGTCAGGTTTATGTGCGAACTGTAGAGCAGAAAGAAAAAACCATGCTATTCTGTGAGTCACCCAAATTGGTCCAATTCCAATTTATGGGAGTTTTACACTGACAAATGCCTAATAGCCACACTTGATATCACCCTTCCTGTCTAGTACAGAGCTCGCTGTTTCCAAAAGAGCAAAGACAAGTAAAAATTACACAATTAGCATAATGTTCTTGTAAAGCAGTGATCCTCATTGACTTATAAATCGTTAGTGCAACTTTGGTGCTTATATTGAGCTGGATGACATCACAAATTATGCATCTCTGCTCTTACCCATTTTTCTCCCTTTTCACTGTAAACACTGATTTTAGGAAGCCGATCAACCAGTTGAAAAAATCGTGCAGCAGATGTTTTGGCTTTGGCATAGTTTGGGGTGTAGGAAGAAGCTCTTCCCAAAGCAGTTCCACTGGTCACAACAGCAGAAATCACCCTGTGAGGAAGGGGGACACAGTCATTCTTGGGAAGCCATCGAGAAACTGAACGCTACACCGAGACTAGCGCTCCAGGAGGAGAGCCTGTTTCTGGCTGCCAGCAGGCTCTCACCTGAACACGAAGCTGTAATGGAGTCCTTCAGTGTCAACTAGAAACCCTCCGTATCTGTAAGAGACAGCATTGGCAATGAACACTATGCTCTGGGCAAAGCCAAAGCAGAGGCCGTAAATGTGTGCTTTTTTGACTGCGGCTCTGTAGGGCAGATCCAGATGCTTCTCAAAATTGCTGATAAACATTTTCTCTTTCCCTATCCCAGCTACAGTCCTGATGTTAGAGAGGGCTTCACTGGAAATCTGGAGGAGGAAAAAAAAAAAATGGCTAAAAACTCATGTTTACTTGGAAATGTAGCATGCGCTCTTTCACAAATGCATGGTTCTTTCATGAACACTGGGCACTAATGCCATATATAAATTGATCCAGATATGATACAAACCGGCCCAAATGTCAGTCAACCAGAAGAGGAACTTTCCTACAAACAATTACCAGCCTCAATAGTTATGCTCCGCTTGCTCCACTAGAGTTAAGGTACTGTAAGCACAGTTAGGAAATCGGGCACATGCTCTCACTTGTGACTTATTTCAAGTCATGTGAACAAACGGAACATCCACAAAAGCAAAAACAGTTTTAGGAACACTGTCATTTCCTTGATTGCATGCATTTATTAATTAAAGATGTTTACTTAAATTATTTCATTTGTTTTACTTATAGCATTATTCAGGGAAAGGGTTAGAAGGGATGCTATCCCCAATTTCTGTTTCACAAATTAAAAGCACTTGAATTTACTACATATCCTCATCTGCTCACCCACCCTCTTTCTCTTGTTTATGTCCAAAAAGCCTTGATGAGATGGAACATATAAATGGCAGGTGACACCCTGATTCCTCTAACATCAGTGACATGATTTCCAGGTTTTTTTACCTTGTGCACAGGCAAAGAGTAAGCAAATACTTGCCTAGATACATAGAAAAATGCACACAGGAAATTATGAGACAATCCCTGTGGAAACTTCTCTGGAGCTTTAACTAATTGTAGGCTTTACATTGTGCTTTGTTGCCAGCCAAAATTTGGTTTTCTGTCCCCCCCAAAAAATAGCACTGCAGTTTCATCTATAGAAGTAAATTGACTGTTTGTTCGATCCTAATTTCACCCTACTTATCTCAAGTAATTTTATTAAGAAATTGGTTTAAAATGCTGTAGTTTGCCTGGACTTTGACAGTAGCTTCATAGTGTGACGCTTTCCTATGGGAAGCAATAGTCTGGCATATGGCTTATGAATGTTTTCAGCATATAGGAAGAGCTCTGAAGATAAATCATTAAAAATATTCCATCCAGTTTCAGGGTTTTATTTTCCTGGCCAAAATTAAGAGTCAAATCTCTTGCATAATCATACAATATGAAGGAGCGGATAAGGAGGTACTGTGAATTGCATTGTTCAGACTCTGCTTTTCCATGTTTAGCATGGCTGATGAGCAATCGCTGCAGAAGAATTCAACATGTTTAGCATTTGGATGCAGTACTGGCAAATAAATTAGAAAATAGCACCAGACATAATCAGTCATTGCCAAAGCTGCTGAAGCATTGCGTGCCCTCTTCGTCCCAGCCTCTGGGTCATTCTGTTGAATAAAAGCTGATGCCTTGACTCATTAGTGAAGTTTCTCTCCTTGTCAAGACAGTATTTTGATTTATCACTTTTTGTAAATAATTAAACCATTCTGAATATAGGCAATTGGTCAGGTCTTAATTCTTCCTTGGCTTTCTGGAACAGAAGATTGTTCCTAACAGCACTTAAGAGTGGCCCGTAAATGCATTAATTTGATTAGTGACACCAAAATCAAGTGACATTAATTCACGTAATACCTTTTATGCATTAAAGAAAAAAATAAATTCCAGAAGTCTGCATGTGTAGGTGATCACACGATTCTTTTTTTTTTTAAGTTCTGTGTCCCCAGTCATGACACGCTTCTTCAAATCACACCCAGAAATGGGAACTGGGAGCTGAAAATTTGCTTCCTCAGAAATCAAAAAGGAGGGTGGCAGGCTGAGGAAAGAGACAGCCAGTGGGGGCAGAGCTGGGCAGGGCGAAGGGCTCCAGTCCATGTGTTTGCTGCACAGGTTAAGGTCAAAAGGAGGCTGAAGATGGCTGGGAGCTCAGATGGGTAGAGGGAAGGTTCAGATGGGGCAGGGTGGAAGGCGGGATGGGTAAGACACTTGGTGGGCAGGTGTAGGAAGACGGAAGATTGGGAGGAGCAGGAACTCTTGCAAGAGTCATTTTAGGATGGGCTAAAGTAGCTCTGCAGAAGGAAAAAATCCCTGAGGCTTTGATGGGGCCTGATGCTAGAAATATGGCAGCCTAAAGCGGGGGAGAAGGCTCAGGCATTACTCTGAGCAGGGTAACCTGAGGTAGTCTTCCTCATGTCACCTGTCTTCTAAATCCCATGTGTTTCTGATGCAGTTCAGTTTCTTCACAGTTGAACTAGGTAGATTTAAAAGTATCAGGTTCTGGGTCATGTGCCAGAACTTAGTGACTCAGGACTAAAGTCAAAGAAGTGTGAGTGTTTCCAAGGCACCAGATCTGCCTGCTCCTCTTTGTGCGTAGGAGAGAACTCATGAGAAAATGACATTCCTTTCTTTTGTGGCCCTACCTTTTCCTTGTTTGGTACACGGACTGGAAGCCTGCTCAGCCAAGCAAATTTCATAAGGCCATTCTCAGCCCTTTGCAAACTGCATGAACCTATTCTCAGCCTTCGAGGCGAGGCAGTTTGCAGGGTCTTGCAGCCAGCAGGGCATGGGATGCTGCCAACCGTGATACTGGAGTTACAGTAACAAGGACGAGGGCTTTAGCCAGGGGTCACTGGACACATTCTTTCTAAGGCAAGAGAATTCCTTCCTGGTATCCCATGCTGGCTGGTTTATACCCACACTGGTGTGTTTTCACCATGGAGCAAAATTTAAAGTATTATGAGAAAGTGCTATCTCTCCTGTTACAAATTAGCAGAAAAGGGTTAATGCTTATCTGAATTTAAAAAAGAAATTTATATTCTAGCTCAGAAATGAGAATCAATAGAATTTTGACCCTTAAAATCCACACATAAAAATAAAGTTATGCCTGTGATCTAGCAGCACACATTGATGGAGAAGCTGGTAAGCTAGTAGGACCCACTGAAGGAAAAAGTCTGCTCTCTAAAATCCACGCACTGATCTGTGGTTCAGAGCCGAATTCTCAGGTGTGAGGATTTCTAAGTGAACACGTATCGCTGCTGTCTGAGGACAGCATAATCACAAGGCATCCACAAATGGGTATTTAAATAAAACCTGTCAAAGGTGAAACAGACTACTGAGAGATCTGTGTCTATCAGTCAGGCCCAATAACTTTTGAAAAGTCAGTCACATGCCATGCAGCAAGTTCTTCTGCAGTTAGGGAGCTCCCAGTAGTGTTGAATCATTTGACAAGCTGAAATATTACATCTTATTTGCAAAACACTGCCAGTTTCAATACATTTGAATTACTGATCACAGAATCACAGAAACACAGATTGGAAGGGACCTCAGAGATGGTCCCAAATGCCTGATTTTTCAACTACCTGTGTCTGCAAATATAAAGTTTTTAAATAACGTTACCCGTCCAGTAGCTTCCAGTGCTTTCTTGTCCTGAGAGGCAAATCCTGTCAGCATTTTAGCCTGCACAGCTCCAGATAAGGCCAAAAATGGCAGGAAACACAGTATTACTAAACTCAGTTTCCAGCTGAAGTAGAAGGCAATGACCATGGCTACCCCAATGCTGGTCAACGAATTGACAATCATTCCTATCTGCGATCCAGTTGCCTTCAAAGAAAAGAAAAAGACATGATTGACTTGTACTCCAACAGTAACTTCAATAATCTTTAAATAAATTTTCCTATAAAATTTTAGAAAACTCTAAATGATATTAAAATATCATAAAGCACCAATGGCTGCTGACTGCACTGAAATTTAGCCAGTTTGGATATACTGTTATGAATTAATTGTATCAAGAGAAAGACTGAAAATATCCAATATTCCTTTCACCCATCAACCTTTACAACAAGAATTGAGAAAATTCTTTCTAATGATTGTGAGAAATACAGTCTAACTATTGAAATTAGTTCCCTTGGTTTCCTGCAGAATCACTCATCTGAATAGTCTGTTTAGACACCCACATTTACACATCTAGATTTAAATAATAAACAGAAACCTTTTGCAACTTAACTATTAACAAACAACAAAGTCTCTGCTGTGCTAAAATCAGTAAGAAACATCACTGATAAAGGATGAATTAAAGTTACATTTCTGCCTGTCTCTTTATTAAGGAAAAATTTTAAATACACCTTTGACAGCATCTTTATTGGATGTATTTGTCTTCTTATGTACTGCAAGAATACTATTGTTTGTAATAAACTTGATTTATTTACCAGAAGTTTTTCATATCAGTAAACAGCAGCCCTAGACAGTAACCAGATTGCTATGCATTAGAAAAAAAAAAAAATATACATTTTATGTATGTATACATTTTATATAGAAGTCATGGAGAACAGGGTATGTCCCAGAGGACTGAAGGAAGGCAAATGTTACCCCTATCTACAAGAAGGGCTCGAGGGAGGATCTGGGTAACTATAGGCCCATCAGCCTTACTTCAATCCCTGGGAAAGTTATGGAACAAATCCTCCTGGGGGCCATCACAAGTCAATGGAAGCACGTAATTGGGAAAAGCCAACATGGCTTCACTAAAGGCAGATCGTGCTTGACAAACCTGGTGGCCTTCTATGACAAAGTGACTTGCCTGGTTGACATGGGGCAGGCAGTGGACATCGTCTACCTGGACTTCTCCAAGGCATTCGATATGGTCCCCCACGGCCTCCTCCTGGAGAAATTAATGCGTTATGGCCTAGACAAGTGGTCTGCGCAGTGGGTGGGGGATTAGCTGACAGGCTGCACCCAAAGGATGGTGGTAAATAGCTCTTTTTCAAAGTGGCAACCTGAAACAAGTGGTGTCGCCCAGGGAACAATATTGAGCCCAATGTTATTCAACATCTTTATAAGTGATCTGGATAACGGCATCAAGTGTAGCCTGATGAAGTTTGTGGATGACACCAAGTTGAGTCGGGAAGTAGACACTCCAAAAGGGAGAGCTGCTCTGCAGGGAGATCTGGATAGGCTGGAAGAGTGGGCCAACAAGAACCTTATGAAGTTCATCAAGGACAAATGTAAGGTCTTGCACATGGGAAACCATAATCTGGGAGTGCAGCACAGAATGCGATCCACCTGGCTGGAGAGCAGCTCTGTGGAAAGGGACCTGGGGGGCCTGGTGGACAGGAAGCTCAACATGAGTAAACAGTGTGCTGCTGCGGCCAAAAAGGCCAATAGGATGATGGGTTGCATCAAAAAGGGCATCGCCAGCAGAGATCAAGAAGTCAGTATCCCACTCTACTCAGCGCTTGTCAGGCCACACCTGGAGCACTGTGTACAGTTCTGGTCCCCGCTGTACAAAAAGGATGTGGACAGGCTGGAAGGGGTCCAGAGAAGGGCCACAAGGATGATCAGAGGACTGGGAAGGCTGCCATATGAGGATAGGCTGGGAGAGCTGGGTTTGTTCAGCCTTGAGAAAAGGAGGCTTAGAGGGGATCTCATCACCATGTACCAGTACTTAAGGGGTAGTTACACAGAGGATGGAGACTCCCTTTTTACACGGAGTCACATGGAGAGGACAAGGGGGAAGGGACACAAATTGCTCTTGGCGAGATTCCGATTGGACACGAGAGGGGAATTTTTCACAGCGAGGACAGTCAACCATTGGAATAATCTCCCCAGGGAAGTGGTTGACTCGGCCACATTGGACACTTTCAAGAGTTGTCTGGACAGGGTGCTGGGCCATCTTGTCTAGACTGTGCTCTTCCTAGAAAGGTTGGACTAGGTGATCCCTGAGGTCCCTTCCAACCTGTCATTCTGTGTGATATCCTTGATAATTTTCAGTCATATTCATTTGCAGGATGTGAACTTGCAGCACAAAATGCTCATCATCTACTCCTACTCTTACCTGCAGCAATAAGGCAAGGTGCCTCAGGCCTGGCCACAGCGGAAGGTACACCTCCCAGCTCTGCAGACGCTACCAAAATGAGCAGCCATCGGGCTGCTCTCACCTGGATCCTGCATCTCTAAACCCCCACCTCACCCCAAGATTCCACTTCCTACTGGTGCAGATGTAGACATTTTCAGAGCCTGGGCACTTGGGTGCATCTTCTGTCCTTCAGCTTGCCCTGCAATAGTAGCAGTTGGCTAAGCTCTGTGTCAGGCAGTGAGAGGTGGAGGACACTTCTGCTTAAGTAGCTCTGTTTTGTTCCCCCGGAGCTGTGGGTTGAATGGCTGTGCCCCACTGCTCTACATGTGCTTAGAACAAAGATGTCCCTTAGCAGTCTATTAAATGGTTCAGTCAGTGTTTTACAAGTTTGCTTATTTCAATTAAAGTATGCCCTGTAAGTGCCTGTAAGGGCTGAAGTGGTTTGCAGCTGGTTTCTCTGATTCTGTAGAAATTGCTGCTGACAGGGGTTTTGGGAACATCTTCTCTCACTTGTCTTTTAAATTCTTAAAATCTCCATTAATAGTTTTTAAAAACTAACCCATCATCTTCAGTCAAGCTGAAACAGGACAATTTTTGTAACAAAGAAATCTGTATGCTTCCTTCTCTGTTTCTAGAAAATTGCTTGCAGTGGAGCCAAGTAAAATGGCATCTGACTCTTCCTCCAAACCATCAGTTCAGATGGGTAACATTTACGGCTCCGCATGATTTAACCCTTACCCACCCATTAGGGAACACAATGCATGGGGTTAGTGGTTCACTTTCCAAAATAAGAAGTCACACTGAAACTGTCTGCATGAGTTCCCAGCTGGAGCACCAGCCAATACTGTAAACTGTTTTTTCAAGTGGACTATCACTTTAAATCAAAACTGCCACAACAAGCACAAAACCATGCTGAAAACTTGAAAACATGATGAATGTCACTGAAATACTCATCTGACATGTTTTTTAAATAAACATTTAAAGCACCTCCAGAAAAAAGAAATTAAAACTTTTGCACCAGATGCTCCTTCCCATTCCATTGAGAGCTGGTATTTTATTGATTTTTGTGTTCTTGTTCTGCTAATACAGGCAGGAAAAAATGGGTCATAAATTGTGACCCTATCTGTGCTTTTAGGTAAATACAGTGACAATAGTTCCATGTTGACAGTCTACGATAACTAGAAATAGCTTAATTGACTGACCAGGGACTGATCTACACTGGCCTTGCTGGTTGTATGCTAGCTCATTTCTGTGACAGTGTGCCAAAATAGGCCCTCAATCAGTGCTTATAGTAAAATGATTCTTAAGCTACCAGGTCTTACCCCTTGGACCTGTGAGGCATCTGTTGCAAGTCTTGTAGTCAAAGTACCAGGGCTGTTCTTCCGGTCATCAAACCAGCCAATGTCTTGCCCTAGCATAGCCTGGAAGCCAATTTTCCTTAAGCGTCTTGTAAGCAGCTCACCAGACTTGGCAAAGGTGTATCCCTGGGGTGCATAAGAATAAAACACAATATTGTACAGAAAGAGATACCCACAGAGTAAGGGATCAGAAACAAAAATTACCCATATTAGACTGCTATTACCTGTAGAAACTGTGTGAAAAATGAAAGAATGCCAACAAAGACAAAGAGCAGGCAGACACCATTGATCTGGATTCTTCGTTGTTCTTCTTCAAGAATGGAGAAAGTCTTTGAAAAAAAATGGGTGACATCGTATTAGAAGTGTCAGTTTTGCTGTGTGTGAAGTTTATTCATGACTCCCTATTGCCAAGTGCAGAAGTCCACCCTAGAACCAAAGCCAGAAGAGAGAGCTCTCCCTCACCCCTTGCCAAGGCCCGACTCCTTGTTTTCCCTAAGGTGAACCTGAGTACAACATATTTTTTTTCCTCCTGTTAAACAGCAAGTTTATTATATTCAGTGTTAGCACATACTGCTATTCCTTGTTGCCCATCCCTACTTATAATCAATCATCTGCCCACTCTAAACCAGATCCAGTGTGACAACCAGAGAATAGCAATGACAAAGCAACAGCGCATCAGCTCACTTACCACCTCACTAATCTATGCCAATTGCAACTTTACTGGGCCATACAAGGTGAAGTTGTGTATATAATTATACCATAGCATGAGTCTCCTTGCACAACACTAACAGATCTGTAATTGCTGTAGGTAGGCTTCAAGAGGAACCTATTATCTTTTACTGAAGGAGTGTGGCTACGAGCCATTCATTTACTGCCCGGTACTTGAGAAAAAGCATTAGTGCTTAGAGCAGAGCCCCTCCACCCCATTCTGCTCCAGTCTTTATGGTATTTTCCTTTTATACCTTGTTCTTAATATCTGGCCTTTTTCAACACCTGCCAGCATTACTAGGTGCTGCTGAAGCACTGGTCCAAACCTAAGGATCCATCCTTTAGCAATTCCTTTCAGTCAGAGCAGTTGATATGTAGGTCAGTTAACCTTTCTGAAGTTGTTAAACTACTTCTGCTACTTGCAGGTATAAGCCACAGCTCATGTTTATACTTCTCCACTAACCTTAGATTAATTCTGATTGGATTTCACAGGTAAAAAGGACTATAAACTGACTAATTTCTCAACCTGCTTTCTGGAAGGTGTAATTAAAAATAACTTGTACATTTGACTTTTACTTATATCAAAACCAGCTTAAATTATTCTAGGTAAGTATTTAACAGTGGAAAGAGAAGAAACAATTTTCATTACAGCTGCAAAATATAAAAACTCCGCAAAAATAAGCTTAAGTACTAGTCATAAAAGGTCAACCTAAGTTATTTACAATTCAAAGTGACCTATGCATCAAAGTAACAGGGAGGAATTAGAGCATGAATTTGACAAAAAGAAATAGCTGTTCTCTAGTGGGAATTCCACGTCAAGTATTTTAACTTTGCAAGTCAGCTCCTTGGCAACAAAATAAATCCTGCATAATCCAAAATGATAATACCAAAACAGCACTTAGTCTTTCAAGCTAAGAGCAGTCCCAGTGCCACACTGTCTTATCAGTAGCAAGGCATATTACCCTCTCAGATTAATCTCTGTTTTAAAAAAAACCCACCAGGTATGTTTTAATCTGTCATAATAAAAACAAAACATATAATGGTCTGCTACTATCCTTATCCCCCTAATGAAATTAAATGTTCATTCAGTAATTCATGTTTGATCCTGAACTGAACAGGCTGTGAGCAGATTTAATCTATCTTTGTAACTTACGTGTGTAGAAAATATACTGCTGGTTTTTGTTTGGGTTTTTCTTCTGAAGAATATACTCTAGTTAAACACTTGGACTTTGTGAGATAAAGGTGAACTCAGTGCATGCATAAACTGTGTCCTACAAGGATTTTGATTTTTTAGAATTTCTGTATCATCTTCATATGCAATATCTAGACATGAATGGGAAAATGCACTTCATAGTAGTGGTCATGCCAAATGCCTAAAACATAGCCTAAAACATAACCAGGGGAATAACTAATTATTCATCATTATGAACATTTGTTAACATGTATGTCAATTACAATAGTGTTGTACTTTTTCATATGAAAAAACATTAGCAAAATCTCTGTTGAAATGAAGTCTAATGAGTAAAACTAAATGAGTAAAACTAAAAACAGTATGATGAGCAGAGTGTGTGGTGGATCATAATAAATATACAGTTGTGAACTGGGATGAAAAACACTACTTTCCAGAAACGCTGATGGCTTTGTCACAAGTGATTTGCATGCTGTCTCTGCACAGTCATCCAGAAAAGTGGGATGGCCCCATACATGGGTTGAACTTAACTTATTTCTTTTCTCACTTTGAAATTTTTCTCTCCAGTTGACTAAAAAAATATCAAGTACAAGACTGAATATTGAAAAGAGACACTTGCCCCAGGACCCTACAGTGAGTCCCAGTAAGTATTTATGCTTGTTAATATTTATACAAAAGTGTTTATATTTTTGTTCATTGTTTCTGTACAGCTAGGTGGTAGGCAAGATTAAGTAGGAGTCTTCAGTTCAAAGAAGTCAAAGGCAACATAGTTCCTGACTTCAGGGAGACTGGCTCCATATCCATGCTCATGAAAGGTGCTCATGAAAAGGAAGTGTGCTGTGAGTCTTTGCTTTAACATTCTATCCATATCACCCACATTCAAAGTGGTTCTCCTGCTTTCTCTTATGCAAGAAATATGTTGTGAAAAGGCCTTCCCAGTTCCTGTGGCCACGCTCGCCATTGCTCCTAGATAAAGGCAGAGGGAACTGCAATATCTGCAAGACACCTTGAGGGTTTTTGGTGAAGCCAGCTATTGGTCAGTCTGGAATTCTTACTGCAGGCTCTAAATTCAGGGAAGCATCCAGCTCAATAAAAGCAATGGGCTGAAGCAAGTGCTTACACTCTCCCTAAACTGAGAGCAATAGCTCTTTATAGTCCAACAGAACAACATGTGGATAACATTCATTGGGAAGAGATCTCTGTATTTCAAACAGAGGATTTTTTTATTCCCCATGCAAAGCTGTTCTGTAAAATTGAACTATCCCATCCTGCAGCTCTCCTAACACGTTTAGCTATGTTTTTGACCTATGTTGTTGTTTTTAAGAAATAACACTGATTACAGTAATGTGTAGTGTAGACAATAGCATCAGGTCTATAAAAAGAAAGAGTTATTGCTGAGGTGTCCATGTTCAGATTATACAAGTTTCAACAGCTTTAGCATGGACTATCTTTTATCTGGGGCCATGGACTACATGAGCAGTAGCAGTCAGAGCACATCTTCCAATTGAGTTTCACTGGAAAGGACCCATTTCCCTTACTCTGAGATAGTTGCACAGTGGGAACCAAAGCATATTAAGAAGAAACTACTGAGAAATTTCTTCCAAAGGTACACTTCTGATCTCAGCTGATCAGAAGACATCCAGTATTATCCAGTTCTTCATTCGCTTTAGGGGAGTAACTTATGAGAACCTTCAAGATAAATTGCAAAATTTATCCTTTCATTTCATAGCTTTGGGGATTTTTACCCCTCACTTCCCCAGCATATTGGTCCCAGAGTACAAGCCCACGTGTCTGTCACAACATGATTGCAGATATTCAGACAGCTTAGAAAGCAGATGCATATTCCATCTGCCTGACTGCCTTGGCATGAGGCAGAAATGTTTCAAATTTATGACTAATGAAACACAGATGTTGGACTTTGCTCATGTTTGTCATGGCTTGTTTTTTTCCTGCAGCCTCTCTCCTTTGATGGACTAAGACCTTCAAGAAAAGGAATTAATCCTTGGGAATGAAGACATTTAGCATCTTGCAGGATGACATCAGCCCCAAACCTCCCAGTGTCTAAAAAACCTCTCTCAAAAGGAATCAAAGGTTAGATCCATTGCAGAATGCACATAGCAGTGTCTCACCTGCTGTCTAGTGAAAGCCACAGTTCCTGGCATGAGGTCTAGACAGTCAAAATGTGTTTGGAGGTGGCACACCTATGGCTAAAAGGCCAAGCACATTGGCCAGGAGCCACTTAGTGGATCAACAAGGACTGGAACATCTTTTGATCTGCCCCTCCTTTGACCTTATCTAGCAAACATCAAGCTGCAGATAAATGTGATCCAAAGTCCTGAGGAACTTCCCAGAGGGCAATGCCTAAGCCAAAACAACCCTCCCCCCCCAAAAAAAAAACCAAAAACAACCAACCAACCAAACGACAAAAGGACAATCTTTCCTTTGATAGGTTGCTGGCACTGCTATTAGGAGCATTTGCTCAACCCTTTTCTAATTGGTAGCTCAAATGCTGGGGCATTCATTGATTCACTCTTTCCTGCCTGAAAGGTTTCAGACCTCCAGTTTCTAGAAGAGCATCTGCCCTTTAGGTCATATATTCTTTGCATGTGTGTGTACCTACCATAACCTAAGCAAGTGAGTGGGAATCACAACACAAGTTTTGTCCTATCTCAGGTGGGTAGTGGCATTCCCATTTTCTTCCCAGTGAATGTGTCATTACTTTACCCAGTAAGAAACAGCATCAACAGAGGGGTTTTCTCTACCCTCCCAATTCTTGAAAAATTAGGACACTTTCCCAGGCATTAGCTAAAGCAGCACTGGATTTCTTCAGGCAGCCCTCCAGTTCCCCACTAACTTGGCAAATATTTACCCAAAAAGCTGTTTTACAAAAGGGGGAGCATCCTCCTTCTAATACATCAAGTTTTTGAAGGTAAAAACAGCCATGGTTGAACTCTTGAAAAGTTTCAAGTGAGCCTGTGGATTTTGATGGTGTCCTGGTTTCAGCTGGGATAGAGAAATTATTCTTCCTAGTAGCTGGTACAGTGCTGTGTTTTGGATTTGGTATGAGAATGATTTTGATAACACACTGATGTTTTAGTTGTTGCTAAGTAGTGCTTAAAATAGTTAAGGACTTTTCAGCTTCCCATGCGCTGCTGGGTGTACAAGAAGCTGGGAGGGGGCACAGCAAGGACAGCTGATCCAAACTGGCCAAAGGGCAGGCTTCATGCCCAGTAAATTAACTGTGGGGAGTTGGCCAAAGGACAGGCAGTGATCACTGCTGGAGGACTGCCTGGGCGTTGGTCACTGGGTGGTGAACAGTTGCATCACTTGTTTTTTTACTGGGTTTTGTTTCTCTCTCTCTCTCTCCCCCCCCAATTGTTTTCACATTACTGTTGTTGTTGTTATTATTGTTGTTGGTGTTATTATTATTATTATTAAACTGTTCTTATCTCATCCCATGAGTTTTCTTATTTTTGCTCTTAGGATTCTCTTCTCCACCCCCCTGCGGGCAGGGCAGGGAGGGTGAGTGAGTGTCTGCATGGTCCTTGGTTGCCGACTGGGGCTAAACCACCACAGCTGGTAATGCATCCTTTAGTGAATGCCAAGGTTTAAAGCATATTCTTATTTCTTACTTGTCTTCCAAACTTGTTGATGCAAGTCTACTTTTTGCTGGCAACTATGAACCCTGTTACAGTTATCTACCTCTCCCTGGGCATTCTGCAGGGAGCAGGCAGCAAAGAGCTGCCTGAAATATATGAACAAAAAAGTGAAGTTTTTTTTTATAGGATCCAAAGCTTTTTCAAAGGTTTGGCCAAGTCTGTAAAATAAAATTCTGCATGGAAGGACCTCTGCGTGTCTCTTTCTCCACTGTACCTGCACATGAGGTACATCTTGCTTCACCTAAAGTAAACTGTATGCAAGTATAGAAACCCACTCCCAACACTTCCTGGAAAGTGAGCAAGAGAGATAATGAAGAATACATGACAAATGCTAAGAATCCTACCCCTTCAAAGAGCTCAAACAATAGTGCGATGACAGTGATATAAATATCTCTACTGAAAAATGTTTATAGGCAAGAAGGCTAACCCCATTTACTTGCAAGATCTAAAGATTTGCCCAAAACACGTCAAGTTCTGCATCATACATTCACTCCCCTCTGCTTCAGAGCTAAAATACACTTTAAAATATTAGCATAACATACCCCAAGAATCTGACTGAATAACAAAGCATAGAGTGGACTGACTGCTCCGTTCACAGCTGCTGCCAGAGATCCAAACACCATGTATGGCCATTCAGAGGCATTGTATTCCAAAATTCTGGTAAATGGTACAGGCTTGACATCTTCCTCCACAAATCCAGATTCCTGAAAAAACAGGTTGGATTTATGAAGCAAATGTATTCCACCTGTGATGTCCCCTCTTTGACAGTGAGATAAAATAGTTAGCATAATCTGTTAAATGACCATCTAGTGCCCAAACAGCTGCTCTAGCTTCGTATGGGAAGGGACAGTGATGGGTCTTGGCTGCTGTCTGGCGCAATTTTGTAGGGCTAGGGAGTCACAAGAGGGTTACATAAATGCCCACCTTTACTGGCCCTGGAGAAAAAGAGAGTGATTCATGCCTTGGGCAGCTTTACTGAGTCCAACTTCAGAGGTTAATTACAACCAGTTTAAGATGTTCTGCCACTGAAACTCAGGCTGTTCCTTTTTTGCTGCCTCCAGATGAGGCATGATGCAATACCCAGTGCCAAAACTTAAACTTCTTCCTCACAAGGGGCTTTTTGTGTCAGTCATGGAATCTTCTTAAATATTGTTTAAAGTATTGTGGGTGAACACACTTATCAGACTCTGCATCAAATTAACAGGTATGCTATGTAATTAAAACAAGGGAGATCTCAGAGTGATAGCTGGATTCAGACCTTATATATGTGAATTATGCCTCCCTTCTGTGAAACATCCTAAGACTATATGCTGAATATCCATAATAATTCCCAGGAAGAGCAGAATATTCATCATCAAATTATAACTTACCCTACAGTTTGATTTGTGCAGTTTTTGTAACAGTGTGCTGTGCCCTGGTCATGTCCCTCAGTTCATGTGGCTGGAAATGCCCAGACAGAACAGACACTGTGAAAACCTATCTGCTGGAAATGTGGAAGGAGGGATGAAGCATCTTGCATTTTCTTTTCCTTCTGAGATAGTGTAAGAATGACAGCACTAGTGCTCTCTATTTATCCACAGAATGGGTTAGCAAGAACAATGACTTCTAACTGCTGCTCTCCGCACTGAACTACATAGGCATAGAAATTAGTGCAGGGAGCTTCATAAGCACTTTGCAAACCCACTGTGCATAATCCTACATATTCTGCATAATTTTAAGGCACGCTGTTTTTATTTTTTATGCTAGTTGATTGCACAAGGACACCATCAGTGAAAAGAGTCTGGGTTAGGTTGCATGAGGGTCTCTCTTTACTCAAGTCTCCAGGTGATTTTGAGACGAAAGTGAATTTACTCTTTGTTGAACAAAAGGCAGTGTCATTGTTATTTCCGTGTGGCTATTACATTTCACAAACTGAGCATTTTGCTTTTTGTCAGTTAATTCAGCTTTTATGAATATGTCTTTTTCAACTTAATCTACAACACATATCAATTTATCAACAGGTCATGCTCTGCTAGAAAGTTTTTATGGACCAATTAGCATAACAGCCACCAAAATGCAGTCTAGGGTTTACACAGTGGGTAAGAACAGAAGCTGCGGTTCATTTAAGTAGGGAAAAGGAGTGATCCAAGACGACACATCTGCCAACAACTCCTATAACAGAGGCACGTATCCACAGGTTATCATTACCAAGTAATATAACCCGTTTAGTTGAAAATTTAATAACAAACTATTGGACCTGACCTTTTTCTCTTGTCCATCATCTTCTCCATTAGAAGGCATAAGGTATATAGATTCTGCATGATCTCTTGCAA
The DNA here is from genome assembly GCF_949628215.1 of Phalacrocorax aristotelis. Taxonomy (NCBI): domain Eukaryota; kingdom Metazoa; phylum Chordata; class Aves; order Suliformes; family Phalacrocoracidae; genus Phalacrocorax; species Phalacrocorax aristotelis. The sequence continues at coordinate 22,491,097 of NC_134280.1, forward strand.
TGGATAATGGAGTGTCAGGGACCACATTAGAGAGCTGAGATCTGGAACGCTGCCGAAGTGAAGCTCTGTAAAGAGGACAGAAATGGTCTGTTCTTCACAGGTCAGTAATGCAATACTCGCTTGCAAAGCAGGTGCAGTTTTCATGTCAACTAAATCAGGATTCACTGAAACAAATCATACAAATCCCACAGAGTTCTCCTTTCTTTTTCTATGTTCTCTCAACTTCTTGAGAAGAAAATACCTCAACGATAGGGGCAAATACTTTTCAAAATCATGTTTCACCCCCACCACTCAGACGTCATCTTATATGTACCCTGCACTGTGTATTTGTTGTGCAAAATTGTAGTGTATCCTACTATATTTGTACAAGCTGTTAAGACACCAAGTCAATTCACTGTTACCACTATCAAGTAATTCAGTCCAGCAAAACAGGATGCTGAAACAATCCACCTGTATCCCTGACAAAACATAACCCTCTAATGCAGGAGACGTATTCACTTGCAGATGGCTGACATGGGCTTGCCTTAAAGAAATAATAAGTGTCTGGCAACAGGGTAGTCTGGATTGTAAAATTATCAGGTAGAAGCCATAATAAAGATGTCCTTGTACATTGCATTGATTTCTCAAGTAATTGCACAGCAAGACATTTTTCAAGTGACCAGACTGAAAGTGCATTAGGCAATACAAATATATGGCTGTATGGTAGTAATATTAAAAATGGAACATTAAAACAGTAGACCAGAATTGGAGAGAAGGTACTATGGATAGAAAGGGGAGTAAAATTAAGAGTCTTGCTATTTATCCATGGGCCTTCAATCAGTAATTTCTTTCCAAGTGAACTGTCTTAGTAAAATCCTTGCAGCCCTTCCACCCTCTTTTACACAACATACAGAGAAGTGATTCATTAGCATTATAGGGATTTTGGAATAGTGGAATGAAGTATAGAGATCTGGAAACATACTGAGATTTACAATCATTTTTAAGACTCACCGCAAACTGGCCTGATAGCTTCCTCTGCTGAATGACTGGACTTTCTCAAGATTTGGCTCAACCATGTTATTTTCTGCTGCTGTAAAATATAGCATATAGAGTTCTTCACTTTGTGCTAAAATTGAATACAACCTAAGTCCACCATGGCTCTGCAAAGCACAGTGTCTCCAAGTCAGAACTGGAATACTTTGTTGAAGGCAAAGAACATAATACGACTTTGCTACTATTTCAGCTAATTGCTGTCGTCTTTTAAGATAATCAAAACCAAGGTATGGTGCTTCACAAAAATACAACAGATCATTCTATTAGACATCCATTTCCAGAAGCTTTGATTCAAATCTGCCTCTAGTAAAAAAAAAATAGAGTGGTTTCAGCATATTCTGTAATTTGTTTTCATTTCAAATGCAGCAGGACTGGACTGTCAGCACTAAATGGAGCTATAAAATGACAGGTATTGCAGGTCAGGATTAATGTTTCAGGGCAGATCTATATTAGGAAGGTCATTCAGTGCATATGCAGTAAAAACACTTTTCTCAGGGTTATTAATATATTCTTTCTATGAACACTAAAATTCAGCCATAAAGGCAGAAGATAAAAAAAAAAAGGAAGCAACTAGCTCTTATTAAAACAAAAAAGAAACCTGCATTCTGTGGAATTTTACATAATTTTATAAAAGAAAACAAAATACTTACTTTCTGTTGCTCCTCTGTTAAGTGCTGTGTCTCCTTTGCTTTGCAAGGTCACCAACATGAAATAAACCCCTTTCCTCTTCAAGAGCTCCTCATGAGTTCCTCTCTCCACAGCCCTTCCATGCTCAAACCCAACAATGACATCGGCAGCTTTGATGGCTGACAGGCGGTGAGCTATTGAGACTGCTGTGCGGCCAAGGTGTGCCTGACAGGGAACAACAGCCCCATTCCGAGGACAGCAAACAGAAATGCTTGGAACCAATGCTACGTAATCTAAAGTTTCGTCAAATCACTAGGGGTCTTTCTAGTGGTTTCAGCTGACTTTGGCTTGAACTCGATCCATAGCCCATAGATAAGCAATGGTTTCTGAGCAACGGGAGCTATAGATTTCTGTTAATGTCCCAATGTAAGAAAAAATTATTTTCTGTCACTTATACTAAGGTTCTATTTGTGCATATGAAACATCTATTAAGAAAAGTTTCTCACTGCTTTGTTGCAATTCAGTAGCACCCTCTGCACAGTGCATTAAAAATAATTTCTGCCCTTTTAAGTCTGGTTTATCCTATGCTATAGCAAACCTTATGGAGTGCTTCTTGGACAGTAGCTTCACTTTCATTATCAAGTGCTGATGTAGCCATATCCAGTAGCAGGATTTTGGGGTTTCGTAAAAGAGCTCGGGCAATAGCTATCCTCTGTTTTTGACCTCCACTCATCTGGCTTCCACCCTCTCCAACATGAGTGTCAAATTGCTGAAAGGAAGAAATGAAACAGATAACAAAAGGGTCTGTTAAGCTTTTGGTGAAGACATTGGTAAAAAATGTCTCAGATTTGTTCTGGGAGTAAACTTAAAAAATTATTGTCTTCGAAAGGCAAAAATATTGTTAGTGCACCAAAGGAGAGCTGATGAAATAACTTCCTTCATAATGAACAGCATCATTTTGCCTGAACTGGGATTCCAGCCCCAAGCCAAAAGTATGTACTGATAAAAAGGTGAAATGTTCTGGTTTGGCTCAAACTGACTGTATGAGCAAAAGCTGAAATAGAAAGGGAACACCTGCCCACTCTCCATCAGATGACTCACCAGCAAAGATTCCACAGAACTGGACTTTCCAGCTGATGGCCTGTGACTCATGAACACTGTGTCTATGATTCATGGACATCATATTCTGGTGGCATCAGGTTTAAGTAAAGAATTAAATGAACATATAAAGCCTAGCATCTCAAGACCCAGGATAATTATATTCACTAGAGCCAAATCTTGTTTATTCCTCCATTTCCAGGAAATAAACAGGGGCCTTTACAAAGTCCTTCTATGAATACCTTCCTGGAAGTCTGGGAATGCATAGATGGAGGATAAAAAGTGCCTACTGACATTAGTGAATGGTACTTGAATCCTGTCAATCAGGTTCACTGTTGTAACGTCCCTTTGAGAAGCTACTTGGCAAAATAACATTCTAGAAAAGTAAACAGCCCAGTATCAAATACGGGCTTTGTAAGGAGGATACCATAGGGCTGATCAAAGCCTGTCTCCATAAGGGAAGGAACCAGGGAATAAGGAATCTGCAGCTAACTTACAGAGTTCAGACAAGGAGGTAATGTTGTGAGGATCAGTAGAGACTGCTCAAAAACTTATGCTGGCTAGTGAGAGTCTGAGCTCTAAATTGCTTTTGGCCTGAGCAGAAACAGATCTCCATAGCATGAAGAATACATATTTTAAAATCATGCTATGATTATTACCATGATATTGAATGTTGTGCATATGATTCCTGAGGAATTAATTCTTCTTGTTTTGTGGTTTCTTTTTTTAACTTGGTGACATACACATAATAAGACCTAATTAACTCTAGTCAAAGGAAAGGTTGTTGCCTGCTATCTATATTAATCTTCTGCCCTTCTGCCTGAGCACAAATGGCTGCATGGGGGGAGGGACAAAAGGATTCTCTATTTTTCCATCAAATTCTGCCAAACATTTTGCAAGGCGCAACATACCTGCGGCAAGTCCATGATGAAATTATAAGCATTGGCCTGTTTGGCTGCTTTGATTATGTCTTCCATGGTAGCCTCATCCCGACCATAGCGAATGTTTTCTGCAATCGTGGTGGCAAACAGCACTGGCTCTTGTTCAACAATACCAATCTGTGAGCGTAGCCACTGGATATTAAGGGAACGAATGTCGTGGCCATCCAGGGTAATCTATAAAGGCCAATTAAAACATGCACCAAAAAAAAAAGGCAAAAATGTCAGGGACATTATCCCCTCCAGTTTAGAGAAAGACACAATGGAAATGAAGGGCCTGTGATGCTGTGTTTCCATTACCAGTGTAAAAACCAGCTTTCATACATAAAAGAATGAAATGCAGTGGCAGTAGTACATGCTAGTTCTTGGGCCTAGGAGTTGTGCTCCTTGATTTCATTTCCCAATACCTCTTTTTGCTTGGCCTCAGAAGTAAAACCAGGTGGAAAGCAATCATCAAAATTATTATTATATATTTGCAATAAATTGGTTCTTTGTCTTTTATACATTCAAATACAGGTCACCATGTACGTGATTTGTGCCATCTGGGAACACATAAATGGAATGAGACTGTTAATGGATGGATGTAATTCATATTCTTAGCCAATCCATTACTAAATGGTAATTGCATACACTAAAGCAATATTATGGGATAATGATTAAATGTTCAATTCTGTGTTTTCCAGAAGGGAAAATGATTTGTCACTGCTGAATGATCATATTTATAGGTATAGTTTCTGCTCAGATTTAGCACTGAATGTATAGTTTCTCCTAACAGGTTTTCTATTTCACATAATTATTTTTTATAACATTTTATAAACATTCCCCTGAAAGGCATAAGAGGATACTTCACTCATTAAAAAAAAAAAAAAAAAAAAAGAAAGGAAAAGAAAAGAAAAGAAAGGAAAATTAGGATTCTCCTTTCCCGTCTTGGAGAAGAATCCATGTTGTTCTTTCAAGTCCCTTAGGCTAGAGAAACACATTCTAGACTGGTACACTCACCATGCCATCAGTGGGGTCATAGAAACGCTGGATGAGCTGTATTGTTGTACTTTTTCCAGCTCCACTAGCTCCAACAAAAGCTGTTGTCTCCCCTGCTTTAATAACCATATTAAGGTTATCCAAAATCTGGACAGAGAAAAAAAAAAAAAAGGGGATCTATCCATTCGAATTATCTCACAGTCATACAACCAAGTGGTGGTATCTGTATACTAAAATGGAGAGTCAAAGCAATTTTACAAAATTCAGAAAAATATTATGAAGAAAGAGGAAAAAGAAAGCCAAATATTTTTACATTTAAATGCAAATATTTTTACATTTAAATGCAGAGCCTTGACAGGCAGGCAGATCTTTGTCTTTGTTCCTGTTGTTCATCGTTAAGACCTAGTCAAGTTAATACTATTGGAGAACTTGGCAATATATCCCCTTTAAAGAACACTGTACATGTATTATGAATGCCTGTTAAAGCATACATATTGAGAACGTAACAGAGAAATTATGTAGAGAAATCTGATACTTAATATGCTTCTGTCTTTAGAAACAATAACTCTCGCTTGTCCAGTAATTTGCTTTTCCGAGGAGAATTTGTCAATTCAAACATAGTAGTAGAGAAATAATGGGGTATACAGCCAATGCTCCTGTACCTTTTCCTAGAATTTTAATGGGTCATACGGCACATAAAATCTCCTTGACTGTTCAGCTTATTACTTTGTGTCCTACCCTAACACATGTTGATACAAGTACATAATTAATTTTAAGAGAAGCTGTATGCAGGTGATTCTGTCTGTAATTACTACGAGTTTATGTTCAGCAGCAAGGAGTATCTATGGCAATGGATATGTCAGAATGGTAAAATAAGCAGAATTTTAAGTAGAGAAACCTTTAACAGAAGAATTATTTAGCCTACTTTTAAACAGAGGGTCTGGGCTTCTGGAAAACAAACTCTACTGAAAATCTAGAAATTGCTGGCAGAACCAGGATATTTTGATTGTTTACAGTAATTGTGTTCACAGGATGCATCATTAATAATTACCTTTATGTCTGGTCTGGAGGGATAATGGAATGTCACATTATGAAATTCAATTTCACCTCGGACTTTATCCAGCTTGTAGCCGTCTTCTGACAAGCAGTCAATGGTGGGTTTCTAGGACAGAATTTATTGCATTATTTATTTGCTGTTAAACAGCCAACACTGCTGCAGTAGATAAATATTCCCAATATCATACAAAGCCGTGGCACTTCTGTTTGAACAGCACTTGGCTGCAACAAGCAGGCCAGGGCTGGCAGGTAAGGTACGCAATATTGAAGGACACAATGATGGGAGAATTGTCACTGGTGGGTGGTAGTACGGGCAGGATGAGTGCACTCTCTTCTCATTTTAGCTTTACTACAGTTACCGCAGTCAACCACTCAACTGGTTTTTGCTGAAAAAACAGAAGTAGCTGACTGAGTGAGGCATTTTGACTAAGTTAATCTAGCCAGCTCCTCAGGAATAAAATAGCACTACTTCACTCATAAAAACTCCTAGAGCACTGAACAACCAATTCATTGCTGCAAATCTACATGCTTTACCACTTTGCCTTTAAAACAGCCGTCCTTGCACACCCAGTCCTAAGAACTGGAATCATAATTTGAAGTTTTCCCACATTCTTTTGGCCAGGCCTTGGGTATTGTGGACTGCTAGACATGAGCAGAGATCTAAGAGAAATTTGAGGAATCCTGAAGAAATCAAATTTTCTAAGGATAGATTTTTGAAACATAGAACACAGAGAATGAATTAAAGCTATTGCACCACCAATATTTGATAACTGAAATGTGCATGATTTTTTATGTAGCCTAACAGATTGAAGGGAATTTTAATATGAGAAATGTGTGTGTTCTAAGGTGTTAAGCACAGCTGAAAGATTGGTACCTCTTTAGGAATATATCTTACTTAAATTCAGATACTAAGCTATGAAGAAAAGCTTCACTCATCCTGCAAATGGGAACCTCAGCATGGCTGTAAGTTTAGTGCCAGAAAAAAAATCTATATCAGGGCAGAGCTGTGTTTTTACTGTCTAATCACAAATCTACAAATGCGGCAAGCAGATGGATCTAATTTTGTCACCCTTTCTCTAGACAGATGAAATCTCACTTTAGTTTGCCTTTTTCCCCCTAAGGTTATCTGACTCAGCCTTGTCTTGAATTTTGTGATTAATTCATACTGTTGCAACTCTTCTGTGCTTTTTAAGTTTTTCTTTTAAATACTTTTTCCTTATTCATCTTTTTGAGTTTATCTTAGAGCTTTAGCTTATGAAGTGCGTTGATACAACATATGTGTTATCATTATTATAGAACATTGAAGGGTTACTAAAAAGTCCATTAGCATTACCACAGCCCCTCTAGCCTTCTTTATATACCCTTATGTGCTCTGTAAAAGACAAGCAGCATTTTAATGTGTTTACACAGCTTTTAGCACAATAAAGCTTGTCAATGAACAGAGGTGCTACATACTGCTAAGAAATCAGCAGTATTTTGCCAACCACTAAATTTTTACAGATACAGAAAGAAATCCTCATCAATAAATGCCAGTGGCTCCCAGACTTTCTCATATAACCTTATTTCGAATATCTATCTGTCTAGATAACATTGTGATTAACATTATGACTGTTGCGTGACCAGTGGCTGTGCTCGTTTGGTCTCATTTTAACTTGGGGGGGTTTCTGGGACAGGTGACAGAAGCCACCTTTGCCACTAATGCCAATAGAGCCACATCCTTTGATGCCACCTGGAGGCTGAGAGCTAGATGCTTGCTGCAGGCTTGGCTGCAAGGTGACTATTTCTGCCTGTCTGTATACTTTCCATGGGTCAGCACTGATCAGTAATTATACAGGAGGGGAAATGGGAGTAAGAAACAGCAATAGCTGAGGCAAAACTTCATTATTCAGAAACAGGCCACTTAAGAAATCTGTTCAACGCCGTCTCTAATCCCGTGTGCATGCCACTAGAGCTTTCTATTGCACAGTCAATTTTTTCTTTAATTATATTAATTTTTCCTCATTTACACAGCACATAAAACGACTACCATTTGAGGTTATTTAATTATTTTCCCACTACAAAGTGACACAGCTTAGAAATTCATTACTTACTTTATCTATTGTTTCAAAAATGTTTCCTGCAGCCCCACGACCAGTGGCAAAGGCTTCCAGACAGGGAGATGCCTGGCCAAGATTTAAAGCTCCTACTAAAACACCAAAGAAAACCTGAAGAAGTGGAAAAAGAAATTAACAAAATATGGCATCACATTTTTGTTACAGTTTAGAGCTTAGACAGGCAAATCAAACTACAGTGGATTAATGACTTCTTGTATATCAGCTGAGCTGCAGTGATTCACTATGTGAGCATAATTAGCCCACAAGAAAGAAAAGAAATGCATCTTAGAAGGGATTTTCACTGTCTTGCACAACTTTACTTCCAGGCTGAAGTAAACCAACTTATCTCATATTTCCCCTGGCTGAAAAACATGTGCACCCAGATATTTACTTAGGTAAATTTACTGAGGTGCCACTTAACTACCACACACATGCAAATGCATTAATTGTCTGTTTTTTACAACAAGGAGTAAGCTGCATTGTATTGTAAGTATAGCTTATTCTTCTCAGTGCTAATATACCAGCATGTGCTTGTCAGAATGAACATTTTTTTTTCCTAGAATTTACTCCTCCTTAGTTTTTCAATTACAGAGGTGGTTTGGCAGAGCAGATTGTAAACCTTTGGATAATGTCTTTGGTGGAGGCTTTTGGTCCATTTTTGCTTTCTTGTGGCTGATAGTTTGAACATTCACCCTGAGCTTTAGGAGAACTGGTATGTAATCCTTTGTTGTAGTTTGGCAATATCTGATAATTCTGCTAAGAAGCAATCAAGGACTCAGCCAACCTTTTGAATACAAAGCAATAGTCAGGATAAATGGTGTATAAGGAAACACTACTGTTGAGAAAGAAATAAAAGTACTCAGTACTCCATTCTCCCTTGCTTCATAGTGATGTTTCCTGAGAATAATCCCATGGCTAAAGTGGAAGAAATCTACTGTACACATACTGTGCACTACAAAAATCTGCACTGTGATGTACAGATCATGCCATAAGTTCATACTCAGCTTTACTACAAACTAATTTTCTTGTGTGAATGAGTCCCAAAGCAAGTAGGTTATATTCATGTCAGAATCCATCATGAACATGAGGGATTACGCTCTGTACATCTGATAGAAGAAGGAGGGAAAGCAATGCTTAGTGTATCTCAATGCTGTACGTCTGGTACAAGCCAGTCTTTCAGAAACCAGGAAAAGCATATTTAAATGTTTTGTATTTACAAATCCTCCCCTCCTCCCCCTTGCCAGACTAGGATTGTATGATAGAAGATATAAAGTACAGGAAAGGTGGCTGGAAACTGAGTGAGGAAGGGGAGCATAAAGGAGAGTCTCTCTATTGACAGCTGCAATTTTTCAGCTACAGGGTAGCTCCCCACAGTTTGCCATTTGTCATTTGGGAGCACTGAACTATAGTTACATGCAAGGCAAGGAAATTGCTCACTTTGTTTTTCACAGCACTACCTTGTATCAACTACTAATGTCAAGAGCAGTTGCAAATTATTTCCTGTGAGGGACATCCTCCTTGAACAGAATGACTCAATTTTACAATGGTCTCAGAGCAATTTACCAAGCTCCATTTAACAGGAAGTTTTGCACTGCATGCTGCTGGTGGTTGGGAGCTCTCATAGTGTGCAACAGGCAGAGAAGGATCAGACATAGATGTTTAATCAGAACACCCAGGACTTATTAAGGTTCAGGAAAAATTTCCTCTGGGTCTGGACTGGACCCTGCCATTTGGGCAGTCCTGGCTTAAAGCAAAAAAACCAAAATATCTGTAGATGTTGGGTTTTTTTGCATTTAGGTCATCAGTGTCTAAAGCATCTACTGTGCAGAAGTGGACACGAGTGCCATGCAGGTTAGTATGGGTTTTTTATATATGCTGCAGAGGCCACAGCCATGTTTGGGTTTAATCAGCATACATGTTTACATGTTCTTTGTCATCTAGAGAGCTGGGTGGGCAATTAGCAACAGGAAATGGTGATTCAAAGGAACAGAAACTGTTCATGAGAGAGAGGTTAGATTTGATAAAACTTTCTTTGGTCAGGTTTCTCTTTACCACAATGGGGGTTTTCATCACCAGGTAAGTTCTTCAGAGAAGCCAATATCCCAGAAGCCACATGCTGACCCACAAAATGGGAAAGCTAGTTTCAGGCCTCTGCCCATTGTCTAGCAGGGTCCCAAATGAAAGCAGTACCTCAGTAGGCAGCATTTCAGATCTTAAAAATAATCATGTGTGGGTTTTTTTTAATCTTGTCCAATTGTGTCATATACTTTCATACATATACTGAATAATGATCTTTAAAAGACACATATAGTGTTTGTTTCCACTGAGCCACCAGATACCATAACAGTACAAATATGTGTTCCAGAACTAATGTTTTAAGAAACAGTCCAGAAAAGTTGCATCAAGCTATGATGGGTACCTGCAGAAGAGTGCCAGGTGAATACTCCTCTTCTTCAAGGACAAGTTTAGAGCCATACCAAAAGGCTAATGCGTAACACAGGAAAATTATAAACCACATGTAACCAGTGAATAATCCCATTATTATTCCTTTTCGAATTCCCCAGCGCTGAGCAAACACCAGATTCTTATCGTATCTGTAGAAAGAGAGAAAAATAAAAGGGGATTAAATGAATTCTATAGAAAATTCAAAATGAGCAAAGACCAACAGAATGAGGCGTCTTCAATGACTGGCTATACTACAGTTAACTGTGGGTCCACATAAGGTTGATACCTCTCATTCTGAAGTGAAAAACCACTGCTGAAACCAGCAATGATCCCAGATCATTAAATCCTTGTATGTTCTAGTGTAATAAGCATAAGAAAAGCCACACTCGCTGCAGATACCTCACCTTCGGGTTTGGGATTTTAGCAGAGTGACACAGGATGTGAGAATTTAGCCAACACTTAAGAGCAAGTCCTACAGTCTTGTTCTGCTTTAAACAAATTTAAGAGAAATTTGCAGCTTATCATCATCAAATCATTATGTCTTGCTGGAACTAGTTCTCTTACTTAGCTTGAAAGTACCCAAAGTTTTCAGATGTGCTGCAAAAGTGATATATCAGACAAAGTTTAGGGGAAAATTTTACAGTATGTTCCTACAAGTGGGAATGACTTGCGGATAGTATTGCTGATGTTTTATTTCACTGATTGACTGAATTATGAAACTGGTTTTGCATATGTAATGTTATTTGAAACCTAAATTTCTGTAACATACATGCATATGATTCGCACCGGTTACAAATGGTCATTGTAGAATTTAGAGACCTATTGCCATGACTCCAAAGTGCATTACAGTGTTATGTTGCTACAGGAAAAAGAAATTAGAGACCTTAACATTTGTCCAAACAAACCTTTCAATTTCTTTCTTCTCCCCACCAAAAGCAGCCACTGTTCTGATGGATGAGAGCACTTCATCAGCCACAGCTCCAGCTTTTGCGTAAGCCTGTAATTCTCGGCCTGTTAGTTTTGCCACAGCCTACAAAAACATAAGAACTGCTGGTTAAACCTGAACTGTAGGTACAGACAAGGACAGCGTAAGCAGTGCTGTCACTCTGCATTGTCTGCTCTGCCTGAGGTCACCTCCTCCACTCTGAGCAGGCTTCTATTAGGTGCGCTGCATACTCGAAGACTTCTGTCTTCTCGTATTGGGGCATATACCTCTGTAGCATGTTTTGCAGAACAGTTATCCCCTTGGCTCTGCACCAGGTAGATGGAAAGCACAGCTGACAACACCTGCTTTCCCTCCCTCTCTTTCTGCTGCTAACTGCGCTTAAGCAGACTGAGGGTTCGTGCATTGTGGGAGGAAGGGGGAGCATAAGCTGCAAGAGCATCCCTTTAGCCATTGTTGCAGAGCCCAGCTTCAGGAAGAAGAGGTAATGATACTGATGGGGGCAAACGGAAACAAATGTTGCCCACCACTATGCTTTGTTTCTTGGGCTGACAGCAAACAGGTCTCTACACAGCAGCGGAGAGCACACTGGATGCCAAAAGCTTACTTAGGCTCAAAAAATGCCCAAATTAATGGAAGTAAAGGTAGCCATGTACAATTCTACACAAGGATACCACATTGGCTTGGGAATGAGCTATAACTAGAAATTGTAAAATGTCATTATTTGTTTTCTCTCTTCAAATACTCTACCCCAGGCATCTATTAGCTACTTTTGGAGACAGGAAACCAGGCTGGATTGACCTTGGGTCTGGTTTCTTTACAGTAAAAAACAAGATTTGGGCTTGAAATGTTCATAAGAAGAAAACACTTAACAGCAGGTATGTGAAAGGAAAGAAATAGGGACAGAGAAATAAAAATGGAAAGGGGGAAAATTACAAACATATAAGGGGAATGAGCTCAGAAAGAATTTGCAAATGAAGGAAAGAGGCATTTTGGGATTTATTTTATTCCCTGCCAGGATTCTGCTCTCCCACTTCACACTGAGTCATTATGCATGTCATCTACTTGCAGCCAGCACAAGGTGCTAAAGGAGAGCAGGAAGATGAGAAATTAGTCAGAGTTACATTAGAGGTTTGACAGCAAAATTAGAGCAAACTGTTCTTGATGTGGAAGAAACGAGATAGCCAAAGGGCTGAGCCCAATGAAAGAGCAGAGTGTGAGAGAGGGCAGAGGAGGAGCAGGAACTGCCCAGCCCTGCTGGGTGTGGGAGGTCAGAGGGCAGAGGATCCTGCAGCTTCCCTCTTCACTGCCCTTCCTCTGCACAGCAACAGGGAGTTGGTAGGGAACGGGTGGAGAAGCAGAACAGGAACAACTGGGAGAGGACACGCAGCTGCCAGGAGTGGGGACAGCTTGAGGTAAGTTTGAGCAGTTGTTTTCAACTATTTTACAGCCCCAAAACTTGATCATTCCTAAAGGCCCCTAACTGACAAAAAGAAATTAAGCCCCGCGTCTAGTAACCATGTAAACCAGGTGTGTAGTAATAGAGAGAAGGTATAGGCCAGGTTCTGGTCTCAGCAACCATAATATCCATCCACAGGACCTAATAGAAGATATGCTTAGCCTCCCGTCTTAGAAGCAGAATATATTATTCTGGGAATCAGAATAAGCAAAGCAGGAGCAAAGCCCACCTCCCCACTTGCCCACCCCCCAGTGCTGCTGTGACCATAATCTGCCTCTCTTGACTTTCAAGGGGTGTAATAGCCTTCTCTTCCATGAATCCTCCCAGCTCTATGGCATGACCTTCCCTATTCATCATATCTCAACACGAACCTCTCACAATTCACTTACCAAGCCATAGACAGCCGCTCCAACCCCAAGCAGAGGGCTGACTGCAATGATAACCAAGGTCAATTTCCAGCCACTGACAAATCCCAGTAGGAATCCACATACAAAGGTGGTTAAACGCTGAATAAAGATTGGTACTTGGTCAGCAATAGCCTCATTAATTTTGTTAACATCACTGGGAAAAAAATAAAACAAACAACAAAAAACAACAGAAGATTGGTGAAGGTGATGATTTTGTGTGGTAGGTCTTCACCATATTTGGGTTAGTTGCTTTCCCTTGGAAAGGGCCCTTCCTCACCCCTATTCTTTCCACCATCATCCCTTCCAAAGAACCTAGGCTACAGTGAGAAAACCTGGTGCCTTTGCAATGGCAGAAGGCTTTTTTGTGTGAATAATGCAGAGAAGATACTATCTTTTCCCAGGAAAAGTTGTCCTGCCAGCAGACTCATTCACTAGCTCATTCTTACTGCTGTGCCCCAGCTGATTCAAAATAGGGGGCAGAGACATCCCAGCTGGATGCAGCTATCTGATAATGGAAAAACAGTATAGCAGATATGGCATTCCATGGGGCATTGAGGATGTACCATTCCCCTTGCGGGGACAGAAAAAGAGAGGAGGGCTGTAACTCCCTTCTAGTTCCACCTTCCATCACCTCCTGGTTCCTCTCTCCACCCTATCAGGTAGTTTGTTCTTTAAATAAGAGGGAGAGTGGGAAAACTGAGGAGAGCTAGTTTGTCACTGGGGCAGTGGGAAAACATGACAGCTCTATCACACGGGAGACAGTGGTGTAGCAGTTAACATTGTTCAGCCTCTAGGCAGTTGCAGAGTTTATTTGTTCTCTTATGCACTGCCAGCACAGAAAAAGTGTTTTAAAGCAAAACAGTCATTATACTTCTGCCACTCTTGGCTACTACCTCACCCCTGAGATTAGACGAACTGGAAACTCTTGGAATAAGTTAGGAACAAATGACGTTGAGGTTTAAAGTGCAAAGTTGTTAGCTCATTGATATATCAAGCTAAATTACAGTTCTGTATTGAAAAATTTAAGAGTGTTGAGTTGAAGAACTTGTTTATATTTCTTATGGAGAATGTTTTTGCAGCAGCAAGCCTTTTGTAGGTGCAGGACAATTTGTTCAAAAAAACAGGGAACTAAGTGTTATTTATTAGATAAATACATGCTCAGTTCCTATTTTTTGCCAGAGACATTCTTTACAGCAGCTTACATTTGGCATTTATTCCTCATAAAAAGAACACTACAGAAAGTCATAGATAACACCAGGCAGTGAGTAAAGACAAATTAAATCCCCTTCAACTACGGAAAAATCTTCTGCAGATGTGACTACTATTAAGCAGGCACGACTGAGAACAGGGAGCCACCTAGAGTCGGCGTGTTCACATCGCAGCTGCTCTCATCCTGTAAACAGGAACAACTAAGAAAAGAAGCAAGCCTTAAACTCCGCTTTTCTCAGGGCTAAATGTTTACGCAGGTTAAGAAGGTTTCTCCGTCTACCTTGGGTCCCTTTCTAAAGGTAGGTGCTTGTACCTTCTTTAGCAGAAGATTAAGCAAGGCTCACTCTTCTCTTTTAAAAGCAAACAGATATGTGCCCCTAATGTAATTTTCCTTTCTGGGAAGTGAGAGAGGGTTCAAACCTACATCTCTAGCCTCAGGGGAGTGTGCAGTGGCAACCAAATTACAGATTGCTCTGAAAGGACTGGGCATATGAGGAGAAGGAAAGGATAGGACAAGCTGGCAAAAAAAACACCAACAAAACCAACCCGATCGCCAAAACCCAATAAAAAAAAAAACAAAAACAAAAACAACCCACGTTTACTGACAGACAAGGCACAAAAGGGAAATAATTGTGACTTAACAGTTATGGCACTCAGTTTGAAGGTGGGGGACATAATCAGCCTGGTCCCTGCTCCCAGGAACATAGCTGTATTTTATATTAGAATGTGTTTGTCAAACGCCTAGATATTGGCACTCTGTTGTGTTTGGAAGGAAGTGCAAAATGTTCTCTGTAGCATATGTTTTTTCTACATTACTTACTCAGAAATTCGGGTGTTCAGTTCTCCTACAGATGTACAGTCAAACCAGCCTATATCCATTCGCATTACTTTCCTGAAATAAGCTTTCCTGATTTTCTGTATCTGACGAGCTGCAGCCAGAACCCAAAAGCAGATCTGGGAAGAACATAATGTGGCTGATAAATCATAGTAAAAAGTCTTTCTACTCCCAACAAATGGGAAAAAACAATTTGGCTAAAATGGGAATTTGGCTATTGATAAAATTACTGTTCAGGTAAAAAATATTCTAGCTACACAGACATGTCACAGATGTCTTTGATCTTTAAATAATCCAACAATTTTATAAAGGCTCTGGATCAAGCATTTGTCTCAGTTCTGGTAGACTGAGAAGAGATGCAAGCGGAATTACTCGTGCTGTTACATGAATATCATATGAACAAAAATGTTTCCATCTACAGCTGTAAGTAATATAGGGATGGCAGCCATCCTACCTCAGCAAAACTCTGGGATAGTTTCCAGGAAGGAGAACGACAAGTCATTTTTGTGATTATAAAAAGCTTCAAAAGCAGTGGACCCTTTAGCAGGTTATGCAGGGATCATCCAAGCTTGTGGCTCATCTCAGTCATAATGATTGAACCAGCACTACAGAATATATAGGGTGTTGTAGTTCTCCAACACTAGTTTTACACTAGTATTATTCTGTAATATCTTATAACAGAAACACAGGGCTCAACACAGTTGAGATGCCTAGTGGTAATCTGCATGCCCTTCAGCTGTTATTCTGGGAGGGCATGTGGTGGCATATTCCACTGTAACCATACTTGAGCAAGTATTTCTTGTGGTGTGAAAGGAGCAGCATGCATTCATCTCAATGGGTAAAACATATCCTCTACAAAGGTATGCATGCACAAATCCAAGGAGGTCTCAGGTTGCCAGAGCTAACCTATTTCAGCTGACAGAATAAGAACTGAAAGCATCTGCTTTGCTCAAATGGGCAACTGACTAAGCAGTTAAAGGGAACATAATTATTATAAACTTTTTTTTAGCAATTTAAACTTTGAAATCAAAATAGAGAACAAAATACTGACTTGGAGGTATCCTAACACAAGTACAGCACAACCAATTCCTGCATAGTAACTTGCAAACTTGGTCATTTCTTGTTCAATGTCCAGCAGTCTGAAAAAAAAGGAGGAGGAAAAAAAAAAGGAGTTAGCAATACTGTTTGAAGTTTCTCACAGATTTCTAATCTGGTGCTTCTTCAAGTTAGAGTCACATCAGCTGGCAAGCCAGCTTGGTTTGGTAACAGAGGCATTGTTTCCCAGTAGTGAGGCTACGACTAGCAGTGGCTGCTTTGCTTGCCCTCCCTGTTGCACAGGGGTAGGGTGCTGGCAGGTACCAGGGAGTGCTTTGCTGTCCTGGAGCAGCCCTGCAGTCCCTGAGAAACCCCATCAGACTGCATACTCTGAAAGAGCACAGGTGAGAGGGTGTTTCAAGGAAGAGCTGCCCAACAAGTTTTCATTAGATGTTGAATGCACTTGCTTTGTGCCGTTACAACAATTAATAACACTCAGATTTAAACAGTGCTTTACAGAGAGAAAGGAGAGCTGCTAAAGTCAATTCAAGTATTACTTTGTACCAGAAACTTGCTAATCCGAAATGATAATTTCTTTAACTCAAGTAGGAGTATGAAATTACTCCTAATATCAGTGAAGGGCATTGAGTTGCTGCTATTGCATTTAGATTACTTTGAAATAGGCATTTCAGGTCATTATTGGTTATACTTTTAGACAATTTCTTCAAAAGATCCTGCAGACAGCAAATTTTACTCTGTTTACGCAGAATTTGGTACACTGAAATTTTAAGCCAAAAGGGAACACTATGCACCTGATCTGGGAGGGCATGTGGTGGCATATCCCACTGTAACCATACTTGAGCAAGTATTTCTTGTGGTGTGAAAGGAGCAGCATGCATTCATCTCAATGGGTAAAACATATCCTCTACAAAGGTATGACATGATCTCTTGCAAAAAACAATCACAGAAACTGGTGCCTGACACAGATAGTACCATTTTTAATGCTTTAATGTACCCTGCCTGGTGCATAGTTGCTGCTTCAGAGGAACAGAGGTCTGTAGCAAATCCTGCATTCTATCTGCAAGCCCCATCTTGGAGGGCTGGCTTGGACAGCCTTGAGCAAATAATTTGGCCTCAGTCACCTATACATAGGAATGCGAATCACTTCCCATATGCTCTGAATTTCAGAGACATTTAGACAAGTAACTTTAATTCTAATTAAATATCTAATTAAATGTCACTCAGAGATTAGAAAACTCTTAGAATGATGCACTGAAAAACCAGCCTTAGGAAAGGCTAAAGGTTCAAATTTGGCTTTGATAGATACCTGTATCTGAATTAATCATCTGGACTCCATTTATTATAGTTAATGGAAAGAAACAGGCACTCGTATAGGGCAGTTCATCTGACCTGCCTTTGACATCTCCCATAAACTAAGCTTAATTGCACCCTAGAAGTGCTCTTTTTTCTTCAATAACTAAAGTTTAGCTAACTTGCTCAGAAATCAGCAGGCAACTATAGGTACATACGTCCCAACCAGAATGACCAGAAGTCATTATTACCTACAGTGTCATCAGAGAAAACAGATTAATGACCTCAGATGTGCAGCAGATACATCTGTTATCAGAACAATCATCATCAAAGAATATCCTTGCTTACATCTATAGCTGAAAGATCAAGACCCAAGTTGACCTTCTGTCCCTCCAGGTAATATCTCCAGCTCAGAAACAGGACTCTGTAACAAAAACCATGCCCCTTTTCTGCCTTATGTAAGTTTTAAAGGCTGAAGTGGACTTCCACTAGCAATGCATTCTCCAACAAGCCATAATAACAAAGGAAAAGAAACAAATACAAATACCTCTGCTACTTACCCACATCTTACTGTGGTGTTCTTCTCATTCTGATGAATAGTACCATTAATCCACACTATGGTGTTATTTACACAGGTCTTGCCTGGGTCTTTAAGCTCTTGCATTTCAATGTCATATTCAATAAATGTGTCAGCCATTGCACCAAACACAAGCAACACAGCTGGCTGGGCTGCTCCGTGAACAATAGCACAAAAACTACCAAGAACCATCATTAAAATTTCCACAGATGAAGAAAATCGAAACTAAAGAGACAAGAAAAAAATATGGTTTCTGCTGAGGCAGTCTTCGTGCTGGTTGTATACTGATAAATCATTAATCAGGTGGATCAGATGCAAAATCATCTCTAAGTTTCAGAATTATCCTCAATACAGAAAGAAGACCAATCTCTCTCTCCAATTTAATCAAATTGCACCTGTGATTACAACCTCATAAATTATTATGAGCTCCCTTTTAGGTGACAGCAGAATCTGACCATGTGAATTAATGTATTATCATATAACATTAATAGCTCAATATCATTCCACATTATCATAATTCCAGAAACTAGCTGAAAGATTAATAATAGTAATTATAATTCATACATATAGTCTGCTTTGCAGATTTCCTATGGGGACAGAGGGGGAAGGAAGGGAGGAAAAAGCATTCAGGCGTTAAGCAGAGCCTCTGAAGAGAGTTAGCCAATTTCTCAAAAGTCTGGGGTGCTGTGGTAGAGAGCCAACTAAATGTCTCAGAGCAAGGTCTCATAGTTAATATCCTAAAACATGTTGGCTGCATCAGGCAACTGTGCATTGGCACTTAATCTGGGAGAAATTTATAGAAATATAGTATGCAGTAAAATAAGGATTGAGCTAAGTCCTATTACCTTACATTTGCCATGGGCCAAGAGCATGCACACACACAGCTGGTGACACAGCTAAGATATAGCAATTTAAGTTACCTTTGTCATGGCTGTGTGAAGTCTGATTCTCAGGTTGAAGTCATGCATAAATATATAGATCAAACTGTCCATACAAAATATCAGTATCAAATGCTATACATTTTGAAATAGTGTAATAATAGCCTGCTGAAGAACCTGTCCAGGTTCTGTAGGTGCTATAATGTGTCTAAGAGAAGAAAGGGTGGGAATTTGGAGCACATGTGGAAAAGGGACATAAGGGCAGAGACAAGATAAAGGGAAAAACAACTCAGTTAACATAAAAGAGAAATAAATAAAAGGTCTTTCCACCAAAAACATCAGAAGAAAACTGTAGCACTACCGCTGTTTTGCAGACCTTGCTCATAAGAAGGCTAGGAATTCCCCTGATTAAAAAAAAAAAACCAAAACAAAAACAAACCAAAACACACAGAAAATGCAGAGATATGTGATATCTTATCTCTCAGCATGTCTGGTGCAAACATACTGTGTTTACCAACTGCACTTCAGGAGTTATAGGTCTGTGCAAAACAGGCTACAGAATTCAAACCCCTTTGCTTGATAGACACAGCTCTCCTTGTGGACAGATGGTTCTTTCCACCCAACTAAGTATTAGCTAGGTAGAGTACAAACCATATGAATGTAACTGCACTAGCCCAGTACTACAGTCAGGACCATATTAGTCTGGACACATTACAGGCTAATTGCCTAGACTACATGGAAAACAGAAGTAATCAAACCTCTTAGCTGCTAACTGCTGGGTTGGACATCTCTTTACTACATTAATTTTAAAATTTAGATGGATCCTATGGGATTCCAAGACCCATTAAACACTACACATATTGTACAACATTGTGCATTCCCATGTTTCTGTAGTTACCAAATCTTCTAACATCCATGGGGCAGTTACAAGGGAGCTAAATTATCTGCCAAATATCACAAAGCAAATTTTTGGCAGAAGTAAGAATGAACCAAGGTCACCTAGATCCCTGCTGTGCATCTTAATTCTTTTCCCCATATCTACCTGCAGGTTCAATGTAACGTGTTTAATAGACAATGATGACACAAATATTGATAATTGATACAAAGCTGACAAAATGACAAAGGATTCTATTAAATTCCCATTGACCTTGACGGCAGGACTTCAGGCCAAATGGTTTAATCCTTAAAAGCTTAGCTTAGTGACAGCTATTCCCCAAAACAACCGTAGAGATTATTGTCACTTATTCTGCATCACAATACACATAAAATATTTATAGCCATTGCTTTCATTACCAGCTGAAAGAAGCCAACACGAATACTGTTTTCTTTCTTTTCTGATGACCTTCAAGAACAGAAAATGTAAAATTATAAACTTGTATTTTAGTACATATTTTGTTCTATATGCAAAAATAGTACACAGAATTGAACTTAACTCACTTTTCACTTTTCTTCTCTATAAAAGGTTCTTCACATGTATAGAAATTCCTAGCAAAAAGGATAAGATTTTACATTAATTCTTTTATTATCTGGGTTACTTCTCTGAAATTGCATTTTATTTGAGACACTTTGCCCAGAATTTCAATAGACAAGCTGTTTCTTTCAGATTTCTTTGGAACCAGTGGTTTGATGGTTCTTTTAAATTTTAGACAGGGATTGGAACAGAGGTTAGGTTAAAATGATCTGAAGGTTTATGCTTTGTTCTATAAGTAGCTCCTCAAAACACTGTTGTTATAATATCGATTGTGGGTTCATGGGAGCCAGTTAGAGAAGAAGCTACCATTCAAATTGTTGGCTAGACCTAGACAGAGAAAGGTCCTGTTCCCATTGTCTCTTTTATTACCTGTATGTTCATAAGTCCATAGTGGCAGTATAATCTCTCATCCTACCACACCAGGTTTTTTTCAGTGCTCATATTATGTGTTGCTGTTCTGTAAGATCAGTTAAAATCTAAAGTGCTAGTTGAACCATTATGGATGGGACCCACACTATAGCAAGCAATCATCAGCTGTGTACATTCAGTGATGAATGAATAGGGATTTTGAATTTGGATAGTTTTTTTTTAATGAAACAAATGAATTCAAGCTATATGTGTCATGAATATTTTTTCAGAAACCAAATCCTATAAAGCCTGAAGAAATATTGAGATGTGTAGCAGGTAGGACCATATGTGTGTTACATGTGAAACTCCAACAGAATTTGTGTTTCAAGATATGTGTGAGGACCATGGTAGACCTTGAATACTGGTCTGGTGCTCTCTGGGACAGGCAACCTGACAAAGACAAAAATTAAGAGACGCTCCTGGTTCCTCATTCTAGGAGTAGTTCTCACACTACGTACACCACGTCAGAAAGAGGTGGCATAAATTACTGCACACATTAGTTTGCCTGCTACAGAGTTGTCTCAAGATCTAGGAAGAGGGAGGCTCTTAACCCTATTCAAATACCAGATTATAATTGAAGGCCAAGATCTGTAAGTAATTTCAGCTCTTAGCTGTCTAGAATTCTACATTTAAATCTTATTATCTAAGCTTAAATGGTGCAAGCTAATTCCTTTTATTTTAAAGTCTCACAGTTGAGCTTTAAAAGAAATTAATCAAGATTGATTGAAATTCCTGAAAACCTCATTTCTCAAACTAAAAGCGCCGAAGAAAGTCAAATTTTAATATAAAAAATATTTTCAAAAGAAAGACTGTATTTTGCTGCTATTACTCTGTGTCATAAAAGGTTTCTAGGAATGTTTTGGTCTACCTGTGTCAGTTGCATCAAATAAGGCAGTTCAACTCCTAAAGAACAGCTTTTCATTAAATACCATATATTCTATAAATGCGTCAATTTGTTCCGATAAGATTAACTTCTTTGAATACTGATTGCTCTGGTTGTGTACATGACTTACTCTGATTTCTTGAAGCTGTTACCTGTTAGGGAAAATAAATGCACAGTCTAGTTAATCATTACTGTTAAAGTACATAATAATCTGTAGACATGTGAAAAATAAACACTAGAACACCATGGGATCTGATCATTCCTGAGTTATTAGCATCTTATTCCCACCGATACATCTAGCCAGGGATGTGAACTGACATGAAAGGAGGAGCAGTAGCTCTTCACTCTTGCACTCCAACAACGTAGACACTGCAAATCCTGTGGAAGAGGGGCAGCTGTGCCCCTGCAGGGTAAGATGAACTCGTCACGTTGATGTCTATTCTTGGGATACTCTATAAGAAACAATAGCTTAGAGAAATTGAATTATACTACAAGGTATAATAATGCTGTAGGGCAACTCCTCAGTCCCCAGACCAGGTTGGGATTTAGCTCCCTTTCAAGAGATGTTGTTAAAGGCATCATGCCGACAGTACAACTTGTGTTTGCACAGGCCCCGAAGAAGTGTCATCATAAGGGCTGATGTAGAATATATTTGCTGTACAGAGACGACAATGAATAAAGATCTAGTTTTATGTATACAGGACAGTTTGGATAATCTAAGGGCACCAGGCCTATGCACGTTGCTCATTTACGATGCACTTGGCAGCTCAGCATCAGGTTCAGAACCATGGTATGCTTTTCAAGCGCTGCCTTCTTTTCTTCACATATAGTGACACAACACTGAGCTCGCACAGGCCTGTATCACAGAGCAAACAAAGAGGAACTTTGCATCACAATTCACAGAGGGTGCAAAGTCATCACTACAACCACAGATTTTGCCTTCATCATTTTCCTACCCAATGGAAGAAGGCTTTTCCACTGTCTCTAGGGTTTTGCATTTCCCAAGGCAACAGTGTTAGATGGAAGCAGTCTGAGACTCAAACTGAGGGAACAGCTGATTACATCTGCTTTTTGGGGTTAATAAGATAACTTTATTTAGCTTTACCTAACAATGACTCTATTGGTTTTATTCTGCTCTGTTTATTACTCAGACATGGTAAAAAGATTCTTTCAATAAGGACATATGTCTATCCCAGGAATCCCAGATGTTTTCCAGAAAGGTTTTAATTTGTAAAATTATAATTACAAAGAATCATTTGGTGATTGAAAATAGCTAGTTGTAAAGGAAAAAGAAAAATCTGTTTGCAGTTTTTTTAAGTTTGGTAGCTGGTGACAGCTGTAATGATTTGAAACCATTCCTAGAACATTCTCCAGGGTTTATTAGACAAGGCAAGGTTTAGAGAAATCTTCCTCTGCAGGCTGGTAGTGCACAGTGTTTTGGGAAAAATGAAGGAGCTGGCTACTGGGAGGAAAATAGGACAAACAAAAGAGTCTGGTGAAATAGCTTTCTGAGTCTAATGAATTTAAAGAAGGAAAATAATCATTGTCCAAAGGTGAAGAAATCCTAATCTTTGAACTTGAAGAAGGAAGCAGAAGTATATCAATGCCATTCAAGAGTGCGAGGAACTGCGGGCCACCTTTTGTGGGCCAGCAGTTTTTAAGCAGGAAGAGAATTTGGAATGACGTTACCTATGCTTAATTTGGAAGAAAGAAACAGATGAGTAACAGTTCACACTGCAAAAATTGAAAAAAAAAATAGAAAAAGAGGACAGAACATTATTTTTATTGAAAAGAAAAGAAGGTAGGGAAAATGAAATAATTTATTAACTATAAATAAAAGAGCTATAGTAATCTTTGAATGCTGAAAAAATTCTGAAAAAGGAATTAAGGCATTTAAGAAGGAAATTTTAGAATTTGAAAAAAAGCACAGAATCAAGGAAAAGCTGAAAAACTATGCCAAGAACGTGAGTTCTAACAGGTATTGTAAGAACACAGTAAAAGTTAAGCCTGAGGAGAGCTGATGCTTGATTCACAGAATCACAGAATGGTAGGGGTTGGAAGGGCCCTCTGGAGATCATCTCATTCAAACCCTTTGCATGAGCAGGCACACCTAGAGGAGGGGAGACAGGAACGCATCCAGATGGGTTTTGAATATTTCCAGAGAAGGAGAATCTACAACCTCTCTGGCCAGCCTGTTCCACTATTATGTCACCCTCACAGTAAAAAAGATTTTCCTCATGTTCAGGTGGAACTTCCTGAGCTCCTGTTTGCGCCCATTGCCCCTTGTCCTGTCGCTGGGCACCACTGAAAAGAGTCTGGCCCCACCCTTTTGACACCCACTCTTTAGATATTTATAAGCTCTGCTAAGATCCACTCTCAGTCTTCTCTTCTCCAGGCTGAACAAACCCAGGTCTTTCAACCTTTCCTCACAAGAGAGATGCTCCACTTCCCTGATCATGTTCGTAGCTCTCAGCTGGACTTACTCAAGCAGTTCCCTGTCTTCCTGGAACTGGGGAGCCCAGAACTGAACACAGCACTCCAGATGTGGCCTCATTAGGGCAGAGTAGAGGGGGAGCAGAACCTCCCTTGACTTGCTGGCCACACTCCTTTTAATGCAGCCCAGGATACCATTGGCCTTCTTGGCCACAAGGGCACAGTGCTGGCTCAGAGTCAGCTTGCTGTCCACCAGCACTCCCAGGTCCTTCTCAACAGAGCTACTTTCTAGCAGATCAGCCCCCAGCCTGTACTGGTGCATGGGGTTGTTCCTCCCCAGGTGCAGGACCTTGCACTTGCTTTTGCTGAATTTCATGAGGTTCCCCTGGGTCCAGATCTCCAGCCTATCCAGGTCTCGCTGGATGGCAGCACAGCCTTCTGGTGTATCAGGCACTCCTCCCAGCTTGGTATCATCAGCAAACTTGCTGAGGGTACACTCTCTTCCATCGTCCAGGTCATTGATGAATATGTTGAACAGGACTGGACCCAGCACAGACCCCTGGGGAACACCACTAGTGACAGGACTCCATCCAGACTCTGCTCCGTTGATCACGACCCTCTCAGTTCTGTTTTTGAGCCAGTTCTCAATCCACCTCACTGTCCACTCACCTAACTCACACTTCCTAAGCTTACCTATGAGGGTGCTATGGAAGACAGTGTCAAAGGCCTTGCTGAAGTCAAGGTAGACAACATCCACTGCTCTCCCTTCATCTACCCAGCCAGTCACACCATCATAGAAGGCTATCAATCAGGTTGGTCAAGCATGATCTTCCCTTGGTGAATCCATGTTGACTACTTCTGATAACCTTCTTTTCCTCTACATGACTGGGGATGACCTCCAGGATGAACTGCTCCATCACCTTTCCAGGCATGGAGGGGAGGCTGACTGGCCTATAGTTTCCCAGGTCTTCCTTCTTGTCCTTTTTGAAGATTGGAGTGACATTGGCTACCCTTCAGTCCTTGGGCATCTCTCCTGCCCAACAGGAAACAAACCTCACTGGAGGTTACAGCGCAGAAAAGATAATCAGCAGAATCCCAGTAGGTTTTTAAAGCAATGATGTTTGCTTTGGGAAAGGTGCTCTAGCAGTTCAACAAACTGGTTACTACCTTAAGCAGAAAACACAATGTATCTGAGAAACCAGAGACAAAGTCACTTGGAGAGGCCAAAAAAACCCCAGCTGTGAAAAGAGGAATAGCTTTAGTCCCAACAGAAAGTCTTTTCCCAAAATCCTATAACATGTGAAAACGACAAATACATAAGAAAAACTAACAGATTAAAAACAGCCCCCAAAATAGCTAGATAAATCTGGCTATTCTGGGAGAAGTTATAAGTAAGTGGCTGGAAGCGGCAAAGTTTTCTGACCCAGAAACAGAAGGAAATACCCTATTCTCATCATTCCTCCAGTCTTTACCAATATTTAAGACCACAATGCCTCATGCATTTGAAACTGCCTTCAGTTGGCAGCCTAAGGGAGAAGTTTTAAAGCCAAAACAAAATACAGCAAGGGAGGGGAGTGGGGAGATCTGTACTGCTTCAGCATGCAGATGGCTGCTCATCCCAACAGGATACAGATCAGAGTGCCGTGGTAGCAATATACTGGGGAGAGAGCAGACTTTCAGAAAATGTTCACATTGGTTTCTTTCACAGTCATGGAACTGAGGTTGCTGCTGCTGTGTTGCAGACTTTAAAATCATCTGCAGAATCTAGCATGCCAGCTTTGCTTTTAAGAACACATTCATGGTACTCAGAGAATAATTTCCTACACTATCTTCTTACCAGCTGTAACAATAGATTTGAAGTTCCTAGCAAAAACAGACCTTTGAATCTGTTGAATAGGAGATTATCTAGTCTAGGAGAATAATCCCAGCAAAGTGGAAGAGATTTGATGAGGATGGTTAAAATCAAAGGAATTATCTGGCTAACACAGGGACAGAAGGTGTGAACTTAACACCTTCTGCACGTGAAGCTCTTTTTCAGTTTCTAATGACAGACCAAAAAAAGCACATGTACTGTCTTCTAACAGAACAGCTGCTTTTATGTTTGCAGATATCAGTCAATCTCTACAAAGATAACAACAACCAAGGCTTAGTCCAAGCTCAGACTGAATACTCTCAAACTACTGTTATGCCAACAGTCCCATGAGAGATCCTATTACAGATAAAGATGGGAAGGAAATCCCAAACCCAGATAATGAATGGTACTAGATTTTAAATATAGACTTAGCATTAATCAGCAACTACTAAGTTTTAAAAATAACAACAGACATCACAGATCAAGTTATAGCTGGGACATTGTGCTGCTATATAGCATGGAGAGAGACCTGAAGAGGGCTTTCATGAAAAAATTAGTCATAAGGTCTTGAAAAAGTTTGACTGTTGTCTGAAATTTCATTTCATACATCGATATGTGAAGAATTTTGCTGCATGCCACAAGGTAAATGTATGGTAGATGTATGGTTCCCATGCAACGAAAGAGGCTGAGGCTGGACTGCCTCAAACCTGAGCTGTTGTCTAGGCAGGGGAAAAAGCACTCACTGTAACTCAGTCTCATATGGTTTCCTTTGACTTTTTTGTTGGTGAAAAATAGTTCCAAGAGAGAGGGACTGTCTTTCAACATGAGTCTCCAGTTTTCTGGAGGTAAACTGTCATAAAGTATTTCAAGTGAAATAAAACTGCATAGTCTGTATCACTATCCAGCTTGATTGTTTTAACAATACATCTGATGAACTAAAAGAAAAAAAGAGAGCCCACGATAAAAAAAAAACCATCCCTCCACCTCAAGCTGTGTTTTGCTTAGAGCTGATCCAAGAGCACCTATTTTTGTGATCAAGCAGGTGAAACTGGGAGTGAATGCCACATATGTGTTTGTTGAAAGTGGCTCTAGAAACTATGGAAGACAGAAATTATTATTTTCCCCAGTAAAGGTCCTTTACTTGTGCACCAAAGTGCTGAGTATAAAACCTAGGTGGATACCATGAACTTGTAAGCTGATAAGTAAAGACTGTCCATGAGTAGGGATTGTTATCCGTAGTTGTTTTGGAGGTAGCATACCCTTAGCAGCATGTACCACATAGCTCTCTATTTATACCACAGACTATTTGTTTTGCATTCTGTAAGCTATTTGCTTCACTTAGGCCACCCACCACCTATTTTACAGGCTTTATAAAATAAGGAGCTGGCTGAAGAATCAACTACTTACATTTGCCATCCAAGTCAAAAGCATAGTTATCCTCTCCCAATCTCTTGATGCTACGAAGCACAACAGGGTCAGACATGGTTATTAGTTACTTAAATCAGAAGTCCTGAAGAAAGAGGGGGGGGGGGGGAAGAGTATCAGCATACATTTGTCTGTGAACATACAATGATACTACATTAAATTCCTGTTTACCTCAGTTTTGCCTTCATTATCCCAGGGCAATGCGACTGATTACAGCACAAGTTATAACAGAATACATGTCCAAGACACAGTGAAACTACAGAGCGGAAAAACACAGCGAAGCATGCCCAGTTCACCTGTAAGTGCAAGGCCTCTGAAAAGCTTCAGTGCCTCCTGCCTTGAGTGAGGCCTGCTCCACAGGGCTTTGCAGCCCACTGCAAACAGCCCTGTCCACATTAATGGCTGTATTAAAATAAACTACTGCTTTTGTGCAGTTGACATCTGTGGCTTATAGTCTGAGATAGTAATATGGCAGATCCTGCCTCACTTATGAGGGAGCAGCAGGCAGGAGACCTGCCCCTGCCTTGTCCCATCCTGGCTGGCAGCAGCCAGCAGGACCATGACAGGGGGACAATCAGGGGACAAGAAAGAAGGCTGGGGGAGGACCCCAGGGCCACACTAACATCTGCAGCATCACTTCCACCACCAGCTGCGCTCCCATAGCTCTTGGCTGGGACGAATTACCTGGCAGACCTGGTCCTCTGGACAGGTTTATTCCTAACTCAGCACTGACGTGCTGAGCAGATGTCATACATGAACAGAAATAAGGAGACAAAATTAACACTCTTTTGTTAAAGAAACACTTTTGTGAAGCAAAATCTGCCAGTGGTACTAATTTTGGCCGGGCAGGCCTGGCTTCCAAGATAGGACCTTGGGAAAAATGCTGCAAAAGCCCTCCCCAAATTATGCCCTTTCATAACCAAAGTCAGCTCGTCCACACCATTATTTAACGTAATGTATCCCAAAGCATAGTTTATTCCAGTTATTAAACATCAACATTTGTATGTTTCTACTTCTGTATAAACCACTCACAACCTCTCATTTTAAGCATACTACAACACATTCAGGTATTAAAGCTTTAACATCTTTTACCCAAATGACACAAGAAGGTTTCTGTGTAAAAGACACCTTTCCACAGATTATTTGTGTTACACCACCTACCTTCCCAGCCAGCTGAGTTTTTACCTGTTTAACCCTCTAAAGGAACCACTTCTGTTCTGCTAATAGTATTAAAACTACCAAAATCCTTCATATTGGCAACAGCTGTGTGATTAGCCGCAGCTGGGCAGTTCCTTACAAGTGGGAAGGGCTGAGAAGAAGCATGGCTCTGAAATTACTGGAAGGTGAAGGAAATACACCCATTACTAGATCCAAATAGAGTAACATAAGAGGAGCCAGTCCAGTGGTTCAGGATGCATATGTGACTTTTAATAATTTCACTTCTCATGAAGTCCTAACCTTTCATTTCTGTTACTTTTTCTCTCCCAACTGGTTAATGGTTGGACTTGATAATCTTAAAGGTCTTTTAGGTTCTGTGATTCTAAACTAACTTTCAGGAACTGCTGTCCCAACCAAGCGCTTCTCTTTTTTATCTTCTTCTCCTGAATTTTACATGTACATGTCTTAGCACATCGCTGAATCATCACTAAGTCAGTCTGGAAAGACCATAGTCTCTTGATTAATTCTAAGCATCCAAGGCAAAGTTCAATTATTCTTGTGTCATCTTAACTGATGTTTATCAAAGATGCCTGAAGAACTCCCCAGGCAATTAGTGCTTCACCAGCCTTATTGCTAAAATATTTTTCTTCTAATGTCTAATCTGAATCTTACCTGTCATAATTTAAACCCATTACTTCTTGTACAATCCACCAAGAACATAATAATTCCTTTCCACTTTGTAAATAGTATTTATCTGAAAAATACTAGAAAGTCTCCCTCTTCAGATGAAGAAAGCAACTAATTCAATTTTCCTTGGTAGGGTATATTTCCTAAACCTCTGATAATTTCCACTCCAGATTCTAGCACTTTTTTTTTTTTTTAAGTGACAAGTGCATAACAACACTACAGCACCAGTCTTACCAACACTGAGCAAAGGATAAGGATTCATGCTTCACAGATTATATTCCTGTTTATGAAAACCAGTATGATATTTGTGTGTTTTTTTTTTTAACAGAAGTGTCACATTGTTGATCCACATTCTGTTTTTAATCCACCAAAGCGATTCATTTTTTGCAAACTGCTACAAAGCCGGTTGCTTTTCAAACTATATTTTCACAGTAATCCTGCCTGCTGTTGTCCATATTTAATAGCACCTTGCATTCTACAGCCCATTTTAAGTGTTTGTTAAGGGAATTTTGATTTCTAGTCCTGTTCTTCAGCATATCTGCGGTCTGTCCTCCCTTGATGTCATGATCAAATTTAATAAGGGTGTTCTCCATTGTGTAATCCACATCATTATCAATGTTACTGGATTATACCATGTCACCTCCTCCTCTGGTGATATTCCAAAGTCTTTGCCTTCTGGCCAGTCCATAATCAATTCCAAGATTCCTGGGCGACTGGCGTTTCCTACTCGAGCCCTCTGGGTGATCAGTGCAACCCATTTACTCCACGTAGCATCAGCTGCATGGTGTGTGAAGGGGACGTTCCCTCTGAACATCCAGCCCAGCACTGGCAGTCGGGGTGCCAGGAGCAGCTGTGCCTCAGTACCAACCACTTCTGAAGCAGCTCGAACCCCTTCATATGCTGCCAATATCTCTTTTTCAGTTGGAGTATAGCGGGCTTCGGACCCTCTGTATCCCCAACTCTAAAACCCCAGGGGTCAACCTCGGGTCTCCCCTGGCGCTTTCTGACAGAGGCTCCAGGTAGGGCCATTCTCCCCGGCTGCAGTGTAGAGCACATTTTTTACATCTTGTCCTGCCTGGTCTGGCCCAAGAGCTACTGCATGAACTATTTCCTGTTTAATCTGTTCAAAGGCTTGTTGTTGATCAGGGCCCCATTTGAAATCATTCTTTTTCCGGGTCACTTGATAGAGGGGGCTTATGATCAGACTGTAGTGTGGAATATGCATCCTCCAAAAACCCACAACACCCAAGAAAGCTTGTGTTTCCTTTTTGCTGGTTGGTGGAGACATGGGTGCTATCTTGTTGATCACATCCAGGGGGATCAGACAACGACCATCTTGCCATTTTATTCCTAAGAACTGGATTTCTCCTTTTACTTTGTTTTACTAAAACTTTACTTGGTTTTATGGCAAAACCAGCTTTCAGAAGGATTTGGACTATTTTCTTCCCTTTCTCAAAAACTTCTGCTGTATTGCCCCACACAATGATGTCATCAATGTATTGTAGGTGTTCAGGAGCTCCACCTTGTTCCAAAGCATTATGGATCAGTCCATGGTAAATGGTAGGGCTGTGTTTCCACCCCTGGGGCAGTCGATGCCAGGTGTACTGGACACCCGTCCAAGTAAAAGCAAACTGTGGCCTGCACTCTGCTGCCAGAGGGATTGAGAAGAATGCATTAGCGATATCAATTGTGGCATACCGCTTGGCTGCCTTGGACTCCGGTTCGTATTGTAGTTCTGGCATGTCTGGCACAGCAGCACTCAATGGCGGCGTGACTTCGTTCATGCCACGATAGTCTACTGTTAGTCTCCACTCTCCATTAGACTTCTGCACTGGCCATATGGGACTGTTAAAGGGTGAGTGGGTTTTACTGATGACTCCTTGGCTCTCCAGTCAACGAATGAGTCCATGGATGGCGATCAGAGAGTCTCGGTTGGTGCAATATTGCTGCCAGTGCACTGTTGTGGTGACGATCGGCACCTGTTGTTCTTTGACCTTCAGCAACCCCACAACAGATGGGGCCTTCGAGAGGCCAGGCAAGGTAGACAGCTGTTTAATTTCCTCCGTCTCCAAGGCAGCTACACCAAAAGCCCACTTGTAACATTTTGGGTCCTTGAAATACCCTATCCTGAGGCAGTCTATGCCAAGGATGCATGGAGCCTCTGGGCCAATCACAATGGGGTGCTTTTGCCACTCATTCCCAGTGAGGCTCACTTCGGCCTCCAATACAGTTAGCTCTTGGGATCCCCCTGTCACTCCAGCAATGCTGATGGGTTCTGCCCCTATATAGTTTGATCGCATTAAGGTGCACTGTGCGCCGGTGTCCACTAAAGCTTTATATTCCTGTGGGTCAGA
Source organism: Phalacrocorax aristotelis (assembly GCF_949628215.1). NCBI lineage: Eukaryota > Metazoa > Chordata > Aves > Suliformes > Phalacrocoracidae > Phalacrocorax > Phalacrocorax aristotelis. Next base: position 22,522,689 of record NC_134280.1, read on the forward strand.
TGTGCCAGGCCATCAGATCCACACAGTCCAGTAAACCCGGTTATCCCTTTCCTCCACCTGTCTGGAGGCAGGGCCCCCCTAGTCCTGATCATAGTATTCATCACTCACTTCCTGTAATTATGAATCATGAGTGTCTTTGTTAAGATCAGTCAGGACATCAGCACTTCTGCTCCTCTGTCTGGAGAATTGCTTACGGGAAACTGGAGCAGCAGCTTTCCTGGAGAAACTCCCCTGAGTAATTGTTCTCCCTTGCAGCTCACGTACCCGTGTCTCTAGGGCTGAGGTAGGTTTTCCATCCCACTTCTTCATGTCCTCTCCATGATCATGCAGGTAAAACCATAGGGTGCTCCGTCGTGTGTATCCCTTCTCTTGAGCCAAGGGACGCTTACTCCTAATTGCTAAGGTACTGGTCCATACTGGTGGGGAGTAGGACGTATCTTCTTTGAGTTGCTGGAACTCTTGGGACAGTTTCTCAACAGCAGAGACGAGCGAGGAAGAGAGATTCGCTTCATATTCCCGGAGTTTATCAATCAACTCAGCCACCGTTGGTGTCTCGTCATCTTTCCAGGACATCACTGCCAATGAGTTTGCATGCGAAGATGGTGCACGCCATACAAACTTCCGCCACATGGGTCATGTGCACTCAGCTTCATCTGGATCTTTGGAGGACCGTTGGTCATCCAGGTCACCATAAACCACCTCAAGCATGGCTAATTCCCTTAGATGCTGAATGCCTTTCTCCATGGTCATCCATTTTCCTAGGCGAAATACAATATCTTCTTTGAAGGGATACCCCTCTCTCACCGTGGACAGGAGCCGCCTCCAGAGGCTGAGGGCTTGTGTTCCTTTTCCAATTGCTTTATCAATGCCCCCTTCCCTAGAGAGGGATCCCAGTTGTTTGGCTTCCTTCCCCTCTAATTCCAAACTACTGGCCCCATTATCCCAGCATCGGAGCAGCCAGGTGATAACGTGCTCACCAGAATGACGCCCGAAATCTTTCCATATATCCCGCAACTCACTCAAGGATAGAGATCGGGTAGTTTCCGTTTCTTGTACACATTCTTCCTCTTCCTCCTCCTCTTCTCGTGATGGCCCTGGTTCCTCGTAATCTCTTTCTAAATGAGTTGACCTTCTCTTCCATGATTTCTTCTTGCATATAGGGGCAACTGATACTGGCACAGGTTGGTCCTCTGATTTAGCTGCAACGCTTGGCACAGGGGTTGGAGCAGCTGCAGCATCTGTCGTGAGGGTTTGAGTCGCCGCAGTGCTCATCACTGGGGTTGGAGTAGCTGCAGTATCTGTCGTGGGGGGTTGAGTGGCCGCAGTGCTCATCACTGGGGTTGGAGTAGCTGCAGTATCTGTCGTGGGGGGTTGAGTGGCCGCAGTGCTCATCACTGGGGTTGGAGTAGCTGCAGTATCTGTCGTGGGGGGTTGAGTGGCCGCAGTGCTCATCACTGGGGTTGGAGTAGCTGCAGTATCTGTCGTGGGGGGTTGGGTGGCCGCAGTGCTCGTCACTGGGGTTGGAGTAGCTGCAGTGTCTGTCATGGGGGTTTGGGTGGCCGCAGTGCTCGTCACTGGGGTTGGAGTAGCTGCAGTGTCTGTCGTGGGGGTTTGAGTGGCCGCAGTGCTTGTCACTGGGGTTGGAGTAGCTCCCTTCTCTTTCCCTTGGGGGTACTGAATCGTGTTAAATAGGGCTCAATAGGCATAAGCCAGGCCCCAGCACATTGCAGTGATTTGTATCTCTCTGGAATTGCCAGGGTGACAACATACTTCCTCCAGATGTTCTACTAATTTTCCAGGATTCTGCACTTGTTCAGGGGAGAAGTCCCACACCACGGGGGGTGCCCACCGTCTTAGGCATTTGCCCATACTATCCCACATACCCTGCCATGCATAGCTATCAAGCCTTGGGGCAGATCTCTGGATTATATTCTTAACTTGCTTACTAACCTTAGACAGATCTGATTCCATCTGCCAAAGCAATATCAACAGATGTATCTTGACTACCCAAGGATGTTCAAGATACTGAAAAGTTGTTGTAATGAAGGAGGAGACATTATATAAGATGGCAGCTACGGTGCCATTCTGTATTTCCTCCACAAAAAATTTCTCAGAGGAGGAGGTATAATGGCTAATTGCCTCCATGAGGTGGTAGCTGAAGTACAGTAACGGCTTCCATACAAGACCTAAATAACCGAAAACAGTCAAGGCCAGTGTTTTAATAACAAGTCTCCTAGGCAAAACATCTCTAATCACTGCAGAGCACAGCAAACTGACAAAACCAACAGCAAGTTTTAACATGTACTTTACAATCAGCATGGTAAAGACTGGACAAACTAATACTGAGAGCAGATGAATCAGTGCTGTGACCAGCAACTGTTATTATCTCAAACCCTTTGTGCCCCACGTTGGGCGCCAAAAATAGACTGTCATGGTTTAGCCTCAGCTGGCAACTGAACACCACGCAGCCACTCGCTCACTTCCCCCCCCCACCCCTGTGGGATGGGGAAGAGAATCGGACAAGCAAAAGAACTTGTGGGTTGAGATAAGCACAGTTTAATGATTACAATAAAATGATAATAATAGTACCAATGATTATGATAATAATGACAATAATGTTAATATAATAAAATGGAAAAGGAAGGGAAAGGTTAAAAAAAGGGAAAAAAAAAACCACATGGAAACACAAATGATACAACCGCTCACCACCCGCCGACCGACGCTGCCCGTCCCCGAGCCGCGATTGCTTCCTCCTCCCCCAGCCAGCCCCTCCCAGGTAACATACTGGGCATGACGTTACATGATATGGAATATCCCTTTGGTCAGTTTGAATCTGTTCTCTTAGCTGTGCCGCCTCCCCTCCCGGTTTCTTGTGCACCCAGCATGGGAAGCTAGAAATGTCCTTGACTAGTACAAGTGCTACCCATCAACAGCCCAAACATCTGTGTGTTATCTCAACAGGTTTTTTTTTCCATGCTAATTCCAAAGCACAGCACTATACCAGCTAGAGTGAAGAAAATTAACTCTATCCCAGCTAAAATCATGACATACCAGAAGCAAGACAGACCTCTGCAGAACTTTGTTTAGTACATGCACTCATTTGGACATTGGTTCTTTGATTGCTACTCTATGGATGTAGTTGTTCTTGCCTAAAAGTTTCTGATGAGCAGAGACCATTTATTCATCCACTGGTCAGTAAATTCTGAACCCCTCATACTCTGTGACCCCCTACATTGTTATACAATTTCTCTCCTTAAGTAAATGCATAAAGCTACATCACTAGCAAAACGTCTGGCCAGGACTAGGATAGCCACAACATAAAATTACAGGAGCTTTTAATTCATCCCCACATACAGTGAAAAACTTTACAATCTTTATCATAATTTTTCCATTCTCTGAGACAGATGGCAAATGGGATGAACAAGCTATGGTACTGCCTTAAGTTAAAGTCTCTACCATGTGCGCATTTCCAAGTTCTCTTTCTGTTCTTTTATATATCAGAGAACGTTGTAACACCTGCTTCTGACCAGAAAGAAAGGAAAGCATCATATACATATGACTGTTTCACATGGGCCCTATCTACAAATCATTAAATTTCACTTCAGCTGGATTTGCATCAGGGATCTATAAAAGAGGATTTAGCAAGGGCTTAATTTTCAGATTACATTATTCAGTTTATATTAAAATAAATGTAGATTCCCCAAAAGGGCAAGCATATATTCTTGGCAGCTTTAAGTCCCTTGAGATTATGTTTTCACTGAAGATGAGAGTGACAAGTTTCCTGAAGTAGGGAAAAAAAATAAAATCACTCATTTCTACAGTGAAAACAGAGTTATTCTTCTCCCTCCCTCCTGCCTTTTGCTGTGTCTGATTGATTGAAATAGTCTGAGACAGATCTCCAAAACGTTTGTTCAAATCATCCTAAAGTTCCAGAATTTTCTTAAGAAAAAGAAAGTTTCTCAACCAGCTCATTTTTGGCAGTGATCACATTCTCAAGACAATTTTTTTTAATATGTCAATTCAGTTGTGAGGTTGGAGCTAGAGATCTGAAAACACAGGCTTATTGCTCCATTTACAAAGAAGTTTGACAGTGGTAGAGCAGGCTGGGGAGCCCTTCACAGTGACATGATTCTAAGGAAAACAGAACTTAAATGTGCAAATGGCCTAAGGCTGACCAGATTTTTTTAGTTTAAGTATATGTTTTTAGGATGAACAGAGTTCAAAAAAACATGAATTAATAAACTTCAAAGAAAGCCACCAGTGTGAGAAAAATAATCAAATCACAATATCTCTATCTTTATTAAAGCTTTTCAGATTTTTGGGTCAAATGGTTAAAGCATCATTGGCTGAATTAATAATACCCAGAAGATACCAACTGCAACCATACACTCATATTTTCTCCTGCAAAAAATAGTTCACCACAATGATAATTTTACTAGCAATTTGTCCTTAAACATGAAGCCATCACTTGACTCTAGATCTAGTACTGACGGCTTTGGACTGTTTACCACACAAGTAATGGAACTGTATAAGGAAAGCTGAGCTAATAGACAAACTGCTGATTTTGCACTGATATTAGTATAATTGGAAATGTCACCTGGATTATGAAAATGGATTCTGCTGGAGTAAAGAAGCATTGTTGCTACCTGTTCAGATATCAAAATAAATCTAAACTTTAGGGGCAGTATTTACACACACATTCCAGCAGCTTTAAAATACTTTATGACTTCACAGAAGTATAAAACATACTACTGAATGTGGCTCCCGGTGAAAAGCTATGAAGTGGTTAAAAAAACACCCACACTGCATTTCTGCTTCAGAAAGATAATAGATAATGTCACACTCTAAATTGATGAAGAAGGCAAAAGTAAAGCAAAGCAAAGTCTCTCGCTGCCTGTCCTCTTTCAGCTATTTATTACCTGACTTTGGAATCATAACATCTATACAAAATTTTGTAATGGAACACTGCAAAAATCAATCTCTCCTATAAATGCAGGTATAAAACATCATGCTGGGATATCTCATTTCAGTGGTTGCTCTGACACTGTATTTTAAGACTATGAAATGTATTTTGCAACGGATTTTTTTATGCCTGTATGTTAATGCAGTTTTAAATAATAGGCAAAGTGAAAAAAAACCCCAATGACTGATAGACTTGAATAAGGATTCTAGTTACAAACGCTTGCTAGAGCTAAGATTTCTGGAATTATGTCACTTTTCCAATCAAATTGTAACTGTCCCACATTTTTGAAAGGAAACAAAATTTTCCTGTATTTTCTAAAGCTCAACACATCAAATACTATCCACATACTATCCTGTCTAGCAGGCATCATTCATTAGCTGACTTAAACAGATTAGTATAGCAGATTAGCATGCTGTCTTAGAATATTAAAATAACCTTACTCAGGGTTTGAATATTTAACTGGGGATCACTTACAATATCTTGAAAAATACTGTTGCTGAGATGCCTGCATTAAAAATATTTAGATAATAGAAATCAGAGATAATAAAAGGCATTAGATCATCCCATCTACCCCTGTGTGTGCAAAATATAAACTAGAAGCAGAGAATACCTCAGAAATTGCACGGAAGTGAAATATCATTTTACTCTAGCCAATTAAGGTATGGCTGCTAGGTTTTTGATAAATAAAAATCTTTAAGGAAATCAAAATCTACATTTAAACAAGTAATACTTGGATAATGCTAACAAAGGAACATACGCTATAGAATGAAGTAACATTAGGAGGTGATCCAAAGCCCTTTGGAATCTTTTTCAAATAACATCTTTATTCATATCAATCAGATCTTTATTGAAGACCAAGGTGGGGGGGGGAACCCAATGAAAATTGGCCCTGAAAGCACTAGTCTTCATTTTTCTTTAAAACTAAGTTCCTCAGATATTAATGATAGCATACATGCAGAAAGACATTTTGCTTGCAAATAGAAAATGGATGTCTGTTCCTTAAACAGTCCCATTCAAAACCAAACCAAACCCCAAAAATAAAACCCCAAATCCCCCAAACGACTAACTGTGAAAAGGATTTACAAAACAATTTAGCATTTAACTTAAATTGTTCCAAAGTAAGAATACAGGTACTTTTCAGTTCAGAAAGTTTCATCAGTTAACTCTAAAACATCAAACATGATAGATTTTTTTACTCACCTGTGTCTATGAAAACTCATGTATCAGAACAAATTACAAGGATCCTATTCAATTAGGCAGTGAAGCACCCAACCATTTCCCATCATGTTTTCGTTATTCTAACCCATGTGTCAGAACTGAATCTTTAAATTGGGCATTGACTATTTGTACCCAGGTCAATAACCATGCGGTCAGAATGGTTACAGTTCATTGACATCTAATGGAAGGTTTAAATTTGACTAATGTAATCTCACAACATAAAGTCAGGGCACTTGGAAAGCAATTATACACGAGGAGACCAGATGGTTCTCTGGAAAAAAAAAGCGCTCACAATGAATGTACGGGAAAAGATTATTACAGCATTATTTTATCAGCATTAGTACAGAATTACTTTATTAGCCATGCAGTAATTCGGTGTACACTACTGTCCCTGCAGTAAATAGCAACATCAGTTGAATAATATGAAAATTGGTTCAGAGAATAAGCTAAATGCAGATTAAAAACTTGCTCAATAGCTTTGTTTTCTAACCCATCACTTGTCCCTCTCCCTGTGGTTTCTAATATTTTACCATTCTTCCTTTAAAATGATGATTTTACAACCTGGAAGCTCCTGAGTAGTAGTGAATTCTTGCTGGAGAAGAGCCCTCCATGGATTTTTCAATAAGGGACATTGGTAAGGACAATGTTATGACCTCAGCCAATGTCATCACAGAGTTTAAAGGGAAATGGCAAACATGGTTTAGTTCCCCACTGAAATCAGTTCTCCCTACAGAAAGCCCTGGCTGATAGGACACAATAGAAAGGCAATGCCTTAACCTTAGTGACTGTCAGGAGTCCTCAAGTCTTCTGTGCTCTCAAATTTTCAGTGATAAAGCCTCATGCACAAAAGCGCATCATGGCTAAACGTAGCTAACCAGAACTCCATTTTCCTTGTTTAGCATCATTACTGTGTTCACACTGACAGCATAACCAAAGACAAACCTGGTGTCTTTTCCCATTTTCTTAACAAAAAGAAGTCTACGTCTATACTAATGTACACGGCATAGCTTTAAGAACAACACTAGCTGAGATAATATCACAGTGCTAATCATCTTGTCCACCACACCATAGAGCTAGAGTGAGAAAAGAAAAAGTTCCATGCAGCACAGTGCAGGGCACAGGAGTGGAAAGGCTGGAAGAAAAATTATATGGTGGAGCAGAACCCTGCTTTGCTTCCTTCTCCCCTGACAGCTTCTTCAGGAGCAATGTGGCCAAAGGTCATGCAGTGCATTTGCTTTTCAAGGTACTTGAGCAGAGCTCACACTTAGCATGCAAGGAAGTGCAACACCTCCAGACAAAGCTTGACTTGCCAGAGACAGAATATAATTTTAGCTTTACACAAATTACCTCACTCTTTTTGCTTACAGACTTTGCTCCTCTAAGCATTCAGAAAGTGTGGACAGAGCCTGTTTCACACTGCTAATGAAGCAGATTAAGGCAGTGATGAATTGGAGCTGAGACCACAGACTACCCCAAGCTTTTAGAAGGCCTCTGCTCCTTTCTAAACCTCTGCTTCTCTCAACTCATCCTTACAAAAAATCCTGAAGATTAATAAATTCTGACCTGACCTTACAACATGGGCCATTAAATGAAAAATCATCTGTCTGTGTAGAACGAAGTGGAGAACATAAAGCACTCATTTTTCATCCCACTCCCACACAGTCACCTTCCCCTTTTACAGCTGCTAGTGGAAAAACTAGCCAAATCCACTCCACCTCCTCAAGCCTTCTGGTACTTTGTTTCCTTACTGTTGCTAGAGTCAGCCCTTCAGTGAATGAAGAATTAGCCACTGAACTAAAACAACAGAGAGCAGGACTTCAGTATATCAGGGAGACTGAGGACAGACGCTCTCATCGGTGAATTCTCATAGGGGACACATGTAAAATCTCTGATTATTAGTAGGGTATAGATGCTATTTAGTTTACGAAAGATGAGCAATACTGTCAGGATAATTCTCTTCAGTCATGGTCTCAGTTGAAGGGAAACATTTTGCTTACAGCTCATGTCATTTTAATACCTCTTTGGACAGTAAAAAAAGATGACAACTCATTGAACCAAATGGAGTAAAATAACTGCTTCCTTCCTCATTTTGAGTAGCTGTTTATTCCAGCATATTACTACTGCAAATGAAGTTATCCTCTCTTCTCTGGAATTTTTCCAATAGTTCATAAGAGTTAGTGAATAAGAATGAAACTTAGTTATTCCCAGACAGATAATATCTCAGTAAGAAATGAAAGCCCATGTAGTCTTTTGGCACAGGACTCCTCAGCTCTAAACTGTAGTCTATAACCTATTGATCTTTATTCCAGTATTGACAACAGCTAGTAGAAGCAATCAAATAAAATGCTTCCAAATCTTCCTAATGATAGGCAGAAATTTTGCACTGAGTGCTCACAGCTATGGAGGAGTAGGTGGCCATGGTTTTCCACCAGGTGAATAGATTCATTCTGCCACTGCAGGCTGAGACTCCAGATGACCGACTTGTTTCTTTGTTTTGCACGAAAGTCTGTATGAAATTACAGCAGTCTGGGCTCTTGCTTGACAGAAGGCAGTGAACAGACAGCTCTTACGTTTCATTAACTTATTTTTTAACTATTCACAGCCAAATTTATTTCCGTAGCTAGTGTACAGTGGTTCCAGGGCCAAGAAGGCAGACACTGGATTTTTCACTTGAGTATAATCCCCATCTTAATTGTGCCACTTATAGTGATAGCACCTCAGAGCATCAGAAGTGTAAGGCAGATCTCAGTATTGTAGTACACTTCTGCTTCTACATGATGCTTTCTCTTCCTGTCTTCTGACACTTTGAAAAACAAAGGAAAATACTTTGTTTGCATCTTTATTTCTCCCAGTTTTTGAAAATATTTGTTGTAATTTTGCTCCACATGCTATCACAATTTTTTCACTTAAATAGTATGAAGGTGAAAGTGAACACTAAATAAAAGCAAGTTACAGCTCTCTTTTGGTACCCTGATAGAAGGTAAGGGACATTTGAAATAACATAGAGACAGTTTTCAGCTTGAATTATTAGGCAGATGACTTCCACATCTCTTCTTGGAGTGTCACTTCTTAAATACTGTTTATAAAATTAATCTTAAAAAATTATCGCAGTTATAAAGGTATCTAGAGGACAAAACCAACAAAATTTGGCTGGAAGAGCACAAGCTCCTCTGTGGAACTCTGATCAGGGCAAAGACTGGAGGAGTGGGAAGCTGCAGGAGAGGCCAGTACACACTCACAATTGGTCAGGTTGGCAAGTATCCACATGCTATGTCTTCATTCTTTTCTTGGCACCACAGGAGTTATACAAACATGACTTAGTATTCATTTCATATAACGCAAAGTGAATTTTACACTGACCTTACTGATTTTTCAACTTATACTATAAAAAATAGAATTATGTCAGTCCCATGAGGTATATATGTACATTATCTCATTCAATGCAGCATGACTTTTGAAAGAGTTACTGTCCTTTCCAAAGATCTTTAGTAAGTGTTCTACACAGAAACCCCCTTGTTGCATCTAAGAGCAAGATATCCTTTTTTGATGGCTGGGTTTTATCAGTTGTGTTGCAAGCAAAAAGCTGTTCATTGATAAGAAGCCAATTTCCTTTTTTTTTTTGGAAATCAAACGACACTTTTGGGCCAGTTCTGGTTAATATCTTTACCAATGATCTGGACAAGAAGATCGAGTGTACTCTCAGTAAGTCTGCAGACAACACCAAGTTGGTCAGGAGTGCTGATCTGCTTGAGGGTAGCAAGGTGCTGCAGAGGGATCTGAACAGGCTGGATCGATGGACCAAGCCAATTGTATGAGACTCAACAAGTGCTGGGTCCTGCACTTGGGTCACAGCAACCCCATGCAACACTACAGGCTTGGGGAGGAGTGGCTGGAGAGCTGCCTGGAGGAAAAAGACCTGGGGGTGTTGGTTGACAGCCGGCTGAACACGAGCCAGCAGTGTGCCCAGGTGGGCAAGGAGGCCAACAGCATCCTGGCTTGCATCAGCAATAGTGAGGCCAGCAGGAGCAGGGAAGTGATCGTGCCCCTGTACTCGGCACTGGTGAGGCCGCACCTTGAATATTGTGTTCAGTTTTGGGCCCCTCACTACAGGAAGGACATCAAGCTGCTGGAGTGTGTCCAGAGAAGGGCAACAAAGCTGGTGAAGGGTCTGCAGAACAAGTCTTAATGAGGAGCAGCTGAGGGAACTGGGGCTGTTTAGCCTGGAGAAGAGGAAGCTGAGGGGAGACCTTATTGCTCTCTACAACTACCTGAAAGGAGGTTGTAGTGAGGTGGGTGTTGGCCTCTTCTCCCAAGTAACAAGCAATAGGACAAGAGGAAATGGCCTCAAGTTGCACCAGGGGAGATTTAGACTGGATACTAGCGAATATTTCTACACTGAAAGGGTTGTCAGGCATTGGAACAGGCAGCCCAGGGAAGTGGTTGAGTCACTGTCCCTAGAGGTATTTAAAAGACATGTAGATGCGGTACTTAGGAACATGGTTTATTGGTGGACTTGGCTTTGCTAGGTTAACCATTAGACTTGATGATCTTAAAGGTCTTTTCCAATCTAAATGATTCTATCATTCTTCATACTGAAATGGGGAATAGCAGGTATGCTCCTTACAGTGAAATATGGAAAGTACCTTGGGGCACAATGGGGACATTTCTGTGACTTTCTCTTGTTATGGAAAGTAAAAAGTCCAAGTCGGTGATCGTTGGGAGCAGATATCTCCAGGTGGGAGGCTAGCACAAAGCAAGAAACAAACTTATTTCTTCTCCCACGGTCTAAATCACGATCAGAGATACTAAGTCATGGTATATTTATTTCTTGGTCACAAAAATATGCTACACTGAAACTGCAAATTTCCATCTGGAGTGGGTCCAGCAGGCAGGCTGGGAGGTAGGAAGCATGGGACTTACCTCTAGTTACTCACCTTTTTTCTATAGTTAGCCTCTAACCATCTGCTCTTGGAAAGTACCAGAAGCAGGTCACGCACTCACTTATCCTGTTAATCATACCCAAATCTGGTAGCCGGTAAGGATTTCTTCTCCATTCCAAACACTTTTGCATTGTGCAATAAGTATCAGAGATAGCAACAACACTTTTAAAAACCAAAACAAAACAACCCCTGTAAATTTTAAATGCAAACTATAATTTTCATAACAAAATTAACAGCCTCAACATATTAAAATTTTTAAATTCTTTCAAAAAGACATCTCTCAGAGTGTTTGCCCACCCTCTGGACAGCCAGCCCCTCAGTCACCTCGCCTGTTCCTATCAGAAGATGGCACATCCACGTAAGCCTGCCTGTGCCCTGCACCTCTGCTACCCCAACCACTCTCAAATCCCTAAACTCAAATGCCTTTGGGGCTTCTGACTGAGTGCCTTTTATCACTCTCCACCCTGGAAACTAGAGAAAAATACATCTTTTTCTTTATGAGCCCTTTAGGTTTTTTCTTTTTAGGTTTGTGTCCCCTATAAAAAAATTGGAGGTAGATCTTTACACTGCAAAGGTGGGCCACTTTGGGCAGGTGCTGGACCTGTCAGTCCTCTGGCAGGCTGAAGTTGGAAACACAGCCCGTACAAAGCACTCTAACTGAAAACCTTGCCATTTTAGCACTTTATAAGTTTGATATAAAGTCCCACTACCCACTGATTAAAGATCACAGGGACCAGAAGTTAACTCTGATTGTCCAAGTCCCATGTTTGTAGCTGTGTCCATTGCCATGGCAAAAACAGGCCTAGGTGAGCCTTTTTTCCTCAGTCTTGTTAAATTGGCTTTTGTTTTCATTTTTAAAGAGTTTACAGATCAGGCCAAAACTATTTTATTTATTTTAATTTACTAGTTTTATTTTATATCTACGTTATAGTGGAAGTAGGGCGTGATGAAACACATCTACTAGAGGGGCTCTTCTCAAACCTTCTCCGTCCCTGGTCCCCCAGTTTGGTGCTGTAGCCAGATCCTGCACAAGCTTTAGCATGCACGAGGTGCAGCTGTCCAGCGTGGCTGAAGTCTGGTGGCAGGTAGGTGTGGGAGGGCAGCAGTGGCAGGGAAACAGTGTCTCTGTGCCAAGGAGGGCAGGTGTCCTCATAGCCTCCAGGAGCAAGCCTAGCCCTGGCTCTGATGTGTAACAGCTAGGGACTGCCCAGACTGTTTTACAGCTGCAGACGAAGGAAGGCTGCAATGGATTATGGCAACTCCAAGCAGAGCAAGGGATTTTATAAAAAGAATGGTAATTTTAGTAAGGGTCACAGGAGAAGGAAAGGCAGCCACTGTGCTGAGTCTGCTATGCATGTGTACATATGCCGAGAGAAAAATTCCCTTGTCTTAAGAAAGGAACCATGAAATACTATGCGGAGAGGGCAGTTACCTAATCACTTCTTCATATTTTCTTCATTACTGATGCTGCAAAGGAAGTTAAGCAACAAAAACTAGCATCTCTGCATTACAGCTTTAGCAACACCCTGGGTAACTTCCAGCCAGCACAAGAAGGTGCATTTCACCAGCATACATATTTAAGTAAACAAGCACCATGAGCAGCCATGGGGCTTGCAGTAAAAATGGAGATGTATTGAATCTCCCATGTCAGAGCAGAAAGCAGTTCGATGTGCAGAAAATAAAAACAAGTGTTCTTGTTCCTATCATGATGCTTAAAAACATGTCAGGTGTTTGCAATTTTCTTTTAAATTAAGTTTTGCCAGAGGAGAATTTGGCCATAGTAAATGCAACTTCATTGCATCTTGCCCTGCAGAGTTGGATTGTCTGTAAGCAATCTCTAAACAGATTTGTAATCTGTTAACGTCTATTTAGAATTACTTTTCTAATCAACTGCATTAGGTACCTCCTGTTTTCCGGGCCATGAGCGCTCATGAAGAAGTATAACTGAATCGTTTTCTCTAAGTGGAATTTCAACCATCATCAATAGTTGCTAATAAATTCACTATTAAGTCAAATGGAGTATAATCCCAGATATGCAGGCTCTTCTCAAACATATTTTGCAGTACTGCACACTGCCTGAGCTTCACTCGGCAGGTGACGTGCTCCAAACTGCACCATCCTTCCCTATGCTTCCCCATGCACACTCCCACAGCCTATCTGGTGGGAATTTATTTCTTGAGAGGCAAAGTGGCAGTACTTTCTACCCTCTTTCTTGATAGTCTGGCACTGACAACCAAAGGTTTTAGTAAAATAAAGTAAATAATTTTTCCTGGCTAGCATTACTAAAGTATCCACAGTAACAAGAAAGGTTCTGGGTCCTGCTGATCTTGCTTGACCTTTTGTTGCCAGTTGACCCCAGTCTTGCTCTTTAATTTTCTATGAACTGACACTAAATTCAGACATTTCTGTTGGTTTCCATGCAAATATTTAATTTTTGCTACTCTTTTCTAGTTAGTGTCTCTCCCAGATATGTTCAGTGGGAGTTTATTGACCTGGCAGGAGTAACGTAACATGCATTACTGTTTGTAACCTTATTACAATATACCTCCAGTTTTCATTTCTGCTCAAGGAAGGGTTGGGGTTTTTTTGTTTATTTTAGCATAAGGAGGCCACTGCTCTGAATTGTGCCTGCTTCTCTGAATAGTTTCAGTTAGCCAACTCAAGAAAAAAAAGGTAAAAACCCAACCAGCTAACAAACCCTTACAAATTAGCAACGGTTTTTCTGTTTTGTTTTGTTTTTTAATTTCAGGAGAACGTGTCCAGAAGACTTCAGTAAAAATGTTTTTCTACATATTACTCTTTCTTGGTATCATTGGCACCATCTCTCTGTGGTGGCATTGGACAGCAAGAGACAGGATGAAGGTTACAAATCTCACAGGAAAATATATATTCATCACTGGATGTGACACAGGATTCGGAAATATGGCAGCAAAGATTTTTGATAAAAAGGGATTCCGTGTTATTGCCGGCTGTCTGACTGAAACAGGAGCTAAAGAGCTAAAAGCTGTGACCTCGAAGCAGCTTCAGACAGTGCTGCTAGATGTGAGAGATTCAGACAGGATTAAGAAAGTGGCTGCATGGGTCAAAGCTGAAGTTCAGTCAGACGGTGAGTGCCATGATGTCTTGTCTTAAAAAAAAACAAACAACAAAGGGGCGCGGGAGGGAGGCAATAGAGTTTCCCTAAAAATACCATGCCACGCTCACAGCTTATTTTAACTGATGTTTGACAAGGGTATGTGGATGTCTTGTCACCTTCCAGAAACATGGAAGAATACCTCACTAGAGGGGTGCTTTATACATGTAGCTAGTGGTAGTTAAATATTTGGGAGTGTGCTCAAAAAGTCCGGCTTATCAATACATGATTGTCAGAACAGGAATCCAGTTCCTGGAACCTTCGTTGGGACTGTTTGCATTCACATGCATATCTGAGTTATGGCATGAGTGCTCAGCACTTCCCATGCTGTGTTACCTGGCTAGGGAACAAATTAAATACATTCCACCCAACAAGCTTAAAGAGTTTTTATGTTAAAAATTGAATACATGTAATAAATTACTTGTAAGTAATCACTCATTCAAAAGCAAAAATTACAAATGAACTCTATGGAATAAATCTGCATATAATTATTTTGGAATATTGCTTGCAGACCATCTGAAAAACAGAAAAATCCTATATCTCTGACCCAACAAGTTGTGGAAGACAAGATGCTGCTGCTGTTACTGATACTAATTGATTTCAGTAGGAGTGGTCTTGCAGTAGAGTTTACAAAGGCCCAAGATCCTATGGGCTGGCTTCTGCTCACTTTGGGTCTCTTATGATGTGTCATAGTACCAATTACTTAATGCTAAATTCCAACTTCAATATGACCTTTCATCTCCTCATAAAATCGCTTATAACTTGCCAAATTGCTTTTATTGAAACTGTGCTTGGTTTCAGGCCAAAAGTGATTTTTTCCCCCAAGAAAAACTATGAGTAAGGTCAAAGCAGCAAAAGTATTCATTCACACAACTCTAACAGCTGATACAAGAGAAGAACTGGTTTTACATTTTTTGTATTTTTTCCCTACTTATTCTGAGGAGTCAGCAATGTTTTTCAAATCTAATGGTTTTTCCCTGCCTCCACCTCATTTTTTGGAGCTGACTGTTAATTTAAAAAAAAATCCTTCCCATTTCCAGTTGGGGCATGTCAGTCAATGTGAGGCATATGTTCTCTGCTACAAAAATCTCGGCACAGGGAAAAAGAATAGTGAAAGCCTTCTCTATCACACCGTTCTCATCTTGTTTTCAAGACTTTGAGAAGGATTTTTAAATTTTTTTTTGTTATCAAGAGCTGTTCTTTATTGTCCTGGCACCTCACCCATCTCAGAACCAGGGCACATTTACCTGTATCTCAGGACATTCTACCTGTACCAAGGATCAGCTCTATTTCTTACACATTTCCTGTCACCCAGTATAGTTGCTCTTTGCCATACCTGGCCTTCCTTTACTGCCCCTTCTCCCACAAAAAGCCAACACTATCCCCTGCCCAAAATGTTGCAGCAGGGGGAAGACTATGCAAAGGGTGGTGGAAAGCATGGTGATAAAACCTGGACACTGAAAATAAAGCTGAATACTGCAGGACATTCTCAAGCAATTCCTCCAAATCTTCATTGCCTTCTTGGTCCCTCACTGATTTTCAGTGAAGTCTCACCCAGTTCAATTAATCTGACACAATCAGTAAAAATTTGTTTCCTGACTGTCGTCTTTTTTTCCCTACAGGTCTCTGGGGACTTGTCAATAATGCTGGGATTATGGGGCTATCTGCTCCTACAGACTGGCTGGATATTGAGCACTTCAGAGAACCAATTGAAGTCAATTTAATTGGACTCATAAATGTTACATTAAATATGCTTCCCTTGATAAAAAAAGCAAAGGGAAGGATTGTAAATGTGTCCAGTGTTGGAGGTCGCCTAGCATTCAGTGGTGGAGGCTATTTTCCTTCAAAGTTTGGGGTAGAAGGATTTAATGACAGCTTAAGGTATAACACTCACTATGAGGAAAAACCACTTTTTTTTTTCCTACGGCTCATATACTAACTAAAAACTGGCACATGCAAAAGAGGAGCTGATTTACAATCCTGGCACTTGGTGTGAAATTGAAAAACATTAGATGTTTTGGACTAATTCTTCTTAAAAGTTCTTTTGCTCAACACAGATTATGCCACTTTTGAAATAGTATAAAGCCTGCTGGGCACACAAGCTGTCCTCAAGTATTATTGCAGCATAGTTGGTACTCGTAGATTCACAACTAACCTATCTTAGTGTACACAGAGTCCTTACTGCAGAGGAAGTTCCACCCAAGGGAACCGAGATGTCTTTGCAATATGAACCTAATTCTGCTAATTGAAAAGTGCACCTAGAAACTTCCAGCAGCCACCCATACAGAAAAAATACGTGGTAGTAACTTTTGTCTAAGCTTTGTTCTCTTAATTATACCAATCATTAGAGGGATCTAGAGAAAATTGAAAACTAATCCTGGGGACTATCATGGCTTCTTCTTGTAGCAAAGACAGGGAGCAATTTGTGTCCTTAAATACATAGTGCCATTTTAGATACCGGGACACTCACAAAGGGGTGACAGCTATGACATGGGGCCAGAAGGAACCATACCAATCTGGAGCATCAGCCAGAGGTCGAAAGACATTCCCCAAGACATGTAAAATGGCCCTACATACTTGCATTTAGGCAGCCAGCCAGTGTTAGAGACAAGTCAGATAACTAATGAGCTACTGCAAGGTGAACTAGGTTGTGAAATACACTATGCCACCTACAGCACAGTCACTGCCCATGCATTCATTTGGGGAAGCAGGTAAGATAGTTCATGCCTCTCTCATTTAGGGATAACAAGCTGGAAGTTCACAACCATGAACAAACCTCACAGTATTTGTGTCCTGGTGTGCCATGTAAATACAGAAATAAAAGTGTTAGTACAGAAAAAAAAAATCCCACAATATTAATAATAATGTCTAATGCGGTTAAATCATTGGGCTGTCTTTGCAGGAGAGATATGAAAGCTTTTGGAGTTAAGGTTTGTTGCATTCAACCTGGACTGTTCAAAACATCTTTATCCAATCCAGCAAAGATTTTGGAGGAGAAGGAGGTTATTTGGAATAAGCTTCCCCCTGATATTAAAAAGCAATATGGAGAAGAGTATTTTCAGAAAGGTGAGACAACTTCCAGACATGTGTGTCAAAAGAAGCAATGCATTTCCTGCTGATAAAGCCTTGCAAAGTAGCATTATAACTTCTAATCATTCTGACTTTTTGGAAAGACTGTGATGTGAAAAGTTACTCTTCAAATTATTCTGCATCATAATATGACTATTCGCACAAAAGACTTGTTCTGGAAAGCTTTGTTCAAATCTCAGTTAAAGATTAATTATTCATGTTGGCATGAATCTTTTGAGCAAACTCCCAAACAGAAAAACATTTATCAGATGATGTAATCGATGTGCTCGATGTGTTTTTCTGTCATTATTCTTTATTTGTTTAGTAATCAGATAGGGATAAATTCCCTTTGCTTCTGCTAGTCCCAGTGGTGATGAAGCCATTCAGGACCCGCCTGAGAGACACTTGCTAAGGCTGCTTAAACAGGGGGTGCTTTTCTTTTGATCCTTGGACTTTCTTATCTCTCAAATGTCTTATTTAAAATTGTGTTTCACAACTTTCCACAAAGCAATTTCCTTACTACTAAAAACTCATTAAAACTACATCATTTCTGTTTCCCTTTGCCTCTTGTATAGTTATGTTTATGCTGAGCTACTGTCAACGCTGGTTGCCTATCCTCAGACCATACCGGCTCGGTTTTGCCATAAGTGTTCCACAATTAAGGGTAACTAGACTGTTCTTGGGGTTAACTATATCACAAGGTCATTTTGGATGAGGACTTTGTCCTCAGAAACTGCTACAAATTCTTGTGTAGGGAGAAACCAGAAATACCATTTCTTCAGTAAAATTGCACAGATCAGTGTTGGGGAAGAGTTAAAAGTTACCTTGCCTAGCTGTCGCTAAATGATCTTCTTCTTTTTGAGCTTTACAGATGCAGCAAAGAAACAAAAGCTGTCCAAGATCTGTCTTAACAAGGATATTTCGCCAGTTGTCCAGTGCATGGAGCATGCCCTAACAAGCCTCCATCCACATGCCCATTATGTTGTTGGGCAGGATGCTAAGCTGTTTTGGAATCCCCTCTCAAGAATGCCAACAGTTATACAAGACCTCCTACTGATGCGGAACAGAGTAGAGCTTGCAGTTTCCCATACAAAGTAAATATTTGTCAACATATCCCCCGTCACTGACAAAGCTGATTCTATAAGTTCTGTCCTTTATATCAGCATGATCCAAACTATACATGAAATACACATTCATTCCCTATAAATGTAAGAAATGCATCTACTTCTCCAATATCTGCTACTATTAAAAAGATACATTACTTCATTTTCCTTTAAAGTGCTCAGTTTGAGAATACTTGAAGGCTCCAGTTTTCAGAGATCCATAAGACAAAAATATCCTAGGAAAATAGGGAATGTGACTTTAAGTCCCTACAGCAGAAAGAGTTAAGTCATCTCAGGCAGAGGAACAAACTCTTGCAATATACACTAGGAAGGCAGGCAGAAAACCCTCTTCCTACTACTGCTTTTGTTAGCAGTCACCCCTATTCAGTTTTGAGGCCACAGAAACTGTTGTTGCCTGTCCTTGGTACAGTCCTAAGTGGAGAGAGAGCAAAATAAAGTGCCCAAGTCGTCGAGCTGCTTGTGGTTCACACCCCTTCCTACTCACAGGACTTTACAAGGTTTAGGTGAGGCATTTTCCTGATTAGCATGCTAAATCTTGAGAATCTCTGAAGTCCAGCTCTACCCCTCTGTTGTAAAGGATCCATAGCTACAAAGGTGGACTGTAGATCCAATTACAGGGCCCTAATATCTGTAATTAAGGTAGTGAAGAGCTAAGGGGATTTTTTTACTAAAAAAAAAAAAATTGAGCTTGCAAGATTTCAAGTCTGGGAGCTATTTCTTGGCATAAAAATAATAGCCCTATGTTTTGTGATACGCTGAGTAATTCCTGTGGAGAGGTGCTGCTCTTGTTTAATTCCTGACACAAATGCCTGTAAGACCCATCTCCACTGGAATTAATCATGGCAAAGTGCCTGAGAACTGCAGAGACTCCACATTGAGTCTGGAAGCCATTTCCCACTGCCATAGAAACTACTCAGTGATGAAACAAATGCTTTCCTCATGCTGGTGAATTTGCTGTGCCATGATTGTGCTAAAGAGAAAGTTACCCAGTGGCTATCCAAATAGTGCTGGTCTTCAATTTAGTTTCTATGGAGCTTACAAAACATCAGTTCTATTTTTCTCAGTGCAGCTTATGCTTGGGCTTCAGTAGGGTCATTTGATTTATAATTCAATTATCTGAATAAGTTATTCCTTCTAGAGCAAGTTTGAGGTGCATACCTCTCAAATGGCTACTCTTACTGAGATGTTGATGGTATTGCTGTAGCAGATTTTATTTTAAAACCACCTTTCTGATAATAAAAGTGACAGAAACCCAAGTTTTCTTTACTTAACATTTCATCCAAAGGCTGCTTTGTGGCTGCCTGGTGAGCTAGTAGCTTCCCTGTCCCAATCTGCGTGAGCTCTTAGCTTTCCAGGCAAGAGATCGGCCCATGCCAGAGGGTGAAATTCTTGGCTCCCACAAAGCAGGCAGCATTGGGCCCAAGGATGTGAATCTTGTCTTTTGATAGACAGCCCTGGTGTCATTTCACACAGAGCCTTTCCAGAAGCTAAAGCTTTCCCCCTACCCCGCCAAGTTTACTCAGCCAAAAGTGATCAGGAGAAAAAAGATAGTACAAAATGACACCCCCTACTCTGATCCTTACTGTTAGAACAGTTTGGCTGGTTTAATTCAGTCCCTGTCAGACCACAAGCATAGTGTCAGCTGCTGTGAGACACTAGCACTGTGAAGGTTAACATTTAAAGGAAAATACAAACTTTTGGGACAGGACACACTAGCTGTAAATATATTATTTAAATTAGAAAATAACTAATTTTTCAGCAGTAAAAATATCAGCTGCTCAATGTACTACTTCTCACTGTATGAAGGGCCAAATTCTGCTAGCATTTTCTCTCCTGGAACCAGACACCTCATTTACTCAAATGCCAGCAACAAAAACCAGTGACTTCTGGAACCGAGCAAACTACAGTGTGCTCTGCTATGGCTATCAAAACCTGTCCTGCTCAGAAGAATGTATGAGGCAGGTGAATATTTAGACATATATTTTTAGGGACTAGAAGGGACTTGTTCAGGGGAAGACCCATGGCTTCTACAAGGTCAGAACATCCTGGGGCGCTGCACCCATAGGACTTGGCTTCCATTAGCTTGTTAGAACCAGCACACAAAGGTGTGCTTCAAAGCCGTCACTTGTCCAGCAGGAATAACGTTAGCTTCTTGCTTTTCACTTGAGAACCAAATTTCCTTCACCAGTGTTATGATTCAAGCAGGGTAATTTTTCCACATACCTTCTAGGAGTCAGGGATTTCATCATGAAATACACCTAAGGAGTCAATGAGAAATCAGACAGTCAGGTGCTGCTTTCTGCAGATGAAAGACTTTCTTATGCCAGGCTTTCTAATGGAAAGCTACATATGGAGCTCAGATTTTGCTTATGAGGTTTCTCTTCTGTTAAGCTGCCTCACATGCTGTGCTCTAAGCAAGTCGGAGGATCATCTGTGAGAAAGGGAACTTATTGGACAAATTCCCCATTTTGATGTTTTCCCAGATGCTAAGCAGCATCTATTCAGCTTTCGGAAATTATTTTCTACAGTTCAAAAGCAGTTTGCGAGAAGAAAAATAAGCAGGAGAGAGAGAGAGACTCCTTTTATGTTTTTGTCTCCTACACTTGTGTGGCAAAGGATTGCTACCTACAATAGCAGGACTCCTGAGCTGACACTGCTGGAGAAACATTCCCCTGCAACAGGCTTTGCCTGCTGATAGAGTGCTGTTTTGTTGTCATTTCAACCACGCTGTAGAGCCTGTTGTTTAAATCAGGCCAGACAGGACTAGGCAGGCCCATCAGGCATGTCTGCCAGGCTTGTGCTGAAGAGGAAATCTCTGCCAGACACCTGTTGAATCGCCAAGTCTGCAGCGAGCTGCACATGTCTGACTGTCACGAGTGCTGAAAGTGCAGTAACAACCACTGGTGTGGCACAGTAGCAAAAGAAGCAAGAATTTCCAGGCCCAAGCCAAAACGAGCAGGGAAACTGGAGAAGGAAGAGCTGCCTTCCAAGCAGAGGATGAACTAACAACCCTGCAGCTCCTTGCTGGGAGCAGCCAGAAAGGGATCACCAGCCAGTCTGGGACAGGCTGCCATTGCCATGGTCTGCTCAACTGAATGGGGACAGGTAACTTCCAGCTCCATCCTATCACCTTGCTTGGTTTTCCCAGTTTTAATTTCCTTCCCATTCAGATAGTTTCAAATCAATTTTAATTAAAAAACCCTTATTCATTAATTCTGCTGTTGAGAAAGGTCTTTGCCCAAGCTTCCTTGCTTCCTGCAGCACCTGGCACTGCACAGTGCTATGAATGGGCAGGTGTGAAGAGTGGGGAAAAGGAGTTCTGCTTACATGTTTACACAGTAGCACTCAGTCCTGGATCAGAGGTGCCCAGCAGACTCCGGTCCAGGTAGCAAACAAACAAGTAGACTTGCAGTCATATGCTAGAGTCTTCTCTAACAAACTGTAGAGCTTCTGTTTGCAGTTTGTAGAATTTGAGCTTTTATTTGAAAAACATTGCTTAGTTACTCAGGCAATTGATTTGTGCAAAAAAGCTGCCCCTGGACTAGAAAAATAATTTAATCCCTGAAAGTTTTCATGCACAAGGATATATCTTAAAAGATTAAGCCATAACAATTCACTCACATGCAGGAGAAAAGGTGGAAGTCTGAAACAAACCCTGTCAAATCAATGGAAAGACTCCGGCTGGTTTCAAGGCAAAGCATAGATCAGTCCTTCCCAGCTGAGCAGATTAGCTCTCCCTAATGAGTCTTGACAGTCCCCCAGGCTCTGTAGATTACTATATATAGGCAGCAATGCTTATACAACATAGGTAGGATAGGCAGGCATGGAGCATATATAGAAGATTAATACCAAGTAAGTCCCTAAGGTAGAATCATCACAGCACAAGTCATTATCAACAGCAGGGAGAGGGGCTGTGCTTGTCAGCTGATGTACAGCGATCAGAAAGCACCACTAGACACAGAATTTACAGAGATTTTTATGGAAACTATCACTATGTGGGTCTTGGTACACAAGCTTCTGAGTTTGACCTGGGCAGTTTCTATGTTCTGACACTGGAAATACCTGGTGAAGGCAACTTGTGAGCACCTGGAGGCACAGACTGAGCTTGCAGATGTCTCCTCAGAATGTGAGTACCGGCACAAAACCAGAACTCCTGTCTACTGTTGTACTGAGCAGTACTCATTACATGCATTTGCGGAATAGTTAAGAGAACAAATTAAGCACTTGTTTTTGAGTGCGCAGACAGGAGAACATGCGGTCCCTTCCCTTCTAGAATGATTTTAACAGTTGTTGCTTATCTAAGCACCTACAGGGTCTGAATAAAACACAAACTCAGAAATGTTCTTCCCAACAGCTGGAATCTTTCTCTACTCCTTTCTTTTCGGCCACCTAGAAGTTTACAGGGTTTTGTTTTCCTTTTTACCTTTCACATTTGTTACCAATGCTGTAGTAAAAATCTGAAGTGCAAGCTGTACAAGGAAAGATGCAATCATGCCAAGAAATCAGCCCCCATTGTACCAGACTACATTCATCTCCCTGCAAAATGCTGAGTAGGAAAGTTTGGAGATGTATTTCTTTTAAGGTGATGTATTAATGAAGGTCTTAAATTATCTGTTGAGCACCAAACTGTATAATCACACTGACATTTTTACACAGCATACAAAAAAGCACTCCTTTTCCATGAAACAAAAGTACAAAGCCCTGCATGTGCAGGAATAGCTCACCTAAGAGTGGGAGATGTGATGTGTTTGTTCCTGTGTATTTGTTCAATTTGTTAACTGAAGACCGGGGGCTTTGTAGCTCTGGCAGGGTAACCAATTATTAAAGTTTGTACTTCCTAGACTCTGGAGAACTGTTGGGTGATCTGTCAGAGAGCTGTCTGATACATATAAAACTTCTACTGAGTGCTACACGAGTGCTGTTTCTGAAGAACCCCAGTCCATAAATTTCCCCTTGGCAGTTCTTCCTTAGCATGCCTGGCAGGTCACTCTAACCCACTGCAGAGCACTGACTTCTGGAAGTTTGCACTCCCAGCACAGTGGCAGATGAAGAAATCCAAAGCACACCCAGACCCAAACCTCACCCAACCTGAGGTTCTTTGGCACAACTACCAAAGCAAACTTGCTGTGGGAATAAAACAGTAACACCCCCATTCAATACGGTCTATGTGTTTCAGCTTCCTTTAGTGCAGAGAAGCAGAGGGGTGCTGTATTTTGCAGTCATCTGAGGATCTTAAAGGGCTTTTGGTGTAGTCATGCTGCTTTTCTCTAAAATCAATTGCTTTTGTAATGGCACTTGTCTAGGCGTAAAAGCCAAGCTCTATCCCAAGAGTTCTCAATTTGCCGGGCAAATATCAAGGTTTTAATGGAAAGTAGAATTTGCCTTTAGCTATTTACTGGCTACATTAGTAATCAGAATTCAATATTTATGAAGATATATCAATACTCCTGAAATATCATGCTGACATTTTCTCTGGAAACACACTGTTTGCCACTCTAGGCAGCTATTTCAAAATCAATATGCCCTGGAAGACAAGCGGGTTTTTTTGGTTCTCCACAATTATCAAACAAGAAATATTTTGCATAACATTGTACTTTCACAGAACTAGACAATTTTCTTGGAAGAAAGCTTTAACTGAGACTATTTCCTTTGATTCTGACACCAGACTCCTTCTAGCAGCAATAACATCATCTAGCAGAATAAATACTGGCAGAAGGTTCCAGCAGACCAAAACCAGCCATGGTGCTCAGCACCGAATGTCCATGTGTTATTGGAGAAGGAGCACTGGTACCCCGGGAGAACTAGATGGTTAGGGATAACAGTCTTAGGAACACTGGCTCAGAGCTGATAGGGGGGAGAGGAACAGCAGGGGCTCCACACAGTACCGCCCTCTCAGCTGTTGCCCCGAGAGCCCCTTGTCTTACAGTGCTTCTGTGCCAATTATTGCTACCTAAACACAGGGACTAACACTAACCAGAGAAGTCCCAGGTGTTGCTTTTACAGGAGCCAAGTAGGCATCCTGGCCAGATATTCCAAGACTTCTCCACAGAGCCGAGTTTCAAATTTAACCTCCTTTCCAGTAATGCAAGCTCACTGCCTGCTGCTTCCTCCCTACAGCACAGCCAAAGGAGGAAGGTGTGATTTACAGCTCCTTTTTTCAGTTAGGTTAATCTTTTCCCCAAATCTCTAATTATTTAATTTAATTTTGTGTTGGGGAAAAGGTGAATTGAGTCCTAAAATGATATATCACAGCACTAGCTTGCTGAGTAGATTGCTGAGATTTATTGGCAATGGGGTTACAAGAGCCTGCTGGTAGCAGCTCCTCTCTCTCTGTGTCTAGCTCAGCTCCAAATTCTAAACCAGCAGTCAAAGGAAATGTCATTGCCTGGCACGTCATTGCAAATGGACTAGGTGTATCTATGTTTGGCTGCTGCTGCAACATCCTGTTTTTAGACTTTATTTTACAGCACAGAGACTGAATTAGCCTGAGCCCTTTCACACAGTTTTAATGGCACTTTGTCAGACAACACTCTGTGAGTCCTCTTGGAAAATAAATGTCACCAACTCAGTGAAACATTACAAAGATTATTCCAAAGTGCACACATTCAGGAATACTGCAATCCTTGTCAGACTTAACAGGGACATTCACAGCAAAAAAAGCCAAATATCTAAGTGAAGTACCTGAAATAAAGGGCCAATTACATCAGCCTCAAAACAACAGTGAGATGGGCTGCTAAAATAGCCGCTGCAGCCCAGGGATCCACCTAACAGCCCAAAAATTCAGTAGGAGCCTCCCTGTAGATTGCAATGGAAGGAGAAGCAAACTCTTATCTGTATATATTTGCTTAACATTTTAAAATCAGAGAGCATTAACCAGTAGCTCAGAAGTCCCTATTGATGGCTACTGAGGCAACCAACTATGTAAAATAAGATCATTAAGTGGCAATGAATGTTGTCCCTTGTTATCATTTATCAGATATGTGACTCATTTAATTATTTAGTGAGAGTCCAACATTCATTCACTAATAGATTCCGAGATACCTTCCGTTCCTACTTGGTGAGGTGACACCAAAATTTAGAATCAGAATAAATCCAAATCACTCCACGAACTCAGTAGGAACAAGAACACCAGACAGGATCAAGCAACCAGGCCTAATACATTGGGCTTCCTTTAATATTCATGTCTCAAGGCAGCAAGGCTGTTATACAAAAATCAGCCAAATGAATGCTTAACTTCAGACAGCTATGAGTTAGAGAAGACAGACCCCTTCCCTCTTCGAGTACTTTTGGGACATGAAAAGAATCACAAATTCCTTTGTTTTGAAGTATCACTCCATTCTTTGAATTCAATCACATTTTAAAGGCCAGATACCCACACCTCTACACATACATAGGTAACTAGAGCCTACATGACTGCTTAGTACCTGTAAAAAAGCTTCGCTTTAACAGGATGTCTGGAAAATGCTTACTAGCCTCCCCATAAACATTGGTTTTAAGTATTATTTTGGTTTAATTCCTAAACAAGCCAAAAATACAATTAGAAAACCAGTAATCAATCATGAAGATTTTAGATGGCAAGCGCTGTATTCTACACTTATTAAAAATGTTTGTAATAAGCAAACAGTAACCTCCCCACCAGAATTAGGAAACCTTGTGATCCCTCAGTGCTCTTTTTCTTTTTTTGAGGGCAACATCTCCATGCATTTCTCCATTTCTTTACACAAACACACTTCCTATATAATACATTCTACTGTGCTGTGTATCAGTAATGAACAGGCAATGAGGAAGGGAACAGAAGATTCAGGCACTGCCCCGAAGTCTACCTTGTCTGCAGGACAGAATGCAGACCACTCACCATCACACAACACAAGTCACACAACAAATTAGCCACCAGACCCATCACTACAGCTTATGCTTTTCTGGTTGTTCTTGGGGTGACTCTGCTTCCATGCTACAGATCAGAAGAGCAGCCTGGGTGGCATCATAAAGGTGGCCAAAAAGAATCATCCTTCTTCCCAGAAGAATTCCTCTCTCCAATGTTAGCACAAATAATCACCAGCATCCACAAAAACCCCCAGATGCTACTGTGAGAACTGACACAGTCATTCCTTTCAGTCTGAAACATCCCGAAAGGACACGGCTTCCTAAAAAGATTGGTCAGCAAAGCTTGAAAACAGTGGAAATCTATTGAAAAAGAGGGTAGGGAAGGTTTTGCCAAGGCACATATTATTCAAGGATCCCAATTACATTGTGCCAAAGCTTCCACCCCTGCTCACCCCTAACTTACAGTGAGCTGGAAGGTCTGCAACCAGAAACAAAGCCCCTTACAAGAATTGTGTCTGAGAAAGTTGGGAGGTTGACTGAGCATATTTGCTTCATTGTACTTCTAGATCATTAACTTATTTGCTTGTAGCTCTCACTTGCAGATTCACTGCACATAGCAATTTTGGCTTCCGTACTTTCTCTTATCATTTACTGGCTCATCAGAGACAGCCACAGAGTGAGAAACCTGAGTGGAAAGCATGTCTTCATAACAGCCTGTGACACCGGACTTGGAAACTCACTGGCTAAATGGCTTGACAAAAGGGGATTTTGTGTCATTGCCGCATGTGCCACAGAAAAAGGATGCAAAGAGCTACGGTCCTGCTCCTCACTCTCACTGAAGACAGTGAACCTGAACTTAGCTGACTCCAACAGCATTGCCAGGGCTGTGGTACTTGTGACTGAAGAGATGGCTGGCAAGGGTAAGTGGCAAGGAAATTTCCCAGAAAAATTATTCAGTATAAGCAAATATGGTCCAGCTAAAAGTTCTAGTGCCTTTCCACTCTCCACAGAGGCTTGTTTCATCTTACTGATGAAATGCATTCACTCTTCAGTCCTGTCATTTCTCAGTTCAAAGAGATTCTCTCAGCAATGTTTTTGGGCTTCCCCTCACTCTCACCCACAGGGTGCCTAAAAATCTGGTTGCTCAGTCTATTAAAATCAGATCACTCCCAGGTGTGTTTTTCAGACTCTTTTTGGTGCAGTTGAAGAAATTCAGGAGGCGGGGAAGGCACTAACTGGTACCAGAAAGAACTTTCTTGAAAATAAAACTAGCCCACCCAATTAAAAATGGATGGTGCAGGGCTTCTTCCGTCCTCCTCTAGTAAGCAGAACAGTGTATGTTTTTGCAAGGCTGAGTAAGTCCAACTTTTGCAATGCACACAACAATTGCACTGACTGTAACAGTTAAACACTTGCTGCTTCAGCCAGTTTTCTTAAGGGTTGTTACATAAGCAGCCCTCACTGCTGCTCTCGTACACCTCTGAGCACTTGCCTAAAGAGGAAGAGTTTGTCCTGGGATACCTATGACCGGAGTTAAAAAATTAGACTTAAGCATTGGTTTTGGCAAAGGATGATATAAAGATCTGTGTAGTAAATGTATTCAACCATGATTGGTGACCGTAACTATGACCAAAAAATACACGTGTCTTTCTCAGCACTGATAGCTCAGACTAGACATTGTTAAGGGCCACCAAAGAGGATCACAACACTGTAACTACAAGCTGTAACACACAGTTATACCAAATATTCAATAGGCTTGTTAATTAATTAACTAGCTAAAACAGCAAAACATGTATCTTGTACCAATGGGACTTTCTCCTCAAAGCTTGTAAAACACTGTTGGCCTCATCGTGACAGTTCCAGACCACTCTTGAATGTAGCGACTGAGGACAAGGACAACATAATTATTAGTGCTTACCTCCTCCGACAGGCCCCTGATTCCAGCTTGTGGAAAGCCGCACGTTCTTGGTTGGGATAATCACTGCTAATGCTGCCACCTCACCCTGAGAAACTCTTTATGAAGGCTGAGTGCTGGACTTTCAGCCCCTCCATTCAGGCACAGGCTGTCCTCAGCAAACTCTTGGAAGTGTCATTATTTATCTAAAGTTCCTGAAGTAATTTATAAGGTAGTAAAGCAGTATTATCAATACACAGGGTTAAGTTAATATTTTTAGAAGCTTTGACTAATTCCACACATCTGGTTCAGACCTTTAGACTGCAACCCAGAAAAATGTGAAAATCCGTCTCTCCACTTTCATGTAGACTATTTAATTTTCACAAGAACATGAGTGTATATTAGGAGTCCACATATTTGAGCGCATCTGGATAATAAAGCCCAGTATGGTCATCTATATCTCCAACCAAAATAGATGTCCTTTAATACTTTACCCATGCTCTTCTAAAGTCATTGCCTAAGGCCTTCAGCAAATTTTGCCAGCTGTACAGAGTAGATCTTAAAAGCAAACCCCAGACAACTCTATTCATTTCACTGAAGTTTTTGCAGACTGTGCTTTGTTCCCAACACTACATATTAAACTCTAGGGTAAAATATTGCCAAATACCAAAATAAATGGTTTTGTAATCCTCTTAGGGCTTTTTGGCTTGGTGATCAATGCTGAAGGAACAGCACCTGTAGCACCCACTGACTGGCTGAGGATTGAAGACTTCCACTCAGTGCTGGATGTTAGTCTGCTGGGATTGATTGAAATCACGCTCAAGCTTCTGCCACTTCTGAAAAAAGCTGAGGGAAGAGTAGTCAATCTAATTAATGCCAAAGGCCTCGCGGCTGTTGTAGGAGGTGGCTACAGCCTGTCCAAATGGGGCATGGAAGCTTTCTCTGACACCTTACGGTGAGTAGCTAGGAATACATGTCTGAATCCAAGAACAGATTCTGGATGTGCTGGGGAAGGGTGACTGTATGTTTGCTCCTCTCATTTTCTCTCTGGAAATCTTGCCTAAAGGGGGAAAGGAAAATAAGAGGATGGTGGTCACTTGTTTGGGATTTCAATGTCCAGTATTATGAACAGACCCACCAGGAAACTGTACTGGGAAAAATTTTCATGTCCTGGACAAATGGCTAGCATGCAGCTTTCAGGCATGTGGATTCCTGTGTACACGAAAGTAAATCAACAGTATAGCCTGGTCAGAAACCCATGGTTTCCTGGGCACGTTGTACTTAGTTGTACTTGCCCACCTACAACCCATTTTGTTTTGCTCTAATGCTCCACAGCAATCTGAGCTGGGCAATTCCAGGCAGAAATGACATTACCAAAGGGACTCATAACTTCAGAAAATTAAGCTGAGCACCTTTCACTGAAGCCAGTTGTGTTGTACTGCCTTGAGAAGGCTATGGCCTAGCCCAGCAAGTCAAGTCTTCATAAGGACTAGGAAAGTTGACTGCAAGCCATTATGAATGCTTGTGTTAAGAAAGTATATGCCCCAAGGAAATATCATATAAACTAGTGGCTAATGTACACATGGTCCATTCCTTTGCACACTGCCTGGGTCTTTTGAGCCGCCCAGTAAGGCGAAGAGGCCATTTTCATCCCAAAGGAATTGCACTGCAATTCAAAATAGATGGAACCACACTATCAGAAAACACACTTACCTTTCTTGCACTAACATTTAATCACTTAACCATAGCCATTTGACTATACAATGGAGAATAAAGTTCTGCTCTAATTGAAAATATTTACTCACTTATACTTTTTCCCAGGCACTTTAATAATCTGTTCCTGCTGGAAGCTGAAATGATGCAACAGTATTTGAAATAGTCAGAAGTTTAATTTGATAATACATGGCTAGGATGCAGCTGGCAGCTGCAACCTTTGCATCAGCTCAACATAAATCAAACAGAAAGCTGTGAATCTACCTGACACTGCTTTTTTTCCTCAGAGATAATTGCCTGCTGCACTTTTACAGGAGAGGTACACTACTGTGAAGCTAATTTGAACATCTCAAAATTTTTCTGACATTTGAAGATAAGAATCAAAGTCTCAAATATTAATTTATGTGTCAGACTTTCAACATATTTATGTTTAATGGTTATGTCATTACTGGGTGACCCGGGTCGGTTATTGGGTTTTTTCTTCTAGGATAGAGATGCAGCATTTTGGAGTGAAAGTAAGCATTGTTGAGCATGGTTTCTTTAAGGCAGGAGTAGTTAATTCAGATGTCATCGAGAAATACCTCTTAAGACTTTGGAACAGCCTGACTCCAGAGATCAGGGACTCCTATGGAGAAAAATACTTTGTTGAATGTAAGTAGAAAAAGGACTATGTGAAAGCTCAGGGGGGGATATTATCAACATATATAAATACCTGAACGGAGGCTGTAAAGACAACAGAACCGGGCTCTTTTCAGTGGTGCCCAGGGACAGGTCCCAAGGCATTAGACACACACTGAAACACAGGATGTTCCTGCTGAACATCAGGAAACACATTTTCACTGTGAGGGTGACTGAGCACTGGCACAGGTTACCCAGGGAGGTTGTGGAGTCCCCATCCTTGGAGATATTCAAAAGCTGTATGGATATGGTCCCAGGCAACCTGATCTAGGTGACCCAGCTGAGCAGCAGTGGCTTGCACCAGAGGTCCCTTCCAACCCCAACCAATCTGTGATTCTGTGAATGTTTGCTGGACTTCATTAACATTTGTTAAGAACCCATTACTGACTGTTCTGGACTATGTGTACGTTAGATGAGGCCTGTGTCATTAGTTCCCATATGAGTTTGGTGTGATGTGATGTCATCCTTAGTCCCTCCATACTTAGAAGTAGGACGCCCAGGGGGAATGAATTGCTATGACTATATGCTAAGTGATAGCATATCAGTGGCTTACTGATATCTGAAAAGTCAAGTTGTGTCACGCTGCACTTACTGTAGTGAACGTCTGGCTCACAATGTAGGCCAGGGAGGTTTCTGTTTACAAGACTCTTGGGTGTCGTGCAGCCTTTCTGGTCTCTGCTCTGCTGTAGCTATACTGCTCTCAGTACTTGAGCCAGTGTTTTAAAGCAAGCCTGAAGTTGTAAGCCAAACCTCTGAATATAAAGAATCCTCTTGCAGGGAATGTTGCATATAAATGCTTTCAGGTTTGTTTTTTTTTTTGCAGATATAAAAGCTCAAAGATCATCAGTGAAAAGACTGTGTGACTCTGATATTTCTAAGATCATAAAATGCGTGGAACATGCCCTGATAGCAAAGTACCCCAGGACACGATATGGAGCAGGATGGGATGCAAAGTTCTTTTGGCTGTTTCTCTCCTATGCCCCAAGCTGTTTATCTGACATGCTGTTGTGTATGACGTTTCCAGCTCCAGCAGCTCGTGGGAGATCAGTTCCTGGAGTTCTAATTAACATTTAGTGTTAGACCAGCATCTGCTGTGGGGAAGTAAATATTAATCCTGTCAAAATCAGAC
Source organism: Phalacrocorax aristotelis (assembly GCF_949628215.1). Lineage (NCBI taxonomy): Eukaryota > Metazoa > Chordata > Aves > Suliformes > Phalacrocoracidae > Phalacrocorax > Phalacrocorax aristotelis. The sequence goes on from NC_134280.1 coordinate 22,554,374, forward strand.
ATCCTCTTCTTTACCAGTTGCTAGACTGCTTAGATTCCTTTCAGAAGACACTTTCTCCAGCCCCCACCCCTCCTTACCTGGAATTTCTGAGTTTGCAGATAGGCTTGTAAATCCAGCACATTTCTGAAGGTCAGTTTTTTTATGGTCAGAAATTATATCTCTAGAGGATCTGCATTCATAAAATATTCAGCTGCAAAGATGGTTAATACTACTCACCCAGTTTAAAAAAAATTAAATAAGAAAAAAATCACTGAAAGAGTCAGTTTTTCAAGTAGACTTCAACATATAGGCTGCTAGTGAACTTCAAATAAAACGATGGCCTTTCAGAACACATATCTTACACATGTACCTTACAGAATGCATTTAGTCAGATTTAGTAATCTATTTCATGCAGGGTTTGCTCATGGTCATATTCAGGAGCTGCTAAACTTCACCATCTTCTGAACACAAGACATGAAATCAAATAATAACAAAGATCAGCTACTGCAACATATTCCAAAAATTACAATTGCAGTATTTGACCACATCTAATCACCTGACTATTCAACTGTGTAGAGTTAAAACACAAGCTATTTTACAGATATGCAGTTACAGGGAAAATTAAAACTACATTGTACTCTGTTACTATGCAAAGAGAGTATCCAAACTTATATTTTAACTTTCTTCCTAATATTAGTATGGTTTATGAGGAAAATATTAAAAACAATATGCACTCATATTTCTTTCATCCTCAGTGTGCTTTGCAAGTTAAAAGGATAGTTATTTCGCTCTTTAGATGAAACATGTCATTAGCATATGCTATGGCAAATTATTTCACCTGTATAAAGAGCGTGTTCAGAATGGCAAAACCTTAGTTCAGGTTACTGTGCCTCTTGTACAGTATTTCTATCTGTTAAGCTGCTGGCCAGAGGCTCACAAACTGGTGTTCCTACAGATATTAAAATTGAAGGGGTAAAGGTTTTATTTGCTGAAGGGCTGTGCTGTTGATTAATCATTAATGTGCAATTCAACTAAGCTTACAAAAACACTATCTGCAGGTCAGAACTCCAAATGTAAGAAAAGGAGTTTCATCATGCTGTGTGTGTAAGAGAGGGCATGTGTGTGGTGTGTTTGTACATGCTCAAGAAAGGGACAGAATGTAAAAAGTGTTTAGTAACCTTTCGGTGTTTCATTGAGGTTCTGTTCTCTGGCAAATGGCTTCAAGAATAAATTAAATTTTACTTCATTTCATGATAAATACCTGCAGAGAGATACTTCTCTCTATCTGGCCTGACAGCTGTAAAGAGAATGTGCATGAAAACACTTAATGGTATAATTTATCAGCCCTTTAGTGGCAGATTACAGAGAGGTGCTGAAGTCTCTAAAAATCAGCTGCCTTTGAAACAGAATGAGTCCAGAATTCAAGAATCCAAGCAGGGATTGTCCTCATAAGGGAAAAAGAAAACACATGAAAAAAACAAAGTTAGGACTAGAATCTAAAGCTTCTGTTGAACAAAGTACCAAAAATTAAATTGTACATCATCAGAAGGATACATTGTGGTATCACACTGAGAGGAAGAGGCCCAGTTGAAGCTGAGAAATCCTTCACCATCAGGTATGTTAAACAATCAAATCTACATACTACCTATCCATACAGCACCCTAGGGATGGTTTTATTCCACATCTGAAAAGTTACAATTCTTATAGGGGAAAAAGAAGTATTACATGGCTGACATATTAGCAGTTTTCTCCAAAACAGGTTCCAAATCTTTCTGTTGAGAAAGACTATTCACAAAACTGATGCTACTTTTTCCTGTAGTATGCAACTGGAGGTGAGTCTTGTGCAAATGTTAGCCCTGCCTTCTCCCTTCAAAAAACATTGTGAACTCTTTCCTTAAGAACAGCAACCTGCCTTTCGAAGAAATCCTTTCTAATAGCCTTCCAGATATGTATATGCTGTGTCCCAGATTCTAAGGGATTTTCTACATTAAAGCACTCAGATATGAAAGTTAATTAAACTAAGGTTTTAATTGCTTGTGTTCATACTACCTTTATAGTCAGTCTCTTAAAATCAAGAGTTTTCTGTTAAAAGGGCCAGCTTATTTAATGTCTGTAATGGGGTAGCTTTCACACTTACGGTGGTACAACGTCAGTGATGTTACATCAAGAACTTTAGAAAGTTGTGTGAAGCAGTAAGCACTATTCTTATTTGACTGTATCTAAAGCACTGTTGTTTTCATCTCAGAGTGCCCTGAAGTCTCCATAATTGAAAAAGTACATAAAGCTTTGACACAAGTAATGGAATAAGAATGTGATAGAACAATACATTTATTAGATTTATTCAGCAGCATCATTTTCCAGTTGTCTTTTCTAATCAAAGTACATTACAAAGTAATTATAAGCATTCTAATGAGAAATAGTATATATTTTGAGAACTTGGATATAAAACAATCAAATAGCAGAAGTCTCAATGATTATAACTTTAGGAATCTTCAAATTACATGAGTAGCTAGCCAGGAAAGCTGAATAACATGTTCCTGCAGTGGTACTCAGTTTCCTCAAATGGTTTATGTTGTGGAAACTACCTTGGCTAATTAATAGATAAGCTAGTAAAATGTACAGTATATTCTGATGGAAGGTTATAGAAAGAACCAGATAACTACAAGGACTACATTAGTAGAAATTGTTTCCCTTTCTATTAATGTCCACCTCAGGAAATAAATAGTCAATAAAATTAAATTTTCACATTAAAAAACCTGAATAATTTCTTAAATGAACCAGTATCTTCCACAGTTTGCTGTTTGGAAATAAGCTGTTATAGAAATCTAGCTACTTCATTTAATAGTACAAATTACTTCCAGACATTCCAGCCAAGAACACAGATATTCCATTGATGAGCAGAAGAAAATCTCATTAAATGAAGTACTTATGGCACTAAAATCTAAATATATCAGATCTTTTTAAGAACACTATTAATGGAATGGTGTTAATTGGAACCTAGAGGAAAAGTATGTGTCTTATGGATTTAGAGGAAATTTTTTTTTCTCAAGCAGTAAAAATATTGTACGAATAATATTTTGTACAGGTAACTATTCAGGATCATTGTGCTGCATTGACTCTTCCATCTTTTGTTTAACACTAGATAAACAGAGACACCCATTTTTACATACAGTAGTAACAATGCCCAGAGCACGAGTAGAACTTTTAAAAGGTGCTTTTAGAAATATATAGCCTAAAGATCCTGTAAATCAGTAATGTTCCTATATTCGCCTTGTTTGGTTTGTGTTTTTTTTAATTTAAGCGTTTATGTAATGAATTTATCCCTAAAGATATGACCAGTTCCACACAGGCTTCTACTAGCAACATCACCGAACAAGATAATCTTTCAAAAATTTACAAATGTACAATATATTTATAACATTACTTTCAGACAGCTTCAGTGCAAAGATATACATATAGTACATCATGATAATTGTTCATAAAAATAGAAATTGGCATTTATCAAAAAACAAGGCATACTTTCAACATATATCTTCAGCTGTTGGCCGAGAGATGTATATATTTTTATAAAGCATTTGAATGTGAACCATACTCTTCTGTTTATAAAAAATATATGTGCAAATGGATGTGCCTAATTTTCCCTAAATCAGTTACCTAGTTATACCACAGAGTCCTCTTTAACAAGATTGGCGGTGTCTTTAAATGTATCCTCTGTTGCTGTATAACCTAATGGTTGGTCTCTCTTCAGAGTAATCTTGGGAGGCAGTGAAGGAGAAGGAGTAGGGACATTTTCTGTGCCCTGTTGCTGTTCCTTTTCCATCTAAAATAATAATCATAAAATCCAAGTTTACATTCTAATGTACAAAACATCCAACCTCGACTTTCAGAAATGTTAAATAAATATCCAAGTATTTTGCTAAAGTCAAGTGTCATGGTAAAAGTTATTTCTGCAAATTACAGACTGTAAAAAATTAAATGCTAATTTCACTTCAGATGGTACAGTTGAGTAAATACACTACTACAAACTTACTCCACACACTGGGACTTCTATTTTAATGCTTAATGTGAGGAGTAGCTTGAAACATTTACATGCACATACACGAATGGAAATTACATTGGCACTACTACTGTTTGCATTCATTAGTGTTGGGGAAATGAACCCCTGGCTTCCTGAACTCTCTCTCTCTCACCTTGTTCGAGCATTAGAACCTAAATTCTTCACAAAAGGCAGGTAGTTTTAGTCACATGACTGTGGCACTGAGGTTCTTAAGTCACTTAGGCCAACTAGAAATTTTAAACTGTAAGATGAAAAGGGCTGGAATTACTGGCTCAGGTCAGTAGAACTCCGAACCTTCATATCCAAGCCAGGGGAGAATTCCTCCAGCACAGGTACCACCCATTGGCACACCATCTTAAAAGAACTGTCTCATCCAACTGTATGGATGAAAAAAATAGGGCTGGTATAGAAACAAGGCTGCAGTATGCAGAGCAATTGAATTTTTGTGCAGTGCTGAAGCCAGGACTGAAAGAGCAGAAATGGACATTTCTAGTGCAGTACAATAGCTTCCCACTTGCACTGGGTCCCTGAGCTGTACCAGAATGTACCAGCAAGCTGAAACCAGCACCTGAGATCTTGGAGCAGGAGAGGGCCACAGTGCTTGGGCTGAGAAAGCAGAGATGTGGGCAATGCAGCTGTGCTGCCTGAGCTGGATGCCTGCTGAACACCTCATTCTCCATGAAACTTTATCACTTTTGACAAAACCACTTCAGTCCTACCTTGACCTGGGCTGGAATTTCTGTGCTGCTTCACTTAGCAGCAGAATCTACACATAATCTTTATCCTACGAAAGCAAGAACAAAGTCCAGCAGTACATTAGGTGAAAAACGGAATTATACAATATTAAGCAATACCTCCGCATATATTGGGTTTTCAAAATTAGTGTTTTGTTTCATTTTTCTCTTGAAGAAACTCCACTTTGATTCCTGAAACACAAAAATTATTAGAACTTTACTCATTTTTCTCACAACCTCTCTGGACACTGACATCACTATTGTTGGACCTCACTTGCACTGACTGCTAACTCAGTGATTTCAGCTGGATATTCTTACATTACCATGTTTTAATTCTAAGCATGGGACCAAACTTTCTCTTCTCCTAGCTAACCAGTTATGGTTATTTTACCTAAAGCAGTCAGTGTTCACGAGGCTAGGCCAGAAGGCAATAAAAGTGATTACATTAATTCATGGAACCCTATCATTCCAGACAAATAGGTCAAAGAGGAAAAAAAAAGGTCTTGAAAGCAACACAAGAGAAATTGAGGGACATGAAACTTCAACAACGGGTTGACACAGCTGTCATTTTAAAGCTCATCCAGAGGTGCTTTTTAGCTCATTCAGATGGATTTTAAGACACAAAAATGTATCTTCCATAAATCAGAAATAATCTAGATGAGGCAATACTTTAATATTGATTGTTAAAATGTCCTGCAAGAACACAAAGAACAAGTGTCTTAAATGTCCTTGCTAGCATTTTTAAATATGGATAATATTAAAAATAAATATGAAAAAAATGACAGTACACTGACTAAATGTCTTATTTCAATTTTCTGTACCAACAGACCCTGGGTTTTCATTGTTTTAAACCAAAATGTACTTTTTTCTCAGTTTTCTTATCATATTTTGGGGTGGGGGGAAGAGGGGATCCCCACACACACACTCTGCTGCTTCTATCAAGGTATAATTCATTAGGGGTTTACAAATAATTGTTAGAAGTCTGAAGCCTTAGTTATAATAATTTCTGCTGGGGAGCAATGACAGTTTACAGCACTTACATTACAATTTTCAGACCAGTATCTGCCCTCAAAATGAAGCACAAACAGTGAAAGGAAACTTTCTGTTTCAATCTGTTCACTTCAAAATAACCAGGTGGGCCAAGGAAAAGAGGGCGTTTATTCCAAATAGATCCTTACTGTGTGCCCTGGGCAATTCTGTGCTTGCTGCTTTTCTCGTATCAAACTGTTCCTACCAGCTCTTGTAAATCTCGTAAATATGGTCCAGTTAGTTGGATTTGATGCAGACTGTGCCAACTACATGGCATTAAAGAGAACCGAAACTATATTGCAGCTTCCTAACAATACAATTTCCCTGATTTGGAGCACAAAACAAACAAGCCAGCCTTAGAGCACTTCTACGTCCTACCTGAGGTGCATTTGTGCTCTGAGTGGGTTCCTTCGGACTAGCAGATATCACAGAGGCATAGACAGGGTTTTCAACATTTTCATTTTCCTCACTACCAGCTGCTGCTACCTGTAGGAGAAGAAGGAAAATGAATGTTCTTCAAAGAAGTAAAGAAGGTCATAAAGGAAAATGAAAGACGAAGGTAAAATCTAAGTTTCTTTTACTTGTGTTGGCTGAACAACTGTAACTGCACTGGCTGTACTGGCTCCACTATCTCTGGTTGCATACATTGGATTTTCAAATGTGATCGGCTGTTTCCCTGACTCCACTGCGAAGTTTTCATTCTGTGAAGGAAAAAAAAACCAAAACAACAACTGCAGTGCAATAAACACATCCATATTTCTAGGAATTAATTTATAGTCCAATTCTTCATCTCAGGGCACAATGCATGTTTGCTTTCACATAAGCTTAGACAAAATCTAGCATCTGTTAAAATGACAATGTTAATTTATCATCCATTATTTCACTGCCTGACTTATCAGCCTGGACCACTGATTGTTCCAATATTATCCCGTTTCCTAGCTGGACAAAAAAAAAAAACACTTTTCAATAATTGAATCAAACTATTTTATGATGAGGAAAAATTACCCTAACAAATCACACTTTCAACAGGGAAGGGATATCAAAGGAAGCATAATCCCAAAATAAGTATTTCATTTTAGAGACATCAAAATTACATACAAATTAATAAGCACTATCTGAAATATAAAAGAATGGGATTCATTCATTTTGTCCCAGCCCAGCAGGGAGATCGCTATATTATTTGAAACAAAGCAGTAAGTGCATCCCTTTAGTCATAACACATGAATTATGCCAGAAATAAAATGTTTCACAGTTTTTAGCATATCTCTTATTATAAATTAATACTTTGCCCATGCATAAAGACCACTGTGTGGATAGCAGCTACCTCACACATATTGTGCCAAACCCTGAGCTGCAGCTACAGTGCTCGCAGCAGATGGGCAAAGGTGCCAAGCACAGTATTTGGAAAAATACATAGTGCCACAGAAGAAGAGCCACCAAGGGCTAGCCAGCTAAGCATCAGCAAGTAGAAGGGTAATGAAAGCAAAACCCCACCAGACTCACTTGTCTTGTTCCTTGTCGCAGCACCTTCACAGGAATAGTGAGGAATAACACAGGAATAGTACATCAGCTAATTCTTTAAACCTGCCCCATTCTACAAACCACAAGCCACAAGGATTCATGCTTTGTGCTATCAGACTAGAGCTCTGTGCCACACAGTGAACTCTTGTCAGCTCTCTCAAATTAGCTTAGCTTGGCTAAGAACAGCCACACTGAAAAACATCCATCAAAGACCTACTCATGTGTATGTGATGTTAAAATTTTAGGAGGCACATCCCACAGCTCTTCACTGCTGTAAACCAAACCCTTTGAATTCTTTCCCAGTGAACTATACAATTTTTTGTTTATACTCTGAATACACAGGGAGAATTAACACCAACTAAACAGAAATAGTCTATATCTAGACCTGTTATTAGCAATGTAAAAACTACATCAGTTTGATTTCAGTATGGATGAGCAAAGAGCTCCTAGAAAAACTCAAATGGAAAAGAGCCGTTCACAGTATGCGGAAAAAGGGACTGGACACCTGGGAGGAATATAGGAATGTTGTCAGGGTACGCAGAGATGGAACAAGAAAAGCCAAAGCTCACTTGGAATTAAATCTGGTGAGGGATGTCAAAGATAACAAGAAGGGCTTCTTTAAATACATCAGCAGTAAAAGGAAGACTGCGGATACAGTGGGCCCGCTGCTGAACAAGGAAGGGGCCCTGGTGATGCAGGATGCAGAGAAGGCAGAGTTACTGAATGCCTTCTTTGCTTTGCTCTTCACCGCTGAGGCTGGCTCTCAGACATCCCAAGCCTCCAGAGGTGAGAAACAATATCTGGAAAAAGGAAGACTTCCCCTTGGTTGAGTTAGATTGGGTTAGAGATCGTTTCGGCAAAGTGGGTACTCACAAATCCATGGGCCCTGATGGAAAGCACCCACGAGTGCTGAGGGAGTTTGTGGATGCTGTTGCTAAGCCACTCTCCATCATCTTTGAAGGGTCATGGAGGACAGGAGAGATGCTTAATGTAGTAACCAGTTTGTTGAACTGCTAGACCACCTTTCCCAAAGCAAACATCATTGCTTTAAAAACCTACTGGGATTCTGCTGATTATCTTTTCTGCGCTGTAACCTCCAGTGAGGTTTGTTTCCTGTTGGGCAGGAGAGATGCCCAAGGACTGAAGGGTAGCCAATGTCACTCCAATCTTCAAAAAGGACAAGAAGGAAGACCTGGGAAACTATAGGCCAGTCAGCCTCCCCTCCATGCCTGGAAAGGTGATGGAGCAGTTCATCCTGGAGGTCATCCCCAGTCATGTAGAGGAAAAGAAGGTTATCAGAAGTAGTCAACTTGGATTCACCAAGGGAAGATCATGCTTGACCAACCTGATTGATAGCCTTCTATGATGGTGTGACTGGCTGGGTAGATGAAGGGAGAGCAGTGGATGTTGTCTACCTTGACTTCAGCAAGGCCTTTGACACTGTCTTCCATAGCACCCTCATAGGTAAGCTTAGGAAGTGTGAGTTAGGTGAGTGGACAGTGAGGTGGATTGAGAACTGGCTCAAAAACAGAACTGAGAGGGTCGTGATCAACAGAGCAGAGTCTGGATGGAGTCCTGTCACTAGTGGTGTTCCCCAGGGGTCTGTGCTGGGTCCAGTCCTGTTCAACATATTCATCAATGACCTGGACGATGGAAGAGAGTGTACCCTCAGCAAGTTTGCTGATGATACCAAGCTGGGAGGAGTGCCTGATACACCAGAAGGCTGTGCTGCCATCCAACGAGACCTGGATAGGCTGGAGATCTGGAACCCAGGGGAACCTGATGAAATTCAACAAGAGCAAGTGCAAGGTCCTGCACCTGGGGAGGAACAACCCCATGCACCAGTACAGGCTGGGGGCTGATCTGCTAGAAAGTGGCTCTGTTGAGAAGGACCCAGGAGTGCTGGTGGACAACAAGTTGACCATGAGCCAGCACTGTGCCCTTGTGGCCAAGAAGGCCAATGGTATCCTGGGCTGCATTAAAAGGAGTGTGGCCAGCAAGTCAAGGGAGGTTCTGCTCCCCCTCTACTCTGCCCTAATGAGGCCACATCTGGAGTGCTGTGTTCAGTTCTGGGCTCCCCAGTTCCAGGAAGACAGGGAACTGCTTGAGTAAGTCCAGCTGAGAGCTACGAACATGATCAGGGGACTGGAGCTGACGCACATGCTCAATGACAGGACAAGGGGCAATGTTCACAAACGGGAGCTCAGGAAGTTCCACCTGAATATGAGGAAAAACAACTTTACTGTGAGGGTGACAGAGTAGTGGAACAGGCTGTCCAGAGAGGCTGTGGAGTCTCCTTCTCTGGAAATATTCAAGACCCACCTGGACATGGTCCTTTGCACCCTGCTTTAGCTGTACCTGCTCAAGCAGAGGGGTTGGACGAGATCATCTCCAGAGGTCCATTCTAACCCCTACTATTCTGTCACTCTCTGATTATGTCAACATTGGGCCAGAAACTGGAAAGTTCCGTAGAATTTTTCATGCATGAAAAAGATCTGAGTTAATATTCAAGCCTAAAGCTATTTTCCCGGTATTTATGAAATGTTCAAACGGTTGTTTTATTACACCAGCTGCCAAGTATGAACTAAAAGTGTGTTTCCTTATCTAGAAAAAGATTATATACATATATCATGACCTTATCTTCACTAGCCCTTTTCATTGTATATCCATTTATTGTCAGTTAAGTCTGTACTTCAATTTTAAAAGTTTAGGGAGTTTCCTGCATAGATTTTGCAGCAAGCGCTTATTATTCAAACATATCTGTGATCTGTTTCCTATAAGTAAAAGTCTTTTGTACATTGTACTTTTTGTGGTAAACAAGAGAATATATTTTCCATGGAAAAACTATACAGTATAGGAAACACAAAGATGTGCTGTTCCTCAGATGTGCATAGCAAAGCATGAATGAAGTAGAGCTACACTTTATGATGTCCCCAAAACATGATTTGTTTAAACTTGCTAAAATAAGAACTTCCCAGTTTATAATTAGTTGTGCAAAACAGTGTATTGTGTGGTTGGGCCTGAGTTTTACCTCTGAAGTTTCTAACACACAGTCTGGATTTGAAAAGCACACATTTTAACCTGTGTATGGAACACAATGGCCCCAAGAAAATCCCGTTACAATATTTTCATTTACCTATTAATTCCCTGTATATTCCATAAATATGCTGAAATAGGAAAGGGAGTAAATCAAACTTAATTTCTACCATTTAAATCTTTATAAAAGTCATATTTTTTTGAAGAGCATCCTGCATTTACCCTTGCTTTCAATTTACAAAAATCTTTTTCAGGCAATTACCAATCAATGTTCACTTCTTTTTCTAGAACGTATTTGTCATCTCACTATCTTTTTTACATAAAAAAATTTCCCTCCATCAGCTATAAATGACATTAAAAGACCACAATTTAAAAAATTTTTTTCAGAACTAAACCTTACCATTTGCATTGCTCTGTCTATAGCAGAGTCTCCTCCAAAGCCAGACACTCCTATCTCCATACTCACATCTGCTCCAGATCGGAAAGTTACCCCACTGCCATTTTCATTAGATTTTACAAGACTGCTTAAACTACAAAAAAAACAAAACAAAATAAAAAACGAACAGATTATACAGAAAGAGAGCTTATAAAACCTATTCCTTTAGTTGTTCTAAGCATAATTGAATTTTGCTGGCTCTAAGCAAGCTAGCGAGGGCACCAGAAGTAGTATTCCTGCAGTAGTTCAACAGTTTTTTTAACCGAAGTTAGACCATTCAAAATGATCTCAACCATCTTTATATGTGCTCATGTAGACGTCAAATGAATTCAATTAACTAGAATTCCCCCAAATTTACCTACATTTTGACTACGCTTAATTCAGTGTCGATTTACAGACAAATGCATTAATCCACTCAGTTATTCAAATTAATTGAAACTGATTTTAAAAAAATGCAGCTAAAATGGCATACAAATTTGTGGATATAATTCCAACATCACATATACTAAAGATGTTTATGCATGCAAATCATGAAGATACCTACTGTATACTGTCTTCATATAAGCAACTGTTCAATCTGCTTACGGGTTTACGGTAACCAAAAGCGCACATTAGATTTGCAGGAGAAATATTGGAAATGGGCTGAAAGAACACTGTTAGGCTGAAAATATTAGCAGCAGCGAAAGATAGTAGTGAGTAGCCAAATATCGGACCTTCCGCACAGAACTCTGAGCATGCAACTCCCCAAAAACATAAAACTACAAATCCACTGCAGAGTTAACTTTTGAGTTCATTTTGTCAAATTTGCCTAACTTGAAGGAAGACAGAAGCACTGAAATAATCTTTCCATTTGTGTGTCTTCGCTGGAGTTGGCTTGTGCTAAAACTCTTGCCTACAGCTGGTGTGTTGTGCACACACTTTACCAGTTGGCCCCGTAGGCATCAGCTGATTTCAATTTAAGAAAACTTAAATCTTGGCTATGATTCCTGTACATGGACAAGCCCCATGTTAAGGGTAACAGCTAAGTTATAGCTTGAGCTAACTTTGCAGTAAGGGTGCAAGTTAACAGTTTAAACAGGGATTGTGCAATGGCAGTGCTAAGGCATATTCATGGCAGAAATGAAAACTATGAACCAAGCCTTATGGCAAAAAACTGACATCCCCATTTCACATGGCCTAACAACTTATATAAGAAGTATTGCTGAACAGTGAAAATTTGAGCCAGTGCATTAAAGTTTCTATTTGTTCACTATTTGACAAAACAGAAAATTTCCATTCAAGAAAGTGTGGAAGAGGGAATTTCAGTGGGCAGCTTGGAGATCTCAAACTCCTGCCCTGCAGGATTGATCTACACAAAAATTTTGCCCCAATTTAACTACATCAAGTCATAAATAAATTTAATTAGTTCGGTGTAATCTCTCCAGTGAGGAAGCAGTTATAGCTACATCCACATTACTGATTACAATGATTCAATTACACTGATTTAAGAGCTACTGTGAAATTGGTGGAAAGACTATGAAGATGAAGCTTTATGCCTTTAAATATACATAATTTGCTTAAAACTAAAAAAATTTTGAAGCATTATCTCCTGACATATTTTTTTAAAAAATTAATTTAAAATAATTACAAATATTTTTTTTCTTAATCTTCCTTTGATTTAAAACATCAAATATTTTCAAATGATATTTCACAAAGCTGGTCTTCACTGGGTAGTATGACTGTCAAGAGGGCAGGAACCTACAAAAAGCCCAGATTTCTCAGGCACTGGAAAGAGACAGAAGTTCACTACATGTGCCCCATGTTATTTTTAAACAGATATTGGGCCCAATGTTATTCAACATCTTTATAAGTGATCTGGATAACGGCATCAAGTGTAGCCTGATGAAGTTTGTGGATGACACCAAATTGAGTGGGGAAGTAGACACTCCAAAAGGGAGAGCTGCTCTGCAGGGAGATCTGGATAGGCTGGAAGAGTGGGCCAGCAAGAACCTTATGAAGTTCATCAAGGACAAGTGTAAGGTCTTGCACATGGGAAAACATAATCCAGGAGTGCAGCACAGAATGGGATCCACCTGGCTGGAGAGCAGCTCTGTGGAAAGGGACCTGGGGGTCCTGGTGGACAGGAAGCTCAACATGAGTAAACAATGTGCTGCTGCGGCCAAAAAGGCCAATAGGATGATGGGTTGCATCAAAAAGGGCATCGCCAGCAGAGATCAAGAAGTCATCATCCCACTCTACTCAGCACTTGTCAGGCCACACCTGGAGCACTGTGTACAGTTCTAGTCCCCGCTCTACAAAAAGGATGTGGACAGGCTGGAAGGCGTCCAGAGAAGGGCCACCAAGATGATCAGAGGACTGGGAAGCCTGTCATATGAGGATAGGCTGGGAGAGCTGGGTTTTTCAGCCTTGAGAAAAGGAGGCTTAGAGGGGATCTCATCACCATGTACCAGTACTTAAGGGGTAGCTACAAAGAAGATGAAGACTCCCTTTTTACAAGGAGCCACATGGAGAGGACAAGGGGGAATGGACGCAGTTGCTCTTGGGGAGATTCCGATTGGACACTTTTAAGAGTCGTCTGGACAGGGTGCTGGGCCATCTTGTTTAGACTGCGCTCTTCCTAGAAAGGTTGGACTAGATGATCCCTGAGGTCTCTTCCAACCTGTGATTCTGTGATTCTGTGAATACAGCATTGCAGACGAGCTCAGCCCTTCAATGTTAAAAAGATCTCTTTGCCAGAATTATCTTCTGAAAAAGTTTTACAAAAAATTAAAGCATATATAACTGTAGTCTTTTGTATCTTTTTGAACTGAATATCCAGTTCCAGATCTGGTAAACAGTCTTCCATATTGCTCATTATTTAAAAGCTAATTTAGAATTATTTAAAAGCTAATTTAGAATGTAGAAGAGTTTTACAATAGTCCTTTGTAACAAAATAATGAACAGCTATGATATTGCTTGGAATCAAAAAACCACGGGAATTGCTGCAACACTGCGCTTCCCATATTCCAACAGAATGGGCACACAGCAAACAAACCGGATTTTTCAGAAATATTTAGAAACAAACATACATTTTCAGTGCACAGACTTCCCAGATATGAAAGCCTTCAAATCATACCTTGGTAGTTTGGGAAGCGCCGGTAAAAGGGAGCCTGTTCGTCTGTAGTTAAAAAAGCCTCCAACCACTAACACTCCAATTATTATGATTAGTATGACTGTCAGCAACACTGCTACTGCTGCTGTCAAAGACAGAAGAACAAGCAAACATTCAAGCAAGCATAGTTCAGTGTAAAAAACAGCCCAGAGAATTGTAAGCCTGAGCTTGAACATGTATCATAGTATTACACATTCATCAGCTCAAAATATCAAGTGTAATATATACTTGAAGCTTACTTGTTCCAGGAGGCACTCCCTTTGACAATCCTATTTCACAATAATTCCCAGTGTAGCCATAAGAACACCTGTAAATATAAGGACAACTGACTGAATGACTTCTATTAAGTCTATGATCTCAGCTTTATTAATATATTCTGTAATGTTTATCTACACTGCATAAATTTTTACTCCATGGTCAGTAATTATACTTCACTGACTATAAATATAGTATGCCCGCTATCTTCATAGAACTAACATAGGAAATAAAAAGTGCTGAGTCAGAAAACTAGTCACTGAAGTCAAAAGGTTCGGTTTCAGCGGAGCATCAGCGGCACCTACTGGCTGTTCCAAACTACACTTACTGAGCATTACTTCATTGTGTCAATTTTTTGGTATAGCCTTTTACTAGAATCTTCAGAGGTTTGAATTTCCTTTTTTTTTTTTTTTTGTTTGGTGGGTTTCTTCTCCACCCCCACCCCAATGGATGCATTTACATTGCTTATTTGCTGGTATTTTTATGTGCATATGTATTTTTCTGTGATTGTTGAAAAAATGCTACTGCAGAGGTATGACATCTTCTGAAGCATTTCCAACACATTTCAAAGAGTTTAATCGTTTTGTAACACTGAATCAGCACAATCTGACCCAGGACTACCCTAACAACATACTGACTTACTTGCATTTTGGAAGACCACTTTCATCTATATAGCATGTTCCTCCATACATGCACCTGCATGCCGGTGGCATTGTGGGAGGGGATTCAATAGCTGCAAAATTCAAAAGCCACATATGTGTTATCAAGACACCTTCAAAAAAAGAAATGCTGCTATAGAGCATTTTATTTATCTCTACAGAACTTGTGCATGCAAACTCACAGGCTACTTTTCAGAAGCTTTGCTTTTAATAGCACATGCGTTTGTTGCTCTTGTATTTATTTTTCTGCTGAATCAGCTTATTTTAATTGACGTAAAACCTGTTCTCAGAAAATGATCACTTATTCAGTAAAAGTAGGCACAGACAACTCAAAAGCCATATGTCGCATCACTTTCTTTTGCCTGTGCAAAGGGGGAAGGTAAAACTCCCTTCAAGTAAATGGGATACAAAAAGGGGAAATGCAGAAGTCTTACAGGCTGTGTTTCTCTGTAGCTGCAATATGGGGAAAGGACCAAATAAACCAAATGCATATACAAAAGCTATATTTTTTCAGTACATCAATTATGACAGTCACAGTTCACTGGCCAAAAAGTTTGCTTAAATTCAAGATAAAAACTGAAGTTCAAAAATGGAGACAGTACTGTGTACCCTATTTGCTGTCTCCTCCTTTTCCTCAAAATAAGGTTGAGCAGAGTTTTCTTAACTCATGAACATTTTATGTAAATTGGTTTCAGCAAAGGATAACAAATGCAGTGCCCTCAGAGCAATAAACAACAAATAGCAAACACAATCAACAGTGTTACTGATCCCTAATTTGAACATGTATTGCACACTTCCATTCACTATTACATCTTTCTGCTCCTCTTTCTGCAGCTCATACCATGTGCCAATACGAAAGACCATTAACAATTATTAAGAAAATGTAATTTAGAGATAAGGCAGTGTAAAAAATTGTGACATTTTCTCTTTTAGTGCAAAAAGAGGATAATTCAGAGAAGATTATGTCTGGCATCTTTTCTATGTTAATGTTATAAAGTATAATTTATTAGAGATATGTTGCAAGGACAAGTACAAGGACATCTGTCTACCACCCACACCACTGTAAGCTAAGAATGCAGACTCTCAGCAAGAGAAATAGAAATCCTGCAGTGGTATGCTCTTTCTTCTCAGGAAAGGCTGAGCAATTCTATTTCATTTGCACTCCTGGAAGCACTGTGGGGGCTCTACTGCAATGCAACAACCAAGCCCTAAATTCTAGTGCTTGAAAGGCTTTCCAGCATATGACAATTATCTAGAAGTTATCTCTGTTCACACTGTGAGTTCTGGAAGCTTTGTTTAAAGTTTCTATTGTATTCTATTATATTTATTAAACAATACATTGTACAGAATTGTAAACATAATTGTAAACCATAATTTGTAAGAAATTCTCTAGTTCTGAAATCAATGCATTTGAAAAAAAATAAAATATTTTTGAATTTCGTAACAAAAATCAAACTGTGACCAGTTTTACAGCTGGGTCTTGACTGGTTGGAGTGATATATCTATATCCATTTTACAAATGGCATGCAAAAAGATTAAATGAAATGTACCAGGTGACCACAAATCATTGATGGCTGAGAATAAAAGCCAGATGTCCTGACTTACCAACATCTATTGTATCAGCTAGCACATCCCTCCATATTTCTAAGTCAGTAATGCATTTGCGTTCCTAAAGAAAAGCTTCCTTTCATTTATTTTCCAGTTTGACAAATTATTCTACCTGCATCACACTCTGTGCTGCTGCCTTCTATGAATCGAGTCCCTTGAGGACAAGTGCAGGTGTACCCTCCTGGTCTCAGCAAGCAGAGGTGGCTGCAGACATCTTTACAAGGATTAGGCACTGAAAAAAAAAGTGATAAGGCAGTGGAAGCAATGCGGCATATTCCTGAGACAAGGCAGGGCAATTCCATAGTCAGAAGTCTCATCAATATCACACATCAAATATCTAACCAAGACTAGATCCATTTTTTAAAACAACTGATGCCCAAACACCACAATTATAGCAAAACATTATCTCTGCCTTTTCTTACATTCTTAAGGATCAGATTTATGGCTGTTGGGAGCCAGCGTAGCACCAAGAAGAAACGGAACATCTCCAAACAACATGGAGCTTTCTGATTCTGAAAGCTACAACACCTTTAAAGATGGGTTCCACTGGACATCCTCCTCTGTGATTACTGTGGACATGTCATAGCTGAAATATCCCCCTTGGAGGCCTTACTAAATCACCAGCACTTTGTACACTACTGGGATAAATCCATATTGTGACTGTCACTTCTATGACAACTCCATGACAGAGGGGAAGGAGAGAAAAGACACGGTCATAACTTAGAACTAAGAGAATCTAAAGAGCAGTGTGTGGTATTCCACTGCTGATTTCACGTTGGGTATGCAGAAAATACTTGCCAGAATCTATTCCATTTTTAGGTTTTCACAAATTAATATTATCACATACTGACAAACTCATTAACAGAAGATTACTAAGCTCTTTGAAGGCACCAATACCAACTTTGATCTCATAGCAAGGAATGGCTCAGCAGGATGATGATTACCTACCAGACTGATTGTATCTGTGCTGGTGATAGATGCGTACTTGAGTAAGCCATGGATTTACAGTCAGCACTTTGACCTTTTCTCCACTTCCAAATTTATCTTTCTTCCAGACTTCTCCTCGTTCTTTAGCTATCCAATATAAATGGCCTTCAAAGACATCAAGGCTGTAGGGACTGCCCACTTCTCAAAAGAACCAAACAGAAGACTGTCAGCAAGCAAATCTCTAGCAGGAGTGATAAAACTGCTTTTCTTCTTCAGCTTAAATATAATATCTATTCCTTTCATTTTAAGACATTTGCAGCTATGCGTATACATCTTTTTGTGCCTGACCACTTCATGCCACTGAACCTGCAGACTGCTTAATAATATACACAAAAAAGCAAGAATCCAGTTTTCCACATTGTCCCCTATTTGGGTCACGTAAACTACCCTCAGAGAATCTAGTTACCAGGCATCATGAGCTCTGAACCTGGTGTGCCATTTCTCTCTGTATAAAGGAGGAAAAAACACTACCAAGACTTACTCTTCAAAAAGCTCCCGAATATAGCCCCACTTGTGAAGCCCAAGTGCTTGTTAACATACATCTTGGTTACTGCTGTTTTAATTGCATAATAAATTCTTACCTCCATGTAATACTATGGTTCTGTCTGTCCCATCAGGTCTCATGGATTCAATAATATTTTCTTTAGAATCACTCCAATAGATCCTATCATTGTTCAAATAATCAATAGAAAGACCTGTTGGCCAGCCAAGGTCTTCAGAGACCAGAGTTTGTCTTTGTTGTCCATCCATCCAGGCACATTCAATCTTCGGCTGCCTTCCCCAGTCAGTCCAATACATGAGCCTGAAAGGACAGAACCAGAATTTAATATGGTTCAGAATTTGGTCACCATTATTATCCTTTGGAGATTCATGGAAAAGGTCAGCTGTGGAACATAAAGCTGTTCAGCAGCCTGTGTTATGCAGATGTGTTCAGGAAAGTCACAGAGAGTTCACTGAATAGCTTGTTTCAAGTACAGAAGATAAATACCAGAAGAATCACACAGAATCACAGAATCTCAGGTTGGAAGGGACCTCAGGGATCACCTAGTCCAACCTTTCTAGGAAGAGCACAGTCTAAACAAGATGGCCCAGCACCCTGTCCAGACAACCCTTGAAAGTGTCCAACGTGGTTGCGTCAACCACTTCCCTGGGGAGATTATTCCAATAGTTCACTGTCCTCAATGTGAAAAATGTCCCTCTGGTGTCCAATCAGAATCTCCCCAAGAGCAATTTGTGTCCCTTCCCCCTTGTCCTCTCCATGTGACTCGTGTAAAAAGGGAGTCTTCATCTTCTTTGTAACTACCCCTTAAGTATCGGTACATGGTGATGAGATCCCCTCTGAGCCTCCTTTTCTCAAGGCTGAACAAACCCAGCTCTCCCAGCCTATCCTCATATGGCAGGCTTCCCAGTCCTTTGATCATCTTGGTGGCCCTTCTCTGGACCCCTTCCAGCCTGTCCACATCCTTTTTGTAGAGCGGGGACTAGAACTGTACACAGTGCTCCAGATGTGGCCTGACAAGTGCTGAGTAGAGTGGGATGATGACTGTCTATTCTGATTTAGAGAGACAGTGGTTTGAATGACAGTTTCTCATTCTCAGTGAAAGAAAAATGACTGTGAACACTGAACATCCTTCAGTCATGATAAAGCTGCAGAGCCCAGGTGACTTCAGGGAACTGTGCTGCTTTACACCCGCTGAGAGAAGCACATATTGCGATACCTGGTGATCCATCATATAATACAAGATGTAGCAAGCACAGCTGTTGAATGTACCAGTGCATTTACACTGCTTTCTGCTGTGAAGGAGGCTATGTCTGTATTACTTGAAGCTGGTGAAGAGATATTCCCATTAATTTCCCTATTTCAGTAGTAACAGAGAAATTTGGTGGGCACACAATACTGTGGAAAGGAGATTCTTATTTCACCTACCTCATGTTGTCACCAATATGAAGCACCCATATGAAATCTAATCCTAAAATACTTGCCCATGTACACAAATTTCCTAACATTAGTAAAGGGAAACTCCAGAAAGCATTTCCTTAGTCTTTCCTGTAAAGTTTACCATTGTGGGGTCTTTTGGTATTAAATAGCCTTGAAAATAATTCTGGGAAGTCCTGTAGTACTTACCCACGTTTTGGATTGACAGCAATAGCTGCTGGTTGATCCAGTAGAGAAAAGATAAGCCATTTTCTGTACCGTCCATCTAATTTTGCCACCTCTATGCGATTAGTCCCCGCATCAGTCCAGTAAAGATGTCTGAATTATATAAAACACAAAATATTCCAAAAGTAAATAGTTTATACTTGGGAGAGGAATTAAAAAAAATTTATTAAGAACTATACCAAACCCAAACAAAATTAATATAATGAAGCTGCATTGATTACATCTGAAATTTTTCACTATGGAACACACAGACCCACATTTAGCAAATGTGATCTATCATCTCACTAGTTTTCTCCTCTGACAAAGTTTCCGCAGCTGCCTCTGTTCCCTGTCCAACAATCTTCATTAAAGCGCTGCTGTGAACTTTCATTGTTACTTTTAAGCACCAGAAATGGCCAATAAGCATCTTTAAAGATTCCATTTTCCAGGAGACAGAGGTTTATTACAAATAAAAATTTATTTACCATGTAATTATATGGCAACTGTGAAGGTATCCAGCTTAGTACTTCACAACTCCTCTCTAGACTTTTGTCTTCTGACAGAGATATTAATGAATAAATTGTCACCACATGAGACACAAATGCTTTTAGTCCTTACAAACAGGGTACTCACTCTACTCTTCCTTGAATTTTGCTTATCTTCATCATCGTGGCTTTATTTTTTTTAACCTTAGATAATAATACTCATTATTATGCACTCACTAATCACACTGTCTTCTGATGGGATAAGTTACCTCATAACTGGCTTGGGAAAGTGAGAAAAAACTGTCATTCCTATTCTGCAGACGGGCAGAAGGACTAAGTGTCTCAAACCATGTGTACCAGTTTTTATATAATGTGCAGACACTTAAATATGTTTTTTTAAAACACGTTTCAATACTGTTCTGGAATCAGTGTAACACTATGCTTGAATTGCTGAAGATGCTAGTCTCACCAGGATGCTGGCAATACATATCCTTTATCCTTGCTCTCGTGATCATATAGATTTGTGAATAGAAATTCAGACACTCCCTTCTGCCCTCATAGACATTTGATTTTCCAGGTGGCCTGCAGTTCACAAAGCAAACAGCAAAATAGCCTGAAGGCTACCCCAGACCTTAATATATCTATCTCATATCTAAAAACTGCTGGAAGGAAAGATAAAATTTCCCACTTCCTTTTTTTCCATCATGACTGTCACAATTTTTCAGGCTAGTGAATCACTTCAGCCAGTCATACTGGCTTCATCCTGGTCTAGAAATCAGGGTGACATACTGCGTGAGCAATTCCATAACTGTTTGACAGGACACAACACCTAACATAGCACACATCACCTAATACAGAGTCTAGATAATGAAAGCTACATATCAGGTAAAGTATTCATGCACTGAGTTTGATAACCATGTGACAGAGGGCAAGCAGACAGCTACATTCCTTCTTCTATTTTTCAGCTTTCCAGAAACATTGTGCTTTATTATGATCTTATTACCCTTCTTCTTCATCCTATTGACTGCATTGCCAGGAATATCCAAAATTTGTCAACAGCATTCAGAAGACTGACTCAGCTCTATAACCTCTGTCCACTCAGCTTCAAACAGAATCCTGACTACATTTCATAGTGTCTATCTACAGACATCAGAATACTCTCAACGTTATACCAAATGAACTACAGCTATGCCTGTCCATCACATGCTTTTAACAGTTACATTGCAAATAAGAAATGACATTATTGATGTCGAACTCCCAAAAGTCATGCCCAACTTTCTCCAAGCTCTTCTCCAAGGAAAGGAAAATAAATAGTGATTAAGTTGAAAAATTGACACGATTTAGCCTAAAAAAGTCCATAGCCAACAAGAGGGAAAAAAGCCCTCTAAGACACAACTACAAAAATGTAACTATTTTCTGAGAAAACACATATTCTTCAGACTTCAGAGCTGCTTCTGCTTTGGGATTAGCTCACAAAGCACAAGGCTGGTAAGAAAGGAGCAAAGATAAAAGGCAAATTCCATTATCGACTGGGGAGGTCTCCATCCAACTGCAGAGAAAGCTTGTTCCCTGGAGCTTACCCGAGTCCTTGAAGGCTGACATGAGGCCAGTGTATTATCACTTTGCTGATGCACAACTGATCTGTCAGTTGTGCGGTAACGCAAGTTTCCTCAGAGAATACATGGTGCAGTAAGTAACATGCATTTGACCTATTAACCTGTTGTCTGGGCAAACAGAGCTTACTATATCCTTCTGAATTGCCTTAAGACTAGGTATCTTCAGAAACAGTACATAAGGGAGAAAAAAGTGGATTTTGCACTGCCTGATCAGATCCTTGACACATTCAACGCATATCATTTTTCTAGCTTTTCAGCGCACTTACCTTCCAACCCAGTCAACAGCTAACCCGTCAGGATTAACTATGTATTTGAGATTCAAGTCAACTTCCTTTGTAGGATTGTTCCTACTGCTGTCGAATGTCGGCAGATAAGCACGTTTGATGGCTCCAAACTCAGAACCATGTCCCAGAATGCTGAAGTACACAATACCTTCAAAAAAGATGACAAAGAACATTTTTAATGTCTAGTTATTTGATATTTTTTGAAAATTCTAATCTTCCTGATGCTTTTATGTGAAGATCCCAGACCCATTTATTTATGAATAACACGGAGTTGTCTATTCAATTAAATGTGTTAGTATGTAAATTTTTCAGCCATTTGTCATAGGTAAGATGCACATCTAAAATAATCTTGATTTAGATTATAAAGAAATATGTATCACGTTTTTCAAGAGTAGAGGATCTTAGCTCTGAAGCCTTTGCACATGATTTTGAGACTAATTTAGATTCTCAGGACTCTAAGGAGCAACTATGGCCCAAGACAGCGGCCTTGTGAAAAAGGCAAAAGCAGGGAAGCCGATGAAGAGACAAAGATAAGCTAATATAGGGATCTACTGGCCATTCCTGCTTAGTATAAGGATTAGTTCTTGCAAGACTTGAGCCAGGTTTGAGGTCTGGCAGAGGCAGAAGAAAAGGAAGGGGTTCATTTACAGCAGTCCTCTACTACTGCATAATCCTGAAGAGCCACAACTTCACAGCTGAACTCACACAAAAACGAACGGAAAAACAGAACAAAACCTAGCTAAACTAAACTGAAGCATTAAAATGAACCACACTGTTGCTGAAGACTGAGTAGAGGGGAGGGACACATTCAACCAGACCTGGCCAGTTAATCTAATTTGATTTTGATTTCTAGTGTAAATTAAATACCTATGCTGCAGAAATGCATCTTTTAAAACCAACCTTTGGTTGAGTATTAATGTCCTACACATACTCACTCAGGCCTATGCCTTCAGGGTCCCAGTCATAATCCAGAGCTTGGATGTGATCCTGGTTATCAATATAGTCAGAGTACTGTTCTGATGAGATATTGTATCTTCGAATCCGCACATTATCTGGCAGCAGTAACAATGGAGGATTACCTGGGAAACAATAATGAATTTTACTTTCATGTATTTCTCATTTTAGAAGAAACAGATGAAAGTCATTTCTAATCAAAACTAAACTGGAGTTTTCACAAGTTCTGTCTGCATAAAAAGCAGAAGGAACACAGGGCCACTTCTAAAGCTTCAGAGCTATTCAATATTCCTGGCTTTGCAAAATTCATTAAAAACTCTGGAAACCCTTACAGCTAAGGACAGTATTATCCTTTCACTATAGATTTGGTGCAATAGTAATCATTAAGGGATAATTCTTAAAAATTCTTAAACATTACAGCATTGGCATATCACCACCCCACATCTCAAAAATAGAATGCCACTACACACTATGAGGTTCAGCTCCCTCCTCAAAGTACAGGAAACAATTTTGAAAGTACAAATAAATTGCTGGTACCTTGAGCCACAACCTGAGTTCTTCTACCTTAAAGTCTTTAAATCCTAATGTCTCCATATTCAGACAAATGTCCTCCTACCCACAGGTTCATTTTGAGTTAGCCTCGATACTCCAATGATTTGACTATAGGGAGTATCAGTCCCACCTTGCTGATTTTGCTGGTGAGAAAATTTCCCACCTTTTCCTAAAATTTCAGCCCTTTTGCTAAGGACAAAGTCCAGTTGGGAGTCATGGACTTAAATCCTATGCCTTCTTCCAAAGAAGAAACTCTCCTACATTAATCACGCCTTCACAAAGCCAATGACAAATGACACAGCATTCAGCTGGGAAAGGAAGATCTCACCTACCAGTGCCTTTTCCAACTAATAATGCTCAATTTCCTATGAAGTGTTTATTTGAACACAATCCCTTTCCCTCTAAGTCACATCCAACTATGGGAGAATAAGGCAAGTGACTATTCTGTAACAAACATACATATTCAGTGTAGAAATTGATAGCATTTCCAATATATATGCTACTATAGGAAAAAGGGGACCTAATATCCTATGTCTGTTCTGAGAATGCCTACTGATCAGGCCTGCAGTAGACACATGCAAAGGAAGTCCTAATTTATGAGTGCTGTGAGCTTACACTACAAAGAGTGTTAGAGTTCTGGGCATATACAGAATTAGTACAACAAATATCTTTATGTTATCAGATACAATTGTGTTATCTTTTATCACTTAGTCTTGAAAATTTTGGGTGTCTAGATGCTTCCTGAACAAAGCCTTTGAAGAAAAGTTTCAAAGAACATTTCTGACACAGGCACATAAAGAGGCAGCCAGGCAGAAACTCAGCTGCAAATGCCCTTTTGAATTTCTCATTTCATGCTCGAGAGTAATTATTTGCTCAGTTAGGCCCCTGGGCTGGAAACCTGGAGACCTGGTTTTCTTGTATCATTTTTCATATTGCAAATAATTTTTAGGTTTCAAAACCTCCAGCACCATCCAGTTTTGGTCACAGGCATTCTGTTCTGAAGATTTTACTATTTGACTAGGCATACTGCATTTCTATCATGTATCTCTTAAAGCTGTTGAAGTGTAAGTACTTTTCTAAATACAATATTGTTTTTGTCTTTTCTATAATACTTCTGCATTGTCACTTTTTTCCTATTTTCTTCAGCTCTTTATTATTACACTTCTACTACTATTTTCTGAACCAACTCTCTACCTATTAAACAGCTGTCACATACTGTAGTAACTCCAGTGAGGTATGATAAAAAGCTAATGATTGTCATTAAACACTGGCCAAAACCCCTCTGTTCATGTGCATCAGTCCATGAACAATGATGGGAAATCTGTCATCAAACTGCCTTTAATTTGTACCACTTCAATGCAACTTTCTTCTGATGTATTATTTTATTGAGAAAACCTAAACTTCAGGAATAGGCAACATTAATTTCCTTCTGATGACAACCACGGGATAAGTAGGTTTTTGTTTGCAGAAAATTTCAGGAGAAAGGCACGTAGGCGCCCAAATCAAGATACTACTTTTAATGTTTACAATTGGAAGCAGAGAAGAGCACTTCTATTCCTGATTATGGAGTGGGTGGAATACACAGGCAATATTATGTTACAGAATTAAGTTTGGTTTCCATTATCGCCTTACTAAAAAAAAGAGGGGATTATATTCATTAAGTTGCTATACTCCACTTCCTCTTTACAGGTAACAACCAATCTTGCTATCAGTTAACGTACCATTAGCTGCACACTGTTTCCCTTGCTGATCACCCACAGACCTGAAGCCATCTGCACAGAAACATTCATAGCTTCCTTTGGAATTCTTGCAGTCCTGGGTGCATGTTCCAAAGATCTCACACTCATTGATATCTAGACATAGGTAGAGAAAAGATACCTTGAGCTTAATCTCTTTCTTCCTCATGCTGGTCACCTTTAGTCCATTAAGTGGTAGGTTTGTCCCTTCCCCACACACTCTGAAAGACCAGTGAGCTAATAAGTGATCATTAACATCAGCATCTGTTAACTAACAGAACTCTTCACTCATCTACTGTTCAACATCTTAACTACAGATTGCTAATAACTGCATTTTTCAGAAAGACATTTTTGATCATGTATTTTTCTGTTAAATCACCAAGAAAAGACAAAAGATGAAGCATGACTACAATGCAATGCAAGAGCAAAGCCTTCTTGAAACGCTGGAGCAAAGATACCTAGTCCTCAGAAACAACATCAGCAGGAAGGAAAGGAAGGGGTGGCCTTGGGTCATGTTTAATAAAACTACACAAATTGTCCACAAGAGCTGGGAGCAACAAACAGAAATGTTCTTGTCAAAACATACTGAAATGGTAACTATGAAGGTACTATATTGCATGACCTCAAACAATAGCCTGTGGGTAGACTCCTCACCATATTTTATCTGCATATAATCATGGCAGAAATATGGCACAATATACCTTTACTGTAGGTCAGTTCTGGAGTAGAACAGAAGGAAAGTATAACCTTCAGTAAGTTTTCTTTCAATAAGGAAAAAAAACGCAGCAAATTTCTGTCCCTCAGATTGCAAAGATATGACAAAACCTATCTGCAGTAAAGCAAAAGTAAAGCCGTACAGTAAAGCCGTACATCTACAGCTACCAAAAGCTTAAAACAAGTCTGAGCTGTGGAGCCAGTTCTGTACTGAATGAGGCCTGCATGTTAGAAAACATGATTCAGCAGCAAAAAATTTTAGGAAGCATCTGCTAAGCGTATAAAAGTCCTGTTAGAATGCAAAAAATGGGTAGTCACATTAGAATGATGAAGTGACAGGTCACTGAACATTTATCAGTGAGAAGATGTTTAGAAGATTGAAAATACCATCACAGGAGTTTCGGTTAGTTTCACTGGCCTTGTACCCTGGCCTACAGGAACAGATAAAGCCTCCTTCATTCAGGTTGGTACAGTTATGTTCACAGATATTTTCTGCACAAGTTCGCTCTGTTCCAGGGTCTGAGAGGGAAAAAAAAAAAACAGTAAATTTTACAATTATAACCAAAAATAAAGTGATAATGGGGAGGGGGGTGTCATAATTTTGATCATTATTATAAATGAAAATTGTTTTCAAGTAAACAATGTTAGTTTTCTTTCCTTTTTTCCTAACTGAAAGTCAAATTAATGTGAACAACTATTCTCTAAGGCATAACTACCTACAAGAGGGTGGTAAACACTGGCCAAGACAGCTGTCAGCTAAGAAGTTTAACCCCTAGAAGTAAGTGAACGAGATCAGGATAAGAGCCATAACCATCCAAGCTCACCTTCCTTAAGAGAAATGGCATTCTACATTACCAGCAATCTGCAGCAACTGCAGAAACTATTTAAGAGACTTGACTAACTCCTACCTTTGGCAACCTACCTCTTTCTTATCCAGCCCTTTCTTATCAGCTAACCAAAAAATGTTCTCAATTGCTATCATGCACAACACAGGCCCTACATTATTTATATCTGGAAATTAGAGAGAAGACAACAGTTTGTTCATGCCGTACATAATCTAAAGCCTACTGAAGTCAAAGCAGGTCACTGCACAGAATGCACTGCTCTTTAAAACATGCTTATAATGGAAAAGGCAAGTCAGGGATAATAGATACGCTGTACAGATAATAAGAATTATACTCTTCTCAAATTACACAGAGAATTATAGTGATTCTTACATACTCTACATATACACAAAGTACTTTCAAACTCAAATCTGTTATGGAAGTAGAAAAGACAAATAGTATATATTTATTGAGGGAGCATGAGAAAATGATACAGATGTATGGCAAAGACATTACATTAAGCTGATTATCTGCTTTATACATACACATCCCAGTGCTGATCAAATTAAGTTTAAACAGCTCAATTTCATATACACGTAGAAGCATAAATTCATTGTACACACACACGCATAAATATTCTGTTTTCTCTATAACACAGGTATTTGATGTTGGGCAGGCTACAAATGGTACCATCTGATCTGTATTCATATCTATCCCAAAACAGTAGAGCACTGACTGTACTGTTTTGCACTGTTTCGTATCCTTTTTATACTTTTGTATTTTCATCAAGTCATTGCATCAGGTTATATTACCTAAAGATCATTGGGATGGTATTTGAAACAGAGAAACTGGCTGCTTCTGAATGGATTGCACTACAGGCTTCTGAGTTGTTTGTGTTTTGCAAGCATGCTGGTTTGTAAATCACCAGTGCATCATTTGGCACACTTTTACTTGAAGCCATCGAAGCCTGACAAATCAGAATTACAAGTACATGTTCATATTATCACTCCACAGCTGCCTATATATTGATATAAAAAGTTAGGAGTTATATTTTTTCCCAGATTCAGTGAGAAAACTCTCTCTTGGCTCAAAGTTCAAGTCAAAGTTTTTGCATCTAAATGTCCTAAAAAGTCCTAAAAAGGACTGTTCAGAGCACTGAATTTCATAGAATCATAGAATCATTTAGGTTGGAATAGACCTTTAAGATCAGCGAGTCCTACCGTAAACCTAACACTGCCAAGTCCCACTAAACGTGTCCCTAAGTGCCACACCGACACATCTTTTAAATACCCTAAAAGAAGGAAAACAGAAGATATTGTCATGGTTAACCGTATAATCCCAGCACAGGCTAATTAAAAATCAATACTACTTAGTGTGCTATTCAAGAAGAAACATGTATCCTTATCATTTTCAGAAATTTTTATTTCACTAGCACTGTAATTTTGTATTCTATTGATATTATTACTTACTGCAGCCCATTTCATCAAAATGGTCTCCACAGTCATCATAATTGTCACAGACGTAATGTAGAGGAATGCAGTTTCCATTACTGCACTTGAATTCTTCAGTTGTACAAGGTCTTGGGGTTGGTTCTCTACCTACAGTCAAGAAGAGACACTCCTCTGTCACAGTTTCGGCTACACAGTGCCAACAGACAGCACTATTGCACATTTCTAATAAGGAAGCTGATGCAATCTGGTAAAATAACCACGAGAGTGACTTGGAAGTCTGTAGTAAATCTAAAACTACAACTGGGCCTCCTGACTTCTAGTCACATCCCCATGAACTGAAAGAAGTCCCACCATTTTATAAAGACAGAAGGAAAATTATTCTTGTTAATAGTTGATTGAACTTTCTTTTTAATAGCTCAAATCTATTAATATTCTTAAACAATATTCATACATCTACTGAAGACTTCAAGAGATTGAGATATTCGTAAACTATTAAGAATATTGTCCAATAAAGCCAGCAAACAGTATCATTAAGCAAACAAAAATATGATTAAACTTGATAATATAAAAATCAACATAGTCAATGAGAACTACATAAGATATCTGAGGGGAAAAACTTATTTAATAGCTTCTGCAAGATTTGGGCCTAAATATCAATACAGTTTCTATGTGTGTAACTGCCACAAATTCAGAATAC
The DNA here is from genome assembly GCF_949628215.1 of Phalacrocorax aristotelis. Taxonomy (NCBI): domain Eukaryota; kingdom Metazoa; phylum Chordata; class Aves; order Suliformes; family Phalacrocoracidae; genus Phalacrocorax; species Phalacrocorax aristotelis. Next base: position 22,583,279 of record NC_134280.1, read on the forward strand.
CCATTTCTCTATTTTAAAAGTCCCAGCTATCCATCCCATCCTTATTTTACAATACAGCCAAACTTTTTCTTCTTCCTTATTTTAAGAGGAGCTCATAACAAGTTGACACAATTTAGCTGCTGCTCATAATAAAATACGATATGATTTTGGAAATCAGGCTCTGTACTTTTCAGACAAATGTTTGCCGATTTTTGCTACTTGTAGGGAGCGCTGCAAATACGTAGTACCAATAATCGTTCAAATTATTTTGTACTGAGCTCCAGTTTTCATCATTTATGATTAATTTTAACATTTGCATAGTCCTTTGGTATTATAAAACATTAAGCACATCACAATTACAGAATTTGCTACTCAATTTTGTGTAAACATACAGCGTTCCTCTTTCTCATCACTTCCATCTCCACAGTCATCCTCCTGGTTGCACAGCTCATGACTGTATATACAGCGATTGTTTTCACACCGGAAACGGAATGGAGATTCGCAAGCAATATCCACTGAAATCACAGAGATCAAGTCAGTCACACTTTGATACTTCATGCCATTGAGTCACAAATTATCCCGATCAGTTTTATCTGGTAACATTTATATGTTTCCTATATTTTAAAAGGTGCGGAGGCATTAAGAGCCAAAAGAATATTTTGTCCACATGTTGGTGATTGTATGTTAGGACACTACACATTTTTTGTCAGACGACAGTACATCATCTTTGGCCAAAGGCATATCTTATGATTATATATAACACTGAGGTTTCTAGATTTGTTTATAAAGTAAACTGAAAATCCAACATGCTATTTAAGTGGCTATATAGTGCATAACTGACAAAAATTGTTCAAGTAGCACTTCCAACACCTCATTTTAAGAGCTAAAGTCAGGACTCCTCAACCATATTTACAAAGATGTTCCAACTATACTGACAGCTTTAAAACCTCAGCACCTTTGGGAAGATACGTTATCTGAATTAACCTTTAATTGCAAACTGATGCTCTTATTTTAGATAACCAACTTGAAAATGTGAAATAGTGTTCTTATTTCTCTGATATGTTTCTCCCTGCTTTTATAACCATATACACAAACATCTGCAAAGCAGTGAGAAACAACCTGTAGGCAAATGAAATGAACTTGCATATGAAGAAAAATTCTTAGCACGCATCCTGAATTAAGTCTGTGAGAATCTTCAGCAAAAAGAAAATATTCAAAATTTATTTCTAATTGTTGTCTCTATTGTAATTAGAAAATTTTTATGCATACTGTTCATTTGAATATAATTTTTATCTCTTACAGCAAAGGTGAAGTTCTTCATCAGAGTCATCTCCACAGTCATTATCACCATCACATTTCCAGTATGGCTGGATACAGACATGGTTTTTACATTCAAACAGCATGGGCGGACAGTAGGTACCATTAGGATACCGTGTTGCTGAAGAAAAGAAAATTATTATGACATTCACATTTACAACGAGAATTTCAGGTTTTCCTGAAAAATATTCAGCCCAAGCCTATATTAATTTTTCAATACCCTTCTCTACATTGTAGGAGATATAATACGAAGCACTGTAAAGATCTACAGCAGCAACAGACTGCAAGGATTGAGGACTTCTTGGTAGCTATAACATAATTAATTCAGGTTTGAATTAATAGTGAAACAACATAAGTTATTCCCAGAAGCTTTTAAAAATAAACTGTCTTTAATTTAACAAATGTTACTTGAATTTATTACTGACAAATCGTTCAGTAATAAAGGTAAATAAAATCACTGGCACCAAACGTGAATGACTGAAGAAGATATCTAGACGGAAGACTAAGATATCTCAATCCAAAAGGACTGACGTTGGTATAGTAAAAAAAAAAAATCCAGGTTCTCTAAAAACTGAAAAAAATTGAACTAGAGCAAAGAGAAACCAAAAATTCAACTCTTCCAACCTACATAAATAAATTATACCATTACCCTTCCAATGGCTTCTCATACACTTTTTCCTCCCTTTAAGAAGGGCCAAATGTTCTGTAACTCAGGTTCTGAAAGATTAATGTTGCAATGTACATTCCAGGATGCAGTTACCATCAGAAAAGTAAAGGTCCTACTGCGCAGATGCCCCTTCTTACTTAAAGCACAAGTGTTAAAATTAGGTACACAGAAAGATGTACAGAACTGCCCTGATACCAGCATAAAAAGAAAGGAATTCTCCTGAGTACTGAAGCCGAAAATCATTTGAACGTGTAAGGCAGAACCAACACTTTGATATCACCTAAAAAGCCAATGTCAGTTATCATAGATAGAGCACAGAGGTGATATTTTCATTCTGACCGGGTACAATGCTTTCTGCGTAAACAGCTAGAGCTGTAGCTCCGTACAAGCTACAGCGTACAGACATTTCTTCACAGTAGATCAATATACAGAAGGAAGACAGAGAAGTATTTTACTTCCTTGGCTTCACTAGCACTTTAAGAAAACTACACACAATTTTAAGCATTATAAAAAACCAATCCCATTACACAACCTTGTTAGGGTATGGTACAACTGAAACAGTGGATCTTGCAGTGTCCAAGGGGTAGTTAGAAATTTCAATTTGATCAGATGTGTATCTTCTGCTGGACTTTGTAAACATATTAATTTCCTAGCATTAGGAATGTGCTGTCCTAAGACAGCAACCCATCATTATATTAAAAAGCCGATTCAAAGTATTATCCTGAACTTTTACTGACATCACTGAGTAGTGCAGAATTCTATACCTCTAAGGAGTCATCTCACTTAAAGAGAGAAAACGGTAAATCTTTCTGGAAGTGAGCTCAACAAGCACCAATTGCAAAGCTTGAAACTCACGACAAGTTGCTTCATCAGAGAAATCAAGGCAGTCTGCATTTCCATCACATCTGAACCGCTCTGCAACACAGTGTCCACTATCACACTGGAAATAACCTGGGTGGCAGGTCCTCAGCTCTGAAAAGATTCAGAAGTAACTGTTGAAATGTCTTCCTATTCAAATCCAGATAAAGTGTTTATTTTTTGAGAACAACATCCTAAAAAAGACTGCAAAATCCCAGACCATTAAAACTGTGATATCCTCGACTTTTGGTGGAATGACTGAAGTGATCCTGTCAACATTATGCCATTAAAGATGCTTCCCACAAAAGATCATTTTGCAGAATAGTTTATCGCATCAGAAACAGAAGTGTGAACCCGTAAGAGGTAGCATCCAGACAATACACACCACAGTCACGTTCATCTGAATTGTCTTCACAGTCATCATCATGATCACAGATCCACCGGGAAGGAATGCAGTGCAAATTGTCACAACGGTATTCACTTTCTGTGCATTCACGAGGACCTTTATTTAAAATTAATGTACAAATATGAAAAGTTACCTAGATGTAGACTTAAACATCCACACCTGTCTCATTAAACCAGACAAAAGTAATATGGACAGATGACATGCTTGTATTGGGTTCACGTGGCAAGGTTTCGATAGCCGGGGGCTACAGGGGTGGATTCTGTGAGAATCTGCTAGAAGCTTCCCCCACGTCTGACCGAGCCAGTGTCAGCTGGCTCCAAGATGGACCCGCCGCCAGCCAAGGTTGAGCTCATCAGTGACAGTGGTAGCGCCTCTGGGATAACATATTTAAGAAGGGGAAACAGAAAAATAAAACAGGGAAAAAAAAACCCTGCACAATTGCAGCTGGAGAGAGGAGTGAGAATATGAGAAGAAAAACCCTGTAGACACCCAGGTCAGTGAAGAAGGAAGGGGAGGAGGTGCTCTGGGTGCCAGAGCAGAGATTCCCCTGCAGTCCATGGCGAAGACCATGGTGAGGCAGGCTGTGCCCCTGCAGCCCATGGAGGTTAACGGTGGAGCAGATATCCACCTGCAGCCCATGGAGGACCCCACACCAGAGCAGGTGGATGCGCGAAGGAAGCTGTGACCCCGTGGGAAGCCCACGCTGGAGCAGGCTCCTGGCAGGACCTGTGGGCCCATGGAGGGAGGAGCCCACACTGGAGCAGGTTTGCTGGCAGGACTTCTGACCCTGTGGGGGACCCACGCTGGAGCAGTCTGCTCCTGAAGGACTGCAGCCCTTGGAAGGGACCCACACCGGAGCAGTTTGTGAAGAACTGTAGCCCTTGGGAAGGACCCACGTTGGAGAAGTGCATGGAGGACTGTCTCCCATGGGAGGGACCCCACACTGGAGCAGGGGAAGAGTGTGAGGATGACTCCTCCTGAGGAGGAAGGAGCAGCAGAAACAACATGTGATGAACTGGCCGCAACCCCCATTCCCCATTCCCCTGCGCTGCTCAGGGAGAGGAGGTAGAGAAATTGGGAGTAATGTTAAGTTCAGGAAGAAGGCGTTTAAAGATTTAGTGGTTTTTTTCTCATTACCTTACTCTGATATGATTGGTAATAAACTAATTTCCCCAAGTCGAGTCTGTTTTGCCTGTGACAATAATTGGTGAGTGATCCCTCCCTGTCCTTATCTCAACCCCCAAGCCTTTTGTTATATTTTCTCTCCCCTGTCCAGCTCAGGAGGGGGAGCGATAAAGCGGCTTTGGTGGGCATCCAGTCAGGGTTAACCCACCTTAAAACTAAATTATGTTAAAACTGCATTCCCCTCAATACTCTTTAATTATGTTAAACATTCTATGTCCCTCGTGACATAGAAAAAAGGAAACTCATTGTGGATTTTGTTTCATCACAGAATTATACAGGAAATTTTCTTCCAAATCAGAAAAAGAGATCCATTTTCATTGTTTAAGGAACTATATAGTACTACATTTGCACACAGGGCAGAATTCAAATGTAATTTCTTAGTGGAAAAAGGGTATTTGTGTTATTGTGATGACTGGATTTATCAGCGTTTTTATGTATCCAAAATGCTTCCTTGTGACATCACTGTGGTATTTCAAAGAAAAGACAGGCTATAGAGTAAAACAATGGAATGGTTGCAGTTGAGAGTTCTCTGCCCCATTCTCATAAGAAATAGGATAGTTAAGTCAAAAGCTGGACTATATCATGACAGTCAAAGAAGAACTCACTGCAGTTGTGCTCATCAGAGTTGTCTCCACAGTCATTATCTCCATCACACTTCCAGCGCAGTGGGATACATCGATGATTGTCACAACGGAAATCTCCAAAAGGACTGCAAGTCATCTCCTCTGCAGCGTACACAGTTTGCCAATGAAACAGCACACATTAGCATAGTCTTTGGATAAGATGGAATGCACAGAAGATAATGGAAGTAGGGATGTTCGTGCCACAGACTGGGCCAAGTAACAGAGAAGTGATTACAAAACAGCTGAAATAACTATATAGAACTGAGATGGAAACACAAAGAGATAAACTTAGTACTGTCAAAGGAGAGCATCTTGACCTCATGGTGTGTTACAGTTTTAAGTCTTTTCTGATTCTGATATAGTGATCCGATGTCCTCTAAGCTTTGCATATAAGTGATGAGAGGCTTCAACACAAATGTGAGGGTCTGGGAAAGATTCATCATACGTCCCATACTGGTTGTTTCATCAGCACAGGAGGTAAGTAAATGGAGAAAACACTGACAGTTTTAATTGTCTAAAATAGTTCAGCTCAAGTAAAAGTATTTCCTGTTTCATTTGATGACATATTGGGCAAAATAATAAAATCCGGATCTTCAGAGCTCGTAGACATGTGAGCTGCACAATGAACGGCTGCATATAGAATTTTTCCTGAAAACAAGTAACTACCAGGGTAATTAATTGATATGAAACAGAATATGCCCAGGTGCGTTTTTACTGAAGACTTTCAGAAAATCAAAGTGTTTGTAAATTGGAGAAACATTTTAGGTACAAAGTTAGGTTGAAACGACCTCCTTCTCCAAACATACCACAGCCTTGTTCGTCACTGTTGTCTCTGCAGTCGTCATTCCCATTGCACACTGCCCACAACGGTATGCAACGGTAGTTGGTTCTACAGCTGAATTGTGTGTGATTGTCACACCGATAAGCAGGCCCCACTGAAAGAGACAGTTGTCAAAATTAGTTGTCTTGCTTAGGCATTAAACTGTCCTCCTTGCTATTCTGCTTTTCAAAATCTGTTATGATTTATAGTCCATTATTTCTACTAAAAAGAGCTATCTGCTAACTTCAGTGTTGTAAAAGAGAACGCGTTAAGTGTATCTGATTTTACTTTTCCAATCTATGCTGCTTGTATTCTGCATATGCTACAAACCCATGACAAATTTAAACGATAATCAGTGTGTTTTTCCCTGAAGTACTTAGGGCTGGTAACAGTGGTAATAGAAGCCCCAAACCTGGAAGCCAGAGGAGGCAGCTTGTCCTCGGATAGCAAAACTTGGTCACAAGTTCTTCCAGATGGCCAGTGACTCAGAAACATGCTGGAGCACCCCGGAAAATCCTGCTGTTATACATAGGCTAGACTGTGCTCTGCGTTTGTTCTCCTTGTAAGCTTTTGTTTCAAATCATGTGCCTATCATAATGAAGAACTTTAGCTTCAAGAAGTGAAACTTTACTTTGTTTTTGTAAAAAAGTATGACGTGTCATGCTCCAAAGTAGAACAAGGTAAAAATTGTTGAACTGGCATTCACTTCTTCCACACAGGCAATGGATCAGCATATCTCCTTTTTACAAAGTGTTGTTAGGATGCTGCTAGCATCAAGCAGTGAGTGAGACGCTGCCAGTTCTTGATTACCTGGCTAGCATAAATAAGCTTTCTCCCCTTCAGGAATAAGGAAGTAGTAAATTGTCACACAGCCTCTGTGTTTTCTAACACTCTTTACTACATGACTGCAATTAGCTTGCAGAAAATACTCCTTTCTAATCAATTTTCAACCTCAGGAAAGCAAAGTAAAGCAGTTTGCTCTGCTTTTGGTGCGGTATAATATAGGCAGCTTACTACAGCTACGTGCTTACTGCATTCATGGAATGGCTCATCAGAGTTATCGCCACAATCATCATCCACATCACACTTCCAGGACTGTGGGATGCAACGGCCATTGTCACATTTAAATTGGCCCGGGGGACAGGTTCTACTGGCGCAGTGAGTACTATCTTCATCCGAGTTGTCACCACAGTCATCCTCTCTATCACACTGCCAGGCTTCTGGGATACATCGTTTATTGGCACACTGCCACTGATGACTTTCACACTGGTGATTAGCTGAAAGAACACAAATTTGTTGTTAGGATACTGGAACTTACAGGAATGGTCTGCTGCTGTTATGTCAATTAAGCAGTTATCATGTCTACACCAGAAGTTAAAAAGAAAGCCAGTAAAAATTTAAAACATCAAATTTACTTGACCAGTTAAGGTACAGATTTCTAATGTCACATGGCACATTTCCCACAGGCACCTTCAGACAAGCTCACTAAGGCTCTACATTTTTCTAGGAGCAAGACAGATGCTATCTTCTCCTAAAGCAGAGGGGAGCAAACCCAGCATTCAAACATGATTGAGGCAGAGGCTCACAGTCACTTTGTAGCAGAGCTCTGGCCAGGCTACCAATTTAGATATACATTGCCTGATGAGCCTGTTCCTCTGACTATAAATGAACATGTCAGAAAACTTAGCAGAAGACCATTCTAATAACAGCTCCATAACCTATAAATGTACTGCCTCTGTTTACAAATGGCAGAGCACTGGAAGCTGATGTCAGAAGTGTTGGCAAACTATGAAAACAGCGGTCAACCTAGGTCTCTCGTTCCAGAGTTTGTATGACTTACTGGACACCACCCTACTACTTTTTCACATATACTGCCAAACTGTTCAAGAGGAAACAGTATATTATGATTTCCATGCATCTTCTAGACTAAAGGATTCCATTCCCATGCACAAGATGATGAGCAGAAAGAATTATATATACCTAAACTGACTTTTATCGTACCTGGTACCTTAAGACTGGTGACACATTATGCAGCTGCCACATTTATTTAATATTCCCCTGTGCCACACTTAAGAGCTTAGCTATTTGAAACTCAGGTAAAATTGACATTTCATTTACTTCTGTCATTGTTAGAACCACTTTGCTAATGGAAGGCAATGAAACTATCAATTACAACCATGCTCCTTTCCCTCCCTCCATGTCCCCTTTATGCAAATGCCAGGACTACATTATTTACAAAAAGAGAACTAAGGGTGTGCTTTTTTAAATTAGACGTAAGTATGTAGAACAAAACTGTTTTTTAAGGAAATAACATTATTCCACAAGCCTAATTGGGCTATATTTCTAAAATACTGCCATAACAAACAGCTCTCAAAAACAAATCTTCCCATATGCACTGGATTTTGTACAATGTAGAGGGTGAAATAATTTTGTCCATCACGCAAAGCTCTAGAATACAGGGAAAATTAGCATACCTGGTGGACTGACCTGGGCATTAGGAAGCCTTATATTCCTCATACTCACCACAGAACAAAATGGGTCCTGCTTCTGGTATTTTATACCTCAGATTGTAATTTACACCAACGCAAGTCTGTCTCAAAGGTATAAAAAATGTTTATGCTTTGATATAGTACATTTTTGCTCTCCTTTACCCTGCTTCTGCACTGAGGTGAACTACTCTAGCAGATGCAAGACTAGAAATGACTGCATCTGTGTATCTCACATTTTCATCTGTGAAAAATGAGTAATGGTTCTGAAATTTATATAGAGTTTACACATTTTGTTCTGGCAAAACACTTAAATTTATTTAGCTGTAACATACCACAAAGTACAGGATCTTCATCTGATCTGTCATGGCAATCTGGCTGGGTATTGCACAAGAAATGTGGACTTGTGCAGTTCCCATCACTACACTGGAACTGACCAACAGGACAGTATCGGTGTGGACAGGTAGGGGGCTCATCAGAGCCGTCTCGACAGTCCCTCTGTCCATCACATTTCCACCAGATAGGAATACACCTACAAAGAGAAAACAATGTTTTCTTTGTTGAAGATATGTCTCTATAGATATACAACAATCCTTTTACAGCACACAAGACAGTCTTGTCTCAGTGTTATTTCTTGAAACTTCCAGGACATCTTGAATTTCACATCTTCTGTTTCGTATGTGAAATGTTAATGAAATACGCCAGAACACTGTCACCAGAAACAGATTATATTGGTAGGCTTCTAGAAGGAAGTTCACAGCAAATTAATATGGATTTAATTTTTATGTATATTTGTGGTAACCATCTCTCATGCTTTTTATATCAATCTTCAACAGGATTTTTAATAAGATAACATTTTAATAATTCACCTGAACTTTAGCACAAGAATTTCACTAGGGATTATCATTGTAACACTGCTTCAGAAGGTCACTCAATAAGCACATCTGCCTCACAGGCTCCAGAGTGATACAATATCAGCACAGCAGCGCTTATATCACCATTCCTCTCCCTCCACCTCCATTGACTCAGAAAGAGGGTTAGAAATGTGCCACCACATCAGCTAAACAGATTTCCTGGGCCACTGGCAGACCGCAGAGACAGATACATTGTAAAAGATATGCAAAAAGTAAGAGAAGGTTCCAGTTTTGTGAATTCAACTGGACATGGTTTCTGGAGGTACGTGTTTCTAACAACCCAAATTTTGCTACATTAGCAATGTAATATAACAAGAAAAAAAGAAAAAAAAATACTATTTAATCTATGAGCCTAGAAGTACTTTTCCAAAATGGAAGTCTGGTCCTGGCTTTGTCTTTGCAAGCACACCACAAACTCACAGTGAGAGCAGAAGGAATTCCTAATTTCACATCCTTTTGGAGGGACTAAATTTTAAAATATATCCTTAAAAAGCAGTGACTTACCTCTCAGTGTCTGCACAGAGAAACTGGGTGCTAGAGCACATTGGAAGGCAATGGGCTGTATTGCCAAACTGTACTATCATGAAGTTATCGGGACATTCACAGGAATAAGCCTGACCACCAGCTTTTATTAGACAAAGATGGGAACAACCACCATTGTTGGTGCCACAAGGATTATTAACTGGTAAAAGAGAATAATAAGTATTACATACTTCGCAAATCCCAGGACACAAAGGTCTCAATCTACAACAGACTCATCTAATACTGTATTGAAAGCTTAAATGTTATAAGTTGAAAAACAAAACCTAGATAAGTTGGCACTTAGTGAGAGAAATATGTATGATTTCATATACAGGAAATGCATGCTATTGAGCCATGACGTTTTAGAAACTAATTCAAAATTATGCATTTCCAATCATTGCTATTCAAAGAAAATGCAATTTATAAATGCAGATAGAGGCCTACATTTACTCGGTGCATTTTATTCCTCTCAGCAAAAGCAAAAGCTGAGTGCACTCAGGATGCTTTAAAATAAGTTTTTGGATAACAGCTGGCTGTAAATCTAATTCTGTTTTCTCACCAAATGGCTGTCTGTATGGATGGTAAACATGGATGTCAAATGGCCTGTGTGTGGTGTTCACAAGAACAGTCCTGTCTGATCCATCATATTTATTTCCCTTTTCAACAGTTCTTGTGTTCCAGTCAGTCCAATATATCGTGTCTTCAAAAATTGTTATTGCAAATGGATGAGGTAAAGTCCCATCATATACTGTGTGACGATGATGTCCATCCAGGTCAGAGTACCTACACAAAAAAAAATATGTGCAAAACATTCAGATAAATGTTAAAACATCTTCACATCTTTATTACATATGCTTATAGTACTTCATTATTGGTGATCATGATCATGCGATGAGGAACTGCAGATTCTTTAGTCCCTAATGATAGAGCACCGTCCTCAGTGAATTTATTTTAAGATATGCAGGAAAGTAGAACACGTTATTTTAGGCAAATAAATGGAATAGAGAAACCTCCACTGAAGTGTCATAGATTCTATGATCTTCCCACAGAAGCATATCAGCTAGTCCAATGAAAGTTTGCACATGCACTGCCTTACTTAAGCAAGTTATTTATGTCACACAGGAGATTAGCTTGCCTGGATCATTCAGACTGCTAATAACAGAACACTTAAGACAACAGTAGGCCTCCTATATTCCTAAATTTTACATGTCTCTCTGTTTTACAGCCTCCTCTGATGAGGTATCTTTAATAAGATCTTATATTTTTACTATCACCTTGCTATAGGGAAAATTATGAGATACAAGAGAGAAAAAGAAAAAGAGAAACATACATATAATTAATATATATTTTTAAAAGACATTAAGACTTCAGCATAGAAAAGGCTGCCCGAAGGATGAATGTAAAGAACAGAAGGAAATATAGTACTTGTAAATATGAATACAAATATAAATACTAATATAAATGCAAAGGATTGTTTTTAAAGTATTTCAATGCCTTGACAGGAATCAGAATGCTAGTTATTAATTTTTACTGATATTTAAGCGGAAATGTCCTAGAAGCAATTAATAGATTGTTTTAAAAAAAAAAAAACCCACATACTAACAGGAAATTCCATGTTGTATCAATGTACATACATTCAGACATCTTCTAATTATTTGTACACTATTTTATTAGCACATAACTAGTTCAGTTACAGCTCAAATCTTATCTATAGGCAGAAACAAGAGAATCAGAAAAAACAGTGGGTTTAATTCATTTTACTTTGGTTCAGGCTGTACACCTTGAGAAGTTGCATATTTCAGTACAGACTGTGAATCTTTTCACTATATATTTTTGTACCACTTCCAATGGGACCTAGGAAGCAAATATAGGAACCAAGCTACTGTGTAATCTAGCGATTCATATTGCCTACTACTCCAGACTTTCTGACTCTGGGTTCCTAGAGAGTAAGTAGGTAGAAATACTTAAGATGCTTACAGCATCTATAAAAGCTGCAATCTGACATAAGCAACTATTCAGTTGTTTTATTCTCTTCTGTGTACGTACTCAATGTAATTTAGATGGGCATCTGCCCAGTAGAGCTTGTCATTGGTGTAATCTATGGTGAGTCCATTAGGCCACTCTAACTTTGTAGAGATAATCACCGTCTTCTCCTTGCCATCCATGCCTGCTCGTCCAATATAGGCTCGATCTGCCCAGTCTGTCCAGTAAATCTGTCTGTTCAAATAAATAAATATAATTAGGATTGCAGTAAAAATACGCTGAAGTAAATATTAGAAGCCATACCTCAAATATAGTATTTCCTGCAACAAAACTAAAGCAGACACTGAGGAAGATAAGAAAAAGGTTAATATGTTTGTTACTTTAACTGCTACAGCAGACAACTGTGTCATCACAATTGTCTTTAAAGAATGCAACGGCAGCCCTAGCACATACACTTCTATCAAACCACACACACTTCTATTAACATTTTTAGCCTTGCAATCAAAACTTCCTTGTCCACATGGAACCAAATTCCCCTTTCAGTGATATCTGACAGCCCTGCATATATACCTATGAAAGGCAAGCTACTATTTTTCCTAAGCTGCAACTAAGATCTAATGCCACACAAATCTAAGTGCAGGCAGCCAAAATTTAATTCAGATTTTCAGAGACAGCGCAAGACTATTTGCAAAAGAAAGGAAAAGGACTCTTGAAATGTCATACCCATATTTTGGATGAACAACAATTGCTCTGGGGTACTGAAAGCAGAAAGTGTTGTTGGCATCCACACACCGATCCACCAGTTTTTTCCGGAATCTTCCATCAAGTTCAGAGACATAGAGACAATCTTTGTAGGCATCCACCCAGTACAATTTTCTGAAATGTTTTAGAGTTATTTATTTAATCTTATTTACTTTTTTTGGTTTCTTTTGCTTCACACCATCTTAAATTTCACAAGCTTTTTCTCCTAGAAGCAATATATCTACTGTAAGGGAATAATACACATACTGTTCTGATATCTCTTCTATACCATGCTCCAGACTGGCTTTTCACTCCGGCTGTTCCTGCACCCAGAGTCTTGGTGCCAAATTCAAACTTGCAGTTGCCCACTTGAGCAATGAAACGACATTTGCCTATAAATTCCTAAACCTCCCTTATTCTCTTCCCTTCCTCTCCTACCAGAAATGGCCAGCGAAGAGAAGCAGGAAAACAGACATGCAGTGTAATGGACTAACTAGGGCTGTAAAGTACTGGAGAGAATCACCATCTGTTCCATGCTGCCACCTCTGCTCTCATCAAACAATTAGAACAGTTGCCAAGCTCTCCCCTGAAAATTCCTAGGCATTTCCATGGCTTAATTTAAACTTCACCTAGAATTTTCTAGCACTTCTATTGCTTTGCCTAGGAATTATACACAGCTGTAATGAAAGAAATCATGGAAGCTGAAATGATGATTTTAAAAACAAAGCATATAATTTAATTGGAATTATAACAGGCTACTTTGAAATTGCCTGCACAGCTGGTCATTGCTGCACAGCTCCAGCATCCACAGGGTCATTCCGGAAATAGCCTGACAGATACAGTCTCTGTCGACACCACCCTGAATAGTACCACCCCCACCAGGGAGGAGGATTAGGTAGTCACCCCCAACCTGCACTTCATGGCATCCTCCAGTCCTCTCCCCGTACTGAAAGCGAGCAGAAAACACCATCTACCACTGTATTGTCCTTCACCCTTTCTGAAACGTCTAAACAAAAAATGACTGAAGACATAAGCAATGGTAGCTGAAATAATTCAGCAACTCTATTAGTAATGGAGCAGAAGGACCACTTTGGCTGAAATTAGGCTTTTCCTTCCTCTCCTTTCCATGAATCACGGACCGATGGCAACATTAATTATCATTAGGTTTAGAGACAAAGTAGTTTAAAAATAAAAACTATTATATTGACATATTCTTATAAATGGTCTCATATAAGTTTCAAATGTGACTTTTTGAACAATTTTCATTATTTTGCAGAGCCTGATCCACAATATTTAAACTTTTCACACTGATAGTACTGCACTCAGAAAGCAAAACCTGATGAAACACAGCCAAGAACACTGTCAAAGAGGGTATCACATAAGGACAGAGTTTCTGTGGGATTAAATCAGACTACTTTTTGACACACAGCAGGCAATGAAAAAATTATGACAATGCAAAATTCTTTCCAATTACCTCACCCTTATACTGCCCTCATTACAGCAAATGATGTAGATCATGTTGTCTGAGTGTCAGTTAAAGATGCAATTTTCAAGAGCAAAAGAAACATGCTCTTTGCATTGATACAGGAGCTAAATTTCATTAATGTTTATTATTACTTACTTCATTGGAATCTAGGTACCTGTTGTAACATACTGTCTATGCATAAAGCAAAGCCTGCATCCCAACCCCAACAACTGCTAGCAATGGAATGAAGAGCCTAAGCTCAGAATCCCTACCCCATAGCCACATGTAACCTCCCACCTGATTGCTTGCCTAGCCCGTTCATTAATGGTTTCCTAACAAGTTTTTCCCAAGGGTCATACACACTGATTTATTATCGATGAGAGAGCAACTGATATAACCTCAGTATACTAGATATGAGAGCAATTAAAGAAAAATGTTATTTGATGTATAAGATGCTGATAAACAATTCCAGAGCAGTTGTAAAAGACTGCATCCACAATCCAGAACTATTTCAGCACTCATCAGGAATTTCATGCAAAGTAGAAGAAAAACCCCTAAAATACACTCCCTCACACACAATTTCCTTAGTAGCCCAGAAAGACAGAAGACATATTTTCTTACCTGCCAACCCAGTCAACAGCGATACCTTCCCCGTTGGGCACATCATCACTTATCACTGCCTCCTTATTTGTTCCATTTAGGAACATTCGTTCAATGACCTTTCTCCCCACATCAATCCAGTACAACCTCTTTTCCACCCTGTCAAAGTCCAGTGCCACCACATTTCTTAGTCCTTGCAAAATGAGAGAGTAAGACTGGCCATCTGCTGTGAGATTTCTCAGATAGTAACGGTTGCTAAAAATAAGGTATGGGGAGATATTACTATTTTGCCGGCAACTTTTTCCGTCAGGCTCCCGGATATAGCCTGGGGCACACTTACAGATGTAGGAGCCAGCTGTGTTCTCACAAATCTGGCTACATACTGATGGAGTTTCATTGCACTCATCAATATCATCACAAGTCCGTTTATCAGACATAAGTTTGTATCCAGGATGACAAGAACAGTAGAAACTTGTCAGTGTGTCTGTACAATCATGATCACATCCGCTGATTGAAGGATCACTGCATTCATTTATACCTGGGGAAGGAAAGGAGTTCTATTCAAGGAACTGGCTAGCAGAGAAAATAGTGCAGTCACTTTCCAATTTACTCACTCTGTCTCTCTCTCCCCCCTACCCCCTGAAAAAACTGAATATTCATCTGGGCTGCTGTAAAAAAGGAGCACGGAATAGAATCTAACCCAATATAAAATTATTCTAGCACCTTTGAGGTCTGTCACCAAACACACTGAGTGCAAAATTATACACTTATGAATGGTGGATTTTGGAAATGTAAGGGCAATACGTTACAAAGTATAAACTATATTTAATTTATAAAATTAGCTAATTTTCACAGTTTGTTAAAACAGTATATAGTAAGTATGATTTAATTTAAAAAAAATCAGATATATACATTTCTTATAATCCTTCCAAGAGAAAACCATGGAATAGATATGATGGTAATTAAGCAACTGTCTTAAGAGTTTTTTTTAAAGCTGCCTAAGCATTTTAAATTAAATAAGACAGTACAGATAAATCTACACATACCACATCCTTTTTCATCACTATTATCTAAGCAATCATCCAACCGATTGCAGACTTTAACCATTTCAATGCAGTTTCCATTGTCACATTTAAAATGATGGGGAGAGCACGTCGCTTCTGGTGTACTACAGAGATGTTCCAGCTCATCAGATTCATCACCACAGTCATTATCCCCATCACAGATGTAGGCCTTTGAAATGCAGCGCCCATTCTGACAAGTAAACTGGTGCTGTTGACATGGTTCATAGATGCATCCCCTTTCATCACTGCTGTCACCACAGTCATTCCGCCTGTCACATCTGAAGAAGAATAAACACTTTTTTCAAATATAAGAAGGCAATCACTATCTCTAGGGCAGATGGATAGATTCTCTATCCATCTCCTGATTTCCAAAGAAGGTCAAATATTATTGGCTCCATTGGAGAGACTTTCAGAAATCACGGTCATATTATATAGAGTCTGATCCTGTGACACCTTGTATTCCCCATATGCATTACAAACTGAACAGAATCACCCCAGGAGAGGTTACTAGGCACAATAAAAATTATTAAATACTAATGGTGAGCACTCATGAGGATATTAACAGAGAAAATTCCAGAGTATTTTCAAGTTAAAAATAACACATGAATACAGAGCAGATAAGTAGTTTCATTACAATACGCAGATCTACTTATCAACTAAATAGTGTGAAATAAGGTTGAACTAGCTCCTTCACTTGAAGCAAATTTTGAGAATTTCTGTAGCAGCTCAGGTAGTTACAAACCTATATGCATTTCGGATGCACAAGCCATTGCTACAAGTAAACTCATTTTCTGTGCAAGATCTTCGTGTGCAGTTCTGGTGTTCATCAAATGCATCACTGCAGTCAGCATCACCATCACAAATCCATGCCCGAGGAATGCACCTCCTTAGTGGGGGTCGATTGTTGGTGCATGTGAACTCTGCTGCTGTGCAGTTGCGGCTTGCTGAAAGAAAAGCATGTTTGCTGACACACCAAGTTATACTCCATGTGTGAAACACCCTCCCCCGTTGAACGCACACACACAGAGCCAAGATATCCACCCAAAATCCACAACACAGCCATGCTCTGCTGCACATGCAGAGATAGATACCACTGCACCCTCTCATATACAAATCTCTCACACATCCCCACTGATTTTCACTGGGCATTGCTCTTCATGGAGGCTGACTGGGAGCCAAAGCACTTTAGGATTCCTTAGGCAATGCTGGCATGTGCAGAACTCTGGATCTTGTTGGATTCTCAGTATAAGCTTTTCACACATCTGGCCAGTTTTTCTGGGAGCTGAACAGGTGATAGGTCTAGGCTCTCTATCCCCTGCTTTCTTCAAGGTATTCTGTGCCCCAGGGAGAGCACCATTGCAGTTAAAAAGGGCAAGGACTGCAAGTGTATCCAGCTGCTGTTAAAAGAATGAAGGAGCAGAGCCAGAGGCTTGGTGAACCTTCTTCCCTTTGTTCACCCTCTAAACAGCCACGCTTATTTTGCTCACTAATTTTTAAAGAAATTATGCCAAAACCATGCAGTTATAAATATGCACAAGATGTAGTGCGTGACAATCAGGGAGTATCAATCTCCACTGAAGCTGCAAATGCTGCCCAGATCATACAACAACCCAGGTTAACTACATCTCCATTTGAACTCAACAATTCAAAGAATAGTAATTGCAAACTTAAAACAATTGGTTTTTTTAACCAGTAAAATATTCAATTTTAATTCAATATAATGAAAATGAAAGTACCGGAAGAGTATACCTCAATCTTAGTGTGCACCTTTATGGATAGAAAAATTGGCAGAGTGTGGGAGTTTGAAGGCTGGTTATTTGTTTTCTAAAAAATCCCCAGAGGACAAACAAACAAAGTGCAGTATCTATTTGTATTAAACACCTACCACAATTATGTCTTTGATCCTCATCACTCATATCTCCACAGTCATTATCACCATCACAGATCCATGTTGCTGGAATACATCTGCCATCATCACATCTGAACTGGTCGCTTGAACAAGTCCGCAGCTGGGGCACTTAAAAATGACACAAACACTCTGCTTGTTAAGCTGACGTGCACTCCCATGAAAATCTACTGAGGAGGGTATTTTAGGGAGAATCTTATTATAGTGAAATATAAAACAGAAGCTTAAGTGTAAGATGGTTAAGGTATAAGCTGCAATACATTTTTCTTAAGCTAAAGGTGTAACTCCAGCAATGTGCAAAGTGAGGTATCAGCCCTGCTTAAATCATAGAAGAATCTGTTCTGCCTTGTGTTATGGCAACTTTTACAGTGAGAATAATGACTGTGTTGTAATAGTAATTCTCAGTGACTTCAGTTAGCCCCTCCTCCTCCTCCTGGAGATTACTTCTTTTCACCTTCTTCCCCTCTCCGCTGCTTATTACCATCAGTTTCTATTATACATACAGGATTTGCTTATTGTAACACTATGATACTCTACCTCACACTGTGTCAACAGTGTTCCTCTACATCCCACATGCCTTTTTTCCCCAAATGCAATATTGCACACACACTTACTGTACAGCCAAAAATATCAAAATAGTTGCTACTTTTCATCACTTGATTCACCACCATCACAGTCTTATAAAGAGACAGGAGATTATACGTTAAGAGTAATCACATTAAGAGCAATCAATTGTGGCAATTAAAAGCCTTCATATTCCATACACTGCTTTAAGTATCTAAGACCTGAATTACTCAGTGACTCGGATTATTTAGAGTTAGTGAATAAACATCAGAAGAACCTTATTTTCCACCTAGTCTGGATTCAAGCTGCTGTCTACAAGGGAAACTACTGATTTTCCATAACTCATCGTGTTGTATCTTCTGAGTGTAAACTTACCACAAGAGGCAGGTTCATCAGAACCATCAGCACAGTCTATTCCTTGATCACAGTACCAATGAGCAGGAATACAACGCCCTGATGTACAGCGAAACTCACTATTTGTGCAGGTCAGTGAGACTGGAAGAAAAAAATACTATATATGACTTCTTTCTTTCTGTTATCTTGTTTTAAGTTGGTTTTGAGTCCATGTTACACAAAAATATTACAGACCCCAAAAAAAGAAAGAATAAAAATTATGCTAGGGAGGATGTTTTTTCACAGCGTATCTACAAAGACTTCATTGTACAAAATAGCTTGATCTTTGTATGCAAAAAATGGGCTTAATTCCCTCCTTGGGTATACATATCAGCTAACAAGTAGACAGAATTTGCCCTGGAAATAGGATTGCACGCAGCAACTCTAAATATGTTCTACATTTATACTTGAGATTTGTTCACAAGAAAATGACCACAGTCCAAGATACTCATTTCTCCAGCGCCCAAACCAGGCAGTAGCAAGACTCCACGCTTTACAATGAATCAAAATGTGCAGTAAGGAAGTAATATCTCATAGTAGATAACGCTCTCCTTGTTCTCCCACTGATTTTTCTTCACTTGCAGGTAGGAATCTTTTCTTAAAAGCAGTGAAGAACAAACTGTAATACTGAATAGTTCCAGCTAAGCATGCTGCAAATATTCCTTCTGCACTTTGGCTGAGCCCCTTGATGCTGGCAAGAGAGGGTTTGACAATTTCTTCAGTAGTTACTGATATTTTCCTGTACCCTCTGATGGTTTCAAGATACCAAAAAGAACCTAGCCTGGCCTTTTAACTTGCTTTTCCATGTGCCTATAATGATGAAAATCAAAGGCAATTAACACATTGCTCATTAATGCCTTGGGGCTTCTTTCATCTCCCATTCTCCCTTTCTCTCCTTCCTTCTTGCCCTTCACCACTTCTCAATTTAAGTAACTCAGCAGTACTGCTGGGACATAAACAGTAGAATGGTCAAAGCACCTTTCATGAGCAGCACAAGACTCACTATGTCTGTATATAGCACCACATATTTTTGACATGTAGGGGTCCATAGATAAAAGTGGCCACTAGCTAGAAAAATTGAACTCATATTTTAGAAAAATTGTGACATAGGTAATTCAAGGCAAGTACCTTTAGAAAAAGTAGTGAAAGCGAAAAATAATCCACTCAGGCAATATTAAAAATAATTCATTACCTGAAAGTATCTATTACGTTTATAAACTAATCCAGAACATTTTGTATGTGAAAAGTTCTATCTAACTACTACCTAACACAATTGTCTGTACTAGCAAAATAAGCTGTTTTGTAATTAAGGCTGACTGAAAACTAGACAATTTTATGCAATAACTGGAAGCTACAATGAACAACGAATCATATGCTAAGGCATACATAACTAGATGAAAGAGCTAAAAGAAATTACATCTGAGACTGTATTCAATTTCATTTGACTAGAAGGAAAAATATTCTACTGTTAAAGTTCCAGAACAAAAACAACTCACTTTAATCCTTAATTGCCGATTACCTTGTAAAACCATAAAGAATACAGAGCAGAATAACCAAAAGGAATGATCCCTCAAATGCTGTATAAAAATGTTGCAGAAATTATTTCACAGAATATTTTCACAGAACGATAGGGGTTGGAAGGGACCTCTGGAGATCATCTTGTCCAAACCCCCTACTTGAGCAGGCACACCTAGAGCAGGGGGCACAGGAACACGTCCAGGCAGGTTTTGAACGTCTCCAAGGAAGGAGACTCCACAACCTCTCTGGGCAGCCTGTGCCACTGCTCTGTCACCCACACAGGAAAGAAGTTTTTCCTCATATTCAGGTGGAACTTCCTGAGTTTCTGTTTGTGCTCATTGCCCCTTGTCCTGTCATTGGGCACTACTGAAAAGAGTCCAGTCCCATCGTCCTGACACCCACCCTTTAGATATTTATAAGCACTGATAAGATCCACCCTCAGTCTTCTCTCGTCCAAGCTGAACAAACCCAAGCCTCTCAGCCTTTCCTCATGAGAGAGATGCTCCAGTTCCCTGATCATCTTGGTAGCTCTCCGCTGGACTTGCTCAAGCAGTTCGCTGTCCTTAAACTGAGGAGCCCAAAACTGGACACAGTACTCCAAATGTGGTCTCACCAGGGCAGAGTAGAGGGGGAGGATAACCCTGGCCATGCTCCTTTTAATACATCCCAAGATACTGTTGGCCTTCTTGGCCACAAGGGCACAGTGCTGGCTCATGGTCAACTTGTTGTCCACCAGCACTCCCAGGTCCTTCTCAACAGAGCCACTTTCTAGCAGATCAGCCCCCAACCTGTACTGGTGCATGGGGTTGTTCCTCCCCAGGTGCAGGACCTTGCACTTGCTCTTGTTGAATTTCATCAGGTTCCCCTGGGTCCAGATCTCCAGCCTGTCCAGGTCTCGCTGGATGGCAGCACAGCCTTCTGGTGTATCAGCCACTCCTCCCAGCTTGGTATCGTCAGCAAACTTGCTGAGGGTACACTCTCTCCCATCGTCCAGGTCATTGATGAATGTTGAACAGGACTGGACCCAGCACAGACCCCTGGGGAACACCACTAGTGACAGGACTCCATCCAGACTCTGCTCTGTTGATCACAACCCTCTCAGTTCTGTTTTTGAGCCAGTTCTCAGTCCACCTCAATGTCCACTCATCCAGCCCACACTTCCTTAGCTTGCCTGTGAGGATGCTATGGGAGTCAGTGTCAAAGGCCTTGCTGAAGTCAAGGCAGACAACATCCACTGCTCTCCCTTCATCTACCCAGCCAGTCACGCCACCACAGAAGGCTCTCAGGTTGGTCAAGCATGATCTTCCCTTGGTGAATCCATGCTGACTACTTCTGATAACCTTCTTGTCCTCTACATGTCTGGAAATGACCTCCAGGATGAACTGCTCCATCACCTTTCCAGGCATGGAGGGGAGGCTGACTGGCCTATAGTTCCCCAGGTCCTCCTTCTTGCCCCTTTTGAAGATGGGAGTGACATTTGCTTTCCTCCAGTCCTTGGGCACCTCTCCCGTCCTCCACGACCTTTCAGCAATGATGAAGAGTGGCTCAGCAAGAACATCTGCCATCTCTCTCAGCACTCGTGGGTGTATCCCATCAGGGCCCATGGATTTGCAAGGATCCAGTTTGCATAGGTGATCTCTGACCCAATCCTTCTCAATTGGTGGTAAGTCTTCCTTTCTCCAGATTTGTCCTCTCTTTTCTGGGGGCTGAGATGCCTGAGGGCCAGCCTTAGCAGTAAAGACCGGGGTAAAGAAGGCATTCAGTAACTCTGCCTTCTCTGCATCCTGCATCACCAGGGCCCCTTCCTTGTTCAGCAGTGGGCCCACTGTATTCGCAGTCTTCCTTTTACTGCTGATGTATTTAAAGAAGCCCTTCTTGTTATCTTTGACATCCCTCACCAGATTTAATTCCAAGTGGGCCTTGGCCTTCCTCGTCGCATCTCTGCATACCCTGACAACATTCCTATATTCCTCCCAAATGGCCAGTCCCTTTTTCCGCATACTGTGAACCTCCCTCTTCCATTTGAGTTTCTCTAGAAGCTCTTTGCTCATCCATGCGGGTCTCCTGGCTCCTCTGCCTGACTTCTTCCTCCTAGGGATGCACTGATCTTGAGCTTAGAGGAAGCAGTCATTGAATCCTGTCCAGCTCTCTTGGACCCCCCTACCTTCCAGAGCCCTAGCCCACGGGATTCTTCCTAGCAGGTCTTTGAAGAGGCCAAAGTTGGCCCTCCTGATGTCCAAGGTTGTAACCTGACTCATAGCCCTGCTTCTACCTCACAGGATCCTAAACTCGACCATCTCGTGGTCACTGCAGCCAAGGCTACCCCCAACTCTCACATCCCCAACCAGCCCTTCCTTGTTTGTAAGGATAAGGTCGAGCAACACATCTCTCCTTGTTGTCTCCTCCACCACTTGCATCAAAAAGTTGTCCTTGCTGCTCTGCAGGGACCTTCTGGATCGTGCATGGCTCACCATGTGCTTTTCCAGCAAATATCAGGGTGGTTGAAGTCCCCCATGAGGACCAGGGGCTGCAATTGCAAGGCTACTTCCAGCTGTCTGTAGAAGGCCTCCTCATCAGCTTCCTCTTCTTGATCAGGTGGCCTGTAGCAAACACCCACAACAGTGTCACCCATATTTGGCTGTCCCTTAATTTTCACCCTCAAGCTCTCAACTTGTTCTCCTTCCACTCTGTCGTGGTTTAGCCGGCAGCTCAGCCCCACACAGTCGCTCGCTCACTCCCCCACCAGTAGATGGGGGAGAGAATCAGAAGGGTAACGCTCTTGGGTTGGGATAAGAACAGTTTAATAATTAAAATTAAAAGAAACAACAATAGAAATGCAATGTAAAGGAGAACAACGAGAGGCGCAAAGCCCCGGGGGAGGGGGAAAGGGAGGGGAGAGGGGGAACCAACCGCCGAAACGAACCACACACGCCGCAGCCGCTCGCCGCCCGCCGACCCGACGCCGCGCCGCTTCTGCGCTGCCACTGCCCCCCCTCAAAATACTGGTCATGGTGTCACATGGTATGGAATGAACCTGCCATTGGCCAGTCGGGGTCAGCCGCCCCCGCCGTGGCCCCGCCCCTCCCAGCCCCCCCCCCCCCCCCCCCCTCCCAGCCCCCCCCCCCCGCCACGCAGCAGAGCACGGGAAGCTGGAAAGGTAGCCGACCCCACAGTGAGGAGAATTAACCCCTTCTCAGCCAAAACCAGCACACACTCCAAGGCAGAGCTCGATGCATTCCAGTTGCTCCCTCACATAAAGAGCAACTCCCCCACCTCACCTTGCTGGTCTGTCTTTTCCGAAAAGCCTGTAGCCATCCATGACCACATTCCAGTCATGCGAGCTATCCCACCATGTCTCCATGATTGCAATGAGATCACGGCCCTGCGACCGCACACAGACCTCTAGTTCCTATTATGAGCTCTTTAATTAGATAAAAGCATTATTTAGACTATTGAGAGCTAATAATACAATGCATATACCTTATAATTCTTCAGTATTACAAGAGTAGATGTTTTGAGAAGAGTTATGTCAAAAAGCAAAGAGCAGTGGAATAAATTTCTGAAGTACAAGAAAAGTAACCTAGGCCCTATAAACTTACCACAGTGAGTGGGGCTTTCATCACTCATATCTCCACAGTCGTTATCACCATCACACAAATACGTTCGAGGAATGCAGATATTTGTGCTTTGACATTTTGTAAAACCAGACTGGCAAGTGCGCTCCGCTTTAAGGAGGGAGGAGAAAAAAGCAGAAGTTCTTTAGAGCTTTTTAATACTGTTATGCTGTATCTCGTGGAAAGATCCATAATATTGTTAAAGAGTCCCATGTCACTCACTTGCTGAAGTGCACTCATATTGCTCATGCTATATGGAAACAATTAGACAATTGCTTTTATTGACACAAATCCTGACCAAAAAAAAAAGTTCGAAGAAACATATGCCAATACTTGCAGGTGAGGGAATGTAAATTGGCATGTATTCACACCGTAATATCTGCATTTGCAGCCAGCTGATACCATATGAATCATCAGATCAACTACAAATGACTAACAGACCAGGAATTTTCATATATTCAGACCTCATGGGAATAAAAAAATTATCACAAATAATATGTTTAAAAACCAAAATCAGTGTGCACACAAAAATGCAAAAAAGAATTCTCTAACTCCAGACAAAATTTTCCACTAAAGAATGTAACCTTAGTGCAAAGGCATGATTAGGTTGATTAACTGCAATAGTAGTCAATAATGAACTAATCACAGCTTACATCTTAAGGAAAACATAGCTGCTAACTTTTTGAGAGCTATAAGGTATATAATTTTAAACAGAATAAATATAAACTGTGTCTGTATAAGAGTCAAAATATATACTAGATTTAATCATCAGGAGTGTAAGTAATATAGCATGACACAAAGTAAAAACCCACTGTCAAATCTCCAGGCTAATCCTGCAAAACTATAAGACCTGCATCCAATTCGTCTGGAAGAATCTTTCTGAAGTCCATGGGATTACTCACAAGACATAACATTAAGCACTGCATGAGCATTTCTTGCATCAGGGTAGACTATTTAAAGCAATAGTTCTATGTAATATCTTAGAGTACTCCAGAATATCTTTTAACAATTCTATTTGCTTCAAATAACACAAAGCAGAATCTGTAATGTAAATGAAGAAATTTTTTATCCTCTTTGCTGATTTTATCATAATTCTTCACACGCAAACACATTTAGGTCTTCGGTCTAAAGAATCAGACTCAAACAGGCATTAGGTAATTAGGATAAACTTACGGCAATTTCTCTCATCTGATGTGCCATTATCGTAACAGTTGTTTACTCCATTGCAGACGTACTGAAGAGATATGCACCTTCCATTATTGCAAGTAAATTCTGTGTGGGAGTCACAGGTTCGGAACAAGCAGCCAACCTCATCACTGTTATCTCCACAGTCATTGTAGTGATCACAGCGGTAATGATAGGGTACACATCGCCCATTACCACAGGTAAATGCTGTTGGCTGACAAGTATGGAAAGCTGCAGGAAATTTTAAAAAATAATTTAACAATAGAATATACATGGATAAAATGTAATCTAAGTTCTCTGACAAAGTAACAAGTAAAATCACAATATTTTTACCTGCTAGGGCAATCACAGCTGCAAAATGGACTGCATGAAAAGTAAAATGCATATTTGAATTAAACAAAGTAGAAATTGGCTATACATGATAAAAGTCCAATACTACAGTGCTGCTGGATTCTAGAGCAAATCAGCAGCTATTCAGACCTCAAGTCTGAGCAAGCAAGGGATGGTTTCCAAACTACAGACATAAGATCCATGATCATAAAGCCATAAAAGTGACAAAGAACACAGTACAGGCAAGACAGGGTATGTATCACTTTCTCATGCAGTTATTTTAAATGCTTACCACACACACTTTCCAATTCATCACTGCCATCACCACAATCATTGTCATTGTCACATTTCCATCGCTCAGAGATACACTGCCCGTTAAGACATGTGAAGAAACCAGTATCACACCTGGTGCCATTATCCACAATACAGTGCTTGTTATTATTGGCTAAATACCAACGACCTTCAGAGGGGCACTGACATTCTGCACCAGCTGGACCTAAATTTATGTTTGACAGTTAAATAAAAACAAGGAGACAGAAATTGAAACAAATTTAATATTGATGCTTTAGATAGGATTCTATTAAACTCTTCACAGTTGTAAGACTGGAAAAGGCAACAAAATTCTCACAGATCCTGTAAGATCTATCTAGTTAAATAGAAGTGTGGTGACTTAGCCAGATTTTTATCTGGCTAAATACATGCAAACCCATTAAAATCCACAAGAGTTATTTCAGAGTTCGCTAGAAGAACTGAGATCAGAACTTGGAGTATCTTTATATTTGCTTGTTGCCCAAATAGTTTTTGGGAGCCGGCAATATGGCATCTGATGCTTTCAAATATCAGACCTACACCAGCTGAGGCTCTATCCCTCAAAATTAAACCAGGGTTTTCAAAGCTCCTTGCACTAGACTAACTGCTCTTCTCAAAATCAATGAGAAGTTTCAGTTGTTTTCAGGCAAGGCAGCTTTTTAAAGACATTTAAGATGCTACAAATGAAAGCAGGCACTGAATCAGGTTTTCAAAGTCAAGGATTGTAACTTCCAGAAATCCACAACACATGGAACAGCTCTGTAACAGGTATGCTCTTTGCGGTATACTGCCATTCTGCCATCTGGACTGGTGACCTGTTGGAGCACTTTGACTGTCTCCTTACACATACATTAAGGAGATACACAAGATGGAATACATAGGTCACTAGGGTCTTGCTCCAGTATGCAGCTGATGATACAGAGTACGTTTCTGGAGTCCATGACTCAGAAGGTCACCTGCCCCACAGTGTAGACAGAAATCTATTTGTGCTATCTTCTTAGTAATTCTCCAACATTTAAAATGAGGTAGAAGAAACATTTATTTTGGAAATTAATCACTAGAGGGAAAGTCTTCATAATATCACATGATAAACAAGCAGTGACCGTAAAGATTTTTTTAAATACGTGGTAGGGAACATCTGTTCAGTGTACAGCGTATCAGTATGCACTCCTAAGGCAACTGAGTACTGCAGAGCTCACTTCATGTCTCATCCCAGAGGAAAAATAGTTAAAACCCCAGAAAACAACATTTTCATTTAAACTGGAGAAACCCATGATTTTTATTTGTGAGGATTCTCAGACACAGTCCTCAGGTTGGCAAAATACCAGGGCCTCGAATGGCAATCATTTTGATTGCATTTATAAATAAAATAAATGTTAAACATTTAGGAACACTAAGAAATATTTCAGCTGTCTCCATGTGACTAAAACTGTTATACTATGAACTCTAATAAAGGCATAACAGCTTACCTGGTGCACAGATGTGACTGCAGCCACCATTGAACTGGTTGCAAGGGTTGGTACACTGCTGC
Source organism: Phalacrocorax aristotelis (assembly GCF_949628215.1). Classification (NCBI taxonomy): domain Eukaryota; kingdom Metazoa; phylum Chordata; class Aves; order Suliformes; family Phalacrocoracidae; genus Phalacrocorax; species Phalacrocorax aristotelis. The sequence continues at coordinate 22,610,259 of NC_134280.1, forward strand.
TGCTTACTTTTTGCCCAGACATGAATATCCATTGGTCTTTGTGGAAGATTCATGATCATTACAATCTGATCTGAACCATCATACTTATTAGCTCGGTAAATGCTTTGTGTGTTCCAGTCTGTCCAATATATGTGCTGATCAAACAATGTCATTGCAAAGGGATGCAGAGCAGCGCTAACAATTACCTCACGATTTGTACCAGTGAGAGTGCATCGCTCAATCTTCTGCCTAAAGTAACAAAATGATTACATCTTAAAAGAAAGAAGTCTTAACTTATGTATAAAGCCACACCCTAATTAGTCTGCCAGCTAGTATCCACCATTTCAGTAATGTGCACCAATATGTAGGGTGCTGTTATGAGTTAAAAATCTCAAGTTTGCCAATCTATGGCTTCAATAGTGATGCATTGTGGCAGCTCTGTAATACTGACAAAATAATGTACTGGAAGTAATCAGGCTGAAGATTGAAATGTTTAAACAACTACGCTACCAAGAGCTAAAATGAATGCAAAACTTCATGACATAACACACTTTTGGAATGGGTATGAAATTAAAGACTTCTTGTATCAGGAGAAAACCAACAGTCCCACAAAATGGGACACGTTTTCATTTCAGTTTTATCTTCTGCAGATCCAAATTTACACCATCAGGAAATACAAGCAAATTCATGAGACTATAAATATGCATTTTCTGCTATTTCTCACATATGAATACAGGAGGGAAAAAAACAGTTCTAATATATAATAACCACCACATATATAACATCTAATAGCCACAAATATATAATGTATGATAAACATTTCTTCCTAGTTGATCTTCCAGTTTTGTATCTACCTTAGGAACAGCGCTTGCAATGATAAACAAAATTCCAACAAACAAGACTTCAAGGAGCCCCAAAAAATCCAGTTCAACTCCAAGTTCTGTGATAGACATGTTCTGCTGCATGTGAACCACTCTTTACTCACACAGAGAGCGCTCTGATCCACAATCACTTTGCTTCTCCCCTTCAGCCATTCCCACCCTTAATGACCACTTCAGCAAAGGTCAGTGAGGAAGCAGGGGAAGACATGCTGATGCCAGGAGACTCGATATGCACTATTCATGCAAGGACATTATTTCTAAGCATTGTTTATAAAGTGATGATAAATGCTAAGGCTTCTTTTACCACACAGATTCCTGTCTGATGGGCAGACCATACAAGAATAAAGCATGAAAGAAGAGAAAATTAAGGATGCTCAAAAGTTATTTGCAATGAGGATAACAAAAGAAAGATTAACAAGTAATAGCTGGGGTTATTCAAAGGGCTCTAGAGAAAGAGCTTGACAGAAAAACATCAAGATATAAGTAAATGATGAAAATTACATGAAGTATTGACAGCAAGCTGAAGACAGCAGAACAAAAATGAGCATGGACAAGGGCTGTTCCTTGCCTCCAGCTCCCAGCATCTTGCTGTGCACTGTAATGTTCACGTAGCAAGGCTGCCAACCTCTTACTGACAGAAAGAACATAATATGGGTTGTCTCTGCTCCATCAAGTAGGGCATCATTCAGCTGCACTGCTCTTAATATTCATCTCTAAAGAGCAGATAGAGGTAGGACAGTGTGTATACTTATGTATAAAGGCATAATGCTCAGGAAGTGGATTGGTGTTTATGCAACGTCAATAGAACAGAAAAATTTTCTCAGATGCTGTGGCATCTTTCACGCACAAGCTTCTGAAAAGGAGCTAATAAGAATCCCAGAATGGCTCTATGGAGGGTAAGCATAAGGAAGCTGTGGGACTAAAGACATCATATCAGGAGATTTTCTTCCTGCTAGCAGCTTCTTTCCCTGTTCATCATTGCATGGCCAATACTTCTTGCCTTTGAAGTCAGAAGGACCAAATGTTGGAGACTCCAAGCAGAAGCTCCACCATTCAGTTCAAGCCACCAAAAGAGTTCTCACAGAAACACAGAAATGCTCCAATAACTTAGCATTAGCAGTAGGAAAATCACTTGAACTTCTTTTATCTAACCTCAAAGCAACTGTAGGTTTAAGTCTCTGCTAGAGGCAAAATTTAATTATTACCAGTTGTATTTAAGGCATTTGCTAGACTACCAGTGTGGGCTGAATAAGAATGGAAACAGCCAATGAGAGACAATGAGCAGATAAGAAATTTCTCAACATGCTGAACAGCTCGTTTCCTTTGTGATCACTCGTAGGAAGGAAAAAGCTGCATTTCATATAAGCAGGAGAAGAAAATCCAGAATTTTAGTATTTATTACAGGAAAATAATAATAGGCAGGCAATATAAGGCAAAAGCTTTAATGTGAAAGAACAGTGGTGGGGAAAGTGCAGGAAGACACTTTTCTGTGAAATTGCGCTTCTACAAAAGAAAAGAAGCTCAAATGCATTCTCCTGCAATACAGGCTCAGGTAGTTTCCCCCTTTCATGCCACAGTACCCAAGTGTCAGCATGTTGTCTGGTGAGGGATTCTTACTTTGTTTCATGCAGCAACTGTGAAGATATGGGAAAGGAACAGTGTACAACTAGCACATATGTTCTATCTACTTGAGATGTATCTCAAGACGTGTGTGTGCCCAATGGTATCACAGTACTTACAAGGCAACAGGAGGGTTTAGAACAAAAGAATAGAAACACTACTTTAGAGGAAGAGGGATAGCACCTTTGGGAGACTAACATAAATAAGAGGAGAACAGAATAAGCAAGAGTAAAAATCAATACTAAAGCTCACCCTTGTGTTCCCTTAGTGTATTCAGAGCTAAGGAGCACTGTTATTTTTGAGTGTCTGGTCTTCATATCTTACTCTGTGTGCTGGTATCTGTCCCTCTGCAGGAGTAGAAGCCCTCTCCATGAAAGTCAGAATAAAGAAGACTCCATACTGTTTAAGCATATGCTCCCCTACCTCCCATAACTATAGTTTGAAAGAGAAAAGAGGATGCCTCATTTGACATCCTCCATTTCCCTTAAAACAGAACGTCCCATTACACGTGCCCTGTCTTCCTGCACACAGATGAATCCAAATAAGAGTGCCTTCCTCCCAGAAGAGCCAGTAAAGGCACAGACCGTAAGAGTTATTACATTACAGACTTCATTTTTCTGTCACAGAAAAGGAGAAGTCTGCAAAAGAACTGCTATCCTGAAGGAACCAGAGGGAAATGATCTGATTGCTGCAGTGATTTCTCTGAGACCATGGGTGAATTTGAATGGATACAAACTAGATTAGTTTTAAGAACTTTCCTGCTGACAGAAGAAATTCTGGTGGTGTAAATTGAAAGGTCGCATTCTGTCTGGTAGGCAACAGCAAGAACATCATGCCAAATTCCACAGGTGACAGGCATTAACCATGAGCAACTAATGATATAAAATGTCCAGTGGGATTGTATTTGTTAGAGAAAATGCTTATAGAAGTCCTGCGTTGCATGTAAGATGAACAAACTGCCAGTGGGTACAAATGCCGTAAAGCAGTGGACTAAATCCACACTGTGGTATAACAAATATTCTTACTGCACAGTAGTTCCACATCAATATCAAGACATTGCATTGCTATTAATTAACTTTTGACATTCTATAATAAAGTACCTAATTCAACTAAAATGCTGAAAAGCAGTTCAAAAATGAGGAAAAATAAATAATAGATCTATTAAAAAATTAACCAAATATAACCCAAAAAGTGTGTTATCAATACATACAGATTTGCATCAGCCCAGTATAGCTGCTGTTCTTCATAGTCCAGGGTAAGCCCATTTGGCCACACCAAATTGGCGCTCACAATAGGTGTTCTGAAGTTTCCTCCAAGTGTAGCTCGCTCTATCTTTGCATTTGAACTCCAGTCAGTCCAGTACATATACCTGTCAATAACATGGTTACAAGATTATATTTTCAGCAAATAAAGCTCACAAAGCTCTTATCTGCTCCAGGGTATTTCCACCCTGGTGTCCCTCACTGAAGTGCACAGTGCAAAACTAGTGGAAAAGTACTTCTTCCTCTATTTTGGCCCACATTGACAAGGGAATCTTCTAGCAGGGAACACTGAGGTCCTCTGGAGCGAACTCCAGAAAAGTTTTTCTAGCTCCTGTAAGAACCCAGTAAAGTCAATTAATCTCTTTCTTATCTTTCTTCATTTGAAATACAGTATCATTAGTAATGAAATTAGAAATACAGTAATGCCCCCAGACTCTCAAGGAATGTTTTGATATCAAAGCAAGAATTCTTCTGAGGTACTCAGGAAACACAACAGAAAAAGTGAAAGATCATGTAAGACTCTAAATAGAGAGATCTCTTGGCAGCGCCACCTAATTATCATGATATGATATGCTTGAAGAAATCTTGGTTTCAAGAAATACCCTTTGGTTTTTTCTGCTTTACACAGCAGAGGATGATAAGTTGCTTGACAAACACATGCTTTGAACACCATTCTCATTTACCTCCTGTACCTGGCTCCTGCCCTCACTAAGTGGAACCTCAGGCACTACACGTTCATAAATGTTCTATAAATCTTAGAAGAAAATTCAAATCCCTGAGGCTGAGATCTGCTTAGAAAACTTAAAACCAAAGAGTTAGATCTAGGACTGTTATGCACAGCTGGAATTTAGGGCTCAGAGCAGGAAGTATCCGGCAGTCTCTGTCAAAGTCTAAATTGTATAGTTTATGTTGATTGCAGGTGAAACTACAAAGTGCAACACATACCCTCTGCAGGGATCTAATACAACAGCTCTTGGTCGTGGAACCCGGGCAATAACTGTGCGGTTAGATCCATCCACAGCCATTGAGCTGATAGTCTGATTGAGGTAGTCACTGTAGTAAACTCTGTTGTTGATCCAGTCAAAGGCTATGCCGTCTGGAGTCCCCAGGTCTTAGACAAATGCAAGCAAACACACACAAGTTCAGTATGGTTTCCTGAGACATTACAATATTCTTCACCTATTATAATGTGGAAGCACCAAAGATCTCTTTGAAATGCCTTTTGTATCAATACAAATTTATTCATTGAAAATTCTGAAGAACTAATAGTTGAGACTCAGGAAGTCCTGTGTATGTAGTAGGGTTACAAAAATCTTTTCCTCACATAGACCTAAATTCTCGTTGCTATTCTCCAAGTAGCAGGAATCGTCCTTCACTTGAAAACAATTTACCATATATAAATTTATTACATATAATTTTTTATATGTAATAATATTTAACCAGTTTTATATTTCCATTTCATTGTGATCAAGGTGAAATAAGAATCTCAGAAGAAGAAAAAACTGAGGAAAACAGTCAAAAGGAACATTCATCAGATATCTTAACTTAGTAGTCTACCTTGACCATTAGCATAAAAATACCTGCTGAGGTAGTACTAGGTGCTGCAGTCCAGTTTTTTTCAATATCCAACTACTTTGTATCACATTTCAGTGCACTCACCAGATGCAACTACTGTTGGAGAGCCAACTCCTGAGTAAATACTAACATAACTGATTCTTCCTGTCCCTGAAGGATAACTTTGTGTAAAATATATTCGGTTGTTTATACTGTCAAAATCCAGGGCCACTGCAGTTCTTAACACATTGACTGTGCGGAAGGGAGGACTGTGATTTTCAGGATCTAGGTGGATACTTCTGAGGGCATTCTCAAGAGCAAAAATCAGGTAATCATCAGTCGAAATGGAACATCTCTTGCCATCACTGCCTAGTGTTCCAAAGGCACAACCACAACTGGGTGTCTGCATGTCAGGCAGGGCAAAACACAGATGAGAGCAGCCTCCGTTGTTGTCCAAACAAGGATTGTTGTTGACATCAAGGGGTGAACGTGACTGGAAATGACTGTCGTAAATGGTAACATCCCTTAGCCAATTAATGTTGTCTCGGATCACTGTTGGCTGATCAGTATTGCCTGGCTCCTTGCTGGCTTGGAATACTTTTTTCAGATTCCGATCCACCCAGATCATAGAATTTCCAAAGACAGTGATACCATACGGAGTTGGATAGCGACTACCATAACGCACGATTTCAACATCACCACCATCAGGCTGAATTCTTGCAATCATATCTAAGGAATCATCCACCCAGTAAACGTAGCCATTGCTGTGATCTATGGCCAACCCACGAGGTGTGACAACACCCTCAGACACAAGAACTGTTCTGTTGGTGCAGTCAAGAAATGCACGTTCAATCTTCGGATTTTGCCCATAATCTGCCCAGAACAGGTATCTGTTCTTTGGGTCGACTACTATGTGCCTTGGCATGTCTATGGTAGTTTTAAGCAGAACACGGCGATAAGTTGTGTTTAAACGCAAAACTTCTATAAAAGTCTCTGTCAGGAATGCATTTGTAAAATAAAGATTTCCTGTATTTAAAGAAAAAAAAAAAAAAGATTAAAACCAAAACAGAATGTTAATATATAGCATCAACACCTGAGAACCATGAGCTGATAAAATACTAAACCATAAAATGAATATCCATAAACATCTTAGTGGTTGGGAGCATAAGGTACTTGTCTACACTTTGAGGAATTAGAAGACACCTACACTGACTATAGTCAATTCATTTCTAAATCCTCATTGGTTGGCATGGGGAAAAAAATCAGTGGTATAAGATCAAAAGTGCATCAACTACAATTGTTGTTTAGGTATACTTTGGTTTGTTTTTTGGTTTTTTTTTTAATTGAAGCCTTTGGCTTGCCCTTCCATACTATTATCCCTTTACCTTCTACAACACGCAACTATGAAATCCATGTCATGGCACAGCACTTTATGCAGTAACTAAATTAAGTGTATAAAGCACATGATTATTCTAAAACTTATCCCAACAAGCCTATCAATCAACAGAAGAACTTTTGCAAAACATATATAGTACATATACATATAAAATAAAAGTATTAATGGCAACGGTCAGCTACTTAGAGGTGATGAACATTTTCTAAAGAGTTAATATTTGAATTAATCTCTAACATGTTATATAGGAACAGGAAGTGCAAGTGGGGAAATTGAAGTTCAAAGACAAAGTATTCCTTCTGCTTTCTTTACTTTTCATTATAATTTATAGGATTTGTACACAGCAATCTGAGGTTAGATGAAGGGTCCTTTCTTATTGACAACGTCATGAAACAACTTTTTCCACTCTTCTCTGGTACACGTTTTTCACTATGTAGTATATATTTCACTAGGTAGTAGAGTATAGTAGTACACTGGATAACAGCTACTTAAGAATCCACAGGGTAGAAGAGAGACCTAAGACAAATAGAATCATAGAATGTCCTGAGTTGGAAGGGACCCACAAGGATCATCAAGTCCAACTCCTGTCCCTGCACAGGACAACCCCGAATTTACACCATATCTCTGAGGGCGTTGTTCAAGTGCTTCTCGAATATCACCAGGCTTGGTGCCATGACTACCTCTGTGGGGACCCTGTTCCAGTGCTCCACCACACACTGGGTGAAGAACCTTTTCCTAATATCCAACCTAATCCTCCCCTGGCACATCTTCCTGCCATTAAACAAGAAAGCATAATGAAAGAAAAGGTTCTATATATGGTTGTACATATCTGCTCTAATAAAACTTTCATTTTTACACATATATGTAAACATGTTTATAGACAAGTTAGAATCATAGGACTTCCATTCAGAATAGTTCCCTTAGAATACATCTATGGATCCATCTAAAAATTTTACAATCTGTAAAGAATAACATTCTCCTAAATTCAGCTATGCTTACCTGCTACCCAGTCAACTGCAATGCCACGGATCCCATTTCGTCCTATTCCATTTGTCACAACATTTCTAAAATAAGAACCATCAGGTTTAATTTTACGTATTGCATTCTGAGAAGATATAGTGCTACTGAAGTCACACCAGTAAATGAAACCAGAAGGCATGTGAACATCCACATGAAGTGCATTTCGTCCTGAAATATTTGGAAAAGTAATAATTAATTATCTTTTATTATTTGTAATAATTATCTTTGATATAAACAAACTTATTTAGAGTATGTGCTATGCCAGCAAGAAATGCCAAAATATTAGGCATTATAAGATTCTTTTTCCTACTATAATATTCACATACCTCTTCCTGCCAGTGGTACCATGGCTTCAGAGTGATCAGATGTCTCTAAACTAAATCCTTTAATTGCAGAAAGCATAGAAACAATTACAAAAGAACTGTATGGGGAACAGGTTCTGTTATCAGGATTTAGCTGAAAGCCAGTAGCACAGGCACAGGAGAATAATCCACCAGGTACAGGCAGGCAAAGCTGCTGGCAAACTCCAATATTATTACTGCAGCCATTTGAGGAACCAGCAGAATCTGACAAAGACACACATGGCAAGACATAAAAATCTGAACTGTATCATCACAAACTCCCGCAGATATATAACCAAATTCATATGCATACATAGTATTAACAACCAACTGACAAAAATAAAGATCTTAATCACCGTATGTTTTTGCACATAAGTGTTAGCAATGGATTTGCTGGTTTCTTGTCATCTAAGATCAATGGGGCCAAGAATCAGGTAAAAGGGATATATTAATTTGAAGCCAAAGTAACAAAATGTGTTATTTAGTCAATATTATATTTATAATATTTTAGTAAAACCACATGTGCCAATAGATGCCTTAACTGGATGGTGGAACATCTCTTTACCAAAACCAGGTAAAATGCTTCTGACACTTTTCCTGGAAGCCTAATCAAACCATTTCCTTCGAAAGAGCATGCATTCTGTCTTTGAGGGAAGTCTGAGTTCTTACAAGTTGGATATCCTGAAATACCTCTATAGCAAATACTCACTGTCTCTGTAATACACACGAAGGCATTTCAGTCTTGGGACATTATCTCTCAGCACTACTTTGTTTGCTCCAGTGGACTTGTCAACTCGTTCAATAACTTCATAATCGCGATCAGTATAGTATAGAAAGGTATCATACACAGCAATTCCCCATGGATGAGAAAGATGAACCACCAGAGTCACACGATTTGTACCATCCACATTGCCTTTCTCAATCTAAGAAATCAGTTTAAAGCTTCATATTAAATTTCTTATAATAAAAGTTCAATGTTACAGTACAGAATTAAAATTCAACATATGCTATTAAAATCTCTTTATGTGCAAGGTCTTTATATACAAGGAAGGAAAGGGTCAGCAGGATGTCAATAATTATTTCTGTTTTTTCATTCAAATTCATCATATATTTTTAATGGTAACTAGCAATGACAGTTGTTCAGATTTTGCTCAATCCTGCAACTCCCAATTACATGAATAAACTAAAGAAATTTAACTACTCATGTGAACTACAGACGCAGAGATACATGAGCAGGTAAAAAAGCAATTATTTGAAAAGTATCTCCTACCACTCCTGTGCTTGTGACAGCCCAGTACAACTTTTCTTCCTTAATGTCAATGGTAATGAACTCTACATGGTCAAGGTTGCCAGTGAAGAGGGTTTGTATGCCTGATCCATCCATGTTTGCACTGGCAATCTTTGCTGGGACTCCACTGTCAGTTCCCTGGTCTGACCAGTACAGTTTCCTGTAACACACATTGTCACATCTGTTAGCAAAGCTGATAACAGAGATCAATGGACCGGAGTCACAAGCATATGCTTAAATCCACCTCCTTCGTCAGACAAATACTTCCACACATGCTGAACAGAGATCACTTTGAATCACACCACAATGAAAAAGGGATCTTGTTTGAAAAAAAGAGAAAAATGCTTGTTCTCTTTAAAAAGATAAATGCCTTGAAAAAGAGAAATGTGTTTCTTTTGAAAAAGAGAATAATGCCTGTTAAATCATTTTTAGAAATCCATAACCTCCCCTGTCCTCCCACAATACTGTCAGCAGGTAAACTCAGTAGAGTATTAGGACTATAACAAGAAAGCAGGAGAATAATAATTCTGTTTCACAGATGGCTGCAAATTTTCAGCAGTGAGTTTTGTTCCAATTTGGAATTTCAACTCCAAGTTAAAAATAGCTATACAAAACAGAAATCCATTATCTGGTTCTGAGGAATATGTGCACCACTCTGGCCTCAGTTGCTGAAGAAGACTTAGGGCACACGGCAGTCAGACTCCCAGCTAGGGACAAAATGTCAAGCATCAGTTCATCTGAAAGCCTGAAAGTCACCAGCGGAACTGTCTCATTACTAATTACTCATTACTAACATGGTCCCATGGAACACTGATTCTGGGAGGGGAAGCATTGCAATTTTTGGTACTCTGTTGGAAAAAAACAAATTACAGCTCTTTTTGGGAGAAAGCAGTAAAATCATATTTAGTGCTATGCTGTTTAACATGTGACATTCTTTCCAGGTAGTGTGTCTTTCTACTATAGATAGAACTCACGGCAGACATCACAAGATATTATAAAGAAAAACTTTAGAGTTCTCTTTACTTTGGGTTCCCTTTTTTCAGAGACTTTTTCCACAGTCAGAAAATTCTGAGATCCTTTTCAATTTAAAAATGTTACCATATAATTATAAGGTAAATTAAGGAGAATGAACATTTATGCAACAATTTATGAAGCCATGCAATTATTTTTCAGGGCTTAAAAACAGGAAATAAATTCTGCACAAATATGAAAAAAACAAAACCATGTCAAATCCAAGATGGGAGCTGAAGACCCTAAAAATTAAGAAAAATATGGAGAACATACTCATGTGCAAAGGCAACAGCAATTTTGGAAATTTACCCTCTTGCTGGATCAACTGTCAAACCAATCGGTGTGCCAGCTCCCAGAGAGGTGCCATCATTGGTAATCAGTGTCTTCCTGTACATGACATCACCATGCAGCTTCAGGACCTGTGCAAACACTGAACTCATCAGAGCACATAATAAAGAACTTATGATAGATTTTCAAATTAAAGCAAGGAAGCCTAAATCCACAGGGAGCTGAAAATGCAGAAGACTTTCTAATACCATGGAGAAAAAGCACATTGGTCTGTGCTCTAACCGTCTCCCTTCTCCAGCATCCACCCCCTGAATGAGCTGCTTGCAGCTTAGAACCTGCCTAAGTTAACAAGTAAGCATCCTAGGTATAGAAACAGTTAATCTTTCAGCTTCCATAATATCTTGAAAGTATTACAGGTGGAATGAGTTGATGAAATGCTGATTTAGAAAGTATTCAATTTTATTTAAATTAGCTGCCTTTTAATTTAGTAGTATCTATTTATATTTTGGGACAAGGACGTTAATGACTGGGCTTATTCACAGTCATTACCGTGAATATCCATTACTCTGAATATTGCTTATCCTCTATTTCCCCACACTAGATGACAATTTTATCCTTAACATACCATCAGACTGCTACTCTCCAGAAAGCGACATAATATGATACCAAAGCACTTGGGAGTGGATTTTACTGCATTTGATGGCAACGTTTCTTTACTATCAGAGGCACTGCATTGCGATCCGTGATTTAAAGTGAGAATAGTAATAATAATAGTAACTCTAGTGATCAGAGAGGTTGTGTGTCAAACACCAGCAGCCTAATGACTTGAAGGGGGGAAGAAATCTATGCACAAATAAAGTTCCCATAATATACTGCTTTCAATGTTTTTGGCTATGCTCAGATTTAGGTTTATCTCTTCAAGTTGGTAAAGTATTTTTCTACAGACTGTTTGCATTTTACCAAAAAAAAATCTAATTTGTCTTTCACTAAAAAAAAAAAAATTACTAATTTCAGCCTGTATTCATAGCAGTGAAGAATCTAGGCTCTTATTTTCCAATTGTCCTTCTTAAATAATTACCTCAATTGACTGTGTCCCTGGGTTACTGTAATACAGGTTTGCAGATATCCAGTCCAATGCCAGACCAATAGGAGCACCAATAACAGCTGCTGGGGCAAAAACTGTCCTGTTGGCTCCATCTGACCTCACTCTGTGAATTTCACCCTTGGAAAAAAGACAACAAAAGTGAAAAAACGGCAAGAGCAGAAAACACTGCTCTATTCCAACTACATGAGCACTTGCTTTATATTACAATCTTTTCTTAGCAAAATGAAAATCCAGTAGAGAGAAATGTATTTGTATATGCTCAATGGTTAAACATGGTAAAAATATTACTGTAAATCATAATTATCCAGTGTGAAGAGGCACTACCATTCACCAACCAAAACCTGATCAACAGGAATAATATGACTATATTTTATAAGGTTGAATGGTATATATTTAAGCTATATACAGTCACAATTCTGTAATTTGTATTTCATTATCAAAAGATTTTTACCAGGATACCTCACTTAACCATCTTGAATATACCTGAAATCTAGTAAAAGAAAACAGTGTTCTCTCCATGCATAAATATTTAAGAACCAAATTTTTAATAAGCTGTAATAGCAAGAATCAAGACTAATATTATCCTTGCAGGTTTCTTCATAACGGTAGGTAGCCCTTGAAATAACTTATGACTTGCAGATTCTATGGTATTAGCTACAGCGTGTGATGCTAAAGCATGATATAAACAAGCACTAAACAGAGAGACAAGCCAGATAAAGGTCTGAAGAGGTTACTATAGCCACCTTCCTAGGCTTTCTTCAGGTTATATCAGTTTTACAGGAGTTCTGCAGAAGTCCTGCACATCATCAGATGAATCTTTCACAACTAGTATTAATGCAGAATTGAAACACCAGTAGCTATCACACATTATTAAGCCTTTTGGAGAAGAGGTCAGTAGGGTTAGGGGAGCTGTGAACGGGTGCTGAAATCTGTTTCTCTCTCCTCACTAATTACTTCCTCCTCCACTGATGCAGACATCCTGCATCTGTCCTGGGAAGATCTCGTTCTGTGGTACAGACTCCCAGCCAAGGTAGCACTGGGACCCACCACCCCAGTTCCTCACTGAAGTAACATGTGCAGTAGGTCTGTTCTGCTCTGGCACTTTGCTGGAAGGACAGAGGTGCACTGCTAACTCGAAGGGACAGAACATACAGCACACCATTAGAGCCTGAACTTTGCATCACTTGAAGACAGAAGCTGTGCAGCTAACACTAGCCCAGTTCAGGAAGGGAGGAGGCAGAGGCAGAGCAGGCATGGGCAACTAAAAAAAAAAAAAAAAAAAAAAGAAAAAGGAGAACAGATTGCAGTTGCCATCTCAGAGCAAAATCAAGGTAGAATCAGCTTTAGGAAAAGCACCCAGTCATCATTTGGTCCATGCATAAGCTTAATTGCTTTGTTACTGTGACATGAGTATACTAAGTATCTCAGTGCAGAATTGCAAACAGTGCTTCACAAAGGAATCAACGTATCAGATCACAAAAATCTGAACAAGAACTCCAGGACAAATTCACTGCTGACTTAAATAGGTAGAATTTCTTAGACACCTGTTAGAGTGCTTCTTGCTGAATCCTAACAACATAGTGCTATTTGCAGATTAACCTGTCCTTGAATCCCTAGGCCTACAGAAAAAAGTAGGAAAGTAGGATAACTTTTGGTACTGTATAAATCCTACTTTGAGAGCCTGATGGACACTGAATACTTACAACGGTGTCTAGAATGATAGACACTTTAAAGACAGTTAGAAATTCCCCTGCCTATTATTGGCATTTACAATTAATAACCTATGGAACATGACAGCTGAAGATAAAAATACTTCAGAAGTGTCAAGTAGAATAGGGAGGACTGGTATTTCTCTCTGTTTCCTGAGTTTTCTTCAGACAGGGTGAACAAGGTGATGGATGTCCACTTGAGCTCTAACTACAGCTCCAACACTGGCAGTGAAATTACCACTACAAACTACAGAAATACCAGGAAAACACAAACATGCAATGGATGGAGGCAAAACATGGTGTTAAGAAGAGGCCTTGTGATTATGGACAAGCGCTACAATTAAGAAAGTAGGCAGATACACTTCTGTCATTAGAAACTAGAAAAACACCTTTTCTCAGAGAGCAAGCTATGACTGACACAGGCGTCCTAGCTCTATTTGGGAGCAACAGCAGGCTGAGGCCTGCAGATCAGGGGTACTGATAGGGGGCACAGCCCTTAGTCACACATTTGTCATGCTGGACCTCTAGACCTAACTAAAATACAGCGCTTACCCGCACCCAGCCTGAAGAGGCACCTGACATTTCACTTGCCAGCTCTGTTAATGGATAAATCAGCCCATAACTTCCTACAGAACTGTTCAACCTCTTGTAAATGTCAGCTGTATCTGCTGGCTGAGATCTTGCAAGAACATTTTTTCAGACTGTACGGAGGATCACACAGATTCCTGAGTATTTATCTCGTTCCTTGGGAAAAGGTTTGCTTAAATAGTTCTATTTAAATACTTCATGGGAACTAAACATTTTAATTTTAAAAGAATAAATAATTAAATAAATTCTAATTCCTTTATAAGTGACACACAACAGGCTTTAAAATGAATGATTTCTAAACTTATTTTTACTTCAGACCTGTAAAATATAAGGGAACATTGGGGGGGGGAAAATATAAATCTTCTGTGGATGAAAGGTAACAAGTTAGTGTAAAATGTTTCTGTAAAACATAACTACGGAAATCTTTTTATCTACCATTATACTTCTCCAGGACCCAAGCAATGCTTTTCTTGAAAAAACAACTGCTTTAAAGTTTCCAAGAATGAGCACATATTGCTGAATCAGCCGTTTTCTGCCACATCCATCTCCCAGACTGCCACAGATATTTTGGGGGTTTTTTTAATTTTTAAGTGTCCATTTTGCAAAAATTAGGATTTTCTTGTGACAAGTTAGCCTTAGGGAACACAGATAATTTCTTAGCTCAGGACAAGCATTAAAAAAATGCCTAGTCAAATAATTATAAACAACTAATAAAAATTAGTTCAAACTATTTTTTAGATTTATAAGCCATATATGTGCTACCTGGTAATTGCTGTGACTTTGCAACCATTTTTATCTATTTAAAGAAAAAGATACCTCTCTACTCTGTTGCTTCATTAAGTGCTCAGACTAGATGCATGTATTTTCAATCTAATGTTTAGTGCCACTATGGCAAATGTACTGCTCCCATGGGGAAGTGTTCTGGCTGTGTTTGCAGAATTAAGTCCTAAGCCAAGGGAGAGGAGAAAGAGTGGACTATAGCAAAGGTGGGGCTGAAAGTACAGTTCTGTCAATGCTTTCCATTATTTCCTGGTTTTGCCTCTGCCTGAGCCAGAAATAGCATTTATCAAACATTGCCACTGACAAAGCTGAAAACTAATTTACAAAAGAGATGAAGCTTCTTTATCTTATCCTAAGGGGAAAACCAAAACCAACCAAACAACAAAATAACACACCCAACCTCACAAAACAAAAATAAAAATACACCAAAATCCCCTTTCATTCCTTTAAATTATATTTCTCAAAATTCTTACATGCAATCCTAAAATATTTCAGTCAAAACCATTATTTTAAAATAAAGCATAGTATTTTAGCCCATTCTGAACACAAATACCAACTTACCGGATTTTCAACCCAATAAATCATCTGTTCAGAGTCATCGAAGTCAACATCAACACCGTTTTGAACTCCTGCTATTGGAACCATAGCATCATTCGTCTTCTCCTCAGGGTTCAGAGAAATTCCATAAATTATATTATCCCTTACAGCAATAAGGAAAGGGTGTTCAACTGTGAAAATATATAATTCAGAGTTGTTTCTCATCAAGAAAATGGCATTATGATATGGTTCCCGTCTCCCACCCAGAAGTTCCCTAATGCTGAGAATAGTTGAATGTTACATTACAGTCTCCCATAGCATCCTCACAGGCAAGCTAAGGAAGTGTGGGATGGATGAGTGGACAGTGAGGTGGATTGAGAACTGGCTCAGCAACAGAACTGAGAGGGTTGTGATCAACAGAGCAGAATCTGGATGGAGTCCTGTCACTAGTGGTGTTCCCCAGGGGTCTGTGCTGGGTCCAGTCCTGTTCAACATATTCATCAATGACCTGGACGATGGAAGAGAGTGTACCCTCAGCAAGTCTGCTGACGATACCAAGCTGGGAGGAGTGGCTGATACACCAGAAGGCTGTGCTGCCATCCAATGAGACCTGGACAGGCTGGGGATCTGGACCCAGGGGAACCTGATGAAATTCAACAAGAGCAAGTGCAAGGTCCTGCACCTGGGGAGGAACAACCCCATGCACCAGTACAGGTTGGGGGCTGAACTACTGGAAAGCAGCTCTGTTGAGAAGGACCTGGGAGTGCTGGTGGACAACAAGTTGACCGTGAGCCAGCACTGTGCCCTTGTGGCCAAGAAGGCCAACGGTATCCTGGGATGTATTAAAAGGAGCATGGCCAGGGTTATCCTCCCCCTCTACTCTGCCCTGGTGAGACCACATTTGGAGTACTGTGTCCAGTTTTGGGCCCCCCAGTTTAAGGACAGCGAACTGCTTGAGCAAGTCCAGCGGAGAGCTACCAAGATGATCAGGGAACTGGAGCATCTCTCTCATGAGGAAAGGCTGAGAGGCTTGGGTTTGTTCAGCCTGGACGAGAGAAGACTGAGAGGGGATCTTATCAGTGCTTATAAATATCTAAAGGGTGGGTGTCAGGACGATGGGACTGGACTCTTTTCAGTAGTGCCCAATGACAGGACAAGGGGCAATGAGCACAAACAGAAACTCAGGAAGTTCCACCTGAATATGAGGAAAAACTTCTTTCCTGTGAGGGTGACAGAGCAGTGGCACAGGCTGCCCAGAGAGGTTGTGGAGTCTCCTTCCTTGGAGACGTTCAAAACTTGCCTGGACGTGTTCCTGTGCCCCCTGCTCTAGGTGTGCCTGCTCAAGTAGGGGGTTTGGACAAGATGATCTCCAGAGGTCCCTTCCAACCCCTACCGTTCTGTGATTCTGTTACCAGTGATGTTTTGCAACCACTTACCTATAAGTTTGTTCCCTGACTAGGAGTAAGGTTCTCAGTTATAACATCTGTTTTAACATCTAAAGTTTCAGCACTGCTCAATCACAATGCATGTGCAAGCAATTTCTGAGAATCATAGAATCATTATGGTTGGAAAAGACCATCAAGGATCATCAGATCCTTGAAAAGACCAAAAGGATCATCAAGTCCAACTGTCAACCCAACACTACCATGTCTCCTAAACCATGCCCTGAAGTGCCACATCTACATGTTTTTTGAACACCTCCAGGGATGGAGACTCTACCACCTGTTCCAATGTCTGACCACTCTTTCAGTAAATAATTTTTTTCTAATATCCTGTCTAAACATCCCCAATGCATCTTGAGGCCATTCTCTCTCGTCCTATCGCTAGCAACTTGAGAGAAGAGACCAACACCCACCACACTACAACCTCCTTCCAGGTAGTTGTTAGAGAGCAAAAAGGTCTCCCCTCAGTCTCCTCTTCTCCAGACTAAATAACCCCAGCTCCCTCAGCCACTCCTTTTAAGACTTGTTCTCAAGACTCTTCATCAGCTTTGTTGCCTTCTTCCTTGTGCCTTTGCCTTTGAAGAACAAATTCTAGCCTCTTCTCTCCATAGGCACAAGCCACTACTTGATAGGGGACTGGGCTACTGCTGCACAGAAAGGAGCAGTAATCCATTTCCCCTTTTGTAATAGATCAAAGACATTTTTTACTTTGGTTTTTTTTTGTTTTGATTTTCTCCACCAGCTGCTTAATACATTCATATAAATTTTGCTGTGGAATTTTTGACATGAAAAGCCACAAACCACAGCATCATTGCATGTCTCAAAAATTATTCTCCATGCTTCTCTCTAGCAGCTGGAACCATTTGTCAAATTTGACATAAGCTTAGAAATCATTTGTCTCAGCACAGTTATCACATTTTGGCAAATAACTGCCTGAAGACATACAGGTAGCTCTGCCTGTGAAATTCTTGGACTTCCTTTTTTTTGTCCTCTAAAAATGTGGCACGCCAGTGCTTTTTTGTAAGATGCCTGTAAAGAACAGCTAAATTCATGTGAAATTTTTCCAATACATACAAGACCCATACAAGACCCTAGAGTCATCATTTCCTTTGTAACTGTACACAGTACAACACTACTGAATCCTGCTGAAATATAGATATGTAAATTCTCTAGGCTAGACTGTTTGTACTTTAGAATTTTGATAGTCTCATTTAAACCAATTACATTCTACAGGAAAAATTTTGCTGATCGCTTCCTTTAAGTTTAACACCTATGCAAATTTGTAGAGTCTGATTATTCCTTAGTTGTACAATGGACAATAGAGCAAATTTGCTGAGCTACACAGATCTAAAATCTGTGTAGATTCATCAGATAGACATTAATATAACCTGCAATTCTCAAATTTAATGCAGGCTTACATGACAAATGATAATCCATATAAAATTCATGTATTGTTACATTAAATATGCAAATTTACTACATTAATACAAGATTTTAACATACACAAATTCCTTGCTTTGTTTCCAAGCCAGATTGCTATATTACCATCATTAATATCAACCTGAAATGCAGTTTAAAGTAAAATAAGTGCAAAGTTAATCTTATAATACTAGCATTCTTCATCTTATGTAAAATGTTTCAATCCTAGAATCAATGCCTTTCCATCAACATCAACTTAGCAGTATTTATTATGCAAACTAAGTAGGCAGAGACCAGCAATCTCATTTTTTGTCGAGACTAACCAAATGCACACAGCTCAGTTCAATCTTCCTTCTGAAAGTTTGTGCTGGCCTATTAAAGCCAACAATGACAGCAAGGATATGGATAATAGGAAATATTAGAAAAGAATTGGCAAATGCCTATTCCTTTCTAATAATTAAAATTTTTTACAATGAAAGAAATCAGCATATTTTTTAATAACTTTTCCTGATGTGCCCACCCTCAGAAAACAGTATTTTTAAAAATTCCCAAACTGTAGATGTTTTTACATATTGTTTTAAATCTATAAATTCCATCAAAAAAAAAGCCCACATAGATTAAAATAATTGTGTTTCACAGATGAATATTTCTCTCTCACACAATTTACACTGAGCAATTATGAAATTTATAAAAGAGCCACAACTGTACCGAAGTAGACACAGGGAACTTTGCAATATGTGGGAAATAAAGCTAAGAACTGTCAACAGCTCGGTTCAGTTGCAGAACTGGATCAACCTCTACACATGCATGGGCTTCATCATTGCCATGTTCCATTTCTTTCATTGTGATCCCTCTATAAGCTTGCACATACTAAAACCAGTACAGATTTCTAAAATAAACCCTTTTTCTAATAGATTAACCAAACTTGCACTTCGTTTCAGTTTACATAAATTGGTAATTCTCTTACTGCTGCTAAAAAAACCATTAATGTAATACAGCTCTTTAAAGAACGCACTGCTAAGTATCAAGCAGGAAAACAGCATGATACAGCTTTTAAAATTTAGATAGTTTTAAAAGAAAAGGATCTTTTGGCTGACAGAGATTTCTAGTGTCCCTCTCATCCCCAAGACAATTTCTACTTAAATTTCAGTGATTTAAAGCTTCCTTATTAGGCGAGCACCAAAGCACACTTTATAGCTGTACAACTGATGGAAAAATTAATAACAAATGCTTCATCTGTCAAAATTAATCTGGTCAAATTTCTGGTCAAAAACTGCCTGCCAGTAATTTGAATGTTTGTCACTTTTTTTTTTTTAAAATGAATTGACTACATGTTTTTTACAAATCATTGAGGTCTGTTGGCTGTTCAAAGACAGTTAAGTGGGACTTTTTGATATGAAGACTTGTTTGCAAAGGTTATCTCTGTTGCAGCTGCATCACCTGTAGCATCTGTACTTTTAGGCTCTGTTTCTAGGCCTCCTGCATTTGGCATACTGATTTTTTACAGTGGGGAGGGAAAAAGCTCAAGCTGTGAAATTTTTATGTGAATTCCAAAATGCGTTAGTTCAGACAGGCTGAAGAGAGTGATGAGGAACAGGAAGAGCATCTCTCCCAGTTAGAGGAAACCAAAAGACTGTGACTTATTCTTAGCAAAATACAGGCTGCGAAAGAATATGATAGCCACTTCAAATATACACAGCAGAACATATACCAGGGATGAAGGAGAACTACTAATGCTATTTATCCTGAAGGACAAAAATGGCATAAGAAATGGGCATAAACTGGGGAAAGACTGTATCTGAACAGAAAATCAGGTTTCCAAATGCCAAAATTGTGAGTTTCAGTGAGTTTTAGGAGCAAGAAACCAAACTGATCTTAAACTGGAGCTTGACTGGTGAAAGGGGACATATAATATGGTAGTCAAGAATAAGAAGGAAACAGACTTGAGTGACCAAGAAAGTCCCTTCCTGTCCTGCATCCCAACATTCTTACAATTACAACTCTTAAAAACAGGTTTCCAGGCCGAATATTTATAATGAAAAGGACAGCATTCTGACAGAGTACATTTTCATTTTTAACTGATACTAAGCTCCCTCCAGATGTATTCCAACAGAAAAAACATTCAACATGTTGAGAAATTTTAAAATGTGGCTTCTGAAAAGTGCTTAAAATAAAGTTGAGTTAATCCATTTTCCCCAAATGAAGCATCTGAATCTCTTAGTTCTTTCCAGAACCTGGCTCCAAACCTTTAGGCCAAGTACATTCCATGGATCCTAAATGAACCATGCCTGGAATGGCCCAAACTTTGATTTCATGAGCAGCAACCCACAGATCTGAAGTATGCTTTTTGCCTGATAGAGGGATGGATTTGACAGTGTCAGATCTCTTTTTTCATACCTCATTATTACTGCCCTACCTCTCATGCAGTTCCTGTTATCAGGAGAAAGCATCCATCCTGAAGGACAAGCACAGGAAAAAAAAAGTGGTCCAGATGAAGAAAGCAAGCAGAGGTGGCTACAGGGAGATGATGCACAAGAATTGATATCTGAAAAGAAAAGATAGTATATTAGCAACTGCAACAATATGAACATGGAAAGAATATTCAATCTCATTGCTACTGGTAATGTCAACCCAGCACTAAATCAGTTTTGCTATTTCATTAAAATTAAAATATTAAGTTATTTCCAAGAATCACAAGCAATACAATACACTTGTAACAGGATATGATTTTTCATGTAAAACCAGTACCATTATCAAAGTAGTCTTCTCAATACTTTTGCATCATAGAAAATCTTTCAAATTCCTTTTCAAACTTTTCTTAATTGCACCAGGACGCCTGCAGGATTTTCAGTCTTTGATCGTTATAACCCTTCTAGATGAGGGATTTAAATTATTTACTGAAGCTTCTTGGAGAAAACTAAAGAGGAAAAAATAGTTGCCTACATCTTGTCCAACGGTAGTGGGAGTTCAGTGCATAATTTCTTGGATCACAATGAAACTGTCAGTCTAAGCTTGTAAAATGTGAAAAAGACAGTGAAGAAGGCCTCTGCTGACTGCTGTTATTACTATACACTACAATTTAGTCATTTAGATCACTCCACAAGCTGGCTGCTAAAAAGGATTTTTCAGGATGAGACATCTTCGTAAGAAAATAAAAATTAGATTTTGAGTATATCCTTAGCAATTGCAGCGGGCCTTATTCTAAGCAGCTTGGAAGTTCTAGGAAATGACACAATTGTTCCTAATATAAAACTAAAAAGAACTGCAAACAAATTAACAAGATTGCAATAAAACTATGGCATAAACTCAGAAATCAAACTGTAAGAAAATTATCCCTCTCATCAGCATAACAAATCTAAACTCTAGTTGGTCTAAGATCTAATGATTTACAGAAAACGGGAGTGGATGACAGTTTTAACACTGCATCTGGAATTTAAATGAGCAAATAATTATTTCTTCATTTGTAAACATATTTTGCTATTTTGCAAGTGCTTTATTCCCTTCTTCTCTGTCTGGTCACATAAAGTACAACATAACAATTCCAAATGAAAACTAATTTAATATAATGAAGAAAAATAAACTATTTTCTCCACCAGTGGTAGAAAGTCTTTTAAACCTTGGGTTGTAAAATAAAACCCCTTAAACCAGAACTATGATGTATAAATTAATGGTACCCTCTGGTGACTGAAAAATTTGCAGTGAGAGTGCTAAGTGGCTTTAGCTCTGAAAGTGATTGAGGAAGGTTTTGTTCCAAAACAAATACAGCACTGAAATTACTAGTGCCTTATTCAGATGCAAGTCTCTCCCCTCCCTGGTATGAAAGTTTTCAAGAAAAAAAAAAGTCAGTCATAGTAATATTTATTAATCAGAAACATTCTGTACACAAGAAATATAACAGAAAATGAAAGACAGTATTCATGGCAATATGTTGTCCACTCTTCAAGTCATGCCAAGAAATGACAAGAATTCTATTAGGTAGAATTATCTTCCAAATCAGAAAGAGAAAAAAAATATTTTTTTTTTCTTTTACAGTCTTTCAGCTGCAAAAGATCACCTGCATATCATCTCAGAGGGAATCCTCAATGCAATGACGGAGGTTTTTTTTTTAAAATTATTATTATTATTTCATTAAGTAAAATAATGTAAAAGTGCTTTCAGAGAAGGATGATGACAATAATCTTGTGTAAAAGAATGATATTATTAACATACAAGGAATGGAGTCTGGTATGCCACAGAGACAAATTTTTAAAATTAAAATCCCTTCCAAAAATGCTGCAACTGTCTTATAAAAATATTCAAAACAAAGTGCAATAAAATGGCACATACTACTTCCCTATTATTCTTTTTGGCTACTCATCCTGCTTACATGCTGCCTAGGTTACTTTCCCTGAACTGCAGGTTGGACAGGCTGGTTCAGCAGGTTGGACGCTGAATTGACCTTCAGTTGCAAGTCAATAGTATGAATTACTTGCTTGTTTTAACCCAGCCCATTTGCTGACAAGACTGATGCCAGGAGTGCCTATGCATGACATTACTGCATGACTTAATTTTGTAATTACCAAAGTTGCTTTGCTGAACTTACCATTAGGTTGCTTTACAGGATGGACTGCCACAAGCCCCAAAGGCTGGTGAATGTTGTAAATCATAACTGTCTGGTTTCCTCCATGCCATTTATTGGCCCGTATTACTCGATTAGTATAGCGGTCACTCCAGTACACAAAATCTTCAAAGACAGTTAGAGCATGTGGATGCTGCAATATCTAAAAGGCAAGGATGTTTACCATTTTAGTTCAGGAGATTCATATATGTAAAGCTTGCAATGAAGTAACAACAGAGTTAAGCATAATTTACAAAAATAAGGAAAAAACCAGTTGTGTCTCAAAAGATATTTTTCACCAATAGAAAAGAAAATATCATCTACTGCCTGAAAACAAGGCACTAATTATGGAGGAAATATATTTTTTAAAAAAAATGGAAATGCTAAATAGACCCTGTGAGATCTACAGCATGAGGAATTAAAGCCGTCTAACTGAAGGACAGAACACAGTGAACCAACAGATAAAGACCCAGTTGCAGATTTTCAAAGGCACAGGAGAAAATGTCTAGTGAGAGTTATGGACCTGTCAAGACCTTGCATCTCTGATAAGCTCCCCTATAATTTACCACAGGGTCAAAGAAGGTGGCTTATCTAAATTTCAGAAAACTAGGAGTGGGACAAGAAAGATTGCACCAGCTCCTATTTCTCAAGAATTGCTTCTCTAGCCAAAAATAAAAGCCCCAAGGTTCAATTATTGAAAACATACATGTGGTTACTTACACCAGCTTATGTGTACCAACTGAACATCTGAACTATTGTGCTGGTACAGGGACAGTGCTACAAGCTGCCAGCAGCACTTTGTTGGGAGATAGCCTGTAAGAGGGATGGTCTTCATGAAGTGCCCTGCACACAGCAAGTCCTGGCAGCACAAAACCCTTCTCTGCTATCAAGAATAGCAGCAATCATCACTCACAGAAGGTGACCAGGGAAAGTTCTTCCAGGTTTTTGGTACTGTATTTGCCTACAGCAAATGAACCAGCTAGTAGCAGCAGTGTCAGATATCACCTTTAGACTTCATGCATGCAGACAGAACAAATAAGAATGATCTAAAGCATTAAGTCTACACGCAGCTCCAGGTTCTGTTGAAGATCTCCTGAAAGACTGTGAATAGGAGATGCAATTCTTCTTTTTCCAGCTGTAGCAAGCAGCTAAAATACTTCACATCTGCTTCACCCATGTATTTTGAAGAAAAATACATCTAAGTCTACGACAGTGTAAATACATTTTTAAGTACTATTGGCAAGGACATGGGAACAAAAATGGCTTCTTATTAATGTCTTACCAGATCGCTTGCAACCACTTGTCGTCTGTTGTTCCCATTGTAATCACAAAAATCTATATAATCAAGATAAGCATCAGCAAAATAGAGAAGTTTATTTGGGTAATCAATGGAGAGTCCATTGGGCCAGTAGATTTTATTGTTAATAATCACTGTTCGCATTCTGCCATCCATGCTGGCTTTTTCAATTCGAGGGTTTTGGCCCCAGTCAGTCCAGAACATTACATGAGCACTGAAAAAAGTAACTTGTGGTTACCAATCTGAAAAAAACCTAGCTGCCCACTGAGAAACATGACATGAAGACTCATTAGCCGAAAAACAGAAACAACTTTTTCTTAAAAAGTTCTACGCAGTGATGCTGATAATATTCATTTCAGCAATATGCTTACTTAAGATACTACTATAATTCCTGTTGTAAAAATGCTTTTAGTACTTCTACTGCACTTTTCATTTGTCAATAATAGCAGCACATAGAAGCTACTGTTACCACTGTTTTTCTACATTGATTACAATCTGATTCTCCAGTTGCTAATTAATAATTTGATATGGGTTTGTACTTTTACAGGCATGCACTGATAAAGTTAATAGTGCTACAAGTGAAGAGCCCCACATGACTGGCAGTAAACAGAGCTGAAGGCATTGAAGAGCTCAGAAAACAGTAGAAGTTTGTACATGAACAGTTCAAATCATAACATTCCATTTACTCTGTGTCACTTGCTGTCTGAAATGGGAAAGTGCCTTTGTGATAATGCTAATAGGGGATAGATAATTATTTTAGACTTGGGGCTAAGAAGGAACATGATCCTTGCCAGGTAGGTATATCATATTATATTATGTGTAAGTTTATGGTATACCACCAACTGATAATGGTATGTCAGAATTTTGCATTTCCAACTCAGAAACAAATGCAGGAAAATCTGTTTTACAGGGAAAAAAAAAAATCTTGTTACAGTGAAACAGAGCAACAGATTACAAATAATTACCATATGACTTCAAATATTAAATCAACTCTGCAAACACACTATTTCAAAAAATTGTCTGAAGTTTTCTCTTCTGCTTGTCATTTACAATTAAAATACAATTTGGGCATATCTCAAATTTTAATATCGTTACAACATAAAATATGCATCTTTTCAAAACAAAACATAAAAAGATCTTACTCAATTCTGGGATCTAACACTAGTCCCCTTGGGTTTGTTATATTTTCACTAATCAGCACAGTCCTGTGGCTCCCATCCATTCTAGAGACTTCAATTGTTTCCAGAACAAAGTCTGTCCAGTAAAGATTGCGACCTACCCAATCTACCGCTATACTTTCAGTCACGGTGACACCACTGTCGAACACCTGTTTAATAACAAAATTTAAAAAAAAAGGGGAGGGAGAGAGAGAGAACAAACTAGTTGATATTAAATTTTTACCCTTTCCATTTCTGGAGATATGGAAAATGGGGAACCAAGTCTGCAACATTTTCTAGGTCTCTTATGCAGAATATACATATTCAAAGCCCTAACAAAGCATATACCCAAACACTCTTACTAACTTCAGTGGGACTGTTGAAGAAGTTAACATCTACTAATAGGAAAATCAACTTATAGCCTGATGTTAAAAAAGGGCTTCTTAAAAGCATTCAGTTTTCCTTTTCAAAAGCTATATGAAATTTTGGCTTAGTATCTACAAAGTTGTTTCCCTTTGTCTATGTTATCTCTCTTACTATGTTGGGATTTCCCTCTTCCCCTTTGTTAACTGGAGATACAGTGTCTTCATTTTCTCTCCACAGCAAAGACAAGAATAACTCCGTGAAACTTACTATTTTTCGGTCAGTCCCATTTTGATAAGCACTCCAAATTTTATCCTGTGTTGTATCAGACCAAAAGATACGATCTGTGATTGAATCAAAATCAATAGCCACAATATTCCTCCCATCCCGAACCAGAGAATAAATACTGTGTGACTGAGAAGTGATATTGTCCACAACAATTTGGTTACGACTTGCCACCAGCAAAAGAAGACTCCCAGACTCTGTCAAAGAAATTAAAATACATCAGTAAGATATTCAGCAGTAATTCTGTAACTAGGCATTCATATTGAAAGGACAAATTGAAATAAATTCTCAGGCCAAGATATTTTATCATATCCAGTCTGTCCATCCATCATTTACTCTTTCTACCAGACTCCCCTTCTAGTCTTGTATCTGGACCTTGGGTCCTCTTCCCTGTTGTCCAACTAGTTTGCTGCTGACATACAACCCTCATTCCTCCATAAGCCACTCTGAGCTCCCAGTCCTGATTCAAACTCTAAAGTTCTTTGTACCAGGAGTTACTCTACTCAGCCTGCCTCTTCCTCTTTTCTAGCCAGCCTGCTTTTTTTTCCCCTCCTTTAGACTGCAGGGGGGCCAGACAGGAGTATAAACAGATTACAGGAAAGTCACAGGCAGCTGTGGTTAGGTTACTGTGCAAGCTGCTTACACTGATAAGCTACTGAAAAATAACTGAAAAGTAGCAACCATAAAGACAGCAAACTATAAGAAACTCTCTATTAGTAAGGGCCAAACTTACTTGCAGGTAGATTGCAGGAATTTTCTGCAACCTGAGTATATCCCTAAATCAGGAAACCTGTGGTGACAAATTCCACTGGGTATATATGGCTCCTCCATACTGTCAGTGTATTATGTAAGAGATACAGAACAACGGACAGCTAGGCTGTGTCAGTGTTGTTTCCTCTTTAGAAACAAGCTAAGTACGGCATAGGCACTGGGAAAGTCTTGTGAAAGGCTGGGATTTAAATGTTCTGTAAGCACTGAACTTTATGAAGAGCAAAGTTTAACCAATGGCTTACAGGTACCTGGTATTGCTTTTCTCCAGAATATTATTTTTTACCATTCCAGCATTAAAATTACAGTGTTAATTTAAATATATTATTTCCTTGAAATAATAGTTTCCAATTAATCCCTCAGCTGTCAGTTTTAAGATACTCAAGGTCGTCTGCCATGAACAACTTTAAGTGGCTGTTTACATCAGCTCTTTTAAAAGAGAACAATATGAAAATGGCAAAGCTGGACATTTTCCAGACACTGTTGTCATTCTTTAGGTTGACGTCAATCTTCCTCACCTGCTGCTTTACAAGTCTTCCCATTGGTTTCTAGAATATATCCTTCATCGCAGTAACACCTAAAAGACCCTCTCTCATTGTAACAGTGCTGACTACAAAAGCCTGGAGGGTCACATTCATTAATATCTTCACAGGTCTTGGAGTCATTTGCAAGCTGGTATCCAACAGGACAGGTACACTGAGCTCCAAAGGGTCCTTGAATACATTCATGAGTGCAGCCAGCATTATTGTCAGAGCAGCTCTCCTGATCTGAAATGGAGTGGGGGAAGGAAATAAGTAAATAGTTAACAGAAGTTTCTTATACTAGATTTAATACTTTGCAATGGCATTACTAGCCTACGACTGCTGCTAAAACATGACTGCACAATCATCAGTTATGCAATGTGAGACTGGCCCAAGGCCCTTATGCAAAATATAACACACACAATGCACATAAAGGCAGGTAACAACATAGTATGTACTGCTAAATCCCATTAAATGAATGCTAAAGAGAAAGCTGTCGAAGCATTTATAAAATTTTTCAAAACTAGCTAGAAATATACAAAAAATTACTGTACCACTCCAAACTGAAAATTGTATTAATAAACAATAATTTAAAATAATTTATAATCATACCTGGCTGGGGTTCATCTGAGAATGTGCATTGATTAAAGAGAAGGAGGAGGAAAGAAGGAAAGAAAGAAAAAGGTTATGCTTAAATCAATTCATAATCAACATAAACACAAATTCTGGCTACACATGAGCTTTCAGATTTTTTCATGATTTTTGAAGTTAGAAATGTAAAAGAAAATATTAAGGACTGAATCACATTTCATCTGAACTTAAAGCATACCATGCTTTAGTGAATGTGTTCAGGAACACAAAGCTCATTGCCATATTGCTATATAAAAACCTATATTGAAGTCAGTGGAAGTCACATTTTAATTCAGAGTGCAAGACTGGACATAGCTAATGAATTTATCAGTGATCACCACAATCTCCTTTCACTGCAACGAAGTTCCACTTAGTAATTGGAGCTCTAATTTCAGCATGCTTACAACTTTTGCTAGAAATGTTGCTGCACTAAATACAGCATGCTGAATATGCCATTTCCTTCTGAAGCCATAGCACATAGTAGATTATAGTAGATATTTTAACATTAACTTACTGCACAGTGGGGATTCATCAGCTCCATTAGGACAATCAGCAGAATTATCACATACTTTGCTCAGATTCACACAAATACTATGACCTGGACATTGCCACTGCCAGCTGGGACACCGGAAGGGTTGTGTAGGACAATCTCTCTCATCGCTCATATCCCTACAGTCATTATCGCCATCACAGATCCATGCTCGATAGACACAGTTGCCATTATCACAGCGGAAAAGAGATGGAGGACAGGTCCTCGCAGGACATCTATGATGTTCATCTGAGCCATCTGCACAGTCAAGATGGCCATCACACTCCCAATTAGCAGGAACACAATTGCCATCTGATTGACATTGGAATTCATTCTGGTGGCACATCCCTGGTGGCCTTGTAGCTAAAAAAGTGACATTCAACAAGTTCAGAAGCTGTTTCAATTTCAGACAGAGAAGCAAAATCACTATGTTCAGTTCATCTCTTGCATAAGTAGTTATAATACTATTAAGAACTGTATTGCTTTTAGATCAGGCCATGGAATCACAGTCAGTCAATCCACATGACATTTCAGAATTTGACCAATTTAACTCCCACTTCATAATATGGTGAACAAGGCAATTCAACTACTGTTATATACGGAGCAAGCACATATTGGTATCTATATAAATTGATACCTATGTATGTGCCCAAAGCAATTTGAAATTGCTTGCTGAAATTAGTTTTCATCACCCTGCATTGCAACATTTTAACTAACTTTAAAAAATTACCCAAGGAAAAGTTTCTATCTAACTCTCACAGATACAAGGTTTTCAGTTTTGTAGATGAGTAGACTTAATTTTACTTTTAAACCCTCAGACTGAGGTGCCAAGCTAACAAAATGGAATGCCAAAAGGAATGCACACTCTACCCTTTGCCAGAAATATCTACTCTTGATCTGGAACCTACTGCATTTGAAATTTGTGCTCAAAAAAAAAATTTATAGATACATTTCCCTAATAAGAATCCTGAGGTTTTAAGGACAGTAGTGCCAGGTAAAGAAAATTTTGAGAAGCGTCACCTAATAACTGAAGCCTGTCTTTCAACATGAGTATACTTACGGCAATCAGTCTCATCTGAGTGATCATTACAGTCAAAAACCCCATCACACTGGTAGTAACTGCTGATACACTGGTCTCCACTTAGACATTTAAACTCTGTGGTACTGCAGTTATATACTACAAAATAAAAAAAATATTGATGTTATTTATTTATTTTACAGAGCTAGATTGCACCCAATTTTTCTACAGGTGCTTAAGTCAGATATGATATCAGGAGTCCAAGTTCCACTGAAGGCCATGATTTCCCTGGGACACAGAAAATTCAGCAACCTTGGAATCCACAGAAAACAAAGGAAACAGATTTCAGCTCTCTGGAACCATTCTAGAGATCAAAGAGTTTACTAAAATGCTAAAACAAGCATCACAAACAGGGTTAATTATGGATAGGTTTATTATGCATTCTGCTATCTTGGAGCTGATAATATGAGGTCACCAAAGACTCCTCAGGGGGCAAGAGTGAGGAAACAATAAAGAGGCGTTCAACAAACTAAGTTACACTTACTGCAGTCACGCTCATCAGCACCATCTATACAGTCTTTGTCTCCATCGCAGACATAGAATGGGTCAATACAGCGATGGTCCGGACACTGAAATTGCCTGGGTTCACAAGTACCTGTGAAAGCTATTAAGAATGACAATAAAAGCAGATGTGTTTCTTTTCTCTTGTCTGAAATCAGCATAATACTGAGACAGTAGAAAGACACTATCACTAACTTGTAGCATGTAATGCAGCAACAAGTAATCATATAAACTACAAGCACTAATACATTAGTACTGGGTGATTGTTTATTCATACATGGGCTTCAACTCAGGCAAAACAAACAGCAGATTCCACTCAGTGGTAAATAATGCTAAAGAAAGTATATGGAAAAACTACTGTCTTCTGGTAAAAACTTCCAGACTATTTTAGTTGACTACACCATTAGTCAGTACTGAGATCACTCATGAAATAAGTGCTTAGAAAATCTAAGCTTTAGCTGCATTTTGCTTTAAATTGCACTGCATGACATTATGCAGCACCATGGTTATAAATATCACAGTTGCCCTCCCTTTTTTTCTTCCTGCATTCTACGTGGCTCTGACAGTTCAAATTAGATGATTTTTCCACATCTCATGGACTGCAATATATTAGTCTTAGATATTAGTTCTTTCTTCTTAATTTCATTTATCATCCTTACACCAACAGACATATCTATGTAGACATATACAGTTTAAAAAACAACAAGCAGTTTTGATACTCACTGCAGTTTTTTTCATCTGAACCATCACCACAGTCATTATCAGTATCACATAGCCATATCCTAGGAATACATCTTCTATTATCACATGTGAACAGGCTTAAAGGGCATGAAGTGGGTCCTTGTGTAGGACAACGCAATTCATCACTGCCATCAAAACAGTCATTATGTTTATCGCAACGCCAGCGGCCTGGAATACACTGTCCACTGGCACAGGTAAAAGCTGATGAAGCACAAGTATTATCTAAAAAAAAAACAAAACAGGAGGACACTTTTATTAATATCTCCAAAACTTGCCTTCCCTGCCAAAGTATTCAGCACGATTAGTATACTTACAGAGAGCCTAAAATATGCAACTTCTAAAATGCCCATTGCTTAAAATGAAAAAGTCTGTCATGCCAACATGCTGCAGAACTGAATACTTACAAGCTTTTTTAAACTGCAAGAATCAATAAAAAACTAAATTGTTAAGCACTGCATAACAACCTAAAGAACAAGAAAAATAATTTATTAACTTCTTCAGGTAGCCATTTGCTTTATACTTTCCTTTTCCCCAAAAGGTATTCTAGTTATTCTAAAATAGGCCACTAATAAGAAATAGAGTTTATACCTTAGTCATACTAGTTAGTCCTATGCATTGAGCACGTTATTAATATGACCTATTTTCTTGTTTATGATTTAAAAGAAAGAATTAACTCGGAAGAAAGAAGCACCAAGTATGTCCTAAAACCTCTCTTCAATATCTTATCAACTATGATTATCCCACTGTTCTCTTAATTTACTTGATCAACAAAATATTTTGTGTAAGACACTTTACAGTAAAACCAGGAGATGAATCAATGTGCTTTTAATCCACTTCACTGTAAAAATCCAGATGTAAGAAATAGTTCAGTAGTTCCCTAATAAAATAAAATAAAATAATAAAATCTCTATTCAGATGTTAAATGAAATAAAAAGTGCTGCTTTGATCTTAGAGGAAGATTAGACAATACATATGGTTTTGTTATTTTTCTTGTGGTGTTATTTTTTAGATGCCTTCATCTTTAAGATGGTTTGTCCCTCCCCATGCAAGAAAATAAGACAAGCAAGTGATAGTCCAAGACTTTTCAAAATTTAAAAGAATAAATACAACTTTTCTTTAGAAGATAAATTTTTGTTACTCTGTAAATTGAATTTTGAGAACTAGTGAAATATGAATATTTTCATGCATTCTTTAGGTGGCCAGTGTTGAACCCCATATTCCCACGAGTTATCTGAATAATTTCCAAAGTAACTAATCTCCTGGGCAAATTTCAGGATTTATCCACACATGTAACCCTAAAAAATTGGGGTTTGTTCCAAGGAAATCAGACTGACCTATCACACTTTTTGAACTGCAAACACTAACTGTAAACTAGAGGGATTACTTACTTAAAGAACCACAGTTTTGTTCATCACTATTATCATGGCAATCATCAACTCCATCACACTGATAGTATCGAGGCACACATCTTCCATTACCACAGGAAAATGAGTAGGAGCCACACTGCAAAGTGGGTGGCTCATTGGATGGATCTTCAACACATGTCAGCTGATTTGAAGCCAACTTCATGCCATAAGGACAACCACAAACCCTCTGAAAATTTGGTACTGGGAAGCAGAAATGGCTGCAGTCTCCATTTGGGTTTGTTCCTCTATTACAGTAGTTAGAGCCTTAAAAAGTGATAGAGAAGATCAATGTATACACTACTGATAACGGCTTGGGAACTATTAAAAGTGTACAGTAACAGTAAAAGAATGTTTTTTTTAAAAATGCTGTAGCAACCTCTGGTTTTGCATACACTGCAAAACAGGGTCAAGTTCATTGACAGTAATAGTAGTAATAAGCCATAATAAGTCCAACATTCCATATACTCTTCATTGACACAGATGTTTACAGAAGCCAACAACATACTATTAAATTTCATCCATTTTTCTGCCCATTTTCAGCAACTGTCTGAAAACAAGTGTACTACCATAGACGAGGACCTTTGAGCAAGGCTGGGAGAACTGATCCAATCTTTGGACACCAAATAGGTGGTGAGCCTTAGCACACGATTTGATCATATGTTTGATAAGTGCATTGGGTGTTTTACTAAATTAACTACAATACCAAATCCTTGGTTTAGATCATAGAATTGCATAGAATTCAGCAGTGAAAAGAAGAAAAAAAATAGAGACGTATGCCCAGTGATTACTTTAAAAATAGTAGTTTGATTAATAAATGTTCATCCAATTTCTCAAAATAAATAGTTCAGTTTAACTAAAACTTCTACAAGAAAGAGTGAAATACAAGGTTGTAATTGGTGATACAATTACATAAAATACAATGGAATCATAATTTCATTTTACAAGGTTATTAAATAAAGTAACAGAAGTAATGGATGAAAACTGCAGTCACAAAACAGTGAAATATACAAGGTGTGACTTTAAGTTTGTGTGCGGCCTCCTCTGCATGTCAGTTATGGTCCACAGTAAAGCCATTTCTAAAATTGAGAGTGGAAACCATCTGTCCTGATATTTTGTCTCTTACTCCCTGTTTCATGTCTTTCATCTGTCCAACAAAAGAACTCACCTATTTGGGAATGAGCATCATATGCTTTAACATGCATAATGTTATTAATGCCCCTCCTAATAACAGTCATTTCTCCTCCATCAGACTTCCTCACTCGAACTATTCCACCAAGTCTCCAATCAGTGAAATAGGCATAACCTGTTTTGAAAGACATTTAAGATATAACAATTACAGAGCAATATGACCTAAAAGATCAGGCATCACGAGAAAAAACTGCAAGGCTTTCCATGTAAATTTAATAATTTTTCATAACTGTTTCATGAAAAAGACAAAAGGACTTTTCTAATGCAAAGTGAGTCCTTCAGTCATAGGCAGGCATAACTTAGAAAAACATGCCCTCTCAGATTTCACTTAAATTGAGATATAACAGGCTCAACCGACATTCCAAATTCCAAGGCAATTTTAAAAGTCATTCATTAAGACAACTTTCCAGAAAACTTTAGAATATTTTTGAAGATATTTTTACAGAAAATCAAAAGGGATCAGATGCAACATAAATCCAGTGATAAACTCTACATACAATTAATAAAATCCTGAAATTGTTGATCATCTCTAGGGAGGTGATTTACCTTGTCTGTCCAGCATAAGTAGCCCACCTTCAAAGCTACAATTAGTACAGCATATCTGTGTTGTTGCACTAAAAGAGTAACCTGACCTACCTCAAGTTATTTAAACACAAATATACATAAAACCAGTCCTAAAACCAAGAAGTACTAAATATATATTTTTAATAAAAACTTTCAACAGTGCTTTTTATAGGAAAAGCAGTATTACAAAGGCCATGTTATGTTATCTCACATACTCATAGATCATCAGAGAAAAAAAATCTGTGATAATAATAGATAATATTTTTCAATGCCAGACTTACCTCCAAAAATAGTAAGGCCAAATGGGTGAGTCATCTGAGTAATACGTTCAAGAGTCCGTCTGTCCAGCCCATCAAAGTTGCTGTGCTCAATTTTATCAAAAAAGGCATCCACCCAGTACAGCCTTAGAGAACTAGAAATAATGAAAATGTCATATCTCTTCAAATGACATTATGTCCATTAGGAAGCACTAACATTTTTTCAGATTATAATCTTAAAACTGACAAGAGGCAATTGGGGTGTGTGGGGAGGGATTCTGAGAAAATCTTAGATTTTACAGGCTTTTCATGAAAACGAAAAATAAGGTTGTAAATACAAAAGTGCCAGTGCACACAATCTGACACAATTCCTTTATTTTTAATCCCTAACAGTTTAAAGGAAGAAACACATTTGCTCAAAAAGCTTCTCTGTCTTCTGTGTTGTCCCTACCTCCAGTCAATGGCTAGGCCATTAGGCCAGCCTAGTGTTGTATTCACAATTGGCAAGGCATGGGATCCATCGCTCCACGCCCTCATGATTTTTGCAGGTCTGAACCAGTCTGTCCAGAAAATATACCTGAAAGGACACATGTCGGAAGACACATAAACCCAATGATATAACATAATTAAACAGAGCAAACTTTCAAACACCATTAACATTCTTCTTTGTACCTCATCTTCACATACCTTAAAAAAATACAATTTATGTTGACCCTCTCCCTCTCTTCCATAGGTAGTGATACCAACAATTAATATTTATCCTGTGTACAACAACTTCCAAAAATCTTCGGAAGTGGTTTGTCCCTTTAGACATAAAATATCCATAACTTTGTTAAAATTGTTAAGGATTTCATTTAAGTGCTGATAGGGAGGAATAATCAAGCAAAAATGCATCTTTAGGTAATACTTACAAGAAAGCATGAATTTTATAAAGACTTTTTTCCTGATCCTTTTGATTTATGCCTACAGTCAAAGTTAAACTAGTGTTAAATAACTTCACAAAGCAGCAAACAAAAAAGGTTAGGATAACCAAGGATCCAAGTTCAACACTATTCTTATGAGATTATTTCCAAAATAGTATATTAGATTACTATACATGAAAATTCAGTATCCCAGAATTAAGAAATTCAGTAGTATGGCAGCAGAAAATGGAACTATGTCGTGAAAGAAATGCTGTTTTGGCATGGCCAAATAATAGAGTACTGAATTTTAAGCGTTTTCATCAAAGAAAAGCAGGGCTTCATTTTATGTACACAGAATCACATATTGTAAGGTCTATATCAAGTACAGCTAGTACTATCTAATATGTTTCAAATAAATAAATTCAGATAGAAAAAATAAAGGAATGAAGGTTAGTGTTCTGCGAACTGAAAGTATATTAAAAATAATTTAGAAAACTATCTTTCGACTATGAGAAATAGCTTTCTAATCTGACTAACACAGAGAAACACAGTTCTTTTGCCTGTTTATCAACACACCGGAGTATAAGAAAAAAAATGGTGCATTTAAAGATAGTTCTTTAATGCTTCTTTGATGTGGAATCTGTATCATCTTGCCTTTTCCTCTGGGTGCTGAATCCTAAACCAGAATAAAACAAACAAAAAAAAAAAGATAAAAGAACCGAAAAAAATGGTATTTTGGAAAAGAATACAAATCCAAACAGAAATCCAGAAGGAGATGTAAATCTAACCTCACCGATTCTGCTTGAGCCATAAATTTGTATAGTTTCAAGTGAGAATCAAAGCTAAACTTACCCAATAACAGGATGAACCACTATTGATCGAGGATTATTTAAATTCTGAACAATAGCTCTCCTAGATTTATCTGCCAACCTCATCACACTAATGCTCCTGTATCGAGGGTCTGTCCAGTACAGATTCTTTGAGATCCAGTCAAAGGCCAAATCTTCAACACTTTCCACTCTATTAGCCGTCAGGATTTCTCTTCCTAGAATTTATAACAGTCATAATGATTGTAAATGTTTAGGAACAGAGGAAATAACACGAATGCAGTATTCTGTTCACAGAACTAGTGGTTTCCCTCCGTAAAAGTGCTGCCTCTGCACTACTTAATATTAAGACCAATAACCAAGGGGAAGGGAGGTGCCCTTTGCTCCAAGTTCAGGAGCACAAACCCAGAAGAGGAGAAATAGAAACTAGCCAAAGATGAGAGTCACTGAGTTTACACTGAGTTTTATGAATGAAGGTCAGTAAGGACATTTGCTCAACAGCCAGACCTTACCTACTCTTTCCATAGTAATGGTAGTAATGGTCAGCAGCAGTCTACCATCACTCTGACCCAAAGCAACAAGCAAGCTCAGACTATATGCTGACTTAATATATAATTGATCAGTATTATAAATTGGAAACATTCTTCACACTATCACGAACAGGACTTCCAAAAGTCTCACAACCATAATGTTCTTTTTCTGTATTACAATATCATCATAAACATCCTGCTCTCCAGATAGGGAAATTAAAAAGAGAAACTCAGCTTTATACTACTACTATGCATAACTAGCACTAGTACGCATAAACAGACTGGTGATGACAAATACTAGTTCTAAGAGGTGCTACAAATAGTTCATTTGCAAACATATTCAGCAAGTTTGTGAACAGGAGACTTCAATAAGCTTAATACGAGTTGAACAAATATTTTTGACAAATATTTTACACATTACTGGGGTGACACTGAGATTCATGTGTATATTCTACAATGTGACTTTTTATGCTTTTTAGAAATATATATTCTACTCTCCTTAGCACAATTATTCTACAGTTCCTAAGAATGATTCTCACCTGAACCATCGGTTTTCTGTTTATAGATCATGTCTTTACTTGTGTCGGAAAAAAAAATTGTGTCGTCCTGAGCACAGAAGTCAATTCCAACAAAGTATGAAGGGCTTCCTGTTACAGGTATGATCACATCTTCCTGGGTGGAAAGATTGAATGGGATCCCCCGCACTGCCAGCTGAGATGAAAACAGCAGGAACTGCTGCACAGCTGCAAAAAAAAGATCAGATACAGTCTTTACTTATTCACAAGGTGAGACAATTGAGCATTAATTAACTGTAAAGCTTAATTTTCCTTTGGCAACAATAACATCCTGGAAATAGAAAAAAAGGAAGAATGAGAAAATAGGAATTTAAATATACACAGACCTAAAAACTGAAGAAAAACAACAAAACCCAACTCTGAATATTAGGTGATGTGGCCAGGTATTCCTCTTGCATTGTTACTGTGGTCCTAATATACCTTTACAGAAAATATTATCCCTATCAAAGCAGAAATCATCTTCTGTGCTGACCCCTTTACAATCACCTATTGTAAAAAAAAAAAAAAAAAAAACTCACAGGCTTTGTGGAGCCACCATATAACCAGACCATATTTGAGCTAGCAAGATAAATGTATGGTCAAACAGTAAAACTATAGACAACATAACTGGCTTAATTTGCCAATAAATACACATGGTAAACCTCCCCTTAGTGACAATTCTGCACTCAAAACAGAAAGCAGCAGATTGCTGATGGAAGCCTACAGCTCCAAAACTGAATCTCTTATTCTTGCCATATGTGTTCACAGGGAGAAGACCAATCTAATCTGCACATTACTGCACAGGAAAGCAGGCTTACGTGTTCCAAATAATGAAAAATCTGCATATTAGTAAGCATCCTTGCTTGATTTCAGGATTAAGAGCTTAATCATACTGTTGTCTACACATATTCCACATCCAACACCCTTAAAATGCTCATAAGATGTGGTAAGTTTAAGTTGTTGTGGCTTGAAATGGACATCAGCAGAAATCATTACATTTAAAGCTGTCAACAAGAGTTGTGATGGAAAAACATTAAGTCCTTGGCATGTTGAACCCACAGATCTATTCAAGAGAGAAAGCATGTTCTAGAAAAAACTCTAGAGCCAATCGAATAGTGCTATTTCTGACAAGGCATTTTCTTACCTACACAATGCCGTCCATCTATGTGTAGATCAAAGCCCAGTATACATCTACAGCGATAGCCTAGTCCATCGTTATCTGTTTTGTGGCTGAGAACACAGATCTGTTCACATCCCCCATTATTACTTCCACAGGGATTTCTTACTGGAAAATAATACAGATAGGATTATAACTTCATCTATTAACCTAATGGCATCATTACCGGGATTTTTCAGGATTTTTCTCAACAGCCACAATAAATCATGTGGACTCTGTGGGAACTACATCACATGGAAATCATACACCACCAGTTTTACCCTGGAATGCACCAAAATCACAACAGAACTAACCCACATTCAAGGTATTCAGCTCTGTGCAGAGATACTCAGCACGCAGCATTGAGGACATAATCTGGGCTATAGTTTTCTGCATATAGATCTACTTCAGAATTATATCTCATAGCATTCATTCACACTGTTAGCCTTTTCCACCTCCACCCTTATTGCAGTGCTGAGGAAATAAGTCCCAAACACCAATACTGCTCATAAGCACATTTGACTGTTCCAAATATCAACATATTTAATAAGCGCCCCTCCTCTTAAATGTTGCATTTGACAGTTCATTAGCTACAGCAGCTGGATAAAACCTCTGTGTGATAAAAACCAGTCCAGTTTTACAATACAAATGTTCTATACTGTAGTTATTAGTTCTTTACAGCAAAATAACAGTCTCTCATAATTTTTATCAACTTTTGGTAAGATAGTTCC
This sequence comes from Phalacrocorax aristotelis, assembly GCF_949628215.1. Taxonomy (NCBI): domain Eukaryota; kingdom Metazoa; phylum Chordata; class Aves; order Suliformes; family Phalacrocoracidae; genus Phalacrocorax; species Phalacrocorax aristotelis. The sequence goes on from NC_134280.1 coordinate 22,649,058, forward strand.
TAAACTGCCCTGAACAATCTACTTACTGTCTTACCATATGGCTGCCTGGCAGCATGGTAAACTGTCACTCCGTAAGGTCTCAGTGAAGACTCGTAGATCACTTGAGGGTTAGATTCTGAAAACTTGTTAGCTTTCACCACTGCCATTTTGGTCCAATCAGTGAAATAAACATTGTGTTCAAATAAAGTGATTCCATATGGATGAGGAATCAGTGAGCCTCCATGAGCTACTGTTCTCCTGTTATAAAGATGGTTTTACTATTATTTACAAAATATTATCTAGAAAATAACTTTATTAAGAGAGGAAATGATACAGGATTATTAATTCATTCACTGGCTTTTGCTTGTACATAGAAGCTGCCAAAGTACTAATGGAAAAGACCATATGTACTGAAGAGATGAAGCTAAGCATACAGGGTACATAAACACAAAAGATACAGCAGTGAAAGCAGAGCAATCAAAAGTGTTAGCAATTTCCAAGAAAACACAGTGAGTAAAGACAAATCCTCAAAAATACAGGGAATGATTCATGATTACTGAAAGTAAATTAGAGAAAAGAGACCAAACAGAGGAAATCAAAGGCATCTGTAGCAATTTGAAATATTAAAGAAACCTTGAATGTAAAAAATTTATGGCTGCAACAGCCACTGGCCAAAAATAAAATCCTATGTATGCAGGAAAAAAAAAAACAAACAAAAAAAACACCCCAAAACAACAACAACACAACAACTTTCTTTGGCTTGAACTAATCACCCATGCAAAACCAAATAAAACCAAATGCTAATAAATGGTATCCATTCTACACAAGATATTGTGACAGTATTTTTCCGGATAAATATTAGGAGATAAAGAGAAACATTTAAGTCCTCACACAATACATAACAATAACACTACAATATTATTTTCATGGAGTCATGAGGGAAGGTCAACAAAATCAGATTAATTCTACAGCTCTACTCTTAACAATTTCCCAGGTGATTTAGGTTCATGCTGTAGGCATGCAAGATGTGACACAAGTGGACAGTAAGCTGTATTTTAACATCCTTTGTAGACTATGCCATTGCCTTTTGCCCACTTGCACAACATGTGCAAGATTCTTGGTGTTGCTGTGAGTGGTAAATTTTTAATCTCCAAAAGCCAAAGATTTTACTAAACACATTCTTGTCTTATTAAAGCCTGATAAAGGAGCAAAGATACCAGCATTATTTTTATAATTTTGTAAGTCCAAAAAATACATCAAGCAATAAACCTGTCAAATGAGAAGAGGACTGTTTTTCAACTCGTAGGCAGTATGCTGTAGGCAGTATACTAAAGGGGACAATTTTTTCTTGTGCTTGAGTAACAGACTATCATAGATGCAGAGATAAGTAGGCTTCTAAACACAGTCCCATAAAAACTCTAGGACTCCTTTCTTGCATGCTGTGATAGTTTCCCCAGCATCACAATAGGGTGAGTGATGACTTAAGTGCTCTTCTTACATGTTGTAAATCTTTGCTGTCAGAAATTAATACCCATTACACAAAGTGGTGCTTTGGAATGGAATATTTCAAATAAATTCATTCATTAAAAAGACGTAAAGAAATGATGATGGAATATAATGTATATCATTCAAAAATAATAAAAAGCAAATGCGATAAAATGTGTACTGTAGTGGTGGACTATTAAAAAGTACATTATAAAAGAAGCACAACAGGCATCCAAGGAAGAAAAAGGACAAAGAATGATGGAGGAACTAAGGATTGTCTAGAAGTGGCATGACACCATAGATATCAAGGTGCATCACATTCATTATGTTGTAATTTTCATCCTTTGCGTATCTCATTTTGTTAGACAAATCTTTCTTTGAACTAGATACAAAATAACCAGTGTATCTGCTATAATCTCCAAGGAATAATATTTCTCCTACCTTTGAAGTCCATCATAAGTTACACTCTCAATGTAATCATACCGGCTGTCAACCCAGTAAAGTCTCTTTGACACAATATCCAGAGTTATCCCAGCAGGCCAGCCTAATTTTGTTTTTATCAAATCCTGACGGTTTGTGCCATCCATGAAGGCCCTTTCCACTTTAGGATCACCAGACAGACTATCCCAGTCTGAGAAAAACAAATAACTATAAAGGGAAAAAAAAAAACCAAACTAAAACAGTTCCATTTTTCCTTCAGATTTTACAAAAGCCCAGCATTTTACATGGAATTTAAAACACGTACCCTTTCATCACAGAGCTTGATTGTCAGATGGCATATTACAAAAACATACTTAACACCTCCTGCCCAAGAAGTAATTTGCATTTTCTTTTATAGCATGAATCTAGAAAGAAACATGCTTTCACCCATGAAACCTCAGAAATACAGAGTTTTCTTAGTCAAATACAGGCTTAAGTGTATAGCCAGAAATAAACCAGTGACAAACAGATGCATCATGAAAGCAGCATCCGTCACTACAAGTTGCATGAAATTCCTCTTCCCGTTCTCTAAGGATCCAAGTTTTCATGGCTCATGTAATTTTTGAAGCCTGTCGGACTGGGAGACACTAGCTTCCCTGGCTTCACTCCACCACTTTATTTCAAATAGTAGGAGGTCTGTGGATGGTATCACAACAGAAATCCTTCAGGATAACTTCTACACATCTGCAGGGCAATTCCACAGTCCACCCGTTTTCAGAGGTGCTCATGCACATACAACTCTAGCCATACAAAAGATCCTGCACATTGGCAATAAAAGCAGTGCATAGCCCTCTCATAACAATTTAAGGTGTAGAATAGATTAGGACAGAATGTAAGTGTTTAAAACATTCTATATTTAATTCTAAAATGACGACCCTAGCTATTTCTTAGTTCTACTCCTTTCACATGGGAATAAAGGAATTTCTGACATCTTTTACCATTACCTGACATGTATCACTTACCCAACGGTTGGATCAAGTGCTATTCCTCTAGGATTTCCAAGATTTTCAGCAATAAGAGTCACACGGTTTGTTCCATCCAAGTTAACCATATCTATTCTGTTCACACTGGTCTCAACCACATATAGTTTATTGTTAACCCAATCCACTGCTAGATTTTCAGGTGTGTCAACTGAAACGTTTAAAACTTCTTGGAGATCAGAGCCATCAATATTAATAGAAAAAACCTGAAAAAAATATAAATATTGTCAGTGCCCACATGATGTTTTGCTAATCACAGAACAAATGGCACTTGTCCTTTAACATCACACTGAGCACTGATCCACAATTGGCTATTAGCTGCAACGAAGTTACCCACTAAGCTATTCCTTACCTTAGGGAATTTTTGCAAAAATTTGGAAAACAATGCAAAAACTACAGGAAGCTCGCCTTCTAACAGACTAAACAGCCTTGTGCTTTAGCAAACATAACAAATTGCTGGATTAATAAACTCCTCAAACAGATGAGGAAAGTGCATCTTGCTTTCCTGGAATCTAGCAAAACCAGTATTTTCATGAATTGAAAACAAATGAACATGCTTTAGCAAAGCTCTCATCAGTGACCAGGAACAAGAGGGGGAGCTCTTACTGCAACAACCACTAAGGGGAAACTACAAAGTGAAGAGAGGGAAAGCTCTTCCTGACAGAAAGGAGAAGGTTCAGCATTGCTTCTGGTCTCCTTTAGTTAAGGCTAATTTTAACAGCAACATACTCAAGAAGAAATAGTGTTGTTATCTTGCAAGCAAGCAAGCTCAGAAGCAAACAGTATAGAGACAATAATTTTATATATATAGTAATCATTATTATAACACTGAGCTAGGAATCACTACCTTTTTTGGAACAACAGCATGAGGTTTGGAATGTATTTAAATTAAAATAGAAATTACCAAAACTAAATATATGCAAGAAAAATAAGAGCTGAAATAGTTATATCATTTTAAATATCCTTCAGATCCAGGCAACAATAATGAAGCAAACCACTTAACTGTCTATTCTGTTCTTTGGAAACCTTGTTGAAGGAAGAGCTTATGGGCATTAGGTTATCAGGCAGTACACTAAGTGAGATAAAGATGACACAGAACACAACCCACAATTTTCTGGTTTAGTTTACATCTGAATCCTAACAACAAAAATAAAAAGAAAAAAAAAAAAAGAAAAAAAGAAAAAAAAGGCAACCAAAACAAATCCCCTGATAACACTTTTATTTTAAGACATCAGGTGGAGATATGCATCGTATAAGAAAATTCTTATTGTCATTGTTTTTATCTGGGTATTCTAGCTAGGACTTAATTAGATTAATTAATCCTAATTAATTAATTAGGATTTAACTATTTTGGAGCAGATAAAAAGGCAGTCCTGGGCATCTGGGGTGTGCAGTAAAAAACCCCATATTATCTTTTTAGAGGCATAGCATACATCTCCTGTCTCATGAAAGTTCAGATTTGACTCTGACTTAATTCAGCCATTTTCAATGCAATTCCCAGTAACAGGAACCCACCGCAGTGAAAATAAAAATGGCAGAATTGCGAACAAGTCAAAAATTGTGCCTATAAATCCTGCCCTACTTGACAGCCACACAGTGTGCTTTCCAACAGAACCAACATGGCCCTGTAGCAGACACTATGGTTTACAGTTTATGTGTACATTCAGAATAACGACAGTGCCACCAAATTAATCCACACTTGGTGTCAGCAGGAGGCACACCATGGTTTCTCCTTCACTCTGCATGTCAATCATCATGAGGATGAAGATTGTGGAGTTTTAACATTTGACCTGGGACTTTCTTTGTTTCAGTACGTTATGCACAGAGAAAAAGAACAAGGGTAAAGTCTGACTTTCACAAGGGCCTCTAGACTGTTTTTTAAAATCACTCTGTTTTACTGTATCTTGAAGCTAAAATATTTCCTCCTAAAAAAAAGTAATAAAATATTGGCTCATTACACAAAATACTGTCAATATTTGTTATCCAAGCCCCATTAGAGTGCCATTTGAAGTATATGAAGAAATCTGATTTTTATCATCTTGGAAGGCACACAGCTTTTACATTTTAAATGATCATGTTTCAAAAATTACCAAGAAAAATTTGTTCAGTTTTGAAAGAATGTCTACTATTTCTCTTAATTAGTTTTTTGGACTCCATCTTGAGTAAAAAAGTTGCTCAAGACATTCCCATATAATAGGATTCTTTGTTTAATATGTCACATGTAATAGTATAGCTTGAAAAACACAGTCATTAACATAAAAACATTTCAAGGAGCTTTTTTGTTAGAAAATAAAAATACAGCCAGCTTCTGCTCTCAAAAATGAAGGCCTATCAACACATTCTGCCTTTGCAGTTCTCTACTTCCAAAAACAAAAAATAAATTCTTCTTGAAATTTCTACCCACCTTATCTTGCACTGTATCAGTCCAAAAGATTCTGTGCAGGTAAAAGTGAAAGTCCACTCCAACTGCAACCCCACGATTCTGCGACTGCACCAAAGTACGAAAACTTCTCCCATGAAGATCTCCAATCAGTAAATCACGGCCATTGGAAAAAATAATTGATGCAACACCAGCTGAAAGCGGGGGTGACAAATATATGACTACTCTGCAGGCAAGCTACTTTGCAAAGGGGCATTGAAATATATACATACTGGTTCATACACAATGGGCACAAAGGTTTAAATAGATGCTCAGACTACAATCAACATAAACGTTTCTATGTGAGTATTAACTTGCTTTGATTTGCCTTTGGTTTCTAGACTTGGAGAAAACCAGGCAGGAGTATGTATTTAAAGCCCTACCAAGTAAAACCTTTACAAAAGCCCTGTGCATCAAAACTCCCAAAGCCTATTTCTGCTCTTCTATTTCCTTGCTTTAGCTCCCTTAATCAAACTACACACTTTCTTAAGTTTTTTCTGCCCCATGAGGTTCAGATATTCCTTGATTCTAGAAGGCAGGCCACATTTCTTATCTTTTTATCTACTGATCTATCCTATCCACCTTCTTCATTCTCTCACCTTGTCAGAAAATTTTTGCTGTACCTTACAACAGAAGGGAGATTCCAGCAAGCCTTTGAAGGAAAGCTTACTTTCAAAGTAGATATCTATTGAAAGGCTTGGCGTAGGTCTGACAAGAATATATTTCAGTCCAAATCCTATTCACCCTACACAAAAACTCCTCCTCAGTTAAAGCAAAAATTTATCTAGGGAAACTGATTGAGAGCTGGTATGAAATTCCCCATCAATAAGACAGAAAATCAACACTTTACAAAACTCACTGGCCCAAGTGTCATGCTAATTTGCATGGAAAGGTTCTTGTGAAAGATACAGAATTTTTCTGGAAACAAAACAATCTTTCCCAGTGCTGGCATATGCATGTCTTAATACAGTCAAGCATATTTCATTAACTCAGAAAAAAATCCCTATTTTTTGAGGACATACTTAGAAAAATGCGAGATGATGACTGCTCTGCAGATGTGGCTGAAGAAAGAAGGAAGGGGGAGGGAACTGGGCAGTTCATGCTTTTCTAAGAAGCAAGACTGCTAATCAGTTATGCCAAGCAGGGACTCCCATTCCCACTAAGTTCCTGCAGGCAGGAACACCTGCCTCAGACAAAAGCCTGTTAGGCTATTAGATCTCCACAAAGAACAGCTTCCCAAGGCCTGCTTTCAGAACAGAGCAGGAGGTGAACAACCAGAAACAGCTGCCTACTGTTGATGGGGAACGACACTCTGTGTGAGGCAAGCATTCTTGCAGAGTTCAGACTCCAGGACACTAGAAGCCAGAAGCATGGTTTCTCTTACAGACAAGTGTTTGAGCTCACCATTCAGCAAAACCATCTTCTTGCATGACACGGTCCTTCTAGAAAAAGTGGGGTTTCCTGATTTCTTGATCCCACTGAGTTCCACTGAGAGCAGGTCAGGAAACTGCCTCCCACGGGAGTGAGATTTTGTTTATTAAGGAGGGATCTGGCAACAACCTCCCAACTCTGCGGAAGTCAGGAATGCTGAGAAAGTGCTGGAGCCCAGAAGACATTGTTTTGAGGAGAAGCATCCCTGATGAGGCAGTCAGCTCCACCAGCCTACAGGTGCCAGCAGATGCAGAGTCTCTTGATATTTGCTGATGTTCTGAATGCTGTCCTGACCTTAAGTCCTTAAGGCCAGAATTAAGTTCAAATCAAATGCAGTGGTATGGCACAGCCATGGAAACAGCACCATTTTACCTTACTGTATCTATTAGCCCAACAACGCAAGAGACTTGCACTGCTGCACACTAACCTGAAGTGTTGGCCCGACAATGCCGATGATGCTCTAGGAAATAACCTTCCACACAGTGGCACCGGTGATGTCCCACACGATCTTCACACAGCTGGTCACAGACACCCCACATTTTGCAGTCATCAAAATCTGCCCAGTGAATAAGGCATATTTATAAACAATGCTTTGTATAAAAGGGATGTCATTATATTTGGGAAGCTGCAGGTTCGTTCCCTCTGCTTGCCTTTTATCTGTTTGCAAAACTGTGGCATGGGGAAAGAAGTTTTGTATGTTTTTCCACAAATGTTTCAATTTTCTGTTTCTGGATAACAAAACAACTGATGTTTGATGCCCAGGGACCTACATACCCTTGCCCTGCCAAGAAAAAACAACCTCACACCTGTCAGGAGAAGAGCAAAAATCACTGGAAGGGATGTCATTGTCTACGTTCCACAATACAGAATATGTCTATGCAGTATTCTTCCTGCAGCAGATCTGTACACTTTGCACACACATTTGGCTGGATTTAAGCCCACTCTGAAAGAAAGTCCTACCTTTATGTTAGTGCAGTGCTCACACTAATATGTCCTGCTAAAATGCAACATTTACTAGTTCAGACTTCGTTCCATGCTAACAGGTGTCTGATTTCCAATTAAAAGCTGACTGTGCACCAGAACCACCCAGCAAAAAGTACGAAGTAGTTCACTTTGGCATGCAAAATACCATATAGGTAAGGTCTACAGCTAGGAAGAGCCAGGAAGTTCTCACAAATGTGCTCTACAAACAATTTCCAAGGATGCTGCAGAATCTTTTCACTCTAAACTTGTGAAATATTTAACTAGCCATCTTTTAAAAACAAGGATTTTTTAAATTCTGATTTTCTTTAAAAAAAAAAAAAATCACATCTGAACACTGTCTGGTGTTTCATTCTATCTGGGGTTATCTAAAGCCCAGGAGATTTCTGAGACTACTTAACAGATGGTTTTGACATTAAAAGTCTGAGCTCCTTCACTTGAAAACCGAGTAGAACCAAGACATTATATCACTGGAAACTGGTAATTCTACTGTTAAGCCAAAAAAAGGAGAAAATGAGATCTCAAATATTCTTCCTACTGGAACTTCAGGTTTTAAACATTTATTAACAGATAAGTGAAAATGAAATATTTTCTAGATAGTACATTTTGGTACTGAAAAAAAATGTTGTTCTTAGTGGCTTTCCAGCTTCATATGTGTTAAAAACCTTCAGTACATAGTGAGCCAGAAGTAAATATAGAGAAGAACAATCGAAAAGATTATCATGTCAAAAAGTAATAGACTTTTCTAACACTATAGTTTAATTCTTCTGGCCTCTAAACCAATAACACTGACTTAAACTAAGATGTGGAATTATACACTACTAACTGTGAGCCATTCCCCCATGACACGTCTTGCTCCCACTACAAATATATGCCTAGAAATCAGCAAACCAAAATACATTGACTCAGATTTACAAACCAGAAACAGATAGCTAGGTTTACAGGAAAGTCAAATGACAGAAGACTCACTGAGACTGCATCAGGTCTGTGAATGTGCCCTTCGTGTATTTCCCACGTAAGAGTGAAAGAACAGAGTAAATTTTGTGCCTGGAGTCAGTGCATCAATTCCTCCTATTAAGAGCAACCATGCTGTCATTGCAGCCCATACAGCCCTAGGCCAACCAGTATTCTTGAAAATACAGAAATCTCATTAGAGACTCAGCACCTGGAATACTTTTAAGAGGACAAACACCATAGCTTAGGCTGAAAACCCGTAACAGATATTTAACCAGTTTCTTTTATTAGGCAGTGCTAAACTTCATGGTTCTGAAGTTACTGTATTTCCAGTTACCAAGATAAAACATTTGTACAATGAAGGGTTTGTCCTACCAAGGTACCACAGATACAGAATAGAAATGCAACACCAAAATACCTCAACTCACCTTTACATTCGTGCAAATATTCTTCATTTTCATGTAACTAATGTATATACTAAAATTTCATAGGAGATACAGCCTTCCCATAGTGCAAATACAAAGCACCTTTTTCACTTTGAAGTACAATGTTCTACTGGCTTCATATACAGTCACTTTCAAAAAGTACCAAACACTTCAATATCATTAACTGTTTTTCCAAGCATAAAATAACACATATCCCTGGAGCAGAAACAAGCTTTTCTCATCTAGCCACTAAAAAATCTGTACAGAAATTTGATAATAAAATAGCCATCTAAGAATAAATCTTTTTAAACATAATCATGCTCTCACTATGTCTCTAACAGTCTTATTGAAAGAGATCTTTATGATACATTTCTGGGTTTTTATGTGTCACCATGTTGCTATTGTACTGCTTAGATTTTTATTCTTTTGCTGACACCTGAGATTTTCTATTTGCCAGCACATCCACCCATTTGGAACTTACACGCCTTCCTGGAATCCAAACTTTCCCAATGAGCTCTGAGAAGGTACTAGATACTTGCAGTCACTGTACTTCACTTACCAATACAAGTACGACTGTCATTGCTACTTATTGTATATCCTGCAGGGCAATAACACATCCCTCCTGATGGGGAAGAATGACAGCGATACTGGCAACTCAGAGCAGCACAGTGCGATATGTCTAAAAAGGAAATAATATAGTTCAGAAATACGATTACACGTATTACCAGTAGAAGAGCTTTTTGCCTTACTACCAGTTACAAAGCTTTCTATAATGAGTCCACAATTTCAGGAACAGCTTCTTAAAACAAATCTGCACAAGAAATTATGTCTAAAGTTCCATAAAATCACATATGCTGACATACATGCAGGCAAGGAAATGGAAGCCAGAAGACAAGCTACTGTTCATAATAGGTTTTCAGAACAAAGTTAAAGGATAAGCATCAGTCTTATATGAACCACCACTGATAAGTGTCATGTAAAAAGCTGCAAAGAGGAAGCCATCTGCAGTGCACTATACCCTTCTCTGTTTCCACAAGACCTACTTGTGAACAACACATCCTCAAGCTCCATCTATTGGCACGTAACCTCATCATTTACTCTTCTATGCAGAAAAAAACCACTACATTATATTAAGAAGAATATCTATATTACTCCAATACATTAGAATATATCACTTGGGTTGTGTCCGTGGAGAAACTCTTCTTCATCCTTTTCTTCTCCTTTTTCCTTCACCACTTCGCCCTTTCCTTGTACTACTATCTAATAAACAATTCAGTGATAGGTGATCAAATTATGATTGTAAAGCACTTGCTGATTTCCACCTCCTTCCTTTCCATCCTCCTTTTCCTCAGTTTCTTCTGTTAAATGCCTTGCTTTGCAGCCCACATCTGATGTTACTACTAAACCGTTCAGCAAAGCAAGCAACACCTTTTTACAATAAGATTTGATTTCCTATTATTTTTTCTGCCCTCCTATTCCAAAAGTCATTATTTTATTAATAGGAATTTTCCTCTTCCTAGAAATTAAAAATGTAAAATAGCATGGTCCTGATTCTCAGAGGGAATCAAGGTTCATAAGAGTGAAAGTAACAGGAACTACGCATGCACATTGCCTCCAACAGAGAAAACCTGATATACCGCTAACTGGAGAATCAGACATCCCAGGTGAAAAGATATTTTTGAAAACTCTAACCTAAGTGAGTTAGCCAAGGCTCAGGATACACTAATTCAGTCCTGTGTTCCAATCAGTACACAGCATTCCTTCTTACTTATCAAACAGGAAAAACAGATAATTAAACAAAAAAGGCATATAGCACACCTTTCCCTGCCTTCTTGAACATATTTTAGGATACGGAGAGTGAGTTAAAATCCTTATTTGTGAAACTTCATATACAGATGTACAAAAGGAATGGTCTGGCTGCAGCATATATGCCTCTTTCAAGCCAAAACAGTGCCAACAAAAATAGTGACCTTCCAATATATCACTTTTTTTAGGAGACAAAAGGTGAATGTAACAAGATATCAATGCTGATGTTTCTGCTATTCTGTGTATGCTTTTGATCCTAATACATACTGCAATGTCTGCCCGCAGTGACATTAGTTTCATCTTCTCCTGCCGGGCAGTCTGCAGTCCCATCGCACACTTTCCCAATTGGAATGCAATGCCCTGACCCAGGGCAGGCCCACTCTCCTGGGTAGCATTCATGGCGACCACTTTCTATGGAAAAGAAAAACAAGAATAATTGATGAGTATGTTTCAAATAATATGTAGAATTTATTTTCTGACAGCTTCCCAAAGTATCTCTGTCCTTCACTATTCAGCTTCTGGTTCCTGCATACACTTGGGAAGGACTATAAAAGAAACATCATCTATACTTCCTTGTCATGTTTTCTTTTGCCTTCAAAGTACAATGCAAACAATACTTGTGCAGACATATAAATCTTTTTCGTTTTCTGTGTTGTTAGAAACAGTAAAACCACTTAGCTTTAGACTAACTGGTGCACCAGAAACAGGACTATACTTTTGTGGTTTCATAACATGCAAAGGCTGTCTGGATAAAGAGAAAAATGCTCCTCCTAAAAAAGGCCAATGAAAGAAAAAAAGCCCACACTTTCATTCATTAAAATTTTTGTTTCTCACATGATAAATCTTGGCAGGAACTGAGATATTTTCGTTTTCAACCAAATTATTTCGATTAGGATCCTCATGTCTCTTATTAGATGACATGAAAAATCTCCCAAAGGAAAAAAAAAATGTATATATATAAAAGAAAAAAAGATGTTGCCATATGCTAAATGCAGTTTGCATCATACTCAGTATCACAGCAGTAACTCTCACACACACAATAGAAAGTATTGCATAAGTAAAAAAAGAACAGAACAGGTGAAGATTAAATTCTAAGGTTTTCACAGAATTAAAATGGATTCAGAACATCTTGATTGGTCAAGATTTCATAGAAGCAGCTTAGAAAGGTCTTGTGAAGATGTCAGCATAAGTTAGCATTAGTATATACCACATCCTCTTTCGTCTTCATTATCTTCACAATCATCATCTCCATCACATATCCAGCTTTGATGAATGCAACGGCCACTTGGGCAAGTGAAGAAGTTGCCTCTGCAAGTTGCATAAGCTAAGGAAAGAAACATGAGAAAAATCTAACTATTCTAAATGACTAAAAGGTTAGAAATAGTAATATTGTCTCATAGATGAATAGTCATTTACAATCTCTCCTGAAAAACTAAGCCAGTTCCATATCTTGTATATATTGTAAACACTGCTGGTTTGCCCTGGTTTTAGGTATGAACTTTATTTTATAATACTCTGGCTCTTTACAGAAATGAAAGGGAATGCTAAATTTCTCAATTAATTGTGCAACTAGTTGCAGAGCACCTTACTAACAAGGGTCCTGATGGTGGACATGACAAAGAGATGATAATCAAGACATCAGAAGGTAAAATATTTATATGCTTTGTACTCAGAGAAACAGATTAAAAAAAAAAAAAAAACATTTATGTCAAAGACCTCCATGGTTGGGAAGCATTCCCTGTTAAGAGTTCAGAAATATTTGTGGGTCCTCTAAAGAACGAGCATTGCCAAAGACACAAAAGAAATATTCGGGGAGGGAAATCACATTGGTGTGAGGTCCTTGGTAGGAGAGAGCAACTAAATGGTAGCACATGGCCTTCCTGCAATACAGAATATGAAACTAACTTAGATCCTATAATCAGTGGGGGACCTTTTTAAATATATAGCTCACACAACTGATAACTCTACAGCCATGAATCTGCCTTGAGATGCAATACTTTGGGATACCCTGGTCATTAAGAAAAGAATGAGCAAGAAATTTCCAGAAATGGAACAGTGTAATTAAAGACCTTACTTGAATATCTAAAGGACAGTTATCTGTACAGTTATCTGTCTGTAAAGTTGTACATTAGTCACTGGGAATAATTCTAGAAGATCCATTCCACTTACTGGAAAATAAAAATGCGAAAAAGGGCCAAACAAATTTGGACAAAAAAACAACAGAATGCTGCATCTAACTGAGACTTCAGAGTGAAGGTATTACCTTTGGGTTATGCTCAACTGAAGAAAATGACAACATGAAGAAGTGAAACTATATGTGTTAAGCAGCAAACTGTCACTGAATCCAGCAAATCCAAATAGTAATCACACACCCAGGCACTTACCAGCAAAGACAACCTGAAAAAAGTCTATCAAAGCAGCACTGCAATTTCCATTTTTCCATACAAAAAAGTCCATGTAGAACTGTGGCTAGCTTTTGATGGCTGTATGGCCAAGCAATCTACTTCCTGCTATCTGCTTGAACCAGTTCTTACTCAAACAGCTAAAGAAAGTGGGGAAAAAAAACCAAAAACATCATACTGCAAGAGGTTTCATCACTCCTATCTCCACAGTCATCATCATGGTCACAGACAAAGGCTCGTGGGATACATTCTCCATTAGCACACTGAAACTGCATACTGGTACATCCATGTGCTGAAAGAGGTTTTAGCACAGAAAGACATATAGAAAAACTGTTAGAAAACTACAGTCATTAACTTTAAAAGAGGGTCTATAAAGCGTATTTGTTTGGGATCACCCTGCATGTGGTACTTACTGCAATTAGCTTCATCAGAGGAATCTCTGCAATCCACTCTGCCATCACATCGCTGGCTTGCATTAAAACATGCTCCATTTGCACAGGATAACTGTTCACATCTTGGGTAATCTACAAGAAGAAAACTTTCAGTATTAGCACGAATGTTAGACTATAGAGTATAATGAGACATATATATCCAGTGTCAACAGAATATCTTGATTTATAGGAAAACAAAAAAGGAATATAAAACTTCCCATACTACTACTGACGAACAGTCGAGTTATCCAGTATACTGTCTCCTCCAAAAGATATTTAAGAATTTTCTCTACATAGATGCTACAAAACCTCACAAGAAACAAGGAAAATTTGGATGTCCTCCCACACCCCAAAAAGATTTACAACCCAAATGGTTTACAATATCATAGAAAACAAAGCAACCCAAAAGGAGATCAAGCAGTGAACACTTATTTTATTTACTTGTACCGCAGTTTTACACTTCATTGATCTTAAGAAAAGTGTTTAGGTAGAAAAGGAGTTCCTGAAATTTACAGTTCCTAGGTCCTCTTAGAATGTTGTGACTTCTCAAACTCAGAGACTTTAGGTATTATGGTTTTTTCTAATTAAGCCAAGTCCATGATCAACTTTAGGACCTCTGTTGTTTATTACTTGTCTTCCCCTTCCCAAAGCAAAAAAGATTCTACAGAATTAATGATTTTTCAGTTTCTGGCTGTTCTATTTTTGTAGATGGCCTACAAGCCAACACAAGGGATTATTTCAAACAACTTATAAACAATTCTGAAAATACTTATGCATAAAAGCAGTCAATGAGTTCAGTGGAACTATCCAACAAATTAAGCATATGCACATGCTACAGTTGAGCAAGAGAATATGAGTAGACAAAAGTTACTTATTTCAGGCAAACAGCAAGTATGAAAGCAAATAATTGCTATTTTTAGAAGTGAGATTTATTGAACCTTTCCCTGTGTATGGAAATACAGGTAGATAAATGAACTCAAGAAACAGAATAACCAAATTTCATTTTGCACTTTTCGATTTTCAGTTTTTATTCTTATCCCATTTTACTTCTGAACACGAGTTAATAAAGTAGACAGAGCAGGCTCTCACTTAGGCACATTTTAATTCATACTCTTGGAATTCAAAACGTGGATTATAAAATCACTCAAGCAGAAGTCAGAAAAGCTGCAATTTTTCCAGGCAGTGGCAAACTGTTTTGCTTGCTTCTGCTGTTCTAGATATCATCACATTCCCACTAAACTTCAATCACCTATGGAATAGGCTTACATGATTTTGACTGTTAAGTTCTTAATACGAGAGGATAAACAGCTGTGTTGACATCCACTACAAGTCTAGCCAGACTATCTCCCTGATCGAGATCCATTTACATTTCATTCATTTCACGCAATTAATTTAAGTCCACAACTATCAGGTAGGAAGAGTATGTGCCTAATCAGAGAACAGTAGCTGCAGATTACCAAGGTTCCAGCTACAGTGTTCCTACCTGTGGCCTCTGGTGCTAGTTTCCAGACCTTCCATTCCAAAAGCTTGCACTGATAATGTCAACACATGCCCCAAACATGACTAGCATCCTTAAGCCCCACTTGTCAATCCGACAAACTCCTAACAGACATCTCATCCTTTTCTTGCTTGGGTTAGGCTTATGAACAACTCAGAAAGCTTTAGAAACAGCATGGATTCTGAAGTCTTAACTCTGTCTACAGAAAGAAAGGCCTGACCTGGGGCATTTTATGCTCACTGTGGAATCAATGCTTCTCCCTGTCTGGAAGAAGAGAAGCTGTAACAGGGAGGAACCATCAGGAGTTCCACAGCAGAGCAGGAAATAGCTACAGCAGTACAAGAGTACTGTAAATATTATGGGGCACATGTAAGAAAAAGAACAATAAAAGGCATTTGTTTTGTAACTGCATTGAAATGGGAAAACTCTTAAGGAGATCTATAATGGACAGTTTTGTCATTTTCCTCATCTTCCTTCATATCCCACAGAAACACCTCCAGTGATGTTCCAAACTGTTTCTGATGGACTGAATATCAAACAAATAGGAAGTTGAACCCATTGCCTTGCACTGCCTGTTTCTTCACAAATACCCAGGCAAACTAAGGATCTAATCAGGAGTAAGATTTTCTTAAGCTTATATTAAACTCCTTTAGAAGAAGGGAGACCTTGTCAAAGTTTTTTCTCCTGCAGCAAGCCTGGAAAAATCTTTATTATATATATAATCTAGTGTATAAATTTAAATCATTACAAAAATACCAAGCAGGGCAATAAGTAAAGGTGTTTTGAAGACACTTCAAAATGCACATTCTGACTACATTGGTGGTTTACTAGAATGTGAACAAATACTTCTTTTGCCATATTGTCTTTTCAGATCTGTTTGCTGTACATATTATTTATTTTAATCGTAGTTGGAGAGCAAGAATATTCTTTGAAAAGCCAAATGGAGATGAATTTAACTTTTAAACTATGCAGAGGTAATCCCATTCCCAATCCCCTGTCTAAAGACCAAACTTAGAAAATTATAGTTCTGATCACAGTCTTCTCACTGATCTGAAAGATATTTTTCAGTGCATTGTGCATTGTACATTGTATACAGCATATTATTTTAATAAAATGGTTTTAATTATTTGGAGCATTAAGAACTAATCCTCATGAATAATGGCAGGGCTGTGAGTTACACCAAAGACTAGCAAACGCACTGCAGGGTTCAGGAGCATCTATGGCATCAGGGCGGTTCCACAGTAACTGGGATAGCCACCCACACTTTTATGGGAGGGGAAGTGACAAAGATAGATTCAAGCAAGACATGCTGGCTTCTGTGAGGGCTGACCACTGTGCTACGCTTTCCACCAGCTTCTAGCTAGGGCACCTGTGGAAATCACACACAAGATGCAGCTACAGCATTGTGTTTGTGGTGGACTCTGTCGATCTTGAGAGAATGTAGGAAACCAAAACTGAACTTCATAACAATATTAGAATATTTGAAAATGAAGGAGTGCCTGTTCCTGCAGTTTAAAAAAGAAAACAAAAAAAAACCCCAAACCAACAAAAAAACCACAACCTAATAAAATAGGACTTAAACTCCCTTTCTTTCTCTCCAAAATTTAGAAAACATTAGCAATGACTGAGCTGAGCTGAGTTCTTCTACTCCCTATGACCAAATGGAAAGTTCTGAATAGGAAAAGAAGAATCTGGACATCGGCAGTGGGGAGGGTAGGAATGGGATGAGCCCCCTAAATTGGAAGACCTATACAATCTAGCTTAATTCAAAGCTCTCCAGCAAAGAGAGTCTGGAAAGTATCATGACACTTTGAATTTAAGTGGGAAGGTCTTACATTAGTAACTGCATTTGGGGCTTGCACAATAAACATTTCCTAGCTTTTATTTGACTTCTTTTTTAACTCAGATTTCTCTGTATGCACCTGATTCCAGAGCAATGCATTTGGGTATAAAATTCCACAGCTAGGGGGCTCATGGACAAAGTGTCAGCACCCTGTGAGTGACCTAGAACTACATAAAAAAACAAAGGAAGGGTTCTTTTTCTAGGATTCAGACATGCTGGGGTTTTCTAGGTCAGTGACAGACGGATTAGAAAGCTATATCACAGGAATTACTAAACCTACATTATTTTGCTCTCTGCCTGACACTTTTGTTCTGCAAGCTAGAAATAAATCCATACAAAAACAGTAACAGGAAAGAGTTACAACTGGTATTTAATTCAGGAGACACTGATTTCTGTCACACGGTCAGGAAGTATAAACTTCTATAACCCTAACCCATGTTACAAGAGAAGAAGAAAGAAAAAAAAAAGCAATTTCCTACTTCTAAGTGTCATTCTTTTACTGCAGCAACCTTTCAAAACATTTTACAAAATAAAATTAATTAAAACTCTTTGACTCACTGCCATGAGTCTCCACCTCACAGTGGGCAAATCACTGCCCACATGGCTCATAGCCTGTCAGAGACACCAGAAAGAGGACCTACCCCAAGCCCAAGAGTCCTATGAGCTACACGATATCAGGTAGTGTTCATAGCAGGGATGCTTTGAGAGCTGGCAGACTGACCAGACCCTCGTTCCTGGTCTTAATTCCTGATTTTAATCCCTGCAACTCTAGTCTTCAGATGCCTTCCCTACCTTGCTCCTGTTTTACTACTTCTCTGTCCCAAGCTCTCCCTGGTGGAGAGATTTTCTTCTGTCTTGTCCTGTAGCTGTTACATGTAATTTGTCTAACATTAAGAACATTAGCCTCTGACCATGGCCCTTTTCTTCTTTCCTGGACTACACCCCTTACGATCTTTTCAGTTCTTGATCTTTGTTCACTTTCACCCTGCTCTCCACAAACTCATCCCAGACCTGGCTGCCCACTTCCTGACCACAACAGCTATTTAGCATAGCAAGCAAAAGGCAGGAATTAACAGGTAGCAGGCTAGGCAGTTGACCCATGGCAGCAACTCAATATCAAAATTAGAATGAAAAATCCAGAGTTTCTGGGCCTGCACTCAGCCCATCAGCCTCAAACAACACATCTTTAAAATACTTCCCCTTTCTCCTTTATGGCCTCAGTGCAGTGCTCAGCTCCCAGAGCAGTATCCAGGAAGGTTATTCTGTCAGTCACAGCAAAGGAAAATGGACATGGCTGGGATTTTCATTTTTCAACTATGAAGCTGAGGCAGGAGAGAGAATTCTACCTTTAACTGAAAGAAATAAAGTATGTAACACATAAAAATGACACCAGTATTGGCTGCTTACTCCCAAAAAGTATTTGCTACCCCGAACAGTCTTCCATTTCATTTTACATTTCTAAAGTTTTAAAAACAAAGTATTTGCTAGCTGCCGACTATTTAAGCTAGAAAAACAACCTGATACATATATTTAAAGAAAATTTCTAAAACCACAATTTTATGAAATTAAAACAGCCTCAATGCACTAATTACATGACCTGTAGCTGAAAAATTGTTCTGATGTTTATCTTAGCCTCTGCTTGGGTAGTTTTCCCTTGCTGTTAATCCCATTAGCAGTAAAATGGACTAAGGCTTTGAACTCCTTCGTTCTATTTTTTCATATTTAATTGCTGAGTTACTTCATATTGGTGACATTTTGCATTTGACTAGTTTCTTAAAAAACGTAACTTATTCAGCAACAAAACTTTCTTCTTTACAATCTAAATCTGCTGCCAGACAGATCAGTGAGTGCAAGGCATAAGTAAACAGACATGATAAGTTTGCATTCTGTTATGCTCCATGAAATAACAGAATAAATTCTAAATAGCTTTTTTCTTTCATTGTTCATGGATGTTTCATTTTTATTAATGAAACCTTTTACAGTAAATTAAATAAGGGAAAAGTAATGACAAAGTAAAAGGCAAAAATAGTGATATTCCTCTTACACTTGCTTATATCAGATAGTGTGGAAAAGGAAATGGATGAAACAGTGGGAAAAATAAATATTCAAAGGAAGTATTAGAATCTACTTCAAAACAGTAAAATCTAACACACTAATCCCTAATGTGTAGTTAATCATAAAATCACCAAATTATTAATTTTATCTTATAGCTTCTGTTTAAAGTTGCAGGCCTTGCAAAGACAGAGAGGCAATAAAATTAAGCAGTCTGTCTGGAAGGGTCTTGTCATTACATTCTTCCTGTTTCTCCTGTCTTCAGCACCAACACATTCCTTTAAACTAGTCCCACACTCCTGCTTTCAATGTTCCAAGTCACAGTCATTCTTCTGTCTTAGAGGGACTGTCAACACATATTCTAATAAACCAGACTAGAGGCTGTTGAATGATATGAGGCAGTCCCTCTCTCCGGGGTTAAACATGCTGCCTTCACAACAGTCATGAGGCCTGCTGGCTGATGCAGCAGTGACTGGCTTTCCCACACAGCAGTAGAGCGCTACTGTTAAGGTATCTAGAGGCCCCTTTCCAAGCTGCCTTTTAATTTACTTATTTGAGAATGTTAAACATGAAATAAAATGTGCATTTCAATTTTCAAGCATCACAGAGGCTTCTAGTCTAAAGAAAGAATTGTGAATATTGACTTTAGGACTCCACTCCCAGTCTGCCATAGATTTACTGCATTATAATGATCACACCATTTCATCTGGCTGTTCCACACTGTATTCAATCACTACTCACAGATTTCTCAGAGATGCTGAACCTCTTTTTTAATTTACAGATAAAGCATTTTTTAAACAAGCATAATTTCTTCAGGATTTTTTTTAATGTGTCACAGATCCGCTAAATTAAGTTACCAATCTCTTTTCTTCCTCTAAACTTTAAGAGGAAAAAAATGCCAAGCTACAGAAGATATTTTTCCAGCAAAGATATGTGGTACTTTGGATCTTGGCCTTTAGCCATGTGTGTTGGTGACTTCAGAATTGGTTGTGGGTCTATCACATGGAAAAGTTCCAAGGTGGCTGTCCCAGCAACCTTTTATTCCAGAGTACCATATAGTTCTAAATCACCTTTCATTCTGCAGAGCGTATATTTTATCCGCTTGTGAGGCAGGGATAAAACACACTAACAGTTGGCTGACCATGCAATATGCTCGTTTTCCTTTACATGGCATGTGCATATGTCCTTTTTGCCTCAAAGTGCAGCCATTAACAGCATTCTATTTCTTGCTTCTTTATCTGTTCCTTAGCATCCTAGCCTCTTCCCCCACCTCCCATGCCAGGTCTGGTTCTGAGCAAAGTTTGCAGTTATATCTCTTTCCCAAAGGCACACTAGGTTCTAACTGCTAGAATAGCAGCTCATATGTTACATGTCACTCATGACATGTGTAAAGCTTTTCCTTAATACTAACAATGAACAGACATGCTGTTACACACTGTTGTGTAGATAATAAGCAACGGTATCTCTGAAAAATGTGGCCTTTGTTCTGTGGCCTGCTGTCATTTCCATCAGTATTCAACCTAGGCCAGGATCTCAGGAGACTGTCACCAGAGAGTCAGGCAGCCTCAACTCTGGGGAAGTTAGAATAAAAAATACTTGTCCACCTGCATTTTGTTGGCACAATATAAACAGCTTATCCGAATACAGTATGACCCAATGCCGCTTCATCTCCACAGGAAACTGCAGTCTAGAATACAAATGTTTTTGAAAGGGTCAAAGTCCCTCAAAGAAGTGATTTGGGGTCAAATTCTGCTTTTCTATACACCTTATAGCTGCCACTGATTTCATAAGGAACATACAAAAAGAATATGAAAACATTTGGCAAAGTTAGCCCTGAGTCTCCCAATGTTTTAAGCCATTTAAACATGCTTGCTTTTTTTCCAATGCAATATTAATTATCTTTCAGAAAATGACAAACAAGAAGCCCTGATCTTATGGTAGCAATTTGCATTTGAGTTCTGCAATATAATGGATTTGTATCAGAGTATCAGCTCTAGTACACAAAAGAATCTGAAATGAAACTCTCGTAACAAGAAGCATATTGTGGTCATCCTGTCCATCAACAAGCCCTTTAATCTTGCAAATTTATTAAAATGCCACAGAGAGATGACATGAAACCAGATCTAGTGCTAACAGTTAAGACTTACGGCAGATTCTTTCATCTGTTCCATCAGTGCAGTCCTTTACTCGATCACACCAGTATGCACTCGGGATACACTGTCCATTTGAACACGTGAACTGCTGACTTGAGCATGTCCTTCCCGCTGCAAGAAACAGGCAGTCTTTTCCACCAACCAAGATTTTTTATGCAGAAAAATAATTTCCCTCTTCTTCTTTAACTACTCCATCCTACTCACAAATACTAGCATAAGACTTTCTCCCCCTGTACTTTTGCGTATTCAAGAAGATTAAAGAACACTTGACAAGCACGTGGCAGATAACATAGCTCTATGAGGCCTTCTGTAGCCTGCCAGGTCACTGCCTTTCTCCACTGAAGTAGTTGTCTTCTAGGTTAAAAATTACCTCTCTAAGATTGCTCTGCCTAAAAGATTAAATTAATAGTTCTTACCATTTCAAAGTTTTCTCTATTATTTTGTTTACTGGGTCAAAATCTGTCAGTAACTATGTTTCTTGGTCAACTAGAATGCCAAAATGTAAACACAGCAGAGCTGGAGGTAAGGCACTGCTTTCTAATTAAGCCAGGGCCTCAACAGTCAGGAATATTTTACATTCATAACTAATAGATTATGTCTCTTCTCGTGACAGCTGCATCAGTGAAAAGCAACCACATTAACATGGGATTCCACTTAGATTTCATTACAGCTAAATTATACTCTCTGTTCTTCTTAGGGAAATTAATTGAATCTGTGAAGATATAGCTGAAGGGCAAAATTACTGCTAACTTTTCCTCCCTTCTGCCACTTGCACGTTTGTTTCTTTCAAACTCATGCTATATCTCAACACCATCCCAGTCTATACACTGACATCTGGTCTGCTGCTTTACAGGGGCCCTCTATTCCTTCTTCTGTCTGCAGTGTTCCCAAAGCAAGGTCAGCTCCTGGGATAACAGTGTCATGAGGGAAAACAAGAGCAAGACAGTGAAGTAAAACAAATTTGTTTTAGTTCTGTACATTTGACTTGAACAGCTGTTGGCTATTTTTCCTCAGGAAAAAAAAATTTAACTTTTCAAGAAGGAAGAGCTCCTCCAGGACTCCCAAGCAGAGATAAAACTCCCTTGTAGAAGAATAAGGACAAATACCAGGACTCTGCTGCTCAAAAACAGCAGCAGAGTGCCACTGTATAGTTACTAACACTCATGATTAACCAGTACATGGAGAACAATGCTACAGTGACCCAGTTCAAAAGTCAACTCAGAGCTGTTGCTCATTTCGCATTTTTTATCTACAGATTACTTAGTTAAAACATAATCAGCAGTTGTGCTGACACCTTCTCAGAGGAAGAGGGGAGTAAAAGGCTGTTAACCTTATTTCCAATTTTCTCCACCCTCAGCAGGAACAAGTATCAAGATATAAAAGCATAAACCAAGTCTGTGCGCAAAATTCTTCAAAAACTTAAACCTGTGAACCTCCCCTGAATCAAGGAGATTAGTGAGTAGCTCCAGAGCTGTTCAGTTTAAAGAAGTTATCCAAAAATTACACATAGAATCAAAAGGAAATTAGATTAATCTTATCCTCATCATTTAGAGAAACTTCTAATACCCAAAGCAGCAAGAAATCAGTTCTTCAGAACACTGTAACATTTGTCCATCCTGTCTTACACAATAATGTGGAGAATCTAATTTGATGCAATAATTATCTCAGTTCACTGTTCATCACTTCAGCACATACTTAACTGTATGTAGCCCTTAAACTGCTTAGTCACTAAATTCGAAAAAATTAGAAACATTTTATTATCAGTACTTATCTTGCTATCAATACTGATATTGCAATACTGATATTGCTATACTTGCTATCAATACTGAAAATATACTGCTATTGCAGTTAGGCTGCTAAATGATTTCTTTGCTCTAAAACATACAGAGAACAGCAAACACTTTAGTTTAAAACAGCAATTTGGACATGATTAATACACTGTTTAGCATATTGAAGTGAAATACTAATAGGAACTATGTCCTAAGTTTAAGCTGTCCAAATAATAATGAAAGACTAGACCTTCACCCCATACCAGGACTTTTGGTATTTCTCCTATCTGAATATGAGAAAGAATAGCTCTGGTCATTTCAAACAATAATGCCATTAAATAGCATCACTGAAGACAGTACAAGAATTTTCAGCAATGTTTACTTCAACTGACTGATAATTCCTCCTTTTTTATATTCATATAAACTTCAAAATTTTCTAGAAAGGAATGAACTTTTTTATACATATAATTCTGAGATGCTAGTGTGAATTTTGTTATGCAATGAATAAAGCAGCTTTTTTCTGTGACTGAGACAGTGTTTGAATATCAGAGTATTATGTGTATTTTACAATTTTTGGAACTACTAAATTTTGTATTGACTATAAAAGTAATATGCACTGTATATTTTTCTCCTTTTTTTCTCCTTCTAATTAACTGAAACATAAGTAATTTTCAGATTTCAAGACCTGGAGATGTTTTTTTGGACATATTTTCTGTATTTTATCTATTTCAGATTATTTAATTTCTAGAAACTGCTTTAGAGAGTTTACCAGACTCTTCTGGTAAAAGCTGTACTTACAGCAGGCTTGTTTCTGTATGTTCTCAATATGCTGCTACATGAATTACCTTATTTCACAAAGCTGATGTAACATTAGAACTTAAATACTTACGACATTGTTGGTGTTCATCTGAGCCATCCTCACAGTCTTCCTCATCATCACAAACCCATGACTGTGGGATACACTCGCCATCAGTCTGACACTGAAACTGATTTCCCTCGCAGGTAGGTTGTGCTAGTGTAAGCAATGAAAAAAAATGGTCATTTCAGAGACACCTACAAAAATGCTTTCAAAGAAAACAATTACATAAGGTGAAAGAAGACTTAAGGTTCAAGTGTCAATTGACCATAACTTCCACGAAACACATGAAGCATTTCACAAAACAGGGAAGGGAAAGTGGGCCACCAGAAGGATGCTCAGAGGTATAATTCGTTTTAGTGAACTTCTGCGTATGAATCTTCAGTTTTGTATCCTCTCCTGGAGGCACAGGCTCCTCTAGAAGGCAGGTCACAGTAAAAGCTTAAGGCTCTGAACTGCCCTCTGAACTAACCTCTTTTTTTTCCACTTATATATGGAGTCATGCTAGTTTTCCTAGTCTCACAGGGGTCTGTTCAATTGCTCTCACTCCACCACAGGTACTCTATCCCTGGTAGGAAGAAGGACTTTAAAAACAAGGTCATGACTCTTCTCTGTGAATTCATGAGGCAAAAGATGAGGGTCAGGTCAGAACAATCCGAATGTTGTCCCAGCTCCATTCTGTGCTTTTCAAATAGCCAAACAGGGAGCCAACAGAGAGAAAGATCAAAATAAATGTTTGAAACTGTGTTACAGCTTACTTCACCCCTAGTTAATACTCCTGGGAAGAATCACTAGCACAACACAATCCAGTAGACAGGGCTCTTGTCTTAACCATCTTTTTTCTCAGGGTCATGTTTTTGCAGTATTGCAAAGTCAACTAGAAACACTTTATGCTCATGGGATGATATGCAAGCACAACTACCAGTGTAAACAAAGCATCAAGGGAGAAAATCAAATCACTCTGTAGATTTAGAGTCAAGACCTACACAATTACATTAGAAGTGAAGTAATTAGAGGATAAAATCTATCACATACTACAGAAAATGCACTTTATGCATACTTTTTTTAATTCCTGTTTTAAGAAATGAAGAACAATCTTGTAATATAATTTTAACCTTAAGCCAGTATTAAACAGTTTAAAACTATCGTCCTAGATTCTTAAGTGCCCCACTACCTATACCACATTAACATATTGTTTTTTAAAGCACAATTAACTGAAAAAACTGAAGAGTTTCATTTTCATCTTCCTAATTCATCACATGTATGAAAATGAGAACAACTTAACTTCATGCCTATAACTATGACAAATGTAGTAAGTGTCGGGGGTTATTTTTTCTTATCTTTCACAAAGTCAATGTGAATTTTACCCACTCCTTGTTCAAAGCCCAAGCACTTTTTTCCAGTTGCAGCTCAGAACTAAGCTGAAATAGCAAGCTCTAGGACACCACCATTTTGTTTTGCCAGTTTAAGTCGTTCTTCATCCAGAACTGCACTGGTTTTTTGGAGCTAACTAAAGAGCTAAGTAACAGATCAGACTGCCAAGCTGTGTGAATTACCTCCAATTATTATATTGGTCAAGCAGCAAAGAAACAATCCAATGTGGAAAGAACCAACATAAATTAGTCTCGGTCCCCAGTAACTGAGGGGCAAAAACTGGCCTTACCTATAAATGGGCTGATAACTGCACCAGCCCACAAGACCTCAAAGAACACTACAGAACTAAGAAGGTAAAAGGCAGGCAAGTCCCTGACAAGACCGTGGAGGGAACTTCTTCATTTTCACAACTTTTTAACATTCAGCTTGAGAGAATCTTTGTGCATGGTTATTACAGCCCACCTAAATGCAATTATTGTCCCTGAGCTGCTGGCACTGAGGATAACACGACCAACTCTAGACAGCTAACCAAGACTCTACATAAGGTGCAGTAGGTACAGCTTGTTGTCTAAGGCCTGAAAGATCCAAAGATTTGGAGCTCAAGTGATGCTGGTGGTAGCTGTATGTACATCCAATATTCAGGATTATTGCAACAATAGAATACAATACATTTTTACATCTACTTAGAACGTTAGTCATCAAATGAAACTGCATTATTGGACACTCAAATTTAAGAGAAGGCTGGGTCGTGTTAGAAATTGAGCACTACCTGATTTTCTGACTACTAAAGCCAATGGACTCAAGAAATCAGACCCTTAAGTAGATCCTGCAGTCATCTCAAGACAGCTAGGAGTTTTCTCCCCCTTCAATATCCATTCTTGTACCACAGGTACAGCTGAGCACATTGGGATCTCAGTATCTCTTATATTACAGAAAAGTTGCTCTATAGTTTTTTTACTTACGACAACCAGCTTCATCTGTATCATCTGAACAGTCTCTAGCCCCATCACACCTCCAATCTGCAGGAATACAGCGACCATTTCCACAGCGAAACTGCCCCCGCTCGCATCCTGTGGTAAAGCAGAGCAACAAGCAGGTTAGTAGTACCAGCACGTAAAAACAGACAGTAGAGTGCATTCCTGTCAAGAAACTATAATCTATCCATCACCTTACAGCATGGAAAGGAGAGAAAATAATATTATCATAATACAAAAACATAAATAAGTATACATATAAAAAAGATCTCTGCACACCCAGTCAACCAAAAAAAGGAAAAGAACAAGCTCTAAATCTTACAGGACATTTCCCAACTAAATTGCTAGAAAATTCCCATAATTTTAATATTTGGATATTATAAAAAACCCAAAAATTAAAAATAACCCAAACAAGTCTCAAAGGAGCACCTACACTACAGAAACATATTTAGCAGGAATGTATCAATTTTAAATTCACAGGCAGTATAGACTTAAATAAAGGTAGGGCATCATTTTCCACATTATTTATATGGGCTAAACATGCTAAACATCAGCCCTCCCCAGAGTCTCTGAGGATTTAAAATAATAATAATAAACCCCTTAGCTGATGTGGAAATCTTGTTTCAGCAGTGACTGCTTGAAAGTATAGAAAGACCTCAGTTTTGTTTTGTTTTTTAATAATGCCCTAATATTTAAAATCTTTCCTCTGAAGTTCAGGAAAGCATGTCTTCAGTCAACATTTGAATAGCAAACAATTTTAAAAGAAAATAGGCTTTCATTTATGACTGATCAAAAGCTATCCTGCTGTCATTCCCTACTGCCTGACCTCCTGAAAAAGATGCATTCATTCCCAGGTCTGAATGCAGCTGGATCAGGCCTTTATTAGAGTCGACTAATGAAATCTCCAGTCCCATAGGAAAGAGAAAATGCACTGTTTATGGCCTTCCCTTTCGACTACAGCCTCATAAAAAGGGAGTGAACAGTTTTATAGGTCCTAAAAACAATGAGCTATAACATAATTAGGTACAAGAGAGCTCTGTTTCATGTTAATCTGTTGTCAACACCTCAGAGAGGGGAACACTGAAAAAACCTGAGGTAGTAGCAATGCCCAAATCCAAAGAAAAAAAATGTAATTACTAGCCATATAATAAAATTACATCTTTCAATTATTCTGAGTGATTTGTCCAGAGAAGATAACTTCAGTATACATAAAACACAACCACCTACTTTTTGAATTCATGATGACATAAATAACAAGCTACCCTAACTTTCATGTAAAACCAGGGATATCAACACTGTCACATAAACACAGTTAAGTGATGTATTCCTAAGGGATATAGAGGCAAGCTACTTTATGCAAGGAATGTTCAAATCTGATTGTCTGGTAGTGACATCCTGATTTATAATGTATCCTGCAAATGGTCAAAAAATTTCACTTGGATAAATGGTGGTACGGAGTGGTACAGGAGTACGTTCACCCAAATACCTTCTATAGACTAATGCATGATGGTGTTTGGTGGTGCAGGTCTGGGGTTGGTGGTGCAGGTCTCTTATCAACTACCTTTAAAACACAACAACCTCCCTTGCAAAAATGCCCTGAAGGAATGTACAAGTTCATTCTGGAATCCCAGGCCCTCTCACTGGCTTTTGCCCTACAAAGCAACATTTCCATATGAGATTAGCAGGTAAAGCTCTAATAAACACAACACATAAACCACCATTTATTGATTGAAATTACTATGCAAAGCAAATACTAAATCCGCTTGCATATTTAGTATATTATTGCTATTCAAAACCACTGGAATATTCATAGCCACTTACTTAAAAGGAAGTTATAATACAGAATTAAATCTGCATCCACATGATTAGAATTTCTAATGGAACAGATGCTTATAAATGAGCAATATGAGCAATTTGTATATTATTTTAAACGACAAATAGCCAAAAAAAATTCAAGTACTACGTACAACCCTGCTCTTTTATTTTGCCTATCTTGTATTAAGTTACTACAGTTAAACATACCTTTATAGTAATAAAAATTAGGTGATAACACTGATAAACATTTTAGAAAGCATTATAAACATAGCAGTCTCTGTACAAGATGAGAAATGGTAACTAATTGTTAACAGAAAACCTGCAAATCACGCAGTTCTACACTTTGTAATACTTTGCAGAATTACAGTTTAACTTGCTCACACCTACATACAGTAAGCGCTGTATTAACGTCTGTTTATACAATCCTTCAGCAGACCTGTTATAATTCATTTAATTATGGCATTAGGCTTTTCAAAAGTTATCTTCCATGCTTACTTATAACTGAAGGCAGAGAGCTCTGAAACACCTATAAAAATATGAAAGACTGATACTTCACTTATCACTGGTTTATATTATCTTTAGGACAAAGAAAATTACATAGCAGATAATGATGTTAATTCGTTAAAAAGACAATCTTTGAAAATAAGTCATATGGAAGAAGTAAAAGTGATCTGCAATATCAAGGGCACTTCTCACCAAGGTTCTACAAAGCTTGCGTTTCAACTGCAAACAAAACAATCCTAACTTTGAAAAATGTGTGATTATAAAATTACTGCTACAAATGCCCAGGAGAAATATCCAGAATGAAAGAAAAATAACCATGTCAGCAATAACCAGGTTTGTTACTATAGATAGCTACAGAGACCATTCGCTCAAAACTTAACTGTACACAGTCTGCTAAAAATGAGTACTGGAAACTTATAATATTTGGAGAATTGTTATTTAGTTACTATGTATTTAGGTATACATTTTAAACAGTATTAAGCAAAAATGTTGCAGGCATTAATCACACTGACTAGTAATGATCCACAGAGGAAGCACATACATCCAAACAGTCTATTTCCATTGGCATATGCTATGCGAGTGAGCCTGCAGCACCTGGGTTTCAGCAAAAGCGGGGACTGTCAGAAGACAAGGGGTATCTGCTTGATTATTGTCATTATTTGAAGCCCCGATTGACTGAAGGAATAGTCATTAGTAATTTTATGGAAGGTTTTGCTTTCAATAAGAGATTTTTAAATTTTTTTTAAATGGCAAGGCAGCTCATGAATCAGTCAGACATTGCCAACAATTAATACTAACGAGCTAATTTCCATAGAAATTCTGATTTACTCTGACAGATGCTGATAAAACCAGACACCTCTTTCGGGCAAACAGAATCCTGTTAGCAGGATTCCTGGAGAAAATAACCACCAAGTTTAAAAACAAGCAGTAAAACAATTAGTCTTCATTTTCATGCTTAAAATTTGCTAACAGAAAATAATCTAGGTGACTTTTGAAAGTTCAAAATTCAGAAATGATTGAATTTTTGGTGTTGCTCTATTTTTACTGTAATTCAGTTTTAGTCTTCCTACTGTGATCAAAGCACCAGTAAAATGCTAAAAAATGCATAGCAGACCTTATGAATCACATCAGAACATATATAAAGAAGAATCTCTGGGCATTAGCAGAAATAGTTTTGAAAAATAAGCTCTGTTTCAACTGCTCAAAATTCAGGAAAACACCAAGGAAAAAATCAAATATATGATATAATCTTTAATATAAAATAGCACTGAACAATGCAAACCAAAGATCAGAAACACCACTGGAAAAATATAGCCAAAAGCACTATTTCTAAGCTTCTTGCTACACTAACTGTCTCTGGGCTTTAGGTTAAATTTGTCACTAGACTTTCCATGGTTCTCTGTCTGGGATTCTCTTACGAGACTCCTGAGTCAATGTTTAAGATTCACAATTTGCTCAGATAAAACCATAAGAAGGCTAATATTACTGGCTCTGGGTAAGCTACTTGCACAAAGATTACACCAGGTAGTCATTTTCCACTGGAATAAAGCAACACAACAGTGATTTTGTCAGAGAAAAGATTGAACAAAACACTAACCAAGTAAAATACTTTTTTTTTGCTTTTAATTTAATTTAAAAAAATTATTTCTTACCAAAGGAAATAATGTACTACCAAGCACTATTCAATACAATTACTTCACGTTCTGCAAGACAAGTTTTGCCCAACAACTGTTGCCTGCATAGGAATGAAGTATCCTAAGCTAAACCACTGCCAAAGACAAACCTGGCTGCCACTAGAGGATGGTAGTGAACCCTCACACCACTAATGAATGTTACGCAATGTCACATTAAGTAATATGGAGCTCCAGAGGAGAGACAGATTGGTAGCTTTGGGTATTTCACAGCACAACAGTTTAACCCATTAGGGCTACAGTCTTCAACAGGAAGGCAGTCCATTACATCCTCTCAACCTCTGTGCATTTGCTCCATATGTTTGTGTAAAAATATTTAGATTGAGAATTAAAGCTTAATTCAGTCCTCATGTATTTAAATCAGAATGTTATGTTCATCTTATAATGGAAACCAATACTGCCTTACTCTGTCACTCTTCGCATTACTTGAGACTCCTTTCAATTCCTCTCTGAACAGTTCTAGTCTTTTCTAATTCTTTTCATTTTCTACCTGCCCATTCAACTGTGATGTCTCTCATACATTTAACTTTTACTCCAAATCTTTTGAATTACATTTGTCATCCACAGATTAAGAGCACCATGACTGTCTATTCTGACTATACAGAATAGGCGAAAAACCCTCATTTATTCTTTCTTCCTCGTGCTCACAATACCTTTGAGAATTACTAACACCTCTTCAACAGTTAAGCTTTAATAAAAGAGTTAAAGTAATGAAGAATGTATTAAGCCCAGGGTAGATTGTACCACACTCAAACTGTCCACTCAAAAATGAAACTTACACTGCCGCAATTACTTTACGCTTCAGAAATCATCTCTCTCAACAGATTTTTTGTGTTTAAAAGAGTAACGTTCTTCAAAGCCATAGTTTTTCAACTGAACAGTTCCACCCTTTAAAAACCTGCATTTTTTCAACAAATAAGTGCAAATGAACTGTACATTACAAGCATCTTCCACATTAACTTTACAAAAAGAAAAATAAGTGACAAGCTCTCTTTTCTCCCTTTCTGCCTTCCAACAAAGGGTATTCTTTGTCCCCATCCAGCCCCCACTCCAACGGCCTTGCAGGTAGAAGAATCCTGGAGAATCACCTTCCATACACTTTGATGTCAGATTTTTGCCTAGCTTAATTACACGTCAAACAGCCCAAGGTTTTGGAATGCTCAGGGCGGGGAAGCTGACCCTCTGGAAATTCCATCTCTGTTTCCCCACACTAATGAAGAAAGAAGTAAAACCCACAATTCAGGAAAAACCTTTGCTTATAATTGTAAAATGCCCTGTGACACTGAAAAGTAGTACTCTGCTAGCAATTATAATAGGCAAATGAACAAAGATTATTTAAAATATAAAGAAATATAGTGTGATAAAATTATGCTAAATCTTACATACCATGACACAATATTTAACTTTCAGTCTTTCTATGTTATGCAAACTCCATTACATTTAATACAAACTATTCAGATTAAAAAAGACACAGACCACATGAGCGTTTATAGGTATTACAGAAAGCAGTACAGTTTTATCTTCCATCTTTAAGACCTTGCAATGCAGAAAATCTTTTGTACCTACCTGTCTCTAAATTAGATTATATTATATAAATAATTTTAACTGACAATACCAAATGGGAGTACAAATGGGAGTCTGCACCCACTTCACATAACTGCAAAATCTCTGTATACAGATTGATAGGTGGACAGGGGGCTAGTTAAGGGACAATTTGAAGCAGAAGAGCTGCAGTGCCAGAGAGACAGTTACAATGTTAATAGGGAAGCATAGGCTTTCTATTACTGAATTATCATCCAGTTACATATTATAACATCCATTTAGGATGAGAGGAAATGGCCTCAAGCTGTGCCAGGGGAAGTTTAGGTTGGACTTCACCAAAAGGGTTGTCAGGCATTGGAACAGGCTGCCCAGGGAGGTGGTTGAGTCTCCATCCCTGGAGGTATTTAAAAGAAGGGTAGATGTGGTGCTTGAGGACATGGTTTAATGGTGGACTTCGCGGTGATAGGTTAGTGGTTGGACTCGATGATCTTAAGGGTCTTTTCCAACATTAACGATTCTATGATTCTAAGATTATTGTTAGTAAAATAGCATCTACAGACTCAGTAGTTGATCAAGGACTCTCTGTGCTTTGCAAACACTTAACAAAAAGCGTCATACCTTAGATGGTTTGCAGCATAAGGATGATGGGCACTTGAACTCACCTGTGTGCCCCAATATCAACAAGCAAAGGCCAAATGGTGCTGTTCTTCCCTCCACCAATGCATATTCATACTCTACTGTTTCTCCAGTGGCATTCCAAGAAGTCACAGTACATGAAGGGCACACTCAGTTTTGCTGGTATATTTCTTAGACATCACAAGAAACAAGACACATACACCTTGATCCTTCCTACGGAGATGCCTCCAATCTTCTACCAATCAGCATCAGAAGGATTCCTAGCCAGAGACTCCATCCCTGGTGTGCTTTACCGTGATCACTACTCTTCATGAAAGTTGTCTATTTCTGAGTGCATTTATTCTTCTGGATGCCAACAACATCATGTAATGCATGTGCAGAATTACTTAATTTACTTATTGTTTTATTATGCACTGCCTAACCCCCAAGCAAAGATGCAGACATTTCAGGAAACTTTCTGGTACAGAAATTTCAGATTATTTTACAGGGCAGGGAGGGATGTGGAAATTATAAAGGACTGAACTTGAAGCAACAGATGTGGTTCTCCACTGACACTAACTGGACTAAGAAATTTGGCTCCCAAGTCCCAGTTGCACAGCTGCTTCAAAAATTAGCAGAAACCCATTGATGACAATAATAAAATAGCTTTGCTCCACCAAACAGCAGAAGATGATACTTCTAGCCCTTCTCCCTAAAGATCCACTCACATGTAGAATTTAATATATAATTGGATCATAAATAGAACTGATATCAGGAGGGTGAGAGGAATGAAAACAGAAGAGAAACTTAAGTTTAATGTTTGCTCGTTTCTTTCTTTCTGTAAGCCTACCTGGACATGCAGAGTCTATTTCCATCTCAGATGAATGAGCTAGATATTCCATAGTCACAGGAGAGGAAGTTTAGAGTAAACCATGTCCTAAGTTCAATGGACTGATGGGTATCAGCAGCTGTAAATGGATCTTGCCTGTCAGTAGAACCCAATACCTACATTTTAAAATTTTACTCACTGATTTTTAATAAAAAGCACCTTAAAATTCCAGAAGAAAAGTGAAAATTTTCTCTTTCAATATGGACTTAGAAATAACATGTTTCACTGCAACAACAGCAGATTTTTATGGTTTCCCTTTCAAAACCACTTGCCAAGTAGTTAAAAAAAAATAAAAAGGAAATCTGGAGACAGCAGAATCTTCATTGTTCTCTGTGCTTTGTGCCTGCATGCTCTTGCACATACAGACACTTGCCAACTAAAACCATTGTTAAAACTAAAGCATCAAATCTCATTTTAGTAATGGTCACATGCAAAATCTTTTTAAAGAACACTTAAAATCAGCGTATTCTATGTTAAACTATTTGTTTTCAGTTAATACAATTATAAAAGGACTATAGATTCATTTCTGCTAATGCCTCAACATAAATCCAAGAATTAAAGAAATTCAGGATTTTAATCTACTGAAACTAAGCAGGAAAGCTTTCCTGCAAAGAAAAAAGGGTTCAGGTCTCCTGCAGACATCAAGTTCAAAGGAATGACACTGTAAATGCCTCCTAGCAACGTTAAAGATATTCATAATCCTCATCCTCTCTACCTTACTTTAGGTTTATTAATTGAAAAAGCAATGAATGCAAACAGCCTCATAAAAAGAGAAACAGTTCATAAATTCATATTTAACAAAACTATTCAATTTTATTTTTTTCAAGTATAAGCCTGAACTAAGAATAAAGCGAACAAGCTCCTGCTTTTCTGATAAACCACATATGCACCTCTTAGAAAAAACTCTAGTTTTATTTTTTCTTAAAGCTCTGGTATTCAGAACAAAATAACTATGATTTCTACATTATCACTTTAAAGCCAGCCATTTGGGGAAAAAGTAAAAAAATATTAAGATATACAATATTTTAAAACTATTTACACTGATCCTAAATGTAAAAAAAAAATAAACTTCTTAAGGTCATGACAGTTTATATATCATACATGCTCACAAACAGCACATATCCATACTATGTATCTTTACCATCATACAGTACTATAAGCAAATTAATCAAAATTAAGTTCCTTTATAATCTTGCTTCAACTCACACACTTTTTAAAAAGCAACAAATAAATTCTTACTATCTTCTTAGTCCTATAACAAGGCAGGAACAAGAAATAATCCTTTTAAGCAAGGGTTAATTCTAATAGACAGGAGGTAATACTCCTTTCTACTGATAAAGTAAACATTCCTTATACTGAACGGACCAGGTTCCTTCTTCCATTTAAGTCACTGGCAAATCTCTCGTGCTTTAGTGACTACTGAGAATCAGCCATTAATTTCTGCTGGACACTTTCTTTAACCCCAACCGCGTATAAAGTATTTTCCAACTGTATATAAAGTGTTTTCGAAGGTGAGACTAATAAAAACTATTTGTACTCCTTTCTCAGAGAATTTAGTGAAGTTCTTATCTGTATGGCCAAATTCAAGAGAACCAGTATCTGCAGTACTGAAAGATTAGCCTTCACAATATAATAACGTATCTTAGACACATTACACGTAAAGAACATGTTCTGCACTAAATTGGATAACGTCAACCAGTTGTCTTGACATTAGGTGTCTTAATCCACATAAATCAATTGTGATTGTGTTAGCTGGGTAAGCGAAGCAAGCACTGTGGATCACTAGGGAAACACATACATCTGAGCTCTCCTAAATCCCAGAAGGTTCTTTTTTATGAATGGCACATTAAATATGCAAAAATCTGTTCTAATTGACCAAATGACATAAAGAGGAAGAAAAACAAGCAAACACAGTAGAAATAAAGACATCCCCAGCTACTCACAGAAGGAAGCATCCCAAGCATTTTCATAAGAATGAACCTTGCTAATGGCCTCGAGGCTGCTGTAGAATCACAATTGGGTCACAGAGTGAGGGGGGCAATATGAGCAAATGAGGAAAATCTTTAAGACTAGGAAGTATTCACACTACGGGGAGGGTGGGGGGGGAGAGAGGAAAAAAAACCTTACACAACTTACAACTTAAGAGAGAACATGTACAGTACATACCACTGAGAAACTCCAATAAATGTGGTAGCAGATGATAACCTTCTCAGGAAGGTATTCTAATTTTGAGAGCTGAACTGTTTTTTTAAACAGATTTTCCAACCAATGTGCTGTTTGTTCTCAAAATTAGACCCCATGCTGAGACGGTGAGCTACATTCAATTCCATCATGCTCTCCTGAAAGCTGATGAGTCATTGTAGCACTAGAAATCAGCCTCAGTAAGAGCCTTCCAATCCAGTCTGTGACAGTGAAATTGTGTAAAATTTTATATTTCTTTCATGTACTATTGCTAGATCAAAAATTGCTATGCATCATATAACACTTTGCCAAATCATAAACCCTACTGGAATATTATATCACAAGTTATTAAATCAAAAATCAAACTTGTCATGCAAAAAATAAACCACTTCCCACATAGATAATAAACACGGTAAAAGCACATAAAGTGAAAGCTATTTCTCTCTTCTCACCACGAACTCACATCTATAACAAAATTTTTCACTACTTGAGTAGCACCATCATAAATAGTGTGACTTGAGGTAAAAGAGACAATTTAAGCTGTGTCCCAAAGCTTCACAGGGCACTTAGTCATCAATTTGCACTTCCAAAATAACGACTGCTACTTGTTGCAAACTAAACATGTGAGAACATTTTCAGAAAAGCAGAAAAACTGAAGTGTCAGTACAAAATAGATAGATCATATGCTACAAGCATCTAGTGTGCCTAGACAGACATTCTAATGCTACTTACTACTGCCCATGTCATTCAGAACTATGTATATTTCTCCAGATTCATTGACACTCATCACGCTTCTCCCTTATTCAGTAGTGACTCAGTTTCAGCTAGCAGCTAATAGCTAAGGAAGGAGTGACCAGCCATACCAACCTTCTTGAATAGGAAATTCTATGTGCTAAGGCAGGCCTGAGTAGAGGAAGGATCACCTGAACTGAAACAACGATGTTGTCCAATGTGCTTATACAAAATGCAACTTTATCTTAATAGACCTGAAAGTGAACAATAAGAATTAAATCATACTTTGGCTATTTAATTTTTAAATGTGGTATATTTTCTTTATAGTTTTCAGTTTAAAAAATAATTTTTAAACATCCTTTCATCCAAACAGTAATACTAATGAGTTTGTCAAATTAAAAAGACAAAGTCCTTGAATTTGTCAGAAAAGGATAAACACAAGAAATATTATCTCCCACTGAAACATTACCCTTCCAGTCAGCCCCAATGGAAGCATTTTACTTAGATCTCCCCTACACCAGCCAAACTCTACAACTATCAGATTTACTCACCCATTTGGATTTTTTAAGGATGCTTGATTCTGCTGCTGCTTCCCTTTATTGGTGGCTGCTAGGCATAGTATTTTAAGTAATTCTTCAAATTACATTTGCTAGCTACTCTAAGCAGCTAGCTAGTCTAAGCAGCATTCCAGGCACAGAAGTGAACAGCAGGTAAGAAGTGTCTCCTACTCCAGCTTGTGTAGCTCGGTAAGCCCTACACTTGCTGTCTCGTTGGAAACACAAGAGCATACAAGTACTGCATACTACGTACTTATATCCAGAAGCAAGTGCACAAAACCACAGGAAAGGCATATGTCTCCCAAGTTCCACAGTGGTAGCACACAACATATGAATAACATTGCTCACAGAACGGCAGGCGTTTGCCTACAGACTTGGAACCTTTAAATTGTAATCCCTTTCTCACAGCAATAGTTTCCACCAGTCTTTCAAAATGCCTATTAGGAAAAAGATTGCAACCACACCAGGTATACTGCTGGCCACAAAGTCAGTGTCTCCATTCAGAATGTTTAATGATCAAGATTTGCCCTTAACAGGGTGATAATCTGGGTCTCTCTCTCTGCTACCTCATGAAATTTGTGGGATTTAAGTCTCTGAGAATTCTTGACCCCTACTAGAAAAAGTTAAATCAGTTAAAAAGTACTGCACATCTAAAGAGAAAAAACCAAAAAACAAAACAAAAACAAGCAATCCATTGCTAAAGCATCTTTTTTTTTAGGAAACCAAACAAAAACCAGGGAGGAATTGTTCCTGTTAATAGGTGATGAAGTCTTAGTATGGATAAAGTACTTCTTTTCAAGGTTGGAGTTTTTACCTCACTCTTAGTTTAAATTTTCCTACTCATTATTTTATTGAATTTAACTATTTGTCCTTTAGGTTCTTTTTTCCTCAAGCAAATTCAAGAGATAGATACCCAAATTTCTAAAGGATTTAAAGTTCATCTTTCAAGTTTGATTATTTTTTGTATTTTCACTGGAAGATAACCATTTTATAACGCATTCTGTGTCAGGCTTAGTAAAGTTAAAAACTACAAAACTAAAAAAAGCTAGTAATAACAGCATTTTTGCATTTCCACAGTTAAATCATCATTTTTTTTCAATTGCCTACAGTTAGAATACAAATTCCATGACATGATATCACTTCTGCAAGTGCCAAAGGAGACCAGTTGTCTTTGTGGCCCTCCTTACTCAGGAAGAGCTCACAGTGAAGCAGATGGCCAGCCTGCCTGAGCAAAAAGACAGGCCACAACTGAGCTATGTGTGAGGCTCTACTCAGATTTCTTATTGGTTCAGCCAACAGAAATTTGTCAAGGCTCAGATTAACAACTGAAGTAGATGCAGTTTAATTACTCCACTAAATACCTTTCATGTACTGCAGAGGTAACAAAAGTAATTTTATTACTTGGATACATTTACAGAATACTAGGAACAAAAATTCATTTTCAGTGAGGCTTTAAAGTGCATTCTGTGGCTGACTTCATAAGGAAAAGCAAAAACTGCAAAGCTAATAAAAACAGCTCATATGTTCATATGGAAGACACCACAAACTTTCTCACCCATTTCAGACACAAACTGGAGCTCATTTGTTTCACACGAAATGGTTTAAAAACTTATTAGACCTCACAGTAGTAAAAGTTATTTTTATTAACACAGCTAGAAAGCCAACACAAACTGCAGCAGCATTCCATGTGCTTGGTTATCATCCAAGCATTTATTACATTGCAGGTTGAGAATAGCCCTACAATCCTGCTCAAAAGTGAACACGTGAGCAGTCCCATTCAAGTCAAGCCATCTGTTTACACTAGACAACTTTACAAAGGGGTTTCCCGCAGTGCTAATACTAGTTCACTATAGCCCTGATGGGACCACTCTTGTAACTAGCATGCTAGCCAAGCATTTCCTGTACGTTCTTAGCAGTAGCATTAAGAGTGGTTGCATGGCCGGCTGAGCCAACCCGCTGACTTACCATAGGAAAAAGGGGTCTCTCCCTCTCTCTCCCTTTTTCCAACTCCTCTCCTTCTCTCACTTGATGCCAAGGTTCACTTTCTTTTCCAAACTCCAGTAACTACTGGACCTTTCTGCACGCTGATCCAAATCATTAAGCCACCAGGAAACCACCTAATTCCCTAGGCCAGGTTTGTAAGTGAAAGCAGCCCACAGTGCCATCCGATGAGCAGTGGTGCTAGCGCAAAGCAAGCAGCAAGAATGCAAGGCTGGCAGCAGCATAGGAATGGGACAGTGGAGGAGAGAGGGAAGGAGAGTGGGGCCTCCTGTTACCAGCAGCAGTGAACTGTTCGATTGGGTCATCACTTCTCATGAACCCATACCCTTAGATGACAAGGAATGACAAGGGCTGGATCAGATCTAAATGGGGTCTCCCACTGGTATGGAATAATGTGAACTTTACATAGGAAGCTCCCTTCATCTGGGTAAACCTGGGAAGGATTGTTGATATATATATGTACTCCAGCTCTGCAGGCCCTATACTTCCTCAGACTAAACTAAACTGTGGTATATTTATCTGAGTTGATGATGTGCACAATGGTTTCAGAAGATAAAAACCATTACCTAGATTCTAAATATATCAGTTCCTGGGATACCTTGTGGACGATACCTTTTTTTTTCTTTTTTTTTTTTTACAGATGCCACAGAACACAACTAAAACCTCCATCCTCCTTGCTCCACAAAAGCATGAGCCCTCAATCCCCATCAAAGGGAGTCCCTATTGGAATGGACCCCCATTCTTCAACTCAGCTCAGCAGGGTATAGTATCATGACCTGCTCGTGCAAGAAAATAATCGGGCAGACACACTGCAGCTGTAAACAGTGCCCTTTTGCTGAAGATCTGGCTTCTTGATTGTAAAAGAAAGGCAATTTACTCATGTTAAAAGCATAAAATAGAACAGGTCATAAAAGCAGAACAATTTCAGTCAACTCTTATATGTCATTTCATTAATCCAAAACAAAACTTCTAACAATGATCCTTAGATCTCTAATCCACTTTAAGCATTGCAAAACAAAGAAAACATTAAAAGCCTTGAAACCAACAGCAAAAGCTTATGGAATCCGCTAAAGGCTGTCCATTCCATTAAATTTTCTACTCTTACTCATTAAACTTCATTTTCTTAAACTGTTCTAAAAGCGTGCTGAGTTAAGGAAGCAAAAAGTAGTAAACAAAATGAACATTATCATAAGAAAGTGGACTTTAAAATAGATCTCAAACAATAATAAGTGATTGAGAGATATGTTTACTCTTCAATGAATCCTATTTCCTATCTCTTAGATCAGTACAACTCAGGGATAATTTCTCTGAAATTAATAGAGTTGCACTGGGTTGACTCAGAAGAAGCCTTGTTATTCCCTCATCTAGAAACAGCTCAAGGTACCTTTAAGAATAAAGTCTAATTATCAAATTATATAAAGAAGCACTTCAGTTTTAAATAATTTGAAAAACAGCTCTGTCCTTTATTTGCCTTTATTGCCTTTGCTATTAAAAAGAAGCTGAC
The DNA here is from genome assembly GCF_949628215.1 of Phalacrocorax aristotelis. NCBI lineage: Eukaryota > Metazoa > Chordata > Aves > Suliformes > Phalacrocoracidae > Phalacrocorax > Phalacrocorax aristotelis. The sequence continues at coordinate 22,689,381 of NC_134280.1, forward strand.
AAATTATCTGATCATCATCGCTAATTAGCCACAATAGAATAAAAACATCAACTTCTTTTTAAATAGATGTCAACTTGTATATTATTAATTAGAAGGGACCTTTAATGTTTTTCAACAATGACAACTTCTGGAAAGTGTCATTTCCTTTGAAACATCCGAAGTGCTATATGGTTCCAGTACTTTTTAAGCAGAGTTCTAAAAGAGGAGAAACAATTATAAACTCCTGCTTTAAAAAGTGATAGTACAATGGGATTCAAAGTTACATATTTGTCCATCTGAAGAGTTTTCACAAGCTCTCAGATCCAAAAATAAGTATTGTAGGAGGACCAAATGACCTGTGATCCAATACTCATAACGACAAAATGAACTACACCTCTACAATGTGCCTGTTTCCTGCCTAATTAAAAATAAGGTATTCAGATTTAAAAAAAAAATTAAAATCTTGACAGAATCACCTCCAGGTTTAGTGCTAAATAATGAGAAGTTAAAAAAAAACACCATTGGGCTTTGATCTGGCAAAAATCTAACAATGCAAGAAGGCCTATGGAGGGGGAAAGGTTCCAAACAGTGTGATTGATTTCAAGTCAATCCAGGAAGCCCAAAAGGAAAAGAATTAAAAGGCTTTAATGAAATTGCATTCTACCTTTCCCCCAAATGATTCTTTGCTCATTTCCTGCAAAACACATGGAAAGTAAATCCGGATTAAAGTAGGATTTCATTGCTCAAATTTCCAATCAGCTCAAAATATGAAAGAAGGTTTTGGGTTGTCTTACAGTGAAATAGAAGCATCGCATACATCATACATTTATCCTAGTTGAAATCTCCTTAGATGTTCTGTCTCTAGTTGTCTTGACTGCTGTAGTTTAATTATTTACTGTAATTCTAGCATTTGGAATTGAACCTAAATCTAACCAGGTGTCATCCAATTACTGCTTTCAATTTTTAACTAAAATTCTGGGATTTGTCCCATTCCTCACTTTAGCTGATGACTTTGCAAATTCCTGATATGCTTTGCTGAACAGAATACAGAAAAAAGTAGATTATTAAGAAAATTAAAGAGATGTACTAAAAAAGGGCTACTCATTAAAAAGAACCATTAAAAAAAAAAAAAAAAGACTGTCAGTGCACACAAATGCCACTCATTAATTAAAATGTGAGAAGACAACAATGTGTTTCACTGATCAGTACTTTTAAATTGTCAGCCCTTAGGAAATAAAGTAGTTCAGAGCCAGGTAGACTGACGCTCAGTAGGATTTTTGCTCTTGATTTTGTGCAAGTACATCTCCAAGAGAAACCCAGAAAATTATACTAGTGCAGGATTATGAACATTGCAGCCCATAGGTCATGCACAATACCTATTAAATTGTACGTCAGGATTCCACTGGTATATTCATTTTCTTTGCGATCCTTTCTCCCTTCTCATTCCTCCCAAAATCTTAGTCCCCAAGGAAAGTCTCACTCAAGGTCTTCAAACACTAGGTCTTGGTAGGAGCATAATCTTACAGACAGGCTTCTCTGTCATTTAAACATGCACAGCGCTGTACACTGGGTATGAATACTGACTCGGACCTGTCGCCTCCGGCAACGTCACTATACATCATTCTACAGACAGATTAAATAGATTTGAGTGAAGGCAATGTCAAAAATCCACTGAATTATTAATTTGGAGATTGAACTATTACAATACTTGATGGAAAAGCATGCACCTCCATGCCGTTCTGGAAAGAGCTGCTGTAGCTCTTCTCTACCTGGTCTTATTGTACCTATTCATTACTGGCCTCACTTCATGCAAAGGCTCATTGTGATTTCTGGGATATGATATCTCATCATATAGATTCATTCTTAGAATAGTGTTCATCCTCAGACTAAGAGAGGCTTTGTAATGGTAACAAATTTTAGTCATATTGGTCTGGGACACACTTAAGCTGATGATTGATCATTGCTGAGATTTAGGATGTAAATCAAATTTGACGCACTAACTTTTGTGTAACAGCAAAGTTTCTGCACAAATCATGTGTTGTCAAGACACAGAATAGATGATCAGCTTTTTTTTTAAAAAAAAAAAAAAGTCTTCTGGTCTTGAGATCAACAACAGAAACCTTAAAATAGTCAGTAAACTACGAGCTATTGAAAAGAGAAACAAAAAATAAATACTAGAAGTCAACATAGCTGTGATCTTCTGGCCTCTTAACTCAATATAGAATCCAAAAATTCAGAAAAATAGCATATATGTAGAGAGAAGGACCATTAATAGAGATGTTTGCATTTCCCAGAATTCAGAAGTTTACACGAATATTATGATTATTGGCAAGAAAAATACACAGCCTGGCTAAGCAATCATTGATCTCTTCTAATTCACAGCAATGTGATTCTGTCATCTTTGATTCCATACATGAAGCTTGCTAAAGACATAAAAAGATCCTCAGAAGTATCCACCAGAAAGATGGGGAGGCAAACAGCAATTTCAACATTGTAAACTATCCTGGCCTTTGCATAGCAATTTGGTACTTTGCAATAAACTGCAGCAAAGCCAGAATTTCAGTGTAAGTACATGCAAGACTGAAAAAAGATGATACTGGCATTGTTTTGTAACTTGCACTAATTTGACAGAATTGGTGCAAAACTGGTGACAAAAATCAATACTAACACCATTTATTTTCTTGAAGATTTACATCATTTCTGCTGAAAGTAGGTCATCGGGACCTGAGGGACACCAAAAAAAAAAAGAAATTTAAGCAATCTAAAATACATAGGTTACAGAAATATTAACTATAGTAGATTTGAGAAGAACATTCTTAATACTTTGTGTCTAGACAGAAGGGTTCTTTTTTATACAGAAAAACAGGTTTCTGTGAATGATTTTATAAAGAAATCAAACTAAAGGTTCTTCTGGTGCTGAACCATTGAGAACAGAAAAAACATCAAACACTCTCAGGTACTAAATCCTCATCAAAAAAAGTACAGCAGGCCTTCCATGTTATATAAGGTGACCCCGATAACACACACTACGTGGAATATTGCATGAGTACGTAGATCCGACATGCTTTGCAATAACACTAAAGAACTCATTGTTCAAACACAAAGTTGCCCCAGTGCTCCCATTTGCCCTCTGCAAAACTGCGGAGAGTACAACATCCACCCAGCCTCTCTAGTTTATGACTATGAGCATGAAGCACTTTGAGTTTCCTCAAAACAAACATTCACATTCACAAACAGTTCTGTGGGGATCCTTCTTGAAACTACCTTCACTTAGGTAGTTTTTTAGATTCCAGCTGCAATTTTTTCTGATAACAGTTACCCCACAGGCAACAAGGCTTATAGAGGAAAGGTTGCAGAACCAGGTCCTGTACAACTGGCAATTACAAGAGGCAGTATTTTTATTCAGTTTTTAAGTGGTATGTTTCATTCCAGTAAATCCAGAATTGGATAGATCAAGGAAGAATCATGGTACTATCATTTCAGCAAGTGTTCAGGTGAAACTACTTCTAGAAATATCCAGATTATACTGGGAACACTCAGGTATGGCCAACAAAAACCTTCAAAAACAACACAGAAGCACCTTTGAAAATACTGAGGATTAGGCAAGGTAATATGATTTTCACCATTTTCCTTCTAAGCCTTGGAACTGCTTTCATGATTCTCTTAATGTTTTTTTGTTTGTTTGTTTTTTAATTAGAGTCTGACATGATCTCCACATTCAAGGAGCTGGAACTTAAGGATATCAAATATTTTGCAATAATAATCACAGTGTGGCCACAATTGCTATCCAGAGATTTTACTAGTATCAGTTACCTGTTACTAAAACTATACTGTTTCATTTGCACAGTTACTCTACTCTGAAGGGGGGAGGGGGACACACACCATCAAAGTAAAAAATTTTGGTACTTCCACTGGCTATGGATGCTACTTCAAAGCTTCCTTCTGCTTATCCTGTCATGTCATTTACCGGGCACATCCTGAACAGTCAAAAAGTGGCTGTAGAGCAAATGAATAAACTTGTAGATCTGCACTGCAGCTTCCATTCTATCCAATGTAAAATAATAGTGCATAGGATTAACTCTGCCCAGTGTGACCTCCTTGACTAGAGCTTTTGCAGGTCTCCTGCTGCACATTAGCTATCTCCTATTTCCCTGATCCTAAGTGGGAGCTGCTAGCAGCAGTTGCTGTATAATTACTTACTTGATTCTGTCTAAGGAGCTTAAACTAAGAGTTGAGCAAAGAAAGCAGATTAACAATTTGAACGCACACGTAATACACAGACACACACAACCAGCAAGAGTGCCAGGCAAATACATGGGGCCAAGGAAATGCACTTCAGCCACTCTTGCTCCAACCAGACAGGCTGCATTTTCACTGCAGGGCAATTAAACTGCACGAAGAAAGGGAGACAGGAAGAGATGGGCTTCAGTCACAGGCTGGGGAGAGGACTGCAGACTCAGCTACTCCATCCCCAGCAGTCAGATTAGTACCAGAGGAGCAGCCCTCGGCCTGCTCTGCCCGTCACATGCTCCCAGATGTCGCCTAGCAACAGCAAAGCCCAGAGAAAAAGTTCTCCCTCTCTCAACTTCAAATCTGCGTCTGAGACCAACTGAGGGGAGCTTATTGTGCTCCAGACTAAGCATCTGTTTCTTTCTTATAGCGTTCTGTAAACGACTGCATATACCACACATACTCAAGCCTGTCCACGAGTAACCCCCTCCACAGGCACAACCTGTCTACATGGAACTGCCACAGCCTGGGCGCTTCTCCCCCAAACCAACTCTGAAGTACAATTTTAGCAGTCACCAAACCTGCTCTTGGAATGCAGGTGAACTCTGCTCTGCAAAACTACCCACACTCCAGCAGCAAGAAGGGCACAAAGATCTCAAGGAAAAAATGCAAAAACTCTGGGGTGATTTTTTTTTTTTAAACCTTATCCACAGCCAGTAAGCAGTACTCGCTACAGGAAATGTTGCCCACTTGCATCTCTGTAAAACTGTGAGTTTAGACCCTGGAGTAGCAAAGTCTGAGCTGTCCCTCCGAATTTAGCAACATTTGTATGTTGCTATACAACCAGAAAAAAGTTTGTACAAACCAGAAAGACAATCAGAAAAAGTATCCTGGGATAATTTAACACCAAGGTGAAGTGAAGCTAAAGAGCCGGTGGTTGTAGTGTTTTTTAAGGCACTACTTCCTTTTCCATAATAGAAATCTATTCCATCAAATGACTCCTGGAAAGAGCCACTCTCTCCCCTAGCTATTAGAAAGAACTCCTTGAATCGGCTCCCATTAACCCTCTACTTCCAGGCACTTTGGTCTTTTTCTCACAGAAGTCCCCAGGACAGGGATGTGCTCCTTGCGGTGCAAGTCCCATTCCGGAGAGGCTGGAGCAGAGCGCTTACCTTGGCAACTGCCCTGCATTATGCATGCAGTGAATAATATGAGCAGTTTGCAAGCAGTTGCTGCTCTTCCATCCATCCGATGGTGAGGTCCCATCTGGGCTGGGATGCTCCAGCTCCCTCAGAAGCTGTCTCCTCTACTCCGGGGTGCTGATCTGCACAGCAGCAGCACAAGGAGCCTAGTGTCTTTTTCTTATCCCGCTAGTTGCAGAAGAAAGGCGTGTTCGCCTGTTGAGACATCGCGTTTTCTATAAACTCCCACCCTCCAGACATTGCATAAAGCTCTTTATACCCGGCAGCCCCGGAACTAGCATGAGGGAATCAGGCACTGCTCCAGGCCCTGCAGCCACAGGCTGCCGCTGCCCCTCCTTCCACACTTTGCAGGACAGGCAACGATGCTTCCAACTCCCTGCACTTTGCAGACTTCATATCAGAGTCCATTGGTACTACACTGTGTATTTTGAATATATCACGGGAATTTCAGATTGCAAGTGAAATATGTCCCAGGTTTTAGTGTTCCAAAGGCATGCTCCAAACAAGAAGTATTTTTGACAACTTTGAAAAATGTCACAACACCTACTTACCAAGGCAAGGTATAAAGCTTAGAACTTTTTATTATTATTATTCCTCACATATATATTGCAAAAGGAAAACTGTGGGGATGAAACTTACTTCTGCACTTTCTTAGTAGATAAAAATCAGTTTGGTAAAGTGCTTTGGCTGTGAATGCTTAAGCTATCAGCTAGAGACACTCTGGGTCTAACTCTCCAAAAGTGTGTACAGCACATGTGAAATGTCTGCCTGTAACACTGTAACATTTGCTGATGCCATTTCAGGAATCATATGCCTACTAATAAGAGGATAACATTGCATAGTATCATGGGGGAAAGATAAAGATACCCTAATACTTCAGGCTGAAACGCAGCCTTGGGAACAGGGCAAACATTTTGGAGGCTTTACTTGCAGGATCAGAAGCATCATACATAAACTGTGGGAAGTTAAGTCATCATTTTGTTTTATGTTAGTCAGATCTTCCATGTAGAAAATTTAGTTCTGCCAAGCTGTTCCTTTCTCTGTATGTGTGCACACGTACACATACCTGCATGTGAACAATGACTACTGTGCATACATACCACGGGAGAAAGATGGGTCTATTTGTCTTGCAAGAGGCTTTGTCAGATTAATTTTAATGACACCACCTCTATAAATTCCATACACTGTTTACGTTAGCTTCGTGCCACGTTCATTGTATCGCAATGGGTGCTTACTGATGCTGCAACAGAACTTAAGCAATATTTCAAAGCATTAACTCTTCTTTTTGCCATAGCCTGCCACGTCAATTAAGGGGTAGAGGTGCCTGCATTATTCTTGCATAAATTGCGGAGGAACATATTGCTGCTTATTAGCAGATTGTGATTTCTCCGGGACCTGGAGGACGTGCTAATCCCCCTAAACCTTTCCGTAAAGGTTTTCTATCAAGATTGGGGGGGGGGAAGAAGGGTAGGAGGAAGAAGGGGAAGAAGATGTGGAGCATAGGCTTTTGCAAGGTTGTGATTTATGCAGGTTCAGGGCTGTTTGGTGTAGTGGTACGACACAGCACCGGGGTCAAGCCACAAGAAACACTGGGGGCAGATCAGAATATTCAATTAGCTTCCTGGCACCTCTGAATCACAAAGAGAGGATAAGATCTCTCCATCACAAGATCCAGAGCTGCCGGGGGAGGAGGGGGGGACCTGCTCTCTTCAAATCTCTCTCCTCCCTCCCACCCTCTCTCCTTTCACTGTAGGAGAACAGTGCTTGAAACATTCCTTTCTGCACGGAAGGACTTTTCCTATTGTTGTTTTCTTTGTCTTTCAGTGTTGCCAACTTACTGGAATTCTTGTCGTGGTTTCACAGCAAGGCTCAGGCTGACCAAACGGAACCAGCTGCGTTTGTGCATGGGGCCGCCGCTGCTTTAATCCCCCAACAACGCCGATGGGGAGGGAAGCAAGGGATCCTCAGAGGCGAGCAAGCATATCCGCTCTGTATAAATGGGTGCCTGAAAAGCCAATGCACAGATTGACCGTACTTAATTAGAAGGGGAATTGTTTAAAGCAGTTCACACCCCAGCAACACGCAGATGGGGTAAACGGTGCTTGGGAGTTTTAATCCCAGATTGGGAGCTATGTGCACTCTCTGTCATGGTATGTCTGAGGTGACCTGGATACAAGCTTTGGGAGGCACCTGGCTATGTTTCACTCCCACACAGCTGGCAGCCAGAAGGTGTGCTCCTGCCCCATTCACCATTACCATTTCTACACACCTGTACTTCCCACAGGGTGGTGGGTGACAGGGAATCTTAGACAAGAATGGTGGGGACACTGTTGATAGTGAGGGGAAACCCTGTGCTGAGATGGTGGGTCAAGCCCTCCTCACCTATTATTCTTTGCATGCAGAAGACAAAATTTGCATTCAGAGACAAATGAACTGATCAGCTCAGATGCTTCACTGCTGAAGAACGATAGTCACTAAGGAGCCAGCACAGGGCAATCCTGTTCTCCATTTACTTCATCTAAAATTTTCTCCTCTCACTTTACTGTAGCACCTCATCCTCCAACCAAAGGGACCCTGTGCCGCTGGACACCATCAAATGGGACTTCAGTGAGACTCAAGCTGCAAGATCAGACTTGAAACACCTCAAAGCTTTCCCATAACTACATCCAAAATCACCCATGCGGGTGTAACACAACTCTCCCTTTCAGGTCTTAGTCTCTCCTGTTGACTAAAATCTCAGCTAATTGCTTTCTGACTGAACTAGATCTAGGGGTTTTTTAGTTGATTATTTCAAGGTTTAAGAAAATGCAGACTACATCTGTTAGACGGTTAGAGGGAGAAAACATAGGCAATGCAGTTGTTCACTGAACTCTGCTTTTAATTGAAAATACAGTTTGGGATGTGTTTGCTTGCCTGGTTTTTCCTGTAAGCAAGCAATCAGAAAAGCTGTTAAAAGTGTAATTTAGAACGAACAACCACCTTGCTTACACATTAAAGATGCATGCTAAGCACAGAAGTTAAAAATTAAAAGGTTTGATCTTTGACCAGGGTGCAGTTCTAATTTAGTGTCCAAACTCATCCAATTCTTAACAGACAGATAGAAACAGGAGGGTTGATGTATTACTAGATAAAGATACAAAGCTGATGGCTAATTTAAAAAAAAATAGATTCACTAAAAGAAACAGTGGATCAGATCTGCACCTGTAAATTTGTCTCTTCTGAACTTCTCAGGGCTAGAACAGTTTACAGAGGCTGAGGATCTGCCCAGTGCTTTATCCAATAAAGCTGTAATTGCCACTGGCATTCAGTAATCTTTTGGTCAATCTGTCCTTGGATAAACCCAGGTTTTCCACAAAGAAAACATTTTACATTACCAGCTGTATTTCCAATTTCACATTTAAGTTTCATCATTAAATACTACATCTTTATCATGAAAAGCTTTTTTGCTATTCTGTTTAATCACACTAAAGCAAGGCTAACTGTTGCTATGCTCGTTTTTCGAGAGAACGCTGGTAATGACAAGTCATACAAATCTAAACTAAAGACTCTGTGTCTCTGCTTGGCTAATAAAATAAGTACCCAACAGCAGCAGTTAATTCTTCAGTTTTCATTCATCTTTGCTGTTCTACAATTCAAAGTGTCCTATTTCTTTAACAGAATCTCTGTTTTACAGCAAGCAGCAATATTGGTGTCTGTTCTTAACAGGCTAGTAATGGCAGGAGGGTCTCTTGAGAGTTCCTAATCTTGAGGCATTTACTTCACCTAAGGTCTAATTCAGTTTGCATCAAAGCCATCAGACTTTGGGGACAGCAGACTTAGTTGTTTTCATGATGGCCCAGTGTAGCAATGTGTATTTGGACTTCACCACTTAATCTTTCCAAGTACATGTAATGTGAGCAGAAGTTTCCATAAATAGGAAAGTCACATTTTAGGGAATTGAGCTGCATCTTGCAGAGAACCAGTATTGGTTTCAGCCCTAAAACATATGCAAGAGAAAAGCAGAAAACAGCCCCGAGTTCACCAAGTTTCTGATATAAGCCACATCACATTTCACAATATCTAAAACAATGGCAGTTATTTGCCAGGGAGGTATTTTTTCCAAGGATTTAAAGAACAAACAAAACCCACCTAATCTCAGAATAAGAAAAAAGAGGGCCTTAGTTGATATGGTTTCCAAACATCTAATGCATATTCATAATTACAGCACAGATTTCCAGAAGACTGGATCAAAGGTGGATCCCTGGCCCACAGGAATGTGAGAAACATTAAACTGAGGAGATGTGAATCGGCCCAGAACAGAAATCACAGAGTCGGGATTGCACAATGCAGCTTGCACCGTGGCAAGAAGTCTCCTCAGGGTCTCCTGGTTGGTGACACAACACAACATCTCTCTTTCAATCTGGAATGATATCATTGTGCCCTGGAACAAGAAGGGCACAGGAACTGTGCGCTTTTTTGGTAACAGCCACTGAAAAAGTGAGACTAGCAGAGACAGCCACTAAATGAGCTTCCAAACACTCCCTGTGTATTTCACCTGCAAAACTAGGCCTGTGACGGAGTTTAACAGTAACAGTATAGAGGTGAGAGAGTTTATTTACCTGGAAGGCAGAAGAAAGGAGAAAGACTAAACAGTTTCCAGTTGCCCCCTCCCCCCTTTGGTCAGCACTGTTTGGTCCAGCCTGCAAGTCCCTGTACCCTATCCTGGAGACCCAGTCACAAAGTAAGGGCAAGTATGCTTTACTTCAGCTATACCTCTAATTAACTAAGTTCTTGGTACTTTCCTTACTGCAAGCAGACTTCTTTGACACTTTCTCTGTCTCTGAGGAACAGAAGTCCTCATTTTTGCTCCAGTTCACTGGCCCTTCAATGCATGCTCTGCCCTGCAAGGAAGCAACAGATGGAATTCGTACTTGAAAAGGAATGGGAAGTAAAGAGACATTTCCAAATGACTTACATTCTAAAAACTTTTTAGGGTACTAACAACAGAAATAGGGTAGGCTGGAATAACTCTGAACACTGAGCAGATAGAGGCATGCTGAGAAAAAGCAAGACTGGAGTCCTTGTCTCCTTGATGTTTTTCCAGTGACACTTCACTCTACCATACAACCCTGGCCAGCATTGCAAAACCACAAGTGCACACCCCAAGAGTGCTCATAGGGTAGAAAACAATTACTCTGTGAATATCTAGCCTGGGTTTCACTGCAGTCACATATAAAACAAAACCAGTTAGCATTTCCCACATTTGTTTAGGTGTTCTGCATGACAGTATTCACTTTCAAGGTTATGCATCTCAACACAGTATTCCATAAAGGAGAAAAACACATAGCAAGTCTTTCAAAATAAGAGCCAACAGATCTTCACTTCCAAAGCCAGTAACTCAGGAACAGTTCAATTACAGAAGGACCTGCTGTCTTTCAGAGGATGCTAACTCATTCAATACACCAGCAGACTGCTCTCAGGTAATCGATGAGGAAAAAGTAATGAAGGAAAGCCCCTGCCCTGTTTATTGCAGAAATGTAACAGCAAATGAAACAAGAAAGAAGGAAAGAAAGTTTACCACACTAGGGAACAGCACTCTAGCTCTGCCTAGGCCACAGCCTTTTTTTTTTTAATGTCATAAGAAGTCACTTAAAACTTCTGAAGTGTTATTTTCTAAGACACCTGGACCTGTTTAGCAAAACCTGAAGTGCTCATTGCTGTAACCAGAGTTGATGAGAGCTGTGCTTTAAAGGTGTAATACCAAGTACTGTGAAACTCTGAGCCCTTGATATCTTAATTGAGGTACCAAAAAAAAACGCAAAACCAAAGGGTATTTTAACCATTGATTCTGTACATCAATTCCCTATGCATAAAACTAGATTAATCTCTCAGGCACTTTACAGATAAGAACTAGAAAAAAATCTGAGAGGAAATTAGTAATAATAGTATAAAAGTATAGTATAGTATAAATAATAGTATAAAAGACAGCAGGAGAAAAAAGTATACATCTATCTCAGCTATGTTACAAGTAAATACAGATGTGATAAGAGATAACACTGCATGAACCTAGTATGAGGCAAGATTACTATTCTTTTATGTATAGTTCAAGTTGGAATGTCCTAATTTCTTTTCCTCTCACTTTCCAGAGAGTTTAAAAACTTAATTACCAAATAGGCAATAGTATCTACCATGTGTCATATGTTAAAATATCTATTTTCATTGGTATACATCCCTATTAATAACACATTTGAGGTCTGTTCAGGATAAACACCTTCGTAAATGGGACTCTCACATATTAAGAACAGTTATGTCTCCTTCCTCCAACAGCTGGGACGAAATGCTTGAGATCACAAAAGCAGTCCATCACAAGCTCGTTAGAAAAGATAAATAATAAGCCTTCAGATGAGTAGCATTCATTTTAGAATTTCAGGCCAAACCCAGAGCAATAACAGTAAGCAAATGAGAAGATAGTTTAGCAGTATTGGGATTGCAGGTGACAGATTCTCACCGTTTTGATGTGTATTTCAGAGCATCAGAGGTTTACCACTGCCTACTTAATACAAAATCTGAAAATATGGTCTTACTCCATGAAATCTGTGAACAAGCTTTTGTGCTTGTTGAAAAAGAGGCTAGACAGCAATAGGCCTATGAAACACCGTCTTTCTGAGCACAAAGGTACTCAGTATATGACCAAAATATAGCTATCCTGCACCACCCTATGCCTGCCAAATATTGATTTGTATGCTGAGATATAGTCTAAATACATTTTGTCATATTAAATTAAATGGAAAAATATGAAGAAAATGATAGCTCAAGAAAGGTCACATTTTAGCAATTCTTAACTGATTGCTAAGGAACAATACCCAAAATACTTGCTTTGAAAATAGTATCTGATTCAGCCAACCTGCAAAACCACTTTGACAAGAAGGGACCAAATTCATGAATGCATGAGGTCAAAAGGATTACAATAATTAAAAAAAAAAAACCACCTCTCTCCTCCTTGGGGGACTTGTTCACAGGAATGAGATATAGGACAGTTCAGTGAGCACAGACTTTGGTAAGCAGGGTAACTGGCTTGAGAAGTTCACCCTTCCCCCTTTATCCATCTTCCCTCAGAGCTGCAGCATTACAATTCACATTCACACTCCCTTTTGTCCCCTCAGTTGTGCAGGTCCTCAAGAGAGGCTGGCCACTGTGCCTGCCTTACAGCACAGTCCCACAAACTCTGAACAGAGGAGTTGCAAAATGGCAGGAGGGAGCACAACACCCTTAAATTGACTTTACCACTCATGCCAACATCTCATCAGACTGTACTTTACAACCCAGTAAGAACAGGATAGCGTGCTTGGAGAAGCTGGATCCACCTGAGCTACCAGCAGAAGAGCATACAATGTTATTTTTATAGCCACTTCCCAGAATAGAGAATTGTGAGGTGGAGCTTGCCATCAAAAAAAAGCTTAAGAGTGTTCTGTATTTTGCAATATAGCTAACTGAATTCCTCCTTCCTCTCAGCACTCATTCTTGCATACAGAGGTTATTATTGCATAATCCAGTTCCAAAATTTAGGATTTTTCCTGATTAGGATACTTCTAAAGACCTCGGCACAGTAAAGGGTACCTCCTGCTGTTTTATTGTTTTCAATACAGAGTGATCAACATTATTCAGGATGAGATCTTAAATTAAAACCAACAGGAAAGTTACTTTTCTGGTGCTTATCTTAAGAAATTTCAGATAAGTAACACTTGAGTTTCTAGTGCAGCTGCAGTGCACCACAAGCTGAAGGGCACATTCAAGAAACTGGGACACATTCTTTATTCAGTTTGCCTAAATTTCCACTGGAACAGTAGTTTGAGAGTTTGAAAAAAATGTATGAGAAAGAGCTATGCAACATACCCATTGAAATTACTGATGTCTTAGAAGGCTTTGGGGGGCTGTTCATTGCTTTTTTTTCCTCTTTAAGATAAACAATTGTGCTTAAGTGTCATTGTAAGTTAGAGTCACAAGCTATTAAAAGTAAATAGGTTAGACACCACATTCCCCATTATATTAAAAGTCCTTTTGTTCCTTAAGAATGACTGTCTAAGGTTTAGCCTTTCTAGAAAAACTGGAGCTATGTCACTTTGTGTCAGGCACTTTCTAAGAGATACTAATGAAAATGCCCTAGGTCCCCATAATCCTTTGTGGCTGATTAGGTACAGTAGAAGAAGCTGTTTCATTAATTTGAAGGCCATGAGTTTGAACCCTCATATTGACCTGAAAGTAATGTTTTATTCATATTGTAGTGTTGTAGTCAAAACTCCAGAAATAATTAAAAAGACAAGCCTTAAACCTTAGACCTTTGAATTATGAAGCTAGATACCCAGTTAATTATTGCACAATGGAAAAAGGGTATGGGGAACCCAGTAGTCCTCATATATTACTATTACGCATCTACCTGTGAAAAGCTGATGGGTGATCAAGTGCATACCAATAAGTATGTCTTCAATTCCCAAAACGTTCAGATGATTTCCACAGGTCACAATTTAAAAGCTTTCTTCTGGATTAAAAAAGAAATTGTAGGCATTAGATTAAATTCTGGCTCCATTAGACTAACAAGGGAAAATTCCAAAGTTCAGTCGTTTCAGCTAAGATTCAGCAGCAGTCAATGACCAGCTCCCCATAGCCATTTTTCAGATGAAACACAAGATGCCTGGATCTACTGCAGGAATAAGGTATTTTTCAAGAAAAGATGACCAAAACCCTTGCCTGACTTTAGAAACTAGGTATCTAGTTGTCCTAAATACAAGCAGAAACTCATTTTAGTCAACAGTCAGCTTTCCAAATCAACCTTGCAGATAATCAGTCCCCTGAATTTGTATTAGCTGTTGATTCTAAGTGGTCTTCAAGGCTTGTTACATTTCGAGCATAATAAAATGATTCAATCTGAAGAGCAAGGGCACATACATATGAATGGTGAATTTCTCATTTTAAAAGCTGTCATCATCCAATAGGCAGATGATGATATTAAGAAATGCTGAACTAAAGACTAATCAATAGAACTTCTGCTGATCCATGTTTACCTTTTTCCAGCAGAAGTAGATATCTCTCTCTTTATATCCAGCAATCAAAGAAACCTAGTGAAAATTCAAAACATTTACAACCTCAGTAATCATCACAGGCACCCCACACCATCCTTGTAATATGATTAGCCATATCTGTTCCTTTATACACCTCATTACTAAGAATCTCTGTTGATTCCGTCTTGCCTGGGCTTTGACAAGTCTCATGAATGTAGTAATACATTAGCTTTAGACAAGCTTTTTCATATTTTAAATCTTCCATATTTTAAATCTTTTTGATGAACGCGAACATTAAAGCCAAATCTTGCTCTTAGAGCTATAGGACCAAGAACCATTTACTGTTCTCTTAATGGACATCATGCTCTTCCTTTTGTTTATTTCTGTTGCTAAACCCTCACTAATGCCAGTATGGATCACATATTATTCTAAATTGCCATTTTCTTTTCCTTCCTTCCCCAATACATTTTTGTCTTCCTAATATCTCTTTGCAGGCATTAATCTGCTTCTTTAAAGATTAAGTTACAAGAGACAGTAAACAGGGCTGCAAACAAAAAGAATTTAATCACTATGTGCAGTAGTTCTTACTACTCTTCTTATAGCACAACACAATTACTTCTTATGTAAACTGGCATATTGATCAAGTTGCAGTACAAGGTCAGATTCACAGCTATGAAGCTGCTGGTTTGAACTAACTTACCAGTGATAAAAACCTCATACAAAGTGAACATGGTTTAGGGTCACCAGAGGAGATCCTACTCCAGACCACCGCTAGAGTGCATACCAGGAAGAGATGAAGGTACAACACTATAGCCTCTATGTTTTCCTAGTTCCCAGTGATCCCTGGAAAACTATGTATGAGATAGAGCAGTTTGTTGACTACTTACTGTGCCTGTGATGTTTAAATCCCCATAAACCAGGATTAGGAAAGGACAGAGAGTGCTTTAAAGCCACCCGTCATCATCTCACACTCAACCTGAGTGAAACACAGTGAAAGACTAGGGATTTGTGGGGAGTTTTCCATTTTAGTTTGACCTTTAGGTTTTAACAGTATAATAATCAGGTTAAATTAGAAGAAAGCTATCCAAAATATCATTCCCTCTGGGATTCAGTTAAGGGTTAAAATATAAGAATAAGGGATTGCCCATATTATAGAATATCAGGGGGGAACCATTATTATCTTTCAGATTAAAAAACCTGTCACCACTGACCAGTTTCCACAGGGACACAATTGCACTCCATGCCCTCAATCATATGCTGCAGGAGATGCCTTCCCCCTCCTCTCCCACCCCCAGCAAAAGGTAGCTTTCCATGGGTCACATTCCCAAAATCAGGCTAAAGAATCTATCACCCCTGCTCAAGTTTCACTGTTTCTAAATACAGAGGAAAGACATTTCAAGTAATCCTCTTCATTAAAACTTGGTACCTAGCAGCCTAATCATATTTTTACGCTGTTCCATCCAATTAACCCTGCACCCTAATTGAACCTTTGGGTGCCACTATCAAATAAGCATGTAAAATTATCCTCATAATTGTTTTATTACTAAAGCCTAAATGATAACTGCACTGGTTACCAGTATTTCCAGCATTTTTAAGTAATCTAGATATTAATATATACTTTGATTTTTATGTATGGACATGCTCAGATTCTAAATACAAAATCTGAATGCTATCTCCTGCTCTGGAAAACACAGTAATATGTTAACTGACGTTTGCAACCTGCTTACACAGATTTATGATAAAACCATTCTCCTTTCATAGCAACTGCTATCTAGCTAAGTTCCATCTATCGCTTTCAAAATTTCAAAAGCCAGTACTACATTTTAAAGAATAATTAGCAGTGTCTAAAAACCAGATAAGCATTTGTTGGATAGTAAAATCCAGTCCACACACTAAGATTTAATTCTGGTATCAAATCACCACTAGAAAAGTAGTCTCCATGATAAAAAATAGTGGGATGATTTACAGGGGCTATGGGAGTCAGAGACCCTTCTCCCTCTTGCTGCCTCTTTTCTATGGCATTCCCCCACCCAGCTGTTGGGCAGGGCATAATCATAAGCAGTCCTTACTATGTGCATTATGACTACAGACACCCCAGGAACACAGCTATATTTCATGTACTTTGATTGAAAATATCTTCATTGGGTTTGATTCATTTTGTATTTGTGAAGAACAAGAGTAGACAAATGTGATGTCGACTCAATGTACAAGTTCAATTATACCAGTACATTTTACAGAAAAGAGCATAGAACTAGTCCAGTGGTATTTTAGATTATGTGGGGAGAGGAGTAAGGAAGAAGGAAAAAATGTGGGCGCACCTTCCAGTGTCTCCACCACAGCCCATTCTTCCAGATACGCTCACTCTGAACATGCTGTATTGCACAGAGACTCTCAGGTCAGATTCCCAAGTAGTGCATTTGTTACGTTGCTGGCTCGCTTGCTTGGTGGAGCACAAAATCAGTTGACAGTGGCCTGTATTGAGCCTTCTGTACAAAACTGTTCAATGTTTTTAGGGACTTCACACACTATTGCTCTTGTAGCACCTGTGTAACTCATTGCTCAGTTTAGAATCCAGTCACAGAAGGGAGAGGCCAAAAATAAACGCAAATCACTACAAACAATTTGAATACTCTAAATATTGGTTTGGTGGGTTTACCCTAGAAGATAATAAAATATTCCCTTTTAGTTTTAATGTTATTTTGATCTTTAAGTCTGCATTCCCCTATCTGCCAAACAAAGCAGAGAATTTTGCTACTATCACTTGTTTTCTTAAAAAAAAATACATTGGTGAGGAGGATCAGAGGTAAAGTTTTGTGGGCAACAGTAGTATTTATATTTTCAGGCTACTTACGTTTGCAACTGTAATAGTTTGTTGAATTTAATTTTGGTTTAATTAAACTATCTGGCAGAATCCTCTCAGATTTTGGTTTGCAGTTCTTTTAGTACTTGGTTTACACAATTTTCCACAGAGAATCAATGACAAAAATGAGTCAAGAGAATCTTTTCTATCAACTCAATTGCAACATCAAAAAAATCTGTTTCACATGCACATTTGCAGAAATAAGACCTATTTTATTTTAATTTGAATCTGTGTTGTGACAAGCTAGAAGCTGACTCAAAGTCTGCAGCTAGAGTCTGCTCCTTTTCTCAGTAAATTTCTTCAGGTGAAAAAGTGGGAGACGGTTGGAAGGAAGCCTGGTTCTTTTAATCTTATCTAAGCAGTCCTGAAAGGAGTTACAGCCGAAGATAAGGGATGTTGAGTCACATGCCTTTTCTGCCTTAGAATTCTTATCATATATGGAGAACAATTCCATTTCTACAACACCAATTTTAAGCTACTGCAATTCCAGCATCTTTACAAGCTATGTTCCTGATATGCACAACTGTGAAGAGAACCAGGCACAGTCATAATATTTACCTGTGACAGTAAAATTAGGTCTAGCATCTACTGCCACTGCAATGCCAAGGAAAAAAAAATAAGAGCCATGCTTGGCCTTTGAAGTGATCTTTACTTCAGCTGCCCCTGGTTAAAAGGGTTTAAGGGGAGGAGGAGAAATTTTTCCTGATCTCTGAGGTGACATTTAACAGACCTGGGAAACAGACATGGACTGTGAGGGTCTACTCAGGAAGGCCTATGGCATGAATGACTTCTAAAAGCAAATAAAATAGTAATGCATTCAGTACACTTAATGTCTCATTCTTTGACACAGGACTTCTTCCTTCTTGACTTTATCTTCCTCTTGATAGTAACCATTACCAACAATGCTGAGATGGACCAAATACCTCATACAGTGAACACTGTAGGAAAGAAACAATACTCAGAATTTTACATCAAAATCCTTGTAAACTCCGCAAATTCCTCCTGCTTGTATTTGGCAGAGTAACTGTCTTAACTACGCTACAGCATGCTTTATAATATACAAAGATCAGACCCAGGAGCATCCACTTCCAGTTCAGGCAACTTAACTTTTTATCACTATTATTATTATTTTTAAATCCTTCCACTAGAACTTTAAATATTTAGAGTGGGTTAAGAAGTTCTACTCCAGACCAGAGTTCTCAAGCCAAGAAGGCATGAAGGTTTAAGATTCACTGCTTTGCACCACACTACAAGCAACAGGCACTGCAGGTATAAGTAGCTGATGCTGTGTCTAGGTCAGGCTTTGTGAGCATGCAGAAAATACAGGTACCACTGTTTCCTTCAGCCTATCCTTACTGCATCATCCGTCTTCTCCCAATTCCCAGTACAGCTTAGAAGCATCGTCCCAGAACTCAGCAACTTCTACAGGCATGTGGTAGTTGTCATTATATACTTCATGGAAGTGAGTTTTGAACCGTATTTTTGGCAGTTCTGTCCCACAGCACCCCCAGCATCTCTAATCTCTACAAACCACGATGAAGCAGTGAAAGATGCTCCACAAAAAAGCCACTGATATGTAAGATATGTATCTGCAGCTGACATGTCCACATAAAAAAAACCTACCTAGTTAGAACATAAACAACACAAATAAGATGCTTCAGGATCCTGCTCACAGAAAGTACTTTGACATTCTAATATTCACCTAGCATGACTTGAAGTTGTCTCTGTTCAACATACGGTCTCAAGCATATAAAAAATCCAGCACTAAAGTGTCCTAACTGTGAGGAACATTCCTTCCCGGTTATGTCAGCTTTGTCAGTACTACCACCTCACTCTTGAAAAGCAGTTTCATCAGGGAAAAACCTTCCTGAAAACATAGGAAATAATTTATGTAATTAAAAGAAGTGAGGGAAAGAGCAGACTGTTAGGCTACCTTTGGATCCCCAAAAAGACAGGAAAGATGGGCTTGTAATTTGCTAACTTTTGAAAGCTTCTGAAATTTATTTTGCTTAACTAGTATTATAACCTCACGCATTCCCTTGAATTTGATTACACTTTTCTGAAAGGCTTCATACTCTGAGACTATTCAAAACAGAAATAATTTTAACCATGGAAGCATTACAGAACATTTTGAATCAGCATTTTCATTTCAGCTGAATCACTAACAGTTTGAGCCCCATTCACAAACAGAGTTTGGCAAAACTGATTTACTATTTGATGTTCCCCAAGTAATTTTTTTGTCTCCCATCTCTCAGGTGGACATATGGACAACATAAGGAAATGTATTATAGCCTTAGAAGGTTATTGTATATGCAATATACAAAGCTCAATTAAGAATACCTTTGGTAAAAGACTGTAGAAATGCTATCTTTAAAAAAAGAAGAAAAAACACTTTGTTTTCTGCAGTGCAGAACAATTGAAGCTTTTCAAGTGGTTTTCAGAAGAGAAGGCGAAGGTCTGTCACATGAGATTAACTTGAAAAAGGACTACGTTCTTATAGAAAGGAAAAGTGCATGCAAAGGGCAGTAATATACTAAGCAGGCCAGGTTAACTAACAAAGCCTCTATCACAGTCATTCCAGCAGGCAATGCTGTTCATGCAAAGGGGGGCCTTTTTCTCTACATCAGGGACACCTCCAGTAGCCCACACGCCATTACAGGCCAGTACTTGCTCAGCAGTTATTTATGATAGCATAGCACTCCACAGGTCAGAGAGGAGGAAAGATCAGCTATTCCCATCTACATATTTCTGATCCATAGGTAAAGCACAATGCCAAAACACGCCATTCAACAAAACTATAGAACAACCACGTTGCATGTTTTGGTCTCTTTTTGAAGCAAAGTGGCTGTTACTCCTACATGACAGATCAATTTCCTTTTAATTTAAAAAAAAAGTTGAAAATAAAGAAGTATGCTAGTCATAGTACTGATATTAATAGCCTTGTTCTATCACTCATCTCCAAGCAAATCTCTGCAGTCAGTAATGCCCACCAGACGCTCATACTTGAGTCAAGACTGACACCCAGTGGTCATATATTTTAACTGATTTCTTTTTTACGCCAACCTGATTTTTAAGAACCAAGATTCCACAGTGAGTCTACTCTAGACCTTCAGCCTTCTCTTCTGAAAACCACCTGAAAAGCTTCAGTTTTTCTATAGCATACATGATATAAAATCATGTGAGCTGAAAACTCACACTATATATAAACTTAATTGTTTCCTTAAGAGCCCCTAACACAGTAATATTTTTTTAGCACTATGCACATGCATTCAACAAGTTTAGAATACCACAGGCTTTAAAAAAAATGTAGAGAATCTAGTCCCGCCTCTCTAATCATGACAGTTAATAGATGATAATAGCAGAAGGAGAGGAGAAAGATGTTTTGATATTAAAGTACTGTGGCAGCTTAACTACTTCAGAAATGGACATTTCTTTTCTGTATTTCCACATAATCCTTTTTACAAGGATTACAAGCTGTAAATATGGTATTAGAGTCAAGTATTAGTGTTAATTAGTGACTGATTTCACTTGATGAAGTATTAATACACAGGTTCTAGCCATTGAACTTCAATCTAACACCCAGGGAAGGATTTTTTAGTGGAAATAGAATACAGAACACATGTAAAAAGATCATCACTCACAGAAAAAAATGAGTTTACTTTCTGTACTTCTTGCTTCATTTATTTCAAAAGCTTCAATACCATAACAGACAAGTCTATTTTGATTGGGGAAGTATCATTAAATCTAACAGAGATAGGGATGTCATGTTCTTGTTTGTGAGATCCTTCAAAATAAAAAGGCTTCTTTATTCTCCCTCAAAGACACCACTTGTTACAATTTTGTCCATGCATGGTGCCTTGACAGGCATAACTACATAGAGTTAAGGCTTCAGCTTGCCCAGAGATGGTATAGCAGAGTTGCACGATAATAGCAACAAGTGCCTTCTTTACCATACACTGCATCTCTGGTAAATGCTTAGCAACATGACCCTTCAATATGGTCAACAAAATACAGCAGAATGATGCAAATATCACTAGGCTATCATGATAAGTGGTTACTATTTCACTATCAGCAGTTTAGTGAATGCATTCAAGCCCTAAAACAGTGCATACCAGACCAACAGAATGAGGTTCTCCACTAAAAGGTGGGAGAGTAGCAGCAATCCAGCAGTCGTGTTTTAGCTGGTAAAACACAACTTTGCTGGATTGGTGTTACTGTTTTACCAACTAAACCACCCAAGAATCATTTCTTTCAGAAGCACTAGGTTTTCCATCATAACCAGTGAAAACTTCAATACGCTGAAAAGTCTGAGACAAAAGTCTCCGAGTTTTGAGTCTGAGCAACAGTTAGTCTTCCTCAGACAGAATATCCATTTCAAGAATCACAATATCATCTTGAAATTATTTGTAATCCTATTTGGAGGAGATGATGCAAATTAAATTCTCTCTCAAAAACATTTTAGATGGAATATGAATGCTGCACATGTTGCCAATTATGAAGTGTCAGTTGCTTGAGCGGAAGTATTTCAGCTTCCCATTTGAATTGTAATAGGAGAAAGTAGCAAGGGCACAAACAGGCTACCAGGTAAATTTTCTTCATAGCACAAGCCACATCATAGTATTCTGAGTCTATAGGATTACGATACATGATTTGCAGTGCAGAATCCAGAAGAGCTATTAATAAAAAGATACCCAGTTCAGCAATAGCACAGGATAGTACTGTGGTAGCTTTTATGCATTCAAATAAAATCTGCAGGTAGGTCAATCAGATCACCTGCTGAAACACAAATCACTTTGAAGCAGGTCGTTCAGAGTACCGGTAGGTTTTGTCAAATATTTTTCCTACTGCTCCTTAAAAGGCATAGAATAATACTTATCATGCAGATTTATAAAATACTAACAGTCACAGAAGACTGGAGTGTACAATTTAGCGTCCGTACCATCTGTACTGGGTGCAAAATGTTACATTCACTTTTACTCTATGTAAACTGAGTTAGAAGCTTGCTATTAATACCAGCGAAGATCCCTTTTGTCTAGCAGCTCTTCTTTCCTGCATTGGGTCCACGTCTGTAGCCAGCAGCGGCTGACAACCTACAAAAGCGCACATACCTGGAAAAGTGTAAGGACACATAACTACGAGCTCAGTAAAACAGAAGGTTTTCACAAAGGTATTCTTTTTGTCTTCCCTGTTCTTGGAGTAATGTACACAGCTGAAAATTTACCACTGTCCCACATTCATTCAGTGATTACATGTAAAGATAACTCAAACAATTTTGAGCCTCTAGACCATTTTTATTCAGTAGTCAAATATCCTCATCTTCTACAAGCACACAAGCCATTGATATTTTCAAGGCACCTTGTAACTGCCCTGGTACTAATCTCTGGACAGCTCTGGAGACTGAGAACAGCCTACTGTCCCCTTTTGGTAGCCAACAAGGCCTCCATAGCCTGAATTGAGGGAGGAAACACTCCTTTAAGAGTGATGCTCCAATCATTTAAACAAAGAACATCTGAGAAAGTACTTGAGTACTTGCAAAAATTACTTCCAAGTTGTTTTTCCTACCTCTACAGTTCAAAGGTAAAGCAGCTGAGTTTCACTACAAGGTAAAGTCTTGGAGTGAAGTAAATATTATTCTGGCTACAGTTGACAATAATATGGTTTGTGTGGCAACTAGAGTACCTAAAGTCATGCTAACCTTCAGACTTCTTGGTAACTTGTATTTTTAAAAATGAAAAAGAAGGTGTAGACAAAACTTCAAGTTGTGCCTGCAAACATTATTTAACATTTGACTTAAGTACTTGTGAAGCCATGTCACCCCATTTTAAATTTCATTTGAACTAACATTTATATGTTTTTATGTATTATTAAAGAAAGATGACACATCAGTTTATTGTAAGGAAGAGCCTTACCAGTTTTTTTTCTTCTCTGGCATATGGAGCTAACAAGTCCACAACTAGCTTCACGCATTTCTTTGAATTCAGGAGCTGCAGGATGGATAGTTGCAAACCTAACCAACATAAATTTAAAAAATTCTTACTGAAACAAAAATAATGTTGCAACAAACCCCATCGCCGTTAATAGCTTCGTTTCTATAGCAATCCTCAGAGCCAGAAAAAAAGGTCTACTTAGATTTTTGCTAGGCTAGATACAAAGGATTACAGCAGAATATATTTCAACTGGTAGATGTTTATAGGGAATTATTAATATCCTTCAATAAGCCTATTCTTACCTAAAGGAACCAATAATTTTCTTCACTACAAAAATCCTTGTTATACAAGCATTGAATGTGTTACACCGTTTTTGTTAATATTGTAAGCATTTAGAAACAGTCTCCTTCCCTCAGCATCACACTGCTGACAGGACTCCTTCACTCCTGCAGAAGATTTTACGGCTGTATCAGATGCTTAAGCAATTTAATAAATCAACTCTGCAGAAGGAACAAAGTCTCTACTGCAGAAAGCCCCTAGCCATTTTGTCCCTCACACTATTTTTTGTCCCCATTCCTAGGAAAAATATTCCTCTCAGGTTAAATGGACTTCTGCCTCCCAAACTCAGGAGTCCTTTCGAGTAGCTGCTGGGAACAGCCAAGCCGCTTGCCCTCAGAAGGGGAGTTGTGTGCATGCAGCAGTGCTGCAGCACCTTCGGCTCTGCGTACCAGCTCAACAGCAACATGCAAGCAGACTTTGCTTTAACATACGTTTCCTCTTGGCCAGCGCTGCAGAAGCGGCTCCAGCACCCACTGCGGCTGCGCCTCCCCCGCTGCCTGTCAGGATGGAGGCGGCGGGAAAAGGGCGGGACCCGCGCGTCCGCCGGGACGGCAGCCGCGCCTCCCGGCATGCACCGCTCCAGCCGCGGCCGCGGTCCGCCCGCTCCTCGCCATGGCCACTCCCGGCCCGCCTCTCGGGGGCGTTCCGCGGAGCAACGCGTGAACTCCGCCACAGCTACTGGCTTTTCTTGCGGGGTCTAACACGATGTAGCTTTTACCAAGCTTCCTTTTTTCCCCATGCATCTTAACCACCTTCTATAATGCGTCTGCTACTTACTAAAGTCCTGTAACAGCCTGATGCAAAATTAAATAGTGAGCTTAAAGACATTTTTACGGCTAAACAGCAAGATTCAGCTGGCCTGGTGCTCGAAATATTTTGACACAATTAAACACTGCCTGCTGCTGTCAGTTGTACCTGTGCAATACCATTCAATAATAATTGTATTTCATTAAATTCTTAACTCCCCAGGCCGTAATAGATCCTCTTGCAGCTAATGCGTACCTACGTGTAAAAACATATCTATGGAGTGTGCTACTGGCACACCTAAAGGAAAGGCCTGTTCAAACATCACACAAAATGGATTAATACATTGGAGTTCCTTCTAACATTGCTCTATAGATGTGACACTATGCTGTTTGTGTGCTGCAAGTTTTCATTTACAAACATATGATTAAACATACCTGCCTTTTTTAAAATCTAGGAATGAAGTAGTGCTTTGCTAGCTTATGTGAGTGAAGACCTACCCTTGGCTCCAGCAGCATAGCTGTTAGCCACAAGCAGATGCTGTGTAATAGGGCTGATGTTCCACACAGGGCTCACTGAGGGTTTTGTGAAGAGCTACAGACACCCACCGGGGTTCCGATGCTGACCAGTGTTCCTGGCGAGCTGTCCTAACAGTGCCAGCTCTGCCAGGAGCAGCGACAGCCAGCTGCACCCCCAGGGCAGGGGGCACAGGGGCTCCCCAAGGGGACAGCAGGGCCTCTCAGCCAGAGCCCATTCTGCTGCCCCCAGCAAGGGAGCTGGGCAGGCTGGGGCAGGCTGGGGCAGCCCCACCCCAGGGTATCGGGCACCTCTGTGGGACAGAACAAGATGGGACACCAGGCACCATATCCAGGCGGGGCTGTGACAGAGCCAGCAACCCACATCCCACAGCAATCCAGGACTGACAGCCTCAGGCTGAGCTGAAATAGAGCCCCAGACCCACAGGCAGGGGTGGGGGCATCTGGTGAGGTTGGTCAGGACCATTAAGGCTTACTAGTGCATTAAGAGCTCTGAGAGCTAGTTTACTAGCAATGTCACTATACTCTAACGATACTGTTGTAACTATGCTATGTTACTAGCTAGTTTGCTACGGCCGTGGGCTCGGAGTCTAATGCAGACTTTTATAAACACTTTAAAAAATCTGTAGGTCAGAAGATGCAAATTCTGACATTTATGCAAGCTTAGAGTTATACTGACAATGATGGTTATAAGATAAATGCTCATCTTTTTATAAGACTGTAAATAATCACCTCTCTGAAAGACAAAATCTATCGCCAATATTAAAACAATTACAACTTTAGAACTGTACGGAACTTGACTTTTTCTAACAAATCTCTATCGTTTTCATTTGCAAAATACTGTGTACATACAGCAACATGCTTAAACTTCCTAAATATATTTCCAGCAGAGTAATTCCTTTTCCAGTTATCAGACTATATCTTCTCTAAATGTGCCTGGTGAGATTAAAGCATCTGCCTTTTACTTCAACTCCATCAAAATATATGAGCTTCCACTCCTGAAAAACGTAACTACTGTATTTAAAAGGAATAGTGTAAAAGAGTTTTGTATTGCTAATTACAGTTATCGTGCTGTTGAAAAGCAGGCAGGTGGGAGAAAACAGTTGTGCAAAGTATACTTTACAATAAGAAGTAACAGAGATGCAAGAGCAAATTCAGAATAATTACTTGTCTAAGTACATTTTCATTGGCACCAATGTAGCAAACCAAATCTTTAAGATTTTTTTTCTTACTAATGTTTAGTTTTCATTTTAGGAGTATTCGTGATCTAGTTAAGTGTTCAATGTGATCAAATGTTCAGTCAAATATTTAGAATGTTAAAAATGTATCTGTACTCTTTTATTTATATGTTTTCATTCCCTTGTTAGGCTCAATGCTACAAATACTTTTGAAAATAACTGTTACTCACGCACAGATGTGACTTAGGCTGTAAGGTGGAAAGTATCTCAGTGAGTGAAACTAAAAATGAAAAGAAATAAGCAAATATCTTCAAAACAAAACAAAAGCTAATATATTGATATTACACACAGATTATGAGTATTTACTTACCACCAAAATGCTCAGAGTGAGCTTCTGCCTGTATTGTATAGAGTTAAAATGGGAAAGTACTGAACACAGCCTCCTCCCGTCTATGCCTCTTTAGAATTTAAGTTTTGCTGCACCTCCTGACAAATGGTGCAGAAGAACAATATTAAAAAAGGGGGAAATGGAGAGCCAGGTTCATAGCAGCTGCAAAAGAAAAGGCCATATTTACCACTCCAGTCCCAAAGAACCATTGAAATCTGTTGAGAGCTACACAAAGAGTAACTCTTTGCCATCAAAGACCTTGCTTACAGCATTTTCCATGACAGTGAGTTTAGGTGAAAACGCAATAAAGCTGATTTGCTTTGATCAGCTCTTTCAGACTACATGCTCAGGATTTGTACCAAAAAGCAAAGATAAAATCCTGGCCTCACTGGAATCAATAGTTCTACCACTACCTTCATGTATGCCAAGATTTTATTACAGTTTTTTATATGGCTGTGCCATTAAGAGGTCATTTTTTCATATCGAACAATTAGGTTTTGTCACAGAACATAGGTCCACATTAAAAAAATCTTAAAACTGCAGCCACAACAGTTGGCAAATAGAAGTCAATTTGTCAAGACTTACCATACTCAGCTGACTATTCAGCCCAAACCTTGAGCTGTCAAATTCACTAAAAGACATTCTGTAGTCAAAAGGTAAAATAGAGGTTTCTGTTTTAGCCTTTTTCAGTTATAATCTTCAGTGAAGTTTTGATTTTTCAAATTTTTCTTGTTCGATTACTTTGAGTATTTGACCTTTTGACCTGTTTTTCCTAAAATTCACACGTGTGATAGAACTTACAGGACTGTGAACCACATTCTTTATAACATTATGACATTGCTCTTTAATATCATGATTCAAAATATTGTACATATTGTGATTTCATTATTTTACAAGTTCAAGTCAGGGAGGTTTTTGTTTGTTCTGGGCATTTTGGTCATGTACTGACATGTATAGTAAAATGAAGTAAATGCTCTTGAAATACCATTATGGCATGATGCAGTCAGGTTAAATGGTCAAGACTATCTTGAGGCCATGAAACACTAGAAGAAGATTGTGTGAAATGTGTGTATTTTTAACAGCTCACAGCACACAAGATATTTGCATTATTCACATTGAGGTGGCAAAAAAATAGAAACACATTTCAGAAGCGTCATGTCAAGCTCTTTGGGACAAAAAAATTACCATCAGAGCAGAGGAAAATTGGAAGCATGTTCCGTCTGCTTCATGCTGCTCCCAAAAACTGGTCTCCCTGGTGGCTGAGTATTCCTTTAGCATATAGAAATGTTCAGATGGTATTTTGCCAGCTATGCTGGTTCATGATTACTCCATCTCCAGTTCTGTCACAGGCTTGTTGGACAGCTGAAGAAGGACTAGTCAGGGCTCTGTCACATTATAGTGCCATGATATCATGCTAGAAGACGTTAATCCAGCTTAACAGAAATTACCAACACTTCTTGATAATGTACTGAATTTTCATAGAATCATAGAGTCATAGAATCGTTATGGTTGGAAAAGACCTCTAGGGTCATCAAGTCCAACTGTCAACCCAACACTACCATGTCTCCTAAACCATGCCCTGAAGTGCCATGTCTACATGTTTTTTGAACATCTCCAGGGATGATGACTCTGCCACCTCTCTGGGCAGCCTGTTCTAATGCCTGACCACTCTTTCAGTAAATAAATTTTTCCTAATATCCGATCTAAACCTCCCCTGACACAGCTTGAATCCGGTTCCTCTTGTTCTATTGCCAGTAACTTCGGAGAAGAGACCAACACCCAGCACTACAACCTCCTTTCAGGTAGTTGTAGAGAGCGATAAGGTCTCCCCTCAGCCTCCTCTTCTCCAGACTGAACATCCCCAGTTCCCTCAGCTGCTCCTCATAAGACTTGCTCTCTAGACCCTTCACCAGCTTCGCTGCCCTTTGGACATGCTCCAGGAACTCCATGTCCTTCTTGTACTGAGGTGCCCTAAACTGAATACAGTTTTGCTAAACAATGGATGAGGCGGTCACAGCTGAGCCAGACTAGGCTGTAAGAGAGCTACCCACAGGCAGAGGGGAGGGTCAGACAAAGAAGAGAGCACCAGGAAAGAAGTTTGGAACAGTCAGGCTTGCTGCTACTTCTGCCCATTGGGAAGTGATAGTGAGGGCTATTGCTAACACAAAAGGTTATGCCACACCACAGCAACTGGCATCTCTAAGTGCTAGTTCTTCATTTAGTGTCCCTTCAAAATGGCCTTGCAACCTCATGTAGCTCTGAAGCCGTCACCAATGGTAATGGCAGCAACAAAGGGGTGTAATATCACCTTGGTTTCCCTTCTTAATAGTGCTTAAACACACTTGCAGAAAGAGTGTATCTTTCTTCATGATATCTCTCCTTATGGTTCTAAAGTGATAAGGAATTTCCTTTGATTGAGTATAGCCTATTTAGCTGTGGTTTTAAATAGCTCTCATATACCCCCTTATTCTTTGAAAAAAATGTTAGGCCTCATTTCTCAGATTGAAATACTGAGATCAGACAGCTGAGAACTCTTGGATTTCAAACAGTGATGGAAAAAATCCAAAGATCTGGATATGCAGCAATATTTGTAACCTCAGGTTCAGTTGGTATAATTGTAACATAGCCTTTATATCAATTTCAGTTTGACTCCTGCAAAGGTTACTGATCTTAATGCCAGCTAGTGTCATGTTGGAAGCCTATGTGTCTGTAGTGTCATCTCCCAGAGATGTCAAAGATCCTTAAGTATGTTTAAATAGTAGGTGAACAGAAATGTAATTAATTGTGTGCTGAAGCATCCAATGTCTAGATTGCTTAAGATAGAATATGAAACTTTTTTATTCCTTTACAAAAAAAAATTGAATTCTAGCAATAAATTCATAACATCTACGTGACAGCATGAATGTTCCTAATCATAGCTTTTAAGACATTTGCTCTATTTAAAAAATATGTGCAGTGTAATGCCATTAAAATGTTAAATAAGCACTTGGTAAAGTTGTAGTAAATGAGGCAAGAAACATTGCTGTTAATTTTTATTTTTAAGAGTTATCTCAGATGCATCAATGCATACATATTTTCCATTGGTATAATTTAGGTTTTGATAAACTGGCACCATAAGAATAGTGCAGATATTGAGAAAATCACAGCTTCAGAAGACTGCAAGTTGAGAAGTGTACTATATGGTATGTCACATACCTGGAATTCTGGACAGAATAATACCATGCATCCCACGCAAACAGGTAGAAAGATGTGGAGGCCCCACTAAGCATTTAAAGTTGCACCTGGCCAAAAAAAAAAAAAGAAAAAGAAAAATTTATCCTGAGGGTAAACATCATTCATTAATAAAAGGAAATATCATGAAACCAAGAACTTGCTACTAAACATACAAGCAGAATAGTTACTTAATTAAGAAATTATTTGCCCGCTATGTTTTAGGGTAGGAATTAGCAGTGAAAATGAAAGAATGACAATGTTTTGCTTATGCAAGGCACACAATCCCAACCATAGTTAACATGGTTTTTCTTGCTAGAATTAAATTTTTTTCTCAATAAGATTTAGGGGCTATGTGAGATTTATTATATCTATTGCAGTTGAACGCCGTATTATTTGTATTCCCTACCGGGCAAAAAATCACCTTTTCGTTCCTTGCCTTCATCAAGATCTAAATATGTTAATGTAAGCACATAAAAATAAAAGTGGCTGAAGAGAAATAAGAATCAACTCTTTCCAACCTTGAAAGAAGATTCTTTCTTAGCTGTAACTGTAGCACAAATGGCTGTATCTGAGCTAGTTTCAGCTTAGGAAAGGATGAGCAGCCATACAATACATAGAGTTGCACTTCAGACATCCTAGTTCACCAGTTTAGCACTAATTACTGGCAAAGATGGAAAATAGAAAACAGGGCTAGAACCATAGCAAATGGCTTCAGCATCCAGCTGCATTGTCCTACCAGTCCCTCCTGCCTATTTGGAGCCAAAGCTGCATCCTTTCCCCACAACCCCCTCAGCCTCCTTGGCTGTGACTCTCATAAGTGGGCTGAGCTGATGGACACTTAGGGTAGAAAGGAGGAGAGCAGTTAGCATTGGATCCCCACTGTGCACATGCGGGTGGAAAATGACGGGTCCACCAAAAAAAAACAAAACCACCACAATAGACTTCTGTGGAAAAGAGCTATTTGTTTAATATGTTCATTTGTAATGCAAAAGCTTTCTGAGGATATTTGAAGAATTGTGTGACAAGCTGCAGTCACTGGTAAGAGATATCCTTCAGGATCCATACCCGCCTAGCTTAGGTTTCAAAGGCATCATACTATGTGTCAGTCCTTGTTCTTGGTTAGCTTTTGAAAGGATAGGTGTGACAAACAAACCTGGAGAAACTCTACAGCTTTCAGACTGGCCTGCCTTTTTTGACCTCCTCGTGCTGGGCAATCTCATCAGCAACTGAAATTTCACTTGGCCCAGTCCATGGGACAGTAAATATCTTTCTACAACAGTGGCAACAGGAATCCCTCATTATAAGGAGATTCACTTAGGTCTGAAAGGGATCCTAAAGACATGGACTGCTATGATGATGTTGAAAACATGATGCCCAGTACCAAAAGCTGCCTTGCCAAAGCATGACAGGCGTGCAGAAGTATGGGGGTGAAAGGTGTGTGGTAGCGATGGGAGAAGAGAGTGAACAAAACTGGGCTGGTGTGTAGGAAAGTGTGTCGGGGTGAGAAGAGTCGTCTTCCATACATGTGCAAGAACAGATGAGGATTTATGTGTGGAAATGGCTGTGGGGGCTAAACCTAGGATGCATGTGCATAGCCTGGGGAGGAGGAGAGGAGTGGGTGGGTGCCAAGAAGGGGGAGCCAGTATTGCCATTCTTCCCCTTTCTCCTTGCCTCTGCCTGCTGGCCCCTCCTGACACATGACACCGATTCTCACAGGAGCCTGCAGCCCCACTTCTCCCTCCTTTCCTCACAGATCATCCAGCAGAGAGAGGACAACGCAGCTGCCTGCAAGCCCAGGACAGCATCCTGCATCTCTGCAGAGCTTTTTGCTTAGGAATCTCGAGGTAAGGACCCCCTGCCCTCTCTGTGTCTGTGGGCACCAGAATTCCTGCCCTAAACTAGCAGGAACTGAGAAACCCTGCAAACATGGCTGTGTTAGGGACTTCTGTGAGATGCTTAGTCCTGGCAGGTTCATTCTTGCCACTGAGCTGCCTTTTTGCTACATGTTGTGCCTTCCTGGGGAGAGCTTGCAGGGACATGGCGATGAAACCCAAGTGGGGCAGGACTGACTTGCCCAGTCCCTGAGCACCCTGTGAGCTCCAGGTGTGTCTGTGAGCTCCAGTCCCTGCAGAAGGAAAAAGTCCTATCAATAAGTAGCTGTCAAGCCTGGGCTCAGTACTCTGGGCTCATGTCCCCAGGGTTGCACAGCAGATATGTTCATGCCTGGACAGCACCCTCAGGCCATGACTGTTCCTCTGTAGGACTGCCGAGGACAGGGGGACTGTGATAGCAAGATGAAGTACGCGTGATTCTCAGTTCTTAAGTAAAGAGAACAGGGGAATACTCAGGTCTCCCTCTGTACCTCCTTGTCTCCATGCCAGCTCTGGGAAAAGCAGGTTTAAAAAAAACACCCCTGTGAATTACACTTGGGATTCGCACTGCATCCACATGGGTACAGACAAGGTTAAAGTTTCTGAGAAGTGCTGGTTGTACAAACACTACCAGGCAGTGAGAGAGAACTCAATATGTTTGTAAAATGTGTCTCCAGTTTGTCATGTGCTAGAACTACATGCACTATGCTTGAAAACCACTCCAGTATGTCTCTGTTTTGAAACTGATTACATATTTTGGAGAAGATATTACCAAAAGAAAATAAAATCAGCTTGATTTTGGGGACTATATTTTAAAACACAGCCTGCTACGCAACCTGTCAAAGCAATATTGAGTAATGTTTTATTGTCCTCGTACTGCTGTACATCTGTATTATTATTTGTGTTGTTTAGGAAACAGAAACCAAACAAATGATGTTCTTCAGATTCTGGTGGATTTTGTGGATACTTGAACACCATGAGTTTTTAGCAGAAAATCTCAGGGAAGAAAAAAGATATGGATTAAGAAGACCAAAACCTAAACACATTCTGTCAAATACTGTAGAAAAATATCCCAGTCCAAGTGATCAAGGTGAATATTGTAATTTTAAAACAGGTGTGGGTTTTTTCCCTGATTCATTTATTTGGATTCTGGACTACATGATTAACTTGTCCTCTAAGATATTGCTTATAATCAGCTGGGCTTGCCTCAGTCTACATTTTCACATGCCTTATTTTTGCACTTTTATCTTTTTACTCCCACCTTTTCCCTCCCTTTTTATGTATTTCAGAAAAGGAGATTGCTTCCAAGCTTTTTATGATATGGCTAATAGCCTGTTATTGCCACAACAAGAATAATAGCCAATAAAACTGTATTTCTATAGAATTAATATAATCAGTAGTTCAGAAAATTAATACTCTGCAGATCCTGATTTTGGAAACTTTTATGTCACTGGATATGAGTGTCAGTACCAGAGACAAAATGTAGCTCTGTCAAATCACATTCCAGTGTCTTATCCAGTAAGACTCATTTTCCTGCAGATGACTTCCACCTTCCCAGTCCTCATTCTGGTAGGCTATTCAGTGAAATACCAGCGAAGAGGATGGAATGAATGTGTAAAACCACTACAACATTCCTCATTTCATACTACCTGACATCACCTCACCTTCAGTTTCTTATTCCTTAGGGCATCTGTTCTGGAGCAAATTCCTCAGCCTTTATATGCTCTATCTTCATGAGGGTCTTACACTTGTGATCACAGATGTTCTAAAAAATTTTCATAATTGCACTCTCACTTTTGAAGCCTAAAATACATGTAAGGGTAAGTGTAGAACAAGATTTAGTAAGAACTCGCTCCACTTACCTACCTACCTATTTATTCTAGATGAAGACTGCATTCTGGAAATTGCTTTTTTACTGGACAGCTCCGAAAGTGCTAAGTACTATAATCATGAACAGCAGAAAAAATTTGTACTGGAAACAGTAGACAGAATGAAAAGTTTGCAGCTTAATTCTGGACGAACCCTTAGCTGGAGGATGGCCTTACTTCAATACAGCAGCACTGTTTTTATGGAGCAAACTTTCCATGACTGGAAAGGTCCCGAAGCATTCAAATCTCACGTTGCTCCCATCACCTACATAGGTCATGGCACCTACACAACTTACGCTATAACTAACCTCACACAACTCTACATGACTGAAGGGACTCTGGGTAGTGTGAAAGTAGCTGTGCTCTTCACTGATGGAGTGGATCATCCAAGAAACCCAGATATTTTTGCAGCTACAGCTGATGCTAAACACCAAGGAATTGTATTTTTCACAATGGGAATGACCAGAGTGGCTGAGGAGGCTAGCAATGCTGCCAAGCTCCGGCTCCTGGCCAGCATCCCAGCATCTAGGTTTGTTTTCAGCCTCCAGGAGAAAGAAGCTGTGGAGAAGCTTCTCAAAGAAATGGTATGTATGAGAAAGAATTTGAAATAGATACAGGAACATATGTAAAAAAATGGCCTTATTTCCAGTATTTTGAAACACACATGCTATTGAAGAAACCTGTACCTTTTACATGTTGAAGTAGCCCACTTATTAATAAGACCACTGTGCCAAAGTACAGATTTCCTTTCTCTTCACACCATTCAGATCTTGCCAGCCGAAATATTTGAAGTTGGAAACTGAATTAGACTTAAAAAGACCTGTCGTGAAGTTATTTTTATCTCTATTTTTCCTCCTAAGAAAGGTGTTTTAAACTTCCTTTCTTAAAAAAAACCAACCAATTTTTGACATCCTACTGCTTTCTTATGTAGCAAGTAGGAATGTGGCATTGCCTTTTGTACCAAAAGGGATGCAGCTCTTACAGAGGTGAAAATAAATTTGTAGACCTTAGTGGAGATATGTCAATTTAGATAAAATCTGAATTTGACCATAGACATCTTTAAATTTCCATGGAAAACTTACCACATAATCAAGAAGAAATGTGTAAATTGAGCTTGGCTGCCTTTTTTCTGCACATGAACTTAATTTATAAAAAACATTCCCTGCCAAGAGTGGAGAATAGAGCCATCTTCTAGCCTATAAATCTGGTGACACAAGCTGTGGATGAAGTCCTGATCTGAGCATGCACAGAGATATAAAATAGAAAGGTAAATAACAACCAGGAGACTTCTGCAGTGAAACTGACACTTAAGTGATCTCAAACAGGCCTAGAGCATGTACACAAGCTGACCTTCCAGTCTGTCTGCCCTTCACTTTGACAGCCTGCCACTCTGCATTGGTTTCCCTGCATATCACCCTTCCCATCTTCTCTGGTATTAGCATTGCTTTCTGCGTCACAACAACCACCTGTCAAGTGACTAAACACACTTTATTTCACCTGCTCCAAACAGGCAGCCATCCTCAGGTGCCTTCTTTTGAGAACACGGCTGCTGGTTTAATTAATGGCTTTGGCATAATTATGTGCATACATGTGAATTTTAGAGATGTGTATTGCATTGCTGCTCATCAACACATTTTGTCCTCTCAAGAGACTACATCAGTTGTGAAATGTGGAAGGAATGCATTGTATGTGGGTGTTTCAGCTGTAGAGATCTTCTAAAGAGTAACAGAACTAATTCGGTGGTGATAACTTTATGTGATCGCTGTCAAAGTCAAATCTTCTCTAAGGTGTTCTTAATGTTCTCATTTAGTCTGTGCCTAACAGTATGCATAAAAGAGCTTCGGATGTTCTCAGGTGTAAAGTATGTATCATTCACTCCTACTAGAGAGCTGTTGGTATCTAGCACTTTGGAAACTGTAGTTTCTGGGTGCATTGTTCCTATATACCTAGATAACTGTATTGGTTTAGTCTGTTTACCATTGTAATTTTAGCAAATTATAGCTGGACAAGGAGAGTCAGAGATTTGTGCAGTCAACAATCTATAATAGGAATTTAAATTATTTTTCAGAATAGAGAGATTGCTAGAATGTTTCTCAGAAATTAAAGCTTATTAATTCTAGTTAATATGTTAATTACATAATTTAATTAACTAGCTGCTGAAGCAATTTATTTTAACATCCTTCAGTGTCTTTCCAGTAGAGCTGGGTTATGGCTTCAAGTTTCTGATGTTGTTTTGAATATCTGTCTTTACAGAAAGATCTGTCTGAGGAAGAGGTAAGTAATTTTTTTTCCTGTACAGAACAACTGCTTAATAGAAACACTTCCAATTATATGGAAACATAATTCAAGAAAACTGATAGCTCAGGAAGTTGGTTAAATATTGATTCTAATGGGATTGCCTTCAAGTAAAACATGCTTTCATATTTGCAGGACAGACCTTTAATTTGCTAACCTAATGTCATTTACTTTCCCTCCTTATTTTCAAAGTTGAAAAAGAACAATGTGTCCAGGTTAGCAAGAATTTGCTGATATGTCTCGGCACATTATCCAACAAACTCAGTGGATAAGAAAACATGACACAGAGCTGAATGTGGTGCAGTTCTAGCCCTTAATGCTCTTCCTATGTAATAGAGTTTAAAAAAAGGAAGGAACTCAAACAAAGCTCCATTATTGCACTTTTCCAGTTTGTCCACACTGTGTCATCCTGACTGCGGGCATTGGTAGGTCTGGCTGCCATTTTGTGGGAAATAAAGTTAGCTTTCCTTTAAAGATGTTAGTCCAACTTAAGGTACAGTTAGCTCAGGCAAAGACTGTTCTGATGGGTAGCTCAAGGAAACTGCTAAACATTATGACTGTTTGCAAAACTTGAAGCATTTTCTTTTTCACTCATTTCCACTGGCATGTTGATTTTTCTCTATCAAAATAAATCCTGAAGTAGTAAGACATTCAATGTTATCCTTGGAAAACATTATTGTTACTAATTGGGATATTCAGATAAGAATAATATTTAAACCCTTCACTTCTAGACATCTCCAAGCTGAGTGGATGTTTAATAAAAAACAAAAGAAAAAATAAAAACATTCCTTACACCTCCTCCAAAAATACCCCTGTATCTGTAATAATTCTGTATTATATAATTGTTTTAAAGTTTCAAAAAGATCTTAAAAATCACGTACCTACATACTGTAATGATGTCTGACTGGGATGAATGACGGTAGAGGTGACAGAAGAAAAAGATTATAAACTATTATACTGAATTGCATTAACTAGATAAAAGTATACTTCCGTAACATCTTTTGTTTATACGTCAAGCTAAAGTATGATCTATTCTACATATAGTGGAGTAAAGTGGAAAAAGGATATAAAAAGTTTTCTTATCACATTGTCTTGGCTATCTCTACAGTGACTAGTAATCAAAAGAAATCCGCAGTCATAGACACAGCATACCAATAATCCGACCTTGTGAAGAGCTTGGAGGTAAAGCCATTATCAAGGTTATTAAAATTTCAGGATTAGGAATGATACAGATTTTTGGATCATTCCTGAGGAGTGGTAAACTGACAGTGAAAAGATTTCTGTAAAACATGTAAATATAACTGGCTTTTGGTCATTACTGGTGTACTCAGACTAGCCATACAGTAACTTAAAGGCAATGTTTGTGTGTTTACTATCTTTTCTGTTAAAATGTGCTGATTTGAACTATTTTCATTCAAAGTGTCCCCAGGATGCCACATGTAACTGTGAGAAGGGGGAAAGAGGTCTTCCTGGCCCCGCTGTAAGTAGCTGTCATTTCTCAGAAACCTGATACCACAGTATAGATTAAGATTCATTTAATTGATGGAATTCTTTTTAGGAAATTATTTTAACCCAAATCCTGAGCAACAAAAGTTCAAGGTTCACTACATACTCCTCCATAGTTACATTGCATGGAAGTGTCACACCAGTATGAAATGCACAGAGACCTGAGAATGCCATGAGACTCTCCCTCTGACAAAAGAACTGTGATGTGGTGAGGCTCTCCTTTTAGCCACAGCAGTTTAAAAGGCAGGAAGGAGCAACTTTCCTGTGTGGAACAGTAATTCATCTGTTACAGTAAGACAACCAGGCCAGGTTGATCTAACTAGCCCCAAATCAAACACTAATATCTAAAAAGCCCTCTGAAAGCAAGAGAGAGTAAGAGGCTGAAGCATTAGGAACAATTGAGACAAGAGTCTTGTAAAGAGGATAAAATAGACTGGACTTCTTTCAGAATAGTCTTACAATTCAAATCCCTAAGCAAATCTAGGGGTTTGCTTCATACAAGGTTTGGTGATCTAAACTGCAGGGTTTATGTGTCAAAAAGAACTCTCGGAATTGAACGGTCTGACATTATATCCCTAACATTGAACTAAAGCATCACAGTACCTTATAGCCCTT
This sequence comes from Phalacrocorax aristotelis, assembly GCF_949628215.1. Lineage (NCBI taxonomy): Eukaryota > Metazoa > Chordata > Aves > Suliformes > Phalacrocoracidae > Phalacrocorax > Phalacrocorax aristotelis. The sequence continues at coordinate 22,727,167 of NC_134280.1, forward strand.
GCTCAAGTTGTCACAGTTTGAACCAGGACCCTAGAGATCTGCCCATCTGCATCCTTTTGACCTGAACATCCTCTACATACATAAATAGAAATACACACTGGTTTTATCCTGCACAGTACAGCACACTTTAATTGAAAATGTAGCCTCTTGTGTGCAAACAGTAGTTTTGTTTGGGTTATTATTCAATGTCTTTGAGAGTGCAAGTACCTCTTAAACAAAAGCATATACCTCAAAGAGTTCGAAAGAAAACAAAGCACCCACTTAGCCAGCTGGGTAGCTACAAAAACATATGATCACTTCTTTTCTTCAGATAAGACCTGAACAATTTTTGTTTACAACAAAGACAAAAGAGGAAAATGGCTGTCTATTGAGTTGGTCCTGCTGCTCCCAGAAATTAAATTTCAAGGTTACGGTAAATGCAGAGATCTTTAAAAATAGATCTATGGGAAGCATATACCCTAAACATAAAAAAATAGTGTATATAGTGTAAAATAAAACTACTTGAATAACATATATTATAAGAATTTTATTGTGTTGTTTTCAGGGTAAAAAGGGTCGCACTGGAGATGATGGAGCTCCAGGCCTGAAAGGAACAAAGGTGATGTGATTTTTCAGATTTAGGAGAAAGATTTGGAACTTCATTAATATGCACAGATTATCCTAATATGCCCATATACTTTCCACCTGTGAATTTCTTAAATTTCATCTAGTGCCTTTTGCTGTAAAGACTGAGATTCTTTACAAATTAACATAAAATCTTCAGAGTGTAAAAGAGGGAGCTGGTATGCTTCCTGTATTACACTGAGATATCTACTCAGACAATGAGGACAATACTGCCTTATCCTGATTTCACTGATCTTGATGTTGGATTATTCATAGGGGGAGCCAGGTATTAATGGAATCCCAGGACGAGATGGAGTAGAGGTAAAAAAAAGATTTTTCTCCCTTCTCCGATGAGCAGTGTTCCTTCAAGGCAAAGTGCCACCTTTTTTTTTCTTTTCTTTTCTTTTTTCAAATTAGAATAGCAAATTTCAGTTCTGGTTTACCACCTAATGATTCATTAATACCAGAAGAACTGAAAACATTATAATTGCTTAAAGAAAGGGAATCATTCCTTCTGATAAGAGTGATCTAGAAAATACTCTCTAATAATACACAGTCCCTCCTAAAAAGTGTGAAAATCTCTGATATAATAATCTAAGAACATTACTGAAATTAACGCTCTGCTTGCATCTTTATGGGTCAGTTTAAATTTTCATGTGGCGAATAAAGGATCCAGTGTGTAACAGCAATGAAAAAGTTGAATGAAGTACATATAGGAAGTAACTGTAGGACCAGCCTCCTAGTGCTTAACTGTGAATTCATTCACATATGAATCACTCTATATTTTCTTATTTTACAGTACAGCCTTTTTAACTAGTGACTATTTTCTTGCTTTCTTATTTTAGCATGTTTCTCACTAAGATGGAAATATGAACTCTAGTTGATCTTTTACACCATCAAAACCCTGGTCTGAAATGACACTTCCATATGATTTGTTCACACATACAACAGCGTCTATCATCACCAGTAGATGCAGTATGTAGAACCATATTGCCATGTTTATCAGAGATTTCTACCTAATTGTTCATTATAACCTGAAATGCTGGTTTTCTAGAGAGACTAGAATGTTAATAGCGCCAATACTCACATTCTTACATTTGGGTTATATATCCTCACAACCTGCTTTGCTTTTTTATTTTCCCAGGGGAAATCTGGATATAAAGGAGAGAAGGTACTTCTTTTAGTCAGAACTTCTGCTTACATATAGATATTTGATGTTATCATTATTTATTATGTATAGTGCCATATTTCTTACAAATACTTGCTCATTACTATGAACAATAACATCATCTTACCAGCTGCTGCACAAGCTCTAATAGAAGATGTATCCCTTCCCCAGTGAATTTACAGCACAATTGCTATAATATGTCATGAATAGAATAACATTTAGGTTTTCAACTAAAGCACCCAAACAATAAGGATGATATGCTCAATATACCTCATAAATACTTATTCCTGTTCCTTTCCAGGGTGAAAGAGGTGAATGTGGAATCCCAGGGATAAAAGGAGACAGAGTAAGTAGCCACAAAGTTGTTATGCTTTCAAGAAACACAGTTAAAATACAGAAAAACTATAGTTCCCTGAATAACTACCATGGTGATAGATTTAAGGCAAGTATTAATTCTAATGTTGAGGGATATTAACAATTGACAGTTTTAAAAAATGACATGAGCAAGGATACCATTTTTAGGAACTTTCTCAGCTCCTTCTGTATTTTCATGTGACGACTCTTAAGGCCCAAGCCTAAGCCTGTTTATAACGATGGTAAAACTCTAGTGGACTTAACAGAGGCAGAAGGCCTGAAGTAGTAAGCAAAGGGAATGAGAGATGAAAATGAAGTCAAGGTTTCTAACACCAATCTTCAGGATTTGCCGTGTAGTTGCTGTGAATATTTTATATGAAACAGAGTTTAATCCTGTATTACTGGTCCTTGATAATTCTTACTCTGTATTCTGATTACCACAGTCCATTTTAAAAATATTTATTAAATACTTGCTGGCTGCTGAGCTTCTCTCAATTTTATTTTTTATTTTAATGTAAAGATATCTAAGTATGGTACCTTAGTAAAAAGTTATCTAAAAGTGGTTTTGATTAAATCTAACTACACATAAATATATTCCTTTTTTTCACTTGCCTTCCAGGGTCCTGAAGGTCCAGCAGGCCCCAGAGGAACAAGAGGGCTACAGGTAAAAAAAAAAAAAAAAAAAAAAAAAAAAAAACCAAAAAACCCCAAACCCTATAAAAACAACAGTACTTGGTTCCCTGGGATTCAAAGCTCTGAAATAATATCATACCACAACCAACATGGAATTTGAGCCACTGAGATTTTAGATGTCTTGAACTATCTTCTTAATTAGCAAAATTAACAAGAATTTGAAGGAGCAGTCTAGACAAATAAATCATCCGATTAATTCATTCAGTTTCAAAGACCACAGCAAATACATTTCCATTAAAAAAAAAAAATCACTCTTTTCCCATTCAGTGTCTTAACTATTTTGTTATCTCACAGAAGTACATGGAAATGGAAATGGAAACACTTTAATCTCTTTTCAACCCATAACTCTTGGACTGAAGGCCAAGAAGCTTAGCCCATCATAGATGTTTCAGTAAATCTTGACTATAGATTACCTTTAACTGTATTCAAATAGAGAGCCAAATTATTTTCCTGGATTACCAGACCCAGCTCCAACTCAGCTGAGTAGCTGAATCTATATACACATCAGAAAGCAAAGCTTCAGTTCTGAAATGTTTATGACCCATATCTTCATGCAGACTGCAGCAAATTAGATTGCTTTCCAGCTGCCATTGTTATGAAAGCTTGAAAAGTCACATTAAAACCATTCCTGTTTTAACAGGGTCCACAAGGACAATCTGGAGATCAAGGGCCTGAAGGCCTGCAAGGATCAAAGGCAAGAACTGCATTATTTCTTCTCTTTCTTTATGTTAAAAGGTATTGATACAGCCTCACAACAATAATGCTTTTATCCTTATACCCCATACCCTTCTTGTAGGGGATGCAGTTTAATGTGACATTGTTAGCAAGTAATATACCCTTTGTATTCTACAAGGTTCCTAAGAAAGGTCTTCATTTGCATTTTGTATTGGATTCAAGTCCAAATCACACTCTAATCTTTTCTCAGAAACAGTTAAAATATGGTAGCATCACAGAATATTACTTAGCAGCAGTGTAGCATTGCATTTCTTCAATTTTCAATTTAAAACTATTTTTTCCCTAAGTGCCAAGCAGGAATTCTGTTTGGGATCTCAAACAAACTCTTCTCTTGAAACGGTACATTCTCAACAGGAATTCTGTAGCTCAGAATTAGCAGTCCCACTGTTTACTGGAGCTCAGCAGAAGATATCTGAAAGTCATGAGGATGAGTGCAATTCAGGACATAGTCTTGCAATGGGCCTTCTGAAGCTGGGCCACAGAAATCACCCAGTGCTTCACTGCAAGACCCAGTCTTGCATAACTCTGTAAACATAAAGTATTTTTTGTTTGCTTGTTTAAAAAATGTATGATTTATATTTATAAAATCCTTAAGTTTTGCTGAGTTTACTTCTCACTTAACTCTCTTGTAAATTCCAGATATACCAATGGAGATTACTTCATTCTGTGGTTCTGTGATGACTTCATATCTTTATCAGAGTAGTTTAATGGAAGATGCAAATATCACTGGGTATTATGGACAATTATGGGAACTGTTTTAACTTCATTAAGAGACCACTTTGCTTCTCAGAAAAACTTCAAACAGTAATTCAGCTAAGGCTAATCGGCTCTTCAGCTACTGAAAGTAATACTGTTGTGGAGAAAAACTTGAAAATAAATTTGTAAAGGACATTTTCTCTTTTGACATCTCCTTTGGACCATATCTAGAGTACCTGCTGGCCAACAGTGAGGCACAGAGTAGTCAGGTGACAAAACTCATATCCCACGTGAAATGTAACATTTTTCCTTTTGTTTAATCTGGTATCACTTTGTACAGGAAATATCTATGCTCTTAATAAAGGGAATTTTGAAGCATTGAAAGGGTGAACAGATGAACTACTGTGTAAGAAAATTCCAATGGGCTGAAATTCAGGATATACAAAAAATGAACTTACAAACTGGATTAAACTGATTTCCTTAGTCACCAATTTATAAGCAGAATTGCTTCTTTTTCGTTCTTTGAAAAGGGTGAAAGAGGTCTCCCTGGGCCACCTGGCTTGCCTGGAGAGACTGGAGTAGGACTCCCAGGCCCAAAGGTACAAGCATCTCTCATCTTCTATATTACATGTGTTGTAGGATAAGAATGAAGACTGAGACAGCTGAGATAATATACTTGCTGGTACATGAGAAACTTCAAGCCCCCAGATGCTGTTTTTATGGTACTGGAAAGGTATTTTGTATGTTGATCAAAAGTGTTTAGGAAAAAAAAAAAAAGTACATTTTAAGTATGTACTTTAAAGGACTTTTTTACAGTAGTTCTTTTGCTTGACATAACTCAGTCCAAGCAGTGTATGGCTGAGTAAAAATGTATACATATCTTAAAAATTATCCTGTGAAAAACAGGCTTGTTGGTTTGGATGACTGGCACAAAGAAGGCAGAAACACTATGATAGAAATACTGACTTTTTGGAAAAGGACAAGTGATACATAATGTACTAGGAATATGATAGGAATAATTAACTGTTTAGATTCAACATTGTCTTTCCTCAAATGCAGAATTGAGGCTGTCCCCTAATGTTGTGAAACTGCACCAATTCAATGACTGTCAAGCCACGCATACTGTGTTACTCTGAGGACACTCAGTTTTTCTCTGCCATTCCTGTATTCTCCTACGTCATGTATTTCAAGTACAGACTGTCTGATGTATTTGTATGTGTGCAGCATATAACAATTCCTACATCAGGCTTTTTCAAAATACATCTTTGTTTGAAGGGTGACACTGGATTGACAGGAAGACCGGGCCCTGTTGGCCCGCCTGGAGTTGGTGAGCCAGGACTTACGGTATGTTTGGTTTTTTTATTTGGTGATAGGGAAGCAGGAGAGAAATGAAAAAGTCTCAGTGCTTCCCTGTAAAAAAGGATATATGTGCGTTAAATGATACCATCTCTTTTCTTTTTTCCACTAGTTCTCACTCTCATACATACTATGTTGTCTGACTTCATTTCCCTCAATAAACTGGAACTGTTTCCAATTCCTTAGCTTTTCTAATTATCTTTGTCTCCAAAACAGCTATGAAAAAGTAAGACCTTATGCAAAGCCACATAAATATTTAAATAATCTGTCCCCGATAGATTCAAATCCACATGTGGTAACTTCAAAGTTGACTGCTTTTCAGTATCATTAGTACGTAAACATCAGCATGGCTTTGAGGGAGAGATTCCATTTCAGCTACTGTAACATTAGAAGCAGTCATATGTACACAACCTCCATAAAGACATTCAGATTTCATAAGCGGTCCCAGGTAACAATTTCACCAGTATTAACTTTACTGGAGACAACAGAGGGAGAAATTAAAAAAAAAAAATTGACTTTCAAAATTTATAGTAGGTTTGGCTCTGAAGTCTATTCCTTCTTTTCCTTCCTTTCCTTCTCCTGGTAGTTGTGAACTCAGTCTCTTTTTGGTAATTCAGAAAATCAGTACACCAATTTTATGGTCACTTTTTCCAAGTGCCAGGCAGCACCTTTTACTGATCTATTTACAATACAGCAGACTCAAATTCATTTCTCATCACCTGGATGAAAGACCCCAAGGGAAATTTTGTGCAGTTTTTTCACAAGTAGCTTTTCCCCATTGACAAGGAAAGAACTGTAATAATAATTGCAAAACAGGTGCTCCCATAAAAACTGACTGATCTCAAACCTGCTTGAAAATACATTACTGAAGAGGAGTGAGTTCTTGTTGAAGAGCCCAAAGAAAAGAGCATTACTAATAAGGCCAATGGTGATGGTCAAAGTGGGGCAATAATTCTTCCTGAGTCTCTTCAATAACAACATAGAGAAAAGACTCACTTTGTGGGGGAAGAGGTGCCTGTGATGTGTATCTTTGTTAGCCACAACAGCTGTACTGGTAAAATAAGAGAATCTGATTTAAAAATATATACTAAAGGTGTTTTTTAAATTTACTTTAAAGTATATTTGCTCCAGAAGTTTTCTTTTTATGGCTGAATGCAGTGTAATTATCTTTACATAAGAACTAGGCATAATTCTAAAGCTCTGTGCAGAAGCAGAAGCATATTTAGGCTATGCAGAGCCAAATCTACCAGCAATCTGTGATGTGTGTGTAATCTCAAGGACTAAATCAGAGGAAAAAAAACAGATGTGGGAAAACACTGTGAAGCAGAGTCAGTATGCACAGGTTTTGGACTTGCATTTAGTGAAAGGTTTTAGTTGGCTTGCCCCTTGTGCTCCTAGCAGCTCTGCTTTCAAAAAGAGAAGGGCATGCCATTATTCTCTTCACCAATTACAGTTAAATCTTTCTACAGCTACATCTTCAGTACTACTCTGCATGGTCTTTAATCTGGTTCTCCCTGTCTCTCATGATTATACTGATACATTAATAAGGATTAGTAACAATTTCTAAACCAAAATGAAGTTTAGGGAGTGAAGATTTCAAAAGTATAAGGAGTAGGAATTTCAGCTACATAACCTGTGATTCATAAGTAACCAGAAAAGTAAAACTGTCTGCCTTGTTATTGCTGCAGGCCAGAATGCTCATCATTTATTCACTGTGAATATCATATTACTGTATTATTTTTAACAGGTTATAACTACACAGACATTTAAAGACATGCTTAAAACCGACAATGACATAGAACATGCTGCGGTTGATTTGAGTGATTAATACATATTCTAGGTCATGTAAAACTTATGTTAACAGGGGCCTCAAGGACCACAAGGTGTTCAAGGAGAAAGAGGTTCACCGGGAGAAGGGCTTCCAGGAGCAAAGGTACAACAGTCAAAGGGTTTCAAGACCAGAGCAGCACCATTAAATAAGTGCATGCCAAAACAAGTCCATAGCAGTCATGGGAGTCTGAGAAAGTAGCTTGTAAATTAATATTAAAAATTGGCTTCAATTATCCTGATATATTTTCATAGAATTCAGTTGGTCCAAACATGACTTCTAGGCACAGCTAGCCTTTGGGGCCTGTAAAGCTGATATTTAATTCACCTGACAGTTGATTTGTGGGATCTAAGCCTGGAACAAATTCCAGCTATAATTTTAAAACAGCCTTAAGTATCTGACTTTAAATACAATATTATAAAAGTGATTCATAGATGAAAAATTTAGCTTTTTGTTGCTTTTTTCTAAATCCTTATATAGAGAGATCTTTGCTGTCATCAAAGACAGGCTTCTAAGCTTCTTAAATACCTCAGCCACTGGCTTATGCATTTTAGCAGAAGCCTGAATTCAGTTTGTGTGAAAAGAAAGCTGCTGTTACTAATTTTCTGATCCAGTGGAAGTAATTACAGTAGTAGTTGCACCTGCATGGATGGACTCACTTAGACCCACTGCTAGCTCCTTTTGCTGCCTGCTGAAAACCACCTCCCAGGCTGAGTTGTCGCTTTGACCATTGATTACAATAACAAAGTGACACAGATTGTACATGAGCTAAATAAATAACTAAATGCACCAAGGCAATTTTGGTTGGGAAAACAATAAAAAATTGTTTCACAGATGCAGGCCCCAACTCTACCTTTGCTAAAAACCTTAGGGTATTTGCTTAGCACTATACTGTAGTCAGCTAGGTTTAAATTTGACTGCTGCTAGCAACATAATATCTTCAAACATGCAGTATATATTTTATGATTAATTATATAAATTATCTAACCTCATTGTTAATGGCTGGTATTTGCTTAGCAGATCTCATGCATGAAAACAAAAAAATGATTTGAAGAAAATTCATTTAGAAATTACTCCACTGCCAATGAAATACCAATTAATGTGGGAAGAAACACTACAGCTAATAAGTAAAGCACTGCAACAGTGCACAGTGGGAACAAATACAGAAGAATGCATAATCTAACCAAAATTATTGAGCAATTGAGATAGGCAGAATCAAATAATCAAAGTGGAATTCTCACAGCATTATTGGAACTCTTGATTCTATTAAAAAATGTACTACTTTTTACTGCCAAGTCTGACCTGGAGCCAAGCATGTATCAACACTGAGTCTATATGTATCTCTAATCCTATTTATGGCTGCCAAGTATGTCAGCTCTCTGGTTTTAAATACATTTTAAACAGGTGATTTGTTAATCTAAAGCAAATTTTACAGCTGCTTTCTTCAGAACATTTTTACTACAAGCTCACAGTTCAGTAAAAAGGAAAATGAAGGCAGGTGTTCATCAGGAGTAAAGAATGTTGTTTTAAACAGAAATCTCTATAATGTATTTCAGCCAAAGTTAAAATGATGGAATTGGTTACTAGGGAGAGAAAAGACCTGTCTGGGCCATCACTTGAGTGATTGTCTTGGGTGATTCTGTGACAATTTACACAAACTAAGGATCTGTCTCTACATGTTTTATAAACAGAATTACAAGAAATCACATTATTTATGTCCTTATTAGTAACCTGCATTTTCCCCAAGACCACTGTTTTGTAAATAAACATTTAGAAAGGCAATGACATTTACAAATAGACTTCTACAACAGTACAGTTTGGCCTGGTCTTTACTCTGGCAAAATTCGCAGTGACAGCCAGATCCTCATTTGCCACACTTAATGACATTAACCCATTGGACAAATAAGCAGAATTCAGCTTTCAGTTAGTCTCATTACTCAGCCCTGCTGACATTTAAATCAGTTGTGGTTTTGCCATTGATTTGAACAGGACAGGACCTTAAGCAATTGAGTTGGGCAGAAAAATAAAAACAAGCCTGTTCAGTTCTTTCATCAGCAATTTCAAACTGCAGAGCAAGCTCATTTGAAAAGATGACCTCTTTGGTATCCTGGAAAACAGATCCAGGAGTTGCTTTCTGCTTCTTCTCATTTTGTTTTTCATGATGACAGAGCAAAGAGTGTCTCTAGTTACTTCAGAGAGAACAGCTGTGTGCTTCTACAGTTAACGTATTCTTTTTTCATATAGGGAGACCGTGGTTTTGATGGACCAAAAGGCCCTCGTGGACTTCCAGGCACCAGCATAAAAGGTGAAAAGGTGAGCAGTAAATACGTGAGGGGATTAACAAAGTGCCAATAAATCTTCATAAGATAGGGAATACAGGGTTGATATTCACTACAAAAGGTGTAATGAGACAAGGAATCCACAATAGGCCCTGGCTGATAAGGTATTTTGTAGAGACATTTATGCCTAATAAATTCTCCCAACCTATTTTAACATCTCTTCATAGTAAAATAGGAAATGTTACAAAAAGCATCTGATTCTCTGGGAAGGTTAAGGTTTAGAAAGGGAAAAAGAGTCTAGCTGTTGTTTGCAACTGAACCAGCAGGGAATAAATGCATATATGAAAGATAAAAGGTCAGATCCCCAGCTTCACTGACTTCAAGAGAGGTTAAGTCAACATGTACTAGCATGGGAGCTGTCCCAGATTATTTCTGTATCTTTACACAGCTAAGAAATTGTACTTTGTTTGCCAGGGTGAGTTTGGTCCTCCTGGTTTACCTGGGCCAATTGGATTACCTGGAATTGGAATTCAAGGAGATAAGGTGCAGTTGTCACTTCCCCCTCACACCACATTTAAATGTGTAGTAACAGAGAATATTTTTAATAATTACTTCACTAATATTTTCAGGGAGCGGAGGGCCCAAAAGGACCACCTGGCTCTAGAGGGCTACCGGGACAGGGACTACCTGGACCAAAGGTTAGGGAATTTTCTGAAGTAAAAGCTACTGTGCTGTTTTTACTGTTATGTTTCCTGATTAAGACATGGTCTTTCTCTACCCTTATGCTTTTTAAAGTGCTGAACACCAATCTAAGGATTTACATAAGTGCAGAAAATTATTTTCTTTATTAATATCATTAAACTCTACAGCAGATCCTACTCCACTGAAAAGCCTTGATAAACCAATGCCATAGCTATCTATTTAGGTTTTGGCTTGGCTCACCACAGAACCTTTGAGGTACTACATACCAGAGAGTGAACTGCACTTCGTCTGATACATTTCCACAGAAAGGCTTGTCTGCCTTGAACTTGCAGTTTCATCATATCAGGTGCAGGTGCAGTGAATCAATTCCAAAAAGTGGTTGCACTTAACACAGGAGAACACCAAAATTTCAGTATCATCTTTTATCCTCATTGTACTGTTTCCATTCCAGAAAAACACATACATACCTTACAGATTGGCTGCCTTCCTTGTTACTTCTGCTGCCTGTTGTCTCACCTGACTTTGTGTATTTACTGTATCTAGCAGTTAAGAATGGTCCAAGATATAGTGAAGATTACCATTGCTGAAGGAAAACTCAGAATAATATAGCCTTGACTGAGTCACAAAATACAGAACTGTTAATGAAAGACATCACCCTTGAAGTGTTTGGAATGGAGATTTAAAGGGATTTTCTGAAAGAGGTGACAGATAAAGTTCTGAATGACTGAAGGCTATTGAAGCATAGCATAAAGGAACTAGAGGTGTAAGTGGGTCAAGGGTCCACACCAGGTAAAGTATTTTGCAGCGTCAGAGATCACCTCTTACATGTTAAGTGATTGTGCAGGGATATGCTTTACCACTGGTAAAAGAAAGAGAACGGTGAATTATCTCCAGATGTCAGAAATGCTCCTGAAATCAGCTACTTTGGTGGGAAACATTCACAGGGACATACAATTATAGATTTACAGCATTAATCATTTCCACCAACAACTTTTTGGTGACAGCTCAAAACATGCTGCAGATTCCCAATCTTTGTGACCAAGGGTTTAACACATCATACTAAAGACAATATCACACTAATCTTCCTTTAAATACAAACAACCAAGAATATGCTTTTATATTTTTTGATGATAACGCTGTTAAAAATTAATTCTACTTAAGGGTGATCAAGGCTTGCCAGGAGAGACTGGAGTGCCAGGAGAAAGAGGTATTGGAGAACCTGGTTCTAAGGTAACATTGTTAATAGAGGAATTTATTCATTTGTTTGTTTGTTTGGATTCAAAATTTGTGTTTCCTGAGTATCCCTTCTGTAGGCACCTAAAATAGGTTTAGAAATAAAATTTAGGTTCTTGGCCTTTAAAATTTTTAACACAGACTTTCAATATCCTCCAGAAATGGGAACATTTTAAATGCACCATTTCTGTACAAAATAGTAAGATTTATTGTGACTGAAAATTTCTGCATGCCTGGTCCATGCTCAGGTCAGTGTTGTATACAGCTCACCTGCAGCTCTGTCCAGAAAACCAACCAGAATATTAAACAGTTCTTAGAAATCACAGCCCCCAGTGTCAGCTAAGTTATAGCCAGAGCTGGTGAAAAAAAAAGCACTGAACAGTGGTTATTGTCCTGCTCCTTCCCTTTTCACACAGGTTAGGATGTAAACAGAGCAGCAGCTACGTCCTCACACCTTCTTATGGGAAACAAGCTGTGCTACTAGACAGAAAGCACACTTGCTTAGAGGAGAGGAAGCCATAACCTCTCTGAGCTCAAGTGACCAAGATATTAACCAGTCCCTATGCCATTTACAGCCAGATTAACATAAAACATGGGAATGGATGAAAAAGTACTTTTGTGATGGTGGAAAGGCAGCGGGCAGTCCTGGTTTTGCTCGTTTGTTAGGGATTTGGGACAGGGTTTGGAAAGGAAATAATTATTCAATTTCTTTCTTTAATTTCATAAACTATGGTAATACTGAGTGAACTCATTTGACCCCAAATGATCCCATTTCATCTAAAACCAGGTCAGGCTCTTGAACCTTACATAAATAAGCTTGATGACAATTCCACTGCTATTAATAGATTTGCACTGCTATTCACCAGCAAGTTGTCAATCATCATGTCACAGTCAGCTCTATCTGATATTTACTTCAAATGCTGCCACGTAATGACACGAAGGCATTTTTTAATAAGAATGAGCTGGAACATTAATAGCTAATAATATTAATTGCATAGATAAAATGCACAGATGGCAGGATAGTTTCAGATACATGACAGTTGTCTTTATAAAAAAACAGAAAGATTTGGGTTCATATGCATAAATGTTTGCTATGAATATATATACAGTTTAGTAAATTTCTAAAATAGATTTACTTGATTCAGAGAAAGAGTAGTACCAAGTCTGCATTTAATAGAAGGACTTACTTTTTATTGATGTCAGGGTGAGCCAGGCCCTTCAGGACTGGCAGGTCTGCCTGGTCTTCCAGGAGAAGATGGAGCCCCTGGACAAAAGGTTGGTTCATCTCTGTCTGCACTCTACCTGCTTCCCTCCCAGCACTCCTACTGTTCTCCCTGTGCTGATACCCAAGCCTAGAAGAGTGTTCATGGACAAGGGGAAAAGCACATTTTTCAGTGAAAAAAAACTCTCTTTCAAGCATAGTTTTTTAGGGAAAACTCTTCTTTTTCTTTTTTTTGGGGGGTAGGGAATTGTCTAATCTTGTTTACAGGTGTTGGCTTTTTTTAATCCACCAAATGCCCTGCAACTGAGAAGGGAAACCTCTAAAATGGCTACAGGCAACCTTTTGTAGCCTTCCAATCATACTGTTTTCCTAGAATCAGAAACCCCATATATTTAAAGATTATATACTCAGAGTATTCAGCCATCACTAAGGAAACATGCTGCTTCATGCATTCCACCCAGAGTTTTACAATGGTTGCTTCTGAATATGGGAAGAAAATCCTGGGCCCACTGACATCAGTGGGAGTTTTGCCATTGAATCCTGAGGCTTCTATAATTTTCATGAGCTTATTCACGTGAATATAGAGTTGATCTTGCACCATGTCTACACAGTACTCTGAAATGCTCCTTTGATTTTTCTGTTCCAGGGTGAACCAGGGTTACCTGGTCTTAGAGGTCCTGAAGGTGCTCCAGGAATTGGAATACAGGGGGAAAAGGTGATAATTTCTTACTAAAGGTGACATTCAAAATTTAATGTTCCATGAATAGGTTTGTCAAAGCCTTCTCTTTTTTGGTCTATCATAAGTAATGAAAAAATATACCTCAAGGAATAGGTTAATGAGTGCTTCTAAAAGTGGTTAACTGCAGAGTTTACTTCAGTCTCAGCCTAAAACAATGACATTTATATATTGAAGTTAATAAAAGACCACCCAGGACATCTTTTTCAAAAAATTTTTTTGGAAATGAGAGCACAACAGTTTAGTGGCTCACAGTTTCCAGTACATGTGGTAGTATCTAGTCCAAGAAGTTCACAAACAGCTAACTGGGATTACTACTTCTCTTAGTAGGAATAACTGGGTCGATCTTTAAGGCTATGGCTCTTGTACTGGTCTTCTGTACTGATTTACAGATGGAGACATAATTCTGGTTTCTCATATCAGCACCTGTATCCTGTGAAATAAAGACACTGGAAATTGCTGGAATAGTTGGACAAGACATTGGACAAGACATACAGAGATTAAATGTCACACAGAAGAGAAATAAAGATATTAAGTATCAGGACTGAAAGAAGCTGGAAGGGCTAAAAAACAGTGTAGGGAGGAAAATCAAGGCACCCACCTGTTTTTGGACTACTTTGGTAGGGAATACAGCAGATGACATGATGCAGTAATAAAACTGATTACTGTATTGGAACTTTTTCAGAACGATTCTGGACTCATAGCTGTTCCATTTTTGTCATAATTATTACAGCCTAATAATATGCTTAAATAGTAGTTATCCCTTTACAAACTTTACACTATCTATTCTTAGCTTTTTCTGCCTGGAAGTGTAAGCTGATTAATCAGAGAGGGCGTCATGGCCAATTGATTAGCCATATTTCCCTTTGAATAAAAAAACAAAAGAACCTTTGAGTGAATTATGTTTTCCTGGTTTGATTATTTCTCTTAGACATTATCTTCATGTAATTACTTAGTCTGATTTTTCAGCTGCAAGGCTGCAATCTTTAAGACTCCTTTTGGTTCTTATTTTTTGACAATATTCACTGGTAAATTGGTTAATTTAATTTCAGATTAAATCTATGTAGTTTTAAATGTACAAACCCAAAACTGGACAATTACTGAGCAGAATTAACTGACTTGCCAATGAAGGCAACAGGAATAGTTCATGCGCACCAGCTATGAGATAGAACTTCACTATCTTTCACTGGTATTTACAATTAATTTCAGTTAATGCATTCTTAATATTATTTGGTATGTGTGACATGTCTTCTCCATTTTTGTAGGGAGATCAAGGTCAGAGAGGAATACGTGGATTAACAGGACCAACAGGAGTGCCTGGACCTGCTGGAGCTAAAGTAGGCTTTTTACTACATTATGTGTGTAAGATAGCCCCCAAAAGCTGTGCTTTGCTCTAGATCTCAGAAAAAAACTGTCCCAGAATGAACTTGCTTCTTAAAAATAATAATAAAAAAAAGTTCAGCTAAGGCTTCTCTTAGCAAGACACACCATGATCCCTACAAACATCTAGAGGCATTTTTTAAAATCTTTGCATTTACCATATCGTTTCCCTGTTGGTTTGGAAAGTGAAGGGACATTAATACCAGTAGTTTTATGCTGAAATATTTGGGAAGATAGTATAGCATATGGCATATACATATGTGACATGACTTTATTTTCCCTTATGCTGACTCATGGCTGATATTCTTTTATGGATTTGGAGTTTCTATTCAAATACTCAGTACTCACTGAAAGTGAGAGAAGGGCTACTCCAGGTTTCTCCTCCAGTCTCTCTTCTGCTATTTATACAGACAAGAGTGTGTATTTCCACATAAGAAGAAAAATTAAAAGGGGTAAAAAAGTACACTGAAAGGACTATTTTAAAAAATCTACTCTTAACAGAAAAAGATACTTTTTTAGTATACCTACACAGGTGGGTAGAAAGGCCTGAGTGCTGGATGTGCTGGACCAAGTCTCAAATACACTGGGAAAGGGATTTCTAATAGCATATATTTGTTCAGTGACAGCAAAGAATCTCATTTCCATTGAGAAATCAGAACTGTGCTTGTTACCAGTTCTTCAAATATTTAGATTTCACTTCATATAGAATATTAGAAATTCTAATATAATTTTAATGGAATATTATAAAATGTTTTCTCTGTGAGATGCTCATGCTCACTTTCAGAAAAATCCATTGATTTTGCTCCCCTTCCTTCATTGCAGGGAGAGCCTGGTGCCCCCGGACGTGTCGGAATGCCAGGCCCTCCTGGAAGAGCTGTGCCTGGACCAAAGGTAACATCCACACTCCAGCTCCTAGTGCTTATAAACACAGGGTGAAAACTGTGTAGTAGGCCATGAGATTATTCATGTAAATAATTTCAGCCTTAAGAGGTCAACTAAAACATCTTCTTTCCTATGAACAGAGTTATGGATTATATCCAGTCTAGTTACCACCATGCCCTGGTATAACTGTATGCCAGCTTGAGGCATGGCCTACCTATGTTCATTTCTTTGTTTTGAATAACCTTGGATATCAAAATACTTTTCTTTCTTCTTATTTAGGTGTTTAATGCTTGCAATACCAATAAATAAAATTAGCTATTACATTTGATAGATATGAATTTGTATAACAGAAATCCAAAAACACAGTCTGTGATTGGTGTTTAATAAAACACAGATAACTAGAGTATATATTTCCTTCATTGCAGGGTGACATTGGGTTACCTGGTCTTGCTGGACCAATGGGAGAACCAGGTTTTGGGCGTCCTGGGGAAAAGGTAGCTCCTAAATTTGTAAACTAATTTCTGATAGAACAGTAAAATAATGCAGGATTTCAGTTTAGCAACAGCAAGTTGCCTAGGATGGCCAAGCGTTCCACAGTTTTTAATGTATATGTTGTACAACACTGGCAGAGTATAAGGATTTGCAGAGCCAGAAAAGCATGGATGGTCAGTCTTCCAGACTGCAGTAACCATAAGCTTTCACATGGCAGAGAACAAGGAGAAAAATGACTGGTTTTAATTCATGAGGAGTGAATACAGAGAGGACATCTGATTTATGTGCTTACAACAGCCTACCTGTCAAGCACAGTCAGTTTTTCACAGCAGGCTCCTTCTCTTCATTCCTAATTTTGACAGGATAATTCACAGACACCAAGAAGATCTCAGGACATGGGCCAAACTGGCAACGTGAGAAGAGGTGCCTTAAGTAGTAGAACAACATGAAAAAGTAGCTAATCTCTATGAACTTCTCTTTAGTGCTTCTGAAGTGTTGCCTCAGTGTTACCTAGATTCAACTTTTGTGAGCTGCTCTTTATTCCAGGGCTCGTTTTGTCTGAACACCAAGAAACTTGGGACTTATAAACCTGTGTTTCTCAAAATAAACTGGATCATGCCCCTCCCTTTTTTTTAACTTAGTGAATTTGACAGTACTTTTGAGTATAGCCCTTATCCATTGTTCTTTGACTGAATTGAACACAATAACAGAAACATGAGAAACATGTAATGATCTTTATCCCTTTTTGATTAGTTAGTGGTTTTCAAGATCCTTACATTTATTTTCATCAGGAGGAGATTATGATTATGGAATCATGTCCTTTTCTGGTACAGTCCAGTTAATTCAGAGAACTGCATGTTGTCCCATTTCTGGGAATCCAACAGGAATCAACCAACGGGAAGCAGGTCCTTTGCTTAGAATTGCACGTCTCTGTCCCTCAGCCTTGAGCCCCCAGAGCTCTTTCAATTGGTTGGTACTGCACGTTGCTGTGAATATGTTTGTCACTTTTTGCTGCCTTTGTCAGTATTAGGGTTTTGCTGTTGCTTCACTCTCAGATACAGATCTGCGCCAAGCTGTACAGCATAAAACCTTTTACAGTCTCCTTTTTTTAAAATTATTTTTTGCATGGGACTTTGCTTGCCACTGTTATACATGCCCATATTTTGGGTAGCTGCAGGGACAAACACAATCTTGATCATCCACCCAGTTGTAACTCTGAGCAACTCACTGCACCATCCAGTATGGCTGGGAAGGTTAAAGTCCTTCTAGTTTCCCTGGTAAATCTGTTCCTCAGATACTCCAGCTATCTGGATCCATGAAAGGAGCTTAATTGTACATCTCCGATAGGAAGCTCCTGTTATACTCAATAGCTTTAATAAGATTCCACAGCATTATAGAAAAATACAATTCCAGAACAACAAAAACAGACAGGAACCTTGTGATAGAAAACATTATTTTTAAGTTGGCCACACAAACCCCTGTTGTCCCCTGCCCTACATCCTTTGTCTCACCACATAAACAAACAGCATGTGCAGAAGATATACAGAGCTTTCCCAATGATCTGCAGCAGGTTATCTATTTTCAGTTATAAGAATTACATAAAGTAGCTACTGAGTAATTCAGTTCCCATGCTAGACTTTTGGCTATCTGTCAATTTGGGCTCAAATAATAATAATCATGACAAAAATATGGGGAATGTGACTGAAGTAATTCCTTCTTACATGTAGACCACAAATGACAACAGACAGAGCTCTTGAAAAAGATTCAAATTAGTGGCTTAGAAGTGAAAGGTCCTGTAAATCCTCAGCACTGTTAAATATTCCAGTTTTAGTCCAGAATTAATAACCTACAATAATCATTCACATAGTAAAATATATTAGCGGACAGATAGAATCAACTTACAGTGTATTTGCCAAAAAAATTTCACTTCCATGGAAAATTTCCTGCTAGCATTTGTATTGACATTCACATCAGCTGTTTTTCCTGCCTTCATCAGGGTGACCGAGGTCTTCCAGGACCACCTGGGCCCTTTGGGCCAAAAGGAGATGGCTATCCCGGCCCACCTGTAAGTTTATAGACAATTTTTTTAATGTGAATTGGGGACAAATAGGTGCTACACCAAAGTGCTTAGCCTCCGTGGCTGACACGCTAGGAAAGATTTGCTGGTCTAAAAGCCTGAAAAGGCTTCTCAACTGTGGAAATGCATTCCAGCATGGAACAAAATAGAAATATCCCTCTGAAATAGTCCAAAACCTTCCATGTCCTCCACTCCTCCTGATTACACAGTGTAACATATTCTAAGTGGGGCTTCTTTTTGCTATAGTGTCATTGATGTTTCAATCAGTTCCCTCAATATCTTAGTGTAGGATACTGTCTTCTGCCCAACCGTACAAAATTTCTTCCCAAACAGGAGAATATAGTCCAGCTAAGCAGATTTGTCCATATACATGGATGTCAACTCAGGGCAACACTATCTTCCAGAATCACTAAAAAAGCAACTACTGCCCAAAGAGCCAGAAGAGCATACTATCCTCAGCTCTGTCCATCACGTTGTTGAAGGTGTGGCAAAGAATTGGTGATCTACTTTACAACCTTTACAGAGGTCTTCACAGCCCTTTACAGAGGTCTTTACTGGTAAATATGACCAATCCCTGCAAAAAGGATACAAAAAGAAAAGGCTCCTTCCTCTACCTTCCTTGCACATACATGTATACAGCACTGGCCTCATGTATCTAGTCTCCTCAACAGTGTGCTCCACCAGCCCTGGCAGTTACATGACATGAAGTTCCAGGAAGATTGCTGGCTAGAGTCAGGGAGTTTGTTAGTATACTAGCATTTATCTGTGCTAGAGACAACAGTAAAAGTGTGTGTAAGTGCCACACTGAGCAATAAAAATTAATGAATGTCAAAATGGAAACTGGAAATTGGAATGCAATTTATAATACTTTGTGATATTTTTGTGCAATCTGATGCAGAACTGCACCTGCCACTCCAGATCAGAATCCACCGTCTTCAAACACATGCAAGCTACCTGCATGACATGCAACACACATGCAAATGCCACTTCTGGCTTATCAGAGTAGAATTTAACCACTTGTAGACCACAGTAATCCCACTAAGAGACAATATCTTCAAGATACTACCATATTAATATTAACAAAAGCATGTAGTCAATATAGCCATAAATTAAATTAACGTTCTGTCTATGTATCACATTTCAGGGCTTGCCAGGCCTTCCTGGGATTCCTGGTGAACAAGGCCCAGATGGATTTGGACTACCAGGACCTAAGGTACGGATCCCAACTTCTAGAAAAGTAAATGCATGTGTGTACTCTACTTCTTGCAGATATAATTTCTACCCATAGGTCACACTCAGAATAACTTTTAACCAGGTTTAACCTACTTGTCAGTATATAAATGGTAGATCTCAAAAAAGATCTTCAAGCTTCACTTCAGAACTCATCCTAAGGGTGACTGCAGAGTTACTGGAATTATACAGGCAACTGAAGGATTGACTACAGCTACTTAAATATGCTTAATGTCTCTTAAAAGGACATATATCTTTTTTCCACTCACCTCAAATCCCTAGCTGTCTGAAGACACTGATAGGAAAAAAGTTAGAACAGTGTGAAGATAGAGCCCGATTCAACTGACAGACAGCAAGCAAAACCTTTTTTTTGTTCGTTTGGGGAACCTAGACTTCATTTTATGATATGGGAATTGTAATTCCTGTGTAACTATTGCATAATTGACTGTACATATCTTGAATATGTTTAGACTACTAGTCACTGTTTACCCTCAATAACTTTCTTGTCCGGCCTGCAGTATTCATGGGTTAGCATTCTTCAGACTTGCACTGTGCTGTTCAGTAATTCTGCTCTCTTTGTCCCATTTGAATACATCAAATGCTGGGAATTCTAGAGATAAATTAAGCTTTGGTATTCACTACTTATTTTTCAAAGTATCAACTTTCAGGGTGATCCCGGCAGTAGAGGACCAATTGGTCTCCCTGGTCCCCCAGGAGAAGGCCTGCCAGGACCAAAAGTAAGCCATTTAAACAATTATGTCTCCCATTGTCTATTTTCTAAAAAAGAAAAAAAAAGTATAATATAAAAAGATGTGATCGTGCATACACATCTACATGTTTTCTGTCTTCACTCTTCACTAGAAACAACTAATCCGACAAATAATATAACTAAGGAATACAGTGTCTTTATTTTGTATAAAGTCAAAAATGTTTCTGGTAACCAGACATAAAACATGACCTTCTTCCTCTTGCACATGATAAATTATAAAGTGATAATCTTGCAGTGAAGGTCAGTGACAAAAAATATAGCTCCTGCAGACATTAGCTGCAATTGAGTAGCAAAAATTTCTTCAGACCTAGTACTGGTAAGAATTAATGGCTTGGCAAGCACTTATTATCTCTTGCCTATACTACTGTTACAGCGACAGGCATACTGTTGAGTTCTTCTAGAACTGATTTCTCTTTTTTACTGCATAAAGTAAATCAATAATCATCTAATGACCAATATGATGAACAATCCCTGCAAAAAGGATTATTTGTATAATTATAATATACACCATAACAAAGGCCTGGAAATAGTTATAACTATAAAAAGCAATTTTCACTATGAAACCTCCCAAACTGGAAACTCTTATGCTCCTACAGCTCAGCTTTAGAAGTCTATGACTACAGAAGAACTGTTTTAGAACATAAATGTAAACAAACTCAACAAGGTCAAATGCAAAAATTTTGCCACATAATAATGTATTACCTGCACAATGTGGCTTACTGGTCCCAGAGATTCAGTTCATGTTGGCGTGAAGGCTAGGTCCAGAGCTAAGCAGTGGTGAAGCACTTCCCCAGCCAGTGCTAGTCCCAAGGACTGGCACATGCACAGGATGCTTACAAATGAGGAAACTGAGGATTTCATGCAGGGATACTGGAATAGCAATATAGGTATAAAATTAATATTATACTATGTGGGTTTTGATTGCTTCCTATGAGTAACATATGGAACTGAAATATTTTCTCTAAAGTTCTTTAAAAACTCATTTATAAATTAGCAACAAGCGTTTATATGCAATGCCACATTAGTATGTATGTCTATAGGTCTTGCACTGTAAGCTTAATTGTGATGAAAGATAACACAACAATAATAATCCTCTCTGAAATATTAATTCAGTCCCCAATGTCCCACCAATACAATCCATCCTTCAATGCAAAGTATATCTCTATCAGAAAGGTGATTCATGTTCAATGAGCATTAAGCCTGGAATGACTACTTTGAAGTATAAACTGGATTTTAATAATCTGATAAAGAATCACAGAATCACAGAATGGTAGGGGTTGGAAGGGACCTCTGGAGATCATCTTGTCCAAACCCCCTGCTTGAACAGGCACACCTAGAGCAGGGGACACAGGAACGCATCCAGGCAGGTTTTTAATGTCTCCAGGGAAGGAGACTCCACAGCCTCCCTGGGCAGCCTGTGCCACTGCTCTGGCACCCTCACAGGAAAGAAGTTTTTCCTCATATTCAGGTGGAACTTCCTGAGTTTCTGTTTGTGCTCATTGCCCCTTGTCCTGGCATTGGGTACTACTGAAAAGAGCCTAGTCCCATTGTCCTGACACCCACCCTTTAGATATTTGTAGGCACTGATGAAATTCCCCCTCAGTCTTCTCCAGGCTGAACAAACCCAGGTCTCTCAGCCCTTCCTCATAAGGGAAGTCCCCTGATCATCTTGGTAGCTCTCCGCTGGACTTGCTCAAGCAGTTCCACCTCCTTCTTAAACTGGGAGGCCCAAAACTGGACACAGTACTCCAAATGTGGTCTCACTAGGGCAGAGTAGAGGGGGAGGATAACCTCCCTCGATCTGTTGCCCACACTCCTTTTAATGCATCCCAGGATACCATTGGCCTTCTTGGCCACAAGGGCCCAGTGCTGGCTAGTGGTCAGCTTGCTGTCCACCAGCACTCCCAGGTCCCTCTCAACAGAGCTGCTTTCCAGCAGATCAGCCCCCAGCCTGTATTGGTGCATGGGGTTGTTCCTCCCCAGGTGCAGGACCTTGCACTTGCTCTTGTTGAATTTCATCAGATTCCCCTGGGTCCAGATCTCCAGCCTATCCAGGTGTTATTGAATAGCAGCACAGCCTTCTGGTGTATCAGTCACTCCTTTGTCTTTGTCAGCTAAAGCAATCTGATCCTCACTGCTTGTAAAAAGATATCAATTTGGTAGAGGCTGGACAGGAAATTACATGGTGGTATAACAATTTGTCGCATATTTTTATTATGACTATTGTGTTTAACGTATGCAGTGTTTCTCTCTAGGGAACCATAGGACGCCCAGGGCCACCTGGCTCCCTGGGACCTCCTGGTGAAGGTATTCAAGGAATTAAGGTAAAAAAATTCAGTGTCTTCAATATTTAACATGTGTACATGTGTTGAGAGGTCAATCTGACTGTCACAGTGTTAAGGAGATTTCACATTGTTTCTTGTATGAGGAGAGCCTCAGGCTAGAAAATGAGAAGGATAACATGAGCACCTACAAAATATGTTCTGTCTCTACTGCTGTAAACAAGAAGCCCAAGGGTGCGTGTATTGAGGGAGGAGGAAGCAGGGTCATCTTTTATCAGTGAAAGATAGCCTTTCAAAATCAAAACCACCATTCCCTCTTCCCCACCTCATGCCCACAGAGAGAGTCTGAAATAGTTATATCAACTACCACCTATTGTAGAGAGTCTCAATCCTGAATATATGTGTAATATTAATTTTTCCCTGTAATATGCACTTTTACCCAAAGCATAGATCAGGTGAGACAGACTCAAAAGACAGAAATAAGGAAGTGGCAATGACAAGGAATAAAATAGGATGAGAAGAGGGAACAGGAGAATTAGAACCAATAATGATCATGCAGTTTTTCAATATTATATATCCTTAGAGTAGACATACTGATGAAGTACTTGAGAAATATAAGCTAGCTAACACAATATCTCAAGTGCTTCAAGACATTTGCTAAAATGCAGTTTGAAACACTTTCTCCTTGAACATTTAAAATGAATACATGATGATTACAAAGGGTTAATATCACTACCTGGATTATCATTAGGGGGAGCAAGGAATTCAAGGAATGCCAGGACCACGAGGCCCCCCTGGAGAAGGGCTTTTGGGACAAAAGGTATGATATCTAAATCAGAGATAATGTCCTAGACTGAAGCCAACATACTGAAAATGCTCACTGCAGTCAGCTCTCATTGAAAGCAGGTGAATTCTGTGAAAAGAGAATGGGGATTTGGGAAAGCCCCAGTCATTCACATGATTGTTTTAATATTTTATAGCAGCATCTCTTTCAGTGTTGCTTATTTTATTATCATATGAGGCTTATCTTCTACTGCAATTAGAATACCAGATTTAAATAACTGCCTTTCTTTTTTACCCACACACTATGCAAAATTGGGGACTACATCAATGTTAAGAAAAAGAGAAATGTGGGTTGGAATCAGTTTTCAACATGATCACATCAGCTCAGAAAGGCTATACAAAGTCCCACAGCCTACTAAAAATCAAACCACAAGGCACTAATTCAACTGATTGCTATTCCAAACACGTTTGCTGGGCCTAAAGGTTTCTCAGAGTGATATTCCCGTTATTCATTCCAACTATGCCCTTGCCTTTCTTCTCAAATTCCATACTGTTGTCTTATTTTTCTCAGACACAGGTAATAATTTCCATCATGCAATATCCTATGAAACCCCTCTGTCTGCATGTACTTGTTTGAGATGGTTCACTGTTCAAACTGCTTCAACTACTTTTTCCCATAAAAATGCTTAGACAATACTACAAGTTATTAACGAAATTCACAAATACCAATTGATTTAAATGATCTCTAACAGAGATTTCTAACTTATGTCAGAAGCTGAAGGTGAATTCGACACAGGCAGCTGGAGAGAAATGTGAAAAGTGTAATAAAACTGACTTACACTTTCTGTCTGCTTACCAACACGCTTTTAAAGGGAGATCGAGGAGCTACAGGTGAGAAGGGGAAAAAAGGAGAAAAAGGTGAAGTGGGTGACCCTGGTTTATCTGGAGAACCTGTGAGTAACTCAGGTTTAACATGCCTGTTTTCTTAAACTGCGTAAAAATAAAGTTGGGTTGTGTTGTTGCTATTTAACTACATATAATCTGAAATACTTAAGAAACTGAAACTATGAAAACCTTTAGAAGCATAAAGAAGACATTTTCATGCTGAATACCCCACTTCCCACAGACATGGTTTCTTTCATAAGGCAGTGAAAAATAATTGCCATATTATAAGACAAAACTATGCAATTCTATTCTATGGCTACCAAGTAACTGTAGCTCAGACTTTCCCTCAAAGCTGATGAACAGATGTAGGGAGGCAAAATGGTAACTTCTGCTGATGGGCAGGTCCCCAAAAGCTGGAAAGCAAAATGTGGTGCCCTTCTACTCTGACATTTGCGTACGATTAAGAAGGGATGTATAAACACCACTGACATTCTTGCCCTGACACTGGCCCTATTAGGCTCACATATGATGAAGCAGAATTCTGATCATTCCAGGATGTCAGGCAGGTATACAGTCCCTTGAGAAAGGAAACTAACACAACATGGTAGATGTGAAAGCTTTGCACAGATTCTCCCTCTCTAATGTAAACTGACAATCAGTGATACTGTGGGAGACTTGAGGTCATCCAATTCCCATACAAACCTCACCACCTTAGGGGTTGTAGATATTGCATGCACAAGGTAATGTCACAAGAACACTACTTTTGCTAGCCAAAGTACTTATTGGCCAAATATTATTCTAACAATGTATTGATGAAGTCATATTCTGAATTACAATGTTACTGACTAATTGCAGTAGCTTAATTAACAATCACTGTTACAGGGCAAAACTGGACCAAAAGGAGAGCAAGGCCTAACAGTAAGCAAATTCTATTTAAATACCATTATGACAAGATATAAACAGTACAACATACCATTGGATTAAATGTATCCTGTGTTAATTATTTTGGGAAGAGCTTTCTGACTAGAAGTGGGCTCAGCAATAATATAGAAAGCAACAATGCAAAGGTTTCTGACTTCTTCTCATCTACTTTATGCTGTAATGGAATTTGAAGTTCACTATGATATTAGGTATTTTCCTGCTATGTGTTCTTTTACAGCTAGTGTTAGATGACCCAGGTGTGTACCTGCTGCAGGAAAGTTTTTTTAGAAGTATTAAAAAAGCTAAAGAGCAAAGATCTTCAAACCTGTCATGGTCTATCACGCTAAAAACTTAATTATATTTCTGCTAAGCCTGAACTGCACTAGACCCAAATTCAGTAAAGCATGTCAGTGAGTATACAAATACTACTGAGATTTATGATGGAAGCTGAGCAGCAGTAGCAAGCAGTTGTATTTGAAATACTGACTCAATGCCAAATGAGTCCTGTCATGCACTCCAAAAAATACAGCAAATGATTGCTCTAATAATGATAAACACTTTGTTTGCATGTCAAAGAAGCTATCACTTCTCTGAAGAGACAGCTCTGAAGGCAGGAGCTTTTTTTTTTTTTCCTGCTGAAAGCTGAGTAATACAGTGGGCCAGGTACACTAGGGTTGACAAATCCCAATCCCATTCTGTGTTGGCGCTCTCTGTCATATGCCAGCTCACATTACAAGCAATACGCTTCCTGAAGTTGGGTCTATTTCTCCACTCCCAACGCATTTAAAAGGGGTATCCATATTATTCAGATGCTAAAATATGAATGGGTTTTGACTTTAAGTTTTCATAAGAACGAAATAATCAAAAAAACATTGTTTACAATAACAGTAGTTAATTGTTTTAGATAGGGATGTGTCGTCAAGTTAGTGATTCTTATATGCCATTGTCATGGTTTAGCCCCAGTCAGCAACCAAGCACCACGCAGCCGCTCGCTCACTCCCCCCTCGTGGGACGGGGGAGAGAATCAGAAGAGTAAAAGTGAGGTAATTCATGGTTTGAGATAAAGACAGTTTAATAGGTAAAGCAGAAACTGCACGCGGAAGCAAAGCAAAACAAGGAATTCATTCACTACTTCCCATGGGCAGGCAGGTGTTCAGCCATCTCCAGGAAAGCAGGGCTCCATCACGCGTAACGGTTACTTGGGAAGACAAACGGCATCACTCCAAATGTCCCCCCTTCCTTCTTCTTCCCCAGCTTTATATACTGAGCATGACGTCATATGGTATGGAATATCCCATTGGTCAGTTTGGGTCAGCTGTCCCGCTGTGTCCCCTCCCAGCTTCTCGTGCACCCGGCAGAGCACGGGGAGCTGAAAAAGTCCTTGACCAGTGTAAGCGCTACTTAGCAACAACTAAAACATCTCCACATTATCACCGCTGTTTCCAGCAAAAATCCAAAACATAGTCCCATACTAGCTACTACGAAGAAATTTAACTCTATCCCAGCTGAAACCAGGACAGTCATATAACATAGTTCGTTGTAAAATGTGGGACTCATTCTAAGCTTGGAAGGTCAGGTTTGAAAGTTAAACAGTAAGATTTTTTGTAAGTCCCTGTAGGACACATATTAATTATAAACAAATTCTTTGGTAGCATCAATATTATACCTCATTTGAAAGAGGCAGTGTGTAAAATATTTTATATTTAATTTTTTTATATCCAGAGAGAAGATATAATTAAATTAATTAAAGAGATATGTGGTAAGTACTCAGATTCTGTTTTTTCTTCATGACATTTACATTCTTCTCCTTTCCAAGAGGATGCCAAGTCAAGTCCTCATGATCTGTTTTTTTATTTTTCCTTGGCAGGTTGCGGTATTAAATGTAAGGAAATTCCTATGGAGCTTGTATTTGTGATTGACAGCTCTGAGAGTGTGGGACCAGAAAATTTTGAAATTATCAAAGACTTTGTAACTGCTTTAGTAGACAGAGTAACCGTAGGCAGAAATGCTACCAGAATTGGCCTTGTGTTATACAGTTTAGAAGTTCGGCTAGAATTTGGTCTCAACAAGTATACAACTCAACAGGATGTTAAGCAAGCAATTAGGAAAATGCAGTACATGGGAGAAGGCACTTACACGGGAACTGCTATCCGTAAAGCAACCCAGGAAGGATTTTTTGGTGCTCGAACAGGAGTACGAAAAGTAGCTATTGTGCTAACAGATGGCCAAGCAGACAAGAGAGAAGCTGCAAAACTAGATATTGTCGTTCGAGAGGCTCATGCAGCAAACATCGAAATGTATGCAATAGGAATTGTAAATACTTCAGATCCAACACAGGTTGAGTTTGTGCGTGAACTAAATCTGATCGCTTCAGATCCAGACAGAGAACACATGTATCTCATTGATGACTTTAATACCCTTCCAGGTGCGTTCATTGCAGTTTTATTACGCATTGTATCTGATGCTTCTCAGAACTGGGGAGGGGGGAATCATTATCTTTGTGGACATGTTATGTTTTGATGCTGATCAGGATTAATTACAAGGTGCAAAGTAATAGGAACCTAGAGAAACAGATTCCATTCTTTTAAGGAGTCACGTTTTGGGGCAATGATTCATCATGCCAACAGGGGATGTCACCTACAGCGTACGAAAACAGCTGCTTGAACTAGGTTTCTAAACCGACTAAGTGGTTATGTACTGTAAATCTGCTGGACTGGAAACCAGAATCAAACCCACTGGTGTAAATTCTACTTATTCACTTCCACCGGGAAATAACCCATCTTCACTGGGTTATTCACATGAGCAAGGCAAGCAGTTATTTTCCCACTACAAACTAGTAGTTGTTACTAAGCTCAGATGAACACCTTCAGGTGAGTTCATTGTATTTTGCACCATGTAGAGGACTTATGGGCTGGTGAATTTGTGACAAGTAAAAGCCATAGTCCAGAGAGCCTGGAATGATCTTCTCAGATGCATATGCATAATCCAAAGAAGTACTGGATTACGTGTGTATTATTTACATATATAAATAATCCAAATATTAAAAATACATTGAATTTCTCAGTATGATGAGTTTTTTTTACTTGTTTTTAAAACAGCTCTGGAGTCCAAATTAGTCAACCAATTTTGCGAAGATGAACATGGTACCTTAATATACAACCGTAATGGAAATGGTGCAAGCATAAGTGGAACATCTTTCCATTCAGTATCTTCAAGTTCTTTACATTACATACTTCAGAACAACAATGTTAACAGGCAATCACTTTCAGCACAGACACCTGGAGTATCTACAGTAGAAAGTCCTCTGAGGCTTGATGATCTTCCTCAACCATTGGCTCCGGTAGGAAAATTCAGCAGACTTTAATGAGCAAAAGTTTTTTTTTATATCTATATATCTATATATCTATCTCCTTCTCTGTTGCCTGATGTAATATGTAACTTACCCCTACTTTGCTCAGGACACATACTGTAACAGCCACTTTGACTTGGTATGCTCAGAGCTGGTTGTTCCAAGACTTCTGATGTTGTACGCAGGCAGTTACCTAAAGGCTGTAATTTATTCCCAATACTGTTACAAGGATTATTATTCCTGTGTTTAATACAGTAACATTTGTGCCAGTGTTAAACATAACATTATTAGAATGCAATTACACTGTAATGATTAAGTCTAGGAATAGTAATTAGACTTAACTGTAGTCTATATTTTTAAGTTTACAAATAAAATCCTGTAAAGTTCAACTAAAAAGAAATATGTATCCCAGGTTTAGGATGACAACCCTTCTGGTAAACCAACCAGGTGAGGTTGAAATCCTGATTCTTAACACTGAAGTCAGGAGAAATGGGAAGGAAAAACATTAGAAAACCTCTAAGTGATGAAGGGCTTGTTCATTTTGAGACACTTCACAATATCTGAAAAGCAAAGAAAATCAAATGCTTATTTCAGACGAAAGTACCTCCTGTGGTAGTATTTGAAGACTATGAAGAGGAAGAAGAGGAGGAACAACAGTCATCCTTGCTAACAGTAGACACTAGAGGTATTTTTATCATCATTCATTTAATCTTCATTTTTGGCTGATCAAAAATCAATGTCTCGTTCTGTTTCTTTTCACCTGCAGCTGTGGCACCATTACTGCCGTCTAAACCATCATCATCAGATAAAGTGATGACATCATCTCTTTCAACTGCACCAAGACCAGGTTATAGATCATAATTAGTTTTTCATTTTGTTCCTTCTTATCCCAATACTAACTTTTCATAAGGCTTTAAATCAGAGTAAGTTAGTTCCACTCTGAAGATTTCGTGGGTCCATGCTGTGGAAGAGTATCCATTTCAGGATACTAGTTCAGATCTAGTTGCAGTTCTTGTCCAGCCTGTTCACCAGTTCATGTCTTCCCAAATTCCAAATCCCACCACTCCACTTACAGCAAAAGCAAGGTCAGCTATAACCTGACACAGAGCTCATAAACGGCATCAAAAAGAGAACATAGTGCTAGCTGAAGTGGGCAAACAAGCAGGTATTTAAGGGGCAGTCTGTCGAGATGGGAGGCTTCATTAAAGACAGAGAAGATAATAATTTCAGATTTGGATAGAAAAAATAGATTTCTGCTTCAGAGGAGAAGTAAGAAAAAAACAATGTTTAGTCATCTGAAGGAAAGTATAGTTATTAGGTGACTGCTCAAAGGATTGATTCTTTTCATATGAAATGTCCAAAGGTATTCTGTTGATCATGTGGGGGATTCACACTTCTGAGTTCCAGCAGTAGTGTATTATGATGGGAGCAACATAAGAGAGCAATAGAAACATGTTCCCATGCTTCCTGGGAACATGGGCATGACTATTATTCTGTCTCTGGCAATAACATTGTTTTTTTTAAAGTGACAAGACACCTGTTGCCAAAGACAGAATATTGATGTCACAACATTAAACTTGAAGGAAGAGTTCTTTCTATCTCATGGTATTATTAAAGTGAGTGCGACTAGATTAGTGTGTCACAGTCCTCTAATGCATATCTGTAGGAATTATTCGATCAACAAGCTTTACATTCAAACTTAACTAGTATGTACATAATTACTACCATTGTATTAGATAAGCAGCACAAACATCTTACAGAAGAAAGACTGAAGTTTTATATTCTCACTATTCTAATGCCTCTTCCCCCACATCACAAAGAGAACTAATGTACTGAAGCAATGTACTGCAGAAGGATGATGGTCGTACTTGTGGTTCAGAAATAGCAGGTGCAACTAGCTTACAGCTCTTTGGCTTACGTTTTGGGTTGCTCACAAGACTGGCTGGTTCAAAATTATCAGATTCATATTGTTTGCTCTTCTTGTATGTAGAGCCATAATACTATTATTTCTGGAGTTACTAGAACCATGCCAGTAAAGGAACACTTTATTTGACCTACTAAGTTGCATTTTTAACCTGCCTTCAGTACTAACATCTTTAGAAGTAAAAGTGAATCTCAAATTGCTGTATAACATTAGCATAAAAATTAAAATAAAATTAGAGTTTAGAAGTTAAAATCTATGCAATACAATTGACTTTTATAAATGGAATGGTTTCTATTCCTTTTTTTCTTTATTTTAGAAAATACCCTGGACCTCAGATGCAAATTAAGGCTGGATCAAGGGCCATGCCGTATTTATATCATAAAATGGTATTATGATAAACAAGCAAATGCTTGTGCTCAGTTTTGGTATGGTGGCTGCAACGGAAATGCAAACCGCTTTGAGAGTGAGGAGGAATGTAGGGAGACTTGTGTATTTTTTCCTGGAGGTAGGAATTTATCTCTACATTAATAATGAGCAAATTGAAGCTATTGATTGTTTGGGTTTACTAAATATCCAGTATCATATGTAAAATAAACTCCACTAATTTAAAGAATGTTAACATTATGAAGTAATATGCTAATTAAAAACTGTCTACCTATGCAAGCATGCTTTCTTTTTGTATATATTGTATGATGTCGTCCTTATGTAACAAAATAGCAATTTTTCAGCAGTATCAAGAGCACAAAATTTCTTTTTTACTAAGGTATAGTAAGACCAGTATAGCATTTGCCAGAGTAATTGCCCTTCCTTCACCTACATCTTTAAACACTACCATTGTATAATCACGAACTATACCTCATTTTAAATTATATATATGGCTTTGGAAAGCAATCTTTGGTCATTAAATTATGTAAATTGTTTTCTCTCTGTTACAGAAATCTGATCTTTGGCATGGATTCTGCAATGAAGATTTAGCTTCTTTTAAGCGAAAGTGCTCCCGCAAATCCTGTTTTAATATTTCAAGCATAAAATACCAATTTCCAAATTACATGTGGAGTACTACTCAGTACAGATTAATACGTGCTGTCTGGGTCACAAGATGGAGGTGGCTCAGCTACCCACCTTTCCCAACCACATCGCAGTTACAATTAGTCCTTTTTTCTGTAAACTTGCCTCAGTTTCCATTAGATAGATGACAAATTAAGTTAAAATACAGCCACAGATTTATGAGTGACTATACCAGTAGCTGGCATCACCAAATTAGGCTAGTTAATGTCTGAAGTGGTCCTTGACATGTTTCTCTTCTGAAAGCCAAGTCTAATTTTTAAATGCATTTTAGTATTTTAATCTCTTTCTTAAAAAAAACTTTTTAAACTTATGTTCAAAACATCAAAAGCAGCATGGAGTTTATTATTTATTGCCCATCACTGCCATATGACTTTTTACATTTTCATCTACCTGTATATGACATATTTCCTATTACTTGACTTACATACTTAAAAGCTTGTTTCCAATAAAACATTTTTGGTTTTACTGCCAGGACAGAGAATGGATAATGGTACCATTTACAGGACTAAAAAGTTACCTCACAGCTAAGTAATGTGCTCCTCATGATGTAACTGGATTTCTGCCACAGCCCTTAACAGGACTGAACATCTCAAATTAGGCACTCCTGCATATGAAACCTGATGATCATTTTTGATTCGGTTTGTGGGGGTTTTTCAGTACAACAAAAAAATGGAATTTGGCCTCAAGCCAAACACCCACTGGCCTTCCTATTTCAGGAGCCCCAGCTGCAGTCCTGCCCGGGGTTGCAGTAGAGCCCTGCCTGGATGCATCGGCACACTGTTCTTCCTGCTAGTGCGGGAGGAGGCAGGAATGACGTGGGGATGACGTTTTTTGCTTCATCCCATTACATGTCAACTTCCAGGTGGGTCAGAATGGGTTCCTCACCAATTCAGGGACCCACTCCAGGGAAAGAACTGTCAAAGGACAAGTTTCTTCCTTTGAGTCACAATTTAGAGTATTTTTTTTTATTTGAAAGTGGTAGGATACTGCAATTAAAATTTGGCTAGAGACAATTTTCAAGTTGTCCCAAATAAAAAATATTATGATAGTTAAAAAAAAAAACCAGCCAAAAACCCATAACAGAAACAAAAACCACAGGACTGAAAGCTATAATTTACCAAGTGCTTCACAGGTTTCAGGTTTACAGACTGTACAGGGGTTTGGTTCAACAATCAACCATGGCGACACAGATGTTGCCTTGTACTAGACAAAACTAAGACATGAGGAAAAGCCACAAGTCATACATGTTCCAACGACTCGGAGCACCCTGCAGTCCTTCACAAAACCTTCACAAGCGCCAGGCCGTTGGCGTTGCCGAGGCTGTACGCCCACGCCAGCACGCCAGCGCGCCAGCTGCAACACACGACGGCCAGAGCGCGAAAAGCGGCAGCACCACCCGCCGCGGCCGCCTCAGTCCAGCCGGGGGCGGGGCCAGGGCAGGCGGGAGAGCGGGCGGCCCCCTCACGCGCAGCGCCGCAGCCAATCCGATCGCTGTGGCAGCGCGAGACAACCAGCCCCGTCGCCGCGGCGGCGCCCGGGCTGGCTGGAGGGAGCGGTGTGCGGGGCCCGGCAGCTATGAGTGCGGTGCTGGACGTGCTGTGGGAGGACAGAGATGTCCGCTTCGACATCTCCCCGCAGTGAGTGTTGTTGCTTTGCCCGCCCTTTACAGCAGGGCTTTTCGGACCCTTTCTGCCTCTGTCAGTAGGCTGAGCGCTGTCTGTCAGTAGGATGAGTGCGACCGCCATTAGTAGGCCGCGTTCCCGCTGTGGCGGGGCGGTGGTGGGGGGCGGGCGTGTTTTCCTGGCAGGGCGGGAAAAAGCTTGAGTGGTCCTTGAGGCTCGGGCGGCCTGGCTGGGGAGGTTTTGGTAGGTGGGGTCTAGTCACCGTTGCCAGTCTATGAAAGAAAAGGGGAAAAAAAAAAAGTTGCACGCTGGAGGAGTGAGGGAAGGCTGTTATTTTCCCGGCCGCCTGTAGCGTTACCTGGCGCTGAGAAGTAAAAACAAACTTAAGGTGTGTTTCTGAGGAGGCAGTACCGGCGACCGGTAACAAGGACTTGGTGTGCCTGCCGTGGTGATGGCAGCCGGAGCTCACGGCCACGGGTAGCCGCTGAGCAGCCTCTGAGGGGCCAGAGCTGAAGGATTGTCCCATACCTCATGGCAGAGGCAGTGCTTCCGCGCTCCTGCGGGCCTCGGCCTCTGGCGAGCTGTCAGCCTTATCTGAGACATGAAACTTGTGGTTTCTTTGGCAAAACCCTGCATAGCTTTTGTGATATGGAGCTACAGATTAGCAGCTTGTTGGTGATGATTTTGGGGGCGGAGGCTGAAAGTGTGCTGTCGGGCTTCATCTCCCTGCTACTCAGTTGAAACACCCCTTGTCCCTCAGGCATACTGCCTGCGGTAGTTTTAGAAACATGAAATTGTATCTTGAACGCTTAAGCAGTTCTCTCTTATTTTCTTGTAGAATTGTCATGTAGGCAGAGCCTGCTTCCGTATTTTTTTTAATGCTAATGTTACTGTTCTTGCTACCTCCTGTCTAATATCTTTTGTGCTGTTCTGGTGATGTATTGTTGAGTCCATACCTAGTGTCTCGATCCTGATCTCCAGTAGTATCTCATGGGATTCCCCTCCTGAAGAGTTTTGGCTGTTTTACACAATACAATTAAAATACAGCAAAATTTCACACTACATCGACTCTTATGTAATTAAGTGGTCAGACCAGTTAAATCAAGCAAAATAAAATAAAAAAAAAACAAACGAGACCCTCTGTGGAAAATTTAGCAGAGCATTTCACATGTCAGTATACAGCTGATATTTCCTTTGCTGACATCTATTCTGTCCTGAGCCTGGGTCCACTCCTTATGACCTAAAAGTCCAGCAAGAAGCAACAAACTATATCTATTAAAAATTATGTGACTGCAATTTTTTTGCCTTTTCCTCCTGTTTTCACATGCTTTCTCCCTATTTTGGGGAACAGTTTGCTTGGTCACACTTGCTACATAATTATTTATTTACTGCTATAATTTAATAACAAAGGTATGAATATTTTTCATATGCCAGAAATAGTGATAAAAATTTCAGGTATATAATGTTGATTTGTGTGTATGTGTGCATCTCTGGATTTTTCATCATATGATGCACTAAGCAAAAAAAAGGAGAAAGGAAAGTGAAGTAGGGAAATAGAAATGGCCTTCTTTGGGGGGATAAATCTAATCTATTTTTCACTAGGTAATTTTTTTCTTCTTTTTTTCTTTTAGACAAATGAAAATGAGACCTGGAGAGGTCCTTATAGACTGCTTAGAGTCTGTTGAAGATACCAAAGGAAACAATGGAGACAGAGGTAACTGCATACTCAGGGAAATCATAAACTTTCTATTATTTAACCTGTGTACATTCATGAAAGCCTTGTCTGGTTTCCATTCCGTCTGTTGCAGAAAATAGATCCTGCCTGTTTCACAGGTCTGTCTCCCCTTGGAGTATTTTCAAGTAGGATCTCTTGTTAAAAGTTATAGGAAAGTGATAATCTTGTCTCAGAATTTGTTTAGAATTGAAAGTGTTGTAAGAATAATCCACTTACAAACATTGTGATGTTCTTTTGCTGTAATCCTGTTTAATGTTTAGTTTTTCTTAAACTGAATCAGTAAGGAATATATATATAGTGTGCAAGGGCATGAAGCTGCCAGCATGCTGAGGTGACCCTTTTAGGGTTGGATGTACTGCTGTACACAGTACAGAATTGAAGAAATTTGCATGTGACATAAAGGGGTGAGGTTATTCATGAAGACAGCTGCGATAGTTAACTCGCTGCCTTCCCCTTTTCCTCCCCAGAGCAGTTCTGCACTGATTGTGTCTCCACATTTTTACCATAGGCAGGTGGATGTGAAATCACTAACTGTTCTTGGTTTGGTTTTGAGGAATGCTGGTATATATTAGAGGTTGTTTCATTTGTTCCTTGCTGGATTTTCTCTCCTAGCATTCAAAAAAAAATTGTTTAGTGATTTGTCTGCTGGGGTGTCCTGTGCTTTTTTCATATCAAGGGGAAGGAATATTCTGGTGTTTCAAAACTAGAGGTAAATATGTATATTTTGTGTGTTCTGTGTATTCTCACAGAATGGAACAGTTAATTTAATCGAAGTTACTGAGATAAAAAATATCTACGCTCGTTATTTCCAGGTAGACTGCTTGTGACAAATTTGCGGATTATCTGGCGCTCATTGTCATTGCCCAGAGTCAATCTCTGTAAGTATCATCATCTCCTGTTAAACTGCAAATTTTGTGTTTCCTTTGTGGTGGCATGCTATTCTTTCACAATAGTAATGATTACAGAACATTAAAGTGTAGTTCTGTTGCTCTGTAAAGTCTGAAATAAACTGTAACTAATTGATCTATTGGTAATATAGGAACTGTTATAATAATTCATAGCAAAATACTAATATTCAGTGTTAATTTCTCAGAACAAAAGCTGAAGAGTACTTCAGGCATATTTTTCATTTGGCCTAAAATGGTGGGTTTAAGTCATTTTTATAGAAAGAAACAAAAGTCTTGCTTCACTTGTACCTCTTATTGCTACCTGTTTATTCACAGTCTGTATTGCCCTACAGATTTTATTCCCCACAAATACCTGCCTTTCCAAATTTATTATTGTAAGCGCTGAATAAGCTTCTGATTTAAACTGTGTGAGTAGCTAGCAGGTCTACTCGTATTTAATTTAATTTGCTGAAACGGGTATGATGCACTTACTTTGTACCCAGATTATTTCCAGTGCTCAGTTCCCAAAAGCCAGTCAATACTGAAAATCTATATTCTCTTCATAACGTATATAAAGTTATGCCCTCTGCCTCCTTGCTTTTCGTGCTCTCATACATGTACACATACAAGTCCGCGCACACACACTGCTACTTTTATATGTACTTAGAAAATTTTTTTAAAAAATTGTTTGCTTGTGTATTTAAGTTTTAGAATAGGCCTTTTTAGAGGAGATCAAAAAGAAATGTATGGAGTAGTTCAGCCCTATAGAAGCTCAAGGAAGTCTAACTTTAGGGTTAGGCTTTTAGGGTTTAAAATACTCTCTAGCTTTCAAGATAATGCATTATTTCTTACATTAAGAGAATATGTAGACAAAAAAAATTGTATTGGATGCCATTTTTGACCATTGCTTTTTCTTTTAGTTTTAGAAAATTTCTCATACGCAACTGAGGAAATAGTCTTTTCATGGTATTTTCATAAGTATTAATTCTGTAAAGAGTGAATATTTTTATCTATATAACTGCTGCCACATCTGAGCTTTTGGGGAAGCAGAATATTCCCAAAGCAAATTCTAATTCTCCATTGTGTTTTTTTTTTTGACCCTGGCTGTGCTACTGTTGGTATCCGTAGCAGGATTGTCATCAATGTTCAGTTTTAGCCCAGCACCATTTTAGCACATCCCTTTGTTTTAGGAAGAACAGCTGGGACTGTTTCTGTTTTTATTTTGTATCAGTGTGTTACTGCAGAACAGGTAAAATGAAATTTGTAACTGTTTTTTCCTCTTCTTTTTGTTTCTTCTCCACTTGCACTTTCCATTTTGCTACTTTTTTCTTTGTCATCTCCTTAGCTTTTCTTCTACGAAGTATTAGATTGATGTAGAAAGTTTTATTTATAAGGGTAAAGTTTACAGGCAACATCATGATGAAACAGACCTTCCAGAGGCAACAGCCAAATGTTGAAACAAGGGAAATTCTGATCAGATATTAGGAGAAAACCATTCACAGTGGTGGCAGTCAAACAGTGGAACTGGCTCCCAGGGCGGTTTTGGAATCTCCTCCTTTAGAAATATTCAAAACTCAATTGAACAGTACCCTGAGCAGCCAGGTGGAGTTGGTCCTCCTGTGAGAAGAGCATTGGACCAGACAACCTCCCAGGGTCTTTTCCAGCTTAAATTAGTCTTTGATTTTATAATGAGGGCCCAGACCATTAACCACAATGTGTAATTCTCACAAATAGCATCCAAAGCTGTGCTACAAAATTGCATTTTGTAATTTTGACTATTATTTTTTCATGTTCTCAAAACTGTTTTTTTCCCCCCTAACTTTTAGCTGTTGGTTACAACTGCATTATAAATATAACTACAAGAACTGCTAACTCAGTAAGTTTCAAAAAATACTTCTTAAAATAAGAAAAGTAGCTGTGATTCATTGTTTATACTTATTGCACTGTATAAACAATAATCTGAAAGTTTACTTGAAATTTGCTTGCAAGAACAGTAATAGAATAGTAATGGAAGTTTAGTTCTAAAAGTTGAGTGTTATATTTCTGTAGCAGTGTAGTTTTAGTCAGCTTCTTAAGGCAGTAAAAATTATGTAATGACACTGTTTGGTTATTTTTCTCCCCTCAAGGTAAGGTAAGCACATGTTGGCTCATTGTGTTTAAATTTAACAAAGGTCTAAAGAGAGGTACTAATTTTGTGCAAGAAGGTTTTCAAATATGTAGCCTGAATTATATGCAACTGTGAAGCCGTTTCTTTGGTTAGCAGCAAAGAACTAGCGGGGAGATTATGCAGGTTTCCCAGGCAGCCACGTAGTAACCAAGCCAAAAATACTGTTTCAGTCATTATATTGCAAATGTACAGCAGGCAGGCTTCATTAGTTCTACTGTTGATGGAACTGCTAGTTTCCCCCCCAAAAAAAACTTGAGTCCAGTTAAGACAGCAGTAGATCAGTAGTAGAATCAGGGTGATACCTTTAGATATACTATTTAGAACACGAATTTAGAAAATATGTTAAGATTACTTATTGCCTCTACAGTCAAGCTACTATATAGTCAAAATGTTAAATTTCATTTTTTCCTTACAGAAATTACGAGGGCAGACAGAAGCTCTGTATATATTGACTAAATGTAACAATACACGGTTTGAGTTCATATTTACCAATGTTGTCCCCGGGAGTCCCAGACTCTTCACTTCGGTTATTGCTGTACACAGGTAGCATACTTAAAATAGTTTTTGTTCATCTACAAAATTCAGTGAATCATATACATGGGATTACTACTGCTGGTGGACTGAGTATATGACTGCCCGTATTTAACATTCAGAAAACCTTCCCAAAAGAGGATAACACAGTCTCTGGAAGGAAGGGAGAGAATGATAACAAATTCTACTAGATAACTGTGCATAATGAAAAGTAACATGTATTAATACCAATCATCGATCACAGTTTATATACCTCATGTGTATAAACTGTCTACACAAATAAAAGTACAAAAGAGCTCATTTCAGTGTGCATTTTCTATCTATAATTTCTGTCTGTAATAATTTCCTATAATTTTGGACCATGTAATGGAGATGAAGAGTTAAATCCTGGTCAAAACTCTAATGGAGTCCAAAGCAGTGGATGTTTCCCACCTAAAGATAAGTCACCTGAATGAATGAATGTGTGCATAATACATTACCATAGGTTTCTGTTAAAGAGCTATGGAATACCGATGTACGTATATTGGATATTTGTGACCCTACTGGCACTGAAAAATAAAGCATTCTTGATATTCACACTATGTATAACATGGGACCCAGAAGACTTATGCTTTGCAACAGAGGCTGGGAGACGACTATCTTAAGGAAAAGAAAGAACTAGTATACACATGAATAATACAGGAGATCAAAACATATGTCAAAAAAATCCTTTTAAGTTTAAAGATAACTTCGTTAAGGAAAGCTGAAATATAATGGTTTACATTGATGAAGTTTTAACAGTACACTCGTTTTTGTGCAGCATGGTGATAAGAAAAGTTGAAAATATACAACATTCATATTTGTGCCAAAACAAACAGTAAAGATAATAGAAGCACTGAAATGGTAACACATATTTTTTTATTTTTTGCAGAGCTTATGAAACTTCCAAAATGTATCGTGATCTGAAGCTGAGAAGTGCACTGATTCAAAACAAGCAACTGAGATTATTACCACAAGAACAAATATATGATAAAATCAATGGAGTTTGGAATTTATCAAGTGACCAGGTATAGTGAGAAACGAGACTACGTTGGCTACAGCAAAGTTAAAATGTTTTGGCTTTCATCTAGCACTTTTACTACTATAGTTTTTTAACCTCAAAGGAATTACCCTTAATTCAGTTCATCAGCTGATGCATGCAGAGAAGCTGATCCCATATATTTGCTACTCAGGACAAACAAGTCTCCTTTTGGCAACCTGAAGTCTAAATGACTCAGCTAATATGCATGGAACTAGATATACTATTCCTGTTAAAACGATACATTTATGAGTCTAAAGCTCTGCCCCATCCTGAACAAATTGTGTTGTTTCCAGAGTGCTCTGCTGAATATTTGTATGTTTACATGCAGCTTTGACTACAGTTTAAGACTATATCTTTTGATTACTGGAAATGGAAAATATTGGAATAGGAGTGTATGTCTTAAAACAGAAAAATAAAGACTTAAGAAGAGAAAACATTTATTTTATAGGGCATTAGCTGCAAGTATTTCCCAGAGCTATGAAACAAAATGGGAGCTGTTATTTCTGTCTGTGCAATTTTAGTCCAGAATGGAAATAGGATCCATCCTGACAAGCTAAAATGTTCTTTCCTCTCCACTCCTTGGCACACATCTCCACAATTGCCTAAGTTTAACCCACATGCCATTATACTTACATTATATGCCAATTCCAGATCTGTACAGTTAAGAACACTCTCAGATGCTTCATGTACTCCCATGAGGTCTGCTGTGCTGTGATTTGATCCTGCTTTGTGGCAGTAATAGGTAGTCCCGCTATTTTAACCATTTGAGTGCTGTATCCTTTAAAGACTGGATCTTGATTCCTTGCAATCAATGGAAGCATTTTGACTGGTTTTGGTGGGAGAGAGTCAGGCTTTTATTGAATTAAATATGAAGCTGTATCCTGCTTGTGTTTAAATGGATAGCAGTAATCATCGTGTTTGGAAAAAAGGCTCTACACTTAAAAGCAGTTCTAACGTACCTTTTCTTTAACAGGGAAATTTGGGAACGTTTTTTATTACTAATGTGAGAATAGTTTGGCATGCAAATATGAATGACAGCTTTAATGTCAGCATACCATATCTACAAATTGTAAGTATATTAAAACACCATTTTCAAAATTAAATGGCAGAAGTTCAAGTCTTCAGTTAAAACTCTCAGCTCACCAAAATTGGTATTTCATGTCCAACAGTCAGGGAGGAATTTAGTCTTACCAGCATCAGTCACAGGGTAGATTTATTTTTTTTTTCTGTCCAGATTAATTGGGGGCTTTCATGGGAAGATGGTGAAAATGGCTTGTATTTCCAATTTTCAAACTATTTACAATGATGCTTCGTGCCACCTGCATACACTGGGGTTAATGATCTGTGCACCTGATGTTCAGAAATGAACTGTTACAGGTGTTACTGCTTCTGATAAAAACACTTTTCCCTGAGGTCCACAGGTTCAGGTTTGTAATGGTAAATGGGAGGGAGTGCTGGTAGCCAGGCTTCCAGAACCAGTAACTGTAATTAGAACAGTGTAAAAAAAAAAAAATTTAAAAATAGATAGAGCAGATTTTAATGAAGTAATTCCAAAATTTTTAACAAACAGTTTTTACCTCTTTATCATTAGCGTTCAATAAAAATAAGAGACTCAAAGTTTGGCCTGGCACTTGTGATTGAGAGTTCTCAGCAGGTAA
This sequence comes from Phalacrocorax aristotelis, assembly GCF_949628215.1. Classification (NCBI taxonomy): domain Eukaryota; kingdom Metazoa; phylum Chordata; class Aves; order Suliformes; family Phalacrocoracidae; genus Phalacrocorax; species Phalacrocorax aristotelis. The sequence continues at coordinate 22,768,474 of NC_134280.1, forward strand.
GAAGCTTTAATAACTTTTTTCATTGGTTGCATTTTTACATATAATAGTTCTCTAACTCTAAAATGTTACAGGGCTACTTTGAAGGTTCTGAGAGTGTTCCTTCTGTGTGGCCTTTTGAGCACAACTAAAAAATGCGTCTTTGCACTAATTCAGATGTCTTTATGTTAAGGTCAATATGGCTGTTGTGAGTTATGGTTTCTCTAAGCAAAGCAACGATAGGCCAGCATGACTAGTTAAAATAAAATAACTGTTAAAAACAGTGATTCTGACAGATTATCTTTGGGATCTAATTACATCTATACTCACGACCACTATTTTTAATCTTTTTCACTTGTGTACCTGTTTTGCTGTAAGAGGCAAAATTTTTTTCTTCAATTTAACCTTAATCAGAACTACTTCTAATGGTGATTTTTTTTTTTAAGTTCAGCTAACTTTATTTACTGTATCTGAAAGATTCTTTAATAACAACACCAAGATCTAACAGACTAAACATTTGCTGAGTAGTTAGGAATAAATCATTAGTATCACTTCTGAATTTCTCCCACCCTTGTTTGCTTTTGTTTTTCTGTATAAGAAGTTTGTTCCCCATTTATATAATGGGCTACCAGCTAAAGGTTTATTTACCTCATAGAGAAACATTGTCATTGTTTTTTCTTTCACCCATGGTTTAAGTGTCAGAATGAGAATAAGATAATACAGATAAATGTTTTATCAGCAAACTGAAATTTGCTATCATTAAACTGCAAATCCCTATCAAAGGGAGAAAGTTGTTTAAATAACAAGCAACACTAGTAAGTATATATCTTCTTTTTCCTTTGTTCTATAGAGTGGAGGATATGTGCTTGGTTTTAAAATAGACCCTGTGGAGAAACTACAGGAGGCAGTGAAAGAAATTAATTCACTTCACAGAGTTTATTCAGCTAACCCTATATTTGGAGTGGATTATGAAATGGAAGAGAAGGTACTCCACTCATTTATTTTAAATTAGGTACAATAATGTGTTAACAGCAGTAATACAAATATATTAAACATCTTAGATATGTGGATTTACTTTAGTGTTTGAATCTGCAGCCTCAACCTCTTGAAGACCTAACAGTGGAGCAGGTTCAAGATGATGTGGAAATAGAATCTGATGAACATACAGATGCTTTTGTGGTAAGCTGCTCCACAGAAAACTGAAAAATAAAATAATTAGTGTTTGGTTATTAGAAAACTGTGTTAGTATCTGTCCCCCAGTATTTTAGGAAAATTTACTTCTAAATGCGTTAGGTTGCTTGATGAGCTTCCTTCTACAAATTTCCAAATTTGCTGTGCAACCCAGTAACACCTGACTGCATGATTGACTGCACCGGTAGGCTGCACGTGTTTTCAAGTGCTAGCCTTGACACATTGGCAATTGACATGTTTTTTCAATTAATCTCTGAAATTTGGTGAATTAGCAGAGCTAGCACCGATCTTGTTTCCACCTTCTTTTCTTTTAGTAACATTTACCTATGCAGATAAGCTCCTATCTCTTCCTTCCCCACCCTTTTTCTCACTTTTTGCCTTTTTTTCTTTTCATTTTTGCACATTTTCCCTAAATGTTTGCTCTATTGGTGCCTTTGTCACCTGAAATAAATAACTGTGCTTTGCGTATTCTAAGCCAAAAGCTGGAAGCTCTAAATGATGTCTCTGATACAGGAGACATAGATCATCCAGGACCCAGGGAGTGGCTCCATACCGATATTCCATGCCACTTGAGAACTGCGGTGCTGTTCTGTAGAGTCTTGGATAGCTTGAGATCCAGCTGAGCAGGAAAACACTTTCTTTGCTGCCCCTTGCCAGGCCGTAGGGGCAGCTGACACAAGATCAGGCTCTTTTTGGTAAATGTGAAGATCTAGAGCCTGCTCATCCAGAGACTTCTAAAGCTGGATATTTTCAGAGATCTGATTTTCTGAAGAGTTTGAGCCTTAATTTCCACACACACAGAATGGGAAAGATGGTGTCTCTTTCCCAGATATCAGTCTGAGAGTGGAAAAAATTTTTTAATTGTTTAGTTACTCTGTGTTTCTTTCTTAGACTGAGTAGGATGTTAACTGAATTTTGATATTACTTACACATTCCAAGTTAGTTTTTGAAATTGAGTAATAAAGGCGGCTGCACGTGAGGCAGAAAATGCTAGGATGCTGTCAGTTTGCTTCATATTAACATTTTATTCCCTATATAAAGTATTTGTCAGTGTAACAAATGTAATATAAAAATTTTACCATTTAAAAACAATTCTTTATTATGATGGAAAATCCAAAGGTTGGTATTTAATGAAAAATAGCATCATCACCGACTCCTGTTAGAACCCTTTTGTAAATTATTTCAACATAGAAAAAACTCTGATCTTGTCTACAAAAGAAAAAAAAAAAACATACAGACTGTTTTTTTGAAGAAAACTTATCAAATACAGTTTTGACCCCAAGGAATTATTAGCAGATTGGATTTTAGACTACTTTGTTTTCAAGGTTGCAAGTTCTTTTTTCTTTCTTTTGCAGGCTTACTTTGCTGATGAAAACAAGGTAAGAACATCTTTTTTCATACTGTCAAATTCATGCTGTTAAAGTGCGATAATGAAATTAAAAAGTACCTTCTACTTTATTTTCTCTTATATCTTGTGCATTCAAAAAAGCAACATGATCGGGAGCCTGTTTTTTCAGAAGAACTAGGACTTGCAATAGAGAAGCTAAAGGATGGATTCACACTCCAGGGACTCTGGGAAGTAATGACCTGATTTAGATCGGCACGTGTTTGTTTCCTCAGCAAGGAAAGACTCTCAGTTCTTACTGGGCTTGGGAGATCTTTAGGAGGGAACTTAGAAATGCCAGCGTAGCAGAGAAGGAACATGCCAAAGCTGACGAGCAGGCAAATATTAAATAATATGCCCTCAGGATATGTCATAAAGGAAAAATTATTCAAAACTCTCCTATGTATAAAAGCTTTGTATTTATTACACAGTTTCTGTAAGCAGTGGGAGGAGAGCCAATAGTGAATATAAGAAGGGGCGGGGCCCCAACTGCTGGAAGCTCCACCCCCTGCAGGCAGTCACGTGCTCCGGAAGCCCTACCCTTCCCCTGGTCACATGAGTGAGGACTCAAAGTCCCTTCCTACTCCATGTGTGGCGACTGCCATTGTATTTCATCTGCCCTTATGTAAAATGTCGTACCCTGCAGTTTTACACTGCTTTGTGATTGGCCAACTGTGGGTTTTGACACACTCGTACACCAGGTGTTTTCAGGCCTGTGATTGGCAGGAGCAGCCACCCCATCTTGCTTCCCACAGAAGGTCATCAGAGCCAGAAGCCCCCTCCCCTAACACCACAGGGTCTGCCATGGTGTTTCAGCCACCATTTTGGGGCAGGTAGCCACCTTTTTTTTTTTTTTTTTTTTTTTTAACAACTTAATGACCCTTGTGCCTACATACTGCCCTGTGATTGGCTGCCAGGACCATCCATGGCCTGCCGTTTTCCCTGGAAATATGTCACAAAAGGAAGGGTCCTCTTCCTACGTACAGGAGACCACCATTTGAGTTAGGACAGTCTGTGGTATATAGTTTGATTTGAAGTATTCATGTATTTCTACACAGTGATATACTTTCCCATAATGATTATGTCTAAATCAAATTTCCATAACTTGTTTAATGTTGTGCAATGTAGAAGTATCATCGTATGCAGAATGTTTCGTATCTGGGCATATTGGCTGTGTCATTGCAGCAGTGCTGTGTTACTGATAACCGTGACAAAAAGCAATACTGTTCCAAATATTAGTTTTCATGTCTCACAATTTTGTTAAATGTTCAGCACATACCATTCCAGGTAGTTAATTGTAATGGAGATAACCTCATACAGTTTTTTCTCTTTTTCCTCTTGTTTCTTTTCTTTATTTTGGCTAGAGCACCCTTTTTTAAGGAATGATCTAGAAAAAGTTACACACACAGCTTCTGTGTCTGAGTCATTAGACCTTTATGCTGTTATGTGTTAGAAATGAGTCATTTATTGTTTAAAGGAAGATGCAGCTGTTACGTTTTCTAGTGAGATAAGACCTCTGTGCTATTTTCTATAAGTGGAAAAAGTCAAATGAGCTCTCCTCTCAGCTGTTGTTTTAGCAGCTGACTGTTACAGTAACGTAACTGTGGCGTGAATATAATTGTGATGTTTGCAGAAAATCTTTCAAGGTATATATGTTAATGAAATACTACCTATATTGAAAAACAATCATGATTTCAATAAACTTTGATAACGTCGTACCTCGTTAAAGATCTTGCATTCAAATAGTTGTGTTTTGATCCTGTTTCTGTTACATTCAAAGAACTTTTTACCATACAGGTAAAAAGCATTCTTTATATGGGCAAAATACAGTCCTTCATCAAGGTACATCAAACAACTTAAAATTTCACATTTGTTTTGGATCAGTATTACCACCTTTAACAAAATTCTAAATGTTCCAACATATGCAGAATTGTTCTAAATTCACATTCACTTTTCAAACTACTTGTCTGACTTGGAACTTTTTTTAGTTTAAATTGAGATTTTTAGGGTTTTTTAGTTTTTTTAAATTAGACATCCTTTAAATAATGTTAATATGGTGGACTACTTCTTTTTCATTCTGTGTTCTACCTTTCCAATGTACTGTTTCTGGTTTAGTTTAACAGCAGTTAATACCGTTTCTGGTACAGTCAAATTTAAAAGGATTTATTATGTCTACAGATCATCTGAATTGAGGAATGGTTATTATTGGGGGGGTGGAGACTTAATTTCAAATTATTTTTGAAAGCAGAACTTCACCTGAATAATGTTTGTTTTTATGTCTACACAGTAGGATTTTGCTTACAAATACAACCAAATGAGTTTTAAGAAGAAACTCAAAATGAATTTCAAAGTCTTATTATCAATATCTGAAGAAATTGCAGATATTATATGGGTATGTAAAAAAAATAATCTGACAGCATAGATAATGGACGCAAAGTTCTGGAGTTTTTTAATATCTTTATGCCTGCAGCAATGTGATGTATTAAGCAACTCTGAAAAAGTTGTCAGCTTCAAGTACTGCTCACTGGACTAATAATATTTCTACTTCAGAATATTTGGTACATGTATATTTACAATCTTGCTCATAGCTGTCTCACTGAGGGTCAGATTCTCCTGTCCTTACTCATGTCAAATGATTTCTTACATTGCATGTAATCTCATTGATCCAATGTGGAGAATGATGGCAAAACCTGACCATAGTGGCTAAAAGCAACAGTTGCTTCTTTCAGTCTTCAGCAGCTGTGAGAGCAACTCTTTTTTTCCAAACCATCCGACCTACATTCCGACCCATAAGAGTACGTACCTATATTTAGCTAGCAAGATTAAGTTGCAGAGGCTTCAGGCAGAGCAAAGCACATTGGTCTGCCTTTTTTACAGACAGACCTTTGGGCAGACAACAACTAAAGCTTTCTGCTCCCTCCCCTTTCCCAAGTATTTGCAAAATGGATTCCCAAAGGGAACTCACTGAAGAGCTCAGACTTTACCAATCCACCCTTCTTCAGGATGGCCTCAAGGAACTCCTTGAAGAGAAAAAGTTTATAGATTGCTCTCTAAAAGCCGGTGACAGAAGCCTGCCTTGCCACAGATTGATTCTGTCAGCATGTAGCCCTTATTTTCGTGAGTATTTCTTATCTGAGCAAAATGAAGAGAAAAAGAAGGAGGTAGTTCTAGATAATGTTGACCCCAACATCCTGGATATGATTGTCAAATACCTTTATTCAGCAAGTATTGATCTTAACGATTCTAACGTGCAAGATATTTTTGCTTTGGCCAGTCGCTTTCAGATCCCTTCTGTATTCACTGTGTGCGTTTCCTATCTTCAGAAGAGGCTTGCTGTTGGTAACTGTCTGGCCATCCTTCGATTAGGTGTTCTGCTTGATTGCCCAAGACTTGCATTTTCTGCCCGTGATTTTGTTTCAGATCATTTTGTGCAGATCTGCAAAGAAGAGGACTTCATGCAGCTTGCCCCGCATGAACTTATCTCAGTTATTTCACCTGACAGCTTAAATGTAGAGAAGGAAGAACTGGTATTTGAAGCAGTAATGAGATGGGTCCGAACAGACAAGGAGAACAGAGTAAAGAGCCTGGGGGAAATTTTTGACTGCATACGTTTTCGTCTTATGCCAGAAAAATACTTCAAAGAACATGTTGAGAAGGATGATATAGTTAAAAGCAACTCAGACCTTCAGAAAAAAATAAAGATTATTAAGGATGCTTTCGCTGGAAAACTGCCTGACTCTAGCAAAACTACAGAAAAGTCAACCAAAGGGGAGGTGAATGGCGATGTAGGAGATGAAGATTTACTGCCTGGCTACCTAAATGACCTTCCCAGGCACGGCATGTTTGTCAAAGACCTAATTCTTCTGGTTAATGACACTGCTGCTGTAGCTTATGATCCTCTTGAAAATGAATGCTACCTAGCAGCCCTGGCAGAACAGATTCCCAGAAATCATTCCAGTATAGTCACCAAACAGAATCAGGTCTACGTTGTTGGAGGACTGTATGTGGAAGAGGAGAACAAGGATCAGCCTTTCCAGTCATACTTCTTCCAGGTATAAGCTCTATAATTGTTGGTGCAATAGCAGGTGCTTATAGGAGTTACTGAAAAGTACTCTGAGGCTATGCAAGCGAGTTGTCTAGTCTCTGTCTATGGTCGATGGAGAGAAGTATCTATAGAGAACTATCCCTGTCTCAGAAATTAAACCAAGGGACCTGCATCTTCTCTTTCAAGATCAAGCCCCTGGTGAGATCTCAGGAAAGATTAAAAGGATTAGTATATTACATCTAGGCACCGGCTTTCATTGTTAAAGGCCCAGATCTTTCATGGTACAAATGCCTAAATTTAAGCCTAATCATATTTTTGTAAAATACCTTTTGTGAATGTGTAAAATACCTTTTCAACTTCTGTGAAAGTTGAGTACTTAGCTGCTTTAGAGCTAATGAGAGGGGTTTTTTTTGCATCTGAAATACTTTTATGACAGCAGGAATGTGCATATTTTAGGTGCCAGTTTTGTCACTAGAATTCCAGAAGTCCTTTTGTCACATCTACATTTGAAAACCTAAGGGCATTCTAAAATAGGTAATTTAGGGTAGACAGTTGTTTTCTTCACAAGCTGTCAACGTTGATACACTAAATCCCAATGTTTCAAACAAGAGTGTAATTTTTTATCTTTGTAGATCTGTATAAATATAAGGCTGATCAATACAAACTGTAACTTCCAGAACATATTTCAGAAAAAAACGGCAGAAGTACAGTTTGGCATTCTTATGCCATCAACTAATGGTTGGTTTTGGCTACCTGGCTTTGGGGGATATTTAAACTATGTCATGATGAATTATGCAATACGGGGCTGGCCTTGTCCTGTCTTCAGGCACATTGGCCTAAAAGAAATAGGAAATAAAGCAGAGTGATGAGCAGTGATAGAATTTTAAAGCGTTCAGATATTAAAAATTGCAAATATTAAGTGTTTATAAGTGTTTATAGGAGTATGGCTCACTGATTTCACACACATTGAAAGAGTCTGTTTCAGGCATTTGTTATGAGAGGGAAGCCAGTGTGCTAGAGAGGGATTAGCACTGCTTCATTTCCTTATGTAGGTGTGAACTACTGATCACTAAAGTGCAAAACTTGTTACAGAAGTATTCTTCTAATAGAAATACTGTGTTGATGTCACAATGTATACAGTCCAGAACTGAATAGTCTAAGTCTCAGGCTACTAGGAGGCCTCTGAAAAACTAGGCTTCAAGGCTGATACTAAAAATTGATGAAGTTTTCAGAATCCTACTTTACACATCTACATCCATTTCCTGAAATCCTGCTCTCTCGCTTGTCATCTTTAGGCTTGCTGCTGCTACTGCCTACAGTTAAAATACTTGTCTGCATTACCTATGTGGCTGTTGTTCTCTCCAAAATGTTAAGGTAGTGCCAGACCGATTTTTCGCTTACTGATCTCCCTTTCCCCACCAGTGAAGAACCTGTTACCATTTTATTTGGTATTTAGCAACCCAGGAGAAAACAAGGCTGCCACTGGCTCAAAAATGCACAAGCAATTGATGCCCTATCATCAGCGGATCTGTCATCTTCAAGACTGGTTCACTAAGCATGCTGTGATCTGTGATGAGTACATCATCTCCTCATTATGCCACCCAGATCCAGCTACTGGGGCAATCCATGTCCATGAACTAGATTTCACTCTTGCAATAAAACTTCCTGTTCCGTAGGGATGGTCTATCAAATGTGGGAGATGAGTTTTAGCATGGGGACCTTGACTGTGGAACATACTTCTGGAAAAGAGTGGCACTGTACTAAACCCAGATCTGATTGAGACCACATTTGGAGTACTGTGTCCAGTTTTGGGCCTCCCAGTTTAAGAAGGAGGTGGAACTGCTTGAGCAAGCCCAGCAGAGAGCTACCAAGGTGATCAGGGAACTGGAGCATCTCCCTTATGAAGAAGGGCTGAGAGACCTGGGTTTGTTCAGCCTGGAGAAGAGAAGACTGAGGGGGAATTTCATCAGTGCCTACAAATATCTAAAGGGTGGGTGTCAGGACAATGGGACTAGGCTCTTTTCAGTAGTGCCCAATGCCAGGACAAGGGGCAATGAGCACAAACAGAAACTCAGGAAGTTCCACCTGAATATGAGGAAAAACTTCTTTCCTGTGAGGGTGCCAGAGCAGTGGCACAGGCTGCCCAGGGAGGCTGTGGAGTCTCCTTCCCTGGAGACATTAAAAACCTGCCTGGATGCGTTCCTGTGTCCCCTGCTCTAGGTGTGCCTGCTCAGGTAGGGGGTTTGGACAAGATGATCTCCAGAGGTCCCTTCCAACCCCTACCATTCTGTGATTCTGTGATTACTTTAACTGAACTTTCTCTTGCTTTCTAGCAGAGGCCTCAATAACTCATGGAAACTCAAATTTTAGCTTCCCTTCCTGTACATTGTGAAGCAAATCTATAGGCAACAGAAGAGAGAAAATACTCATTTTGAATGTTAGAGAGCATTCTGGTTCAGTTTTAAGTTCTCAGATCAAAACAAAAATTAAGCACCACAATTCTGGGCAAATATTGTTTTGGTTTGTTTGTTTTTCCTTCTGTCCTTTCTACTGCTTCTCTTTAGGTGTTTTTAGCATACTGGATGTGAGCTGAGAGAGTTGTGGGAGTACTCCAGTAGGGGTGACATCAATGTTGCCGATGGAGCTGCACTGCCTGCCTTTTTTTGCTTAGGAGTGAAATTCTTATTCATTGAGCCTTCAGAAATCTCAGGAGCTTTTGGGGTCATTTGTGATGAAACACCACCTCTTTTGCTTTAGGGATTGCAGAAGAGACATCTATGCCATTTGCCATGTAACATTTCCTAATCATTAAGAGGAATGGTGTGAGGATATCTGGTATCTCTCATGGTAGCAATGCGCACAACCGGCTAAATGAGTAGGTATGGAGTGGCAGGAGTGTCTGCTCCCTTCAGGCAGGAAGAAGAACTTGTTCTTTTCCAACATCCAATGGGGAACCCAGAGAGTGAGAGACCTTTAAACAAGGAAGAAGAGTTTAATGAAGAGGCAAAGAAGCTGTGCAGATGAGTGAGGGTGAGCAGACAGATGCAAAGAGGGCTGTGTGGCATTGACTCTGCGAGGTCTCAGCACCACGAAGCATGAGTGGGTAGGAGTCATCATTTATTAGCTGCACTGAGGGAAGAGTAGGTTGTTCAGGAAAGTGGATAAGCTGTTGAGAGACACTGAGTACAGTTAGATTAATTTTGTGGAACAGTGTTCGTTGTGTGGATTTTTACTATTTGCCTTTCCTAACACTTCCTGTTCTGATGCTTTTTCAGCTGGATAGCATTGCTGGTGAGTGGGTGGCCCTTCCTCCGCTGCCATCAGCCCGGTGTCTCTTCGGGCTGGGAGAATCAGACAACAAGATCTATGTAATCGCAGGCAAGGACCTTCGCACTGAGGAGTCTCTAGATACAGTATTGTGCTATGATCCTGTGTATGTTTAAAATTTAATTATGCCCACTGAGGACATGTAAATAGCCCATTGTTAGTTGAAAGAGCCTAACTTTTCTTTTCTTCTTCCAGGGCAATGAAATGGGGTGAGATCAAAAAATTACCCATCAAAGTATATGGCCATGCTACTATCTCAAACAATGGATTGATATATTGTCTTGGTGGAAAAACTGATGATAAGTGAGTCTCGAAGACTTTTCGTGACAATTTATAAAATTATTTGGTTGGTCCTTTATATGTCCTCACTCTCAGAAATCAGGGTTTCCCTTTACTACATCTTCAGGTTAGGGTTGCTAATAATCAGGCAGAGGGGAACACGTGGTATACAGGATATCTGATATATATACAGATATACAGGATACATGATAAGGTAAAATTGCATATAAATTGTAATCCCAACTAGTTATTTTAATGATTGTACTTATTTGCAAGGCAATTTTTACTTATGTTGCAGACACATGAGCAATACATAGCTATGAGGACCCTCACCGAAAGTAGTATTTCCTTCCAGATAGAGATACATAGGTGCCATGGAATTACTGTGTCAGTTTTTCAAATTTTCTGACCTGTGATGCCTGTTATACCTTAACGGACCCTTTAATGGGTGTAACATCAGGAAAATCAGTGTTTTCGCTCACACTGAATGTGTGGTGGTAATTTTTCAGTGTTTGTATAGGGGACAATTAAGATACAAGCTTGTCAAATCAGCCAAAACAGCAGCATAATCTTTCTTTTATAACCTTTGTCATACATTCCTCCACAAATCCATCTGAATGGAAATGCTGGGAAAGGACGTTGTCTTTCTCCTGTAAGGTACATCAAAATTGCTGCCCTGTGTAAGCAGCATTTAACATTTTATTTAGTTCTATGGATGTGATTAGTGCTTTGTATGCAAATGCAAAAATGCAAAGATTCCCAGATTAGATACAATAAAGGATCTCATGGAGAGAAAAGAGGTGTTATGCATAAACCCACACAATCCATCTCAGCTAGGTCTCACTTGGAACAAACCCAAAGTTCCTTAGAAACAATCACAAGTTTTCTTTTCCCTCCCCAGGAAATGCACTAACAGACTATTTGTATACAATCCTAAGAAAGGAGACTGGAGAGACTTGGCTCCAATGAAAGTGGCTCGCTCAATGTTTGGAACAGCTATCCATAAGGGCAAGATCGTCATTGCAGGTGGCGTCACTGAGGAGGGCCTCACTGCATCTGTTGAAGCTTTTGATCTGACCACCAATAAGTGAGTGCAATATCCAAGCTATTTTAAGCAAGTGTTTTATCATCGAGGCTTTTAGGAGCTCTGAGATAAGAGTCACAAGGATGTTCAGGTGCCTGTACTCCTACTGAGACACGCTTGGTCTACATTCACATCTTTAGCAGCACCAGCAGCAGCAGCCTGAAGAGCGAAGAGCCCGTATCTCTGGTATTTTTCCTGCCCCCACACGCATTTTCAGTGCTAGCATACCTACATTGCAAACATCATCAAAGAGCTCATGTAGCGAAAATAACTCGCCCTCTAATCTTTTTTAAGTCTGATTACTTTCCTTATTTGGTTGACCACAGCCACCTAAAAAGGTGTGCTGGCATATAATAGGAGAGAAGTGGGAGAGATGGGGAAGGGTCACGCAACCCAGCTGAAACAGCATTGGCTCTGAACATGAAACCCCAGCAGGAGAAATTAGGTGCCTGAACAGGACAAGCTGAATGTCTGTTGGGTACGTGGCCTGGTGATGCCTTGCTGTTCACTTACCTTGTCACAGCAAATACCATTTACCACCAGTTAGTGACAGACAGATAATTCTGCTTATTTATTTAGTATGAAAACTCCAGCAAGACTTTCAATTTTAAGCGCATACTCTGAAATACTATAAGGTAATGACAAAACAGAGTAAGTCACACCTGGAATTAGCTCACTTACTTTGTCCAGATACTTTCCAACATTCTTCCTCACAGCCAGAATCTTTTGCAGCCAGCATCCCTCAAATGTTTGTGTTTTCCCAGGAGTTTATACCCTCTGTATCTGACTTTCTACTCTTAATTTTCCTTTTCGTTACTTTTCTTCCCTAGCATCTTATTTACTAACTTTCATTTAAAATAATACCAGTAAAACTTTATTATGATAGCTTAAGCTCGTCAGTCATCCCGGATGCACCTTTATTTTATTAATAAGCACTTCTATTGTATATAAACACATTTGGCTTTGCTGGCTTCACTGACAGGTGGCACTGCAGCCATCAACCTCACAACAAAAGCTTTAACTTCAATGTATGCTATCCCCAAGAGACTTGCTTATAAAATTTAACAAAACAAAATGTGAATTACGCAAGTAATTCTACGAGGGAACTTTGGACTTGACACCTTCTACAGAAAGCAGAGGAAAGTAAAGGTCATTTTGTTACCATGAAGTTTGGCACATTCTCCTCTTCCATTGTTCTGAAACAGGTACAGCTTGTGGTCTGGAAAATCTGTCGGTTCTTGTCTTGGTTTACTCTAGTTTGTTATAGTCAAGTTACACAAGCAAGAGACACTAATTAGCCATTAGTTTTGATGTTGACATTATCCAGAAGTGGGATATCTGTGTGTTTTCTATGTTTATAGGTGTGAATTGGCAGAAAATTTGAAAATATGCTAATGAGCTCCAGTAACTTTTTTAAAACCTCAAATTATTATGTCAATGCCACCTGAAATCAATACACATTTTGGAAACGACAGGTAAAAAATGAGAGTAGCTGGGGAACAATACATCTGTATAAAGCATGTTATTGATGATGGGACCAGGCGACCTGTAAGAAGTGGTCTCTGGGAAGAGATGTCGTGATGGTGTCATTCCATCACGTAAGACTTGCAGGAAGTCCCTGTGGGGATGGAAACACTGAAACTCGCTGCTGATACATCTCAGAATTTTTTCCTTTTACTAAACCATTCACTCAGGTGGTCCTTGGTACCTGAATTTGTCACTCAGAGATGTATTTTACTGCATTCAGTTTACAATATTTCTCATGTGTTCATTTAACTTAAGTTTTTCTTTTCATCTTTAGGTGGGAGATTATGCCAGAATTTCCCCAAGAGAGAAGTTCTATTAGTTTAGTCACCTTAAGTGGAGCTTTGTACGCTATCGGAGGCTTTGCAATGATTCAGCTTGAATCTAAAGAATTTGCACCCAGTGAAGTCACTGACATATGGAAGTAAGTTTAATTTTAATCACACTTTCTTGGTGGAAAGCCAGTCTAAAATTGAGGTTGGAGATACTGGAGGGTAAAATTAGTTTTCTGTTTCACTCTGGAAATGAACTATAGCACAGGTTTTAAAGCACTTGTTGACAGAAATGTTTGTCAAACTAACAAATGAGACTTGGATCTAATAACTACTTCCACCTACTAATAATTTTAACAGTCTGAGGAACGATTTTCAGATTCTTTTACTCTTTTATAAAGAGTAAGTTGCCATATCTCCTGGCAGGTTTAGCCTTGTAAGTGTACTATAAAAACATTCCCTGTTTTGTGACATTTTTATGCAGAAAAGCCTGTATACACAGATGTTTGCACATACTCATGTGTTAATAGTCAAATAAGTAATTGTTCCAAGAGAATCAGAAACCCCTATCTCCTAGATTATTATTTTTTTTAATCTAAATCACAGTAACAGTGATGAAACATCAGATCTCTGCTATGACTCATCAGTTGCTAAGGTAAATTCAGGAGTTTGAACTGGCAGAGGGACAGGAGGGATTCCCAGAAGAAAAACACCTTTATATGTAAGAATCTGAAGGGCTACTTAAGACAAGGTGGAAGCTTTTATAGGAGTAATTAAAGTATGACACAGGCCAGAAACAAGCTTTAGGGACCAGGAAAAGGAACACTCACACAAGACCATCTTTCTGTTCTGTTCTGAGGACAAAAGCAGCCTTTTGTGGCATCCTTCAGCTCATGGTTGCTACAAGCCTTTGCAACATGTGGATTATCTTCCTTTTCATGTCTGTGTGACCTTATTTTGTTAAATGCAGGTATGATGATGAAAAGAAGGAATGGATTGGCATACTGAAAGAGATCCGATATGCTACTGGAGCCTCCTGCCTGGCTACACGTTTAAACCTCTTCAAGTTATCAAAACTGTAAACAAAACACTGGAAAATGTGATACGATGAGGGAGTTTCAATAGGCTCTTCTGGTTTTGTTGCATGAAAATGTCCCCAAATTGTACAGAGTTTTGCAGCAGCATACTAGTTATACTGTTAACTGTTTAAACAGTTCATCTGTCTGTCCAAGTCTTAAGATATGTACTAACTAATCAACAGCAACTGAATTTTTGCCAACGTTTAAAATCCTGAAGAATCCTAATTAACGTTGATTAGAATAAATGAAGATTTCAGAGAGAACTCCAGTTTCCACTCTGTGAAATTGCCAATAAAACTAGTTAGACTTCCTTATACTCAGACAATCCAGGATACTGGTGGCTTATCCTCCAAACAATGCCCGTGAGTTAATTGTTAGGTTAAATACAACTAGTAGATAGCTAATTTTATTCTAACTGGCTGTTTGTACAGCCTGATTTCTCCCTTTAGTAATGTATGCAAATCCTGCGTTCTCCAGTCATATCTTGAAAATATTTTCATTAGAGCCTTCTGAAAATAATTTAGCCTGGAACTGAAGTGCATACTGAAATCAAAAGTGGCCTAAGAAATGCCAATCTCTACCAAAGCTCCACAAGTAGCCAGAGGTGAGGAAAGATAGACGTTCACAAGGTTAATAGCTCTACTGTTTCACCTACTATGTTTAGGCTTCTGGTAACAGAGATTTTCCACTTTTTTATGCTTTTATATTTATTTCCAAAGCAAATATTTTGTGGAAGTTTTTCTCAGAAATCTGAGGCCATTAAGCATTCATGAAAACGTCCTGGAAGAATTGATCATCAGCCAATACCTATGGCAGAGAGGACATTTCCATCTAATAAAGAGTTGATGCATTTTGATGTTGAAACTTTTAACAATTAAACTTTGTTTTTAAAACTATAAAAGTATCACTTGATGGTGTCTCTTTTAGTTGTCAGCTCATCATCACTACCATAACACCAGGACACAGATTTCTTAGTACAGCTTTTGCCTAAGACAGAGCACTCAGTTTTCTTAAGGTAGAGCATGCCCACCATTTTTATTGAGTATCTCTTCAAAGAATTTCTCCATTGAATAAAGAGGGTGTAATGGATCTAAATCTAATCAATACTGATGTAGCAGGAAAACTGGAAAAGAAACCCACCACACCTGACTGAATAGCAATTCCAACTGTCAGCTCACCCCCTGCACTGCCTTCCTTGGAGACAGAGGTAAATATATGGCAATGGCACAACCACCGTAGCTCATTTCAGTATGTTACTGTACACAGGTACTTAATCTGTGGGACATCTTTTCTGTTTTCCCCTTTAGTACCCAAATCTTCAGCTGTTCATAGCATCTTTTAATTGGCTCCAGTTAAATCACTGGTTCACACCAGCCTATCTGCTCTAACACTTGCTGATTTAATTTAGAAAGAATGACTGCAAAGGATCAAAAGAAGCACATTTTACTGAAATACTCATAATAAATTTGCTTTTCTTAATAAATTTTCTTAGATGCCCTTTCTGAATCTACTCATAGCAAGTTTTAATCCTCTTTCCATTGTGAATACTCATAACTTAAAGATACCTGGCTTGGCCTAGGGTGACTGCCAGATTCCTGAAAAGCAGGGTTCAGCTCAAACACATGACCACCCATGACCGATCACTTCAGCTACAGCCACTGCCACCTTTCTTAGGCTCCAGGGTTGCTACTTGAAGGCCATCTCTACAGAGGCAAGGTCATGGAAGAGCCCTCTGACTTGGAGCCTACCTTCTGAGATCCTAACCTGTATTTACAATTGTCTTCTCCATTTTATACAAAATATAAAATATTCATATGGTCTTTCTGTGTGCTGCACCTTCAGTGACAATTTCTCAGAGCACTCGTCTTCTAGGTCTTGGAGCCCTTGTCCATTTGATACTATAAGCAGACAACTGTCTATTCGCAAACATGAGGGCTGCCTCAGGAGGAAAGTACCTTACAGCATAGATCAGTTACGTCAGTTTTTCCTGGCTTTTCATTAGTGTCCCGATTTGTATTCAGTCAATAAAAACATTTTCTTCTACTACTGCGTAGGAAAAAAAAAAGTGACAGCCAGGTGCATAATGGTCAACTGCAGAAATGCAGTTGCTTACCTCTGCCAGGTTTCAAAGGAAGTAGTAAAAAGAATATCTATTGCTTCTACTAAAAAGGCAAGAAACAAGAAAACATACACATTGTGTGTGTGTGACAGAGATGGGCACAGCTAGCAGTTGTCATGAGGTAATGGCAGCTGTAGTCACAACATGGCTGCCTCTGAAAATGGGCCAATTCGCAGAAGTATGACCACTCTACAGTTACTGCTCTACAATGAACATTCTCCTGGCTATATTCCACCTTTTCCTTCTACATCTCAGTATCTTGTGCGTCCTGACACAAACCCTGGCTGAACACAATCACAGGAAACCTGGTAACTGGCAGATGGTTTTGAAACATGATACGCTAGCAATGTTTTTCACCACCAGAAACCAAGGTGGTTGTCACTCTCTGAAGACTTCTTGGTCTTGATTCTTGGTTTCAATTTTCAGACTAATTTTGCTCTTTTGTACGTGTCTTATTTACAGGACAGGCAGGTTAGATGGTTTGTCTAATTTTGTTTTCTTTCTGTTAGCAAGGGCTAGTCCAATGCATAATGCCATAATAATAAATTTCATTAATTATCCAGTTGCTAGTAAGTGCCGATGTCTGACATAAGCATTATTTTCTCCTTATCTTGTATAAATCTTTCAGGTATCACTTCCAAGTTGCATTTAACTGGACCACAGGTGTCTCAAGGGTCTGGGTGGCTGCCAGACCTCTAGAACTAGTCTGTCTTTTAAGTATGTGAAGGTGTTCCCAAAGGCTGGAGCCATGCTTCTTCTGCACATGCCACTTCACAGGGTAGAAGCAGCTGGAGGTTCCTCACCGCACAGCACCCTCCCCCAACAGTCACCCACAGTACCTCTATTCTGGAAGACAGAAACAGAATGGCTGTAATAGCAGTCCTATTCTTAGTAAATCTACATTTCGTTTTCTTGGTTTCACAGTACAGATCCTGTTTGATCGCTGTTGCTCATTCTGTCACATGCTGGAGGACAGACATAGTTTCCAGTAGATCCGCTGCCTCTTCTCTCACACTCAAGAGTATTTCCAACTTTTTCTTGGGACAGTTTTATGTCTGGCTAAGGCTCTGTACAATTTTTTAGGATATAATAATAATGTAATTTTATGGCAAAACTGTCACAGATTCATGTACTTGAAGAATATCTTCCAGATAAAGGGAGATTTTAAGCATCCTTATCACATCATGGCCCACTGTGACCTGCCTTTTGCAATCCCTAACAAATTGAGGATTAAATCTCTTGACACCTGATGCTCCATGGCAAGCCTTGGTCCAGCTGACTCACAAAGAGATTTTTGAAACTGAGATTCCAGGATTACAACAAGTTTAATGGTACATAAAGTGTAAAAAAATGTACTTTTGACTGCAGGTCCGACTCACTGTATTCCATAGAGATGCCTTCTCAGATATTCTAGCCTTTCACCTTTCGTTGACAGAACCATAGAATTCCATTCGAAGTGAGGAATCTGGAGAACAGAATCACACAAACTGAGCGTTAACATTGGTATAAGCCACACACCATCTTACAGCAAAGAAAAGGCTCTCTGATAATATTGTTCTCCACTTGAAGGTATTTTGTCACCTGTGTCCTGCTAAAAGCTAGGCTTATTCTAATACTGAACAGATTAATTTCTCAGTGTAAGATTCTTCTTCATCTAAGTACAGTCAGTCTGTTTCCAAAACGCAGCACAGTTGCAGAGATGCAAAGCAGATGCCCACGCAATACAGGCTACGACAACTCCATTACACCACCTCCCACCTTTTGAAACCCAAATAGAGAATAAAATCTGTAATGTTAATGTATCAAATGGGAGTGGTGTATCAGTAGTAGTTATCATTTACTGTCAGGGCAATATGAGAAAGGACAACTTTCCTTTTAAAAACAAACAAACAAACCAAACAACAACGCAAACTTAAGCTTAAAGAAGGATTTTAGCTAAAATTAGAGTAGGTGAGTAATTATATATACAGGAGAATCTGCATTCATTAGCCTCCATTACCCAAATGTTTCTATGCTGGTGGCTGTAAATTATCTCTGGCTACTGGTCTTCCCTGTCACAGCACTATCACTGCAGCAGACAGCATCCATACCCCATCTTGGAGCTGCCAAAACTCTATCACTCAAGGAGGGTATGTTCAATCTTTTCCTCGTGTAGAAATCCTTGGTGAATTGAAGTGAAACTCTTGTTTCACTTTTTCTCCTTTATTCAGGCTACAACGAGATTGCTAGTTTGCCTGCAGTAAGGTAAGACTGAGACCTTTTGACTTCAGTTTTGCTGCAGCCGCTTTCAGAGAAGGTGCCAATTCTATGAAGTCCTTACACCATTCTTATGGTTTAGCCCCAGTAGCAACTAAGCACCACACAGCTGTTCACTCCAGCCAAACCATGACAACCATCTTGAGAACAGCTTGGAATTTCCCCCCCCCAAATACCAAAATTGCCCTCACATTATTGCAAGGAAAATGTATCAATGTGCACTATCAATACAACTCAGAAAGGACATAAAGTATTGCTGACTGCTCACCTGAACTACCCGGTACCCCAGCATTTCCAGGTGTCGTTTTTTCACTGCAGGTTCTCCTTTCAGGTGACGTGAATCTTTGCTAAAAGCTTTTGAATCAAGAAATTCCAAAGCAATTCTGCAAACAACAAAAATGTGCATTTACTTTCAGGTCCTACCTGAATAGTGAGAAGTGGTATTTCTAGTTCAGCATTGACAGCTGCAGCGAGACTATTTCTAGATAAACGTGACAATTCACAGAAAAAGAAAATTAAACAATTCCCTGAAACTAGACAGAACATTTGCCTCATATTTATCTAGAGAGATATTTGAACTTCACATGATTTAGAAAAAGCACCTCCTCCCTGCATCTGTTTTCATTCAAATGGCAAAACCAGCTAATCAGCATTTTCAAGGCTTACATGTGAAGAGGTGGGAGGAAAACAGTACTCCAATCTCATGAAACACGTTTCAGGAACGTCCCGTCTGCCCTAGTGTACTGGATTTGGCTGTTGCCAGAGAGTGCTTGCACAGCATGAAGGCCTTCTCTGGTTCTCACTCTGCACCCACAGTGTATAGGCTGGTGTCAGCAAGAGACTGGGAGGGGACACAGCTGGAACCTCAGCTGACTGAAGTGATAGTCCACTCCATATAACATCATGCTCAGCAATAAAACGGGAGTTTTTCTGAAGTAGCCACTGCTCCAGCATTTGTCTGTTGGTGGTGAGTGACTGCATTTGCATAAATTGCTTTCTTTTCCTCCCCCACCCCTTCTTTCTTCTCTTCACTTACTAAACTGTCTTAATTGCAACCCAAGAGGTTTTTTCCTCACTTTTGCCCTCCCGATTCTCTCTCCCATCACACTGCAGGGGAGTGAGCGAGCAACTGGGTGGGAGATAGTTGCCAGCTGAAGTTAACCCACCACACCTAGGAAGGCTAAACCTCATAAGGCTTTGGAAAAAGGAGCAGAAAAATAAACAGCCTAGGGGTTGCAACAACTGTTTAGGACACACGCATCAAAAACCTGGTCTAAGCTTGATCTAAACTGGGAAGCTTGGAAGAGCTAATGTACAAGAATTCCAGGTACTAACCTCTGAGCTCCTGGTGGCAGAGCCTTTCTCCCTTCATCCTTGATATCATATCTCAAGTGTATTCCCTCCACATCATCCCAAGGTATATTCTGAGCTATATAGGAAAGAGGCTTTTTATTTTTGTCCAGAATACACTCAAAATCTGTGAAAAAAGACACGCCTGTTTACTGACAAAAACATAGGTGAAAGAATTTGATCTGTACAGTGTTTACTTCTAGAAAAACTTTGTGCTAACCATAATTAGAGAGACCCAACATTATTTATATTATGCAGAACTTTTTAGAGACTGTATTTTATACACCAGTTTCTTCTTTCCAGTATCTTGTGGGCACATGCCCAGGGGCTTCCTAATCTTTGTGATAAGAGTGATATCAGAGGTCTCCTTAACAATCCTTAGAGGATTAACTTCTCACCTATTTCATAGTAGTATGGTGTGAGAACAGATACTCTTGCATAATGGCTCCCTCCTAAGATCTCTGTCAGCATTCTGTGAACATGCTGTCGCAGTGGATTTATTCGGCTACTGCCTACGAAGACAAAATAAAGAATTCATACATCAAAACTTCCACAGCCAAAGTTGTGAAAATAGCACTTTGTGACACTGCATTTTTGACAGCCAGCCTACTGAATCAGACCTTTTCCACAGATCCCTGGTATTATTCCATCACAATTCAGAGACCATGTGATCACCTTTCGGGTGGAAAGTGGCAGGTGCCTATTAAGCGTGAATTGCAAATTCAGACTTCCTATCCCAGGATTTTCTCCATTCACATACTACAAACACTTCAGTTTCAGGTTTCACCTGTTGCATTTTGTTTGCTTTTAATCATATGTAGACACTTGAATAAGTATTTACTTACTTTGTATGTATTACAGGCACAGCACACTATCTGCCACTTCTCTGTTGCAGATTGTTCAATCCCTTGTTCCATTAAACATCTTCAGTCTGAGATAAAGCAGCTGAGTTTGATGAATAGTAAAGCAGATCTTCCCCATGAGAATTACTGGAGGAGATACTGAGTTTGGATTAGCTGGATTTTCTGAACTGATCACTATTGTGAAAGATCTGAGCTGCTACACTTGATCACTAGCCTACTTCTCCACCTCTCATCCTTGATGGATCTTTATTTTTCTGAGGAAGGTGACAGCAGTGAGTTCTAAAGGAGGCAACAAAAATGTTCATCTTGAAAATTTTAAGTCAAATGTTCAGCCTTGTAAGTGAAGCAGGGATCAAAGCAACCCAACTCCTCCAGTAGACAATGCTACTGGTCCTCTTTCTGCCTATCTTCTGTGCCATATACCATGTTTCTGTGTATTTAAATTTTATTTCTTATGAAGAAATATCCCATCTCTATGACACTAATTTTCACAGGGAAAACCACTTTGCTATTTGTTGCACTACTAAGTAGTTGCAGTTTTCAAGAACACATCCTCAGCAGATAGAGGGGTGTGCCCTTCTGAGGTTCTATTGTGTGCTAGTGTCAACATGGCAGTCTTAGAAGAAGCATCTAGCAGACTGTTGAAAATAGACTATTACTAGTAACGAGGGCAGCTTTTCCTCTCCTAAATTACTTACTGTTATGAAAGACACGTTGGCAGTAGCGCTCATGAAACCAAGGAATGTGAAACTCCGGGCATTCCAGACAGACTGCTCTGTTTAATTTCATGAGGCGTGAGCGGACCCTCTGCTTTAGAGTCTCAGGCAGGACTGAGTTAAACAAAATAAAAAGGTGTGAACTGAAATGTGAAAAATCCAACACACTGAACTAAATGGCTACCTCTGAATTCTTTGCTAGAGACACAAATATCTGTATGCAATAGCGTTTATAAAATTCATGCTGCAGAATCTTAGAAAGGTTCTCAAAATCCCTGAGGTAAAAATGAAAAATAACAGTTTTGCTCAATATTAAAAACAGCAAGACAGAAGCAATTTAAACTCTCTTCTATCATTTAACTTCTCATGAAGTAGTTGAAGGCAAAATGGCAACAGTACATTGACAGCAAACAACTTACAGGTAGACAGGAAGGAAACGGTCAGACAAATACTCAGTCTCTTATTTAGAGAGATGAGACTGGTAAGACTCATTTCTTGCAGACAAGAATCCCACATTATTTCTTAAGCTTTGTGACTATTTGTAGTAATAAATACCACAGTCAGGTAATTTTATGTCCAATAAATTTGAAGAATAATTAAATACTGAGTGCAATAAATTGACTATAAAATTTGTTTTAAATGAGCTTCTCTCATCTGCAATACAAGTCTGTACTTTAAAATAAAGCACAAATTTTTGCTCATTCCTTCCCTTTTAGCACTCAAATAATGACTAGGTTATATACGGGGGTCTCTCTAGAAAACGGAATTTTTAAAAGATTAATTCTCAAGTCATACATAGGTCCACAATTCCATTTTATGCCAAATGCTACATAATCAAATTCATCAGGGAGCTAGATATCTACCTTCAAGTTGAGCATCCAATTTGCTTAGGAAAGAAACATTAAATATCCTCGTTATCAGAGCTGGAGGAAAATACCCAGCCACTGCCAAAACATGACCAAGCAGCACCAAGTGGTGAGTTTCAAAACAACCTTTAAAAACCAGACAGAAAACCATATTAGTATTAACACATGACATAAAGTTTAAAGGATTTGCAATGCCCTCCCCCTGGCCTCCCATATCATCCAAGTTTCTCTCTTAACATACTAATTGAACACACAGGCAGATAAAGGACTACCTCTGCTAACTGCACCAAGGCATAAGGTAACTCTTGCCAGGTCTTTGCAGGAGGAAACTAGTTAGTCTTAAAAAAAGGTAATTCCACAATATTTCAGTAGACAGCAAATTTTCACAGTTCTGTGAGGCTGTATCATTAATTTAAAAAAGAAGTCTCTACACATTTCCTTTACAACTTGTGATAAATCACAAAGTGTTTCCTGTCCCCAAATGATGACTCCTTGGGGAATGCCACAACAATTCTATCCAGTAACAGCATAGTGAATTAATCAGAATTTTCACTTGCTTTTTACTATGCTCAAGACACCTTGCTAGTCCCTACCAACAGTAATTTTTGAAGAGTGAAATGAAGCTAGAAAACCCAACAAAACCCCACTGAATCTTTGTTGTGGTTTAACCCCAGTAGGCAGAGTATTAGTAGTAACATGACACTTTTTTCTTTCTTTAAAAAAAAATGCCATTCTGTTCCCATTTCTTCAGTACAAATAATACCTTCCAATGATACTCATTTACTTGGTGTCAGAATATCTTTGACTTACTCAAGTCAGAAGTAAGATGTTGGATACAACTCTCAAAGAACTCTTCACTGGCAGGAGGGTCATAATTCAGAGCAGAGAAAAGGAAGAGAATAAAATAGGTTTCAAAAGGATGGATCTGGAAGAAAAGATCCTAAATTAAGTCACTGCAAAATATGCTAATATTGCTTTACAATTAAAAAAGGGTTTATAATTCTTTGAGAACTGGGAGATTCAAGACTAGATGAGCTATTTTCTAAAATTTTTTGCCAACTTTTTCTGGAGAAAAATATTTTTAAAATGCAGAAATCATTAAAATTGCAGCTATGACTAAAACTTAAAATCTGTTTCATTTAGACGATCTAAGTATTTCTGTATACTTAGAATTTAAGAAGCTTTCAAAACGGTTTCCCATTAAATGCTCTTAAAGAAACTAATGTGTCATAGAATCAAATCAAAGTTCTATATGAATACCAGGTTGAGACGGAGGGAAAAAAAAGATAGCAAGGAAACACAGTAATTTTGACCAACAGGACAGGCTACCAGGGGAAATCCCCACAAGAATGAGTAATGTAAAAATATGCATTGTGTGATGTGACTATTTGTAAAGAAGTTTAAAAAAATTATTTAAGATGGTCAGATATAAAGCTGAATGCAAAGGATTACAGTTGATCTAACACTGACTGACTGAATAATAAAATACAAAAGGAAAATTAAAGGGAAGTAAGTGCAAAATAATATAAATGGAAGCAAAACAGCTTTGAGTGAACGTGGAAAAAGATGAGCTCCAAATCAGGTACAATGAAGGAAACTCTTAGAAACACAGTGTGGATTGTGCTCTGAAGCACATTAACCACTAGCCTGTCCTTTCTTCATAACTTACACAGCAGACAGAAAGAAAAACTGTAATACCTTGTCTATGTTTTCAACAGTCACAGAAGCTATTCTGTCAAGTAATGAAGGACAACGGTGGTTTGTTTTTATGAGAAAAAAAGACAACTGAAATACATTTGCCCATGTTATCTGCTCTATCAAGTGTTGAAACATGGCCATAGTTTCCTCGACGAGGACTTCTTGAAACCACTCTCTATTCACATGTGTAAGTTCTTCCAACAGAAGATTTAAGTTGTTGGCTTTCTGAAGCCTCTGAAATCCACAGTCATTTAGTTTTTGCAGAAGCTTTACACATAGCTCGGAACTGTTTTGCGAGTGCAACTGGTCATAATGATTCCATTTGACAAGAGCTGTAGCAATGCAATTCAAATGATGGAACCTGCACTGAGCCAGAACTGCTGCTGCTCTGTTTAGAACAATTTCCTCCACTGGAAAGGAAGGAATCATGGCCAGAACACGAATTATTGCAGCAATATCAGCAGGTATGACACTAGATTTTAAAAAACTGGAAGAGAGACAAATAAAAACAGATCATCAGTACTGACAAAGTGTGAATCTTAAAAAAAAACCAAACTAATAAATTACATGCATGAAAATTGTATTTTATAAGTCAAAAGCTGCACATCAAACACAAAATTAGTAGAATATTAATCACATGGTAGAAATTCACAGTTAGTGACTACCATCTTTCTTCATTGAGATTAATTTCTTCCTTTTTATTGAAAATTGAAAAAGGGAAGAAGACAGGGAGCATCTGTCAGCTGGTGAGGCTTCAAGTGTTACTGATAAACACTGAAGTCCTTAGTAAAGGGAGAAGGTCCATCTTTGTTAACAGAGTCTGTGGGTTTCTGGGCCTGGATAATTTCTGTGATTTCTGTCCTGGGGAGCACCAGGTTCTGAGGTGCCTGAAGAACAAGAAGGTATCATCCACAAAAAACATGTACAGCCAGGGCACTGCATTCCTATAGAGGCTGAGCAATGGAAGCAACAGTGTCAGATCATTTCTTCCGTGACTCCAGAAATCATTTCCCTTTCTATGTTGCAAGTGTACAAGCCTGATAACTAACTAGACAGTTCTTCAATCAAAAGAAGAGTATTTCTGCTTCACTCTTTCATTTGTCCCAACCATGGCAGTCTTACTGTGTATTTTCTGTTACTCGTTGCTTCAAACATCAAAGACGACATTAATAGCTATCCCTCCTATAAAGTAACAATCAAAACTTCCTGTTCGATGTCATTATATTGCAGCAGCTAAGGGCAAAAAAATCTATTTTTAAAATACATCATATCTACTAGCAGATACTATTGGGTCTACAGTCAAGACAATAGCCACTTCCTACCCTCTGATTTACGTGTTCAATAGAATCAAATACTTTTACTGTTTGTAACTTCTTCATAATTTATGGAAGCAAAACAATTTAACATCTTAGCTTGTTATTTAAAATGTTAAGTAGACAAATGTTTAATACTTAAATAGTTTCATTTCCAAGAATACACACTTACCCACATAGTAACGTTTTTAGTTTAGCAAACAGCTCCCGATTGTGGCAACGCAACACCACCAAGTACTGCGTTAACTTTACCAAGTGTAATACATGATAGTTATCCAAGTGTTTGTGCAGAACAAAAGCCATTCTGAATACAAAGACAAAAAGATGACATAGTATTATGCTAATACAGAATATATTGCAAAATCCAACATCCCACATGAAGAAGGGGTGTCCCGTGATGCACAGTACCTAGGTTGAGGGTTGTACATGATACACTCCTCTCCACCCCAGTTTTGACAGTGTTCCAGTAAGACACAGCAACCTCTCTTCACTTAGTAAGTTGCAAAATTAAAGCCCTCATCACAGCAAGACAGCTACTTCACTCTAATAATTTCTGTTGCAGATTTTACAATCAGTTAAATTTAGAGTGGACCTAGAATGGGATAAACTAGAACAGCATCACCAGCTTCAGCACCCACTCACGTAATAGTGGTTTCTTCAGCTATGTTGGTCTAAAGCTGCAAGAGGGGGCTAGATTTGTAGGGAAGGATGATACCTTAAGACCTTCTTTAGACTGCGAGATTCAAGGAAAGAAAGCATTCATTCACTTGGTCTTCTTTTTAATACCACTCTACTCCACAACACTACTCGTCCTTTTTCTTCCAAGGATCTATTTCGTTCATACAACCACATTCAATCCAGTCATTGCTCACAACCTGCATTAAACTCTTCTGCACCTGTGACACATCTGATGTGCCCAAAAACTCAACTGCTTTTCCCTTCATTACATGAACGTTATTACTTCTCCCTGTAAACAACATTTAGTTTACAACTATAGGAAACCTGCGTCTTCAAGAACCTGGGCCAGGACTTAATAGTTCAAAGTAGGGCACAATGACTTCTGAAGAAGCAATTCACATCAGTAAAAGCATCTCCTAGATAGGACACCTTCTCTGGAATTTAATGCATTCTCATTTGTTGCACCAGTTTACAGTAATTGTTATAGGCCAAGTTTATTCAAATAGGATCAGGTATTTGTAAATAAGCCAAAAGCTATATCGCATTAACTTGGTAGAGTTGAAATGGCCTTCTATGAAACCTCTACATTCCCTCAGTTTCTTCTGGGTCAAGCTGTGATATTCTAAAATCTGTAATAGCTAATTATATAGAGTGTATATGCATTGGTGTACAAGCGACATGCTCTCCACTCCCAACTTACTGGATATTATATAGTTGTCTGTACTAAATGGAAGTAGTTTACCTAGAGAACACATCTTATAGTATAAAAAAAAAATTACTTTTTGAGTAGGTGAGAATTTCTGCATTTCATTTTCTGCATCGTCTTCAGTATTACCAATACTTGGTGACTGCTAAATTCTTCTGCCATGTGTGCTGCAGTTGCTATCAACCTAAAGAGTAAAAGATATATTTACCAAAGAAAAACAGTTTAAAACCTCTGGCAGAGACTGCAGCCAATCTTCTTTGTCTAGGAGGGGAAGAACCAATAGACTACTTCAGGAAATACAGGAAAACAAATTCCCCCAAACTACAGCCCTTCTTCTGTGGACCCTTCTTCTAAACAGTTGACCTGTACGGCACAGATAAAGAGATGTGAGTGTGTTAGATCAGTATATATTGCTCTGACACTAGAAACCAGTGAGTCCAACAATTCTGAACGCAGACAAGAAGCAGAGAAGGTACTCTAAGACACTAAACAATTCATGTTCAATCAGCAAGCTACAGATAACAGGATCAAATGTGAATTGAACTCGTTCTGGTGTAAATGCAGCCAGTGATTTTTTTCTACCTCACACTGATTTTTACCAAAAATAAAATCATTTTTTGTTTTTAAAATCTAGGAAAAGCTTTTGGAACTAAGTCAGCTATGGCAAAACCAGCACAGGTTTGCAGTATATCCAGATCGCTGAAGAGAGGCAAATGTTCCTGAAGAAAAGTCTGAAAATATGACTAATTGTAAATAACACAGCAAATTCTGCCTAAAACTGCAGACTTTGAGAGACTCATGACTAATACCACCCCCAAATAGGGCTTTGTAGCACAAGAAAAACAGGCAGAGAAAAATCTGCCACACAATACTATGCTCTAATTGCTAAATAAATGCTGAGGTGTTCCCTGCTGAGACCTTTCCTATAGAATAGGATGTACAGCAAACTGGCATAGGAAAAACTCTGGCTGTTGCAGCTACTGCCAGTCTTAAGAGGAAAACGCAACACATACTACTGCATATGTTTCTCAGGGGAAAGACAGAAAGTTTTTTACTACCATCCACTGTGAAATGAAGGCTGTAGTCTAAGAGACAGAGCTAGAAGACGGCCTTGATAAACAGCATTCACCTACCCCTTGATTACTGGATCCAGCTTTCTATGCAACCCTTTTAAGGCAAACTGCTACGGCAGTGTTTCCATAATTAAATAATACATTGCTACAAAGTTACAGCTAGGAAACCTAATTCTCAGCTCACACATAGGGTCAGAAATTCCTCCAAACACTGATACATTTTTAATTTCTGTGCAAGACTACGTGTATATCATAAGTAAGACAAAACTGTTACTAAACTTACCTTTCTCTTACCTTGGATCCTGCCATAGGCCCAAGAATAAAAAATAATTTTGCAAAGGATTCAGGATCATAATAACCATCTATATTTTCAGACAGCAGCTGTTTAGCAACCAAGCAGAATTCAGCATTATCAAAACCCAGCTGCTCATACAGTCCAAAAATAAGGCTAATACTGTGTATGTCAAGATGGGAGGCACTTTTAAGGAAAATCTTGTTGCATTTTTCTAGCAATGGATGATATCTCAGTTTAACATTTTGAAGAAACTGTAGTATTCTTTTGGCATTGTTGAAGTGGACTTCATCTTTTTCTTCCAAGAGCTGTCCAGCCTTGTGTAGTAATCGATCTCGAAAACTCTGTGAGATAACATCAGATATGCTGATCATCAAAACTGACAAGATCCTAAAAAATTCAAAAGATTTATACTTACACATTGAACATGATAAGTAATAAATGTTAGGTTTCTTAAATAAACTACACAAAGAAAGGAACGTTAGTTGGGGTGTTGCTGGCTGCTGTGTAAAACGGAATTTTAAATCTAAAGCAAAAAAAAAAGAGATGAGCAAAAACCATTTCTCCTACTGAAGTCAAAATTCTGTTTTCAGTGAATTTCTGAAACGACTGGGATTTTTCAACCATCCCTTACAAAGCCATGGGCGATGAAAGCGTTTGCCTAAGACAAGACTCTGACTTGCCTGATTCAAATCCACAGAAAGATCTTTTAATGCTCAGTGGAAACTAAAGAAACCCAAACAATTCTTAAGTGACAGAAGAGTCACTATTACTCCTAAAGAAAGAATCCCTTCCTCGGGGAATAAAACCTACGACCACAGGGAGAGTCAATTCTGTAAAGAAATGCAGTCCTATTCAATGAGCTTCATAAGCATCCTCCTCACATCTGCAAAAATAAGTGTTGGGACTGCTGGTGCTGTATAAAGCAGAAAAAAGGAAGAGCAGCCTTTGCGATAATGGCCCAGGGGAACAGAGGCAAGAAAAAGCTTGGACGACTTTGACAAGAGCCAGATTTTAAGTAATTTTAATATTAGGGTAATGCACTAGACATGCTAACAAGAAAATTTATTAATTCAACTTGATCCAAAAAAAAAAAAGCTTGGAAGATAAATAAAAATAACACTGCTGTAAGGCTCCCCATTGCTATTCACAACAGTAAACTAAATCCATGTCATAGTAGAGAAAATATCAATGTCAAGCAACAAAAACATCTTCTAGTGAGTCAATAGCCTCTAAATTCTCAAAGAAGTCCATGTAAAATTTAGAATCAGGATAAAACAATATCTGGTGTTTTTCCACTGTAAGTAGAACATTAGTTTTAAATAAGTGTTTAAATTGGTTATAAAGAAATTCTTCACAAAATGCTTTCACCTAAGCAGACCTGTTCATGAAAATCAATGCACGAATACAAATCACCTTGTTCTCACAAACCCCAAACTGAACAAAAGCAACCTCCAGTTGAGAAAAAGGGAAAGTGTTCAACAAAGGCAGCCCAGTAATTGTGACATATTGCTTCTACTGCTACTCAATTTCATTCTGGTACTTACCTTATATCCTGTATAGAATCCAGTTTCATGTCCACAATATGAGCTACTTTGCCAATTACGGGACTGAA
This sequence comes from Phalacrocorax aristotelis, assembly GCF_949628215.1. Classification (NCBI taxonomy): domain Eukaryota; kingdom Metazoa; phylum Chordata; class Aves; order Suliformes; family Phalacrocoracidae; genus Phalacrocorax; species Phalacrocorax aristotelis. Next base: position 22,798,180 of record NC_134280.1, read on the forward strand.
ATACCTGTGTTGCTTGTATAAACACAGTGCGAATTTAGACAGAGCTGGCAAACTAAGCCTGTCAAGACATCAAAGACAGACAGACAGAACATTTACCTTTTACTTCTAATGAATAAGTAAAGAAAAAAATCTGCTTCAACAATTACATGAAAGACAAGGTTATATTCAAATTACAAAACAAGGAAACAAAATATCTAAGCCTTTTCTGTTCAGTCACCTATAGTGACACCTTGGACATCACCAAAACATCCAGGTATTTCATATTAAAGCATATAGTTCATATGGAGCTCTATAAAAATCAGAAGTTCTTCATTTAACCAAACCAGCGTAAGAAATCTATAACGATTGAATTCTCAAGCAATGATGTGAAATAGTTAAAATGAATGTGAGCAATTTTCTTACCTGAATGTCATTTTGTGTTCAAGCTACACTGAATTTATTTACTTGTAAGATGCCCCAGGTATTAAGCTGGGAGAGACAATTCTGTATGCTGGTGCCAAAACTGACACTACTTTCTACCATTAACCTGAGATTAAAGAATGAAAATTACAGTACAAAAAAAAATCAAAACAACCCAACAAAAAAAAAACACCAAAACCTGCACAAAGGGAAAATGTTGATGTTTCAATACAAAAGGTTTTTACTAAAATTGAGATGAGCAGGGTTCTAACAACCATTTAAGAGAGTTGGACAGCAAGCACTAAGATAAAATTGTTAATATTAAAACCTCCAATTTACTTCAAATACATAAATCTACACAGACAATATATTTCAAAATCTTAAGTGTCAGTCCCCTTTATTGGAGTATCTGAATATCTCAAGCATTTGTGTACCAAAGTCCATCAGTAGTCAAAGCCTCCGTATGTATAAAAACTAATTTCCAAAACCTTCAAAAATACAACTGACACTTAAAATACTCACATAATATTTAAAACATCTCATAAATACTCTTTGACAACTCTGTGTACCCTCATGTGAAGCAAACCATGCTTGCAACTTAAGCCTTTCACAAAGCATAGTACTACAGTACTTGCCTTTCTAATCTTTTCCATGCTTCTGTAACAAGCAGTCCTCCTAGAGAATTGTGGTCTTCAATATTGAGCCTTCAGAGGAAAGACATAATAATTTGAAGGTTGTTTCAAAAGTTATAAAGAAATAAGACATATGTCCTTTCATTATTTATCATAATGTTTTACTTTTCCATCACTCCCTCCATTCAAACAGATTATAAATATTTGTGCATTAATAATCATAATTCCACTTACTGGGATCAGATCAGTTCTGCCTGCATCAAAAACTGAGGCACAGGATGTTAAGCTGTTTGTGTCACACAGCTGGAGTACGGAAGCTGTGCCAGGGCAGTCTCCCAATCTCCTTATAGCATGGCTTTGTAGTAAAATTTCCATCTCTTTTTACTACCAAATACAAAACGTGCGGAATTCCACAACAGATATGCAATTCAACATAATGCTGCTTACCTCAGAATACTATACAGGGTGTCCACTATGGCCTCATCTTCCATGTGTTCCACCTTGTTTTCTGCTAACATGCAAAGGGTAAGAAACTGGGAGTGATTTCTTATATAGTCACTAGTCCTTAAGAGAAGCGGCCTCTTCTTTTGCAATTGCCACAGCATGTTCAATGCAAGCCCTACATGTTTTTCAGAAAGCCTGGCCTTGTTACTCCCAACAAGGCTGAACACTTCATCTTCATGGGTGCAGCTATTTATTTGGCTCAAAAGCAGATCACTACTCAGAGTCCGAGCTTGGTAATGTCTCAGCGTAAACAAGCAAATCTTCCTTAAAGCGAGCATTTTGCAATGCCTACCAGCTATCTTTAAAGTATGCAGAAAGATTCTTCTTTCACTTTTCACAGTAAACCATGTTGTCACAAAGAACAAACTCAAGTATTTGAAAAACAGAAGATCGGTTTTCCTTCATCCTGTATGGTCACTATATAAAGAAGCATTCAGTTCTGAGGTACCTGTAATGAGATAGAATTAAAACAGTTAAGTGCACAATGTCTCTACCTTTTCATGTTCTGAGTAAGGTAAGCTTGAGAAGAACCTACAGCCTGAATTCTCCTCAGAGAAGCTCCCAACAATGAACACTGTCATGCTCACAAGTGCTAACTACTTGGTAAGTTTTCAAATTTAGAAACCTGCCTTTAACAGGCACATGTGCTATCATGCTACTACTGAGAAGGCAAAGCTGAGTTTTTTAACATGCAGGTGCTGCATGACTAAGTCAAGTGAGGCTTGCTTTCACTAGGCCACTCCATAATCCCAAACTGGGGTCCGGAAACTACCAGAAAATACAACTATTTGTGGTAAAAGGAAGTGAGACTGAAAGAGCTCTTGAGCTGGCATCACAGGATTCCTCTGGTTCTACATATGCATCCATCCCACAGCGTTATCTACTGTACCTGGTCTATGAGCCTCTCCCACAGTTTCCTTTCTGCTCTGCTCTCTTTGGTACGTGGCCTGTATCTTGTAAACACATGAAGATTTTGGTGTATGGCTTCTAGTCAGGAAGGTTGACCGCCTTTGTAATAGAGGATACTGATCAGTCACAGTGCATCAGCTGAAATCACCCACTGCACAGAAGAAAAACAACATAATTCCCCAAATTATAGTGGAAGCTACAAACTTATCTATTGAAATCTGGTAAGTATTAATTTGTTTTCTTAATATATCCCCCAGTTTGTACACAGTGCTAACAGCTATGTATTCTACAACCTACAAAATTAGTTCCAAGCTGCAGAACAAAAACCACTGGTGGTAAACGTCGTGATACACCACAAAAGATCCATCAAATTCCCTTAACTCAGAAATCATGGAAAAGCCTAGAAGTCTTGCTTTAGGAGATATAATCGTTAACAACAAAAATTATCAACATGCCATACTTTCAGCACACTTGAATGCTCTTCAACTGTAGGTGTGATTCCAGCAGTGCAACATTATCAAGGCAATGGCAGCAGCACCCACTAGGTCTACTGAGAAGGAAAAAACTTCACTTTTCTGATTCTCTCCCCTGTCAGGGCAGAGGGGGGAAGGGGACAGTGAGCAAGCAGCTGCGTGGTGCTTAGTTGCTGGCTGGGGTTAAACCATGACACCTTCTTATTTGAGCAGTCTAGGTAGGGTACTGAAATCATTCCACAAAATTGAATACTGGTGAATTTCTTTTGATGCCTGCACAATCAGCTTCAGAGATTAAAAAGCCATATGACATACTGTACTACACTGCTGTTGCTGACACTGGGGCAGATACAAGGAAAACTAAAATGAAGTTGTTTTAATTTATGATCTAATACAAAATGTTTTCTTCCCTATTCAAAATGAAAACATACAAAAATAAAAGGTACGAATTTTCCAGATATTATGTATTAAGTACCTTTTATAATAACGATTTGCTTTATAGTCTCTTTTCAGAGATTGTTTTTATTGCTTCTACTTGTTCCATATGATAGTTGTCTTTACAAAGAATTTATTCTACTTTATCACTGAAAAAAGTGGTGTGACATTATGTATTCCATGTAATCTCCATAAAAAGTATTTTTGGCTTTTCCTTCTTAGTATGGAGCCACATGCTTTTTGAAGTAGCTGGGACTTTTTATTATGATATGTATTAAATACACTAAAATACAGATCAAAGGTTGGTCAAGCCACTGTTAAATCACAATCTAGTCATCTTCCACAAAGTCTCAAGTAATTAACCACATTTACCAGACCATTTGACAGGTTTTTTTACCCCACAGATTTTCAGTTAATTAAAAATATTTTTTCTGTTCCCTTTTGTCATGTAGATGGAGCAAATCAGATACAGTGAAAATAATCAACTTTATGTCATGTGTTAATACAGTTTTCTGACTGGTTTTTAAAGGCTGACTGTTTGCACTGACAGCTTCTAAGCAGAAGCCGAAATACAGAGTTATCAGAATTATTGAACTATACAAACTACCTAGTTTAAAGAGAGGAAAAAAGCATTTCCCCCCTGATGGCATGATAGTAAAGTACACCTTTTTGTATGACCATGTCTGGAGTCCTAGCTGCAAATGAACAGGTGTTTTTTTTTCTTAAGTTTTAGAGAACTAAGATAGCATCAGACAAATACCTTTAATACAATACTCAGACATTTACACTTGATTTTAAGATTTCATGTACTGTATTATAGAACATTAAGCAAAGGCTTTTGATTAGTGTATTTTTATCTTGCTACTGTTCCTCTTATTTTCATATGTCTATCCAATGGAAAAAATAGTTACAATATCACTTCACTTTTATTCCCCACAGTTCTGGCAAGCTAAGCTGCCAGAAGACAGGATGAAGTAGATACCTGAAGAGACCATAAAAACTTCAGGCTCAAATAACTTTCTTCTAAGCCTGGGTAACACCACCTTTCCCCTTCTCATGCTGCAGTGGACCTTGCATTCCCTATCCTAACGACTCACAGCCAGGATCTCTATCCAAGGCAGTCTGCAGGAAGTTTCCAAATAGTTCTTTTTCCGGAAGGTATTCTGCAGACACAAGTGATTTACCACAACCTTGTACGCAATTTTAAATTGTAGTTAATTCCAGTATCTTATAAAAAGGAAATCAATAGGAAACATTGGATGTTTCGCAACTTACATAGATTAAAAATAGGAAATTTGTATCTGCTTAAAGAACTAGTTCTAAGATGTTCTAGTTGCCATGCAAAATATACACTAAAAGGACAAAAAATTATTCAAAATCATTTCATATAATTTCCTCTTGAAAAACAATAAGCATTTTCAAGGCTGTATTACAAACTACAGTGAGCCAGGAAGTTTTCCGCAAAGGAGAAAACGTGGACACTCGCCACTCCCCAAGTCAAAAAAAAATTAAACATTTAAGTAACCAAGTGTTGAGAGCTGCTTGTGCGGTATACACATGTGTTTTTCACCGGTCTGCCAGAGTCACCTCCGCTCCCGTGAGCCATGCCGCGGGCAGCGCGACACCCACGCCTGACGGGGCCAGCAGCGGCCTACCTCCGGTCCTCCTCTGCTCTGCTCTGCTCTGCTCCGCGCCGCGCCGCCGGGGCTGCCTCCCTGCGGCCGGGCCGCCCGCGGAAGGCCCGCCAGCTCTCCCCTGCCGGCCGCCTCCTCCACCCCGCGGGGAGAGGCCCACCCAGAAGCGCTTCAGAAGGAGCGCGGGAAGGGGCTGAGCCGCCACGCGGGCCTCAAGGCGGCGGCGGGCGGAGATCCAGGGTCCTGCTGCCCCCTCCGGCAGGCAGGGGCTGCCCGCAGCGTTGGGCTCACTTCCCGCTGCCGCCCAACGACGGCTGCCTCCAGCGCGTACGCTCTGGGAAGCAGCGGGCACTTGCCCCGCTCGGCGGGAGGAGCCTCCGCACTTGGCGTCCGGGAACCGCCTGGCTCCGCCGCCGCCGCCGCAGTACAGCGCGGGGGCGGCGCTGCCCGGGCCGTGCCCCAGCCCGTCCTCTCCTCACGCCGGCCGAGAGGTGGCTGCGGCGGCTGCCGCGGCGGGGCGGCCCGCGGGGCTCCCTGCTCGCCTGGCGAGGGGCGGCGGCGGCGGAGCGGGCGGCGCTGCGGGGCGGCCCAGCTGCCGGCAGGCCGAAGCCGCGGCCACGCGTGGTCGCCGTCGGGGCACGGGCGGAGAGGTGCCTGCTAGCGCCGGCTTAAGCAAGGGCTATGGAAACGGCCGAGTCCGGCACCCAGCTAGGCTAGATCAGAAAACAAAGGAATCGGCGTCGTCCTCACAACTTTTGAGGCCTCCCTGCGCCTGCAGAACGCAATCTGAGAAGTCCTTAGCTTGCTTTTTCATGGGACCGTTCCTTCATTCAAGCCACAGATGGATACCGCTCACTCAAAACAAGCACGTGGTTTAGCCCCAGTACTCTGTGTGCCTCTGCAGCCGCTGTGTGTGTGCCCCAGGACAGAGCGACTCTCATGAGCTGAGATGTCAGGAGATGTAGGGAGAAAGGGGAAAGTCCAGCCAGTTAGACCTTCCAAAGGAAATAAAAACGATAATAAAAATGTTTCAAGGTCATCTTGGTTATTGCGGTCATATTAATAAAACCAATATTTATATAACACATTCTGAGGGGAAAAAAGTCTTCCCTGCCTAGAAAAATCACAAAGGGACAGAAGTTCAGGAAGGGTAAAGTTCAAGAGTTTGGCTTTGCTGTACTGGAATTAACGTCACTTTATTTGACTTTATGCTTTGCAAAAAATGTTGAAAATGCATGAGTCCTGGAACACAAATCATGTTGCTTATGTTGTATGCATATAGCTCCAGGTCATCTTTCTGGACCTCTTTTCACCACCATTGATAACAACAAAGACATTTAGATAAAATGGTAAGAATCTCGGATTGTTCTGAAATTCTATCTAAAATCACAACCAGTGCTATTACCTTGACCAGTTTTGACTAGCTGTTTTGCAGCTGTCTGTCAAAGGTCTGCTTTTTTAATTTTTTGTCTGTTGTTGATTGTATGTGTACCTCATGTATTGGATGCTTAGGAATATGGAACTCAAACTATCAAATAGACCCTATTTTATTTATTATAGGTCTGTAGTGTTTTAGAAAAACAGTCCATGAAACTTTTAACTGGGTTTGTAACAATTTTTCTAACTGTGACATCTGTAACTGGAACAGCTCCTGCATCCTGCTAGCAAATTCAGATTGCCTTAGTTATGGTCTACACAGGCATGCAAGTAATGGAGTGAGACCCAAACCCTGTCAAGAATCTGAGGCCTCATGCAATCTCACATAGGAACTCCAAGGCATCTGATCTCCCACTTTAAACTATTCCATGTTCATATGGAGGAGACTTCTGCAAATCATATGGATTTTTCATTTACAAGATGCTGAACTTCTTACTTTTGACTTGTCAAGTACATTTGGGTGAAATCAATTAATAATGCCTAAAACAAATTAAAAATGCTAGATAAAATTACCTTAAATTTTAAGTTGGACACATAGGGGAAGAAAACAAGCTTCGTCAAAGCATACTGGGCTGAAGTCAGTGTTGTTATACTGAACACAAGTCCAGTCACCAGGTTCTTCAGGACTTCAGAACTCACAGGGTTCAAATTTCTCAATTTTAAATTTTTTTCCAGAAATTAAGATTTGTTTTCCTGCTTTCAATAGACTTCTCAAAAGGAAACAGGACTTGCATTACCTCCCGTTAGGTATGATTACTAACCTAATACCCACTGGTCTGAATTAAACCCCTTCAAAGGAGGCATGTACTTCTGTGCAAGTCTCAGGTAATTCTGAAGGTGCTCATAGCCTTGTGCATTGTCATGAACTTTCAGATCCCTGTTTTTAAGATAAATTCAGTTTGAATGGCAATACAGACATATAGGATGTAATTATCAGGAGCTTTTTTTGCATACAGTTGGTCTAAATCCCCATTTTAGTTGTTTACAACCCCTAACGACCTGTGCCAGGTAGTGCTGGAGTGACCCTAAGCCCTTCCAGTTCTGTGCACCAGTCCTTCGGCCATTTTCCGGCCTCTTCGCTGAGCCGCCCACCGGCGTCCCGCCAACAGGGAAGCCCAGCGCTGGCCCCGCACACGTTTAGTCGGAAGGCACTCACGTACCTGCGGAAGCAAGGCAGAGACTGTCCGCCCTCCCTCCGTGCTCTCCGGCAGCGGCTGGGCCAGGCGGCCGGGGCGGCCCCAGCGGAGGCCGGGCGGCGGGAGGGGGCGGAGCGCCTCTGACGAGCTCGAGGAGGCGGGCGCCCCCTCCCCCAACGGCTTTGGCTCCGTCCGAGCGGTCCCCGCCGCCTCCACGCCGCCGGGCAGGGCTGTGCCGCGGCCAGCGACCCCTCCGTACCCTCTCTGGGCCGGGGTGTTGCTTCCCCGGTCTCCGCGCCTGCCCCGCACCGCGCCGCACCGCCCCCGGGGTCGCCCCCTCCCGCCCTTTCCTTCCACTGACGCAGTCTGTGCCGCACCAGCTCTAACATGGCGGCGAGGCGCTGAGGAGCGCGGGGCGACGCGGGCCGCCAGCGGGGTGAGTGCCGGCGCCGCAGCCGGGCGCCGCCGGGGTCCACCACCCTCGCCATGCGGCCGGGCCCGGGCCGCGGCCCGTGCCGTGAGCGCCGGGGACTCGGGGGGGCGGAGGTCGCGGCGCTGCGGGGCCTGAGCCTCGATCACGGATAGGGGTGGGAGTCCCGGCCCCTCCCCGATCCATCGGATAGAGGGGACTGACCCGGCCCGGCCGCCGTTGCGGGGCAGGCGTGGGGCTGTCGCGGCCGCCCGCGCCGGCTCCCCACGCACACACGCCCCCTCGCAAGGCCCGGCGGCCCCTGTGCGAGGGGCGGGTGGGCCGCGGCCGGGGTGTCCAGCGCTCACCGGAGGGTCGCCCGGGGGTATCCCAGGCGCGGGTGGTCCCTGAGAGGAAAAGGGGTGAGTGGGGAGCGGCGAGCGGGGCCCGAAGGCAGGCAGGCGGGAGGAGGAAGGGGGGTGGGTAGGCAGGCGAAGTGGCGGACGGGGCCTGGCGAAAACTGCGCCAGGTGGTGGGGTCCGCGGGGGCGGGTACGGCCTCCCGCCGCACGCCGAGCCGCGGGCCGGGCACGCCGCCGGTCTGCCCGGCCGGCTGGTGCGAGAGCCCCGGTCGGCCCTTCGGGTGCCGCTGGGTGCCTGCTAGGGAGTTTGAATGAGTCCTCCCTCCTCCCCTAGAAGGCGAAGTAACTGGGTTGTCTGCCTGCCACATGTTCTCCTCCCCTCTGCAGGCCTCTCCTGGGGAAGCGGAGCCTACGGGACCTACCGTGGCTGGCAGGAGGGTCCTCTCCCTCTCTCTTCTTAGGATTTCCCAAGCCATTTGAGAGATTTTTATGAGTAATGAGTTTCAGGCTCTTTTTGTTTGCAGCCACGACCGAACTATAAGTACTGTGTGTATATGATTGTACTTGGAGTCATTGAGGAGGCTTTGAAGAAGAGAGCCTTAGGAGAAAAAGTAGTTTATTGAAACTGTAGACAAAATATCTATTGTAGTGTTAAACGTTGCCTTACAATTTAGTCATAATTAGGAAAGTATCTTCCGTAATGACGATAAAGAAGTCACTTTTTCTTTAATACATTTGACTAGTTTATTTTAGTAATCATCTGAGACCTGTTTTAAGAGGAACGTGAGACCATTTCTTTTGCATAAAGTCTGTTTTCTATGATATATCTTTTCTTTGAGACAATATTTTGATTTTCATGTTTTAGTTCTGTATTCCCTGCAGAAGAGGCTGTTCTTTGGACAGGAATAAATGGTTTTAGTTTTTGGCTTTTGGTTGTTGTTTTCCCCACCCCCACCCCCCTTTATCTTTTTGCCCCCATTTTGGTTCACTACTCCTATTCATTAATGCATTTTTAATTTTCAGGTGCTACCATGATAAAAATATGGAAATTACATATGATTTATGAAGCATTAGTTTATCGAAAATCAAGCTCTGTGAGTTATCATTTTTTTTAAAAATTATAAAGATTTCAGAAAAAGTCTAGTTTCCTGTATATGAAGTAGATCTGAAGGGGAACATATAAAGGATACCAATATCACTAATCCTCTGAGTGCACCCTTTGGGACTTAATTTCTTATTAAGACTTCCCATTTTTCCAGTCCTCCTCTCTGAAACAAACTTTTTTTTTTAAGTTAGGTAAGCAGTCATCAAGCTGTTATCAAAAGCAGATTTATTTTTTTTCCACTTAGGATCACAGAAAATCTGTGGATTATGAGGGAATTTGGAGTGAAGAATATCTGCTGCAATGGAGGATTCTACTCCGCTGCAGCATGATGTCTCCACTACCAGTTCACTCCCCCATGCTATGTGCATTTAGTAACCAATGTGCATTTGCATTTTAGATCTTCAGTAACAGGGGTAGGAAGGGATTCCACATCTGAAGTTTACTTTGGGGATCCTAATGGATAAATGGCTTGGAGATTATACTAGACCCTTTGAAGGCTTTTTTCCATTTGATACAGTGATAAAACTTGCATTTTCTTAGCATTTTCAAAGTTTTAAAATAGAAATTCATGGTTTCAGACCTATGCTAGTCCACTTTGTGGTTACAAATAGTAGAATTGAAATGGACGCTTTGCTGCTTTTGGGGGAGCAGTGAACACCAACAAAGGCATTCATTTGTGCACAGACCTGGGAGAAAACACCTGTATTTTTTCCCAGATCTTAACAGAAAAAAAGTACTTTCTGCATAAATTAGATAGTAGAAAATTGTGATTAACTCTTGGCAACAAAGCTTTTTACTTTCTATTGACAAGAGTGTGGTTAGATGTTTAACCATCTTTTTCATTGTAGGGGTGTCTTTCCTAGGAAAACAAAACAAAGGGCATGGTCTAGTAGGAGCCTGTATTTCTGTTTAAATAGTTTAAGAGAATGTTACTACCTTCTCAGCTGAACGCTTATGTTCTCCCAGTTGAGATGGTATAACTGGGTGTGTATTCTTTATACGCTTTAGTACAAGAGGACTAAATTAATCTTAATAATTACAAAAAACCCCCACCATACTGAAAGTGATATAAATGAACTATGCAGTGCAATAGTGTTAGGAGTATATACTGTATATTTAGTCAGGACCTGTCTGAGGGTGGTATTTTTGTAAATCTCCTGAAGGTGATAGCAGGTTCTTGCCTAATGTCCGTGGAAGGCAATGGCTGATATTGCCAGCTATCTCTTGATTTCTTTTTTTCGGGGGGGGGGGGGGGGGGGGGGGGGGGGGGGGAGGGGGGAAGAAACCTATGTCAATAGTCCAAAAAAAAAAACCACAACTTGTAGCATTGTTCTGGGGAAGGAGGCCTAATGGTAAGTGGTATCAATCACTTTTTACCTGCAAAAACATTGGAAGTCTTTTTTTGTGGTTGGCTTTTCCCCTCTAAATACCATTAGGAGGGACAGTCAGGTTGAAAGCTTATGTGATTTCTGATGATGCACAGAAAGTCTTCCTGCATAAATTTCATAGACCTCTGTAGAACACAGTTGTTTTCTCCTTTTCGTATAGATGTGTTAAGTTCATGTGATTGTAAAGACAGCATCCTAAACGTGAAATGTGTTTAAGTGTAGTGCCTTATTTCTAAATCTGCTGACAACAAAAATACTGTGCCGCCAACAAGTAAAATGGAAAAAAAGTTAATTTCCTTAGTTGCCATTGCTGCTAATTCAGGGTTTATTGATGGTGAAACACAGGAAGAAATGATGGTGTTTGGGGAAAACACTGAGGAAATGGAGACTGAAGGTTGGACTTACTGGATTTTTGTTGTTCACACCTTCAGTATCATCCTAACACAGCTGCAAGCTCTGACACAGGAATGGAACTAGGAACAAAATTTCATGTCTCCCATTTTACAACCATAAATTCACTTCCAGTTCAGTCCATACCAGAATGACCATATAACATTTTTAGTCTATGGTTCCACTGTCACTTTAAGCTGATAATGTGCTGCTGCCAAATCCTTTCCTGGAGCAGGGAGGAAACGGCAGTTTTCATGCAGCTAGGTGGCCGCCTGTATGAAAGCTAAACACGTGGATGTGTGAGTCCTCTGTTCTGGTATCAGCCCACATTTATATTAACTTCAAGTGACTGGAACCACAGCCTTAGTGAATGTGATATATGTTCAGTATTCACTTTGTGCATTTGCATTTTCTGGACTCAAAGTTTTGCTTAAAAAATACATTTCTGATGATGCCAAGTGGTTACCTTTGCAATATAAATCAACATAGTTTTGTCTTCCTGCATTTGTAGATGGCCTGAAGCAAAATGCTAGGAATGTGAATTGATTTATAAATAAAAATATTAAATATTTTAAATTATTATAAAAGTAATATCTAGAGATTCATATATATACATGAACTTACAAGTGAACTTTATTTTTCACTTCATTTGGACATTGAATGAAGAGCAGTGTAGAAGATAATTGTGAATTGATACAAGGAAACAAATACAAAGGCAAGGTCAAGGAGAATTTAAAAATAGGGAGCGCTGATGACCACAGAAAGATGTGAAAGAATAGGATACAATATATATTTTTCCCACTGAATACATCTTTGTTCCAAATGTGTTCTGTCCTGTGGAGAGACTGAAACAAATAGGTGGTCCCATGATCTTTTCAGCATAGTTACAAATAAAGGGGCTTTTTTACCCTCATAAAACTAGGAAAACTGCTATATTGTTGCTTGCCATTGGCTCTTGTGATATGTGTGACATGTTGATACTTCAGTTGCTGTGCATCTGTGAATGCTTCCTAGCCCGTTTCAAGCAAAAGGAACCAGATCCTTGCTATCACAGGTGATTTTGGAAAAAAATTCTGCAGGATGTATTTTTTAAGCATATCAACACATATCATTGATAATCTCTGGCAGAGAGATGCTTGTGAACGGTTTGGGATAGTTATATTTTTCACTTGGCACAGATCATTTTTAAGGAGAACAGCTGTGTGCAGCCTGGCTGTGAATTGGCCAGCTTTATCCTGCAAATATTTGAACAAATTAATGAGGCTGATGGAGGTGTGAAGGGATGTGAACCCTGATGGACGCAGCTGGTGGTGCATTGGTTATGGATGCAGCTGTGCCAACAAGACTAAATATTTTTGGTGTATTTGTCAATAAACTCTTAAATATAAATTATATATGTATAATGTATATAAATATGAGCATATAAAATATGATCTCAACTGAACTGTAATTGCGCCTTTGGAAATAAAACAAACAGGGCTCTCTTGTTAGATACACTGAAGTGGGGGTTTTTTTATTCGGTTGTTTGGGTTTTTCTCTTTTTTTTTTTTTTTTGTATAGTTTCTACTTAGACTTAGTAAGAGGCTCCTCAAAGAGGAGGTGGTTGAGAACGATAAATAGTTTGAACGTTTCAGGATACTACTTGGGTTGTTACATTGTCCTGCCTTACAGAGTTTTGGAAGGAAGAAGTGAGCTGATGTCTCAAGATTACCCGCCTGTATAGCGCATTTTTGTGTGTATATATAGAGAGCATCTTTTAGATTGACTTTAAAATAATATTCCCTTCACTAGTAAAATTCCATCAAGCTCACAATTTAAAAATTCAAAGTATTGTGAGTTGAGTATCCACATTCTAACTGAAATTAAATTTATCTCTTTAAATACACAAGTCATGCAAGCCCTGTTGTTACCAGACGTATAGTACTGTTGAGCTTTACTTGTCATTTTCTGACTTTATTCTTGGTATTTTCAAATTGTTTTTCTTTGTTGCTTCTGTATTTAACATTGATAGCCTTGCTTTTAATACAGGCAAGTTTTAAATGATTAGTATGTACAAGATTGTGTTTGGTATCAAATACTATGTGAATAGAAAGTAATGGTTAAACGATCATTTGTAACAGTAGTTTTCCTTGTAATGCTTTGGGAGAAGGTCTGTCTGAAGTAATAACTGTGCAAAGGATACTTAAATATATTGGAGAGGAAATGCTTGCTTGACTTGTAGGTATGTAGGATAAATGTCGCTGATATTTTAGCCTGGTTTACTACGTAATACCAGCCCGAGAGTTAGGTATATTTACTTGGCCTGCTATTTGCTCAGTCAGAGTGTTCATACTGACCAGTTCACATAACTGTCATTTAGAACCAAGTGCAGGCAGTATTTAGAGGATGTTATTGGAGGATTTAGGGATAGTGCAGGGGACATTGGAGGTACCATTTAGAACATGGACTAAACTTCATTGGTTCCACTGTTCATGAGACAATGTAGAGGTAGAGAGACATCAAATAGAGCAAAAGTTGGGGAGAACAGGGATTCGGGTAGAATTCTTAATGTCTTCCTTCTCTCTCCCACCCTGTTCTCTACAACACCGAGTTAAAAATTGACAGACGTAGGTATATTGACATTTATTTTACAATTTAGCTTTAGTCATTATCAATGTTTGAAATAAAAATGGTGTCACATATGAAGATAGCTTGCATTTATTTGGGCTAAAATACTGTATATAAACGTTAAGGCATACCTCTGCATTTCTCAAGCAGGTTGCCGGTAAAGCAGGAGTTAAGTCCTGCCTCACTCAAGCACTACAGCTAAATGTTTAAAGTTTGGATACAATTGGTTGATCAGTTGTGGTACTGCCAGTCCTTAGATGTCTCACTTCAGTTAAAACTGTCAGTTCTACCACCAAACAATATTTATTGTAGCATTTATTCTGAGAGGTTTCCTAGGAAGAAAAAATCTTCCTGCCCCTCTGTCCAGCTAGCTGTGTAGTCTGTTCTGCTGCTGACAGTGTGAGTTGATGGCTGTCCTTTGGGCTGGTCTCAGTATCGATGGCAGTCTCTGTCCTCCCACCTGTCTCTCCCCCTTCCCTTGTCCATGCTGCCACCTTCCTTGTGCTGCCCCAGAGTTTGTGCAGCGGCATGGTGAGCTGGTCAGCCGTCTGCTAACCTGACAATATCCAAATTCTCAGTTACAGGTGTTCTCTCTATTTGTTTCTCTGCTTGGCTACAAAATTTTTTGTACTAACAGAAGAGAAAGCCTGATTCAGGGAAAGGAGCAAGCAGACTGAGGCAAGCCTGCTGCTTTTGATGAGTCTCTGGCTTGTGTGAATTAATGTATTTGTTACACAGCTAAGAGGATATCTATTGAGATTCTGCATGTTTGCAAAGTCTTCTCATGCTAAAAATCCCGTGAACGATAAACTAGTGAGTGGTGTTTAATTTAAATTAGTCCTGCCTTGTTTCTTGTGATTTTCACTGTGTAATCTTGGCAAAATGTTAGGAGTGACTCTGAGCACAAGTTGAAAGAATATAGACTAACATGATTACACTGCTGTCTTTTGATTTCTTGTAGCCTCTTGTTCGTAAGCTGAGAGTGACAGATGGCGACAATTGAATTTTTCAAGGCTGTTCTGTGGCACAGCTATGAGTGAAGCTCTAGGAGAGATGTATGCAGTACATCAGCTAGATTTGGGTAGTGTTTTCTGGCATAAAAAATAATTGGAACTGAAAATTTAAGGATTGTATTCCAAATTCTAGAAAAGGCAGTCCAGTCTTACAGATCTTTTTGCCGTCATTTTTCTTTCCCTCTCTGAAGTAATTCAGAGACGATGGGGCTTCAGAGAAGGAAAAGAATAAAATGATTGTGTATAATGTTGGAAGGCTGGAGATGCAAGTGGGATGAAGACATTGTTTGTTAGACAAAAATAAAGGGAATTATATACCTGAAGGTATATAGCTTATATATAAGGTATATATCAGGTATATAAATTATATACCTGAAGATAAGGGAGGAGTTGCATTAAAATTCTCGATAAAGAATCATAGAATCATTTAGGTTGGAAAAGACCCTTAAGATCATTGAGTCAAACTGTAAACCTGACACTACTGAGTCCACCATTAACTGTGTCCCTAAGCACCATATCTACACATCTTTTAAATACCTCCAAGGATGATGACTCAAAAGAGATAAGCAATAACATAGAAGGAAAAGAATTAAAAGCCAAAATAAGTTTATTTAGCAGTGATTGTGGAAGAGCTACATCTTTGGGTGTTTTTTTTCATGTAGAATGGTTTTGATCCTCATTAGAGCAGCTCCTAATAACTGCAGTGACAGGAATCCAGGAAATATATTCCTAAGAAATTGAAAGCTTAAGTTTTAACATCCAGTATGTTGGTGATTTGTCAAGTCGTAACCATCATAAGTTATTTTCCACTATTTGACCATTCTCTTTATTCATGGCAAAAATTCTGGTATTTCTGAAAGTATGCCTGCTTGACTTGCACAATTATTACTCACCTAGAGCATTTGAAGAAGTTCACCATCCTGGGCTGCTCACCTTTCTGTGCTTGCAGACAAGCAGTAGGTTCTCTCTTGAGCAGCTGTAGTTCATTGGCCAGGTAATTAATAGTAACTGAGATGAACTGAACTGGGTTGCGGACTGCAGCAGCTGGTGTATTCCTGAGGAGAACAGGCCCAATCTGAAGCTGGTAACCCTGACCAGAGGTGTGAGTGGACAGGTGGAGATGGCAGCCACCAACGCTGAGCCTAACAGAGACTGAAACAGTTAAAAGGCAATTGTAAAAGATTGTTTGAGAGCACTATACCAAATTGTTTCATCTCAAAACTGATTTTTTTCTTTCTTTTTATTTTTTTTCTTTCTGATGCTTATTTTGTCAAGGATATAGAATTCTAGGAGCAGATGGTATAGGTAGACTTCAAGCTTTATTATCCCCATATCTTACAGTATCTTTTCCTTGGTTTTTTTATTTCCTTATCTGAAGTATGGCACTAAAGTTTAATACCGTCACAGAAAACATTAATAAAATGACTCATTTGAGTCTACAAAATGTGAAAATGACCTAAAATACTTTGCATTTTCTGAACCTTTAAAAATACTTAAGTTTGTTCTCTGGTTTTTTTTTGTTTGATTTTCTGCAGTTTTTGTTGTCTTTATAAATCTTCTATGTTGACTTACATGTAGTTTCACTACACAAAAGGAAAAACTAAATTTATTTTTATTACTTTCAGTATTTGAACTTTTGAAGCCATGGGAGTTAAGGTCCAGAGACCTCGTTGCTTTTTTGACATAGCCATCAACAATGTACCTGGTAAGAAAATTAAAATATCCATTCAGTAGTATGATACTCATATAAGATATATAAGAATAATACAAATACCAGTTAGCTTCATAATAATTATGGGGTTTTTTTCTTTCTAGCTGGAAGAGTGGTCTTTGAACTATTTTCAGATGTGTGTCCAAAGACATGTGAGAATTTTCGCTGCCTTTGCACAGGTTCGTATATTTTAAATTTTATTTATAATTTTTAATGTAATGCCATGTTAGCTAGTTTGATGTCTGTTATTTTTCCTGAAATTTTCTTACATATTAAAATAAGTATGTAAAAGATTGGTTCTTGGTGTCTTTAGAGATTTAGCTGATTTGTCTTACACATCTCATGTAAAATCAAAGCAGTTGTAGCTTTGGCTTAGTATGTTGCAGGGAGTATATACTAATGAACTTTAAATACGGACACAGTAAGCTGATCTTCTGCTACTAGCGTAGATATTACTGTTCACATTATATAACATCATCCAGTCTTGAAAGGTAGCCAGGAAGAGGTCAACCACGCAGACTTACTTTTCAGTCTTATGATACTTTGAGGTACTTGAAAGGTATTGCTGGTATTCATTAGGTTTGGTTTTTTTTTCATTTTAATCTTTGTTGATGGAGACTGGTGATTCCCACTCCTACTGAAATTGAGATCATTTCTTGAACAAAATACTGAGAATATTCTCTCCTGGAAGCATTTCCAAAGAAAATTATTGTCCTGTGGACTGCATGCCTTTGTTAAAAATGCTGACAGTTTAGCAAAAGTTAAATTTATTATCAGAACAGTAATTCTTTGAATACATAAATAGCATACATGCTTTCTATCTTCAGCATTTTCTGCTTCCTTTCCTTCCAGCTCTGTTGTTTTTCAGGTCAAGGCTCTGTAGCTGTTCATACTGAATCACTCAGCAGTGCTAATATGATCTGAACCAGGTGTAGGTACATAATTACATTCATGTCAAGTTAGCTAGAACACTTAGTGCACCATTCATGATGTCTGCAGGAGTGTAGGAATCGCCTGATCTGACACTAGGTGTACTGGCACAAAATCAGATTATCAAAATGTATTAGCAAATTTGAACCTTAAAGTGGTTCTTTTTAATGGCTGTATGTTATCATGTGACCATGGCATTCTTGATCTGCTACCAACTGCCCAATAGGCAGATTTATTGCATAAAGGTGTTATTCCCTGCTACTGCTTTAAATTTTTGAGTTGAAGTCTTTCAGCAGCATTTCAGGTCAGGAACAAGTACTACTAAGTTCATACTTAGTTGCTGTCGTTCAAATACAAATTCAGATGCTGAACTACTTCGCTGCTTTAACGTATTTAAGAATAATGAGGAAAATATATGGGCAGAGTGTTTATATATTGATCATCAGCAAATTAATTCAATTTTTTATTTTATTTTATCTCCTTATGCATTTTTTTCAGGCAGTTTTGAAAAGTTTATGCTGTCTTCTTAAAGCAGGGATCAACAGCTTCATGTTTTCCTGGCATGCCTACGTTAGGCATGTGCCAAGTTAGTTGAACAGATGCAGCTTCACATTTATCAAAAGTTATTATCAGAAGTGTTTTTTCTAGCTAGTCAGATCCATATGGAGGCACCAGCCTGTAACAGGTAAGTTCAGAGGCAATGCCCTTGACAAAAACTGCCAGTTTAAAAGCTCAGAATAAGATTATAGGAAGATAGTCTAATGGTTTGCCAGCACTGAGAGGAAGAGAACCTCTTCCTTCCGACATACTACCACTGATTACCTTACTGTTACCTTG
The DNA here is from genome assembly GCF_949628215.1 of Phalacrocorax aristotelis. Taxonomy (NCBI): domain Eukaryota; kingdom Metazoa; phylum Chordata; class Aves; order Suliformes; family Phalacrocoracidae; genus Phalacrocorax; species Phalacrocorax aristotelis. The sequence continues at coordinate 22,816,490 of NC_134280.1, forward strand.
AGGTTGGCTCTGCCATTCACAGGACCCATCATGAGCCATTTATCTTGCCAACTCAGCAGAGGCCTTATCTATTTGAGGGTAGCAGGGAAAGTAGATAGTGTTGTAGCTGAAGCAGAGAGTCTGCTTATGGGTCTAGAGCACCAGAGCTGGTGTAAGGGAGGAAGATGGCGGATGTAATCACGAGCAGGGGAGGGAACAAAATTCCTTGTCCTTCCCCCTGCCTCTTTGTTTTTATTATGAGCTTTTGTGGTACCTTAACCTTGCCATGTTTTAACTGAAGATCTGAGTGTTTCTTGCATGCTTCTGAGTAATGCCAGTTATCTTAAACCTAACCTGGCTTTTTAATTTCAGTTAATCTGCATGGAAGACACCGGAATTGTATACTAATGTCAGTAAGGAGTTCCTTCTGGTATAACTGTAGAGACATAAGATAGTTTCTGTTTTGCTTTCTTAAATGCATTTTTCTTATTGGTATTACAGGTATGTGTCTGCCTCACAAGCTAATTTTTCAGAGTTCAGCAGATTATTTTGATTAAGCACTTAAATAGCACTTTTTTTGTAGTGGAGATTCTACAGGTACAGAGAGTAATTCTGGTTTTTATTCCTTCTCTTCTCCTTTAGGTGAAAAGGGTACAGGAAAATCCACCCAAAAGCCATTGCATTACAAAAGTTGTCTGTTTCACAGGGTTGTGAAAGATTTTATGATCCAGGGAGGTGACTTCAGTGAAGGTATGATATGAATCTTTGAAGAAAGCTTCAATGCCTATGTAATAGAACAGTTCAGGAGTTGTGTAGCATCATTTACTTAATTATTCTGTGATTCAGCTGCTTTTTTCCCTTTTTTCTGCATAAGAACCTTTTCATGAAAACTTATATAATAAATCTATATAAAGTTATACCTGTGCGTGCACAAACATGCACTTTTGCTCCGTTATCTCAGTACTCGGAGTACTAAGTACTTTCTATTGAAAGGTTTAAATGTGAGGGTAAAATATCTGCTGCCAGGAAATAAAGAAACAAGGCAGACTATAGCAGAGTACATGGGAAATACTTTTTTGTTTTCCAAGTTTGCTCTGGGACTATGAAGATGCATCTTGGTCATCTTTGCATATCTTGAAGAATAATGTTAATGACTTGGATGCAGTTGGATCAGTATTTTGTATTATGAAGCAACTTCCACATAATGTGACTCTTAATCACTACTTTCAGTTGTAACTGTCACTTTTCCTCTTCCAAGGAAATGGCAGGGGAGGAGAATCCATTTATGGTGGCTTTTTTGAAGGTAAGAGTTTTTATCAGTCTGCTCTATTTTGGTGTTACTATAAGCAATTACCTTTACATTCTGTAGTCTCTGTTCTGTAAACCTGAACTCCATTGTTTTTGTTTAGATTTTGTCTGGAATTAGAGGCCTTTGACTCTTCAGTTTTGGTTATTTTATTTTACTTTTAAGATATGAACCTTTTTAATTAATGAACAACTAAAACCAAACTCCTTTGTATTTGTTCATTTTACCAGATTTACATTTTTATAATTGTTTTTAAACACACGCTTTTTGGCTTGAGCAGCTGGCTAAAAGTTGAGGACTGTCTTCTAGGGAAAAGGAGAAAGGCATGATGGAGTCAGGTTTCCTTGCGGATGTTTATTTAAAAGAAAGTGTAAAGTCCTGCTTTCCTGGGCCTAAGGGGAATTAATGATAAAGAGGCCATCAGTTTTCTCAGAGTCCTGGTTCTTTTTCAGTCAGTGTTGCAGAAGCACCACCTCTTCTGCACTGAAATGTGTTTCTTAGCCTGCTTTTGTCCAGAATGTAGTGGAGCATCTCTGTGTTTCTTGGAGCAGTTTTTGTATTACACCTTAACCCATGTCACAGCTAGCTGCCACCAGCAGGAGTGGTTATGCTCCTCCCTCCTCCCTGCCACTTTTCTTTTAACATTGGTTCTTGTCTGAGCTTGCAGCAAACAATCAAAAGAATTACTCACTATTTCAGTAAGGCCAGGCTGCAATTTCATATCAGACTCAAAGTTGAACTGACAGTTTGTAACTGCCAAAAGAGGGAGGAGGTATTGCCTTGCACTGACTCTCATTCAGATCAAACTTTCAGCTGATTCAGCTTGCTAAAATGCCTAGAGGCTGTTGTGGACAAAAAAGGTATGTATGTATTTTCATATTAGTGGGTGGACCCAATTCAATAATTTGGCAAGCATCAGAACCAACACAAATGAGTAGCTGGGTTTGAGGAAATGTATGGCTGGGGGGGATGGAAGAAGGAGTAAAACCTCTGCCTACCTGCTGGCAGTTGCAAGCTGGCTGTTCAACTTAGCCACAGTAGGAAACTCAATTTGTGGGAGTTCTTGCTTTTGTGGATCCCCTAACCAACTCACCATAGGATTAGACTGGCACTTGATGTTAACCCAGATAGCGATGGTACAGGTGACTGGTGAATGAGTGGATCTGTCCCTTTAACTGCCAGTGACACAGCATGATGTGAAACCATAGCCTTACGGTGTACTTTTCTCCCTTGTTAGTGCTTGTTCCTGCCATCTGTATCTAAACAATATTGAGCAAACTTAATATGTTTGAAGAGTTTGGATCCCCCAACAGCCTTAATGCTGTTTTGGGAAAGGAGGGAGGTATGATAATGTCTTGTAGATGTCTTAAATGAAGAATAGTGCTTATCTTTCACAGTTTAATTGGGATTTAATTTGAACCGTCACAATGACATGCTCATCAGAAGTAGGATTCATTCAAGTTGAACTTACTTTCTTAATGGCCAGCTTGACAAGTTCATCTGTATGTTTGACAGACAAACAGAAGTTGTTTGGGATTGCTATCAAACTGGATATCCATGTGTATTAAAAAATAATAAAACAACAAAACTGCCTGAGAATGAGGAACTTCTTAATGCACAGCTAAAAAACTTCTGCTGCTGCAAAGAGGCAATGATCAATATGTGCAGAATAGAAAGAGCAACAACTTAAAATGATTGAGGTCTCTGCTAATGTTGGTAGGAAACAAATCTCTTGAACAAGAATACTCAATTTTTAGATTTTTTTCCTCTGGCTATAAAACATTAATATTTCTCCTTATTAAATTGCATTATTTAGAATGGAATGAATAATGTATTAAAAAGCTATTAATTTGAATCTATTTTTAATACAACTTTTGAATGAAGTGACTAGCAGATTTATTTAATAAGGATGAGTTTACTTATTAATCTAAGCATACGTGGTATAAAGTAACTGCAAACACTTTCTTTAGATGAAAGCTTTGCTGTAAAACACAACAAAGAATTCCTCCTTTCAATGGCCAACCGAGGGAAAGATACAAATGGTTCACAGTTCTTTATGTAAGTATCGTACTGTCCTGAAATGTGTGTGTGGTTTGCCATTTGTAAGCTGTAAAGGCAGTCCTTCTGAATGTTGAAGACTTGCTCCTGTGCAAACCCAAAGGTGATGTTTTTTTACAAAGTTGCATTCAGGTAGCCATTTTCATCATGAGCTTTTTAGGGAACCTGACTAATGTAATCACTTTCATATTTAGTGCTTATTGTCTGTGCAAAAGAGCTTTTGGTAGTTTTCAGGAGCTGTGTTCTAACTTGAGCAATAAAGCAAACCTCTTAGTTCCTTGTAGAGCTCTCATCACTTTCTTCTGAGTGTTGTCTGGAAGGAATCAAAACAGCTCTGGGGTCCTCAACAGTATAAGAGGTTTGGTGGGGTGTTTTTTTTTGGTGTGTGGTTGTTGGTTTTTTTGTCACAAAATAACTTTCCAATGCAGTCTCATTTAAGTTAAAACTTAAATTCTTAAAATACATTGCAATAGACTTTTCTTAATTATCTAAAGAAAAGATTCTTGAAATACATCACTTTTGCCCATATTTCATGACCTTAACATTGTGAGTTGTGGATATCACTGAGCATTACACACTTACTTTGGGATTTCTGACTGATCACTACTGTAATTATATCCCAGTTTTTTACTTCTGACATGGCTGACATCTGCATGCCTTAGTAATGCTAGTATAGGGGAAAGCTGAGAGAAAGTCAGTCCTACTTCTGTGCAAATAATCTGTACATACAGATATTTTTTCTTCCTTTGATTTCTGATTATTTTCTAATATATAGAAGGTTATTTGCAGTTTTCCTGCTCTGAGACAGTTGCCTTAATTTTTATATCAGTTCCTGGTAGTATTTATTTAAGTTAACAGATAGAATACTTATTATATCCTAAATGGGGATGCTGCCTAGAAATCTGTGTGGTTTTGTTCAGTAAAATGTCATCATCAAAGTAATGAATTGAATAAGCTGTTTAATTTATAAAACATTGAATACTTTCAACTGCACGCAAACCTAATATATATTAGTCTTGTTCAATTTTATTAATTCATTCAAAATAACTTTCACTTTTATACATGTATATAACATGCTTCAAATGCTGACTGCTTTCCACTAATACGGATTTTGTTTTTCTCTTGAAATTAAAATCTGGGAACAACAGAACAACTAAACCTACACCTCACTTAGATGGGTAAATATCTCTTATCTTCTTCTTATGTTTGTTTGGGAACTCCCTTGAGAAATCTAAGGACTAAGAATTCTTTTGTTTAAATTCTTCAGACATCATGTTGTTTTTGGACAAGTCATCTCAGGTCAGGAAGTTGTGAGAGAAATAGAAAACCAGAAAACAGATGCATCTAGTAAACCATATGCTGAAGTACGCATACTGAGTTGTGGAGAGTTAATTCCAAAATCCAAAGGTAAAGTTGAATTGTACCTTTACGTAGATGCAAACCATCAGGTAATTTTGCTCATTTTGTTCCTTGTTGGTTGCTTAGAAAATTGTTTAGAAATATATTTGTGATGGATGGAGGGGCAGTTGGTGAAAAGGTGAGTAACATTGCAGTACAGCTCTGTCTTCTAAAAAACTTAAAAGATGTTGATGCAGAAGATGTTAAAGAAACATCATATATGCTTGCTTCAAAGCTTCTCCTGTCCCGGATTTCCTTGTACTAGCTAAATTTTGGTACAAAGCTGGCAAGCACTGTCCCATAGAAAGTAGAGTGCTATGTTAAGAAGAATGATGGCAGTCTGACTTTATTTGATAACTGTTGCTTTTTTTGCAGGTATTTGAACTTATTTCAAGTTTCTTTCAGGTAAACCTTCAGAACAGGCACTTAGAGTAGAAAAGCCTGGAATTGCCCTTTAGCAGATATCCTTTTTAAGTTACTATGGACTGTATTCTTAAACAGGAGTATGACAGAACTTGCCTTTCTTTCTGGAAGGGATGTCCTGCTGAACAGGGTATTGGAGATTGGATTCTGCTTCTCTTACAAAATAAGGCTAAATCTAAGATGTTGCTGTCACTCTGGAGAATCTCATTAGAGGAAACCTAGGATGCATGTTTGGTAGGAACTATGATAGGGATCATCAGCTTTTTCATTTGTAGCACCTTCTGCCGGTACATATTGTGAAGGGTGGCACCAAGGATATTGAAGCACAAGACAAGAAAAATTATTCTTTGGCCTAAGGAAAATACAGGCATTCAAGCTTGAGCTTCTTAGTTTTCCTTCCTCCTTTTTGATGCAGTTCTGTGTTTACCTGTTGTGATGTCTAGCAGAATGACTTTGGAGTCTGAAGTGATCTCTTCAGTACCTCAAAATTCAAGCAGAATTATCTTATGGCTCCTGACTTCTCTAAGGTTCTAGAACTTCTTAGATTAACTCATAAGTCACCATGTGTGTTAGGACATAATTTTATTTTTCTGGACAGTACTCAGGAGCATGGTATCTGTTAGAAGATATGGGTGGTGAAGATTAGAAAATAAAATAATGCAGAATGTAGAATGGGTGAAGCTAGCAGGTGAGGTACCTGGTCTGTATATATGTTGTCCTTGGTTTGCCACACTTCATTTTAAGACCACCCTTGAACACCTGAAATTGAATTAAAGTTTTGGCACTGAGCAGTCTGATGACTTAAAGCCATTAGGCAGGGCTTTAAAGTACGTGTCATCAAAAGAGTGAATAAAATAAATAAAAAATATTTTTTCCTTTAACTTTTCCTAAAAGAGAACAGGCTTCTGGAAAGATCTGACTGTCTGGTCTTACCCATTTGTCTTGTGTCCTTGCACCTCTTTGGCTCAGTACTGCTGGGATCCAGGAGACACTGCTTCCTGTAGCTGGTCTGGTGCGCCATGGAGGAAAATTTGTGCCAGGGCGATGGGATAGCCCACTCAGCTGACTATAAGGCACAGTACTAGATAATGGCGGGCACCTGGAGTGTTTGGAGAATGAAAGGCCTTATGCACCAGGATCAGGCAGGTGAAGGGCAGAGCTGAGTGTGGGGAGAAGTGGGCTCTACTGCAGAGCCATCTTCATGATGGTGCTCCCTGACAGACCATGACGGAGATCCTGGTGGAGTGGAGAATCCTGCTATTGAAAGGGAATGGCTGTACATAGGACCTGCAAAGGGAAATCTGCTGCTACAGTGAGAGATGGTAGTGTGGCTGGAACTGTTTGCTAAATGCACAACATGGAGCCACTGATAAGCTGTGCTGACCTGAGGCAGTGGAGATAGGAGGAAGTTTGTCATCACATCAGCAGAAGGAAATTTTCCAAGCTGCAGTCCAAAGCTGACAAATGGAGCAAGAGAGGCCCCTGGACCTGTCAGTATATGGAAGAGGCCAGGGAATCCAGATAGGAGGAGCAGTTTCTGGGAGGTGAGCAGTGTCATGGAAGATCATCAACAGAGAGTCATCTAACAGTGGAACTGTTTGTAGCACGTTACTGTGGGAGGCAAAAGGGCACTGATACTGTGATATGAGGCAGTTACCAGAGGAGACTGCTGCTAAGAATTTGCTGTTATGGCAAAGGAATAAGCAGGTTGCTAGTGAGGGAAGTATAATGGCAAATTTCTGTGGGAGGTTACATTATGATAGCAAGGGAGGCTTAAACGATATTCATTGTATGAGCTTGTCTGGTATGTGGCACGAAGGAAGGAATTAGACAAATCTTTATGGAATGAAAATAGAACTGATACTTCTTGGGTTTAGCAGGGAAGCCAAGAGGGCAGTAGCAGAAGGAATCACAGTAGAAGGTAGGTGCTTGGTATGAATGTTTTTCTCTTAGGTTAAAGTTGAGGAAAGGCAATTGGATTTTTGGGTATCATGATGAGTATCCAGATGAAGTGCTTTATGAAGGAAGCAAATCTATCTCTTTGTATAGAAGAACTGGATTTATTTAGGGATGAGTGGATGACGACTTGACTGAGCTAACTTACTGGATGCTATGTGAATTGAATGATACAGCGAACACAATTACAGTATTACAGAGGCCTAGATCAGAAGCTTTCACCTTGGATTTGAGAGGATGATCACCTAGAAAAGTGGAATGTTTGTCATCTTTTCCTTTTCTTTTCTTTTTATTCCTTAAAGTCAGAGGAGTTAGTGAAAATGCATGAGAGAAGCTAAATTATAAAAGAATAATCTTGGTTAATATTATTTTCAGGAAATCTTGAAGTTCCAGGGAAAATCCTGAAAGCTGGGGGAGGGGAGAAGAAAGCTAAGCGTTAAGCCAGTATTTAGAAAGGTCATTATGGGCTAGCTAAACTAATAAAACCCTCAAGAACAACTGTGGAACAAGTAACATAATATTAATTTTCTTAAAGGCAAATGGGAGTTTGATACCAATTGACAAAGTTTTGCAGAAGGGGGTCTAGTCAAGCAAGCCTAGCTGCATTGTTTGAGATCATGACTTTGATTAATCAAAGCTATATCTGAGATGTTTTCAAGAATGTAAGACACTGACATTCTGACTCAAAAACAATTAAAAAATAAATGACTTTGTGCATTGGGCAGTTTTTAACAGGAGCCTCTAATGAAGATATCTCATGAAAAATTTATTTCTAGGGGACTCTGCACAGACCAGTGCTAGGCTTGATTCATGGTTTTTGTTGATGTTATACATGTCCCTGTAGAATCACTGCTTGTAAAGTGTGCTTTCTGCAGTTAAGGCAGATTATGGCTGCCTTCAAAATTCATCAAAGAATAATATTGTAATTAGGTCTTTCTGTCAGTACAATTTCTTTTAAAAAAAAAAAGTATCAGTATGCATGATCAAGCACTGATACAAATTTACACACTGAAGAATCATGAAATATGTATGGAATAAGAGGAGTCTTAGCAAATGGTGATTCTGGTTAGTCACATCTTACCTGGACTTCTGATTCATGTATCCTCGCTTTCCTCTTGTCCTACCCATTCAACCCCTAGAGTACTCATTTCTTCTGCAGCCTTGTTACACATTGTTGTTAGCCCCCTTTCCACAAGCTGGTTGCTATGAACAGTTGTTTCAGACTTTTCTGTTCCAGATTATTTTGTTTATACCCCCCTTGTGAACTGGCCACTCAGTATAAACTGTTTTGGCTTTATCAGAAACTGTTCAAAGTGAAGCTGGAGATGGCTTTTTTCTTTCTTTTTTTTTTTTTTTCTTTCCCCTTTCCTCAGCTGTTGTGTGGTAGGTTGCTTGTCTACAAAAACATATGTCTAGAGGCATTTGTGATACAGAACTCCTCACAGTAACAATCTCATCTGATCAAAAAGAACCGAGTATGATAGTGTTCCCTAATGCATATCTCTGAGGACTTGATTACTGTGTATAATTTCTGTTGTAAGAAACAGTGGGTCCTTAATCAAGCAATGAAAGTCATAAGAGGAACACATGCAAATAATTGAAGCAAGATGCATGCAAAATAGAAAAAAAGACCTGATACTCTGGACAGCAGGGTTACTACACACTGGAAAAAATTACTGGGGAGAATGTGTCCAGAGAAGGGCAACAAAGCTGGTGAAGGGTCTGGAGAGCAGGTCTTATGAGGAGAGGTTGAGGGAACTGGGGTGGTTTAGTCTGGAGAAGAGGATGCTAAGGGGAGACCTTATCGCTCTCTACAACTACCTGAAAGGAGGTTGTAGTGCTGGGTGTTGGTCTCTTCTCCGAAGTTACTGGCAATAGAACAAGAGGAACCGGCTTCAAGCTGTGTCAGGGGAGGTTTAGATCATATATTCGGAAAAATTTATTCACTGAAAGAGTGGTCAGGCATTAGAACAGGCTGCCCAGAGAGGTGGCGGAGTCATCATCCCTGGAGGTGTTCAAAAAACATGTAGACGTGGCACTTCAGGGCATGGTTTAGGAGACATGGTTGTGTTGGGTTGACAGTTGGACTTGATGACCCTAGAGGTCTTTTCCAACCTTAATGATTCTGTGATTCTAAATGTCCTGAAGTAAAGGCAAGCTCTCCTTGGAGACTGCTGTAGTCCAGCACAGGTTATTGGACTTGATATGAGGTAACTATTTGAGTGTCACTGCTGTGAATTACAAGCTGAGGTCATCTGTTTTGTGCCTGAGCCCGACTACTTTCTGGCCAGGTCATTTCTTCATTTGAAGTCGAGAAGTCTGGTAATGTAAGACTTGCTACAGTCCATACAAGCTGAGATGCAGAGTGCTTGGCTGTGCCATGCAGCGTGATAATGTAATTCATGAAATCTGGCAAATACTATAGGTCACAGTGAATGGAGTAGGAAGTGCTGTATCTGTTTCAGATGTGATCGTAAGTTGAAACCTGATCCTGAAGTTAATGAGCTGGAACAGTTGGATTGTAAATAGAAGTCTTGTTTCTTTCTGGCTGACCTTCATGCTGCAGGATTGGTTTCATTTGTTGTTGTGAGCTGTAATTGGCCAGCACCAGGTTGTGTCATTATTCAAAATAGCACTTGCTGCTGGACAGAGATAGTTAGATGTCATCAGAAATTATATCCAAAACCTCTTGACAGATATTCCGTCTTTGCAGCATAAACAGTTCTGGGCTTTTTGGTTGGACTTTTTTGGTTGTTTTTTTATGGGGGGGGGGGGTGCGTTGGTTTTGTTTATTCCTCTTTATTTCACTCCCTACCTGCCACATCTGATAATTCCAAAAATTGATACTGTTCCCTTAAATAGCCAATTGTGTTTTCAGAAGAGCAATTACCAGATCTACTCTTCATAGAAGGGTTTCCTCTGCCTCAAGTTCTCTACATCAGTATCACCTTTTTTTTCTGCCGTCAGATCTCTAATCTGTTTAGATAGAATTAAAAGAATTCATTTTCCAAATAACTGCACACTAGAAGTTGAATTACTCTTAATAGATACTTCTTAGTATTTGGTACTGCTGCCACACTAACTTTTTTTCTGGGCACTGTAAGTGTGCTATATGATCAGAGATTGCTAGCAGGGAATTCTGAAGTGGAATTTTTCTTCCCGTGCATACGTACAAAATCAAGGCTGTTCATAAGTAAAAACCTGGTTAATAACCTGTAATTCTTGAAGTTCTTGACATCTTTTCTCTTCTGACACTTGAGTAGTTGTAATACCCAAGAGGACTTTCTTTCTGTAGAGCAAGGACAAAGATCATCTAATAGGAAAGTTATCATAACAGATTTTTAGCTTTTCTTTTTGTTTTACAAGAGTTTCTCTAATTACTTGCTTTAATTATTTTATAACAATGACTGATACACAGTAGCTAAGTACAGATTGCATCGTCTTGTTGGGCACAAGTGGAAGCCAATAGAAGAAATGCTTGGCTAGACTAAACAGTTGAACTTCTGTCTTTAATAGAAAAGAAAAATTCAGCCTATCTAGGGAGACATCTTTGTTTTCTGCTATGTGAAAACATTGTGTTCTCTGCATGAAATAGTTTTGATATGCAGACAGGCTGTATAGTCATAATCCTGTCTTTGGTGCCTAATGTTTTCCCTTACCTGTTTTGGGCGGAAGAAGAGCAGGGGGTGGAAGGTTGCATTTAAACTGCTTATATGTTGATGTAGGTCAGATAATATCTCTGTAAACCATTAATTCTTTGGATAGAGAAAGCTATTAAAAGCTTTGCAAAATAGGCTAATACTTTCAGCTGGGATTCATACGCAATTTTAAAATTCATTTCTGTCTCTGATCTGAAGCCTCTTCTAAGGTCTTAACGGGTGTTCTCCTAAAATATGGATTGTTTGCTGTGATGAGGAAACAGGCTGTTAGGACATCAGTATTTGTTTTTGGTATTTTTTTTCTTCTGTTTAATGGTGAAGGTTCAGTTTCTTCTGTCTGTGGCTGTAGTATGTTGTATAGTGAGTGATGGGCTATCTTTGCAATTTGCAATGGCGAAGTAAAATATTTGATGCTAATTAGACAAGTCAACTACAGCAGTCCAAAGGTAACCAATGTGCTCTTCTGGATTTTCTTAATAGAGCTTTTAATTTTCTGGACAATAGCCTGATACCTATTTCAAACGCATTTGAAGAGTATCCATACTATGTAACTGGTGGACCTGAAGTGTCATAACTCAGAGGGCTAGACTTCCTTTAGTGACCTTTTGTGTTTGGTTTTTTTTTTTTCAAATTAGCGTGATTCTTAGATAATACTTACATAATTTTTAATAGTCTAAGTAGGTCTCAGATGAGTTAAAGGGCATAAAAAGGTGTGTGTGTTCTTGGATTATTTGCTGTCAGACTAATATCAGATTGCCAGTAAATTGCTGATCTGCAGCTCCAGCAGCCACATGAGAAATGGTAATTTCTAGACATATCCCTTATTGTACTTGGGAGAAAGTGTTTTCTCCAAAATGTCAATTTGTTCTTAAGTATTTTGATGAAGTAGTCTCATGACACAATTATAAGTAGTTCAGGCAGATACTAGATAAGTCAATTTTCTTTTTTCTGAGATTCATTTAGAAGTGTTTGATATTAAAATGTGTCTTTGCTATTCTGACTTAAAGCCAAGAAAGAAGAAAAGAAAAGACACAAGTCGTCTTCCCCATCCAGTGACTCGGAAAGTTCAAGTGATTCAGAATCATCTTCTGATTCATCATCGGATTCTGAGAGTGCTTCAGAAGAGAAATCTAAAAAACGAAAAAAGAAACACAAGAAAAATTCTAAGAAACATAAGAAAGAAAAGAAAAAGAGAAAGAAAAGCAAGAAAAGGTCAATTTTGATATTTTTGTTTTGTGTTGATACATGTGCACCATAAAGTACCATTTTCCTGTCCTATAACCACAGAATATTCTGTAGCTAGTGAAGTAGGTATTTTGACATTTCGGAGACAACTGGTTTCCATATGCAAGCTTAAATTCTTCTGATATGATGGCAAAGGACAGTGTCCACATGCATATGTGTTGCAGCTTGTAAAGGAGCAAAGGAATGGGCTCAGACTTAGGTATATTTGGCTTGAAAATATACTGCTTGGTTTGAAATGAGTGGTGATAGCTTATTTCCTTAAATTCACTTCTGTACAATTCAATTTAAATTATATGTAGTGGGACTTATGAAAATGTAGTGTAAGGAATAAAAGCAAAACTAAACAAAAACTAAACTAAACAAAAAAATCAATAAATGAACATAATTAACAATGTTATTTCTGTCTGATATGCCAAAAGTCTTGCAGTTTCGCTGGACGGTAATGAAACTCAGAAGGCACTCTTGCTTCTGAAACTCTTACTTTTAATCTAATTGTTTTGCTTATAGTTCAATGTAAGATACAAATTGCATCAGCGCAAGTCACGTTTTTCTAAGCTAGCAGTAAAATATAAGTAATGTTCACTTAGGGCAATGTTGCCTACATGTTGCTTCTGTGGGACTAAGCCCATTTCACATCAGTTTGCTTATACCAACTGCTTGGAATTACAATAGTTTGTAGCCAGTTATATATGGTAGTGTAAAATCTGAACTTGACTCTCCTGATAGTGTTTTTAAAAGAAAATTAATTTTTTAAAAAAGCTGTATCTGAGAGTAAATGTATGTTCAGTGTTGTCCCATTAGAATTCATAGATAAAAAATGTTGGTCAGAAATCTGCAGTCTTACATGTTGGAGCAAAGATACCACAGCGGGGGAAGGGTTGCTTCTGAAATAGCTGTTTCCTGAGCCTTGTGGTATCATTGTGTATTGAATTAGAAGAATTTCTGAATTATTTAAATAGATTGAAAGGTCTTCCCTCATTCAGATAACTCACTTTAAGTATAAATATTTTTTTAATACAAAAATAAAGCTCATCCAGTGAAAGTGAAGATGAAAACCCTGAAGCACAGCCATTATCTACTGTCCGTCCTGAAGAAATTCCTCCTGTACCTGAAAACCGGTTCCTGATGAGGAAAAGTCCTCCTAAAGTAGATGAGAAAGAAAAAGAGAGGAAAAGCAGAGAGAAGGAAAGAGAAAGGTAATACACCTGTTTTGGGTCAGTCTATGTGCTGACAGTGGTATGGTCAAATTACTGTTTTAGGACTCTTAATGTTAATAGAGTCCTTTCCCTATTAAACAGTTCCATGTTGTGAGCACTGCTGGATATAAAAATAGATTTTTCAGTTTATCGGCAGCTGTTGACTTTGTTCTAGAACAAAAGCTTAGTCTTTGAAAATTGTTTTAGTGAATGAAACATTTAAAATGACCTATTCAAGAGAAAGTAAAATGCATTGCAATTTCATTTAGAATTTATTGGAATTTATTGAAAGGCTGAAAGACTTGGGTTTGTTCAGCCTAGAGAAGAGGAGACTGAGGGGGGATTTAATCAATACCTACAAATATCTAAAGGGTGGGTGTCAGGACGATGGGACTAGGCTCTTTTCATTAGTGCCCAGTGACAGGACAAGGGGCAACGGGCACATGTTGGAACACAGGAAGTTCCAGCTAAACATGAGGAAAAAAATTATTTCCTGTGAGGGTGCCAGAGCAGCGGCACAGGCTGCCCAGGGAGGCTGTGGAGTCCCTTCCCTGGAGACATTCAAAACCTGCCTGGACGCGTTCCTTTGTCCCCATGCTCTAGGTGTGCCTGCTCAGGCAGGGGGTTTGGACAAGATGATCTTCAGAGGTCCCTTCCAACCCCTACCATTCTGTGATTCTGTGAACTGACCAATCTGAATCTATAATTTACTCTTCTTTCAAAAACAGGAAAACGTGGAAATCTTGTAAAATATTTTGTGGTCACAAAATCTGAAGTTTTTACTGTGTGGTTGTTACTGTCTCACTGATAATAAAAAGTAAGATTAAATGTGTGTTTTCATTTAGTTCAACTTCTGAACAGGTTTTAAAAATGGTTTTATTTTCTTTTTCCTTCTTTCTTTGATGTTATAAACAATATCACTTTTTAAAAAATTCTTTTTAGTAATCTATCGAATTCACAGTCAACATACCAGAGGAGGCTGTTAGTGACCAGATCTGGAAGGAAAATAAAAGGAAGAGGACCAAGGGTAAATGTTTACAATTTGTTCCCCAAAATAACCAAGGTGGTAGGACAGTCTTACTGCTGTTGTTAATAACCATTTTCATTAGGATGGTTGATTAAAAAAAAAAACAACACAAAACCTCACAAACAAACCACTCAAAAACCACCCACCAAACAGGACTTAAGGTGCATCATAGTTGATTTGGGAACCGAGGCTTGAAGGAAGACAACAAGGAAAATGAAATTAATTTCCTGTTTTCATACCGAGTTCATTTGAAGGAGGGGGGAGAGAAAACAAAAAAAGCCTTCTTTGCATTACTGTAGTAACTTCTGTGAAGTAGTGAATGGAATTAGCTCAAAAAGGGTTCTAGTGAACACCAGAACCAGTACGACATAAGAGCCAGGAATGTGGGGAAGACTTCTCCCCTTTTTGGCAGGGGGATCTGACAGACTGGTTCTTTTTTGTGAAGCCATATGCTATGTACTCCTTGTAGCAAATGTTTTTAGTGACGTATGTCCCTATCCTTCAAATTTTTAGTAAAAAATCTTAAGTGTGAAGTATTGTTTTCGTGCTGCTTGTCAAAGCTAAGAAGAATCTTAATCATCAGAAAAATGAGTCACATTTGTGCTAAATAAAAACAATAGGAGAAGACCTGTCAGCAGAATATAAAAATCCTGAAATAGAAATTACCTTAAAAAATAGTTATTTGATCAGGCATTTTGTATTCCTGCATTAGCTGAACAGCAAATATTTTTCAGTACATTAATAACTTGAAAGGTAATGTATACTTGGTATATACATGTGAAGTGTCATGTTAGGTCCTATGTAGAATAAAAACCTTGCCAGGGATAAAAATCTTGCTTAGCTATCACAGCATGTGAAATTCAAACTTACGCTCGGTTATCTCTTTTTCCCTTCAAGCGTTATCGGACACCTTCCAGATCCAGGTCAAGAGATCGATTCCGACGCAGTGAAACTCCTCCACATTGGAGGCAAGAAATGCAAAGAGCTCAAAGAATGCGAGTGTCTAGTGGAGAACGATGGATAAAAGGAGACAAGTAAGGTTATTTCTTTCCAGAGTATATGTGTTGAAATTTTTTATATATTAAAAATAACACTTGTCACCCTAGATTTTCAGTTACAGTTACTTCCAAAAAAACCCAGGCACTGACTTGGTTATTCCATTACATAACTGTGTCTGATTTTAATCACACTACTGTAAATACATAGTTATTAATATAGATGACCTAATGTGCTTTAAGTTTCCGTTGTGAAGCTGTCTCACTTCTGACTTAATTTTTCAGAGTGGAGGGGATTAAAAATATTTTTTAAAATCCTATCTTTCTCTCTCCAAGGAGTGAAATAAATGAAAACAAGAAAGATAATCAAAAAAGCCCAGGAAGAGGAAAAGAGAGAAAAATATCAGACCACAGACAAGTTTCTGAAAGTCCAAACAGAAGAGGGGAAAAAGAGAAGAAAAAAGATCACAAATCCAGCAGTAAAGACAGGGAGACAAGAAGGAATTCAGAAAAAGATGACAAACATAACAAAAGCAAGGCCAAGAAAAGAGCTAAATCTAGAAGCCATAGTAAAAGCCGAGAGAAATCAAAAAGTAAAGAAAGAGACTCGAAGCACAGTAGACATGATGAAAAGAGAATAAGATCAAGAAGCAAAGAGAGAGATCATGAGAAAGGCAGAGAAAAAGAGAAGCGCTACGATTCTAGAGGGAGAGATAAAGAGAGAAGTAGGAGCAAGGAGAGAAGTAAAAGGGCAGGGTCAAGAAGTAATGAACAAGACCATAGGAAGAGTAAGGACAGGGAGAGGCATAAGTCAAGAAGCAAAGAGCGTGAGCATGCTAGAGGAAAACATAGTTCCAGCAGTAGAACGAGGGATCGAAGCAAAAGCCGAGAAAGGAGTAGGAGAGGAAGATCAAGAAGCAGAGACAGAGATCGCAGTAGGAGTAAAGACTATTCAAGGAATAGAGATAGAGAAACAAGAAGAAGAGGAAGATCAAGAAGCAGAGAAAGGAGAGGTACACCAGATAAATATAGAGGAAGAGAAAATAGGAGGAGGAGAGAATCAAGGAGCTCAGAGAGAGAGGAGAGTCAAAGCAGAAACAGAGAGAGGTATTCAAACAGAGAAAGTAGAAGCTCATATAAGAGGAACGATACTGAAAGCCAAAGGAAGAGGCGTTCAAAAAGCCGTGAAAGTAGCAGTCCTGAATCCAGTAAAGATAAGAAGTCAAGTAGAGATCAGGATAGAAGTCCAGACTCAAAAAAGAGACCAAGTAGCAAAGAGAGAGAATCAAAAAAATCCTATTCACGCAGCAGTAAAGAAAAAGAAAAGACCAGATCCTCAGCAGAAAAAGAAATAAACCAGAAAGCAAAGAGTCAGGAAAGAGATCATGCCCCTAGTAAGGATAAAAAATCTGATCATGAAACAAGCCCTGGAACAGATGACGACAGGCACGGATGAGTTTGTGGACTTAATGTTTCCATTGTCTCAAAGTTTTAGAGACATTTTGGGGAACGCCTTTTTTAAGATGTGGATTTCAGTTTGGTCTTTTGATAATCTAAAACCTGGATCATTTGTACTGCTAAAGTTTTAATAAACTTGAAATGAAAAACAAATATGTGTAATACAGTGTGCTGTGTTTTAAATATTTCATTGGTTTGTGTCCTTCTTGTGTGTTGGCAGCTAGAAGGGTAACTTCTATGCCGCATTTATTTTTCACCTGATGAACTTAGTTTAGTGCAAACAGTGGCTGCCTGAGAAGAAGCTTATTTTGTGTGTGAAGAAGAAAGCTGCAAGTAGACTACACGTCATCTTAAAGCTAGGAGAGTGTTGGCAAGGTGTCCCTCACTCCAGTGTTGCTACATCTGTATTTCAGTAGGTATAAATCCTTAGGAAATTAGTTTACAGAGGAAAACTACATTGGTGTTTTTTGTAATCACAAAGTGAATTAATTTAGGTCAATCTTCACTGTTCATGCTGTTATTCTGCCGACAGTAGAGTTCACTCATGCTATAAGGCAGTCATTTGTGTTTGGGAGTTATTTCTTTGTGCTAAAAAACCCACTTTTTTAAAGTGCTCATCAGTGTAATTTTTTCCGTGTAACCCCCTTTCTCTGGTCCATGCTTTCCTGTTTGTCTGCTGCAGAAAATTCAGCTTGGACGCTTCAGACTGCCTTGCCTCAGTTGCTAATTAATGGAGACACAGAGATGAAACAGATTACCAGAATTCACAGTGGGTATCAGGATAAGGAACCAGGAAATCCTTTCTACTCTTGCTGCTTCTTAGCAGTCTGAGAAAACTACTGCAGTTCTCCAGTACTGTTTTTTGTGGTAATTGAAGTGGAATTTCAAGTAATGTTTTAAGAAAGGCTCTTAATTTTTTTAAAACAAAAATTTGCTGTCCTTCCTGCATCACATCATTCTAAAGACCATACTGTGAATTCCTCCTTATTCTCTACTACGTGTGTGTCTTCCTCAAACAAATCCCCTCTCTTTTCTGCTTTCCTCTCCTGCCTCTAGGACCCACCTGTTTCTTTCTTGCCACCACACTTTCATAGGAAAGAGAAGGAGGTTGGCTTGTGTTGCTGCAGGACTGCCCACCTATGTGCGATCGCCAAAGAGCAGCCGGTATGTGGTAACGTAGTGGGCTGGGTGGAGGATAGATCATCTTTCAGTTCTTTGTACTAGTCACACCAAAGGCTGGCAAATCTTGGTATTCCTAAAGAGAATTGACAAGCATTAATGTAAAGCTGTGTTGAAGCGAAAGAATGTTCTAATAGTTGATTTTTTTGGCAGATCTTTGAGTGTTTGACATAACTTGTTCTTGCTGTCTTTGTTATAAGTTTGTCAATGTTTTTGCTATATAACCTGCATTATGCTCAGTGTATGTGTACAGCAGATTAGCAGAATTGCTGAAACTTGGCTTGACGCTGTGATCTAGACAGTTTTATTCTAAAGGAAAACAAATAGTTATGTCTTGAAGGCAAAAGAAAATACAGGATTGTGAACAATGCAAGCAACCTTTTTAAGAGAAGAAAACTGGAAGTGTGTAGTGTTACTTTTTAGCAGAATAGTTAGTGGAGCTGCTGTGGCTATCAACTTCTTTTTTCCCCATGTTTTAGTACAAATTTTGCATTGCAGTGGTTATTTTATGCGGAATGTGTAAAAACGTTTCCCAAGTGCACATGTGGGTCGATGATAGAGCTGCTACTTAAGAGAGCTTACAGGAGTGAACTGAAGACCTCTGTAGTGGACCTGTTCTGTGTGAAGCCACTCTGAACTCTGTATGACTTCAGAGAAGTTGTAGTCCTATTTTGGGGGACTGTAGTAAGAAAAAGCTGGCAAGCTAGGCTTAGGAGGATTGTCTGGCAGCTTGGACAAAGGCTTCCTCGGCACATTTATACTGTGCTATGTGTGCCATGTGCTTCCGAGTCTCATTTAAAAACTGCTTGCAGTGTTCTTCCACTATTTTTCATGGAGCTGACGCAAGCAAACTTGCTGAAGAAGTATGTTTGCACTACTGAGAATATTCTTGCCAATACCACTGAAGGTCATAGAAGCATGTGAACAAACAAAAAAACCTTCCACTGTATTGACTCTGCTGTAGAAGAGGGGGGAAAAATGCAAGCAGTCAGCAATAAGGCAATCTATATAAATTGTTGAAAAATGTTACACAGTCTTTAATTTAAAATCTCAAAATGGAGATTATATCCAATTGTAGTTTGTTAGTCATGTAACTAGTTATTTCAAAAGATGCACTTGTATACCCTTTCATAGGAATTTTTTTTTGTTCCCGTTCAGAAAATTATTTGTACAAATTAAACAAGCTCTAATTCTTCCGTAGCATGTTAAAATTCATCTGAGTTGGTGGCACAAAGCTCATTTTCTTGTTTTTAATGTACTTCGTAAGAAGTTGGTTACTTTTAATTGCACATGGTGGGATATGCTTCGTCTCTTGATGAGTGCATGCCTTGCCTGTATGGTATTTGATGGTAATTTGTTTTAGTGCCAATCACTTTGTTTAAACTGAAACACAACAGTTGCAGTCTTGTAAGAGGGAAGATTTGCCAGATCTGTGCTTTTCTTTATTGAACTGGCAATTGAGAATGCTGATGAAAATTCAGTGGGACTGAAGCGCAGTCCCATGGACAGCAAGCTCTCGCTGCTTCGTGAGGCACTGCTGCTCTTGCTGTCCTGGAAAGGTTTCTTGCCTCAATGGCAGAGCTTTCCTGTTCCCAGCCCTGCATTAACTGTGCAGCGCTGTACTCACAGTGTAGCTCAGTGCCACCTTTGGCAGCTGTGTCACAGGTTGTCAGCTTTTGGCTTAGAGAAGTGAACTGGAAGCATATTTGAAAGCCATATTTAACATGTACCAGGGGTAATCAAAACAATGCTCATAGTCTTCCCTTGTGAATGAGGGGAAAATATAGTGCATTTAGAGGACAGCTTTTTCTGCCAGTACCCCAGAACTGACCTTACTCAAGAGAATTTGTGAACACCAAGACTCAAGGTAAAATGGGGGCGGGGGTACTGGACTAACTTTGTAAGCATATGTTTAAGTGTATGTACAGGCTTGAAATAATTTCCAGAGGTTAAGACACGTGTTCTCTGTTGTATTGACAATAAAAACTGATACTTTACTAATACCATACGGCCTACGTGTACACGGAATGCTGAATTTAGTATTGGCAGTAGTTTTCCAACTTTTATCAGGAGACTGCTGTTTGATGTTGGATTTTCTGAGGACTGCTGTCAACTCGGAAGCACAAATTCTGACTGAGGGTGGGTGGATGTAACATAAGGTTGTGTAGCCACAGTTGCCTGTAAAAGATGTGTTGCTGTCTGCTAATTCTTTGGCACAGCTATAGTGTTTCAGTTGTTGCTTTGGTTTTGTTTTTTAAGGAAAAAAAAAAAAAGGGGGCTATGGTTACATTTTACCCCTTTGTTCTATCCAGTTGTCAACATCTTAACCTGAAGCTTCTCACTTGCTACTTGAAATCCCACACTACGGACTTCTCTTGCAGTAGTCTCTGTCAGATGCCCCAGACAATTTGCAGTGGTCCCCTAACACTATCTAATTTGTAATAGTGTCAGTCTGGCAAGTGGATTTTAGATTAATGTAAACATAAAAGAAGTAGTCCTTTAGCTGACTTTCCTGGAACTGTTGATTTATTGAAGCAAATAAAGTATTTTTGGACACACTTTTTAGGGGCATAGTAGACTCATTGCTTGCCTGATTGACAAAAATGTATATCCCGGCTTTTAGGACTTTCCTTATAATAGAAAATGTAGAGATATACCTACTATGCTTTATCAAAGACCTCTCTTAAATCATCTATATATTCTGTCTCCAATACTTGAAGAACAACTTTGTGAGAAAAGGCAGTAGTATTTTAGCAGCAGCCATGAGTTAAATTTTTGGGGGTGGGGGTGGAGGTGTCAACTTAGTCTGGAGGAGACCAGTGACAAAATTAATCTTCACACTTATAGAGTCAATGTGATTAAAATGTAAAGAACTGTTACTTACCCTTTCCTCGTTTTGCTGAAAATAGTAATTTTCCTAATGCAGTATTTAAATTATTCAAGAAAATGCATATCTGAAAGTCTGTGAACTCTGCATTTTGCAAAATTTGAATTTGTTACAACTCTGCAGTTGCCTAGCATAAAACTTCAGCTTTCCATTTTGTTGCATATATACTTTTAGTACAAGTCTATTTCTTACCCTTGAACAATTTATGTTGCTAGGAACACCGTTCTAATAAAACTTGTGATGCATAAAACCAAAAAGTATTATTCACCTGAAACTAATATGGCAGTTAACATGAATATGTTTGGAGGACAGATCTTAAACTGCTAAATATACATAAGATTGGTTTTAAATCTATATGTATATTCATAAAAGTTCTAACACTAACATTTAAAGGACTAAATAAACTGACCTAATGCAGAAACCTGACTTTGAAATTTTGCAACATGCAAAGCACTTAAGGAAACTTGCTAATTTTGGAAGTTAGACATTTCTACATATTCTGTACATATCCCTGTAACTGTATATACGAAGTAGTGTGTGGCTTTAGCCATAACTGCGAATGAAAAGAGTGGTTGGAAGGATTGGAAAGAAGTTAGGCCTATCAAGTTACGATCAGTGGTAAAAAGAACAAGCTGATAACTGGTTTCCTTCACCAGCTTAAAATAATTGTGGTTAATTATACAGGCAGTATTGTGCATGTAGCATTTAGCCAGAGTATTTGGCAACCTCAGTCTTTTGGACAATTGGTAATTTATAGTTCCAGGGAACTGGAACAGGGATGATGATCTAGTTGTCAGCTGGGAGAATGAGTTCTTGATATATGTACAACTTCTGTATTAAAGTACTTCTCAGAAATAAATGGTTTTTTGCATATTTGTTAGCGTATTCCATATGTCTGCCACATGTGCTTCTTGCAGTATTAGTGTCTTTTGTATTTGGAGTAATACTTACTTCAAAGTCATACGGTACAACGTGTGAGTGTCAAATCTCCAGCCTTTTAAAGTGGTGGTAGTGTCTGTAGAGATTTACATGGTATGGTGATTTGATGTCCAGTACTACCTCTTCAGTTAAACCAAAATCTACGCATTTTTCACTCAATGTGCACAGTCAGATTTTTATTCCGTGGATGACAGTCTTGCATTATAGATGGAATTAAGAGTTTCTACTGCAGAATGACAAATGACAGTCTATTCACTATCTATATGTTATAACATAGATAAAAATGCAGCCATGTAATGAAGCCGATCTAGTATCTTATCACTGATTTTTTTGTTTTGCTAGTTGCAAACTTTGATCTTCTACTTGCACAAATATAACGGGGCTTTTTTTGTGTTAGGTGAAGCAGAATAGTTTTTTCTCATTAGAGCTACCTGTTTGATGACATGAATTTAAATGTAGTGGTAGGACGGCTTACAGTCAGTTTAGAACAGAGTGAAAGAACAAGTTTTGATCAAAAAGTCACCTACACCAGTATCCCAGCCTGGCTGTACTGGCAGCAGAGTGAGTAGGAGAACGCAAGAAAGTGCTTTTCCATTCCCTACAGTCAGTCTGGAAATGAGTACTAGATAGAGAGTCTTGCTGCAGGCACTTCTTTCCCACAATGGATTAAAGACTTGGCCAGTGCCACAACTTTCCCAAGATAGTATTCCTATCTTCCATTGCATTCTCCAAAGTAAAAGGAAGTAGAAAACTGCCACAAATAAAAGGTACACTCAATATTGATCTTACTGTTGCAGGCAGATGTTTTTAAACAGCTTACTCAGGTTTATTATTTGCTTAATAAGAAATATTTTTAAGCCAAAACATACGGTTTGAATTGAGCCTGGAAGGCCCAGCAATACTTGAGGAGTACAGTACAGATTGATAGTGTACCTTTGCTTGTAACCTCTTCACTTCTTAGAAAGTGAATCTACTGCTTTGTTCCATAATAAAATTAGAGTAGTTACAGGTACAGTTGCAAACTGTGGCACTTGTTTCTTGAGCTGAGGTTGCGTATAGGCAGGTTCTGGCAAATAGCATGCCTTGTAACTTCCTCCAGAGTTAGCTTCATCTGTTGGGCACTGACAGGTTTTGCAGGCAAATATAACTTGTAAGGAGACATTGGCTAGCTTTTTATTCCTTAGCAGCTATTCTGTAGTTGTCAGATGTATTTCTGAAGAAAGAAACAAACAGAGGTTAAGTTGTACTGTATAATTAGTAACTACGGTTTTAACTGAAACTAATGCAGAAATACTGGTCCTGTATAGCAGTAATGTAATACTAAGCTTTACTGAAGATAGTCCCATTTCTCCCTTGACCACTGTGCCACTGTACCAGTTACTGGATTTGTATTTTCCAGACCTTGGTAGTCTCATACCTCTGATCCTGTCTCTGGTCTGCTCACTATTGATTGCTTCGTCCAGTATGTGTTGCTGCTTTCTAACCTTTGCCTGTTTTTCCGTTATGTAGAAAAGAAGTCAGACTAGGTGTTACTCATTTGAAGTGGGCAATTACTATTATGTTAACAGAGAGGTAATGCTGAATTTTATTGGACCTGCAGTTCTGATGTTCAAGCCCTTCAGCACCGAACAGAATTGTACATTTCTCTGGATAACGTATTAGAGATGAGGGAAACCCACAGAAAAAAAGTGCTATGCTGGTTTATGCAAGACAGTATCAGCCAGCTACAAACAACTGTGCTTTAAGACTGCTTCTAGAGATTGGTTTAAACAGATTAGAGGGCAGATTTGAATCATTTATGTATCTGCTTATGTATCTAGTTCTTAATGCCAAAGGCCATAATACACCAAAACAAAAGGCAGCTTAGATTGTAGTGGTGGCAGTGCAGAGTGTAAAGGGAATGACTACACCTGTGCTGTAGGCTTTATTAAACATGTAACAACTTCATTTATTTTAAATAGCAAGAAATTAGTTTAAGATAATTCCAAAGATGACTTCTCATATGGTCTTGTCATACCTCTGGCCTTCACTTCAACTCCCTCTGAAATCTTAGCCTCCAGAGAGGAGGGGGGGGTTTGTGTTGGGGTTGTTTTAGGGTTTTTTGGAGAGCTGTTTAAGTAGTGAATTTTCCTTCTCTCAAAGATTCACTGCTAGAACAAGAAGGAATATTACAGGCTATTTATAGCACTCTCCCATTCAAGAGATACCAGAAACGCATAGTTTAAAAACAGGCATCTGAAAGAATTTAGCTATTGAACTGTAGATGTTCAAAGTAAAAAGGGTATAAGCCCCAAGGAAGCAGGCTGTAGACTTCAAATGTAGACATCCATAATCTGCAAAACAGGGCATTTATTGAAGCTGAGTAGGAAATGAGGCTGCAATCCACCTTGATTCTTGCTGCTGTGGAGGTAGACTAAAACCCATTTAACTCACCAATTGCATGGTAGTGAGCATGTGCAAACATGCACTTAGGGGCGCATCTGGAGTGTTATCAAGCTCTGCAGATTTCGGCACCACTTCTGTAGTCAGTACTTCCCAGGGCTCCAGCTTCTGCAGTCAAAAGGCTTCATTAAAAGTTTCTTTCTGCTTGCTGAAAAAAGCTTGAAGAAGTAAAAGGAATACTGGTTCAGAGAGAAGGGAAATTAATTTTCAATTAGTGAACTAAGAAAAGACATACATAGAGATAATTTCACCATTATTTGCCATGTCTCTGTTTTTTTTTAAATTTCTGTTTTTCAAATCAATTACTCCAAGATAATTGGAGAGAACGCTTGTGTGACTTTTAGTTGAAAGTGCAGCAATGTTAGCATTTCAGTTTAAGTCAGAAGTGATTTTTTGAAACAGGTCTCATGACGAAACTTAGCAGGAAGATGTGCTCCAACCAGTGATGGGCATTCAGCCCTGACACCGGGCTAGAGCTATTCAGGACAAAACCTCTGAAACACATGCATCACGGGTGTCAAGTGCTCAGCAGCAACTTCCTCACTCCACAAACAAGCCCTTTATGGACGACGCTAACTGACATGGGTACAGAGTCAGTCAGCTCCAGCCACCCATGTCCTGCTGTCCAAAGACAGTGCAGCAGCCCAGACTGCAGTAGGACTGACCAACCAAGACAATACCCAAGTCTGTGCTGGCTCTGAGGAGCGTTCTTGGTCCTGCCTGAAGGCAGGTCTTTGAGGGGCATGCAAGCTGTTAACGCTTCTACACAATGCCAAGTGTTTTCTCAGTCCCTGAGCAGCTGCAGACTTGTGTACATTTGGCAGGAGGAACATGGATGCTGTTATAACAACCATCCCTCCTCACCTCCCCCTAATTTTTTTTTAAGTACTGCAAATGTATACACTCCGCCACTTCTGCAGTTGTCCTAATTAGGAAGCCCACATCTTGTTCCCTCCTTGGATGCTTAGAGAGGAGAATAAAAGTTATATCCAGTATCACAGAATCATAGAATCGTTAAGGTTGGAGAAGACCCTTAAGATCGTCGAGTGCAACCACTAACCTCTCACTGCCAAGTCCACCACTAAACCATATCCTCAAGCACCACATCTACCCTTCTTTTAAATACCTCCAGGGATGGTGACTCCACCACCTCCCTGGGCAGCCTGTTCCAATGCCTGTCAACCCTTTCAGTGAAGTTTTTCCTAATATTCAACCCAAACTTCCCCTGGTGCAGCTTGAGGCCTTTTCCTCTCATCCTATCGCTTGTTACTAGGGAGAAGAGACCGACCTCTGCCTCGCTACAGCCTCCTTTCAGGTAGTTGTAGAGAGCAATAAGGTCTCTCCTCAGCCTCCTTTTCTGCAGACTAAACAACCCCAGTTCCCTCAGCCGCTCCTCATAAAACTTGTTCTCTAGACCCTTCACCAACTTTGTTGCCCTTCTCTGGACACGCTCCAGCACCTCCATGTCCTTCTTGTAGTGAGGGGCCCAAAACTGACCACAGTATTCAAGGTGCAGCCTCACCAGTGCTGAGTACAGGGGCACAATCACCTCCCTGCTCCTGCTGGCCACACTATTCCTGATACGAGCCAGGATGGCTTGTTGGCCTTCTTGGCCACCCGGGCACACTGCTGGCTCATGTTCAGCCGGCTGTCAGCCAATGCCCCCAGGTCCTTTTCCTCCAGGCAGCTCTCCAGCCACTCCTCCCCAAGCCTGTAGCTTTGCATGGGGTTGTTGTGACCCAAGTGCAGGACCCGGCACTTGGTCTTGTTGAATCTTGTACTGTTGGCCCCGGCCCATTGATCCAGCCAGTCCAGGTCCCTCTGTAGGGCCTTCCTCCCTCCAGCAGATCGACACTTCCACCCAGCTTGGTGTCATCTGCAAATTTACTGAGGGTGCACTCAATCCCCTCATCTAGATCATCAACGAAGATACTGAACAGGACCAGCCCCAACACTGAGCCCTGGGGAACACCACTCGTGACTGGCCGCCACCTGGATTTGACTCCATTCACCACCACTCTCTGGGCTCGGCCGTCCAACCAGTTTTTAACCCAGCGCAGAGTGCACTTGTCCAAGCCGTGAGCAGCCAGCTTCTCCAGGAGAATGCTGTGGGAGACAGTGTCAAAGGCCTTACTAAAGTCCAAGTAGACAACGTCCACAGCCTTCCCCTGATCCACTAAGCGGGTCACCTTATCATAGAAGGAGGCAGGACCTCCCTTTCATGGCACTGATTCAGTTATTCACCATCTTTATCACTGAAATGCTTGATCCTTACAAAAAGCAGCTTCTCTCTGAGCATCATAGTCCAAATCTGCTTTCTTTTCCTGCTGTTTTTTACCTGCTTTTCAGCCTGATGAAGAAAAGGGATGTTAGTTGACACTGTTTTCTCCCCTA
Organism: Phalacrocorax aristotelis; assembly: GCF_949628215.1. NCBI lineage: Eukaryota > Metazoa > Chordata > Aves > Suliformes > Phalacrocoracidae > Phalacrocorax > Phalacrocorax aristotelis. The sequence goes on from NC_134280.1 coordinate 22,843,031, forward strand.
CGGTACCCACCACAAAATGGGTACGTTAAACAGCTGAGTGAACATCAGCATCAGCTGCTGCTCTTTGGTGACCCGCCCAGAAGATATAAGAGAACAGCAGTGGCATGCTTGAAAAAATGGCATAACGGCACAGGACAGGATGTAATCTATCACTGTTGATCTCTTTCTTATTACCAGCCCTCCCAGGGAATCCTCCCCAGCCAGCATGGGCAAAGTCAGCCTGGAAGAGGCTTCTGTTCCACTGCTCTGAGAGGAGGCTGGTCCCCTCTCAGAGCAACACCAGCACCTGCTGTGCACACAGGTAAAAACTAAACAAAACACACACATCACACCTACAGCAAGCTTCCTCTTTCTCTCACACACAGGAGATCTATTACTATGGTTTTAGATGCGTGCTTCTCTCTGAGGGGGCTGACAGGGTACACCTATTTACCATTTGCTGGATCTGAATTTTCTGTATTTCCATGTTTGTGTCACGTTGTCGTCGTTTCTTGGATTTTTCCATTTCCAGGTAGATGCGGTTCTGTTCCATTAGCGCATGAAGTTCTTTTTTACCCTCTGCTTTTTCCTCTCTCTCCTTTTCCACTTTCATCTTCATCTGTATTTTACAAAGTACACAAGAAAAAGTTAACCAAGGGGATAGCCTGCTAGTTTGGAGGTCCTATCTTTCAGCAGAAGCAGCCCTGTATCAGCACTCTGATAAGCACGGTCATTGTGGCTGGCCAGTGCCCAGGCCCAGGGTTTTCAGCAGCCCTGGCAGATGTGCGCCCAACATGGAAGCGGCAGAGGGAGAGAGGACTTCAGGAAAGATGTCAGTGGACCTGGTGAAGTGTGCTGACGGGTGGCACCAGAGCCACCAGCTGCGATCTGGGCCAGGCTCCTTGGTTGGAGTAAGCAGTGCAGAGTCTGGAAAACATTTGCACAAATTACCAAAAACTATCAAGTGTTCCTACTCTAATTTTTTTGAGGGACGATCATCACATGTACCCACTTGTACTTTTCTTAACGAGTTAGTTCTGAAACTATAGATGGTAAATATGAGAGACAGCTGTTAAGTGAGAACTTGCCTGTGCATCTCACTCAAGACAACTGTGCTAGAATCTATGGTGTTTCTAAAAGGAATTAAGAAGCACATGACCGAAAGAAGAATAAGAACAGGCTAGGTTTCTTACCACAGTGGCTCTGTGCTCAGCAACAGATTCAGTGGCAGCCTTTTTTTGTTTGTTTGTTTGTTTGTTTGCTTCTTTCTCTTTGTTTTTTGTTTGGTATTCATCTTCTATCTCTGCAGCTCCTCTAGCAAGATGATCATCTTCAGTCTTACACGCCTCATTCATCCGTGCAGGTAGTTGTTAAAAAGCTTATGCTCCCACATTAGCCTGCAGGAGAACACGAGCTACCATGACATATCAGGATATCTGCTCAGATCAGATGAGGCGCTGCTCTTCACAAAGCCAGCAATCCCACATCCACCCCCAACAGCACCAAATACTACTGAAACTGGTAGGCAGTACTACTTCTGAAAACAGTAGCCTTAGACCTGCCTATTAGTCTCTGCATCTTTTTCTCTTGTCAGATCAGCCATCATTTCTTTTCCTTTTAATATAAGCCTTAATCTGATAATCATCTTTGTCTTTTTGTTTCTCTTCAGCTTTAACTGTTTTCTGTTCAGCTACAAACTCCTGTTTAAATGGAAAAGTACTTTTATTTTTATGTCGAATGAGATTTTGGAAACATGAACTGAAGAAAAAAATCTAGCAAAGACTTCAGGCCTACCCTATAATAAGAGTTCCTTGGTTTTATCAATGGAGAAGCTTGTAGATAGAAACCTGGAGGTAGAAGAGAATTCTCATGACCTACTTAACCACAAACTACCACAAAAGTAAAATTAGTATGTGGTTATATTCCCTACTGGCTCCAGCTGTACTGCTCCCATCCTGTCCATCACTCATGCAGCACAGACTCCGAAGGGCTCAAACAGTAAGAGTCCACAGAACCATAAAAATGTAAGGCACAAGGCATTTTGTAATCATGCAGAAATGGCAGTAATGAGTATATATAGCTTTTATTCCATAGACAAGGTTGGTGGTAAATGGGATAAAGTTTGTATAACTGAGGTGAGGAGGAGTATGGGGGAAAAAAGCAAGTAGGGTTTCAGTGGGAATTCTCTCCTCTTACTCTCTCACATGCCAATGAACCATCACAGTACCTCCACTTCAGTCCTCCAGCTCAATCAGGCATGGGGAGGGAAACAGTAAGTGTGGTAAGTAGGTCTTGACTAAATTTCTAAACCTCTCCACTCAAAAAGAGAAAGACAAGTTAAACAGATGCTGCTATGTTCAGACTCAGGCTCTTCCCTCTTCCGAACAAAGAACAATGGGCTTAAGCCAGCAGGTGTGTGAAACTTAAATCCAGTTCTCAAGCCAAGAGGAATATTCCTTGATGTCTACAGCAGACTTTTTAACCATAGACCAGTGGAAGCATCAGGTGCCAGTGTCCCTTCAGACAAGAGAAGGGACCTGCCTCCAGGAGGCCTTTCTCAAAAGCACAAAGGAAAGACATGGCTTGCAGCTGGCAGGGTAGGCATGTGAGCCAGTGCTACCGAAGCTGTCAGCAAACCTCCTGTTGCCAGTGGGCCCGTTTGGATACACGAATGCTATTGTTTCACTCCAGGCAGCCATGGTGAAACAAGCATTCTGAGCTCTCTGCTTTCCTGTTGCTTACATGATACAGCCTTTGGCGTTCAGCTTTTTCCTCCTGTTCCTTTTCCATTCTTCTCTGAATTTCCAGTTGGTATAATCGGTTCAATCTCTGTATTTGTTCTCCTTCTCTTTTGTCTTCTAGCTTGGCCAGATCTGCCTGATGCTTGTGCTCCTTTATTCTGAATTAGGAAAAGAAGGTCAATAAGTGGGCTAGGGACTGCTTGAAGTGAGGAACAGATAGGGATTCTCCATATCTACAGGTACTTTAACAGTAAAAAATCTGATACTTTGAAGTGAAAGTAGAATATCAGAGATCAAAAATAGAATCATGGTTTTTAAAAGGTAGCTGCAAATCTTTTGGCCAAAGCTCCGTCCTAGTGCAAGGGTGCTGGTTAAATCTATGCTAGCAAAACCAAACGTGACCAGCATAGGGACTCGAATATTAGACTGAATTTGATTAGCTTGTGTAATTGTTAGCCCACTCCCTGTACAAGCTGGACCACTGCCAGCTAGCTGTCTTCCAAGCAGTGCCACGGCACCGTGCAAGACACAGCCACGGTCGCCAGCCCATGCTAGCTGGTGTGTGAATGATCCTGAGCTGGGGGAAGTGGCAACAATGGAGAATTCTGCCTTTGGGAGACAAGCCGCTTGCTCTTGGTGCCAGAACACGGACCACCTTGTTTGATTTACTGGGACAGATACAGCCACTGGCAACACGAGAGGTTTCTGAAGCTGGAGGCCAGAGTCACGGAGGGAACGCAGGGCGAGGCGAGGCGACGGCTTTCGGCCTGGCCCCAGGGCGAGGGGGATCAGAAGGAACGGTTTGTTAGATGCGAGTCGCGCAACCCCGGGCATGGCGCCGCGGGGAGGCCCGCTCCGCCACACCGGCTCGCCTCCGCCGGCCCGGCCCCGACAACCGCCCCTCCTCGGAGCCCGGGGCCGGCGGGGCCCGGCAGCACGGAGAGCCTACGGGAAGGTTTTTAACCCAAACGCCGCTCCAGGGAGCGGCGAGGTCTGCCGAGAGACAGGGACGGATCCTTACCGATGGTGACGGCGCAGCGGTCCCGGGAAGCCGGGGCGGGGTCTTCCGCCCCCAGGGAGAGAACAAGGGCGGCCGCGGCGAGCGATGCCTGCGGGAGCGACCCGGCCCCGGCGGCGAGAACGTCGCTACCCGGCGGCGCCGACATCAGCCGCGAGCGGGGGAGGAGCGATGGGCGGGCACGGCACAGCACGGCGCTGCGCTCCGCCCCGCCCCGCCCCGCCTCGCCTCGCCCCGCCTCGCCTCGCCTCGCCTCGCCTCGCCTCGCCTCGCCTCGCCTCGGGGAGCTGCCGGCGGGCGCCGCCCGCTCTCTCAGGCAGGGAGGCCCGGCCCGGCGGCTGAGGCGCCCCCTCCTGTACCCGGTAAGAGGCCATAACACCCCCTCCCCCTTTCCCTCCGCCTTTCTGGTCTTTCTGCTCCGACCTCGGCGGCTTCTCTTCCCGCTGGTTTGCCTCTGCCCGGCGCGGGCTCTGCTGTGGCGCGGCCTGGCTCTGTGGGCTGCCGCGTCTCGCAGGCAGGTAACCATCCTGCCAGGCCTGCCTGTTGGACACTCGCTACCTTGATCCCTTACTTGACCTGAAAAGGTGGCCCCTGGGCGCTCGTTTCCCCGAGGAAGGCCCTTAGTGGCCCTGGGAGCTGGGTGAGGAGGAGGTCTATCCTCCTGCTCCTTCCAGAAGTTCTCCCCTTGCCCTGCCGGGAAGAGGCTCCTGGGGGAGTTGACCGCTGCCCTGGCCAAGGGGGACACCCAGCTGTGTTACACCGCAGGGGAGGTGAAACCAGCTCTACTTGGCCCTCAACTTGCAGTGGGTACCTCGCCTCCAGGGTAGCCTCCCATCTTGCTCAAAGTCCTGTGCTTTCTTCAAAGCCTGTTGCTATCTGAAGACAGGCTTAGAAACTTGAAGGCACACAAAAGACCATTTTCCGAACTAAAAAACTAAAATATTGTCAAGCATTCTTCATATAAAACCCTCTCTATTTTTTTTTTTTTTTTTTTTTTTAGTGCTCACATCATTATCATTTTCTTGTCTGGCCAACAGAGCTTGGCAGCTGGAGGAGGGGGCTGGAATAGAAGGTTGTGTGCAGCAAAGCAAAGCTTCAAGCTTTTTGGACTTTGTTTTCAGTGGGCCCCAAAATAGGCAGAATATCCTGTTTAGACCCTAGGGTACTTGTGAAGGAAGTCATCGTACAAAACCCGAAGTCTGTCCAAGGAAGGAACATGATGGTAAAAATTCAGCAAAGAAACTAAGCATAAGGAGTGAGATGTGTGTGTGGCTTTGGTGTTGGTAAATCAGCTGAGGAATCCGAGAAACAATTTTAGATCCAGATCTATTTACTGCAGATTGAATCACTGTTTGTCTTCTTGAAAGAGCAGTCCAACTATGTTGTTCTTGTTGCCATGCTCTTTGTAGTAGCTATTTACAGCTATTTTGGGACCTATTTGCCTCCTAGGTGACCTTTTAAGGGCTGCAATCAAATCCCATTTGTGTTTTCATAGAACTAATTTATAGCATGACATTTGTTTTACAGAGGTAGTTACAAAGCGCTATAAAAACTCCAGTACCATAACTATTCTAACTTTCATATGTATTAAGCTGGTTTTTTTCTTCCCCGTAGATTCTGTAAAGTTGTTTTTGTTTTTTCTATTATGGGGAATACCTAACTGGAAGTGGGCTAGTGAATAACATGACCTTTTGCACTGGGAATTCATATCCTAGGCCTGAAAAACCTGGGACAGTGAATTTTTAGAATAATGAATAATAAAAATATAACAGTAATAGTGAGTATTGGCTGGAATGGGTTACACTGATGGTCAATTGTATATCATGTATTTTTGTCTCAAGTTTAGTAAACTAACTTTAATGAAATACAAGCTGGGGATTATTGAGAATATAATAAATTCTCTGGCAATTTTTTTTTTTCAAATGGACTTCGAGATTCATACTATATGTTCAATGTAGATCATTTTATGGTTTAACTCTGCCCATAAGGTTCAAAAAGACCTTTTTTTTGACCACATGAAAACTGCTTCTGCCTTTCGTTGCTGGACAGTCTCAATATTATTTCATGTTTTTAACTTCTTGAGCAGTGGTACAGCTACAACAAGGTAGCTGGGCTGCTGTACCATCCTGTGCCTGAAAACTAGTATTTATTCCTTCTCTTCCTCTGGAAAATGGGCTGTATCCACGTCCTTTTCCACCTTTGGATGCTTTGAGAAGAGGATAAAGATGATGTGTAGTCTTGGACTCTGTTTCAATTACTTGCTTTGCATAGCTCTGAAATTCACGCTCCTTACAAAGGGCAATAACCTCTCTCTGAGCATTGTAGTCCAAATCTGCTTGCTTTTCCTGCTGTTTTTTTGCCTGCTTTTCAGCCTGATGAAGAAAAGGAAATAACAAAGCTTAGTATTTCTTTCACAACATAGCTATCCCTTAAAACTTAGAGAGGCCAAAAGCTTATAGGAAATCTGCGATGATGTTGGTTGATACTTGCAAATATCGTCCCTCTCTGCTTCTCTCCCCTGCCGTACCACCCACAAAAAGGGTACGTTAAACAGCTGAGTGAACATCAGCATCAGATGCTGCTCTTTGGTGACCTGCCCAGAAGATATAAGAGAACAGCAGTAGTACATAACGGCACAGGGCAGGATGTGCTGTCATTGCAAACCAGCCTTGACTTGTACCACTGCTCTGAGAGGAGGCTGGTCCCTAACACCAGCACATGTGGTATGTGCATGATATAAAAGAAAACCCCAAAACCAACAAACAAAAATCCCCGAACAAAACACAGCATGCTTCCTCTCTCTCTCTCTCTTCCTCTCAGGCAGGAGTTAGTGCTGTTGGTTTAGATGCGTGCTTCTCTCTGAGGGGGCTGACAGGGTACACCTATTTACCATTTGCTGGATCTGAATTTTCTGTATTTCCATGTTTGTGTCACGTTGTCGTCGTTTCTTGGATTTTTCCATTTCCAGGTAGATGCGGTTCTGTTCCATTAGCGCATGAAGTTCTTTTTTACCCTCTGCTTTTTCCTCTCTCTCCTTTTCCACTTTCATCTTCATCTGTATTTTACAAAGTACACAAGAAAAAGTTAACCAAGGGGATAGCCTGCTAGTTTGGAGGTCCTATCTTTCAGCAGAAGCAGCCCTGTATCAGCACTCTGATAAGCACGGTCATTGTGGCTGGCCAGTGCCCAGGCCCAGGGTTTTCAGCAGCCCTGGCAGATGTGCGCCCAACATGGAAGCGGCAGAGGGAGAGAGGACTTCAGGAAAGATGTCAGTGGACCTGGTGAAGCGTGCTGACGGGTGGCACCAGAGCCACCAGCTGCGATCTGGGCCAGGCTCCTCGGAGTAAGCAGGAATAAGAACAGGCTAGGTTTCTTACCACAGTGGCTCTATGTTCAGCAATAGATTCAATTGCAGCCTTTTCTTCTGCTTCTTTCTCTTTGCGTTTTTTCTCTTGTTCAGCTTCTTTTTTTGCAATGTCTCTAGCAAGACGATCATCTTCCCTCTTTAATGCCTCATTCATTTGTACAGCTAATTGGCTAACAATTTTGTCCTGATGCTCCTGTGTCAGCCTGCAGAAGAACATGAGCTACCATAACATACCAGGGTACACACCTAGGTCTAACTGGAGCATTACTGCTTCTCAGTAGTCCTGCTTCTAGTCTCCTCTTGCCACACAGGCCAGCCCACCCACCCAACTCCTTGATCTCCTTGTGTTCCTCCTGTTTTGTGTTTTATAAATTATCTGTTTTAGCAAATAAATGTTCCCTGTATTCTTGAAACACCAGCTTTCTGTTGCAGTAATGAGCTGGATCACTGGGGGAGGAGTCTGCCTAGCATCTTGCCATCAGGAGACAAACGTTGGGAGTATTGGCCAGAAGTAGGACAAGAAGGGAGCTCTTAGGTTGGCTCAATGGTATCTTAATGTTGTACCCTCACTGTTAAATTGGTAAACCATCTTCCCTTAACAGTAATCCAATGTAATTAATTAATATAGGTGCCTAGTTAAGAAGTAGAAATATTTTTTTTATCTGACTCCAGCAAATACAGGTTATGCCCCAAAATACTTTTGTCAAGGATTTTAACTGTCTTTAATTGTTGAGGAGGTGGAGGCTTGGCAGGCCATATGGAAAATCACTGTTCCTAACATGCTGGTGTAGAGCTTTGCACTTCCATAAGTTTTTGTACTTTGAAGGGCGGAGAGATTGCTCACACACACACCTATTACTAAGGAACCTGTGAAAGAATTTCCTTTTTCTCCTGAATTCCCTACTCTCCCTACTAGTATAATTTAATTTTTAGAATTTAATTTTTAGAATAACTGTGTTTTGTGTTACATCATCAGTCTGAGAGATCTGAATATGACTACACTATATTTTTTCGTTTATTTACAATTTATACTCTAGCTTTGTACCTACCTACGCATTTCAGCTTCTTTCTCTTTTATCAGCTTGGCAATAGTTTCCTTTGCTTTAAAATGAGCTTTAATCTGATAATCTTCTTCCTTTTGTTTTTGTTCTTCTACTGCTTTGATCATTTTCTGGTCAGTTACATGCTCCTGCAAAGGCAAAATGGTCCTGATATAACTGATGAAGGTTAGAAAATCTGGTCCTGGGGTAGCAACTTAAAAGAATCACTCCCTATTCTCTCTCTTTGTGTTTCTTTCAAAGAGAGAAAAGGGATTCTCAGTACTGCCACTTACTTCTGCCTCCCTGTTCAAACATGCATGAAGAAGAGATAGTAGATAGGAGGAAGGAGGAGGGGAATTGAGCATCAAACAGCTGCTTCTCCAGCCTATTACACAAACAAATTGCTATGCAATGCATTTACCATTATCCCTTGCTCCCACTCACACTTGTGGGAGAGGGGGACTTTGAGAAGAATGGGACTGTGCAACCCCCATGAATAGATACATGGACTGTGCTGCTCCTGGCCTACCTCATCCAAAACTATACCAGTCTGAGAGCTTAATCCAAATCCTGGCTGAAGAAGTGTTTTCTATAATTTTATGTAAAAAAAGAACTGTCTTTTGTGTGCTGGCCAGAACTGTTCCGAGGCATTTCTAGTTTGCACTTAGCAAGATGCCTTTAAAGGTGAAGAGGGAATGCAGCATGTCTTGACTAAATTTCTAAACCTCTCCACTCAAAAAGAGAAAGACAAGTTAAACAGATGCTGCTATGTTCAGACTCAGGCTCTTCCCTCTTCCGAACAAAGAACAATGGGCTTAAGCCAGCAGGTGTGTGAAACTTAAATCCAGTTCTCAAGCCAAGAGGAATATTCCTTGATGTCTACAGCAGACTTTTTAACCATAGACCAGTGGAAGCATCAGGTGCCAGTGTCCCTTCAGACAAGAGAAGGGACCTGCCTCCAGGAGGCCTTTCTCAAAAGCACAAAGGAAAGACATGGCTTGCAGCTGGCAGGGTAGGCATGTGAGCCAGTGCTACCGAAGCTGTCAGCAAACCTCCTGTTGCCAGTGGGCCCGTTTGGATACACGAATGTTATTGTTTCACTCCAGGCAGCCATGGTGAAACAAGCATTCTGAGCTCTCTGCTTTCCTGTTGCTTACATGATACAGCCTTTGGCGTTCAGCTTTTTCCTCCTGTTCCTTTTCCATTCTTCTCTGAATTTCCAGTTGGTATAATCGGTTCAATCTCTGTATTTGTTCTCCTTCTCTTTTGTCTTCTAGCTTGGCCAGATCTGCCTGATGCTTGTGCTCCTTTATTCTGAATTAGGAAAAGAAGGTCAATAAGTGGGCTAGGGACTGCTTGAAGTGAAGAACAGATAGGGATTCTGCATAACCATATGCACCTGTGGAATAACTGCTGGAGGTGACTTAGAAATTAAACTTATGTTTTTAGAAAAGGTACAGCATTGAAGAAGCTGTCAGGGGGAAGTGCAGCTGATATGTCAGGAATCCATTCCATGGAATTTCCCTAGTAACCTTAGATGTCGGCAATGCCAGGAGAACTTGGCGTACTGACTCTTACGAGTTGTCTGGAGGGTGGAGCAGTGTGGAGGCATCACGGCCAGGCTCTGTGATAAATGGGAACTTGAGGTACCATGGAGCTGGTACGCTGCATATTTGCTACCCTTGGCCAACAGTCTGTCATACTTTGACAAAAAGTTCACTTTTGGTGAACTTTGCTCATTTTAATATCATTATAGTACCAAAACACACCTCCATCCCAAAAGTTACCTGCCTCTAAGGTGTGACCACCCCTCACTGGACTTGCACTTTGAATTTCTTCTAGTCTACACATTTAAAAGTAAAGCGAGGAAATTTTACACCAATCATAATAAAGGTATGTATGACTAGAGTCACTCAAGCTCCACCTGAAAGATAAAAAATAGTATAAAATGTGTGAGGAGAAAGAGGGTGTTAGGGAAGATACCATCGCGTACCACACTGACTTGTGGGACCAGTCAACAGGCTGAGCCTCTCCTCCCCTCCATTGGGACGCCTTTGGGTAAGATTGGAAACCTCTATAGAGTCACTTTAAATCCGTAACGTATTAGAATTGCTTTGCTTCATATTATCAAGTCGCTTCATATTTGTTTAGCATACATGTAGCCTAGCAGTGTACTCATATCTTTGGTATTTATGTGTGTCTTGTAACCAGCAATCTTATCACTGGTAATCCAAAGAACCTGTGTATCTGTTGCTTTAATAAATTGCACTATTAATTAATCTAGCCGTGATCGTTCTTATGGAACGTGATGGGCCTGGGCATCTGCCACATTAGTTACTAATAACAAATATCTGAGTGGTTACTTCTACAACCCTTAGAAAATAAACTGTTGACCAAGTCTGAGACTAAGACTGGACTTTACCGCACCTAGAATACTCTCAGAGAAGGACTTTAGAAAGCAAGAGGGTCCCTTCTGAACCTAGTGACTCAATGGTAGGGTCTCTCCCTAGCCACTCCTCAGACTCCTACCATTAACACAACAGCACCTTGCACGGAAAGGTGTGATACTTCAAACTGAAGGCGGGTAGAATATCAGAGGTGAAAATAGTGTCCTTGTTTGTAATGGTAGCCCTCAGTCCTCTGACCAGAAATTAGATATGGTATGCTTACAGACTGCAGTCTAGTGGTAACAAGTTTTGTCTGGATGACCCGTTAGCATCACTGCATTCATAGTTTTCTGGCCTATCTCTGCAGCAACCTCAGTGAACAAGATTTCTCCAGTAAGTCCCACTGTATCTATGCTTCTCCTTCTGGGCATGCAGGCAACAGCTTGAACTAGTAGTGTTCTATACTAAGTTCTGCAAGGATTTATGTGTTGCACCGGGAATATGTGAGACCAGACTTTGAACCCTTCCTCTGCCTCAGGGAATTTGATTCCTTCTATCAGACCACCAGTGCCAGTCCTATAAATACCACTGGGACCCATCCATAAGGTTTCTGTAAGAGCTGAGAGAAAGAATAGAGGTGGCAGTGATGCATTCTCTTGATGTGTTCTCTGGAATCCAGTTACGGGCAAATAAAAAATCTGGTTTAACCTTTTCCGGGACCAAAACTGAGTTAAAATACACTTTCAGTAACAACTTTTGAATAGCAATTTGACTAAAACCTATTGATGCCGACCAGAGGCGATTTTACATGCAGACTGTTGGCAAATGAAAAACACTGCGTATCACAGATTTTCCCTTTTGTGCAAGGTCTTTTGTGGCACTCTGGAGTTTTTTTTTAAGTGTTTCATTTGAGAATCAAATTATTAGTAAGTTGCTGTGAAAACCTTATAGAATGTATCTGTGAGAAGAGAGTTTAAGTAAATAATAAAGTAGGGTTACTTTTGATTAATTTTTACTTACTGTTCCAGCTGATCTCTGCGTAATGCCTGTTGATTCATATAATGCTGATGTGCCTTTTCTTGCTCTCTGAGAATAGCTTCTTTATGTTCATGATCCTTTTCTTCATCCTTCTTTTTATTAGCATCTGACTTTAACTTTCTAAATTCAACTTGAGCATCTCTTTCTTTTAGGACCTCAGCAAGTAGAAGTGCACTCTGCAAGAGAATGTTTGCATGTAATTTGCATGTTCAGAAGTGCTTAAAGAAATTCAGTACAATTTTAATTTAAAAATTAGAAGTTGTCAACAAACATGCAACCCTTTCACTCTCTCATTCTGATAGTATAGGTAGGTTTTTGCACGATCAATAGCTTCCTTCCGTTTTGCTGCTTGGAACTGTTCTTCTTCCAAATCAAGTAACTTTCTTTCTTCCTCTTCCCTTTCTTCACGTAATTGTTTGGCTTTAAGTTTCCGTTGTGCCAGGCCCTATAGTGTAGATAAAATTAGAAATTGCATTTAAAGCACAGGGATTAAAAACATATAAACCATTCTGAAGGTGATGTACTCAATGTTTGGGGTTTTTTAAATTTTTCCATTTTAGCGTTAATTAAAAAATTTAAATGTTGATGTTAGATGTTAAGTGTATGTAAATGGAATTTAGTTAAAATACATATTTAAAGGCAAATGTTAAACAAAAGGAGTACAGCTAGAAACGTTACCATGAGTGGTTTTGCATGTAGGAAAATTAATCCCTTTGTTTACAAATGTATCTTGTACTTACCGTAATGGTATTGGGCCAGTCTTTTACAGCCACTTTAGAGCGTAAGTGCATTTCTTCCTGTTCTTTCTTCTCAGCGAGGATGCGTGCTGCCTCTCTAGTTGTGCTGCCAAGACTGTCCTGAATCCTTTCCCATTCTGCTTTTGGCAATACAATTACCTGATGAAGATCTACTTCCTTTGGAAGAAAATATCCATCTAGAACATTATTTTCTTGCAAATGATGTGACACTGTGCAGAGGGAAGAAAGGATACTGAGGTTACTTGACATCAGAAAATCCTATATTCAAACCCATATCAGGATTTGAGTTCCTGCATAGTAACAACACTAGATGATCCCAACGGGTACTCTCCCCATCCCAGTACCACAGAGCTAAGATAGGGTGTCTGTATCTGTAGTCTGACTGTGGCTGGTGTCTGTACTTGGGCTGTGGCAGAATGACTTTAACTGTTTGCATGTCCCCTTCCCCATTTGTATGTGTGTGCAGGTTTGGCTTGTGGTGACTAACACTTTCCAGGCAGTACTCGGGCATCATTCTGGGAACAGCAGGGACCAGGGAGCATTCCCAAAAGGAAAGGGGGTAATAATGGTGAACCCATTTTTCTGGCTGGATGAGGCAGCAGTGTGGGCACAGGCCACCCTTGTCCTGCGCACTCATCGTATTTACTAAAATCAATCTGGCTTGTAGAACAGTTTCTTGATTTGGTGGAAAGGTTAACCTTGTATTAGGCTTGCATACACATCTGCATGCATAAATGCAGCTTTTCCAGGTGGTCACTAGGTTTTGTGAAATGCCCTTCAAACTGTCGCCAGTATTTTCGAAGGAAATCATACGCTGTACAGAGGGGCATCCTCTTAGAAATTCTGGTTCATCGGATTTGGAGCAGACAGATGTGTCATACTTAAAATGTAAGTAGGCTTTCTCTTCCAGTGATACTTATGTCAAGGTCTGTTTCTCAGATGCAGTTGAAGATCTGTTCATCTTATGGTGGGGACAAGACCTGATCCTCCCCTGCATCCGTCCAAGGTGAAGGGAGCCTTGCCAGAACGTGCGAGTGTGTGCTGACGCACTGCTTCTGGCGGATGGGCAGCTGCCAGGCAGCCAGCGCTTCTCTGACTCCCGGCTGTTGGATGATACGGAACCTCCACTGGTTTCAGGTTAGTTCTTTCTAGGTAATTCTAGAAACAGCGTGTCTTGTTGCCTACAGCTGGGCGAGCGGGGGTGGTGACCGGGAGCGCCTCCCAGGGCAGGGGGACAAGGGACAACCCGACAGCCTCCCGGCCGCTGCAGCCGCGAACTCGGCACTGCCCTCCCCCCCGGGTCCCGGTGCCCGCGGGGGCAGCCCCACTCACGGGCCAGCTGCCGCCGCCGCCGCCATCGGGGTAGCCCGGGCCCCGCCGCCGCCGCCATGGCCCCGAGCCGCGCCGCCGCTGCCAGGCAACCCGGCGCCGGGGAGTCACATGACGGCGTGGCCTGGAGGCACGCGGAGGGAGGCGGGCGCGGCGGGCGGTAACGGCCCGGGCGGCTCTGACCCCTTCCTTCACGGGTCCCCACCAGCTCCTCGGGCGTCCCCGGTGCCCCGCCGGGGCGGCTGCTCTGCCCTCCCCCGCAGCCCGCTCGGTGCGCGGTTGCGCGGGGGCTGCTCGTGTGGCAGCGAGGCCCGCTGGCCTGCGGGGCGCTTGGGGCGGGGGGAGCGGCGCGGCTCCCGTGACGGGCGTGAGAGGACTCGCCTGTGAGGGAACGGCTCCAAGCGCCACATGAGGCGTCTCCTGCGCCTGGGGATCCGTAGCCCAGAGGTGCGCTGCAGGTACTGAAATTGCAAGACTACAGCAAGCAGACCGAGTTCTTTTTTTTTTTTTTTTTTCAGCTCCACAAATGGCAGTATTTCTTTCCGTTGGCTGCTTTGATTTGATGTGTCCTTGTGAAAAAGACTGGGTCCATCTGTTCACTAGTAGTTTCCTTTTGAAATATCTCTTAAGGTGCTTTGCCTGGAGAATTCCAGCTTGGTTGCACTGGCAAGTGATGATTATAAATGATAATTTATAACCGTTGTTCAGACTGATGGTGCATGAGTACTGGAACATGGACTCTGTTAGCAAGTATTAGTAACTATGCAGCACGAGTTTAGAGACTTTCACATTGTCTGTTTTAAGCAAAGGTTTGACGCTGAACTAGAACTGACCTTTACAGACTGTTTTTTTTTTAGCTTGAGCATAACTTCCCATAGCTGTAGTGGCCATAAATAGTTTACTTTGTTTAGACATTTCTCCTAATCCTTCATTTTCATGCAGAATTTTTCTCTTCTGAGCACAAGATCAGTGTAGGAATTCAGTACTTTTGTTTATATAAATAATTCTGTTTTGTTTGTTTTGGAAACTATTTTGTGACAACTATGAAATTTCTCTTGGTTTTTGATTTTGACCATACAATTATAGATGAAAATAGTGATACCTGGATTGTGAAATGTGCTCCTAAGAATAAACTTCCTAATGGATTAAGAAACTCCTACCGACCAGGACACTGGACAGAATACATGGGCAGAGTCTTTGTCTACTTGGGAGACAATGGCATCAAAGAAGATGAGATGAAAAGAACTATGACAACAATTCCTTTCACTGCAGGAATGGTAGATCTTCTGCATTTTATTGGTGGGAACAAAGAGCTGTTTGACTGCATAATTGTTTCAGATTCTAATACAGTATTTATTGACTGGATTTTGAAAGCTGCTGACTTCCATAAGGTATTTGATGAAGTGTTTACAAACCCTGCAGCATTCAGTAGTACTGGCTATCTTACTGTACAGAACTTCCATGCTCACCATTGTGCCAAGTGCCCTAAAAACCTTTGCAAAAGGAAAGTTTTGAAAGAATTTCTAGATAAACAGCTGGAGCGAGGAGTAAGCTATACACAGGTTGTATATATAGGTGATGGTGGGAATGACCTATGTCCAGTAATGTTTTTGAAGAAAGATGACATTGCTATGCCCAGGCAGGGCTATACCTTGGAGAAAAAGATTTCTCAGCTGGCCCAAGATCTCAGTCCTGTAGAGTGTTCTGTTCTGGTTTGGTCATCTGCTACTGAAATTATGTCTTATCTGAAAGTGCTTATAAAGGAATAATTCAAACAATAAAAGGAAACTAATATAGTGGTATTTTATCATCCTGGGAGAGAAAAACTGCACGTGTATAAAAGCACAGAATTGTAAAATTGGGATGTTATCTGAACTTATGTTTTTTAAACACAATATAAATCTGTTTATTTTTCAATCTTGGCAATAGTGGGAAAGTGAAGTTAAAATGGCTTTCTAACATAGTACACATTCCAACATAAGTGGAGACTCGGAGTTGCAAGAGCAATTGCCATTCTTCTTAGTCTTCCCCCTCCCCCCAGGCCTTTACTGACTACATAACTGACCTTTTCTGTCTGCGCTTAGGGGAAGGAGTAGGATTAGTGCACAAAAGAATGATGTTCTTTGTTTTCAAAATATTAGGTGCCAGGAGCATGGTTCTGGAACTGTTGGCTTTTATACTACTTTGATCAGGATAAATGTTTAATTTTGTAAATTATTTGCTATGTTTGTAATCTTGTTTGCTTTGAAAATGCATTTATATTCTCAATATACTAAATATTTTACCAGACCAAATTACTTTTTAATAGTTTGTATTATGTTGTGCTGTAAAAACAATAAAAGTTACTGTCACTGACAAAAGTAACACACCTGATTTGTGTAACATATTCTGCTGGCCTGTGTGTCATCAGGTACCTCTTCTTGTAAGGGCCTAGAGAGAGTGAGCAAAGTGTCAGCCTTTGGGTAACACCATTTATTTTGTTAGTCAGAACCCTTCTGGAGAGCAGCAAGGACGTTGCTGTTCTGTTTAAAGAAAAGTCACTCTCCTGTTCTCCTGACTACTGCCCTGGCAGTATGCTGCTGCCACTCTATATCGAGCTGATGCTGGTTGGATCTTCCATGGCGACAGCTCTGAGTCAGCCAGGTGCTTTTTTCTTGCTGGGTTTCTGCTGCAAGGCTCAGGCCCACGGAATGGTGCATATGTATACATGTTTACACTAATCTTACCCATTTATTCTCATCCATATCTATAGTATAATCCTCTTACAGGCTGGAAGGGAACATCTATGTCCGTTTTAACTTTCTAATAAAATTTTTCTGTCTTTCGTTAAAGGAATTGTTTGTGAACATGCAGTCTTTCTCTTTGCCACACACAGGGGAGATGATCCCCAAGGACTAGGCTATGCATATAGAGATATTAAAAATAAGTCTCATTAAATTTAATTAATGTATTTTCATGCCAAATGATTTCCTTCTTATAGCCCCACAAAAGGTCCAAAATAATGATGTAGTCTGCTATTGAACTGATGTCTGCTTTGGCTTAAGGGCCTTAAAAACTGAGAAATTAGTCGAACTTCTGCAGCACTTTGGTCGCAGATGTCTGAGATGTAGCTCAGCAGCCTGCGATTGCTGTAGCTGTCTTCCTCTGTTTTCTGAGCAGCAGTGTTTTCATTTTCTTACTGGCCTGTGATGTTGTCACTACTTTCTTTTTCTGAGTTGAAGATTTTTAGGAGTGGTCTTGCCTGTTTTCAGGCTGACAGTGTATATAAATTAAGATTTCCTTTGATTGCTTCCTTGTAAATACTCCTGCTTTTAGCCCTTCACCTATTTAAGTGAATTGTAGAAAGCTGCTTTGAACAGTCTGTTGTCCAAGATGTCCAGAATAATATACTTGAGTTCTTGGGAGCATTGCTTTAATGATGGATATTTGATAGGCCTTGAGATGTTTGTATTGGAGATCTTACCCAATTGGCTGGTGCAAGGGCACAAAGACAACATCTGAAGAATTGGTGGGTCTCAGGTTGTAATACGTTTGTCTGATTTACAGGTCATACAGAAGAATGGTAATGGCTGTTGCATAGTATAATTTTGTATGGTTACTTTTTTTAAGTTGTGTGTCTCCGTCATTCTTATATGTGCTGCTTAATGTTCCAGAGATTCTGTGCTGATCTCTTCTGTGCTTTTCAGAACTTAGCTGTGAGACAGCTTACTGTCAGTTTTTCCGCAGATATCAGTTACTGCTTACTTAAAACCAAAAACTAGTATATGAATAATTATTCAGCTTTTTCTTCCACTTATATTAACTATTGTTCTTTTAGCCTTAAGGAACCTTCCCTGTAGTTTGTTGAGAGAATGAGACACTGAGAAATTCATCTTCATGCTCAAAAAGGGGTGTGTTTTGTGGCTTTGATGAAAGTATTGAAGCAGGAGTTTAGAGTAGATTAAGCAGACTACTTGAAATATTAGTAATTATGATCTAATCACTTCAAGTAGAGGGTAGAGCTGATGCTATTTGCTAGACAAAGTGCATATGGAGACAGAAGAAATTTTTCAATTCCAGTAGGTAGGCCATTAAGCTATTAATATGAGGTCTTGGCAGGGTTTTTCCCTCTTAATAAAAGAGAAAACTTTTCTGAAGCACCACAATTACCAATTTTTTCCACATATGGGTATAAGGGGAGATGAGTGTTTCCAAAGGGTGAAGCTGGTTTAAGTTGGTAACCCAGCCTCAGGAGAAAGGGAGAAGCTCCTTGAAGGGATGCATGTTCAGTACTTGGTGCTGCTGACCTCCAGACTTGCTGGTGGTTTAAGCCAACGTGTTCTCTGGGAGGGAGGTGACTTAGGTAAAGACGTTATGAAAAAAAACCCGCATGATAGAAGGCACACGTGTGCATGGGAAATTTTCTGTATGGTAACAGATTTGCCATCGTACACCGGCTACTATGAAGAGTACTTGGCCTTAGTATTATGTGCTAGTAGGAGGGCCAAGACCTTGGAGAAGTTCTTGCTTGTCCATAGGAAGCTGATGGAATGGAAAGTACAAAAGCACAGCAAAACAAAGCTGTTGGCATAGGGATGTATAAACAGACTTGGGGCCGTACAAGGGAATGCTCCAGAGAAAGTAACAGTGTGAGTAATGTAGCTGAAGGATGGGCCTGGATCAGAGAGGCAGGGCTACTGCTAGTTCCTGGGTTATACCACAAAACTCCAGTTTCCTGGGCTAACGGTGCATCAAGAGTGGTTGAAAAACTGAAGGGAAGATGGGAGAGGGGTTTGTTAGTTTTTGTTTCCATCAGTTTGTTTATGTCTTGTTACTATGTAAAGGCCAAGGGCAGGTTCGAGTCCTGCTGCACAGTTAGTGTGGAAGGACAGCAGAGGAGTATGTCCATATACACTCTCCAGATTCCTTCTTTTTAGTTCATGCTATAGAATCTGTGTAAAGCAGGAACTCTCCTTTTGGGTATTGCTGGCACTTCGCTAATAATAACAAATATCCACCTCCTTTTGGCCGGATAAGCTGCTGCCAGCCCATTCAATCCAGGAGGAGCTCCAGCAGGGCAAGGGGAGCCTGGCTGCTGGATCCAAAGGATCCAAACCCTGCTGCAGGTGAAGGAGAGAGCACAGGTGCTTAAACCCAGAGGCTGCTGTGCTTCAAATACTTTCAAAGGTCTCCACTGCAGAAAATGTTTTGCTAGCAGAGAAGAAAAAGACTTCTTAAATTGTGATCCACACTTCCAGAAGTGGTAAAAGCCAATATAACCACCTTCATGAATAATTTGCTTATAGTTGGAGTCTGTTGGCACAGTTTGTGTCTGTCCTTTGCACCCTGCCGGGTTCATGTGTTTGAGGAGAGCCCCGGCCGCGCCCTCGCGAATCTCGCCCTTCTGTACCTGGGGAGCCCCTCGAGCTGGCCGCCCTTCCCGGCATTGCTCCTCCGAGCGCCGGGGAGACCGGGGCGGCTTCGGGTCGCTGGCGGCGTTCAGAGGCCCCCTCGCCTTGCGGTGTGGCTGAGTGCCACAGAGCTGGTGACGCCCCCCGGGCATCAGCTTCCCTCCCTTATACGGCCGGGTCACCATCCCCGTCGCCCCGTTGGCCCCCGGCGCGGCGGCGGCAGTTCCGGCCGGAGTTCCCCCGCGGCGGGGGCCGGGCTGGGCTCGCCGGGCCCCGCTGACCTCCTGGCGGGGGCGGGCAGGAAGCAGGGGCAGGGCGGGGGAGCTGCCGCTCCGGCCCCACCGCCTGCCGCGGGCAGCAGCGCTTCCACAGCCCGTCACGGGGCGGTGGCGGCCCGGCAGCACCCCTCGCCCGGCCCTCAGCGCCGCGCCGGGGCGGCTGGGCGGGGCCGCGGCCGCGGCCGGGGGCGGCGGGGCGCCGCTCCGCTCACCGCTCCGCTCCGCCGCCGGGCGCGGACAAAGCCGCGGGGGGGCCGGTCGGCGGCTCCGCCGGCCGCGTCCCGGCCGCCCGCCTCTGTGGGCGGGGGCCGGCGATGGCAGCGGCCGGGCAGGAGGAGTACGCCTACCTCTACCGGGACTCCGCTCACCCCAACGGCTTCCTGGAGGCGTTCCGGGCGTTCTACCTGGATGGGCTGTTCACCGACATCACCCTGCAGTGCGCTTCGGGAGTCGTCTTCCGCTGCCACCGAGCCGCCTTAGCGGCTTGCAGCAGTTATTTTAAAGCCATGTTCACGGCCGATATGAAAGAGAAATCTAAAAACCAGATCAGGCTTCCCGGGCTCAGCCATGCCGTACTGGAAGCCCTCGTGAATTATGCATACACATCACAGATCCAGATAACAAAGAGGAATGTCCAGAGCCTACTCGAGGCTGCAGACCTCCTCCAGTTCGTGTCGGTAAAGAAAGCCTGTGAGCAGTTTCTGGTGAGGCATTTAGACACTGACAACTGCATAGGGATGCACTCCTTTGCTGAATATCATGATTGCTCGGAGCTAGAAAAAGAGTCCAGGAGGATATTGTTATGGCAGTTTGAAGAAGTGTGGAAGCAGGAAGAGTTTCTGGACATTGGCAAGGAGAAGATCTCTTATATTCTCTCCAGAGAGAATCTCAACGTTTGGAAAGAAGAGGCAGCCATTGAAGCTATAGTTAAGTGGGTTGCACACAATGTGGAAGAAAGAATTGAAGATGTCTGTGAACTGCTGAGCTGCATCAAGGTAGACGTAGACAACATGTATCTGAGGTCAGCTTTAAGCCTACAAAAAAAATGCCGGCTTAATGACAATAAGATAAGGTCACTCATATACAATGCCCTCAACCTTAGTCCCAAAGGTCTTTCCAGAAGACCCACAGCAGCCATGTATGTGATCGGAGGATATTACTGGCATCCCTTATCAGAAGTGCATGTCTGGGATCCTTTAACCAACGCATGGGTCCAGGGAACTGAGATGCCAGATCACACCAGAGAGAGCTATGGGGTCACTAACTTGGGACCAAACATATATGTGACAGGAGGTTATAGAACAGAGAGCATTGAAGCCCTTGACACCGTGTGGGTATATAACTGTGAGCGAGATGAATGGACAGAAGGCTGCCCCATGCTTGACGCAAGGTATTACCACTGCGCGGTTTCCTTAAGTGGCTGCATCTATGCGTTGGGTGGTTACCGGAAGGGAGCTCCAGTGCAAGAAGCTGAGCTCTATGATCCTTTAAAAAAGAAATGGCTTCCAATTGCAAACATGATCAAAGGTAGGTGTAGGTAAGCTTTTGTATGGTGTCTGCCTCAACTGTCGATCCTTTTGTGTTTGTCACTTTTAAGTGCCATGGACACATTTAGGGTTTGATCCAAGTTCTAGTGAAGTGCATGGGAATCTCCTGTTAATGTTGCTGGGCTTTGGTTCAGGTCTTTACTAGCCAAATGACTGCAAACGTCCAAATGCTATGCTGGGCTGTGCCACAGAACACTAGGACCAAAAAGCAAGTAGTAGTCTCAATTTAAATTTGCCTTCTTTCAGGAAGAAAATTTCAAATTAGAAAGAAGTCAGAAAACTACCTGGGATTAGGGTCCATTCAGTAGGTGGTCAGAGAGCAAGCTCCAGTAAAGGGATTGTATTATTTTAATGTAAAAACAGGTTACTAAGATGTTCTGTGCAATCATTTATAAAGGTGTCATACATTAAAAACCATATAAATTTGGATCACAGCCTAAGGGGTATTATTTTGTTATAAAATTTATAAAGAATTATACATTTTATAATGTATTTTTAATAAATTAAGGCAATTATTTACAATTAATTATAAAACTTTAAGTTGACGGAACATAGTACTTTGCTACATTCATGAGAGTTTTGGGAGGCATCTGTAACAGGAAAAAACACCATCCTCCTACAACTTTCTTCACTGTTTGTGTATTTTCCACAAACATTGCCATTAGTCTGTTTTTATTTCCTGTAAAAATAGAAATGCTATGCTAATACTGTGAGCAGTTACACATTGTGTGCAGTTGTTTTGTCCTGTTTTCTGTGTGAAACTTCTTAGGTGCTTAAAAAAACCACACTGATTTCCTAATTTTGGTCCACTTTATCTTGCCAGATCCCTTGTTTTATTCTGTTTTGTTCTCCTAGAGGCAGAGTTAACATGGCTCCATTCTGTTTATGTCCTTGTTTATACAATAACATAATTAATAATACCATGAGAAAGACTGAAAGGATCAGAAAAGATACCCTGAGACACTGAATGATCTCAACTCCCATTGTCTTTGTCCTTGCCATATGAGTGACTTAAAAATCTCTGTAATTTAGTGAAATATTTAAAATAATTCCCTATTCCCAAACTAATGTGACAGTGTGTCGTGTCTTTAATTACTGCATAAAAATTCTGTGAAATATTATGTGGCTGTTATATGTATATGTATTGGTTACTGCAATTTTATTGAATTGCTCTTGACTTATGCTGATAAAATAAGGTGTCTTAACAAGTTTATTTAATTTCACATTCAGTTAAATACTTGCAAGCATAATTTCACCAAAAATATTAATAAGTCATTTGAAATGGGATTATGGATGGAAGTGACCATGGTTATTGTGTGCAGTCTGAAGGTGTGTTGTGACTTTCACACTGTGTACAGGTGTTGGAAATGCCACCGCCTGTGCCCTGCACGAAGTCATCTACGTAACCGGAGGTCACTATGGGTACAGGGGAAGCTGCACCTATGATAAAATCCAGAGATACCATTCAGGTAGCAATGAGTGGAGTATAGTCACCACAAGTCCGCATCCAGGTAAATAATAATTTCTGTAATGACTCTAGAGCTTGATTTGATTACTTCTGTTTGGGAGTCTTTAAGCCCACTTAAGAGTTTCTAGCATGTTCCTAATAAAAGGAGGAATGCCTTTAGGGCAGCAAGGCCCAGGGTGGGATCATCTCATATTTCCACACTCTGAGAGAGGAAGGGAAGACCCTCTTCAAGTATCTGTTCTATAGAAATCACTATATAAATATTGAACTAAGGAATGGCAGCATTCTATTAAATAACATAGTAAACTAACTTTCTATAAAATCATAGATTCATAGAATCATTTAGGTTAGAAAAGACCTTTAAGATCATCAAGTCCTACTGCACACCTAATGCTGCCAAGTCCACCACTAAACCATGTCCCTAAGCACCACATCTACACATCTTTTAAATACCTCCAGGGATGGTGACTCCACCACTTCCCTGGGCTGCCTGTTCCAATGCTTGACAACCCTTTCAGTGTAGAAATATTTGCTAGTATCCAGTCTAAATCTTCCCCTGGTGCAACCTGAGGCCATTTCCTCTCATCCTATTGCATGTTACTAGGGAGAAGAGGCCAACACCCACCTCACTACAACCTACTTTCAGGTAGTTGTAGAGAGCAATAAGGTCTCTCCTCAGCCTCCTTTTCTGCAGACTAAACAACCCCAGTTCCCTCAGCCGCTCCTCATAAGACTTGTTCTCCAGACCCTTCACCAGCTTCATTGCCCTTCTTTGGACATGCTCCGGCACCTCCATGTCCTTCTTGTAGTGAGGGGCCCAAAACTGAACACAGGATTCAAGGTGCGGCCTCGCCAGTGCTGAGTACAGGGGCACGATCACTTCCCTGCTCCTGCTGGCCACACTATTGCTGATACAAGCCAGGATGGCTTGTTGGCCTTCTTGGCCACCTGGCCACACTGCTGGCTCATGTTCATCCAGCTGTTGACCAACACCCCCAGCTCCTTGGGGTGCATGGCGTTGTTGTGACCAAAGTACAGGACCGGCACTGCGTCTTGTTGAACCTCATACAATTGGCCTTGGCCCATCGATCCAGCCTGCCCAGATCCCTCTAGAGCTTTCCTACCCTCAAGCAGATCAACACTCCCACCCAGACCTATCTATTCATAGGTATTTGGCAAAAATAATTTATATTAATTTTAAAAGGGTTTCCTCTGTATTCTATATTTGGTAACAGTAAGTTTTTAAAGCAATTCTCACAAAGTACTGGTGTTCATGTCTGTAACACCTTGAGATTGCTTTTACAA
Organism: Phalacrocorax aristotelis; assembly: GCF_949628215.1. Lineage (NCBI taxonomy): Eukaryota > Metazoa > Chordata > Aves > Suliformes > Phalacrocoracidae > Phalacrocorax > Phalacrocorax aristotelis. The sequence continues at coordinate 22,866,676 of NC_134280.1, forward strand.
GCATAGCAGAAAATCCTGAGGTATCTCCTAAGCTCAGTGAAGAAACTCAGCTGCCCTCAGTGGTGCCCAATGTTTGTCATATAGCTGCAGTTTAAGTTAACAATGTCACGCTGAGTTGAACTGTATTCCTTTCTTCCTGAAGAATATGGATTGTGTTCAATTACATTACAAAACAAGATCTATTTTGTGGGTGGACAAACCACGATCACGGACTGCTATGACCCAGAGCAAAACAAGTGGAAGCAGATGGCTCACATGATGGAGAGAAGGATGGAGTGTGGTGCGGTGGTTATGAATGGATGCATCTATGTAACAGGAGGATATTCCTATTCAAAAGGAACATATCTGCAGAGTATTGAGAAATACAACCCTGAACTGAACAAATGGGAAGCAGTAGGTAATCTTCCCAGCGCTATGCGGTCACATGGCTGTGTCTGTGTGTATAACGTGTAAACATGTAATTTTCATATTGCTGCTACACAAAACAGCAGATGCAGTATTCATAATAGTGCTGATTACCTCATGAATGAGATGTCTAATACAGGCTCTTAGTGCACATCATTAAAAATTAGGTATAATTTGTCTTTATTCTAAGCAATTTGGCAATATAAATGTGGTAACAAGATGATATATTTTTCAGTCCAATCATTCTTTATCATAAAAGTTTTCAAATTACTCTCTTGCAATACTTTGTGCAGCTATTTCACAGGAACTACTGTGAAAAATAGGTTTGTTTTTATTAATCACTGGGTGGAACTATAATCTGGTGCTAAGGTGAGTAAAGCCAAACAAAATACTCTGGATTTCTATGAACTACTGGGCTTAAGATGAAATCTTTGATACTCTGAAGGTAGCTATAGAAATGGTTCATTGCCACAAGCTACGCGTGTGGTACATATAGAGCAATATCACTTCGATTACTAGGTTATCGCATCCAGAAATCATGGGCAGTTAGTTATAGGATGCCTCTCATTCTACCTTCAAATGCCAGAGTGGAGAAAAGCACAGGCTGGGAATGAGGGGATAAATGTCCTGCAGTGGCCCCAGAGCACAAGCTGAAAGCGTGTGCTGGTTTTGCAGAACAGTGCTTTGCAGTACAGGGCAGTTTCAGAAGAGTGCTCACTTCGCTGTTCTCACACGGTCAGGGCCCTTGAGAAATAAAAGGCTCTGCATGGCTTTGTAGTGGGCTCCTTGTCAGGTGCACAGGTATCGGTGATTTATTTTTTCAGGGAAAAGCCATGGTAACTATTATTTTAAATCAAATTTAAGATGTGTGTCTTTATGGAATGGAAGGAGGAAATGAGAGAGACTGGAAAGTTGCTAACATCCCCCCACAATACAAGCTTCTCTATTTCGTTTAATACCATTCGGTCATTTTGGAGTGCTGAACAGTGACGTGAGCAAAGGTGACAACTGAGGAAACTTGTCAAAATATGTTATGCATGGAGAAATTGAATGCTGAGTGGTCCACTGGATTTATTTATTATCTGACTCAAAATGTAATATGAGATCTTCAAATTCTGCCTGGTAAGCAACTTGAGATGGGCTGGAAGGTCATAATTGCGTCCCATCTTCACTGGGAGACTCCCATGACAGGCTGCCATCGCCAGCAGAATCCATAGGTAGTATTCAAATAGCTGGTGTTTTGACCCTGCCATCTCCAGCCTTCCCCCCAGTCCTTGTTTCGCATCCTGCCATGTAGGTAGTAATACAAATGCATTTGACCGAGTTGTTATTGCAGTGACTTCTTAGGACTTGTTTTCACCCCCTAGCTTGTACAGATACTGTAACGTGGGGCTTTTTATTAGCCTGGTTCCCTGAGGGAGCAAGGTGCAACTGTGTTGTCTTTCTGTGTGTGTGGCTCATACCCAGGTGGCTGCCAACCAGCACCCCCTCTAACGCTGGACTTACTTGTCTGGGTTCAGCCATGTTCTACAGGGAGGTATTAGCCTTAAAAAGACACCTTTTTCTTTTTTCAGGTTTTATGAAAATTAGGAACAGGATAGAGGGGGGAGGCAGACTGAAAGGAAGCACACGAGTTGCATGGAACATACAAGATGGCAAAGCCTTCCCAGTGCCGAGGAGGTGGCTGTGGGGAGTGTTCCTGCTCCTTCCAGCCTTTACTGCCCCTCACCCAGTCCTGCTTCAGCTGCTGTGGGGCTGCGCAGTCTGATAGCAGTGATCCAAATATATAAATGCCCCGGGGAGCAGAGAGGCTCTTTTAGCCCAGATCAGTTCCCCAATCCAGCTTATAAAATGGCAGCAGAAACAGCTGTTAAACGTTGGCGTGAGAGGGAGGGACAACGCAGGGCTGCCTTAGGGTGTGGCGGGAACTTCCTACACCAGCACTGTCACCAAAAATTAAATTTTGGTTTTATTGGATTTATCAGATATGATGGAAGCAGCTTTCCAAGCAGGTAAGCTCTGAGTTTATAGTATTTCTTTTTCTTGATCATAAGCATTTTCAACATTTTTTTGTTCTTTCACACTTTTGTACTATTTCTCCATTGCATTTGACTGCTGGTAGGAGGTGGCGCTCAACTCTGAGCTTTGATGGGAAGTTCTGTGGTGTATATATAGTTCTTGTTTTGATGTCTTTGTGTGTCACTTTACCATGTCAGAAGCTCACGTGTGTGTGTGTGTGTGTGTTCAGCGTTTTGCTTCGTTAGCCATTCCACTGAGAGCTATTTAAGGATCTGGTGTAAGATGCTTAACGACTCTGATCTGCAAAGAGGTGTGGGAAATTGAGCTCTGATGCTGTTTGAAATGCGTGGGCCAGCAGGTGAGCAAGAGAAATGAAGTGCCTCTGTTTCTCCTGGAAATCTCCACAGCCAAGAATTGTTCAAAGGCAGGTGGGGATTTAAAGGACAACATCGCAAGAGCATGAAGGTGATCTTTGTATTGAAGGAAAGTGCAGTGAACTCAACGTGTATAATTTTTCAGTGAAAAATATGTACCTGTGAAGCTTCGTGTTTGTTGGAAAACGTCAGCATAGACCAGCTGCCTGTGACTGGCCTGAAGGTTTGTTCTGGCCTGTATCCTGTTACTGGCAGTTGTGAGTTGGTGAAAGGATGTAAGAACAAGGCAAGGGCTAACAAAGCTGCCCAGCATCCACCTGCCTGCCCCTTCCCGACCAGGTGCTTAGCACTGGTGGAAGAAAGCGCTGTTCCAGGGTTGGAGGCACTGGAAGCCAGAGTCCACTTTCTCCCCCCGGGTGATGTGCTGATTCTCTGCCTCAGCGTAATTCCGAAATGAAAAAAGGTCTGTAGGTCTGACATGCTGGGAGAGCACGTGCTGATCTGGCATATTGAGACTTCTGCCTAGGGCTTCAGATAACTCCTGAGTTTTTGGAGTTTTTTGAATGCGTTAGAATAAATGGAGTGTAAAAAGTTCAGACTTACTGTTCAAGTGGTGCTATTTTTTAAAATAATCTACAATGCCCTTCTAAATTAGCTCATGTCCGTAGCACATTCCAAGAAAGCGTGTAGCAGCAATTGGGTCTGGAGCACAGCAGTAGTATGAATTCCCTGAGAGGAGGAGGGATTCTGGCTCCTGGTCAGCAACTGGTGCATCCTACAGGCAGTGGAAAGCTTGGAGCAGGGGATCTTTAGCCATCTGTGTGGTATGTTTTTAATAATAGTTGAATGTGAACACTGAATTGTTGTGCTGTCAGACCTGTATTATGTTGAAGTGTTCTGCTGTTTCATTTGTACACTAGAAAATGAAGTCGTACAGAGGTCGAATCAATCAAATCAGTACTATTTATTAAAATTTTTACTGGTGTGGTCCCCATGTCTGTAGCGCTACAGATGTTCACAGCACACCTGTAGCACTTTAGCGAACATTTGTAATATTTAATAAACGTAAATACAGCGTCAGTGTACAAATACAATCTTTTAAGTTACTTTATCTGTTAACTGTGCAAAAGCAGGTGAACAACCCGCCCCTGCACAGCCGGAGAGGGGCCGGCGGCGAGTGTAGGGCACGTCGCCGTCACCGCGCCCGCCCTTATGCGAAAAGCCCGCACGTACGCGGTCCCCCCGCTTCCTGCTGTCAGCACCCGAACGGACCCCGGCGCAGGGGCTGTGGCTATAGCTGTACCTGTACCCGACCCGGGCGCAGGGGCGCCCCGAGCCGCCCGTGGCGACCGGGCCGGGGGCAGGGACCGGAGGCAGAGCCTGCCCCGCCCCGGAAGCGACGCCCACGCGAGGGGCGGGCGGGCGGTGGCCGCGGAGGCTGCTGGGCCGCGCGGCGCCGATTGCGGCCTTTAAAGCGGCGGAGCGGGACCGCGTGCGGCCGGTTGTGGAGCTGCCGCAGGTTTGTGCTGCGGACGGCTGATCGCCTCCGCGCCGGGCGGGCGGCTCGACCTCAGGACCGGGCCCCTCTGAGGAGCGCCGGGGCAGGGCGGGCTCCAGGGTGGGTGGGCCCTACGGGGGGTGGCGGGCCCCGCGGGCACGGCTCCTGGCGGCGCTCCCCGCCGCGGGCCGGGAGGGAGGATCCCCGCGGCAGGGGAGGGCGTACAGCCCCCCTTCCCCCGGGCCGGGCAGCAGTGCGGCGTGGGGCCCGGCGGGGAAGCTGCCGCCGTTCCCCCCTGGCAGCGGTGCTGGCAGCTGGCCCCGCGGCGGCCGTTCATCGGAAGCGCCTCCCGCGGCGCCGGGACGTCTCTGCCGCCGGCGGTTCCGTAGCCCGGCCCGGCGGGGAGGGAGCGGCGCCGGCGCGGCTGCTGCCCCCGCTGCCTGCCGGGCCCGGCGGCTGCCCCCAAGCCCAGCCCCGCCGGAGCCTGCCGGGCTGAGGGGAGCGGGCAGCGCTGCGGCCAGGCGGAGGTGTCGGTGCCGGTGCCCGCTGGGGCTGGGCGGGAGGCTCGGCCGCGGGGCTCGAGGCGGCCTGAAGGGGGTGTGCTGTCCCTGCAGCAGCGTGCGAGTGTCGTGGGGCAAACCGACGTCTCCTAGCGTAGACTTAAGGGTCAGGAGCTGACGTTTCTATCAGTTAAATACTTTTTGTAAGAAATTCCTTCGTATACTGCACTGGTTCTGCTCAAAAAACCACTGTGCAAATAACATCTGTGATAATGAGTGGCGGCAGTTAATCCTCACCTTAAATAAGAAGCTGTGTTTTGATAGAAGAATCTGGTCAGAAGGCCCAGACCTCTTGTCTGACATGTGGGTTCCTGAACAATGCAATGCATCATTAACAGGTTCCTCTTACTTTATTGGGGGAACTTTTTTTAAAATAAACCCTTTCAATCTATCACAGTAATGGTAAAAGCAGTTAGCCTGCAACGAAGCTTTGTCCAGCCCTTGAGCTTGTGAACTAAGTGACTGATAAAATGAAAATCCCCATGAGAGTTCTTTTGGGGTCATCTAGCTAATACAACGCTTTTTCTAGTTAAAGGGTTTAACTGCCATTTCCCATTTGTAATTTAAATTTCATGCCTACTTGCATTATTTTAACTTGTTTTCATTTTGAGTAGTACTGAGATGGACTGTTGGCACACAGAAGGAACAACTCAGTGTGGTCTACTGAGAAAGCACAATAAAATCGTATGTAGGATTTTCCATGCTGTTCCAACTGTGGTGGTTCTTCAGTGGAGCCAGCTTTTTATCAGCCTTCATTGCTGCAGAGCAACTGAAAACTACTGATGTGGAAGCTAGATCCAGAAGACTAGCTGGTGCCAAATGACGGAGCTAAAGAGCCTGAAGTGAGCATGTGCAGCAGGACTAGCATTTCTCTTAAATTAGAAGGCTGCTTCTGCTTTTATTCTAAATAGGTTAGAGCTCAATCAGTGTCTGAACTGAATTTCACATATGGCAAGCTTGAGTCTTTCTTAGTCTTGCCTTAATTTTGTTGTTACTTGCAGCTGAATGGATCCTTTCTAGAAAAACTCTTCCGGGTGTAAGACTTAATCTGAAGGACTTGTCCCAGGCCTTGTGTTGTTTTACACTTCTGCACGGTGTGGTTTTTACCTTGAAAATACTGCTAACGAAATAGACTTTGTTTTTCATCCCTCAGCAGTAGGGCTGAGCATTATTATGTGGAAAGTAAGTTGCTGGTTCCAGGTATTTTGGTACCTGGAGTGAGGCAGACTGGAGAGTGGTGCACTGGGAGAGCTGCGAAAGAGCAAGAAGGATGGGGTATTCAAGGATAGAACAAGGCTGAAGGAGTTTAGGTGGCAGAAGAAGCTAGGTGAAGACAAAAGCGTATATTCTTCCATACTGCTTCACTGCGCTACCATCTTGGCGCTTGTTGGGTATCCTGTGGTAAAAAGAAGGCTGTCCTGCATATTTCAGTCCCGTGTGGTTTTTGGCCAGGGTAGAAGGGGTGGGGTGATTTGGCAGCACACAGTCAAAAGGCCCCAACTTTTATTTAACAACGACTTGTGTTAAGGGAGAACTTGCTCCAAGAAATCTATGTGCTATTCAGTGTGACAGGTAAAACAGCAAAGACCACTGAAGGAGCAAGCAGATGCAGCCTGCTTGGAGGCTGCTCTGTATTTCACGCTATAGAGGAGGGCAAAGCCACTGTGTCCACTCAGCTCCTTCTTAACAGTGTACTTGAGACTGGCTGACCAAATGGAAGGTGGTGAGGGAAGATTCCTGTCTAGCTCAATCTGTATTTCAGTGTGCAGCAGCAGACTGTCTTGTTCTAGCATTCCAGAACATATTGTTAATGCTTTTTTCTTAAAACAAGATACAAGACTGAAGTCCAAATTATTTTTTTTCCTCAGAATATGCAAGAGAGCAAAGTTTTTAAAATCTCATGGTAAATTAGTACGTCGTCTTAAACATTGAGCTGTACTGTGAAAAGCACCCATAAGAACATGGTTCACTTAAATATGTTGCCTGGTGCTTAAAAAAAGCCACACTTGGAGAAGAGGCTTTGTAATGCGAGTTAAATCACCAAACTGATTTACAGTGATTTTACACCAAGGTTCAAGAATAGCAAGATTCATATAGCTGCCATTCAATACTACTTTTTTTTTTTTTTTTTACTCTGAGGGTGTGGTAATGTCCAATCTAACCCACTACAACTGCTTTCTGCCATGGAAAGGTGTTTCTGGCTTTTTTTTTTCTTGTTCTTCCTGCCCTAACAGCTCCATCAGAAGTGTTTGTAAGCTGAATTAAGTCAGTGATAAATTTATCTAATGAAACTCTTCTTCTCTTTCTTCGGTGGGTTGACTGTCTGTTGGACTAGAAGTTACAGTAGCACACAAAGATCTGGTCAGTTAGTTGGGAAAAGCTGAGTCTATTCTGTAGAATGCCACTCGATTACGCCAAATTAGGTGTAATGTAAAATAGAACAATGGTTTCTCAAGTTGGGTGTTGGGAACAACATTGCAGGGGATGTTAAGATAGTGCCAGCACCTGAATCTGGTAGTGACCCACAGTTCCCTGTAGTCAGGGTGGCTAATGGGAAATAACTGCAACTACCAGCTTGTCAACTACAGTCTGCATTTTACTGAAGTGCTTTATGGACAAATGGACCATGATCTGAGCAGAGCTGCCAACTAACACCCACTGAAATCATGCTTTAAAGAGCATGTTAGGTACAGGTGGAAGTCCAGTAGCGGAGACCGGGATGCAAATTTTAAGGCTGTTAAGTGCCTAGATAAAAAAGAACTGCAAGCACAGCAAAGGATGCAACATAGCCTTGAGATCAGGAAGAGGAGGAAATGGGAATACTGCAGACTGCAGTAGGCTGAACAATGGTTGGTGCATTAAACTACTAAAACAAGACGGGGCTGCCAGGCGGGTGTTCTGATGAAGAACGTAATTTCCTGTGACAAGGGAATCTTGGGGGAGTTTTCCCTGCTTCTACATTGTCAATCATCTTGATGCTCTGCAAGATGTTACTGTCCTGCAAGTGGCAGAAGAGCAGAATGTGTGCACTGAAATCTCCCAATAAACCATGCAAGACATGAGTTCAAACCCACCTTCACCAGGAGTCTTAATGATCACTGCTCTGTGAACTGGGGTAACTGAGGGCCATGAAACTGCTTCATCTTCTGTAGCTGGATTTAACAAGTGTGATAGTGCCAAGAGGGAGGAAGAAGAAATTTGTGCTTCCTCATTTGAAACTGAATTTAAACAGATCTCTGGCAGCTTTATAAAGCTGCATTTTTCTTCAAGGATTACTCCTCACACTCTGTCCTCACTCTTAAGAAGAGTGACTAGATAGACATTCTCTGATCCCAATGAACTTTCTAGACAGTAGCTGCTTTCTCACCAACCTTCCAGTGCCTGCAGTGACTGCATCCGATGTACTAGGATTATACACTTAATGCCAGTTCAGGGAAGAAGTTAGTTGCGAGTTAAAACTTCTTACCTCTTACCAAAGATGCAGGATTCAGAATTCAGGTGGAACTGCAGTGAAGACAAGTTTGTAAAGGACAGAACTAGACATCTTTAGGGTGTATTAGTAGACACAGATATTTTCATTCCTTCCTCCAGTAAGTTCCTTGAACTTTCAAAGATTAATTAGGAGGCAGAAACTTCAGAAAGTTTCTAATTATACCTACTGAGGAACGTAAACAATTTTTTATTATTGATGTTTTGCCTAGTGATGAGAGATTGGATTTGACTTTAAGAGTAAATATTGTTGGCTCTCAGGTTTGTTGCTGTTAGGTACCAACTGAGGATCTGTGCCTAGAGAAAGGTAAATAACAAATAATCCTGTAAAGTGCCAGAATTTTATTTACTTATCTTGAATGTAGAACGGCAAATGCTGCCATAATAACCGAAGTATTTATTTTACTTCAGTTTTTTCTAGTTGTTTCGTAGTTTCCCCTTGGAGTTCTGCAGTCATGTTTAAAGTTGGCTCACAAGCATAAATGCATGGCTAAAGAACTTGTCTGTGATCCCGTTTAGATGAGGCAGCGGTGAAATGCAACACTATACAAATAGAAGCCTGTAGAAAGTACTATCCAATACTTAGTGCCTTTGCTCTATGTTCTCTTCAACACAGCTGGTGAAAATGGCTGAAAATGGAGACGGTGAAAACATGTCTATTTTGGAAAGCAAAATCTGTCAGCAAATTGAGGTAAGTCCAATTTATAGTTTGGGATCTGGACCAAGATGTAGTTTTGGAGACACCAATTGGTAGAGGCCTGGCTAATGGGAAGCTGACTTCAGAGGGAGTTATACTTGAATCTTCAGCCTTTTAAAAAAATGTCTGTCACAGGTCTATAACAGGTATTTTAATACTTTAAGGTAATTCATAATTGTGGTCTAAGTTGGAAGTTACACTTGTCTAGAGTTGCCTGTAAGACAACCATTTAAAAACACAAAAGATTAGCTTGCTAGCGTTTTAGGTGCTACAGCAAGTGAACGTATCATCAAACTATTTATTACTATGTTCACTGGAGTTACTCTATCTATGCAAATAGGAAGATGCATTTTAATTGTATATGACTTCATTTTGGGGGGCAAAAAAAGTCCTCCTACTTGGGAATCTGTGCTGGTCAAAATATTAGCACATTGTGTAACTTGCTGTTACGATTTACTACTTTGTAATTTATTGCTACAAACTACAAGTAAACTTATGTGCCTACTTTATATTAACTATTTCTCACTCTAGAGGCTTGGAGGGTTACCCTACAACGGAAAAGCAAGCACATCACTTAAAATGACATCTAGAACAAAACTGTTTTCTTCAAGGACAAAAATACAGCTGCACGTGAATCCCCATTAGCATGCGCAGCTGTAGTCATTATTTAGGGGGGATAACCCAAAACAAACCCAGAGATTGAGGAGAAATAGTTGACAAAGCTAGACTTGTGGTAATGTGAGGTTGAGGTATACTAGAGGGAGAGGTATTGTTGTAAAATTTGCCCTGACTTTTTAAAGCACAGTGATATTGGTGGAAACACTGGAACTTATCCTATGGCTACAAGTATTAGACCCTAGCTAGATGAGACTGCAAGTAAGCAAAAGAATCTGATTAACTTGTCTATCTTGTACTGAATTGTGTTCCCATGCTGGGCATGATCAAAATGAGAACATAGTAAATGAAAATAAACCCAATTTTTTTATCTTACAGTATTTTTTTTTGAATAAGACCTAGAAACTATGTGTATGATTTCTCAGTGTGGGAAGTATTATATTCTTGCTCATACATTTCTTAAATAAGGACTAAAACCTGAATCTGTTGGTGACAAATTTGACTTCTGACTCTGCAGAGCTTGATCAGGCTGATGAATAATTGCGTTAACAGAATAAGCTTGGTACCTTTCCTAATTGAAACTGCAGTCTACCTTTGCCTCATTAGTCCCACCAGATGAAGCACTGTTTTTCTTACAGCTTATGTGTTGCAGCTAATTTTTGGAAAAGTATCACATTAATGCAGGAAGTAATAATTTCAGAATTTCTAATTGTTCAGATTAATTCCTTTGGGTATGTCTCAATCCACTGCAGTAAATTGCCAGATGAAAATGGGCTTTTTAAGACTGAATGTTCAAAGACAAATCTCTCTCCCCGCCTCTCTCCCCCTTCTTTTTTTGCAGTACTATTTTGGCAATCACAATCTACCAAGAGACAAGTTCTTAAAGGAACAGATCAAACTAGATGATGGCTGGGTGCCTTTAGAAGTAATGATCAAATTCAACAGGTAAAACAAAGTGCAGCTAATCTGGATGGAAGGGTAACTTTCAGCTTCTTATCCCTATTTGGGGCCAAATGTCCCTGGTCTGCATGTACAACTCCTGTTGCTGTTCTAACATTTGGCTTCAGCTTTGCCTGTGTATTTGTAATAACCTGGGTCTGCTTACTCAATAGGTTAAGTCGCCTTTCAAAAGATTTTAGTGTTATTGTAGAAGCACTAAGAAAATCCAAGACTGGTTTAATGGAAATAAATGAAGACAAAACTAAAATCAGAAGATCTCCAAACAAACCCCTTCCTGAATTAAATGACCAGTATAAGGCTGCAATTAAAAACAGATCTGTATATGTTGTAAGTAAACTTCCTTTGCTCTGTGCTGTTCTGCATGACTTTGACCAAAAACCATCTATGTAAAGCTTGACTTAACTCGTACTAGGCAGGTTATAATTTCTGACTAAGTGTCAGTTTGTTGCATGTAATTGAAGTTTGTTGCTGTCTTGCAGAAAGGCTTTCCACTAGATGCAACTCTTGATGATATCAAAGAATGGCTTGAGGATAAAGGTCCAGTTGAAAACATTCAAATGAGGAGAACATTGCAGAGAACATTTAAGGTAGCTCTTGCGATGAACAGCTAGACCTGGGGCAGGGAATACCCCCTGGATAACATTACTCTAACACTGAATGTCTCTTGCCATTTAACAGGGATCAATATTTGCAGTTTTTGATAGTGTTGAATCTGCTAAGAAGTTCACAGAGATCCCAAACCAAAAGTACAAAGACACAGAGCTGATAGTACTTTTCAAGTAAGTCTGCTTAACTGATGTATGGACTAATAATAGTCAAGGGTGGATTTAGACAAGAACCTGGCTTGATCTGAGAAGCGTAAGCTTCTACGCTGTTGTACAGGTATTGGTAGCTCTGTCTTTTGGAGACTAGCATCTCAACTCTGAAAGATTATCTCAGCTGTTTCTTGGCTACTGCTGTCTTACAAAGTAATTATAATGGAATACTCTTAAGTCGTATTAACTTAGCTTATATTCTGTTGAAGGGAGGAGTATTGTACAAAGAAGAATGAAGAAAGGAAACAAAACAAAGTAGAAGCTAAAGCAAGAGCTAAGCAGTAAGTCATTATTAATTGAAGTGCCTGGCTTTCCTCACCTGAACACACTTGAACTTACTCTTAACTAATTTAACTTTTCTACAGGGAAAAAGAAGAAAAGCAGAAACAAGCAGCAGATGCTGAAATGGTATGGGTTTCTTAAATCTCTATACCTGAAAACTATGCAATGCTTGCTTTTGTATGGATTTTCAACCCATACATAACAAACATGCTCCTCCAGCTACATTTTGAATATCCCAAGTGTTAGCTTGACAGAGTTGGAAATTCTATAATATAGAGTGCTTTCTAGAAAGTCACTTCAGCTTTTCCAACTAACCTATACTAAGACTTTGTTTTGTCATAGTATTTAATCTTATTTTCAAGAGACTATTTTTGTTTAAATTATCATATCCTGAACTTAAATTATTAAGCATGTTTACCTGTTCAGAAGTGATCCTAAATGCACCATTGAGATAATAATTCCTCTGTGGTATTTAAAGGATCCAGTAAGGACTTAATCAGTATTATATAGATTTTTCAAACAAAGTGTCAGCCTTCAGAAAACTGTTTTGTAGAATTTGAAGAATGTAACTCTCTTATGGGAACGGAGTCCTAAGTTTAACATAAATGTATCGTAGTAAGCAAGAAAATTTAAAAAAGGGAGAGGACACACACCATGCAAGACTTGGATCAGCATAAATAAGCTATGTAGCGAGAATGCTTGGGCTACTGATAGCACTAAGTGGGGGGTGACTTCAACTGCTTAATTTATGGCTATTATGTTTTAATAGTCTTAGGATTGAGGGGGAAAAAAAAATGAATATTAAAGCTTGACTCTTCCACAAAAATGTTGGGGTTTCTTATTTCATTTAGAAGTCTCTGGAAGAAAAAACAGGATGTCTTTTGAAGTTTTCTGGTGATCTAGATGATCAAACATGCAGAGAAGATCTCCATGATGTATTTTCTGATCATGGAGAAATCAAATGGATACACTTTGTCAGAGGTGCAAAGCAGGTCAGTAGAACCTTAGACAAGGAATTAAGATCTCTGTATTAGTCTGAAACTGAATGGTTAAATGATTGTTCTCTTATGTAATCAAATAAGAAATTTACTTGATCTGTTGAATTGTACAATATTTAGGGAAGTAAATTATTCCCCTAAATTCTTTCACAAGAACAGATAAAGTTTCCAGCCTTCTCAGCTGATAAGGTCAAAACTGAGACTGAGACTGTTTGTTAGGACAACCTGAGGGTTTTGCTTCAGTCTAGACGTATTTTTCATCATTCAAGAGTAATGAACTTGCTGAGGTACCTAACAGGATATGTTGTTCATCATTCTACCTGAATGTTTTCACAGTAAGGTTCAAATGCAAATGCCACTCTTCTTTTTAAGGGAATTATCCTATTTAAGGATATTGCAAAAGAAGCTCTGGAAAAAGCCAAAGCAGCACATAATGGAAACTTACAGCTTCGGAACAAGGACGTTACATGGGAAGTGCTAGAAGGAGATGCAGAGAAAGAAGCTCTGAAAAAAATACTGGAAGATCAGCAAGAATTGCTGAAACAGAAAACAAAAGGTCCTCCTTTTATTGGTTTAAGCATTTATAATGTCCTAGCAGTGGCATTGTGTGGAAGTAACTAGTGAATACATAGTAAACACTGAGTAACTGTAATGCATTCTTTTTAACTGGCAAGCTCAAAGACAAATGATACAAAGTTCGGACATCTTTTATCCCCACAGGGCGCAGAATTAAAGGAAAAGGAAGAGGGGGGAAGATACCTCAAGGTGCACACAAAGGAAAAGTACAGTTTCAGGGCAAGAAAATAAAGTTTGAGAATGAAGAGGAAGGTGGCGAAGATGATGCTAAAACAGGTATGTCATTCTGTGCACTAGATGCAGCTTCTTTAGTAGATGGAGCTACTTTCTGAAGTACTCATGTTTCTTACAAACATATTTGGCCCTACACTGTAGTATTTCTGTCCTCTTGTCAGTATCAGTAAAGTAACTTTAAGGGTCTTGTGCTTGGTTCCTTCCAGAACTGTCAAAAAAGCATATTAATCACTAGATAGTGGAGGCTGTACAGTAGGGCTGTTCAAAGCATTCTGCATTGAAAGATGGTGGTTGTCAGCAACATCATACAACTGTACAGACCCAGTCTCTTCAGTGGTGATTTTTTCCCCTGGGGATATGAGAAGACTAATAGTTCTGCATATATTAGCTTGGAGAAGACAAAGAGCTAAGCTTCTGTCCATTAGATATGGCACCTGCTTAAACAAAACCCAGTGAAACCTACTCCAGTTTGACTGTATTCCTTTGTCTTCTTACCTGCCCTCCTGCTGTGAAGTTATACAGGGAAGAAGCTCTTCAAAGTTGGTATTTTAGAATATCTAAAAGCTTTAAGTCACAGTAATAAGTAAACCCTTTAGCATAGCAGTGGCTGTGGATAACTAGGATTCATCCTTGAACTTGCATGGTAGGAAGGATTTGGGTTTTTTAGAAAATTTCAGATAATACGGCAATGCTTTCCTTTACCATAAATGACTACATATTCAATCTTGCAGAACAAGCAAGTCCCAAGAAGAGACCACTAGAGGAAATGGAAAAAGAAGAACCTGCACCAAAACAACTGAAAACAGAAAACGGAGATGGAGATCAGTAATACCAAAATTTTAAAAAAATCTTTTTTCTTTTATTGTTCCATTTCAATAGGTTTTAAAAACATGCTTCAGTTCAGGAGTTTCTTAGCAGAAAATCTAATGAAATCCACTTCAATGTCAACCTACAAAGAGAGGAAAGCTTCATTTTGTTGGGTTACAGCTTTTTTTATTTAAGAAGCATGCTTACTCTTAACATACTACCCTGGAAAACTTTTATATTTATGGTTTTGTTTATACTGTCAGATCCTCTCAACTTCTCTGGCACCTCATTCAAATGTAAAAGGTTATGGACTTTGTAATCTTGTGGTTATGTTAAATAGCAGCTGCCAATAAATTCAGAACTTAAAACTGCTTACTACTGAAGCCTGGATGTTAATCTAGTATAAAGCTGTAACTGAAATAGTAAAGCTGAAGGAGAGACTTCCATCATTTAAGTTCCAAGTTACTAAGGGAATAGGTATAACTGAATAGAACTTCTAGTCTTTGCTACTCAACACACCTAACAATGTTCAAATCTTGCTCAGTCTACACCAGGATTGTCTCTACTTCCCCAGTGGTAATGGGATACATGTCTTCTAGGCCAGCATTCAGCACCCAGGAACCTGCCTGTGGGCTTAAGCTTCCATACCCTAGCATCCTGGCTAGATCTTCTATTGTGGGATGAAGTGCAGAACTTCCTCCTGCCCTCTAAGGTGGTTCTATGAGGGATTTCACTGGCTGTAGCTATTTGTAGTACAGAACTTAAAACACTGAAATAATGCTACAGCTGTAAAATCCTAGTTATTCTGGCCTTAACTGAATTAAGCAATCTAAGTTCTAGTTGCAGATAGGATCAAGCAACTAGCTATTAGAAGTTGAGTCAAGGAGGCTACTCTTAACTTTTTCATGTCTAGTTGCAGTGCTGGCTTTGTGTATAGCTTTGACTTGCATTAGTGATTCTTTTCCCTGTTCAACTACAGAATGTAGTAACAGCAATGGAATTTCATGCCATCATCGTGAACTTCTCTCAAGTGCTGTGAACATTCCTCATCTTGTAGATATGCCCGTAAAACTTAAATTTTCTTAAGTAGAATTTATTTACCTGCCAAGTACAAGACAGCATTTTCTCAGTTATGTTAGGTTCTATACTTACTGATTTCTTCTTATGGAACTTGTATGATGCTGGTAGGTCATATCTAAGTTCTGTGAACAGTACAAAGAATACTTGTTACACTAGAATGATTATTAGTTGATTGTCTTACACCCTACACCCATGTTCTTCTATTTCTTCTATTGTCTACCTCTGTTGCCCCCTGACCAGGTAACTGTTTTGACCTCCAGACTAGATTATGACAAAATTTACACCGAACACATCAAACAGTAAGTGAAATGGCCGAAGTGCAAACACGTAGTTGTGTTTCAAGCACTTCTGCAACTTCCACGTCTGAAGTTGTATAACTGTGTAAAGCATCCAGATGGTGATATTTAAGAATCAGGAAAATACTATAAGGTTACTATATGGACAGGATACTTTTTTTGTACAGCAGCTGACCTGCACTTTGCCTTTGTTATCCATCAACAATCTACTTTTGAAGCAGGCAGGTAGGTAACTTTTGCTTGAAAGCAAAATGTAGTCCAGGAAGAAATCCAATTACAATTCTGCACAGAGCATGTATTCCTCAGAGTTTTATTAAGTGCCTAGCTGTATTCTAGCCAGGTAGCAAGGTATATTTAAAAAAAAAGCACTGCTGAAAAATGTCGTTTTCAGTGTTAAATCACACTTAAATTTACCTCAGGCTGTTAAGACTGGATAGTAGCGTTCTAGATACTAGCCCCCAACCAAATATGTTGGATTTTTTCTTTAACACAAATTAGTCTTACCTGCTATGACTTCCATCTTCACTTCCCATTCATCTGCTTTCTTTTGAATGTGCTACAATATTAAATAGATACAGGTAAATTCAAAAGCTTGTTTCTACACTGTCTTATAAACATCTACACCCCTGTATTTATTTAAAAGTTCTCCTGTGCTTTTGTTTTTCAAGCTGGAACATACATCACTTATCTTGATGTATGTGAGATCATAATTAATTTGACCTGATTAGGATTTACCCCAAACAAGTTTCATTCCCCATAGAGGTGTGAACAAATCAGTGAAGCTATAGACAACATCATTAAATGCCAGCAATTTCATTGCCTGGTTGGTGTTCGTCCTAATAAAACAAAGAACTTACCTGCCGTGTTGAAGTTTTGTGAAGGGAATATACAGCTGTTCTTGCCATTTGTAAAGCAGTTTTCAGAAAAATCATATCTGTTCCTAGAAGAATGATGAAATTATTAAAATTGTTAAATGCAAGCTCAGACTAGAGGGCTTACACATCTACTTCATGCTTCAATTTTTCTGGAGTAATGGCTATTTGAGAAACAGCATTGAATACATTAAGGTACAGAAAGTATTTCTAAAACTTACCCAATTGCTTTTAGTAAAAGAGAAAAACAATAGGGATATGAAATAGCTAGTATTGTATATTTCAAACCCAGAGATTGTTAGTTACAGGGATGAAGTTGTTAATTTGTACTTAGGAAAGTGATTCCAGATCAACAAAACTAGGTAATTACAATAGGTAATTGTAATAAAGGAGGGAGACATTTCATTAAAAGTGTTCTTGCTATTTCATTCCTAATAATTTCTAACTTACTTTCAGAATTACCAACCTTTATTATGCTTGGTACCGAAAGGAGGGTTCATAATAACTGTGTCAAAAGTCTCTGACATGCTGTCAGATAAAGAACAGACATCACACTGAACCATGTTGATGTTCATGAGCTCAAAGTCTTCAATATTGCTATTAAATATTTCCAGTGCATCTGCATCTATGTCAAACCCCACACACAATCTATTAAAAAACAAACAACAGTGCCACATATTAACCTCCTGCAAACTAAAACGATGATTAAATTCTATAGCAAAGTTTTGAAGGTGATCCATGTACACAACTTGTTTTATCTCAGAAATGTAACTATAAATTCACACTAAATAAATATAAATATATAATATATATATAAATAAATAAATGTACACTATAAATTCAGTGCTGATAAAAATGCAAGTAGCTCTGTTACCCCGTCTCAAATATCCTTTTAAAGTTAGGGAAGGAAGTTTCATGTGTTCATTTAGTGCTTCAGGGGAAAGCAAATATGACTGCCAAGTTCATGGCAAGCGTCCATCTCTTCCACTATTTGAATGCTTATTGACTGCCTAAACAAATAGCCTCATTATGCACCAGATTAAATACCTAAGATTAATTTAGTTCAGCATTGCTACATTCTAATTTTATTTTCTACTCTTCTATGCCAGAAAAACCCACAACCAGAACTTAGTATTATTAAGTACTTACCCTGCTCCCAACATTGCACTTCCAATGCTGAGCATGCCGCAACCACATCCTAAATCTGCGACTGTTTTGTTTTCAATATCATCAAAAGTATTGTGAATTGTATAAAGCATACATGCTGGGGGGAGGAAAAAGCACAGGTCAATAATACTAAATACGCATCTGGTTAATCAAAAAAAGCTGCTTCTGCCTTCAGCAAACCCTGGATTAAAGGTTTCTTATCATGCAAGATTGTGCTGATGTTCTCACTGCCTGTAATTCTCTTTTTCATTATATGTGTAAACAAGTCAAAAACATTGTGACGAATTATAGAACTCTAGATCTTTGGTGGAGAGATTACACATAGAGCCATCAGTATTGTTTGTGGAAAAAGTATGCCTCTAAATCTGTCTGGTGAAAAACAATAGAAGGATGTAAAATATTGGAAAAAATAATTAAGGTTTGGATGAGTGTCTGTATATATGCTTTTACTGTTTTGTGCGTGTCATGAAGTAAGTCCTTTTAAGCTTCCTCATTTATAAATTAATATGTTGCTATCACAACATTATCTTTTAAATCAATTAACTTGATTTTTGGGTTGTATTAACAGTATACTTACAATGAAAAGAAGTTAACAGGTCATTAAAAAATAATTAATTACATTCCTCCTGGATACAATTCCTCAGCTACTTTTAGTGTAAAGGCTTCGAAGGAGATAATGCAGTAGAAACACTTTTCTAAAGAATTATTTTAAAGTGCTGATGAAGAAGTAGAAGAGACAGAGCCGTAGGTAACCTCTACCTGCAATATGAGGCCTTGTCGGGTACTGCTCAAGGAGCAGTTTTGGACTTTCGAAAGTATCAACTTGTTGAAGACAGCTTTCCAATTCTTTAAGCTTTAATTTCTTCATGCTTATAGTTTAACTAAGGAAAATAATGTGCAATCAGTTACAGTAGTATAAACTACACATTATCTTAAACTCTTTTATACTTATAACCCCACGGTGCTCCTTGTCATCTCCCAGGTGCTTTCCGCGATAGAGCCGTCCTCGGGTCCGCAGCTGCCGGCGCACCGACGGCGGGGGAGAAGCGCGGTGCCGGCCGACGTGAGGCCGTTCCTGCACGGCAGCGGCACCGCCCGCAGCCGGCTCCCGCCCCGCCTCAGGCGCTCCGCGCCCTGCCCGGGGCGCCGCCGCCGAGAGGCCTCCAGCCCCAAGCGGAGCGGGAACCCGGCCCCCGGCATTTCCACCAACCGCACCGCCAGCCCAACGGGGCCCTTCGCGGCCGCGGATCCGCACCCACCTCCGCCGCCCCTCGGCGCCGCCCCCACTCGCGGCAGCCCCGGCAGGGCGGGGCGGGCCATGGGAGCGCTACTGCGCACTTCCGCCGCGCCGCCCGGCCTCGGCCCCAGCCGCCTCCCGCCCCTCTCCGCCCGCGGGAGCCGATAGCAGCTCGAGTCGCCCCTTTTAATAATTAACAAACGTGAGCTTCGACTGTCACGTCTTATATCTATGACACGTTAGTACCACCTTTTGTGCTGCCACCGGTACCTCTCTGTGGAGGCCCGGCCTGCCGGCTCTGTCGCCCGGCACGTCTCGGCGGTCAGGCTCTTGAGCGCCATGAGGCACAGAGAGCGAGGGCACGGACTTGGACCTGTCCGGTGCCAGGGACGGTCTGAGAGAAAAGTAACAGATGTACTCGCTTTCCTAGTGTTCCCTCCCTGCAACGCTGGAGGGAGGCTTCCGCACCGCCAGCCCCACGCTCCCCGCCCTTACGGGCCGCAGCGAAGGTCAACAGGTGGGGAGGCCGGCAGAGGGGCCTCCGCCCCGGGCACTTGGGGCGTTGCTGTTGTCAGGCGCAAGGTTCGTTTCTTTTAGGGACAGATTCTTTTTCCTTTTAAGGCTTTCGATTACACAGTTGAACATTATTTTTCGAACTTTAAAACTGTCGATGGGTATGTAAGCTGGGGTAACTCACATCCAACACAACCTCTCCCAGTGGGAGCGTGCGGCACTCCCGGGGCGCGGGGCTATGTACCTATACCTATAAGTATACCTATATATACCTATACACCGCCGGGCCCGCCGCCGCCCGGGCGCCCGAGCCGCCGGCGAGGTGCGGCGCTGCCGCCGAAGCCCAGTCGTGTTTGCCTGCCTCCAGCTGGGCCACTGAGGAGAGCGACGGCACAACCGCGGGTCCGGCGCCTCAGCGGTGCTTCCCGCGTCTCCAGCAGGGTCCCCGCCCTGAGCTGCCGCCGCCTCGGCCCAGCCGGAGCCCCGCGGCCACCGACGGCGGGGCGGCGCCTTCACAGCAGCCGCTTCGTTGGCGGAGCGGCTTGGTAACAAAGAGGACTCCGCTGCCGTCGGGGGGTGTCACCTCTCCAGGTGAAGGGCCTCTCCGAGGTCCGCGATGACAGGCGGCGCGCCTCCTGCGCCCCCTGCCCTGACGAGGAACTTCCGGCCGGTGGGCGGCGACATTTTGTGGGGCGGTGGCGGGGCGGGCGGTCCGCGGACCTGCGCGCTGACAGGGCGGCGCGGAGGGCAGAGGAAGAGGAGGGGTAATGTCAGAGGAGGGGAGAGGCGGTGTCAGGAGGAGGGAGCAGGCGGGCGGCGGGCAGGGCGCCGGTTCTGTGGCTATCGCGAGAGGGAGGCGCCGCTGGGAGGGGAGGGAGGGCGGCGGGGGGAGCCCAAGAGCCGGGAGCCCGGCGCAGCTGTAACGGCTCCTCAGTTTCCTATCATGGCGGGGGCTGGCCCCAGCGGCCGGGATAAGCGGACGACGGCGGCGCAGCTGAAGGCGGCGCTGGGCGGCGAGAGCGGTGCGGCGGCGGCGGGCGAGCTGCGGGCGCTGCTGGAGCGGGTGCTGTCCCCGGCGGCGGGCCCGGGCGGCGGCGGCGAGGCGGCGGCCGAGGCGCTGGAGTGGTGCCGCTGCCTGCTGTCGGGTGGGGAGCCGTGGGACAGCTTCGTACAAGCCGTGCGGGCCTACGACCCGGCCACACTGTGCGGCCTGGTGTGGACGGCCAACTTCGTGGCCTACCGGTGCCGGACGTGCGGGATCTCGCCCTGCATGAGCCTGTGTGCCGAGTGCTTCCACCAGGGCGAGCACGCCGGGCACGACTACAACATGTTCCGGAGCCAGGCGGGGGGCGCCTGCGACTGCGGCGACAGCAACGTCATGCGGGAGGCCGGGTGAGCGCTGGGCGGCCTCGGCGGGGCGGGCGGGCACCTGCCGCGGGGGCGGCCCCCGCGGGCCGAGTGGCCTCCCCGCCGGGCGGCGGAGCAGCGGCCGGGGCCCGGCCTCTGCCCGGTGCCTCCCTGCGTGCCTGCTTCCGCCTCGGCCGCCTCCCTCCCTCCGGGTCGGACCGGTCTCTGTGGAAACGGCGCCCGGGCTGGGGTGGGGGGGATGTCAGCCCCGCCTTCTCGGCCGCCAGCCCCGGCGGGGTCCGGCGAGGTGGCTTCCTTCTTTGTTGTGCGTGTGCCTGTTTTGTGGGACGCTTATGCTAATCTCGGTGCCCTTGCACAGAGTGACTGCCTTCAAGGGAGTTGATAAGGCGGAGTGCATGGGAGGCAGTACCTGTCAGCTCCCAGTCAGCTGCCTTGGCCTAGCACGGCTAGCCGCGAAGTGTGTCCAAATACTTTTGGACTTCACGTGCGCAAATACGCCGAAATAAACAGATTGAGTAAGAGGGAGCCATTTCTGTGAGCTTTCCCAGTCTGCGGTTCATGTTGCCTTCTGTTTTTCCGATTCTCAGCTCTAAAGCAAGGTATTTGTCGACTCTTGGATGGGTGCAACAGGCCAGGGTTTTGGGGGAAGTCAGGTGTCCTTTGTATTTTGTAAGCATGCAGACCTACTGGAGGCAAGGCTTAAGTACCTGGTCAGGAGAGGAGGAATGTGGTACCTCATTATACCTTCCTTTGTTCCCTTTGTATTCGATGGTAAAAGCGGAGATCAGTCAACCAGTTATTGGGTGGAGGTGATACCTAGGCAGTAAACTTCAAATTTCACAACCGAGTGTCTTTTTGGAGCTCCCTGTGTTCTGCTCATTCACCAGAGTGCTAAAGACTTCACCAGAAGACAGTCTGAAGTGCTTGAGTGAGGCTTCTCTTCTGACTAGCTTTCTAGAATAGTCTCTGTCTTGATTGTCTTGGCCTTGGTGAGACTGCATGCTCTCAGAAGAGCCATCTCACCTCTTCCTAATAAATACTGAGTTGTGGCAGACCGAGTAGAAAACACTAGGAACATACAGAAACACTAAAACATTTTCTTTGGTTCTTTTCATGTTTGTAACATTTACGATATATAATTCTGTATCACTTACTCTGCATCTTAAGATTCCTTCTATTTTTCCTTTTCTGCTTAGAGATTTCAGTAATTCTGCTTTTTTTTCTGTTGCTTTAAGGTTGTCCTCTTGGCTCTAATTCTTTGTGTGTGTAGTCACCATTCTCCTGCTCTAGACCTTGTGGCTTTATTCTTTGTTTCTTGTTATGCTTTTCCCCCTTTTTGTTTCTCATACTGTCTGCCTTTGTCATTTCTTCATTCTTCCTTTTTGGTGGAATCTTTTCTTCTTGGTAGACTCCCTCCAATGAAAGAATTAAGAAATTTTTTTCTTCCTTTTGTTTTCATCTGTCTTCAGTGGTTTCAGGGGGCTGCTCCTGAAGTGATTCTTTATCAGTTCTTGTTCAACTTCTGGTGATTCTGCTTTCCTCAGTATCACTGAAGTAACAGTTCCCCTTGATCTTGAGCAGTAAGAAAAAAAATTTAATGTCGCTTCTTCCATGCTCAGTGTGGGATAGATTTAGGGCTCCTCTTAGTGGTAGGATTTTAATAGGGCACAGACAAATTGATCTGCTTTAGGTAAATATTAAAATTACTTCTGATACTGTTCCCACCTCAAAGTTTGTAGCTTTCACAATTGTCTTTTCCTATTATAAACAGTGGTGTTCTTGAATAAAGGTGGTTTAATAAAGAATAAATAAAAAAAGCTGTTAAATTTGCAGTGTAAACAGATGCAACCCTGAAGGACTAAGAATGTTCTCATTTCGCTGTTATATTTATGCTACTTATAACTTTTAATAGAGGAATTTGAGAGTAAATGGTCTTCGGTGTTTGAAAGTAGGTCCCTTCTGGAGGTTTGATCATTCTAGATAAAGAATTCCATAGTATCTGTTCAGAAACAACACTCTTGAGCAGTAGATTTCGTCGTCCTGCTGGACATACAGGAGGACGCTACATGGCAGTATGTGGGGTGCCTGCACTTGACATAAGGTTGCTCTGCTTATCTAAAGAATTGATGCTATGCCAGTGAAATTAAGTGAACTAGAAACTTTGTCTGCTATGCAAAACCAAGTTAAGCTTAAACCAATGTAAAAATATTAATGTGTGCAAACACACACAGTTTTGCCTGCTGACTTGAATTGTTTCGGTGCAGCATTTTTTGATAAACTGATTTAATTTTGTGTATTCAAATCAGTTGCACAAATACAAAGGTAATGCTTTACATGTTAAAGTTAGGAGGCCTTCATGGTAGATTCAGGAAACCGGAGTGTGTCTAGCCCGATATAACCTTGGACACCACAGCCTAGGCTTCTATTAATAGCAAGGGAATCAAATGTGGAGCCTGCTTACGAACTTTATCTACCATCTGCCTGCTCAGATAAAATTTTGTGTAAATACTGTATATGAATATTTTAGTAACAGTAGTTTGTTTCTGTTGGTTCTTGTTATCTGGTCTTCATTGTCAGAGTTTTTTTGATTTGATGCATCTTAAAAAAGATTTCTGATGAAGTCTTCGTTAACTGATCTGCTGTAAAGGAAACTCTCCAGTTTACCATCTGGAATATGGTTTCATTTTCTTTAGGGTGGCTAATATAAATCTAGAGATGGTTTGGTCTGGGGTGTAAGGATGTATGCATTAATCTTTTATTACTAATTAAATCTATAATTAACTTTTTAGAGATAAGTGAATGTTATTTTTTATTTCGGATGCCTTTATATAAGGAAGCTGGAATACAGCATAATAGACAGATGGTGATTTGCTTGAGGTACCTTGTGTAAGTCTCATTTGTTTTAGGAAAATCAGATTGTCACACTCTTGAACGTTTTGAGTCCCATGCAAGTTTCAGTGGTTTTGATGATTAGGTTAATTGCAGTAGGTCTGATCTACTAGAATGTAACTTAAACTTTAGAATAAATGTCCAAGTTTGTAAAAGTAGCTGCTTGTCAAAGTAATAAAAACTAGCTGTGGCAAGGCTTAATAGATTTTAAGATCCAGTAATATGTTGGTAGGTGAAAATAGTTTGTAGTCCTCTCCCATATGATATCTAGCCTTGGCCAAATTAAATTAAATTAATAAAGTTTTGAAGAAGGCAAAACCTTCAGTTCTAAAACATTTATGGTAGATACCTGCTCATAGTTCAGCAGGTGAGTTCATCTCTTGGCGAGGGAAAACATACCTATTCAGTTGGACAGAGGGAAGTTCAGACTGGAGTATCTTTTCTTGGTACACGATCTTGTGATACAATGAAACTTGATTGTTTATAAAATAAGCTTGAAGAAAGCAGTATGCATTGTGGTTATAGTAAGAGTATAACTAGTCAGTAATCTGTTTCTGATGAGTACCATCTTGTTTGTGTGCCTGTCTTGTTCTGATTCCCCTTTAAGTCTGTAGACAATAACCTGATCTACTAGAGAGCCTCTGCACTTCGGCCGTTTCATTTTCCCATGTCCTGTTTCTGAGTATGCCTCACTGTGTGTTGACTTATTTGTTAAATTAATCATGTGGGAAGCAGGTGTTTTAGTGCTGCATTACAGTACAAAGAGAATAATGTCTCCATCAAGTGTTGCATATCCTGAAAGGCAAAAAAGCCAGGTTAGAAATTTCATTAATCAGGTTTTTACATTGATGTTTGCTTTTATTGGATGGTAGTTACAGCAGCCAGTGGCTCCACTGACATAGAGCATTGCCTTCTCTTATGACTTGTATCAAAGGGTCTAAGAAATTCTCGATTTCTGCTTGCCAGTGGGCCATTGCTTTATCAGTAGGCATGTATGAAGTAAAAAAAATCCCCAACAGTTATAAGAAAGGGAACTGCTATGGATTGATGTTACATGCTTGTGTGTTCAAAAGCACCTTCAGGTACCTACCTTTAAGCTTTCTGCAGTCCTTCATCTAATGATCCATACTTACCTTTCCATTTAGTTCTGCGTCTTAGGGTGTACATCAATGATGGTTTCATGGAGATCCTGTCTGAGCTACACACTAGATCAGACTTCTCTTCCCCCCACCTCCCCTCCCCATGTCTCTCTTGAGGACTGATGTATCTGTTAGGTCTACGTTAATTGCTTATGAAAAGGCTGGAAAATTCTCTTTGCCTCCTCTAGCTGCCAACAAGGATGAGAAATATATTCTTAGATTAGAAAATCGGCCTGCTAATTTTCTCCTGCTTTAATTTATTTAGAATTGCCTGTGTTTTTTCAGTGCATTAAAATGTTTGCACTCAGTACGTATTATTGAGTTGTTAGTTTTAGTTAAATTTAAATTTTGGGCAATAGATACCTAGTATTGATGACCTTTGCTACTATGTCCCCATATCCTTCTTTCCCTCCTTCTGACTCAACTCCTAATTTTATCCCTTTTCAGAGACACATCCTTGCAGAAATGGCCTTGCTGTGCTGTTTGGGAGCTATGAAAGAATATATTCTATTCCTTTTACTTTCTGTTGCTAAGTAAGAGTAAAGGACCTTTTTCCTATTCCGGACTTGAGAAAACTGTAACAAATAAAGTGACAATAAAAAAGCAGGCTTGCTGTTGAGAAAGCTATTGTTAATAGTTACCTTTGGATGTTTTCTGTGCATGTTCATCAGGCAAAGTCTCTTGTATCACCTTGGGCTGTAGTAGCTGTGCTCCGTTTAAGATCAGAAAAGTTAGATCTGCCTGCAGCTGGATTCTGGGACACACAGGTAATAATTATTTTACTGGAATTAAATAGATGATGTGGTTATTTCATGGAGTGTCTTGCAACAGCAGATCACCTGTTTAGCATACATACAGCATGTTGTTGCTTCAAGGTTGTCTCTTCCAGTGTGACTCTATGAATTGTATTCTTTAACAGTAGACAAGAAGGTTTCAGTCCTCTGGGACCTGGGCTAGGTTTGGTAATGCAACCTCGAAGAAGGAAGAGTGCTCTTTTGGACCTTACTTCAAGAAGCTGCAGAAACAGATGCTTTATCAAGAGGCTGAGACCCTACCCGTTGTCAAGGAGTTTAGCCTCTGAGCATTATGTAGCTACATAAAAAGGTCCTCGTGTTCAGGATTGTTGGGCTGGTACAAGTGACGTTCTGTAGAATCTCTATCAACTCCATGCGTCTTCTTGGCTTTTGAAGTCCTTTGGGCTACCAAGGACTTCTGGCTGAAGGGACTGAGGGGAAGTCTGAGTTGTACTGCCTGTTAGCTTGGCATGAGAATCTGAGTAAACCCATGGTCATGTACTTCTGGTGGGTGCGACTCTTCAGAAGAAAAACTCCATTATCTGATCTTCCACATACAAGGTACAGGGATTAATGCTGGGATTCATACTGACCACAGCATTTCAAAGAACTACAGTTACTATGCAGTAAATAATTGATTCCCTCTGCCCTTTTCCCACAGAAGTAAAGCTCATTATTTTATGGAAGCTTGTGGAAGCTTAAGGTTCTACAGTTCTTGCAGAATTTCATGTTAGGTCTTATCCTTGGAAAGCAAAAAAGATTTCAGATCAGTGTGTTGATTAAGTCCATCATGACATACAGTCAGCTCACAAACCTGCCTCCCTTGATTTCTCTTAGGAATGTCTCTAATTAGGACTACATCAGCCTCTCAATGAGTTGCTGCAATGTTTTCCAAATGGTTAACAGCCAAGTGATAATTTTGTATTACTGCTTTTAGAGCTGTGACATGACTAGATACTATGTACTTAATACATGCCTCAGGAATAACGTGCAGTTGTTTCAAAGGCGCCAGTAAGATACTAAAATCTATCAATATACATAACTTAAAAAATTTAGAAGCCTGAACTCTTGCTGTGTTAGTCATTGAACAAACTTAAAATAAATGATGGTTCTACCCCAAGGCTTTCACTGATAGGGCCAGTGTGGTTTGAAGAACTGAACAGTACTCTGAAGATAGAGCTCAAAAGATAAGGCTGCTCTTTATCTTGCCTTGTGTGAAATTGGCTTATTTATTGTATGACTTGTCTATTGCTTTGTAATATACCTTGGTATATATTAAATTTAAGAAGAACTGGTGTTCTGGAGGTCTGTGGAGACAGTCTTGTTTAGATTTGAGCTAACCGGTGTTGATTTTCAGGTTTTTTTGCTTTGATCCCACCAACTTCTAAAGCTCCTTTTATCCCTTTTGTGAAACTTATCAGCTGTCCAGGATTCTAAGTTCGCTATGTCAGGGTGTAGTGGTATTTGTCTGGTACATATCTGATCTACATGGAGCTGTTGATAGATCTGTAGGCAATGGAATAAACGTGATTTTGGGTGTATGTTTGGGGAACACATTCCTAAAGAACTTTTGTCTCTTAGATCTTTCTTAATAGTTAATATAGGTTGATTCAGCATTCAGGCCGTTCTTCATCGCTTGCAGAATATCAGGAATTTTACATTTTAAATAAATCCTGGAATGGTGTCTGACAACTATAGGTGACTTTAAATAATAGTATCCTAGGTGATGTCCTCTGTGGAGGGTTCTGGTAGTAAGCTTTGAAAATAAAGTGGTCAGTTTTCTTTACATTGAAGTACTAGAGATAGCCGTTTGGGTATTACAATAACAAGGACTATATAATGAACTCTGCCTTCATTGAGGTGCATATCTCTGTTTCTTCACAGTGCCTGCTGTGATAATAGCTCTGGTATGAAACTCATGGATGCTTACCTTTCCAAGAAAACTGCAAATTACGTATACACGCACCTTGTTTGGAGGCCTGACCAAAGCGGTATCTTCAGCTTAAGTTGATAGTTTTTATTAAAATTCACACATCTTATTTAAATCCTCAAGGAACTAAGGGTGTTTTTACATTTGTCCCTTAGAACTTTGTCAAATTAGGTATTTGGGCCAAAATATTACATGCCATGTATTTGACCTGTTTAAATTTTCTTGGGAAAATTTTCTTAGCCAGAAAAATATTTTTGTTAACTCTATTTTGGAAACTTGATTTTTGTTCTTAAAATAGAAGATGCACTGCCTGTGTGCTTTGAGGTAGATAATTGATGAGACTCTGAAAGCAACTGGGCAGGGAGACCGTATGTGAACTAATGGTTTGGGAAGAGTGAGGGCCAAGCAAAGATGCCTCTGATGAGGGCTCAGGACCAGATATTCTATTTGCTCATCTGCTTGTCTCTCAGACCTACTTTTGAAGTCAGCTAGGAATTCGGCTTTGTGAATGCTATGTAAGGTTAAGGACTCTGAAAAAACAGATCCTAAAAATTATGAAATTAATCATCCAGAACTAGAATATGCATTGTACCTTAACTTCTCTATGTCCATAGTATTTTTTAAAAAGATACTTTTAGACTCCATGCTGTGAAAGAATTTTGAACATCAGTATTTTTCTTGTGGGTTTTTAAATTTTAACCTTCATGAAGATTTTGTTTTAGAGTTTAAAGAGAATTCTCATCAATGCAGTGAAATACTAAATTGACTTCTCATTTATGAAGTACTGTTCCTTTTCTAATCTGAAAAGGCTGCAGTTCCTGTTGGACAAAATGGTCAGAGACCATATTTATACATGCAAATGGATGAATTAAGATAATTTTAATAACCTTAATATTGCCGTTAACAGCGTGACTGAGGCCCTTTTAACTTGTAAGGGCTTCACTTTGCAATCAATGTGTTGTTTGAAAAAGCTGCACCAAAGAGAATGAGCATTATATTTGTAAGTTAGCTAGCTCCGTGTCTGTTATTGTACAACTGTATTTTAAATTGTGTATAGGTTGAGGCTTTTCCATCTAACTAGGTAAACGTAAGCTGTACTTGGATGCAATTACAGTGCCGTAATTATATTCCAGAGCATCCACCCTTCTAATAAAGACAATATTTTTGCAGCAGAAGATTGCATTACTCTTTTGCGTTGCTCTGTTTTCTATCAAAATGCTCAAATTCAACAACTTTGTGTGTCCATTCAAGCACAGGTTCAGCTTCAGCTCTACTCAGACATCCATTCCTTCTCTTTCTCACTGTATTTCTAAGGTCTTACAATTGAAACTGCCAAATCTGCTCTTTCTGATTGATAGTGGGTACTTGTATACTAATGAAACTCATTGTAGTTTTGTCTACTCTACAAGATGTTTATGTCTGAGGACTAACAGAGAATAATAGAAATGTTCTTCTGCAGAGCGTCTTTGTATTTTTCTTTGAACTGGAGATGTCGCTTCAGTGAAGGGCACTCTGTAGCACTGAGCGCCAAGGGAGTTTCTGGTGACTCACTGCCTCTCTTCCTGCTGTCCTACAAGGACTGGAATAACTTCTGAGGGTCAAATCTGTGATTTCTAGCCTCCTCATCTGGCCCGACAGCTTTGTCATGAAGGCTTAGAGCCTGGAAAGATGTCCTTTAGAGGTGTTCTGGGGTTTTTCTTCTTGAGAAGCCATTATTCTGCCATGTTTCATTGTCCTCTGTTATTGACTCTAGTGTCTCTACTTTGGAGCTTTCCTAGTTAGAAGGGTTAGACTGACATCTTCCCAGTTGGCTTTGCTTATCGTTGCAGTCCCTAATAGCAAAAATGCAAGTATTCAGTCTTGTTTCTGAACATCTCTGTAGCTTGCAGTTTTCTTGAAGGTCTGATGAACAACAGCTCTTCTGCTCTTTAAGTCAGTACCACACTGATTCACCTGCCTGTTCTGCAGGTGAAAGGAATTCAACTATTGGAATGTAATTACTAGGGTGTGGGGAAAAAACATGCAAAACCTAATTTTTAGAGCAACAGTTAGTTTATTTTTCTGCATTTCTTCAGAGTTACTATTGTGTTTGTTGGTTAGGGACAGTGGATTTACATAAAGCAAGGCTACAATTTATCAAAGTCCTTTTTCATCAGGATAATTTTCTAATCCTGATTATGCAAGTTATATTTTGTTCTGAATTAAGATTTGTTTAATGTGAACTGCAAAAGCAGGAAAAAAAAACATTTAAACACTCTTTACCAGTATATAAAGAATGAAAAATCAGCTCACAAGAACTCTGAGAGGCTGTTGTAGCACTTAAAAAATATTTTGTATCTTGCACCTATTTTGTAGATTCAGTGTGTGTAAGAAAGACCAGTGTTTGCATGTCAGTTTTACAGTAGGGACAAAATGCATACTCTTTTTAAAGGGTATGTTGAATTCTTTCTTACAAAACTTACTCATTTTGTTTGAATCCTTTTGAAACGTGACATTGTCAATCATGTCAATCATTGTCAATCATGTAGTATACAGTATGAAATGTATGTAGTGTCTTAAATAAAAGCTCAGGTTAGATATGACATTGTTACTGAATTAAAGAATCAAGTAGAGGTTTACTTAGGGATTGATTTCAAGGAGTTTTCACTTGGGTCCTCTCACTTGGGTCCTAGATTCTTGTCCCTAAAAGCTTCTGTTGGAGTCAGGTGCTCGCAGTGCTGTAGGTACTGTAAGACTTGCGGAAATGGGATGTCTTCTCTTGACAGCTTTATGATTCAGTTTAAAATATGATTTTTAAACATGGAGAGGCACAGGACAAAATAGCAAGAGACAAGTAAGGGTAAAAATAGTCCCTCTGTGTATGCATGAACTTATGTAAAGTTTCTGGAATGCAACTGAAACTTGAGATGCTGTGGGATGTAGTGGAAGGAGATGCTGAGCAAAGGTTCAAAAGCTGTAAAGGTGTGGTCTGGCTGGTACTGAAGACGTTTATCAGCTGCTATAATAACAGGAATTTTAAAAATTCTCCTTTGAAGTGAAGGCTTCGCAGTGAGCTTTATCTACCTGATCTGCTGGTTGGTCAGGACAGCATCCTCCTGCACTCTTGGCTTTTTGTTTTGATGTTCTCTGTGCTTTGCTCTCTGTCAGGTGAATGAGGAAAGAGATGATGGCAGGATGATTCGGGGATTTGTGTGATTTCCAAGGAGGCAGGTCTGTGAGTGCTGGTCCAGTGAAATTCTTTGGGTGTTGGTTTTTGGTTTGCTTTTGGTTTTTGGTTTGGTGACTTCTGGTGTTGGGTTTTTTATTGTGTGTTGGTTTGTTTTTTTAAGTAAATAACCTGGTAGCTTAGCTTCTCAGCTGTTTAACACTGGATCAATCAAGTACCAGTGCTGGAACAAATAAGAAGGCTGAAAACAGAATTGTGGCAGGGTTGACCTAGCTCAACTTAAACAATTGTGAATCTGTAGCCTAAAGAAAACTAGCTATTTTACATGAAGCCACTTGTAAAATACATTTTGGGAATTCATGGCAGAATTACTAAAGATGGAAATAGTAGGAGAGAACAGAATGAATCTGGAAAGTCTAAAGTGAAGGTTGCTCAGAAGATGTTAATGCTGCTTATGTTAATAATACATGATATTCCTTACCCATGTAGATGTTGACAAGTGTTCTTCTACATCTTACAAGTTAAGATATCAATACAGCATAAGAAATTTTAGGAATTATATTTCCAGTCCTGTGAACAACATTGCTCGTTAAAGCTCTGGTTTTGTTTAATTGCAAGTTAGTGTGTTATTCTCTCCTTTAGCTGAAATTAGCCTTGTCTTTTTGTGAAAAAGCAATTTCAAAGGTAGGAAATTGCACAGAAAACAAAAACCAGAATATACTTTTGAATCGGAGACAAGAATGAGGGAAAAAAGATGATGATTTTGTCTCCTTGTAGACCTGTATTTTAGGACTTCCATGTTAAACCTTCACCTTCAGTGAGATAGGGCTTGAATATCTCTGGCTAATGAATTGGCACTCTCACTGAAATACTAATATTCTTAAAACTCATTATAGTATAATAGTAAAAATATTTACAAGGAAGACTGTGCAGCATAAGAAATATGGAGTACTAAAGATTAAATAGGAACTACAGGATAGTTGGAAAAAGTATTTTGCAGTACTGAAATAATGAAATAAAGCTTAGATCAAGGTGATGTGTCAGTTATCTAGTCAGTCTTCCTCTCCATAGTTATTTTTATTTTTGAGCTTCCTTAGAAAAAATGTATTTCATATCTAGTTTATATCCATCTTTCATTACCCACTGTTAGAGACTCCTGCCTTCTCCAAGTGGTGAGTTTCCAAGGCTTGGTGTTACCAGGAGAGATCTGGAAAATGCTCCTTTTTGTTGCCTATTAAACCCCTATTTTGATGGTCTCAGGAGCATTTTGAAATGTACATTTATGCAGACAGATGATTCTTTAACTGATGCTGTGGTGAGGGAGCTCTTTTAGCAGTATAAGGAACTGATTATGGAATAGCTTTGTCTGCTGTTTGTCCAGTGACTGACCCATTGAGGTGTTTGTCACAGGTGTCTTTTTCTGCCTGTATGAGAAGTTTCAACTTGTTTCTTCCTTGGCATAGCTTGGGGTTCTAGCTCTTCTTTAGTGCAAACAGCTGTTGCTTTAACTCTGAAGATCTTCCAAGTCATTGCCTGGCATTTTGGTCAATTTTTGTAGAAAAACCGTGTAGCACTCTGTAAAGGCAATAGAGCTTTGAGTAGAACAGAGTATCAGTATTTCAGGATTGTGGACGCAGCAGCAGGAGATTGGTTTTCCATAATTCAGCATAAATAGAGTCTCATGGGTGAATATTACAAACTTGGGCTCAGGAAGATTTCTTCAGCCTGATTTGTAAATAATAAAATCTGAGCATTGGCCTTCTGGATCATTGTGGCTTAGATTAATTCTTGCCGTTGAACTTCAGTATGGCCAATAGCTCATCCAATGGCCAGTCATATCAGTAAGGACATGTTCTGGGGTCCTTTCCATGTGCACGTTTCTAGCTGTTAGTTAAGAAAAGCTACAATAATAAATGGATTTTGGACAATACTTTAATACTGCAGCCTTTGAACCATAAATGCAGAATATGGTTCATCTTGTAAAATGATATTGGTGTCCTTACTTTAAGGTTTAGGACTTGGTATCTAGAAATCATTTCCTGTTTGGAACTCCTGTAATTTGTGCATGTGACAATGAAGGGACATTTCCTTACAGAATTTGGGTTCTTCCTCTTGATTTTCCAGAACGTGTATGTATATAGTAATAATAGCACACTTCAAGTCAATAGTGCTTTCTGGGGATCTCAAGAGAAGACATGATTCATAACCTTCAGCTACAGGGTATGTTAAATTTGGGATAATTAATCCATAGGCTGATTCACAAATGGTGTGCTGGCACAGGCTTCTTGGGGAGCAGAGCTTTTCATTTTCTGTGGAAGGAAGCCTTGTGCTTGGCAGAAGCTGGGGTTCAAAATGACTTTATGTGTGAGTTTTGTTACCGCGGCTCCCTTAGCTTGTGATCATAACCAGTGAAAACATTTTTTGGCTGAATGCAGATTATATAGGGTAGGGACCAGTAAAAGGTTTTAAAACATACTGCATAGTAATTCTTTTCTTGTGTGTCTTTTAAGTCTTTATTTACTTTTGATCTCTTCTTATAAGGATAGTGGTGAAAGGGGAACAAAATACCTTTAAGATAATAAATGAGGTACCATATTGCAGCATAGATCAAGCCAGGTTTGTGATTTATGGCAGTTCAGGTTTCTGTATGTGGATGAGACAAAAATGAATGAAAGAAGTGAAAAAGTGAATGACTTTTCGTAACTTCTGTGAATGTAATTTGCAGAAGTGAATGACAAAAGTGAAAACCATCCATTTGTGCATTTATTAACAAAAAGTTGTCAGTCATGACTGAGCTCTTTGTCTGGCACTTTTTACCCCCCCCAGGGATGGATAGGCTGCATACACAAACTGCAAGTCATCTGGTTAGTAATGTCCTTGTTTATCTTTTCTTAATAAAAATCATATTTTCTAATGTGTAAGAGCAAAGGAGAAGCTCTTTACCTTTTGCCTGGTGAAGATGATAGCCGTTCTTGTGAAGATGCCATCCTAATTGTATCCTCCTTTTTGGGGTGGTGTGCTTTTCTGGGTTTTGGGTTTGGTTTTTTTTTTTGTTTTGTTTTAGGTGGTTGGGTTTTTTTTGTGTGTGTGTCCTAAATGTGGATATTTGCTTTGTGGCTTTCTTCTATTTCCTTCTTCTCTTGAAGGTGATACTTCAATGGTCCTCAAAGAAGAAAGGCTTATGTTATAGAAAGTAGGAGGTTTCTTCTGGAAAATATGGCATAGCAAATATAGTGAAGACATGAATAAATTTAGAAAACAATTTTCATATTCAAAAAAAGCTGAATCCATTTCTGAGTCTTTATGTTGAGAAATTACTGGTAAAATACAGTGAATCTTTCCAGTAAGGTTTACTCTTGTATGATGTGTTTTTAGAGTCTTCATTCCTTGTTAGCTTCTTTTCTGACATGGGTAAATAACTCTTCAATGTTGGCAATTGTCCTTTCTAAAAATAGATTGGAAGCAGAAAAGTATTCGGTGGTTCTTGAGTCAGGCTCATGTTAAGTCAGTGGGAAATCATTCTGTCTGCTCTGATGGGGTTTGGCTCAACCTCATGTCATTGTGCATTAGCCAAGCCTCAACTACTACCATACAGGAATTCTCCAAAGAAATGTTTTATCTTCTTAAATGCAACAATTTGCACAATTTTTGTAGGGTGTTTCTATCATCCTTTGATAAGTAAATCTTAGTTGCTATACGTTTGAAATAAATACTGATCCTGCAAACTCTTATGCTTTTGGAAGTTGTTTTTATTAATGTCAGAAGACATTTTAAAAGTCATTATCTGAATGAGGACTTGAAGAATTGGGCCAGCCTCTGACTATTTCACAGGAAGGAGAGGAACTGCTTGATATTTTCAGTTAGGCTGCTTAGAAACTGGGAGGTATGTCCCGATAAAGAAAAAGTTAGTGTTCTACTGCTTGTTCCATGGAAGAAGCTTCTAATATGTATGGGAGCAGTCTGGGATGTTAGAGATGTGAACTTTGAGAAGGGAAGAAAAATTGTCACTTTTATAATTTGCTGGACTCAGAAGCAAAATGGGTTTGAACATAGTAGTTGGCATTTCAGAATACTATTTCTGCACCACCTTTAATGTAGAAGTACCTACTCTCTGAAAAATGGGAAAAGTAGTGGTTTTCTTAGCATATGTTAACTC
This sequence comes from Phalacrocorax aristotelis, assembly GCF_949628215.1. Taxonomy (NCBI): domain Eukaryota; kingdom Metazoa; phylum Chordata; class Aves; order Suliformes; family Phalacrocoracidae; genus Phalacrocorax; species Phalacrocorax aristotelis. Next base: position 22,901,612 of record NC_134280.1, read on the forward strand.
TAGTGAGCTGTACTTGGCTAACATTTTTCTCATCTGTTTTATAGGTTTTGTAAAAGACACCGGATTAAGTCAAAATCAAATGTTCCATGTGTCCCGAAAGACTTGTTGATGATGTCAGAATTAGTTCTTCCACAGTTCATCTTTAGTCTTATTCAGCACTTAAGAGAGGGGTATAATGAGCCTGGTATGTTTTGTATTTCCATGTATCTAGTATATCTTACCGTGCTGCTCTCTCTTGCTTTGCAGTCTGTGAAGACACAGCACATGAATACATGAATGTTGTCTGTAGTTTACAGAATTGATTTTTTGTGCCTCTTCATAACAAAGTTACTGCCTGGCTAGGGGATTTGATTTTGTTCTCTGCTGAAGAGCTGCTTAAATATGTTTTAAGGGTTACTTAGCATTGTGTTCAGCTCATCCAGAAAATGAAATCAGGATTAATATGAAGCTTGTACATGTGAATTTTAAAGCATTATGAATATATAAATTAATTTGTTTTGTGGTGGTCATAGCTGTTCTGCCTTGTGAAGGTCTTGGCCAAGTTACATTATGTTTACACCAAAAGTTCTTGTTATGTGGTTTTCAGCTCTTGATCTGCCATCAGAGAAGGACCTTCATAAAATCCTCCAGGTCTTGGAGCCTCATGTTTCCTTTCTAGAAGACTTGACCAAAATGGGAGGAGCAATGCGATCAGTTCTTACCCAGGTTTTGACTAGCCAACAGTTCTACAAAGATCTTAGCTCTGGTATGTTTGTTATTTCTAATAGTAAAATTTTCAAATTGTGAAGAATTTAAGGGCATAAATTTTATCACTTCAGTTTCTGCATGTTTTATTTGACTTCTCAAAACCCAGAAAAATGCATGTTTTTAAGGAATTTTTTTGTTGTCGATAGAAGGGGATGCACTTCATGAGTGACTAGAAACATTTGTTATTAAGACCTGTAAGAGCAAAGCTTTTATATTCTGTCTCCCAGACAACTGTATAAAGATACATCATTTCAAAACAGTTTTTATAATAAATCCATTCTCTTTAAAGTGAAGTGAATATGGCAGCTTCGTACTTTCAAATAAGGCATATCAAGCTAGTTGAAGTGGAATAAGTCTAACTTACTCTGGGATCTGCTCTCACAGTTACTGGAGGAGACCTGAATGGCAAAAGGCCATTGTCTGTCCTGCACTTCTGTGCAAAGCCTTTTTTTTTTTTTTTTTTTAAACAACCCCCACCCCTAATTATTTATTCCATCCTGTACCAACTCTCAATGAATCTGAAAATGTTGGGCAGTCACTATTAACCCCAAACCACCTAGTATAAATCAACGCCACCTTATTTTCTTGTGATTAGGTGGTGTCTTTTCTGAGTACTTTGTATACTTCCCTTGCATAGATTTGGAACAAATAGTAATTACTGTAGATTTAAGTTGCCATAACTGGCTTGGGCAACAGCTAGTTGAGGAACAGGCAATCTCCAAGTCTTTATTTGAAAGGAAAAATGCTTAGGAAAGCTGCCTCAAGGACAGTTGTCTCTATTCTGTTTCCTTCCTCTTTTTATTTCCTGTTTAATAATATTTGAGAGAAATTGAATGACTCCTCTTTTCCTATATGTGATGGGTTTCCTGGAGAGAAGAGTGGAGAGGAAATGGGAAGTAAGGCATTCTTATCTGGACTCTTGGAATGGAGAATATGTGTGCCTGAGTAGGTACAGTTTCTGGGTAGGGAAAGACAGACAGACAGGGATTTTAGAGCAAAACCTGCCCTCTGACTTTGAATGCAAAAGGTGCACAGCTAAAAGGATGCTGTAATCTTTTTCATGTCTTCTTTTCCATAAACACTTGACACAATTTGCTCCTCTCAAGTTTTGAATTTTCCTTATATAACAAAAGTATTGGGTTTTTAAAATTCCATTTCTTTGTGGAAAATTTTATATCCTGGGCATGTATTGTGAATTTGCTTCATCAAACAGTTGAAATGATGATATCTTTATGAATACTTTCCATTAATTGCAGCTGACAAAACTTAAACTTTGAAAGAAAAATTCTGACGATTAGAAATCATATATGGCTTATTATCATTATTGGGTTTTGTTGGTTTACTTTTTTCCCACTGCAAACTGTAAGTCCCTGTCCTTTCTGTCCAAAACCAACTGTTTGAAATATTGAAACAAATCCTTTTTTTGCTGTAGTGTGAATGGTGGCAGTGCTGATAAAATAGAAATTAAGTACATCATTCAGATGAAAAGACTGTGGTGGGGCAGAAAAACTGAGCAGATTGCTGTTCTTTTGGATTTCAGTTCATCAGTTGGAAAAACTTTAGCTTCTACATCTCATAATTGTACAGCATACTAAAACATTGTGGACTATTTTTCAGATGGCTTGTATAGAATACGAAGTACGTGAACCAAGTAGCTGTTGTACTTTAATGCTGTTTTACGTATGTATTCAAGGTGTTGGGGAGAATGCGTGTGCAAAGAAAAGTCATGAGAAGTACCTCGTTGCTTTGAAAGGCTCTGGACTGGCATTTCCTGAGGATAAAATTGCATGTGGTATACAGGAACAAGGAGCTGGAACTAGCACATTAGCAGTTCAAGGTTTGTGTAGAAAAATATTTTAAGAAAATATTTGATTATTGCTGGGTTTTATATAAACTGTTCTTTTAGTTATTTTTTTAAAAAAACCCAAATACTATGAAACTTAAGGAATTACCTGTTATTTAGTGCACCACCAAATTACAGGACTTATTTTAAGTCTACCAAAAAAGGTAAACATATTACCTTTTGTTGCTAATATACTAAGCATCATTTCCCAGTCATAGCACTAGTGGAATTTGAGTAGGCAAGATGAAATTGCTCGTAGTGGAATTTTGTCACTGCAACTAAGTTAAGCCACCTATTCTTACAAAAGTGCTGTGGATTTTTTTTTTTTTGACCACTGAAGGCCATCAGCGTTTTTTTGCAATTGTTGAAAGAACATGTCTCCCTTAACTCATTATGTTGAAGTTTTACAATGGAACAAACTTGCAAATCCCTAGTTTTGTATTGCTTGGAAATCTTATTCCAACTTCTCAGTCTACTGCTGTGCATCTTTTAAAGGAAGTTAGTGTTTCACTTCTTACTGGCTCATTAAATATCATAAAATACTCTCTTTTCAGTATAAGACTTATGAAAGGAATCTCTGAATTTTTTTATTTCAAAAGGTTTAGCAGGTGCTACGGCAACATCAGGACAAGGGGATTCTTCAGATGAGGTGAGACTGTTTTTAAAGACTCTAATGAACTGCAACGGAGTATTAAATGGAGAGAATGCTTGCAGCCAAATCCTACAAACATTAACTCTATCTACAACATATTCTCTCTATTTTAATAGTCAGAAATAATGGAGATGTAAAGATCTCATGCCTATGATTTACCAAGGACGTCTTGAAAAATCCTTACTTTTGCTAATACTATTTCAGTTTAATTTATGTACGTAATGTAGAAGAAACTTGTGTGGGTAGGTCAGAAGTCACTATCAAGCAAATTGGGCTTGATTAAAGTAAACTTAAAGCATGTGATGCTGTGAATGGTGTTAGCAGTTTTTGGTACTTGAGAACTCAGCTGAACTGGTGATAGCAGCAGTGAGAATTTCTCTGTAGATAAATTCCCGTATGTGGACTTGACCTTACTTTCCACGTACACTGAGTAGGAGTAAAAAGGAGGGAATCTCCTAGATTGAGCTGTAATAAACAAGAAGAATTTAATGAGGAAAGTTAAATTTTGGTAGAGTTACTTTATCAATTTATTCTCATTCTTTTGCCCTACTGTTTAAAATCTAATTTCAACTAGTAAGCCTTAGCAGTCATTCTGGTAGGGTAGCATAACAAACTTTAAATAATATGAAGTGTAGTTTTTCCTAGGATTTTTGCTTACATTTAATTCTATGTGAACAAATATTGAAGTAAAAACAATTGTTCCTATATGTCTAAAACAGGTGTATGACATGTTTGCCTCTGTCACAAGCACAGCAGCATCTGTTACACTTTCAGCAGTGCTATTTATAATTTAGCATTTTTCAAAGTATTCCTTGTTGTTTTTTCACCATCGCTTGACAAACAAACAGACAACTGTGATAGATTGCTGACAGTATCACTTTTAAGGCACATGAAAGAAGGTGGCAATTCAAGTTAATGTTAATAACCTCAAGTAGTATTTTCAAATAAACTTAAGATGGCTCAGCATGCTTCTTTCTGTTTTACCCCTATAAGTGATGAGGAGAGGGGAGGGAATAAATTGAGGTGGTTAAGAGTCTGAAGAGATTTTGGATATAGCAAATATTTCTTTTGGGAATGAAGTCCCAAGAGGGAGGTAGAGACAGATGTATTTTACGCAGAAGGAATTTTTTACCAGGAAAAGACATTTTTTTTTCAAGAAAAAGATACTTTTTTGAGTAAAAAGGGGAGGAATAATACGTCAACTGCATTATAGCTTGCTAGTTAAAAATACCTGTTTTTTAGAGACCTTTTCCTTTCTCATCTCCAGGGTATAAAGATTCATGTAGGGTTTTTATTATGTTACTGCAGGTGTGATTTTTCTAAATTGAAATTCTGCATATACTTACATACCTATAATCAATTTTAATATGGTAATTACATTCAGATAGATTGTAAAAAAGCACAAGACCTGATTTTGAAATCTGTATTTAGAAAATATTTAAAAAGAACAAGGAAGTAACATGCAGATAAAACAATAAGCACTCAAAATTTAAATGTTTTAGTATATACTTTCACTTCTGAATTTTCCTTTCATAGCTTAATAGAACCACATTGATACAGTATGGGATGCAACCAATAATAATGCCAAAAGTTCCTTGATTTTTTTTTTGTTTAAAACAAAAAACCCCTCATTTAGTGGCATTTCTGAAGAAAGTTAATTTCTTATTTTATAATCTTTTTTTTAATTATGATCTGCTTGACAAATATCAATCACTGAAAAGAAAGTCCATTGCTTTCATCCAAAAGCCAAAACAGAACAAGGCAGGAAGATGGCTGAAGTGCTTATTAGAAAAATGATGTTACTGGAGAAATGAGGAAAAAGTTACCTTGTTTTATGACTTCTCCTCTCCTCTGCCCTCCCCCATAAGTTACAAAGGGCATTTACAGCTTTTTTTAATGCCACATTATACTCCTAGAGCAGAGTAAAACTGTGTTCTAATTAAGAAATGTCGCAAGAGTACACTTTTAACTGGATTTTCTTCCTCTGGTACTTAAGATGAATCTAGAAAGGTTAATGTTCTTTCCTACAAGTAAGTTTTAAAGGTAGCATTGTTTTACAGATGAAAGGCTAGACTATAAAATTTACATAGGCTACAAATTAGATTCTGCAGGGAACTAAATAGCTTGATAAGTTTTGCATAGTTCAGTATTTAGTTTCACTTCTACGACAGTAGATGGTTCTAAGCTAAAAATTAATCTGAAGGATGGATGTATCCTGAGATACGTGTCGTTGTTGGTTTTGTTCCCCTCCAGCCCTGAAACAGTACAGGCTCACTTGTGCTTTATTTCTCAAATGGTTTGTGTTCCGTCCTGTGGTATTGTGGAGAGAGCTCACCATTAGTTTACTTTTTAGCTTTTCTTCCTCGTGTTTTCCATTGTGCAAAAGGTGGAAAACAGGTCCTCTCTAAACCTGTCCTCCTATTTAAGAAGTTTTTATGTTCTGAGGAATCAGATAAAACCCAGTCCGTGAATACTTTTACCACACTGAATGAAAAAACCTTTTTGTATTGGATATCTCTATTTGGCTGCCCTTGTAGTTTATTGAGCACTGAATGCCTTATTACTCAGTTATATAGTTATTGACTCCAATTGCTGTTTAATGTTATAATAGAAAAATCTATGTATACTGTCTAACACTCAATAAAGTTTATTAGCTGAATTTACAACACGTGTCACACCTTAGGCATATTGCTAAATATTCTATTATGTAAAGCTACATAGATCTCTGCTGTTAGCCAGGTATATTTACACAGCATTATCCAATGGGTAAAAATAAGGTCTTCTATATTTGCTTACTCATTCTCTTAGTCTTTATTCCTGGGCTTGGCAGACACCATGTGACCTAGCGCTCACTGTCTCAAGGCTGTTAAAAGTCCTTGTTGTGGTTTAACCCCAGCCAGCAGCTGAGCACCACACAGCCGCTTGTTCATCTGCCCCCACCCCGGTGCGATGTGGGAGAGAATCAGAAGGGTAAAAGTGAGAAAACTCATGGGTTGAGGTAAAGCAAAAGCCACGCACGGAAGCAAAGCAAAACAAGGAATTAATTCACTGCTTCCCATTGGCAGGCAGGTGTTCAGCCATCTCCAGGAAAGCAGGGCTCCATGATGTGTAACGGTTACTTGGGAAGAAAAATGCCATCACTCTGAACATGACCTGCTCCCTTCCTCCTTCTTCCCCCAGCTGTATATGCTGAGCATGATGTCATATGGTATAGAATATCCCTTGAGCCAGTTGGGGTCAAATGTCCCATCTGTGTCCCTTTTCAGCTTCTTGTGCACCCCCAGCCTACTCGGTGGTGGGAGAATCAGAAAAGTCCTTGACTCTATGTAAGCACTGCTCAGCAGTAATGAAAACATCGCTGTGTTATCAACAGTGTTTCCAGCACAAATCCAAAACATAGCCCCATAGTAGCTACTGTGAAGAAAATTAACTCTAAAATCAAAAGCAGCACATTCCTGCACTTGACATTACAATGTAATCCTACCTTATTGAAGCAGTGGAAACCAGCTGTCTAACATTATTGAGGAAGAGAAAGTTCTCAAGAAAGCATTTCTTACAAGTCACTTAATTTTTCTTCTTTTTATTGAAATAACTTCAAAAGTTGCCATGAAGACTGCTACATGTTTAAATTTTCCTCATGCTTTAGAGGGGGAAATCTATTTAGTTTGCCTGAGCAGTGGTGTTGGAGACTAGAATCCAACACATTAATCACAATTTGCATATCCAAATACATTGTTTTCTGGTTAAGGCCCCTCTAGCAACTCTCTGGATTAACTGAGACTGCTGAAGAGGTCTTGAGACCTCCAGCTATCAACTTCCTAGCTACAGGAATTTAGATTCCTTTTCTTGAGAGCAGGAGACATAAATTGCAGAGTCCTGCAGTTCATAGTAATATCTCAGCAGGTCTGATTTGTGCTTTAGAGTACTTGATCCTTCTGATGGGGGGATGGGCAGTGGCAACATCCTGAGAACTGACTGGCTCCCAATTGAAGTACAGAAGTAGCATGTGTTCACAAAGACCACAGGAAACAAAGAGTTCAAATGTGTGTCCATCTTAAAATGAGTTTTCAGATGGAGGTACTGGAAGGGTAGGAAAATTCAAGACCTTTCATTAATACAATTCTTTTGATCAGTCCTTGGATATAGAATGCGAATAAACTTTCTACCCAAGAAAGGACAGTAACTTCTTGAGTATTGGGTTCTTCATCATTCTAGTGATGTTTGGAAGTAAAATACAGCATTTACTTAGAAAAGAAGGACATGGATTACTTATTTTTAACAGTAGATATCTGCATTAATTAACTCTCATTTTATTAGATCCAGTAGAAGTCTGTCTTTATTTCCACAGTTTCATTAGGACTACCATTGTTAGAAAAGATCCATGTAGCATTTAATATAGTCCTGTAATGTCACATTCTTTTTTAACACCCAGTGTTAGGTTTTGTAAAGTGATGGTGATGATGTTTTTAACTTGCATTGCATTTTGGAACCTTTGCTGTTTTGTTTGCAGAGTGCCTTGAAAGCTTCAGATGACAAATGCTTGTGTAAAGTGTTTCCATTATTCTGCAGGGAGCAAGCAATTGGAATTCAGCAATTAGAATTGGTCTCTTAAAGGTGTCAAGAATACTTTATCCTCGCGTCAAAACTTTATATTGATTAGAAAATGTCTAGCTGATTGTCTGTGTTGCCAACTTTAATAGCCAATATGTTGGCTGATGTTTTTTTTTTTAAGAAACATAAAAACCCAAACCCTACAGATGAATAAGGTGAAACCTTGGATATGCAACAGTTAGAAATTTTGTAGTGTTAAATATTTTTGTAGCAATCAGTTTCAGAAATCAAAGCAAGTAACTTTACAAAATTAATTAAATAGATGAAGATGTCTGAACTTGCAGTTGATAATGTTGCCTGCAGGGCAAAAAAGGCAATTTAAAACTTTGTGTTTTTTTCTAATGAGTTGCACGGAGTCCATGGTTCCTGTAAACAGTAAAAGTATTTTTCTGGTAAAAGAGTATATTCAGGGATTTTCTGTTTTAGCTTGATAGTTAAACCAGAATTTTGAGAGCATACCATCTCTTGGCAATAAAATTCTAAATATACAATTATCAATTTTTTGATAATTCTTCCCCTCCCCCAGGAGGACCAGGATGGTAGCCAAGGTGTGGGCAAGCGCAAGAGGGTGAAACTAAGCAGCACCACCAAAGGTATTTATGAAGTACTGATCTCAGTTTATCATATTTGCTTTATGTCTATCTTAAAAATTATCTAGGGGTATTAATTCACTTCCCAAGCACTGTAGTGCTGTATGTGACAGGTATTAAACATGGCAAAGTCTAAGAAAGAATAGCAAGTGAAATTGTAGTAATTGGCAACTTCGATTTCCCTTCAGTGAGTACCACTGTCTGGGACTCTGTTTAACCAGTCATTTTGTCATCTTCATGTCATAAGCTGACCCCTAAAAATTCATTCCATTTTCACTGTAGGGCTGGCAAGGTTGCAATACAGCTTAGAAAGCATGTTTTTGATGTATTTGTTCTTAACAATTCTTTTCATTATGCCACTCTGCAACAGGATTGTGTTCTGAGCCAGGCAAGAATGGTTCTCTCTGGTTCTGATTGGTCTTTCTGTACTGTTCTAGTAATGTTTAAGAAAAAATACTTGAATTAAGTCTCATTCGAAACTACTCCATTACTTTCCTAGATTTAAGTTAGTCCTATGTGCAATTTCTAGTCCAACATGAGCAGCACTCGCATTGAGATCAGTGCAAATTTTAATTCAAGAATGAACATAGGCTAGAGACAAAGTAGCCCCATCCTGTACTTGTCCTTGACATGTTTTTGTGCTAAAGAGTGTTTAAATAATAGTATTTAAACTTTTTATTAAGTAAAGAACACCTTTTTTTTTTTTGTGGTCTTTTTTTGTGGTGTTCTTTTTTTTTTTTTAATATGAGTACAAGGAAACTTACATAGGAAGCACAAAGAAATTGCAAGCCCTGAGAAAACATTTGGGTGAAAAACTGTGATGAAAGTTGGAATAAAATTTCTGGAAAGGCTTTGGAGTGAAGACTTGGAACTTGAATTTGAAATGCAGGGGTTCGTGAAGTCAGTTATGAGGTATGAAGGTGTGAGGAGTATTGGGAAAGTAAGATTGCTTGTTTCTAGTGGTTTCAGATTAAAGGAAAAAGATGAGAAAGCTGGAAAAGCAGAGAACTGAATGTTTTGGTAATGGCGTTGTTAAGAGCTGATCTTAGAAATGGTGCGTGAAAGATATTGGTAGAGAATAATAGTGTGGAAGAGGTGGTAGTTTTGGAGAAATGCAGGAAACTTACAGACATCCAAGGAAGACTCTCTTACTTGAATTTTAGAGGCTGCTAGCTTGTCTAAAAGGTAAGTTGAGTCTCAAGAAAATTCTGCTTTTCTGATGCATATAATAACTGATTATGGGAAATAGGCAGGGAGGAAGCTCAGGTTGAGAAGCTGCCAGATCTGAAAACCAGTATCAGCAGTGGCATTTCAGGAAAAGTGATGCTTTAATTCAACATTTCATCTCCCCCCAGGGTTGTAGTCTTCCCCCTCTGAGGCATCCCAACATGGACTGTGCTCATGATGTTGATAGCTCCTAATATCAGCCCCAGAGGAGGGAGTCTGCCAATGGGGGAAGGGTAAGTATCTGTTTTTATTAAATATTGAATAGTTTTCTGAAGTTTTCAGTATTCATATTTTATGTCCAATAGGGTATAAAATAAGAGTATGAAAAGAAAATTTTAGAAAACTGAGTATTGAATAAAAACAGATTTACCTTTTCCGTATAAGCAGACTCCCTGCCCCATCCTAGGTCTTTAGTGAGTGGTACTGTCTTCATAGATAGTTATTTATATACTGGGGATATCTTGGAATGCTAAGACTTATATTCCAGAGAGATGTTTACAGCAGTTTATGGGGTCTTTTGTGGCAGTAGGAAAGAATAAAAGGTTTCTTTGAAGAAAACACAGGTTTTATGCTGAGGTTCACTGATACAGGTATGGGACTGAATATTGAGAGAATTTTTATTTTTACTGTTTTAAAACCTACATCCTGCATCCATCTGAAATATCTGATGTTTAAGACAATTTTAAACCCACAGGCACTATGCATTTTTTTTTAATTCTTTGTTGAAAGAAATTTAAAATTACATGGTACTTTTCACAAGAGTGGGAACATTAGTTCCAGTGTTCTTGACAAATTTTCCAAGTTGGGTAAGAGCATTCTGCCTACTTAAATTCTGTAGCAGGTATAACTGGATATATATTCTTCTGTGCCTGCCTGAAACTGCTGTATAAGGAATTTGATATGCACTGTGACACATGTCAGAGAAAGCTGCACATCAGTGACAGATAAGATGTTGTGTCAATTGTCTTCAAGCCTGGTGTTCTCACTCGGGCATTTGGCGTGTACCTAAACCTGTGCTGTCTGTTCTGTGGACAGAGGGCTTCAGTTTGCATGGCTACCAAGCTTTCATGGGCAGTAAAATCACATACGCAATTTCTTAACAAGAGACGAGGAAGAAAACATAAATGATCATCGTATGTTTGCTGCAGTAGGTGATGTGTAATGCTTTAAAAATATTTTAATATTAAAATATCTTTCATGACTCTGTGAAGGTAATTTTTTGTTTCAGCACTCGTAGAATGTATTGAATAAAACATATTCTTGTCTTTGTGTGGCTTGCTAAAGTCTTGAGGAGATCCCTAAAATTTATTTGTTATTTCTCATGATCTTTTGCAATTCCTAAGATGTTTTGGGCTTATTTGTCACTTGGCTAGGGAACTCTGACCCTTAGTAATGGTGGAAAATGGAGGTAATTCCTGCTTAGGAAAAGCACAAATGGCTATCTTGCATAGGAATAGGCATAAAGCTATCCAGTGCAGACCCTAAAGCTGTAATACTTCAGTGAAGAGGCAAGTCTTCAAGGCCAAAAGATGTTCAGCTTAAGTGTTTTTGAATCTGTGCTGATGGGAGTACTTCATACAGTCCCACTGGAATATGGGGTTGGGGAATTATACCTCAGGTCCAGCTGATTTCTAGGTATAATGCAGCATTATTATTATTTTCTTTAGTCCTTATATGTTACAGGAGTAAATAATGCCTGTTGTAGTTCTAAATCCTAAATAATCAACCTCTTGAAGAATGATGATAAAGAGTCTTTATATTTTAGTAATTTTTTAAAATGGCCTTAGTATGATTTATGTTCTGTCAAGCCATAGCTTCATAAACAGTTTATTCTAGCAGAGGTCAATCTGTGCAGCTTTGCAATCATGAAACTGATCTGCTTGAAAATGCAGCTGACAGAATGGAAAGAGGACTTGATTCCTATCTAGGTATCCCACAGCGGTGTACTGTCAGTATGAGTAAGGGAGCAGAGTGAATGGCCAGGAGAGACTGACTCTTCTGGTATCATCAGAAGCCAGTGCCTGATTATCTGATTATGATTATTTTTATATTTAAAAAAAAAAAGAGCCGACCAAACAAAAACTTCATTCTTGGTGAATCAGTACATATATTGCTTTAAAAATAATTGATACGTTATTGCTTCTATTTAGCTTGTTTAGAGCTTTGTAAACAGAATGTGAGTATTCTTAGGTGTTAGAACTCATCACTTAATCATAAATTGTGTTTTGTTGTTTTAACATCAGCTAAGTGTACTTGTCTACATTAACAATTTCCATCGATTAAGTAAATATTGTGCAAATTGCTGTGATTCATTACAATCAGTGGAGCTATTACAGTAAGGTGATATGATTCGATGCACTCAATGAAGACTGGACTCTGTGTGGTGGAATTGTACTGAAAACTTTCATTGACTTCTCTGGAAGGTCCTTTTCATTGTTACAGACTCTGATGCTGTGCAATGTTGGCCATGTTCATTTTCCCAGTGTTTTTGAAAAAAAAAAAATATTTACAGAGTGCACTACAATGTTCTTAAATTTTTGTTACTGAATTTTATATAAGACAGTGCAACTGCACTATCATTATTTTTAGTTTTAATAATTATTACATTACACATCCCCTCCTCCAACCTTTTATGCAGATCAATCTATCATGGATGTATTGAAGCATAAATGTTTTCTAGAAGAATTATTATTTTGGACAATAAAATATGAGTTTCCACAGAAGATGGTGACTTTCTTACTCAACATGCTGCCAGATCAAGATTATAAGGTACTTGCCTTACTTCGTTCAGACTTACATGTCTTTTGTTATTCACATACTTAGTGTGTAGTATGCCATGCATGAGAACACATGTTTATATTTGAAGCATAAGCAGTAAAATAATGCAGATTTTCTACCTTGTTTTGAGTTTTTGGTTAGAAGGTCTGAAGTCTACAGTATTTGAAGAGACGTGGACAAAACAAGATAAATAATTCTGGAGCAGGAGTATTAATTTTGTTCTCATTATTTGCTTTTTTCCTTTTTTGGCTGTTAGTGCATATTTGCATGTGTTGAATTTTGGTTTGTTTTATTTTACTTTGTAAGTTGAGTTTTTATCAGTTAAAAGATGTGGATAAGCACTAAATGATTCTACAGTATGGTATGACCGGTAAGTAATTTCAGTGACTTAATTCCTCTTGAAACTGCTGTAGTAGGCAGTGGCTTCTCTATATAGGCCATTACAGTGTGAGTGTTCTTGTTGCAGCTATGCCCTAGGTGATTTTGGCAGCCTTCCAGGTGCTTCCTTACAGACTTTTGCAGTTGTCCATACCAAGTCTCCCCTGGCCTGGAGTCATGGAGACTGGATGTCATCTTCCTGTTTTAAATCTTGGTGTGCAGCCAGGTTTAGTTGTTTGTTCTATGTGTTCCAAGACCAAGTATACATAGCAGTCAGGCTTAACATTTTGCTCTGATCGTGTCATACCTTTAAGCCATGCAAATATTTTGACCTTCTCAATCCCTGCTGGGAGGCAAAGATCAAGAAATCCTGAAGTTCAGGTGTGCAGATTTCTTCAAAAATGTCTGTTTGTAATGGGACAGTACTGTATTTGTTCCCCTTAAAACCTTGCTGGATCAAAGCAGAGGATATGAAGATAACTTGCAAGGAACTGAAATATAAGATACGGGCTTTCAGCAGTACTTTGTCCATGTCAAGACAGCATTTTGATTTGGGATACCGGCATAGATTCATCTTGGTTTTGGATTCGGCTAATAAATGAGGACTTTTGATGATCCCTTGCCATGAAGCTTGAATTCTTCTTGATATTTGGAGACCTACAGACATCTGGACATCCAGTTCTCCTGATCCATTGCCACTCCTGCCTTTAAAAACACCTTTAAACTCCTGCCTTTAAAAACACCCAGCTGCTAACAGCACATGGAAGAATCTGGTAAGTGTTACTATGTTTACCGTTTTACTGTATCATGTAATAACAACAACTTTTAATGATCATGGGATCTCTTTTCCATTGTCAACAAGCTGCAGTCCTCAGTGGCTTTCTTTGCTGTGTTAATAATCTTTCTTCACTATGTACTCACAATGGAGACCATGGTATATTTGGTTTCTCTACTGGCTGGCTCCACCTTTTTCTGGAAATAGTCCATCTTCCACCTACCAATATTGTACGTTCAGGCAAAAGGATTATTTAAACATTACTTTTTTTTTTTCCTGTTACCAATTTCATGTTGTGTTTGATTAAACAGTTAATTCCTATGTACAAACTTTATTACTAGCACAAATCCTAAGTATTTGAAATCTTATAGAATCTGTTTAATTACTGTAATTGTAAAAAAGGTATTTTTCAGTGGTAAGGAAACTCAGAGCAGGAAGTGTGTCACACAGCAATACCAGAGAGGCACTATTTTTTTGCAAGGTACCTGTACTTTGTTGGAAGACTATATCAATGATGCATGAATTTTAAACACGTCTGTGAGGATTGTGGCTAGTTTACAAGGAGTGGCTCTGCCTTTTACATGTGCACAGAAAGAACATACCATTTTGGGATGAATTAGAAGAATGTTATACCTTTCAAGCTTCCATTTATCTTTTTCGAAGGAAAAGCTTGTTTGTTGTTTAATTATGTTGCATTCTCAAACAGTAGGAACACCTGTAGGGATATAAACTGTTCCAAGTGATCTCTCAGCTTTCTGCTACTTTTCCCAACCCATCTACACCACATATACTGTCTTAATTTTTTCTGTCTCTGCTGTTGTGCAATTTGTCTGATTTTTCATAGGCTGATTTAGCTCATTAAATGAGCAGAATTCTGCTAGGTTGATTTTTTGATAAACTGAGCGAGCTAGCCAGACACAGAGCTGGCTATCTGTGCATACTCTGAAATTGTTGAAATCTCTGACCTCCAGTGTAAACATAGGGCACTTTAGATTCAGTCAGCTCTCCTATGCAGCAGTCAGTGAGCTGCCAGCAATCTCTGTTGCACAGATTTATTTCCAAATAGGAAAGCAAACTTCTCTTTTAGGGTTCCCAGTATCAAAAAGAGGTGTTGAAAGGGGTGAGCTAAAATCCTGGATTAACTAGCTCTTCTCCCCCTCCCCCCTTTTGCATATGAGAGAGGGAGCACAACAAACAGTGTGGTCTTTTCCTTACAGGATTTGTGCCTGAGGCATCCCTTCCAGCACGCTCTGACATTTGAAGCTTGGAAGATTTACAAGTGAAGAAAAAGGAGGAGAAATTTACCCAAGCTTCCAAGAAATTAGAGGTGGTGTGGTGTGGACAAGGTAGTCTGCAAGAGGAGAAACAAAAGGCCAGAGAAATAGGACTGATCATCATGTGACCAATGAGAAGGCAAAGAAGGGGTTGGCAATCAAGAGGAAGCTGATGAAAGAGTGTAAATCATCCAAGAGCAGAACCTTGCTGAAATCTGGAATACTGGAAGTAGAGAAATGCAAAAGCATCTGGTAGACATAATGAATCAACAAACACAGTTATCAGAAATACTGTGCTTCATCAGGCACTTCCCATAGTGAACGTTGAGGCAGTTTTTGCCACAATAGGACTTCACTAACCCTGGATGTGCTGTTCTGCAAATTCTGTAGAACAGTTTTTCTATGGGAAACTTAATTTTAGCACAGTTTTCCCTTGGCAGAACTATCTTTTTCTTTGCATTGAAAACATAAGCATGGGAGATGCAAGTTCTAACTGAAACATGGGGTTGATGTTAGGCTCTTAAAAGTTCTGGAATTATTGAGTAGCCACCGAGAGGAAAGGCCAGATGAAAAAATTAGCTTTGGTTTTGCATAGGCTAGAAATTTAGAAGCTGCACAAGATCATAGAAGTCAGTCAGTGAAGGTAATTAAATATTAAGAAAACATGTCTGTCTTAGGAAACCACTTAGCAAACGTCTGGAAACTGTGTATTTGGAAAGATGTGTTATGTCAATATCTGCATGCTTGTACTGAGGTGGATGGACTGATTTGGCCTGCTATAGCTGTTTTTATATACAGACTGCAGTTTACTAGAGTATTTCAGCATTTTAACTTCTGGAAATGAGTTTCTTCCTTTCAAAATTGGAAGGTGTTGAATTTGTTTAACTTCCAAGTGAATATAGGAGTAAAGCTGATTCTTTAAGTGTATTACAGAACATCTAACATTGCACTATATTGATAGTGAATCTACAATACTTTCAGAAATTCATTCTCAGAGTGGGTGAAGCACAAAAAGTGTCGATGTGTGCTGATTTAAAATAAATAAATTAAAAATCCAAGATTTGTCATTAGAGGACCATGTTTTTGCAATCAACTTGAATTGAGAATGCTGTGTAAAATAAGGAAAATGTAGTTCCTACATCACAGAACCTGAAGAATCCTATTTAAAGATAATACAATGTGAAGAAGTAGTGTATAAAAGGTGTACTTTTTTTTACTAGCAGCATTAATATACTACTTAAAATATCAGGTGTCATTTGTGTCTGAGGCCTAACATTAGTAGTGTAAGCATCTTGGTGTTTGTTTTAAGTGTCATTGACAGTGATTAAAATTGTATCAAGCTTTAATTTAAAGGAAATTATATTATGGGTTGTTCTGCCTTGGAATACCAGAATGACATTTTATTTACTTCAAGTATTGTGAATATATTGTTCTGAAAATGCTGTAGCTGAAAACAGTTACCATTGTGCTGGGTGCTGTATATAGAAGACACTTTCAATCATTATACAGGTTTCCATCACTGTGAACCAGTTAAAGGAAGGCAAGTTAAGCAGTGTTGTAGCATTTCCTGCAGTGACGTCCCTGTCTCCACCCTGGTCCATTTTTTTGCATGATCAACTTTATTTTGAGGATGCTTGCTGGAAGTCTTTGTTCCCAACAACAGTGTTATGGAATTATGATATTCTTTGAAATATTTTCTAAATGAGAATAACATGGTAGTGATATAATAAAAATATGGGAGCACTGAGTCTGAGGCAGGTAAAATGGAGTAGTGATTTGTATACAGTCTGGTGAAAATACAGCTCCCTGAGGGTGGTTTTAAAATTTCTAATTTTATGCTTATGAAAGATTAATACTTCTAGAAGGAATAGACAGGGGATTTTAGCCTTTGAGCTGAAAATTTTCATCACTACACAGCGTGTATTATCTCTTCCTATTAAGCCAAAGAAGTCCAGATGGTGTTCATTCAGAACTTGAAGTACTAAGTGAGAAGTGATTTCAAAGCTGGCAGATATGCATACATGTATATGCAGTGCAGAAGTTTCGTTTGCAATGCAATTTGAGGCTAATGGAGTGGGACAAGAAATTGTACTAAGATTTACATGTATATGTATCAATATATTTAAATACTGATATGGCTTTAAAAACCCTAGACAGTTGTGTGAAGAATAGCAAAGCTTGCTATATAACTTTTTTAGGTGGAAGCGCTAAAGATTTATTAAAAATACATAGGATATTATGATAACAGATGAAATTCAGTGTTGAAATGCCGTCCTCGGTGAATGAAAACCTTACTCCATGGGTAGATAAGTGCAAATGACGAGGCAAGGCAGCTTTATTAGACGCCACTAATGTCATTGTTCATAATGTATGATTTTGAGATGCTATCCCCTGTTTTAGGATGTAAAAAATAAAGGATAAATTCAATATTCAAACTTTACTGCTTTCACAGGTGTGCTGAGACCTTATATACCTTGTTTAAATATTTCTGTTGGTTTTTTTTTTCTAGTGTGGAAAATATAGAATGAGAAGACTAGATTTTGGTATTAGGTAATAAAATCGGAGGCGTGAGTTACCCCTCTCTATAGATAGGTCTTTTCATGTGGACTGTTTCTAGAAACTAGACGTGGGATAGTTAGACCATCAATTTTGGTTTGTCATGGCAACTGGGATTTCCTAGGATATGTTGATTGTACTTTTGTAAAAGAATATATTATAATGAAAGAAAGCTATAATTTTTGTATGGTGCTTGTTAACGTAAAAATTTCTTTATAATTTGCAGATTGCTTTTACCAAAACTTTTGTTCAGCATTATGCTTTTATTATGAAAACACTGAAGAAAAGCCATGAATCAGACACAATGTCTAATAGAATTGTGCATATCAGTGTTCAGTTGTTCAGCAATGAAGAACTAGCACGCCAAGTAACAGAAGAATGTCAGCTGCTGGATATTATGGTCACTGTTCTGTTATATATGATGGAAAGTTGCCTTATTAAAAGTGAATTGCAAGGTAGGTTGATTTGTTTGTTTGCTTGTTTCCATGGACAGTAAACTGATTATAGAGGAAATTTAATCTTTCTTTGGTAGTCAATCCACCCCCCAACCCCTTCCCAAGAATGCAAAGGATCTAGCAATATATGGTAAAGACAGTTATCAAGGGTGATACTGATGTGTTATCCTTTGGTTTGTAGGGTTTTCTTTTGTAGGAACGTTATATAGTTTATAATACAGAGTATTGCAGGTACTTCATTTGTGGTGTAAAGTGCATAAACACTATTCGTGAAGCTCATTTGAATGAGAAATTATATATGCAGATTGAGACCTTTATTAATTTCAAAAATATTTTCAAAGTATTTCACAAGCTATTTGAAGTATTTAAAATTATTTTAATTTTTCTCACCTGTGATTGCCTTAATAAAACTTGAGATAATTAGAGGAGGATGATTTAATACTTTGTAAATATAATCATTTGATCAAGCTTTTGGTTGACAGAGTGGCAATTTGAATTTGAACTAGTGTACACTGTGTAGCTTTTCCAGTGAAAACAGCTTCTACCGTGCTTGTTTTACCTGTCCTTATCTGAAAATGGTGGCACAATGAATCTTGCTGACTTCTGTTTTTCATGCTTTCATGTACCTAACAGGCCACAGGCCTTTCAGCCCTCTTTATCCTAGTTTGAATTCAAAAATACTCTCTGGATAGGCTGACTTCTGTTGCTGAAGTATCTTTTGTCTCTGAATCCACTCTACATATAACCTAATATAGAATGATTGTACTGAAATGGGAAATCCTCAGTCATCTAGCTATAAAGAGTGCCCTCATTCAGCTGCACTTCAACATGAGAAATTTTACTGTTGCCCTACATAGATTGCTTTCCAGTATTAAAAAAAATGTTGAATCTTGATATACAAACTGTTAAAGAGATAAGGCGACTTTAGCTAAACTAATGCCATATTGGTGGAATGTAATTTAAAACTCCTTGTTTTTACTTGTTGGTCATTATGGGAAGTTGCTAGCATGGTGGTAAGGTTCTGTAATGGATCAGAATTTGCACCCAAACAGAAGAAGGCTGTGATTGTGATTAGGCATTCTCTGAAGAAACTTCCTGGTAATTAATTATGTAAGCTGGAGCTGGTAAGTTAAATAACATCAGATATATTTGTTACAGATCTGTGAGACAAGACTTACCCCTGGAGCACCTATCCTAAGCCATGAAGTCACCTGTTTCCTCCCCAGCACCAGTGATTTGTCTTAGCTAAGACTCCATCATGGAATCTGTCTGGTGCTTTTCAGTGTTTTCACGTTTCCTCCGCACTGCTTTATATATGAGGGGTTGGGCATACTGTAAATGGACAGAAAAATTTTAATGATATACTCTCTTGGGTTTTTTCCCCTCTCATATTCTCATTGGCCTTCTTTTGCAGTTCTGTGGGCTTGTATCTTGTGTTTAGTTCAACGTATCTCTTATGCTGGAAATAGTGAAAAGTCCGTTAGAAGTCTCTGCCGGTGAAATAAAATGAGAAGAATTCTGTTTGTGCAGCTAGTGCAAACAAGTAGGTGGTTTATTATCTGAATGAGACAAAGTTTACAAATCCAGCCAACGGATAGATGGAGAAAACATGTTGGAGAGGAGCAGGGAGAACAGGGAGCAGGAATTGTATCTGTTAAGGCACATTTAGATTGCGTTGCTCGCAGATCCTAATTGTCTTTTGGACAGATGACACCTGTTAAAAGTATACAGTTCATTAAGGGTATTTGTGGATGCCAAGTGACAAACTGTGTTCCTGAAACAGTTGACCTAGGAGCTGTGTTGATACCAAATTCGAAAGTGTTACTAGTTCAGCTTACCTCTCTCACATGGTGTGAAAGACTGAGGAGGTGAAATATGGGTGCAAATGATAAAACTGGCTCCCTAGGAAGATTTATGTCCCTATGCCCTCAGAGACTTTTTTCCTCTCGATTAGCAGTTCCCTTCTACTCACCTTTTCATGGAAGAAGAATTTATACCCCAAGGAAAATTTTTGGTGATGGTTCATCCTTGGGAAAAAACCCTCTTTTCATTTGATTGACCTCACGTTAACCCTGGCTTGTAGAGCACTCTGATTAAGAGGCAATGCCACTGCCAATTTGAAGTAACTCTGGATTTGCCTAGTCTACACCAGGGCAGAGAATCCACAACATGTATCTGTTGGTCCTTTGCAGAGTCCTTTAGTGGGTTCAGGCAGAGCCAACGGAGATGTTATCTTTTTCTTGGATAAGCTGTGTGAGCACGTGGGAGCCAAGCAGCTGAGCAACAAGACCTAGTTTCCTTTCTTTGCAGATGTACCAGATAACAAGAGAGAGATTAAACAGTATTTGATCAACTGTGGCAGAGAAGTCTGAGAAGCTGCACAGAGTGCTTCTGGCTTACTGTTCCTTCCAGTGTTTCAGTGTAATAGATAGGAGTCAATCTTAAGAAATGGCGCTCTATATTACCTTTTGGTAACAAGAAGGTATCTGTTTATAGTAGTGTGCAACTCAAGCAGCATATTTTTACTGACTGTGCTGTGTCCTTGGGAAGTAAAACTTGTCAAGATCAAAATATTGTATGACTTCAAGTTAGAAAACCTAGAAAACAGGCAGGAGAGTAAATTTTTTTTTTTGTGGTACCAATAAACCAACAAAATAACAATCTTAGAGTAAAAAGAAGGAATTTTCTTCAGTAGTTACAGCAAAGGGGAGGAAAAAAGCTTACATATATACTAAAGGGAACCGCTCCAGATACAGAAGTGCTTCATCAGCTGGAGGCAGGAGTCTCTTATTAACAGTCTTTCTAGCTGTGGCTGTTCCATACTGCTTATGACCCTTTCATTGTCTAAAGAGTAACTACAAGGGTCCTTCAGTGCATTTGAACTGGACAAGAGCCATCCCCAAAGCTGATCATCAGGTGCAAGATTTTTTCTTCTGTTTGCTTGAAATAGAATAGCAACTGACAGACGGGTGCTGGAAGTTATTTCCTTGGATCGTGAATCCAGGGCCAATCCTGTTTCCCTTCTGGTGTTTCCTGAGGTCCCTCACATGAAAATCTATAAACAGATTTATTTGACAGCTGTAGAGGATGTACTTCTGTGATTCAGGGAGGAGGATTCTACATACCCTTCAACCCCACCTTCTGCCCCCAATTTCTTCTCTCTCTCTTTTTCTTTGCCCCTTCTTTTGGGAACCTTCTCTGCCCCTAGTCTCTGGAAGGCTGCATAAGCCCTCTCTCTGTCCCAGATTCAGAGTGGAAATGCTTTTCTCTGCTGTCCTCCTCAGACTCAACATGCCACTGTAGGTGTTGATCACCAGCTTCCTGTTTGCATACTGTAAGGTAGCTTGCTCACTGACAGTGTGTAAAATTCAAAATAGATTTCAGATATTCATGATAGGAATTGTATTCTTTGATCGTCTTCTTGAGAGTATTCAAATAAGGCATAGCTGTGATGGTTTCACTAATGAACTGCTTTCAAAGGTTGTGATATTGTTCAAAGTATGCGTGTCTCCTACTAGAGTGGGATCTATGTTGATGAGTCCGTGATGAGAAAACAGCCTCAGGTACCACAAAACAACCATTCTTTTTTCTGCAGTTTTTTGTCTGTGTGTGATAGCATCATTACAGTAAATCCTAACTGGTATTTCGCATTATCTTGTAACTTTATTTAAAAGTTACAAAAAGAATGAAAAAAAAAAGTGTTACTTTTTTTTTTAAATTTAGATGAAGAAAACAGTTTACATGTTGTGGTGAATTGTGGGGAAGCACTACTGAAGAATAATACTTACTGGCCCCTGGTTAGTGATTTTATAAACATACTTTCACACCAAAGTGTGGCAAAGAAATTTTTGGAAGATCATGGTCTTCTGGTAACATGGATGAATTTTGTATCATTCTTTCAAGGTATGTGACTTTTATAAACAGTACTGATACAAGGATGTTAAGACAGCTAATGTTTGCAGTAGCAAAATCCTTATGCTGCTGAATGTAAATATTCATTAGTATTCTCATAAGTTTGTGTTGCTGGAAGGGAACAGTATATTCTAGAAAACAGGTAGATTTAAAAATGATCTAATGGATCTTGTGTGGACTAGTTAAAGAGCAATTGCATCACACTTGACTGAGATTCATGGTGCCAGAATTGTCAGGTTGAAATTTTAGCACAAGTTACGATTTGTACTTTAAATGTTTTACTGGTGAAGGTCTAAATTTAAATATCATATAAACTAGTCTGATAAATCTGGATCTTTTTCTAAGTGTTGCTGTGAAGAAACTTTTTCATTATTTAAAAATATATTTTTAAACTGTTAATTTCACAATACTGAAAATGTTCTGCCTGGAAAGAGGATCAGATATTTTCCATCCAAATGTTCCCATTGACTAAATGAGCTTCCAAGTAGAAGGGTTGCTGTCCATGTTAACAGCACCTGAACAGCAAGAACTCCAGTTACTAGCCAATCTAGAGCTATTGTTTTTTGGTCTATTCCTGTTCAAACCTTAATATTGTTCTCATATTTCACCTATTATTTTGCTAATAGATAAGATTGTTACACTTTGTGTTTTTTTTGTCTTAATAGGTGTGTCAATGCATAACACTAAAAATATTGCATTCCACTTAGCCCTAGTTAAATATTTGGTTGTATAACTCTGCTTAAATCTTTGAAGGTATGAATTTAAATAAACGAGAATTAAATGAGCATGTGGAGTTTGAATCACAGACTTACTATGCTGCCTTTGCTGCTGAGCTGGAAGCCTGTGCCCAGCCAATGTGGGGTCTTCTGTCACACTGCAAAGTTAGGGTAAGACTAACATTTCTCTGTTCTTATTCTTGGTTTTATTTATTCATGATTTATTATAGAGTTCTCAAATATGAAAGGTCTTCCTTTTTCTGTGTTTGAAAAGTCTTGGGTTTTGCTGTCTTTGTCTACCAAATACATAAAACCGTGATCAGCTCAGATTCTGTGTATAGTCAGTATAGAATTCATGCTTGTACCTAATTCATTGTCTACAGAATGACGACTACAAGTTCAGGATGTGTACAGTCATTCCGTATGACTGTACATACGGAATAATTTCTAAACTGATGAAGAACTTGATAAATGTCTCTGAGTCATTCTGCCTTCGTTCAGTGGGAAAGGAGATATATAAATCGTCCCTAATGTGGTTAAAATGTTGATTGTGTCTGCAAATAGGCATTTAATTATGATGTGGGATGGAGTAATTTATGGGTTTGTGTTGTTTTACTAACAACCTGAGGTGAAACCCTCTTGGATTCTGACATGTCATGGTCTCCTAACTAGAGCAAAGAGTTGTTACTGTTTGCTAGACTGTAAAGTACATTGTTATAGTGAAAATGGTATCCATCAGCTTATAGGAATATTTAACATGTGAAAAAACCTTTTATTGGTTATTTTTATGAAATAAATACTTATCTCTGAAATTAGCTTCTTAAGAGTCATGAGGCATTAATACCTGAATTGAACTATGCACTGAAAAAAGTGAGTATACCAAGCAGTTTTAAACGTTTAAATGAGTCAGTTGCAAAAGCCCTTCCATGATATAAGTTATAGTGATACATTATGAATACATCAATTTATGACTCTAAATTATTATTTGAAAACTGAATTACAGCTTCTGGCTTTTTGAAGTATCCCTTTCTTTTTAGCTTAGGGATGGGAAGGTCTGCCTTTTGTTTAAGGCCTGTATGCTTCCTTGCTCCGCCTGTTGACACGTTAGTCATATCTTCACCTTGTCATGTTTGAGCCCTTTGGTTGTTCTCAAAAAATCTGAAAGTTTTAGAAGTCTCATAGCTTAGTTGTTGTAGTTGCTTAGTGAAACCTAACGGATGGGAAGAGATTCCAGCTCATGCCCTGTAGGACAGGGAAAGCCTGACCACCATAGAGGGTGGAGTAGCAGGATGGGAGTGTGGCTGTTGTGTTTCCTGATGAGAAAAGGTGTCTGACTGAGCCGGTTGGCACTTGCACAGGTTCTGGCTGGCCAAAGCACTGCTGGCTTTTGCATGAGTACTGTTTCAGAGATATCCTGAGAGTCTGAAGCAGGTCTGGAGTCTATGTTTATGGGGGAGGGAAGATTAAAGGAAATGTCTGTAGGAAATGAGGCTTTGTAAGTTCTGCTGATCACAGAGCAATTTGGTTCAGCTCCCCTCCCACCTTCCCGTCTTGCATATCACTGTTTCATTCCTGCACGGTAACGTACAGCTCTAGTCTTGAAATACGTGATTTAATCTGAAATATGTTATAGTTTTAGGGCGTTGTTAGAGAGTTATATCATCCAATCATTACAAGGTTTGCTTATTGTTAAAATCTATGCGGTATTGTGTTATCATTTGCATTTCAGGTGCATTGTGTTAGCAAACTGTAAGGACCATTCAGTAGATAAAACTTACAGGACGTTAGCCATTCTATTTGATTGCATGGGAAGAATTTTTTGTGTGCTTACATCTTTTAACTTTTTGGTAAAAATAAATGGATAAATTAAACAACAGTCGGCACTAGGACCAGCTGACCGTTCTGAAGGTGCTTAATTCTCACCATTGAAATGATAATCTTTCAGGGTAACAAGCCATCTTATACCCTTATCATACGGAAATTAGTATTAAATTATGTACTGTAAAATTGTTCTTGAAATGATCACATTTATTTGTAGTAGGAAAACAGTGACACTTACTTAAAACTGATTTGGCTCGTGTCGTATACTGGTTCTCTTACTACAGGAAACACAGGAATACACACGAAATGTTGTCAGATACTGCCTTGAAGCGCTTCAGGACTGGTTTGATGCTATCAACTTTGTAGATGAGGTAAACAACCTTAGTGAATTTAAGCAAAGTACTGTGAAAATCTGATTAGACTTCAAATGTAGTACGCTCCCCACACCCACCCCCTGACCTCCCCACCATTAGATTAAATCATCATTGTACGTACTGATTCAAAAAGGATTGCCTTGCTGAAATTAGAGTTCATAGTTAATAGTTGTAATGTGATGTGCTAGGATCCTTTATTTGTAGTCTTGATGGTTTAGATTTTCTGGTGCAAGCTTAAGCTGTGTGAGTCTTAAAAGCAGTGCCGTTAATGTACTACTGTTCTGCTGAATGAAGACCTGAAGCAGTGGCAAAACAGAAGTCCTCTTCTGATAAGGTGGGGGGGAGCAGCGTTGCCACCTTAGCAAGCAATACTCTCAATCAATTCAGAGTATCATTAGCTACTGGGGGCTTAGTAAGAGATAAACTACAACAGTCTGAACAAAGGAGATTTCTGAATCATCCGAAAGTGCAGGGGAATGAAGTATTACTAGCTTAGTGGAAAGTAAGTCCATCAAATAAAGACATGCAAGATGCTGTTCTCAGTGGTTATGACAAAGACATTTGTAGGTTTGTTTTTTTAATATATGATACTAAAATGTCTTCATTTTACTTTCAGCCAGCTCCTAACCAAGTTACTTTTCATTTGCCACTGCACCGTTACTTTGCCATGTTTTTAAGTAAGGTAAGCGCATGTTTCAGTCGCACAGGAGATGGAAATTCCCTGTTAAGTGCAATTCTTCAGTACAGCATGTGCTTGCTTTTGTTTCTAGGCTGTCAAATGCCAAGAACTAGATCTGGATACTATCTTGCCAGATCAGGAGATGCTGATGAAGCTCATGATTCACCCACTTCAGATTCAGGTATGGGCAGGCTTCTGACTTTGATGCAGATGTAGAGATATACAGCAAAAAAAAGCTTGTCTGATTCTTTTAACCCCAGTCATTTAAATATATTTAGAAGTATTTAACAAGGGGGGGTATGTCTTAATTGTGGAGTATCAAAATAAGCAATATATGACAATAAAAAGTAGAATATACTGGGCAGTTAGGGTGAACCCTTTTTATTTTTTTTCCAGTTGCCAAAATTAAATACGTGGAATTAGTTACCATACTTTGAGTAGTATGGTAATAATATTCACTGTAGCACTTTCAAAAGGGTAGGAGGAACCAGCCCTTTGAAAACATGGAATTGCGTGTTCATAGAGTTCACCAATGGAGTGCAAGTTGAGAAGAAACCTGAATCTGAAAATTTCGTGTTTTAAATTGAAAATGAGTTCAAGAGTGGATGCACCCTGCAACATTTTTTTAATTTACAAATTTGTATTTATTTGTATGTAAGTGGTAGTAGGCAGTATTTGTAATCACTGCTTTTATATCTAACTTCATTTTAACCGTGATGCCTTCATCTTTGGAGTACTTTTCAAGATTTTAATAAGTACATAAATGAATCACTTCATTGGCTTCGATCACTTTTGTTGTCTGAAATATGCTTTCTCATGAAAGTATGATATCTGTTTCGTAAACTTGCAGTGGTTCCTTTTCATCCCTCACTCCCCAGGAGAATTAAATATTAAAAAAGTATACTTTTATATAAAGATATAGTGTGTATCTATACATATGTGTGATAATATATTGATGATCTGTTAACATTGAACTGAATAGCTGAAATGTTGGTAAATTCTTCTTTTATTTTATCTGAACAGGCAAGTCTTTCTGAAATTCACAGCAACATGTGGGTTAGAAATGGTCTACAAATTAAAGGACAGGCCATGACTTATGTGCAGTCTCATTTCTGCAATTCAATGATTGATCCTGACATTTATCTGCTGCAAGTAAGTTATGTTTTGTGAGAAACCAAGCCAATGCTTGTTGTCAAAACAAACTAACTACTGAATAAAATGAATTTATTCTCCTTCCACAGGTCTGTGCCTCTAGGCTGGACCCAGATTATTTTATTTCATCTGTTTTTGAAAGGTAGGGTTAAAAGATGAATGCTCTTGTTTACTGTTGTGCTAGCTGTTGACTAATTTATGGCACGTGTGAGAAATGGTGCATATCTGATAACCATCTTCAGTGGTACAAGTCTGCCTAGCCAAAACTAACACTTACCTAAGGACTCTTCTGAAAGAGGTATCTCAAGGTATAGCCTTGACTTTATACAGGATTGGCTTTTGATTTACAGTGCAGTAGTGAACCTTCAGGAATTTGTTTTCTGAGCATCTTCACTTTTTCTTTGTTTTGCACATGTTCATATGCAAACTTTCAGATTATGCTAGCCTGAAGAAGTAGATAAATAGAGATAAGTAGAACTGCAATAGTAAGAGGCACAGAAAGGATGTCTGCTTTTCTGGATAGAATAAAATTAGGGTTGAAAACAGATTAATTGGCATTAGCTTTTATATCTTCATAAATGTAAGGTGTTTTCATGGGGAGTAAATACCACTACAGCACGTTCCATAGGTAGTTAAATAAAAATACAAATTTAAAAATAAGGGGTTTTCCATGTATATTTGCATATTACTGCGTTAAATGCATTTTACTTTGTATTTATTTTGGGTTGTTGTGAATGGTATGCTGACTTTATCAGTACATTTCACATTGGTGTTTTAGTGTTGGAGAATCATGTTTCTGACTTTACCCTTTGCTGTGTAGATTTAAGGTGGTAGATCTGTTGACGATGGCATCACAGCATCAGAATACAGTTCTTGATTCAGAGCATGAAAGGTCAATGTTGGAAGGAGCCTTAACATTTTTGGTCCTTCTGTTAAGTCTTCGTTTACATTTAGGTAAGAATCACTGCTTTATGAATACTTCTATGTAACATGCTTGTTCATTTATATTCACTATTTAGTAGCTACCATGAAGCTGATTAGCTATATAGTAACTTAAAGCATTCAACGCTTGGTTTCATTTTTGCCTGTTACTGAATTTTATTCCCTTATGAATTAGAAACAGACAAAATGCATAGAAATGGAGAAAAATGCCATTAATGGAAGTGGCAGATTTGTGTATATGATCACATGAAGATTCTGTATCTTTTTTAGAAAGACAGCAGTTTTAGTTTGTACCTGTTTTTTTCTGACTGAGGTTGTGTGTCTCATAACGTTTGCACCCCACCTGCCCTTTCTTTTGCTGTATTTTTATAGCACTGTATCATTACTTAATGTTTGTATCAAGGTTAACTTGTGTTTAATGACAAATGTATGCTGAATGTGTGTCTTTAAATCATGCTATTTCAATGGCTTTTTAAATTTTATTATTCTAGGAATGACAGATGATGAGATCCTCAGAGCAGAGATGGTAGCCCAGCTCTGTATGAATGACAGAACACACAGTTCATTACTGGATCTCATATCCTTGGAATATTTTAACTAATGTGCATGAATGAGAATGACAGGTACTTGGATAGTAGTAGGATTTTAGAGCTTGAACAACATGTTTTCAGGTTACATAATTATAACAAATGGCATAAAGGTGTGTTTGCATATACTATCATCAGCAAAGGCGTTTGCTCCAGCTTTGTTTTTTCTTATAAAATATGCAATACTTTTTAATAGTTTTAAATTAGTTTTGATACAAAATGCTTAACTGCTCTTCTTCTTATTTTTTTAACACTACAGAAGTCTTTTAGGTGTGAGGTGAGAAGTCTGTTTTCCAGTGACATTGTAGAAAGTTTAGCCAAGCATCACCTATATCTGGATTTGAGCCTTTGATTACTGTCGATTTTATGCCAGTATAAAAAGAAGCCACTCTGTGCTATATTGGCTTTTGCTATCAAGAGCTAAAAATGCAAATAATAGCAATTCTGAATGCTGTTTTAAAACTGGAATGAAATGCATGTGTTACAGGGGGAAGTGTCTCACTTGAAGAATAGGAAGCTCTAGGAAGTCCTTCTGCGCAGTGGTATGGTTCACATCCCCAAACAGCTGAATACATACATGCAGGTTTTACTGCTATCAGTGTGTTAAACTTTGTAGGCGAATTAAGCAGCTTGTGATGAGCTTGCATACCACAGTTGCACACCACAATTAAGAGCTTGCAATCCAAGGGTAGACGTTTAGCAAAAATATTAGAAATTCATAAAGATAGGAAAGGAGGAGATTACAAATATGTAATGAGAATTACGAAGTATTACAGTACAACCTGGTAACTCAATCACTTAAGTGTGTGGAATAAGTGAATTACTTAAAGCGATTCACTTAGGTGAATCACTTAACTATGTAAAACAATTGAATCATTTATAAGCAATCACTTACCATTAAGCAGAAGTTTCCTTGTTTGTAATTATTGTGATTTGGGGTAATGTCAGTAGGGCAGTTAAGTATCTCTTCCAAAAATGAGAAATAGCCACAATAGAGAATTACTTATTGTGTTTGTGGATCCCCAGCTATTTACTTGCTTTTTCTGCACTTAGCTGTAAATGCAAAATATTCTTGCTATGAAGAGAACCAAAGTATTAGTAAATAAAAGCAAGTACAAAAACTATATACACTATAGATAGTAGTTTTTATTCGTCATTTAATACTGGCCTTTTGAGCCAAGTATGAAGTAATTGGCTTGCTTTAAAAAGTTAATATCCTAGCTAGGAGGCTTTAATTAATTTCAATAATAGTTATAGTTCCGTAGCAGCTGGAGCATACAGACCTCTTGTGGTAAACACAGAGCACTGCCGAAGCGTGGCCTCCGAAATGGGTGACTGAAAACGTCAAGAGGGAAGTAAAATACTGTGTCCTGCAACTAAGTTAACTTTGCTTTCCTTAACACAAACATTACATTCCAGAAAACCCCAACCCTAAAAGTGGTATTATTCCAGGAAGCTTAAGCTTTGAATCAGTCTTGTCAGCAGTTGCTGATTTTAAAGCTCCTGTTTTTGAACCTGGAGGTTCCATGCAACAAGGAATGTATACACCTAAAGGTATGGTAATCGCGGCATCCTCTTATAACATACTCAGTGGTAAGATGCTTAACCAGAGGGTTTTTTTCTTAAAAAACAACCAACTAACAAAAAAAGAGAACCCCACCAAACACCAACCCACCAAACAACCCCCCCAAAAAAAACCCAACACAAAGAACCCAAACCCACCACCACAAAAAATGACAAAACTTGCTTGGCTTCTTCATTACTTATTGCTTATACTTAAGAGTATTGCTAAAGACTGTTAATAGTTTTTAATAAATTCATTTTGATCTAGAGTGAAAATGAGCTTCTTTTATGTATCAGGTATTCTTAGAAAGCAAGGGAAAAATGGAGAACTGAAAAATTATGGTATTTGTATTTCACTGGTCTGCATACTTAATCATTCATGTGATTTTAAAAAAATCTGAGGTATGTTCCATAGAGTTTAGAAATGTTTGCGCTAGTGAAGTGTCAGTTGCAAAGTTCTTTGAACTTCTCTCCATTTTGATTATTGAAAATATCATGGTACATAATTCTTTCTCTTTTATTGGTTAACTATCTTAGTAGACTGTAACATTTTTCCCAGTCGATAGTGAGGCTTTAGAACAAAGTTCAGACTAGACTAGTTGTAGAATATTGACCTATAATACTACAGTGCATACAGTGCAAAAATGACAAGTTTTTTCCTCTGACCAGCTTGTCATCTAAATTGGACTCAACGTAATGTTGGTATATCAAAGGAGAGGAAGAATTTAAGAGCTCAGTGTTCCATTCCTGTTTCCTTTCACTGAGCAGATAAGCCTGTAGGAATCTGAAATGCTCCACGTCCTCTGGTTGTGCTTCAGCTCATGGCAAAGCTGAAGAGGGATTAACTCCTTCCTCCCACTGGGTACCTCATTTGAGAACTGCCAGGGTCAGGGTCCAACAATTTTGAAACCATTTGGTTTGTAGGCTGTGTCCTTTTGTGGATTTTTGTTGTTGTTAATGTAGGAACTAACACTGTACTAACTTGTTTGCCAGTTTTTGTACTGGGAGATCCCTGAGTTAGTGAAGCCCTTATTTTTGTACGAATTAAAAACCGTGAAGTAATTTTGGGAAATCAGAGTTTTGGAAATTGATTCATTCTGGTTCTTTGATGTGTAATTATTAGGCAGCTTAACACCTATGTATTTAAAATATCTTTATTTTACTATTCTGTTAACTGCATTTCCTTACATCATGTCTGGTTTCTGGAGCTCATGGAATGCTGATCTTTTTCATAACACTGTGAGGGAAAAAAAAGTATTATGGTATTTTTAATTGTAACACTTCAACACTTCAGGGAATCTGGTGCTAGATTATAGTGTTCGGGGGGGTTTTGTGTTTGTATTTTTTTTTTGTAATGACAGTTTACCTCTGGAATACATTGTTTATCTTAAAATTTTTGAGTGTCTCATCTAAAGCAGTGAATACTGAAGTAATTTGTAACACTATGCAGAGTCCCTTTTTCTTAAAGGAATAAAAAACTGAAAGAGCTTCTGCAGGAATTAAAGCCAGCATGGTTTTCTTTTGTGTTATAGCCTTTTAAGTGTTTATAATCTTTATAAGACTATAGAGGTTCTCAAAAAGAATAGTGATATTCCAGTTGCTTTTAAGAATTGTAGTTTGTGGCACCTGTCACAGTTTAAACAAGTCATGCTGAGATCCGTTACCCCTAATCCCGTGTTTCTCTAAACTGGGGGGGAAGGGGGAGAGGAATCTATTTTATGATTGCAGAAGCCCCAGATTTTTTGCTTACATTAACCATTGGTTAAAAAAAAAGTCCAAAAAAAAAAAAAAGGGACATAGTTCTTCCTGTTCTCTGGAATTGTGTGCATTTCTAGTATTGCCCATATGGTTCCATCACTTAGTCCTTTTTTCTCATTGTGCATTAGCAACCCAAACAAGCTTGGTCTGTGTTTCAGACTGCATTAGTAAACTCTGTCCAGAAAAAAAAGCTTTTTTGCAAGCTAAGTTTGACCATCTTTCATACATAGTAGAAACTGTGCTAAGTGTTCTCTCTCAGCAGCGTATCAGGGTATCTGTAGAACTGTTAACATTAGCAGGGGTTTAACAGCAATATAGACCACTTCTCTTCCCGCTTGGGGGAGATTAATCTCAAAAGCATGATAAAGCTGCTTACTTTTGCCTGTGAAAACTTTAAAGAATGTTGGAAGTGCTTGTGTTGTTTTATGCCTGCTGGTGGAGCTAAAATTCTGTATCCATTGGTTTTCTTCTTCCTTTGAAGGGATCATTGAATCTTGCCTTCATACGGCTGTGTTATGGGAGCTAAACACTTCCAAACAATTAGTAGAATGAACAGCTTCATTTGGCTTTACGTTTGAAAGTTAGTTTTGTTTTATAATAACTTGTAAATAGAAGAAAAATAGCAGTTAAATGGGATTATATGGGATATCTTGATTTATAGTCTGTTTAGACTTTTCTGTTTGATTGCTCTGAAAAGCCATTCTGGATGTTACTTTAGAGCTACTAAATTAGACAGATAACTAAGATTTTAATGACAAAATAATGCATAGATATTAGTTATAAAACAAAGGCATCATAGACTTCACAAATGTTATTTCATAAGAAACTTGGCCATTTTAGAGACTGAACAAAAACTTGTGTTGTAGTCATTTGGCTCACTGCACTTAATAGTTAAATACCGTCTACCTGCTAACTATTCTGTAGGCTTTGCTTCCTCTCTTTGTGCTTATCAAGTACCAAGTGAAAAATAATTAAAGCCTTTTCTTACATGTACTCGGAAATAAAGAGCAAAATGAGATGCATATAGAAAAGGCATTTTTGGGGCTGCCTTCATATACTTACAATTGGTTAAATACATTTACTTAGGGTTTTAATTATTTCATAATTTAAAAAAAACCTGTCTTCTGCATGTGTTTCAACTGTTATTTTATCAGAAATACATGGTTTTTCGTTTTATCTTTTATCCCACTTTGTAAGTTATTGCATAAAAGGAAAGAAAGCTAGGAGGCAGAAAAATAAAGCTTGTTAATAGAAAGACCTATTGTCTTAATTGCTAATTTTTTTGTTTTGGGACTAAGAAAAATATTTTTGGTGAAATTTTGGTATCTTGTTAAGTACTAGTGATAGTATAGTAAGCATTATTAGTAAGAATTAGTAAAAAAGTACTACTCTGCTGCAAAAGTATTATATAATAGAAAATGATGTAACTAAAGCTAGTTAAGAAGATATTCTAGAATAACTTGTAAGGTCTGTAAAGAGAATTTTAACATGTGACTTCTTTTAAACAACAGCTGAAGTGTGGGATAAGGAATTTGACCCTGTCATGGTAATACTTAGAACGGTTTACCGCAGAGATGTGCAGTCTGCAATGGACAGATATACAGCATTGTAAGTTGCATAATTTTTAGAAATGTAACATATTGTTGCTCATTGCATAAAATTTCTTTTGTTTTCGCTGTGTGGTAATGCTAATCACGTTATCAGTGTTTTCAGGCCCCAGATTTGTCCTTGAGTAAATAGTTTATAAATTTACAGGCAGTATCAGGGTTTTGGTTAGCCTAGTCTGTTACTCTTCCATAAACGTTTAAAAATACATCTGAAGTGCCACAGACAAAGTAGTGAATGTCATCATAGTTAGAATAACTTAACCAAAAGTTAAAGTTTAAAAATCAGTTACAAATTACTTAAATAAAGCAGCCTTATCTATTTTTATTTATTTTATATTTAGGTACATGAAGCACAGTACTAGTGTGTTCTGTGTTATGAAATTATGTTGAAGACAATGTGGGTTTTTTCTGTGTATTCATCCTTGGTGGAAACCATGGACAAATTGAATTCTGATTTAAATACAGGAAAAAAAACATTTGTTGGCACCCTTTTAAGTTCTAAGAAACAAGGTGTTTTGGTCTCAATTCTGTCAGTTAACGTTACATCCATTACAGATTCTTACCCTTACAGATCCTTGTTTCAGCTAATGTAATTTGGTTATCTTTTATTTCACACCTTGGGAGTAAAAATCAAGTTTAAAAAACGCTTATAATAAACTTAGTGACACAATCCTCTGCCCCTGTGCTCATTCCATTAAGTCAAAGGGTCATAATAAACTTATGCTGTAAGTGATTTTGAGCAAGGTAGTACTCTGTTAAATAATTGCATTGTCTACTGCACTGGATTCCAGCTTTTTATTAGAAATGTGGGCCCACATTGAACTTAACACTTAATTTTGAAGTTCATAGATACTATAGTACTGCTACTGTCAACTATAGCTAATTTAGTCTAGCGTTTCCTAGCGTTGCCTGTAATCCATTCTGACAGATATGAGATTTCTGTGTTGGATGTCTGACTAACCTGTGGATTTGGGTGAAATGAAAAGTTTTCCATCTCTTCTATGTGCCTCTCAGAATGAAAATGGAATCTTAAATTCATAGCAGTAACTACAATTTCATTTAACTTTATAAATAAAGGTTGTTTACATCAGTGATAATCCACAGAAAAATAAGACTGGATTCAGTTTGTGTATACATTCCAATTTTTGGAATGCTGCTAAAATAAATTAAATGGCTTAGAAATGCTCATCAATTCTAAAGTCAGTCTAAACTAAAAGAATTTGGGGTAGTTGTTTATAACAGTGGCAGCTGTCTACATTATTACAGTGTTTAACCTAAGTCTCATTTGTTTCAACAGTTTAAAGCAAAGTGGCAAATTCCCTGGGAACCCGTGGCCTCCTTACAAGAAAAGAACAGCACTACATCCAAGTTACAAAGGTCTCATAAAGCTTTTGCACTGTAAAACCCTGCACATTGTGCTGTTCACGCTGCTTTACAAGGTACAGTCATAATTCTCATTAAGTCCGGTATTTTAATTCCACTTTTTCAGAACAGGAGGTCTTAGAATTATGATTTTTTCAATAGATCATTTACAGTAGTCAGATTCAAGTTTATATAACTTAAATTTTGTTTTATTTTATGAATCTAGTATGATGATGATTTCTACCATTTTCATTATTTACGAATGGTATTTCACATACACATACACTAAGTCAGGTACTCAAGTGGATGAGCTGTCCTACTCTTCTACTCTGAGGAACACTATCTTAACCATCAGGGTTGCCATTTGAATTTTTGTTCCATGATGATTTCTGGGAGCATGGTGGTGTGAGTGATGTTCCTTTGGCTCCCACTGTAGAGTTTTAAGGCATCAGCAGCCTTTTCAAATAAATGTAATCTTGATGGCTTTAGATCCTAAACGGAAAATACATCTCATAGCTGCAGTTTGTTCTAACATCAGTTCCTGGATATGTTCTGGCTTTTGATAATGTTATAGCACTTGTTTTTCAGGACTCATTGATGCCTTTAAAGTGTGTTTGGTTTTGTCTTTGGTAGTTGGCTGCCCCCTTTAAGAGAAGTGCATCCTTTTTGAAGAGTATGTTACTCTGAATCTGTTTTTCTACTTGGAAAGTACTTTCAAAGCAGTGTGCTGCAGAGGCAGATGCGGGACTATAAAAAGTGGACTGAGTGAGCCACAGTAGTGCTTCTCCTGGGCAGACTTTCCTTTTGCGTTCTTTTAAATGCTCCCAGCTCCCCTAAAGCTCTTGTTCTGTTTCATTGTTAAACTTCTGTTGAATAGAAAATATCTGTTGCTAAGTGTAGCAGTAACTGTGTGATATTCACAAAGAACTATGCCTATTCGCACAGAGTTGTTTCAGCTGATCTCTTTCTCTGATGAAGTGTCCTATAAGTTGTCAGTATATCATTAAGATGAATGAAGACTTAAGATTGTGCCTGAATTCATTCAATACATTTCACCTTTATGACAGAAAGGGCTTTTTTCTCAGAAGCTTCGTATTGCTTATAAATTAATGACTTTGGTAAACCGTAGGTTTTGCTATGTAATTAGTGCAATTTCAAAAATCTACTTTAAAAATATAAAATATAAAAACTTTGTCTGTGTTACTACTGATTCTTCCTCACCCATAATAGAATGAGACATGTTATGGTGAAGACTGAATTTCATGTACAGAGACTATACCTTTTGAAAGCTCAGTAGTACAACATCTAATGGTTGGTCAAGGTTTTCCATTGTCAGATATCTAGTTCCTTATCTTGCTGAAACTTAACAAATGGATGACATTTTTCATTCTGAATGCCTGTTCTGGCATGAGTTTCCAAGAATGAAGTGAGGACAAAATACTTTGCCTTTACCCATGTTTTAAACATTCTTTTATCAAGATTCTGGATCTGAATTTAGCCAAACTGTTACATTATGCACATGCCCCGTGGCTGTTTATTTGATTCTGTTAACTGCTCAAGTCTTAAGGAAGTCAGCCCCAGACCAGGTATGCCCCACACCAGAGCTGGGCAGGGGCTGGGCTGCCTTATTACTGCAGGGTGAAGGATGAGGCTGAGATATAGTAGTATGTAGCAGAGGCTGGGGAAGGAGCATACCTGGGAAAAGTACTAGACAGGAGACTTAGAGGGAAGCTGCTGAAGAAAAGGACAGTTTGGGATTATGTAGAAGATGAAATAATATTTTGACATGGAACAAAAATGGAGAATGCAGGGAAAGAATGCATCATCTTTTACTGTCTTGCTTGGGGATTTTTTGGCCATTTTTTTCTCTTATATCAGTAAGAAGCTTCAAGGACTTAAATTTTAAGAATCTTAAAATTTCTATGTTGCTATTTTAGCTGGAAGGCCAAATGCTTTTCTACCAAATTTATGGATGGTAGAAATTACATAGTGATTGATTCCATAGATTGACTTAAATGATGTTTTATCTATTTGTGAAATTTTGTCAATTTATGACAGCCTTTATATTTCTTGGCTTTTGGGAGTGGCTACAGAAGAACAGTAAACTATATTTGATGATTTGACTTTTCAGAAGTGTTAGTCAATGTGACTTGATTCTGACTGGTACAACTCCACATGGTTTTCATATTAATGTGATACCAAGTGCTTTTATAAAGTAATTAATCTCTGTAATCTCAGACTTGATTGGGTTTGACTAAATCAGATGTTCAAACATAATTTAGAAAAGCTATTGTAAAACCGTATTTGTTCTAAGAACTTTATCTCTCTGATGTTTTTAATGGGTGTGTCTGCTTATGAAATTTGGCCCCTTCAAAACCAAGTTGTATTCAAAACTTTACTAGGCTACACTCTGAAAATATTAGTTTCTATATTAGCCTGTCTACAATGAAATTTTAAACATCTTTTCTCATCCACTTTTTTGGTATCTTGCAGACTTTTGCCATTTTCTTCTCTTTAAATCAGAATATTCTCAAGAGGAAAGTTGTCCTGGTTTTTAATTTCAGGAGCACTGATTCTTCCTCTCAATGCAGTGGAAGCTGTCTTAGAAAAAAGATGGGCGTTTATTAAATTAAAGATAAGGTTATCTATTATTTGTAATTTAAAAAGATTATGTGAAGATGTTTGTGAACTAAATTCATATGAACTCTTCTGGTGTTCCCAGTTATCCAGGCATCTCTTATAGAACTAGGACCTCATTGGGCCATATGGTGACTGATCACATGAAAAAGGGAGGGAAGGCTAAGAGTAGCTCTTTGCTTGTGGCTGACAGTAGTGGTATCTGTGCAGCTTTAGCTGGCACTTTGCTGTTAAAGTAAATCACAGCTTGAACTAGTAATAATTTAAGGTACAAGTTTGTTTGACTGGAAGGAGATGTATGATTTAATTTTGCTTTTGTGGTGATGCTCAAAGGTTAGTTTTTTCTAAACCTTAAAATAATTTTTAATAATCTTGAAAAAAATAAATAAAAACTGAAGAGTTCAAAGTGTATTATCCAGAACACTGGGTTTTTTTTTCATTTAGATGTACTGAAGTCTTAATAGGGTGAGTGGAATAACGATTTCCTGTCTTTTAAATATAACACTCCTATTGATCTATCACATCCAAAACTACATGTCTTCTTTTGTAGTAGTGACCCAGTACTGTTATTGGAGAGCTATATTAATGTTGTTATTCTTACTTTTCTTGGCCTACTTGGAACTTTTTTTTTGGATCCTATAGCATAATCACTAATCAGGTATCTTGTTGGAGCATTCAGTCATAACAAGAGTGAAGTTTAAAATATCTTGCTGATGTTCTAGTGTAGATATTCCAGGAACTTGAATAGGCAATTCACTGCTCTTGAAAATAATTTTTTCCTCACCGAACTTTTATGCATATGTTAGGACTTTAAAAGTGTTACTGTGCAAAAAAAGAAAACTATTTTGAATGCTAAAATCGGTACTCAGCATCTACCAAAAATAGACTAGGGTCACAAGTGTTGTTATGGTGCTCTGCCTGCCTAGTCTTTTCTTTTTAACTGATACTCCTATCTCATGATACAGCTCTTGCAAGCACAGGGATCAATTAAGAAAAATACCCCCAAAACCAGACAAAAATCGCATTGTGGCTCAAGACCTCCCTTTCCTAGCGTGGCTAAACCTGGAAGGTTGTGCTCGGAGCTAAAATTTGTAGGTGGTATCCTGAGCTTCTTCATAGAAGATGCATGGCTACTTCAGTTACCTTCCAGTTTAGGTTAGAGATGTCCATCAGGTTTTTGGCATTTTTTGTTTTTTTGTAATAGGGATTGTGAGAGTATCAAAACCTTCTAAGATGTGGATGTCTGTTTTTCTGCCTAGATATTAATGGATCATCAGAATTTATCAGAACATGTGCTTTGCATGGTTTTGTACTTGATTGAGCTGGGGTTGGAAAATTCTCCAGAACAAGAGGCAGATGAAGAGGTAAGAATGAATACCATCATTTTCATTAAAATATAAAATATTGTCTAATGATACAATAATCTTTAAAAATAGATGCTTATTAAAATTATAATTTTACCATATGAAATAACATCTGTCTTTACTTAAGCAGGGATCAACTAAGCAAACAAAAATAAGAAACTTGCATGCTGTTGTGGAGTATGGTATCCTGTTAGGTTTTTCAACAGTTTCTGTATGTATAACCTGACAACACAGATTGATTAGATCTTTACTACTCTGTAAATTAGTGATTGAAAATAGGTGCAAAAGAAATGTAGAATGGTTGAATCTAAAACTTGCTTAAATTTCTAGATTTTCAACTGAAACCTTTATCACTGAGCATTTTATTGCTAAAGCTCTGTATATTCTAAAGTATGTGAATTTAGCCAAAATTTTAACTCTGCTTTTGATAAGAACTTGAACATAAAGAGCCATTATTTTAATGATTCCAGATTCCCTTATGGTATACGACTTTCATAATTTTTCCTACTGTTTAACATTGCTTATATGACTAAGGATCTGCTGCTTTTTTTTTTTTCCCCCTCCAGAGATTGACTTCTGTGTAGTTTGGATTTTTTGTATTAATCCTTGATTGTGCAGCTTTGGATGACTCTGAGTAGTTCCTTTTACTAGTGCTAGATAGCACTGATGGCATGTATTTGATTATATTCTAATGAAATGTGTAGATTGATGTATTTATCAGACCTGTAGTCCTCATGGCTGACATCAGACATATAATTTTTAAGAGATATGTCAATTTTAGTGAGGTATATACTGTTCAACATATTTTTCCTATCTCATGGGGAGATCATGGCCTCTGTAATACAGTTAGAAAAACAACATGAATTATTGTAAAACATAAGAGAAAGTATACTATGTGTTTTTGTTATTTTAGGAATCTGCAGGTGGACAAGAGCGTTGCCATGATAGTTGGTTTCCAGGTAGCAATTTGGTTTCTAACATGCGTCACTTCATTAACTATGTCCGAGTTAGAGTACCAGAAACTGCTCCAGAAGTGAAGAGGGAGCCACCTGCAAGTACGAGTTCTGAAGGTTTAGCTTCATCACAAGTAAGTATATACAAATACCAGTCCTTTTCCTAGATTATTTTGTTATTGCCTGTGTGAGGATTATTTTTTTTACTGTTTTTATTAATTTATTAGGATTTTTTCCCTCCAGTAATCTTTCCTAAGTGTACTGATAACAGAAATATAATTTACTACAAATGATACCTCCTTCCAGTTGATGTATTTAATGACTTTTTTTGTCCTCAATCTACCAGAGTTCAAGGCGGAAGAACCTCCAGAGAGAGGTAGATTTGTGTGCGGTTTGTTCTCCTAAGCGATTAACTAGCAACATGGCTTTAATTGCGCTCACCTTAACATTCAGTGAAATCTTTTAATTTTCCTCAGTTTCCTTTTAATTCATATTGCAAGGACTCATGCTTTTTTCATGTTCTTGTTTGTAATCTTAGGTAGTAGAATTTAAGCAAAGAAATGTCCGTACATTTTTAATAACATATTTTGAAATAAAAGCTTTCTATCAAATATAAAACGACATTGATAGCTTACTGCTTGAGCTTTGTGTTTAGGCCTGCTTTGTCTTGCCAAGATATTACTAACATTTAATAATGTAGAGTAGTCTTAGCTTTCTCAAATCTAGGTAGGTTAACCTTATAGTTAAAGTGCATTTGAAATTATTAATCGCAGGTTTATTTGTTTTTTTTTGTGAAAACAAAATGAGTATGTAAATGGTGGGATCCTGAAAGATTTATAGCCGGTAGATAATATAATCTCTATGTCAGGATTGCTTTTTGTATCTTTTGTATACAGCACTTCAGATCAGTGTATGCGAGATGTAGTGAAATACAACGGGTATTTCTTTTGCATGTTAATATTAGAAAAATAGATCGAAATTTAAAGTAGGTGGGTGAGATGAAATATATTAAAACGTACAGAAGGTAGGTGAGATAATTGTCAGAATCCCATTTTTATATTTGATCTCTGAAGTATTTGGTATCTCTTGGCTGCCCAGCCTTCTGAGAAGGGTAAGATGTTAAAACATTCTGAATTTCATTGTTCAAAATAGTCAGGAAACACATCTCAGTATATGCGAGTTGCTTCCAAGTATTCTTAATTCGGAACTGAAAGTAGGGACAGCATAGAATAGAAACATCTGAACAGGCTCTGCCATTAATGTAACTGCACTCATGTGCTCTGAATAGCAAGCTCTGCTTGCAAATGTGGGTATGTGGCTTCTGGATCTCAGCTAATAGATCTACACAAAATGGACAATGCCCTTGGAACAGTGTTGGCTCACCTGTGTTTACCTGTGTGGGATTGAGTTACATTGTGCAGCAGCTCTCAGTAGACTTCAATAACACATTTAAAAGACATAAAGATACTGAAATCATGAATATTCCAGAAAAAGTAAGGAAATATTACTTACAGAATTCTAAGTCTGACTAGAGCAAAGCTGGTTGTTAGTTGTCTTGTTATGGATGATATTTTCATTTTATACTTGGCTTTTTATGCAGCTGTGTATAACAAATTTGTATAAAAATATGACATGCAGGGTTAGTATTTTGCTATACCAAATTTCAATATGTTTTGGAAGGGCAGAGGAAACTTAAAATGTTTTGTTCTTATCCTCCCAGTTTAAAATATTATCAATAGTTTTATAAATATGTGTTGTTTGTACTTGTATTTTTGAAGATTAAATGTTGTAATTTTTTTCCCAAGAACTCGGGGACAGCTCAAGTGTTCAGTTTGGTCGCAGAACGTAGAAAGAAATTTCAGGAGATCATCAATCGGAACACCAGTGAGGCAAATCAGGTGGTTCGGCCCAAAACATCCATGAAATGGTCAGCACCTGGTGCAACTCCACAGCTAACCACAGCCATTCTAGAAGTCAAGGAAAGCATACTGTCCTTGCTGATTAAACTGCATCACAAACTCTCAGGAAAACAAAACTCTTACTATCCTCCGTGGTTGGATGATGTGGATGTTTTAACCCACCCAGAAATTCCAAGATACTCTCACGGTGATGGAATGACGGCAGTAGAAAGAATTTTATTGAAAGCTGCTATACAAAGCAGATTGAATAAACGTATAATTGAAGAGATATGCAGAAAGGTGACACCTCCTGTACCACCGAAAAAGATTAGTTCTGCAGAGAAGAAAACTTTGGATAAAGAAGAAAGGTAACAATAAGAACAAAGTAGAGGGGTGGTAGAAGGGCATCTGTTGATTGATCAGTCTCTAGGTCTTTGCATTAATTAGTTATTGAAAGAATAAGTCTTAATTCTACAGTTCTCTATTCATTTCGTATATACATGATTTACATGGGTACTGAGGAAGAACCTGCACCTTGCTAATTTATATCTTTAAATTAGAAAACTTTCATGATGATTTTATGATATACACGCTCACCTTTCCTGTTGCCATGTATGCCATTTATATATTCAGAGGTGCAGAATTAAGATTGTGTTGACATTTGAGGCTTAACTGTGCAATCTCAAGATGAGGTAGAAATTTTTTTTATTTGTATTCCCTGTTCATTCACATGCATACATCACATCATGATTATTTTTGTTTCTTGGCTTATTCTATGTGGGGTTTGGTAATGCTGCCTTCTTTGCTTGTCCAACACATTCAATTTTTAACTTCTGTTTTTAATTTTTTAAGAATCACATTCATATTTTCTTATAATGTGGCCTGAAACACCTGCATGCCAGATGTCTGTCTTGGGCTGAAGTTTTTTGGGCAAAAAGCTCAGACAGTTTTGAGATTGAGGTTGGGGCATAATGAGTTCTGAGAGCACCCAGAATACCAGCACTCCTGAAACTTGAATGCAGAAAGCCTGCTTCTCTTCTGCATTTAGCAACTGCTGTGTTGGCATGTGAGTCCTATGGAAGAGGAATCATCCAGTTCAAATGCCTGGAAGACAGCAAGTAGATCGGAGAAGCAGAGGTGAAAACTAGGACTGGGAATGGAAGGAGAAACTTTCTGGTTGATGTATTAGTGAGTAAAGGGAAGATGCCAGGTCAAGTGAGTAGTTGATGTGGGAAGGCTCAAGCTGGCAAGTTGGGGATGTTAGGGAAGAATGGGGTTGTCAGGACAGAAATATTCAGAGTAGCAAGTGAAAGAACCAATTTTTAGTGAAAATCTCAGTGGGGGAGAATGGGATATTGACAGCTGATAAGAGAGGGAGGATGTGGAATAGGAATGAAATGCCTGTGGGGCATGAGTAAGGCAGAGGTTGGTGTCTGGGAGATGTAATAGAACCAGCCAGAAAGGCACATTGGCTGGTGTGGGACAGTGGGAAGAAATTGGTAACTGGTTAGTGCAAAAGATTGAAACATGGCATTTGAAGCAAGGGGATGGTAGATAGGGTTAGAAGGCTGGGGTGTAGAGACTGGGGTGGTCAGGTCAGAGAATTTAACACATTCACTGAAGTAGCAACAGGCCACGGGCTGGAATGGGCAAGAATATTCTTCAGTGCTTGTCTGTTGCAGTATTTTGGTGTATTAATGGTTTATGTGACCAGACTATATGATTATGGTTCTAGAAATTTGGGTAGAAACATGCAGCTGTCTGACTCAGTTGGTTTCTGGATTACTTTTATCCTGCTATTTTTATTTGTTTGAAAATAAGTTTTTCACTAAACTCTCTTTGATATGTCCAAGACCTGCAATGTACTTGAAAATTAAATATAAAAAAATCTAAAATAGATTTAATATTTTTTATAAGTTACATACTTTACACAGTAAAATTAATTTTTTTCTTACAAGTGGTCAGTTAATGCTCTAATTTTCAACATCCTTTGTAATAGTTCACTAAATGAGAGAAACAGCCAAGGGTTAGCATGTGAAATTGTCTTTCTGAAAATGCCAGACTGAATGGCCGCTTTAGATAAAACACAGCTATATCGTGGGGTACTTACTTGTTATTGTGGTACTCAGTAGCGCTACATTTATGTACAGGAGAAGCATGGGAATCAATAAATCAAGTAACTTTTCATATAGAAAAGGGTAAGGTCATTCCTTTCCCCCTGTAAGGATGTGATATTTTCAAGGAGCTCTTGTGGGCACTTTAAGTTTTCAGTTAAGTTCTGCGGCTAACATAATGATGAAAATAAATGTTTCCTGTTCTTTGTTGTTCTAGGTGACTGTTTTCTTCTCCTCAAATCCGTAATGGCATTGGGGATCTATAAAGTTTATTAATGGACAGTGTGATAACTGAAATGACTAATCTTGTAGACTGATAGTGCTCATATAGTCAGGCTGCAATTTTTACTTTCTTTTTTGGTTTTGTTTTGTATTAGTCTGATTTTGTATTAGTGAAGATCAAGCAGACTGTGAGTGTTCACCCTTTGTGGTTACTTCAATACACAATGATAAACTTGGCATCACCCAGGCAATGGGTTGTTGCCATAGAAACTGAAATACAGAGCTAGAAGAGAGCTTGAGCTGCTTGCAATATTTTTTTCAATTGCAGTGTCATACTCCCATGGGCCATCGTGGAAAATTACTGAGCTGTACTGAATCTGTCAGAGTTTGTTTATGTCTTCTTACTAAAGGCCTCTATTTACAGTCACTCTGCTTTTAGTCAAGGTGTATATTGAGAAATTCCCAGGGAGAAATAAATAAAACCAGGTTTAATGAATGCTCTGGTATGATCCTCAGAATAATGAATCTTAGGACTGTTGTAAATAGAAGCTATTTTGAGAAATTGTGGCTGTACAATGTGACAGATAAATGGGCAGAGATATTTGGGGTTTTAAGGTACCTTTAAGAAAACAAGTTAGAAGCTTTGAC
Source organism: Phalacrocorax aristotelis (assembly GCF_949628215.1). Taxonomy (NCBI): domain Eukaryota; kingdom Metazoa; phylum Chordata; class Aves; order Suliformes; family Phalacrocoracidae; genus Phalacrocorax; species Phalacrocorax aristotelis. The sequence goes on from NC_134280.1 coordinate 22,945,807, forward strand.
TTATAAACAGGCCACCTCAGGTTAACAGGTTACAGTATATTAGTTCCTTTGGGCCTGTGCATGCCTGTTCCTTTGCCAGTACAGTGATAATCAGACAGTGGTGGAGACTAAAGAGCAACCCATCAGCATATCAGATGCCAGGTGATGTTTTTAAATCCCTTTTTAGTTATCTGAATCACCTCTGAGCAGGGGGAAGAAGTGCATTGTAAGCACTGATGCACAGAGTTTGTAGCTCTGATAGTGCTTCCCTAGATGCTCTGGGGAGGTGCTGCATGAAGCCTTCATCCATGGGATGTGTAGGTCTTTGCATGTTCCATGTGATGAGCAGCTGTGGTGTGAGTTTTGTTTGGTTTTCCCACTTGAACTCTCCCATCTTCTTTATGTGTAAACTCTTGTCAAAGTAAAGATCCTTTCTTGGTATCTCATAAAGAAGAAATTCATCGTCTATTTTCTTTATCTTTTTGCATCTGTCAATATTCCCCTACCTGCTACAGTATGTATATATAGGGAGTTATAGAATAGCCTTGTACAGATCACTAATACAGTTTAAATAGACAGTAGACAAGAATAAGTCTCCAGTATCTTCTGTTTGTAAATCTGGAGCTGTGTAAAGCGATAAGGAAAAAGTTAGTGAAGTCAGCTTGGCTCCAAGGGGATAAGGGCCTTCAGCCTGGACGCAATCTCAAACTTCTTTAAGTTCAGGTATAAAAGCTGTTGGTGACCAGTATCTAGGGTGGGGGATAAGGAACCAGCATGAGGAGCCTTAGCTGGAAAATAAATTATTCATAATTGCTTTGCTTGGCAACAAGCCTGATACCAAAAGTGAGTGAGGTACGCAGCGGCTGCTGCTGCTATTATTATTGTTATTGTTGTTATTATTATTAACTTGAAAATGCTGGTTGCTCACTAGAGTACTTGTTTTTGTACAACGGTTGACGTTTCAGCCTGTTGTTATTCCCTTATATAATAGAAAAATAACTTTAAAGAATAAGATCTTGGGTTCTTCTTCTTATGACGCCATGCCCTAATCTGTTCAAGTATCCTTTGGTCTTCTGCAGGGCTTTATAGGACAGGATTTTATTCTTTCAACCTCAGAAGAAAATAACTCTTATTTCTTCAAAACGTCTACTTTTAAAGCAAGAGATTCCTTTTATTAGGCTCGAAAATTAATCCTTTATTTAGGGAGGACTTGAATTTTGAATTCTGTTTTTGAAGGTGGCAACTATAATAAGCCTGACACTACAAACTATTTTTTTCCTCCATTACATACTTTGTTTTTTCTTTCCCTTCCCCCTTTTTCTTTTGCTCAGGCGACAGAAGGCTAGAGAAAGGCAACAGAAATTGTTGGCTGAATTTGCCTCAAGGCAGAAAAGCTTCATGGAAACTGCCATGGATGTTGGTAAGTTTCTGAGTGGTTGACTGCTTGCTTTTTTTATTTTTTATTTCCATGTTACTGTTAAGGTTTTTACTCAAACAGTTAAAAAACAAACAAACCCAAAAACGACCGAACCCCCAAATAAAAACCCTTCCCCTCAAATTCCACTACTGTATCTGCTTGTTCACTAAATACTTCTTAAGAGACTTAAAATTGTGTTTTCTAGGACAGATAATACTGAACACATAATTGCTAAAGAATATATTAAATGATGTTGAAAATATTTGAGAGAACACATTATATGTAGGACATACTTTTATTCTTATTTTTTCTTAATATACAGTGGATTAAATTATTAAATATATGTGATGTGTTTTAAAGTATCTACCTTTTAATATAAAATGTCCCCAAATTTGTCTTTTAAAGATTGCATTTTCTTTAATCAGGAATAATAAAATTTAAGATTATTTCTTCAGAGAGGCTCAATTTTTGATAAGGTAAAAGTTTTGCATTTTAATTTGTGTATAGAATTAGGGAAAGCATAATTTTTAGATCATCGCTATTGCTATAAGTAATAACAGTGTATTCTATTTCAAGTACAAGCTTTACAGCAGAATCAGCTCTCGTTTTTCTTGAGGGTAAATTCTTTCGGGTTCGGTGTAGAAGCATATAATCTTGATTAGTTTGCTTGTGTTTAACTGAGGAGTGGAAATATTTTATCATCTGGATTACTTCAGTGAAAATCAGCACTTTTGAAAGAAGAAAAAGCAGGAATCTTTCCCCACCCACCTTCAATCAAATATCACTTGCTATGTAGTGTTGATTTGAGTTTAAGCACTGGTTAGAAATATTTTGACAACTGTTTTTGCTGAAATCTGGTTTCTGTAACAGGCAGACCTTGGCCTTTGGGCTTATGATTGTGCATTAAAAAGTTCTTGGGCATACAACACTTAAATTGTTAGTTTCTTTGTATTTAAACAATTAATAACTTCAGGTATCATAAAATGTAGTGTTTGTTGTCAGTTATACCAGGTCATGCACAGCAGTAGATAGAATCAATCTAACGGCCTACATTTTCATAAAGCTGTTTTGCATGAAGACGTTTCTTGGTTACAACTTAATAGAGTTCCAGGCATTGTGTTAGCTGAATAATTGCTTTGCTTTTTCACTTACTTTATCCAATGTCTTCTAGGCTGCCATACTGTTTTCTGAGTTTGTGATGAAAATTCACTGAATTTGTACTATAGTCCAGTATTAACTAGCTTTTATGTTCTGGCTGGCATAAAAATAGCTCACAGAAAGGAACTACATATTCCATTCTAGTGTGTAGGATTTATTTAAAAACCTAGGAATATTTTCTTCAGTTTGCTCTAATTTTTTTTTTAACTGAAGTAACCTGTTCAGCTCAGCTCTGAACAAATTGCAGTCCCTATATGTTACAGCAAATTATTGAAAAAGTTGCAGAAACTATTGTTACTCTAATTTTAAAACACAAGACATCATAAGAATTCTGAAACTAGTCTTTCTGGAGTGGTTCAATTTAAAACTAATACAGGTATTTAGTAGTCTTACCCTGAACTGTGTCACAGCTCTGCTGAAGTAGTACATATGGGGAAAAAAAAAATCCTTTCATACTAAAATCAGTCAGTTAAAATGCATTCCCTTCTCACACATTCAAACTCTGTTACTTGTTGCTTTTATTATAGGTTGAAATTCAGCAGTAGGTTTATTTCTTAATTTCGATTGTTTTAACAGTAATAACACTGTTAATAACAGAATGCAGGGATGGTGAGTCCTCACCTCCCTGGCTTTGTACTGATTCTGCTGGTGTTATTTGAGCAAATGATTATCATCATCCTCATCATCAAGTTTTAAAACTTCTCTTTCTATGAAATGTGGATGTGATTCAGTGGTAAAATATGAGAACTGGTGCAATTGGTTTTGGGTATAGCACTTCAAAACTTCCATAATAGCTTTCTCTTGAGAAGGTAAAAGACTTGAAAATACTCTGAAAATAAATGTCTAGAAGATTATAAGAATAATAGAGAATAGTCAAAGCTTAAAGATTGTTGTATTAAACCCCCATAAATGTAATAGTTTCCAAAGTGTTTATTAAAGTGCACAGAGCCACTGTTAATCCCCTGAGGCATTCCTCTTGTTTGTTGGGATGCTGCAATGAAACATGGCTTTAAAGCAAGTTAGCCAATTACATGTTTGTTTTTCAATATTAAATGTGTCTCATTTTACCAGCAAAAAATCTTTATTTGAACTGGAATTCACAAATTAATCCAAAATTCTGAAAGTAAAGGTTGGCATTTTCTTACACATAATTGCTGTAGAAAAAATCCCTATTATTTAGCCCTTCCCATTTGTGCCCCGTTACTTTCTATTTATATTCTGTGACATCTGCAGAACTGTATTGCCATTCAAGCTTGCCTGGAAGTAATTAAGTGAAATTTAGAAACAGTTATGTTAATGAACTAGGATGGAACAGAATTCACTGTGCTGTCTTTAGCTGTTTGACTGCAGGACGAACGTAAAAAGCAGAAAAATAAATCAAGAAGTATCATTCAAAGAACCACAGATAGAGCTCTTGAAATATCTGAGGAGAATGTCTAGTGAGTCAAAAATCTGCTGTCACGTAGTCACGTACAGTGTCAACTCCATAGGCCTTCTAGTCTCCTCGTAATAGCTACTTTTATGTCTTTGTTTTGAGAGCACTTATCGCAGTGTGAGGCTATGGTTTATCTGTTGTGATGTGGGACTCGATGCAAGAGGTTTTTGAAACTCCACTGCCTTTCAGGAAGGACTTGATAAGAATGAAAATAAATCCCTCTCCTCCAGGTTAATAGCAGCCTTTAAAAAATTACAGTGATATTTGTAATGATCTATCTAAATTTTATAAACATGAAATGTGAGCCATTCCAGGCAAGCTGCGGAACTACTTAAGCAAACATGTCTTAGTGAAAATTTGTAAATTGATTAACTTGTGAATTACAAACAGTAAGATACCTTACACTCCTTCAATAGTTTTACTGTCCCTGAAGCGCCCAATGTGATTTTGGTTTATTTTTTTTGTTTGTTTGTTTGGTTTTTTTGTTTGTTTTTTTTTTTTTTTAAGGCTTGTGATAAGTATGCAGTATGATCTTTGTGTTTCTTTCCAATGATGTGAGTCTTGGCAGGATGTCATTTTGTCCTTCAAGTGAACATTCCTTAGCTAGAGTTAAAAAGAAATGCAGAGTTTTAATGCAAGGTGACATAGATTTCCTAATGCTCAATCTCCTGAGCCCAGATAGAAAAATAAATTAGGTACTGATCTCTTGAGAATATATATGCTGGGTCAGGGCAAATATATATATATAAAAAAAAGAATATTAGCATGCTAATGGTTGCTTTGATGCCAAGGGGCCGCTTTGACACACAATGCATACAGCAGTAAAATGTTGACTACCGTCAACAGAGATTGTAACCTATTTACTGGGTTGACAGAGCCCTTTTGTTTCTGGGGTTTTGCTGGGTAGGGAAAAGAAGGGGAGTGAATCTTTAACTCTGGATAGTACAAATTAAATAAAATTCAGGCAGCAATGCATTCTGCAATAAAACGGTGTGCTAGATTTTAGCAGACTGATCAGTATTTGCGAGGAAGTAGAAAATGCTAGGATGTTGTAACTTTGGGTCCCTTACTCCTATTGGTACAAAACCAAACACAGAGCTAAGCATTTCTTTTTTAAAACCCCATGGGAGTGGTAGTGTTTGGCACTGCCCTGAATTTCTGTCACAGTTTAAATGTTTTCATCCTCCTTCAGTGTTTTTGTTTTTAATGAGGTTCATATAATCCAGATTACTGAAACAATTCATAAGGACAAAGAAAAGTCCCAGAACCCATTGTAAGGGGGTGGGGTGTGTTGCAACATTAGACAAACCTCATGGGAGAAACTTGGTGAACTGATACCAATACCAGTCTGGTATTTCTCATTTACTCCTCCACACACACTGACATCATCAGAACAAGTATTTGTGAAATCAGTTAGGTTAAATCCTTAGAGAGTCAGAGCTTTAAACTATAAGCATCTTTGGTTATATTCCAGAGAATACACTTCTTGTCTGGTATGACTGCTGCCTGGTTAGTACAGCCATGCTTCAGCCTAGCAACTAAAGCCACATTGGTCTTCCTTGCTCTCCTGTTGCCACTACCTACTTCCTGAATCTCAGGTAGAGCGATGAGATGTCTTGTTTTGGGTGCCAGTGGTTTTCATGCAAAGCAAAACTGCAGGCTCCTATAAAACCTGTTTGAAAAGTGGAGGAATAATATGCCACAAGATCAGTATCTTGGCAAATGACTGGCAAAGATTTCTTTGGCACTCAGTAAGGCAACATTGTTCTGGGACATAACACACAAGTGCTATTTTCATGGAAATATCTTCTTAATGTGGGCAAAATATGTTGGGATTTTGTGTACCAGTGGAAGCAAAATACGGAGATTTAGATTATTCTTCACCTTTTAGTTGCAACTAAGTGATGTAACTTTGTTCACATGACTGTTCTCGGTGTGGTGATTTGGGTGTGATCTTTAGCCAGAATAGAAGAAATTTTGTCTTATATTACAATCAATGTTTAACTACAAAGACTTTTCATCAATATAAAAGGACATTTAATAAAACAATTTCTGTTCAGCAGTCTTTTTATAATTGCATTCTGGGAGCTAGGAAATCTTATCTCGTGCTTTAAAAATAGGTAAGAAACTATATTTTCTAAATCAAATTAATAAAATAGCATTACAACTCCAGTCATTTTAAATAAATACTTTACAAGTTGCCATGGAAAACACAGAGAAATTCTGTACTTTCCTTTATATGTAATGGAGAAAAGAAAAAAAAAAAAGCTGTGGAGCTACAAGTTCTGGGCATTTTAAGCTTCCTTATAAGTACTATTGCAGAAAAATTCAGCTTAGTTTCATTTTTCCCTATGTGAAATAGGAAATACCTAACTGAAAGTGAACTAGAATGGAGACATACCAATTACTTTATATTCACAGTTATCAATGCATTAATGAAATATTTTAGAACAAGGTTTGCAGGAAAGAGTCTGTCTCATTTTCAACAGTATTTTGAGTTAAAATGTGTTTGTCCTCGTCCTTAATAGTGTAGGTAGATCATGTAGCTGCTGAGGCAGGGTCTGTGACTTCAACAGGAAGTCCACAGAGGCAAAACTCAGGAAGGCAAGAAAGACAAGCCTGAGATTATTGCTATCTGCATAGTTTGCTTGCTTTTTTCCCAGACTGCCACTGATATCTTTTCACCCCAGGAATTACGGTGCCAAAATGTACCCTCTCAAACAAACTATAGCCAAAGTCTGATCTTCCAAATAAGCTAACAACTAGTTTAAACCAGTAATCAAGGTTTATCATAGCCCATTGAAAAAGAATTGGGGTGTTCTGTTTGGTCAGATTTGTTTGGTCTGCTTAATTATTTGAGATTTTAAATTCTTGCCAATTTCGCTTACCCATGGATTCTGTATAACTTGACTTTGTTTTGTTTCACTGGCTCAGGGGGAAACTATTTTATTAGAAAGCCTTGCTTGATGCTAGAAGTTTAGTTCCTTTGAAATTTTATTGTTTGCCAAAGTAGCGTAGCACTAGATCTAAGTAGTTGTGAAAGAAACATGCATTTGATCATTGAGTTCTAAAATTAAATGTCTAAATTAAATGCGTGTTGCACATAAGCAGTAGAAGTAGAGATTGCAAATACTAAGACCTGTATTTTTCCCTTAAGGTTTAAAATAAGCAATTTTTGATGAATGAAGGGTATTTTGTAAATTAAATGTTGACTGATTTTGAAGCCTTCCATTGAGTTGTTCAAAATCAGATTGATACACTGTATTCTCTTACTACACTTCTTAAAAATATTTAATGGATGCATATTTTTTGTTGTATTGACAGTGTTTTAGAAAAAGGTAAGAAGGCTGGAACTCTCTAGTCATTCTCATGTCATGTGCTTCTGATACACAGGTATACATGAGTGTGTATTGTACAACGATGAGGTGATGTTACATAGGAAAAATAGCTTTAGTGTTTACTTCTCCCTCTGTGCTAAAGTTGCTCCCAGGTTTTCTGGATGTTTGGATTTAAAAATAAAAACCATTTGCTGTTGATACATTCTGCTTTTTCTTCCATTGTACATCTGACTGCCACTAGATGGTGATAGATGTGTGTACAATATTAACTGTGTGTCAGTGAAGATTGGAGTTAATTTTCATATGACCCTCAATAACTGACTGGGAAGTCAATAGTAACTAAAACAGTATAATTTTGATTCTGCCCTGTGAGTGAGAGCATTGCATGGAGCTTTTCATAGCAAAGAAGGATGCTGCCTGGCATCCAACATGCTTCTTATAGCAGCAGGCCTCCTGTGCTGAACTTGTAATGGAATTTCAGAAAAGAGCAGCTCTCTTAAAAGCAGTTCTGCATGAGGACTGTTGCTGCACTCAAAGTTTTTGGGTTCTCTATCCAGCACTGTGGCCTACTCAAGCAAGGAGATAAAGGCATGGTTGAAGGTAGGGAGGAAGTGTGTTCTTTTGGAAAAATTATCTTTGAGGAAAGAAAGCACCCTTATATTCTAGGTCAAGAAGCTGACTGTATGGGTTCCTAAGCAGTCAGGAGAGGATCATCTTAATCTTAAGGTGCTTTTCTTTCAAGCTAATAAAGAATTCTTACCTTGGATTGTAACATAACATAAAATTGCTTCTATTTTGGTTAGTCCCCTGCCCCAAAACCACGACCACTGTCAGGTGAATAAAGCTACATCAAGTACCATTGCTTCAGTGCTTTGAAGCTGGTCCTTAGCCTTGAACATTTCGGTCTGTGCACCTAGGAAATAATGATGTGGACCATCAGAAAACAAGATCTGTGATACATCTTGTATACAGTAAATGTTAAACTAAACATCTGCTGCACAGCAGCAGTTTACTTTCTTAATGCGCCCTAAATTTTTAAAGATTGTCCAAGTTTTGTATTAAAAAAATCTTTCATTTTTAGTTGCACCTTTCATTTGCCTTGTTTAAGCGTCTTTAAATCATTTCTCCAAAGGTCTCCAGAAGAACTTTTTCCTTCTAATTGTTTTTAGAGTCAGTTATGAGGCAATCTGGTTTTAGTAGAGATTCATATTTATTGCACTTCATATGTCTCTGTTCAGAGTTTTCAGTATAGTATTTAATGAAATAGAAGTTAGATCTGTTTTATAGAAGTTTTAAGGAGATCAAGTTTTAATACAGAACTTGAACCGAACATTTAATTCCACTGGAATACATAGGAAAATTTGTACTTAATTTTGTAGGTGTCTTTCTGTTTGAAGCAGCAAGGTAAGTTTCAAGTAATGGTCGATGTTTTAGTTGTAAATAAATTAGTGTGATTATTTTGGAGTATTTTCATCACTACCTCAATGCAGATGCAACTGAATTTCTTTCCCTCTGCTTAATATCAATTTTTTTTACCCTTTTTTAGAATCACCAGATGCTGATATTGCCATGGAGGTAGCTACGTCAGAACAGCACGTTTCTGAGGCAATATATGATTGTGTTATTTGTGGACAAAGTGGTCCTTCTACTGAAGACAGACCTACAGGGCTAGTTGTACTATTACAAGCATCCTCAGGTATGAATGTGTGACTTGTTGGATAAGCAGTGTTTCTGTAGGTTTTGGTATGTGTGCGTAAATACTGTTGGGGCTCATGGGGCCTGGAAAGACAGAGTCTTCCCTTTTTCCATGGACGATTCTCCACGAGGTACATGCGTAGGTCTAAGGGTACAGGGAAAACTTTTAGATGTTTGGGAAAAGAGCAAACAGTTTCATTCCCTTCTATTTCCTCTTAGCTTTTGCAAACCCAGCAGTATATAACAGACCTGCAGGAAAATAGGTATTGGAAGAAAGAAAATAAAATAGCCATTGGTGTGTCTATATGTATGTATGTATGTGTGTTTGTGTACGTATATATACTTTATGTACAAGTGCAAAAGCAGAACTTTCAGTATTTAGTTTCTTTAATAATTTTTTTTTACTGTTCAACTAAGCACATTGTACTTATAAACCAGAATTTCCTGATTGTTTTCTTAATTGTTTAGCATGTTGTTATCCATTGCATTCTTTATTGCTTCTTTTCTTCATACAGTGTTGGGACAATGCCGCAATAGCACTGAGCCAAAGAAACTACCAACTACTGAAGAGGAGCAAATATACCCTTGGGATACCTGTGCAGCACTGCATGACGTGAGGCTTACAACTTTACAGCGATACTTTAAAGATGTAAGTATTTCATATGAACAATACTACCACTTACGAAAAATTTATGTAAAAAGGTAAATGAAATTACAACTTAGAGTCCTCCTAGTTTCATTTCTACGGTTAGTGAACACTTTGTCATGTTGCAGTAGTTATGCAGTGTTTACATTTGATAGGGTCCTTACTTTTAAATATTGTCTGGCTTTTCCCTAGTTATATTTTTTGCACAGGCATCTAGTATATCTGTAGGCTATATAGTCATGAAATATCCATGCAGATGTCTCTAGAAGAAGATACTTCACAATTCAGTGTGACCACACAAGTGAGATGTGGTTTTGCTGTCTTAGGTATTACTTTCAAAATGCCAGTTTTCTTGTGGCCATTCAGAAAACCTGATCAAGGAATTACTCTTAATCAGTTACAAGTATTTTTGGTAGCCAGAGTAAGTGGAAAGAGTTGTTTTAACCTGTAACAGTTTTCTGAGCCACTACAGAGAAGGGGTGGATGTGTGTGGATGGGGGGGAGGGACCAGCAGAAGACTTCACCCTCTTCTGCTGAATCCTCAACTCTGCACAACATTGCTGAAGTTCTGTTTTACATTAATTGTTACATTGTTTTCTGTTTTGCAGTTCTGTTAGCTGTTCCAAGCAGAGTTTTGCATTGGTTCACAAAGCCACATTACAACTTTACGTATTTAATTTTGAGAGCTAATTCTTGTTGCTTAACAGGACTTGTTCAGTTGTAGATCTTTGTGGAAGTGCTGTCTGTGACTTTCCTTGCTAGTGTATAAAATAGCTGTGTAAGATAATACATAGTTTCTCCCCCTGAGAAACTGGGGGAGAAAAATATAGGTAACCTATGACCCTAAATTAGCTCCTATAGTCTAGTCCCAGGTGACATACCAGCTCTTAGGCAGATCTAACTAAATAATGAGTCTTTAGAAGCTTTAAAGAGGTAAAACTGGCAATTTTTACTCTGACATGATTGCTAGCTTTCTCATAAACTGTCATTCAGGTAAATTTCAGGTAATTGAAATTTGCCAAGTGCAACCAAGCAGAGTAGATTAATTTAGACTAAATTTCATAATTAATATAGTTTCAAAAATTGGGCAAGGTTTTCAGAAAAACACCTGCTCCTGAGACAAATATTATACATTTCCTTGCTACAAAGTAAAACTTTTAAAGATGTAAGCAGGAAATTATTTCTGAACAAAAGATATTTTAGTTCCGAAAGAATCTGTGGACAAGCTTTTCTTCTTTGGACATTGATGGTGTTCGTTTATTGTTTCACATAGCTAATGAATATTTTTTCATACTGAAGTGATTAAAAGCATTGAAGCAATACTGTAGCTTTATTTTTACATGTTTGCATACTACAAATGGAAGGAGTTCCAAGCAAAATGTTACTCAAAAACTTGATCTCACTGAAGTGTGTATTTCCCTTTCTGTGCAGTAACACTACCAACAGATTAGTGTAAAATACACTGTAATTCAATGAGCAAATGCATCCTGCTTTCAGAAATTCCAGTCCTGATTCAAACATTAGTTGAATTAGCTATTTTTGCTTTCAAGTTTCCAGGTCCCTATTGTGCTAAAAAATGTCTCTGCATGAAAGAACTAATCCTTAAATTTCTTTTGGCATAAAAATGAAAACATCTGTTAGTGTCTTGAGCATCTTGTTCAGCTGAGCTGAGAAGTCCTTTTGTTTATCAACCATGTCCTTCCCAGTAAGTGTCCTTACTCTAACAACAGATTTCAGGAGGCAAGAGAATAATTTCACACAGATGTGAAAATCTTCAGTTATGAAACATGAACCAGCTTATTCTACTAGAAGAAAAAAAGAAAGAAAAGCTACATGCTGTATACGAGTTGGAGAAAACAGGCCAATTCTCTCCATAGAGACTCCTTTTGCTCTTTCTTAGCTCAAGTTTGATGTTTGCTGTCAGTCAGGGAGTAGAGTTCTTGCCCGTTAAAGGAAAAATCACTGAAAGTGATTATTTTTTAATGTGGAGAGGTATGGCTAAGGATTAGAAGGTAAAACTTCATGTACTAGATTGATAGGACTATTTTCAGAATCACATAGTACTCTGTAAGCAATAACTTGATATAGGTGTGCTCCATCCCAAGCCTATGGCTTGTTTTGGTATCTCCTTTATTTCTGAACTCAAGAATAATAAGAGTAAAGCCTTTCTGCAGAGTCTTTGGGGTTGTGGGGTTTTTTTTTCCTTATGCAATGCTACTAAGTAGCATTGTTAAATACATGCAATAAATAATGCTTTTCCTGAACGAAACATTTGTCCTGTGGGGCTTATCCAGGTATATCATATGACCTTAGTAATAGTGCAGTCTACTTAAATTATACAGAAACCAGCAGGAGAAAATATTTTTTGTTGCTCTATGGCCTGAGAGGGTCGTAGCACATTATGAATGCCAGATTGAGGCATGGTAAATAGGAGCATGTCTTGTAGCTAGAATTTGTAATTTTGTTTTGATCTCCTGCTCAGATGCAGGAAGAAAAATGAGGTGCTAGCACATCCTTAGAAAATGCAGCTAGAGTTGGTTATTCACAATACCCTGGTTTTGCACCATACATTAAGACCATTTTAGGACGAGTCTACACTAGAAATTGTTTCCCAATTCTGGTAGCCATAAATATTTTTCTGTATTTTAAATGTATAACCAGAATGTACATTTCAATCTGTGTAGGAAATTATTTTTTTGAGAAATGGAGATCTAATTATTAGACTGACTCTAGCTAGGTATTCTGCAAGAGAATTTTCTATAATTCATTATCATAAGTTTCTGAGAACTACCAAGGAGGTAACTTTATTTTTGACATGTGGGGTCTACGTGCAGTCTTTGGATATGTTTTCAAATCAGTCAAGTATAAAACTCAATTTGCTAAACAAGTATTTGTTCTTTTTTCCCTTTTATGAGTTATATGCAATATTGTTCAACAACTCATTAAAAACCCTAAGTGTTTACACTGAATTTTAATAACAGTTTGGCGTTTAAATCTATAACTGTGATCATGTTATTTTGGTTACATACAAAACTGAATGAAATGTATTGGAGCAGTATATTGCTGTTGGACATGGGATAACTTGTACCATTGGAACATTTGGTAGAGTTAGAGCCATCTTCATGCTGTAATACAAGAGGTTCTTTAAAGAAGTCATTATCTTAAGTCACAAGAACTGCAGAAGTTTACGTATTTGGCTCTTTGTTGGAAAGAGTAGCATAATGGCATCTGTGTAAGTAGCACAGGTAAATACTTAATAAAAAAAAATTTTTCTTCATTTCCACAGCATGTCTTTTAATTAGATGGCATGCAAATAAAAATCTACGTATTTTTTAAATCTTAGAATAAGTTGTGGTAAATACTTCTATAACTTTATATATAATTTTTGTTCTTTTTTCTTGCTGTTTTTGGTTTGGTTTAGAGTTCCTGCCTGCAAGCAGTGTCAATAGGCTGGGAAGGAGGTGTTTATGTACAAACTTGTGGTCACACCTTACACATAGATTGTCACAAATCCTACATGGAATCCTTACGGGTAAGTAAAACTAAAGATTATCTTTTTTATTTGGACCTGAACTGTTCTTAGTGAAGTTAATTGGATTTATGCTGTTTAATTCAGAGAAAGAAAGACTGGGTTTACATGAATAGACAAGATGTTTTTACCATGTTTCAGGAATTGTAGACACTAAATTTCTTATTACATCTTGACATTAACAAAAGTACTTTGTTATCAGTTACTCTGATTTATCAGAAAAAATACTTGACTAAATTAATACTGTTCTTAACAAATCCCTGGGGTTTGGTGGGGTTTTTTTTTTGTGTGTGTGTGCATATTCAGGTAAAGCATTTCTTACACTTTCCATTTTTGTTTCATAGATTCCTATTTTGATGTTTAATATGTGTTAGAAATTACAGAGGAGCTAAAGAAAATGAGGGGGGAATTTTGCAAATATAAACATTCAGTTACAAAAAGTTAGGTTTTTATGTCCAGTTATGTATGGTATATGTTATGTATATACATGCTATTCAGAGAAATGAGTTAAAATAGTTTCACTCTTGTGAATTATGCAATTTTTTTTCTCCTTGGAAAATAGTGTTGGCAAATTACTGCTATATATGGCTTTCAAATACAGTTTGTTAGTCAAGTCTCAGGAATTGGTGGCTAGAAGAGACATCCTTATTTTCACATCGTCTGAGTAAACAGTGCACTGTTGTGTTGATGTTGCTGGCCTCCTTCACCCCACTCAACCTCTTGTAGTCCAATTGCATATCCTCTGAATGGCACTGTAGAATGTTATCATGAGTTCAGCAGTGGTAGGAGTCATCAGACTTTAAGCAATCATTTCTTTCTTTATTACTTAGTATAACAAAATAAAGACCAGATATGATTACTTCCTATTGCATATGAAACTGCTGTTTTATTCAAGATTACTTTATGTGATATTTCTTTAGTTTTATTTTTTCTGAAGTTTTATTGATTTGTTTCTGTTTTGGGAAAATGTATGAGCGATGCTTTGCTTTTTATTTTTAGAATCAGCATTGGTCATACTGTGAAATTTACCTTTAGAGAAATTGGAAGCTGTGCCGCCTTTATTGAATCCCATGATGAATTGTTCTTTTCCGTAATTTTGGAAAAGTAATCTTGTGTATCATATAGATTCTGAAGTCCCTTTTCTGGTGGATTCTCACTTAAACTTGAAATAAATTGTTACTTCCATCTCATTGTATTATTGAGTATTTCTGTATTATTAAATGAACTTTTGATCCTAGCACGTATTACTACTATGTAGATGAGCGCATAATAGCATACTTCATACTGAAATAATTTTTGTAGACTTGTGTTCATCTGAATAAAATATTTATTTTTACATAATACAATCAGAGGCGAACATCCAAAAAGGTATGTAAAAGCAGGCTTGCTGGAATGCCTCAGCATTCGGGTCTCATTGCTTGAAGTTTAAATTATAGTCACTATTACCTGAGCGGTTCTCTTCTCCCAGGAGGGGGAAACCATTGAGGCAATTCATGAAGCTGAAGCAAGGTTGCTGGCCAGTAATGGGGGTACTTAGGAAATGTCCCCACTTCCCAAACACATACTTCTGTGTCCATTTTTTGATCCTTCATGATAAGGAAGAAATAATCAGGGTTTATGTCATGCTGACCTCCAATAGAAACTTGATTTAGTTTTTCAGCCTGTACTACTATTTCTGAGAAATATCTTCAAATATTTCTCATGACTGAAAATCAAATTGCCTTTTGATAAATTAAAAGATGTTATCATGAGAGTCTCAAGCTTTCTTGGGAATTGCTAGAAAGAGACAACACGTGAAACGTTCAAAATTACCTTGCTGAAGTATTTCTAGTTTATTATGGGGATATCGTTGACAATGAAGAGTACTTAAAAATTAGGAAAATCAGTTGAGTTGGAGGATTGTAAGATAGTCTCTAGTAGTTAAAAGCTTTTGCACTAAAATGAGGATTATTGCAATTATTCTTTCTCTACATTTTTAGGTTTTAGGCTTAGTTCGTTAGCTATACACCTGAAATATCAATCTGAAAATTACAATCTGTTGTAAATTTCAGCTACATCTTCTTTATTTTCTTTTAGAATGACCAGGTCCTCCAGGGTTTTTCAGTGGACAAAGGAGAATTCACCTGTCCCCTCTGTAGGCAGTTTGCTAACAGTGTTCTTCCCTGTTACCCTGGAAACAACACAGAAAGAAGCCTTTGGCAAAGTCATAGTAACAAATGTATGCAAGATCTTGTACAAGAGGTGGAAGATCTTCAAGAACAGCTGGGAACTTTCCCAGTAAGCATCAGTGTAAGGCAGAAAGATCCTTGTTAATTTGCCTCTACCTTTCAGTTTTTACATTATGTTGTATTTGAGTCCTCTTAGAAACTCAACAGCCTGGGAAACTTCATTTTCTTCTGATATGGAAGATAGTATACTGGGTTTTTTTAATATCAAGAAATTTAAAATATATACAGCCTGTATTGCATTACCTACAAAAAATAAACAATTAAAAAGCTGTGACAAATGTGATTAATATACTTCTTAATGGAGTACATTTTCACTTCTCTCCACAGTAATTTACATAGAATTGAGTCATATAATATAAAAATTATCATTTCTTTACAATGTAAAAACAGCGATATCCTTGTAACGGGAAGCTATTTAAAGAATGCCTGTTAAGAACATTTTAAGGTATGAATTATTTGTTTTACAGAAAGAGCAGTTTGCAAATGCTAATTTTTTTGTATTACAAAAGTATTACAAAGCTTCATGAGGTCTTTCTGAACAATAGAATTCTATTAAATTTTGCTAGCCTTTCAGTCTTGATGGGAGATACTTTGTGTTATTTTTGTGTACCAGTGCAATGCAAATATACTTTAAAATAATGCAAGCAGTAAGATTCCTGAACTTAGGAGATGGACAAAACAGTGATGTTTTCACATTCAGAACAAATCAGAAGTTTCAGAATATTACAACACTTCTGTCAGAAAGAATATTGGCTTTTAATGCACATTTTTTCATAAGCTGCAAATGGGATAGCTTTTTGATCAGCTATTGCATTTCTTCATGTAAAATTAACTAATCTTCTTTTGTGTCTTTGTTCATAGTCTGAAACCAATCTCAGTAAAGAAATGGAATCTGTAATGAAAGATATAAAAAGTACCACACAGAAGAAGTATACAGATTATAGTAAGAGTCCTGGATCACCAGATAATGATTTTCTGTTTATGTATTCAGTAGCCAGGTAGGTATGGTTTTTATGTTTATATTTTTTTCTTTTGTGTTTCTCACTAAAGGTATTACTCACCAGATAGTTTCCTTCTTCAAAAAAAATACTCCATCCTCTCCAAAAAGTACTTTTTGAGTACTTAATACATCAGGGTTACATTTTCTCATTTTCATATGTAGACATATGCAAGATAGAAAGATGTGCCTTTCAGTTCATTTTTAGTATCTGCAGCAGTGGCATGAAACCTGGAGAACATTTTGCCTTCTGCTTATTTTGTTTTCTTTATTCAAGGTTCTGCTTTCCATATATCAAAATTTTATGTTGAATTTCTTTCTACCTTCCTTTCCCAAATCTTCTCTACCACTGTGTAGCAGGATGAGATTATTTCTATATCACTGCCATATTACTGTTTTTTAAATCGCAGGGTGTGTTTTAATCTCTCTGCAAGACACTAGTTTTATTTACTTAAGCAGGGATCACAAAAGGAGCCTTTCCTAAATCAGCAAACATGAATCTCTCTTCCGGTGAATAAGACTTCCAAAAAAAGTGTCAAAACTACCAGCATTTTCTCTGTGATGTTTGATTCCAGTTTTATAGCTGTCAGTGTCACAGACACTGTCTCCAAGAAAATCACACCGTCCCTCATTCCATCTACACCATTATTGTTAAGATGCTCTGAATGGTTAATCTGTGCAGATTAGTGTAATGCAGGGGTTTCCCATGTAAGAAGTTGTTGAAACACTTACTAAGCAAATAATTTTCTACACTCTGACATCCTGAGGCCTGCAGGGAAGGTGCTGACCACAGAGAAAGTGCAACTGTACAAGTGATATCATCCAGCAGCATTTTTTACTGCAGTTTCATAAACTCTGGTTGCTGAGTGTCCGTAGTATATAGGCAGTGGAAATATTCAAGACTCGGCTCGGCAGGACTCTGGCTAATCAAATCTGAGGCTCAGCTTTTGACAGAAGGTTGGACCATCTGACGTCCAGAATTCTCTTCCAACCTAGATTATTGCAGAAGTCTATTAAAAAAAATATTCTGTATTCTTTAAGAGTATCTTAAGTGTGCTTTGATTAAGAACAACAATTAAATTTTATACAAAGCAAGTTAAAAGATTATTCTGTATTACTTTAAGTGGTATATGCTATACAACGATAAACAATGTTGGTATTTCTAGCAATGCTGTGTTTGGTCAAGACCATTTGATATCCTTCCAAAAATACAAAGGACTCAAAATTAATGTTTCACATATAAAAGTATGATTACTTGTAGGAGTAACTTGACATGCCATTTAAGGTACAAAAATGAATTTATAATATATTTCTGGATGTAATGTTATGTGATTTTAAAAATGCTAGCTAAACATATTTTAAATATATCTATATTTTATAATTATTAATTTAACACTATAAACCCAGGATTTTTGTTTTCATTCCAAGAGTTAAAAATACCTCAAACCAGAACAGCATTTCATTGCTGCTTGCACTGCTGGAGAGAGAAATCATGGTTGACCACCAAGATTAGGATATGCCACCTGTACTCATTGTGACCTCTTCTTGTTAGATTAGACTAGTGTCAGCAATTTGCTGTTTATCCATGGCTGACGGAGTTCAGATGTTGGATCCAGCCTTCCATATTGTTACCAGCAGTCGTAACTTATCACTTATTGAGGGTGCCTGGCAGATCAGCTACAAAATGGTTTATTTCTCTTGCCTTTCAATTCAGCCACCTAGATTTATAGGCTTCTACTATTTGATAATTGCATAAGAACTACAGGTTAAAAAAACTTTCAAAAAGACGTTTTAATACAACCTAGCAGTTTGTTTTTATGGAAATAAATACGTAAGTGAGCTGGTCATCGCCCAGACTGAAAGAGTTTTCTTTGTATGATTTTGGTATGTTCTGTTTAATTTTAAGTATCCAAACAATGGACTATCTGGAATTTAAATTACAGACTGAACTAACTTGCTTTCTGGAAGTTATTCCTGCCATTCAGCCTATTTCTTCCTTACTTCCATCTAATTATTGTTGGGATAATGATATCCTTGTGTCCCTTGCCAATATGTTACCTTTGAGCATTTCTAGCTTCAGGTATTCTGAAACATTTCAATTTTTTTTGGTCAGACCATCTACAGCTGTTACTAATTTCTTCCTGGTATTTAATCTAACATACAGATAGAGAGGTCGAGATGATAAGTAGCCCCTATTTATTTAAACATTTGAATGCAATGATATCTTTATTGACTCCATGTATTTGCAAGAGAATTAGACACTTTTAATCTTCTTAGAAGTCACGTTCTATTTTTACTCAGAAAATGACATCATCTGCAGTCTTCTTAAAAGATGCTAGTGTACAGCTGGAGGCCAGCTTTGAAGTGGATTTCTGTATGCTGGAATAGTTAAATGACATGTAGCCACTTGCCCCAGCTTATCCTTTCTGCTTCAGGAAGACGGGAACTTAGTTTTCTTACTTTGCTTTTGCTTACCTAGACAGATGTCACTGGTAGCAGAGAAAAGAAATTACAAGCACATTCTCTATCACCTAGTGGGAGAGCTAGCCCCTCTCTATTTTACTAGCAAAAGAGGCACTTGGAGTCTTGGCATCCTAATTTACATGTGCAGGTGGAAGAGCAGCTCCTCCCCCTTTCCCTACAATCTCACCTTGTTAAATTCATATGCTTTTCATATGCATCCATCCTTGTCTTTGCTGACATTTATGAGATTAGTATAGCATGTCATTCACAAATCACGTTGTGCCTAGCTTTAATTTTAATAGCTCCACATTCATAGCATTGATGGCTGCCGTTTGTGGCAGTATCCTGGAGGACTGTTTCTGCATTGCATAGCAATAGGTCTCATGCTTTCATTAGCCATGTAAATAACGCTTTTGGTTTTGCTGTCAGCTATGTATGGACTAATATACGAACCATGTCTTCTTTCCTTCCAGTCTGTGCCTCAGTATCTGAGTTTCTTCTTATACATGTTGTCTTTGTAAAGGGAAGTGGAAAAAATGCATAACTTGATTCATCTGTCCCGATAGAAGGAGGAGGTCCATCCAAATATGTTCTCTTTCTGGAAAGGGTATTGCATTTTTACTTCCCCCTACACTGTCCTGATAGGAATTCTGAGAAATATGCAATCACCCACCCCACGGCCCATATGTTCCTTTAATGAAAGCCCACAGGGAGGGATAGAGTAGGGCTGTTTTTCAATCAGGAGTCTGTACAGCTGAGCAAAATCCATCGTCTCAGTTTTCTTCTGTGAGTGAGGAAGATGTTCTGCAAAACTTGTTGCTCCAATGAATGATGCAAAGATTTCTAGATGGAGGAAACAAGTCACTCATATAGATTTTCTTTCTCCTCCATTCATGTTGAGGGTGCTGAGATACCAAAGGATGCTTTCATGCTCTGTGTTCCACTGTTCTTCTGGACAGGGTGCTGGGCCAACTTGTCTAGACTGTGCTCTTCCTAGAAGGGTTGGACTAGATGATCCCTGAGGTCACTTCCAACCTGTGATTCTGTGGTTCTATCAGATGGCCCAAGTTTTTCTTCATTGATGAGAGAATAGGTTCCAAGAGCTCTGCTTTTCTTCAGCAGATGGTACTCAGATTCTCAAGGTAGAAGGGAGCTTGACTTAGGGAGGAGATACACTAGTCTCTTTCAAAAACAGTTAAGGGCTGTACCTGATGTAGAGCATTTTATAAAGGAGAAGTGTTCGGTTTCACAGAAGATGCTTTATCTAGTGTGCACTTTTATGCCAAAGTTTAGGTACGTTTTGAAAGAGCTGTCTTAGAGGAAAAGGCTAATATTTGTTTCCAAGAAAGCTGCTGTGTTTGAGGAGCTGGGGGCAATGAAAAAGAGTGGGAGGTGAGAGTGAGTATGATATGTATGCTGGAGTATATGTTTCCAGAAATATCTCTCCTTACATTCCTTATAGCAAAAAGTACTATGTAACACCTCATACGTATCAAGAGTTTTTTTCAGAATTGTCCCTGAGGTTTGTTTTGTAAAATTGTACATATTTCTTGGTGAAAGGGAAATGTAAAATTCTAGATCTAGAAAGTTGCTCTTAGACATTCAGGTAGTGTTTTTAATTTAAATCTTAATTATTTTGGTTTTAATGGAAGGCTGCCATTACTTTTGTTCTACAAATTAGTTATCAGAAGGTTTGTAGAAATAAAACATACTGGTTTCCTTTATATTCCCATGATGAACTAACACATACTGATCTACAGTTGCTATTTTGTCCACTAATATGAAATCCCTGTCCCTGCTTCCTTGCTGGTAGATTTTTAGAAGTTCAGTGAGCACTGCAAATCGCCTGAAGAGTGGAAAATTCCCCTGTCACACAGATGCCCTTATCAGCAGCAACCAGATGGAGCTCTGAGCAGGCACATTATCAATGTTAAATTGCCTTTTCTGAGTAGAGAGGATTAAAGCGTTCCTTCAAAAATGGGTGGCATAAGCTGCAAACTTAGGGAGAGTAATATTCTGAAATGTTACTATTTTAAAAACATATGAAAGTATCTTAACAAACACTGCATATCAAAAATGTAATGTTCTTTCAAGCTGATGGAGCTGAAATTCTTAAAAAATAATTTGTTTTGAATAAAATAGTCATCCTGTAGTTTCTTTTAAAATATATGTTTGTGTGGGTGCGTGTTCTTAGCTTGGGTATATTATGAGCCTAAAACTCTAGAATAGATTTTAGTATGTATTCAGATGCATTATATGGAATCTAAAATTGTCTGATTTAAAGGACAAAATTCGTTTAGGCTTGAGCTTTGCAGTTTGGATTAAATTAGAAAAATAACATTTCAGAATAATAGAATTATATTCCTTTATTTTAATGAAAGGAATGTATGGTGACTTACTAAAACAAACTCTCAGAGAACATAATGTAAATTGTTTACTCCAAGTCTTGGGGGTAAAAAATAATTCAGTACTGCAGCATCCAGTTCCAAAAGTAAAGCTATTGAATTTGGCCTAAACAATTGGTGCCTAAGTATCAGATTACAATAATACTAAGAAAAAGAGCATCAGTGTGACATGCAGAGATTTAGTGACACAACTCCTGTTTCATACTAATGAGCTGCAGTGAATACCACTGATTCGTTCAGAATTAGCCTCCAAGGCTTTTATTAACTAACTTATCTATAAAGGTCAGTGCTTCCATTATAATTTAGACTGTTTTCATACTTAGTTACTTGATGGCATATCCATTGTGCTGTCTGTTTGTTTAAAGGAAAACAGAAGCCCTGCCAATAAAGAAAACACATTTTAGACCTATCTGATTGATTGGAATTTAGCCAATCTGTATATTGTCTTTTCAGATTTGCACATAAATTCCCTTATTATTAAGGAGTGTGTATATACAGAAAAAAGCCTCAAAATCAATTTGTTTTCATTCTTCAGTCACAACTGTAGCAGCTCTCTTAATATAGTACTTGCTAATCAAAGCACTTAAAATCACATATGGCAATATCTCAATAAAGTTTGTCTTATTCTGAGTCATATTTTAGCGGTATATCACGCCAAAGGTTAGTTCACAGCATTCTTTTATTTAGTGTATGCTGGGAATTTGTGATGACTCTTTCATGTCCATAGAAGCTTGAATAATGCTGTTCCATTCAACACTGTTGTGTTTTTCTTGCAGAACAAACTTGGAACTTGAGTTGGTCCATCGAGGAGGCAATTTATGTTCAGGAGGTGCAAGCACAGCTGGGAAAAGATCATGTTTAAGTAAGTTTTGTGTTATAAAGTGCAATGTAAATTATTGGAGTACTGAATAAAAATGTCTGCTTTCTAACATTTTCTAGATTATGTAATCTTTTTTTCTCTTAAGAACCTTTTTTTCCCCTGCCATTATGAGTCTTTGGGTTTTGTTGCAATTTGAGAAATCTGATAAATAATTTGCACAAGTTATTCGTTAGAGCTGTTCGTATGTTGTGAGTATATTCTATTTAGAAAGCAATTGTCATGGTATCCATGTAATATTTTTTAATAATTTCACATTTTTATGAGTAAAACTAGAAGTATTTTAAGGGTAGAGTAGGAAGGCTTTGTTTCACCCTGTCTGTTGCTAGTCGTAGTAAAGAAATTTGTTACTCTGAGTGCTAATGTAGCTCATGACTAGGTCTCATACTTAGAAATCTGCAGCTGCCATGTCCCATGCCTTTAATTTCCCTAGTTCTTTCTCTGATGGGACACTTATGCAAATTTTCTTTGTCAAATCTTCAGTGTTCTGAAGCCTTTCATGTCTGGCAAATAAAGCACTTCTAGTGGCCAGAAGTGCTTTTTTCCTTAACATAAAATTTTTAATCTTTTACTGGAATATAAACTGTTAGGAATGGGCATTTTCTTTGTCAGGAGAAATTGAAAAGCCTGCCAGAATACTACTACTACTACTGCTTGTTTAAATCAAGCTTATGCAGTAGTAGCAGCAGATTCAGTAGTAAAAATGATAGAAAGCTTGGGCCCACCTCTGCCTTTTGGTACGTGATCTGTGGGTGATGCTTTCCTCATCATTTGAGGTGATGAGCCACCAACAGAATCCCATCACGTGCTATGCTGTCCACATCCTCTCTAGGATACGAGCCTTCTGTTACTGCTAGGAAATGTAGCTCAATTGATTTCATTTGTGTGTTGTGATTTACAAAAAGTAGTTTTAAACCCTACTGCACGTTGTCTCCCCCACCATCATTACCTCCCTTTCCCAGCAGAGCAAAATAACTGAAAAATGCATGTGTTAAAAGAATGTCACTAGGTCCCTGTTTGCAAATTTGAAGCATTTAATTATCTGTAGAGTCTTGATTTTATTACTACTTAGGTTATGATGATTGTACACTCGCCTAGTAAGTTGGACACTCACTCTCTGAATTTTAGCAACTTACTGGATGCATTACCTATTTCACAGGCATGTTATTTGGGAGACTGTGATGAGTAGCTTAGGGCGGAGATTTCAGCTTAAAATACTAAAATATTTAAACTGAAAAAATTTATAATTACTTTACACATAATGAGTGTAGCGCTGTTTTCACATGGCTTTAGTAGCCATACAAGATCTTTATAAATCTTGACATTTTAGAATTTAGCAGAATGTGTCTGGGGAAGTGGCCTATATTCTGTACGGTCATATTTTTATCTTACTGATAGTTTTTTCAAGGTTGGGAGACATCAGCTTCTCTATACGTTTTGTTTTATTTTTAAGATAAAAGTGGATTAAATACATTCATTACACCTTAAAACACTGAAATATTTAATGTCACACCAGTATTAAATTTGTATTGTATGTACCTATTTAAAAGGTTTTGATATATAAATACATATGTACATAAAAATATTTTTTAAATAATAATGTTTTTTCTTATCGTGCTTTATCACAAACTACTGTCAGTAAGTGCTGGAAGATTATGATTTGTAAGTGTACGTATTATATAATAATTACTGTTATTATATAGTAATTATTATAATAATAAAATAAACATTTATTAACAATATAGATGTAAATATTTACAGAGAACGATTGAAACCACCAGAGTGTTGGGCAGCTTCCTTAGTGTACATCTGTGTAGCTCCATTGTTTCTCTTTGAACTGTATCAGTTGACACCAAGGGAGGAACTACCTCAAAGCTGGGTTTGTTTGTCTGGGGTTTTTTGTAAGAAAGAAAACAAATTCTACCAAGCTGAGGCCTGGTAGCTGACACTAAGTAGTTTGTATAACATATTATTTAAATTTTTTGCATACTTACCACACCATCCCTTCAACCTCATCTTTCATAAAGAAGGGCTCTTACATAGTTAGAACCTGATTTTAAAAGGAAGCATGCCTTTTGCTGACAGCCGGTGAAAAGATCAGTCAGGATTTTTAATACATATTCCTCAAGTCTTCAAATGTATGGAGAATACTGTAATCATTGGAGAAATTACTTTTTAGAGAATTACAACACTAGAAATGATACATGGAGAATGTACCTCTCTTGTCTTAGGCTGAATTGTTAATTCAACAAGACAAACTTTAAGTCCTGTTTACATGCATATATCATACTTAACTGTTTTTCCAGCACTTTTACTATTTTGCCATTAACTCTGTATGTCTCAGAAAATGAACCATTGTTGTCTGTTCATCAAAATAGATTACTGGAACAAACTAAACTTACAGAAAGTTGAAGTTACTTCCCAAACTTGAAGTCTGGAAATTGTCGTCTTCGTGAGACGCTGTAATTTTACATCAGCTATTGCTTTTACAATTATGTGTAGGTTTACAAAATTTAAAATATTTATGAAGTACATAACTTTTTGGTAGCAGGAAATGCGCTGTTAAACTGTACATTATTAGCCCTGTAAGGAAAGCTTTGTTTTAAATCCTTGTCTTCAGAATTGTATATATATTTAGAGAAAAGGGTTCTTTCCAAAATGTAACCTGGTTTTGTTTTTCTTGTGTGAGATAATGAGGTCTCTCTCTTGTGATTAAGCATGCTGCTCTGTAACTTGGAATAATTGTAAAGTTTGGTGATTAGATATTGCAGAAAACAGAATATGTTGTCCCAGGTGAGCTGTTAGAGCAGCAAGCATCAGGGAAGATGGTGGGAAAAAAGCAGTCAAGAGCTGCTTTAGTAGACTGCACCATGAGGTCAGCTGGTCTTGGGAATTAAAATTAAGAATGATTAATGTAGCTGTTAGTGTCAGTGATGGAGTCTGTGCAAGAAGGATGGTGAAGAAAATTTGGCTGTAAAATTGCCATTTTAAGGTTTAAAGTTTTGTATGTGTGTTTCCATGAGTGTGTATTACTAAATAGTATGCAACCAAAAAATGCAAATAGTCCTATTTACTTATTATTTAAAAATCAAGTCCTATTTTAAGGACCACATTACAGTTTTAAAGTCTATGGTCTTGAAAATTCTCTCGGGTTTAGGGGTTAATTATGATATATAGCAATTGTACAGGTCTTATTTCTCTGTTTTATAAAGTTTAAGAGATCTAATGTTTTGCTTTTTGTTTTCATTGTTTTGTATTTATCAAACAGCTTCAGAATACAATGTTATGGCTGAATAGTTAGAACTTTTCCATACAACTTCTCTCTCTAACCCGTGTATAGGGGTGTTACTCTGGTAATCTTGCAATAGTGAGTGAACAATTCCACAAAATTTAAGTTATCTATAAATTAATTTCTAATCTAGTCCTTTCTTCCTTTAGCTTTTAAATAGTTTGTTCGTTCTTTCTGTCTGCTTTCTTTTTTCCTTTTTCCCTTTGTCATAAGACTAGGATTAGGGTTTTTTGAGGAAGGATTAAATATTCTATCACCTTGTCCTCTGGCTTCAATTTCTTTGCATGGGAGCTTAGGAGCTCTTATGCCTTCCACAGATAGCAGAGTCTGGCATTTCAGCATCAACTGCATTAATTGGAAAAGACATTACTTTACAGGTGGACATCAAAAAAGTATTTAAGGCTTGTGTAAACTCGCTTTAAATAGGATGTCCAGCACCTTTGTAACTTCTGTGATGGTCCTAATCATTGAGAAACCATATTGTTCCACCTAGGTTTTTTAATTTGTTTTTATTCCTCTTTTTCATTGAAGCCTGTGTTTTGCATTTGTAGATGGCTCAGCAGTGTCATCTGTCTTGATAATGATGTTAGCATCAATTTAATCAGTGCTTTTAGTGTTTTTATGAGCACAGAAAGTAATCTTAGAATCATAGAGTCATTAAGGTTGGAAAAGACCTCTAGGATCACTAATTCCAACCATCAACCCAACACTACCATCTCTCCTAAACTATGCCCTGAAATGCCACGTCTACACGTCTTTTAAATACCTCCAGGGACGGCAATTCCTCCACCACCTCCCTGGGCAGCCTGTTCCAATGCCTGACCACTCTCTCAGTAAAGAAATTCTTCCTAATATCCAATCTAAACTTCCCTGACACACCTTGAAGTCGTTTCCTCTCATTCTATCGCTTGTAACTTGGCAGAAGAGACCAACACCCACCTCACTACAACCTCCCTTCATGTGGTTGTGCAGAGCAATAAGGTCTCCCCTCAGCCTCCTGTTCTCCAGACTAAACATCCTCAGTTTCCTCAGCCGCTCCTCATTAAGACTTACACTCTACACCCTTCACTAGCTTTGTTGCCCTTCTCTGGACACGCTCCAGCAACTCGACGTCCTTCTTGTAGTGAGGGGCCCAAAACTGGACGCAGTATTCAAGGTGTGGCCTCACCAGTGCCGAGTACAGGGGCACAATCACTGCCCTGCTCCTGCTGGCCACACTAATCCTAATACAAGCCAGGATGTTGTTGGCCTTCTTGGCCACCTGGGCACACTGCTGGCACATATTCAGCCGGCTGTCAGCCAACACCCCCAGGTCCTTTTCCTCCAGGCAGCTTTCCAGCCACTCTTTCCCAAGCCTGTAGCTTTGCATGGGGTTGTTGTGACCCAAGTGCAGGGCTCAGGACTTGACCTTGTTAAACCTCATAGAGTTGGCCTCGGCCCATCGATCCAGCCTGTCCAGGAAGGCTTTATCTTGACACGAAGCATTTTCTAAGCTCTTCATGCTCCTCCTGTATCAAATTTTTCAACCACATTGATAGTAATATCTGTGTCCATTTTATCAATATGCCCAGTGATACTTGGAACCACAAAGTATGTTTCATTCCTGTAGGAAGAAAAACATGATTCCTTTATGGATTGCTCAGTTGCAACTGTCTCCTTCCTGTAATCTATTAATGTGAATGTGGTTGCAAAGATTCTTACCCAGCCCTCTGCAACCACTGAAAATAAAAAGAATAAGAATTGTTTTCAGGAATGCTTTTTGCCTTGGTACAGTGGGTTTCTGTGGTTGGCTTTGTTTGGGCTTTTGGGTTGGTTTTGTGGTTTGTTTTGGTCTTTAGTTAGGAGCTGGAAATCTGCACATCTTTGGTGCCCATACATTCATGCTAACTTTAAAAAAGCAGTTTTTCTCACCAACAAATGATCCAAACTATTTACTAAAAAACTTGATACACCATTCATACCTAGCATGGTAGAGGCAAGGATAGATACTGTTAGAATTCTATTGCTGAAGTTGGTTTCATACTTTGGCAAGTTTGGTGTCAAGGATAATTAGCTGCTTCATCAGCAATTAAGGCTTAAGATTTTGTAAAGACTATTCATGTCTTAATGCCTTAATAAGCTTTTCCTGACCTTCGCATTTTTTTTCTTCACTGATTCCAATCTACTGGATCAGTGATGAATGGGAAGATGCTGTCAGCAGGTCTTGCAGCTGCTGTTGCTAAGTGGACTATATAAATCTCTACAAGGAGAAAAAAATTCCTCAATCTTGTTATTAACAATCAAGTCCCATCTGGTCATATCAAGTGTGTTTTTGTTACATTCTTCTTGACAGTCCCAGCAAACTTTGGGAGAAGAAGGGCGTAATGTGTCTAGTCTGGTAAGATCTTCACAGAGCAGTTAAGCATCTTTTCCATTCCACTTGCAGTGAACTACTGTGTAACTGAGTTTTATGATCTTTTGAGACTTTAAATATGGATACTAATTTATAGAATGAAAAAAGAGAAGACTGGATCAAAATAGCAACGTAGAGATTTTCATGACAGCAGTATGTGTTATTTACGTCCTTCTAAAACATAAATATGAGAGAGACTGGGGAATAAACACATCATCTAGACTTTTGCAAGCAAAACAAAGCCAGTTAATTCCTTAATTTTCATTGTCATTACTACAGCACAATGCTATATATTGCAGAACTGGAATTAATAACAGAAAAAGTCCTCTGATTTCAGCTTTGGTAATTTGAGAGTTTACTTTACAGTCAAGAGGCTGGAAAAAAGAAAGAAATAAAAAAGGCTGCAAAACTCATACAGAAATTTGGGATCACTGTGGCAAAGACCAAACCACAATTACTAGTGAGACGAAAACTTACACCTGCACATAACTTCCTGAATCACTCATTTTTGTCAGTTCAGCACAGTATTTTTATATGTTCTGTCATTCATGTATCAAATCTCTCTGAATTTAGTCTTCTTTTGTGCTGTGCATACTACACTAGGCATGAAAAGAGCTGTGAAACCACCTTTATAGACTCCTGCTTTCTGCACTTTGGCATAGCAGAATATTTTTAAAAGCTCTGTCAACATAAGTAAAATCAGGTGCTTTAATACTAAAAATAGTAAAGAATGCAACTGCAGGTGCTAGTGCAGGCAGTGTGGATATGTAGACAAAATGCCCATTATCTTTGTTTTTCATGAGGGGAGCAGCATTAGAACACTTCCTCTAGCAGCTTCAGTCCCAGTGCAAAGACAGGGTCTTATCCTTTGAGCTGCTCTTTTGGAAGTACAGATTCCAACTGGATTTATTGCTCCTCTCTCACAACAGGGTAACCCTGAAGTAGAGCTGGTATAGGAAGAGTTGAAAAGAATGTACCAAGAGCAGCAGTTTATGGAACAATAGATTTATTTTTGTAATTTTTAGAAATGGAATTAGGAAGGCTAATATGAATCAAAGTTAAAACTAATGTCTAACTGCTAATCTAGATGATTCTATTAAGTGTCTTTTATAAGCTTTACATGTGTTTTGTGAAAACAAAGGCAATCTAAGTTGGGAGAATTGAGACAGTACTGCTTCAACGTAGATAATATTTGAGTCATATTAATATGTTTTAAAGCCAGTAATAATCTTGCCCACTTAAATGTCTAAATCTTGGAGTCCTGCCAAGCCTCTGATGACTTGCAGCGTAAAGTTATCTTGTGCATTCAAATTCTGTGATTTATATATTTATTCAGTTTAACTGGATGCAGCCTGTCTCAGATATTACCAGGAGAGGAGGACCATATTAAAATTATTTTCACTGTTTACTCCTCATGATTTGTTATCAATGGATCTGTAATTCTCATTTCGTTGTGACTTCATAATTATTATTCTTTAATTTTGTTGCTGTTGTGCTTTCTAAAATTGATGATGTTCTACCAAATTTTGTTAAGAATGTTATTTTGGAGGCTCTGAGCTACACCCAGAGCCTGTCTTTCCCACATAGAAACATGGGCTGTCCTGGAGACAGTTGGCCATAATGTACACTGAGAGGTCTAGGGGTTTGGGACACCTGGTGGGTTATGGCCTCCCTTTCCATTCTTTGCAAGATTAGGCAAGGTTGGTTTTGTTGTCCATTGTCATGTTAATGTTTTGCTGCTACTTGTTTTTAAAAAAGTGTATTTTAAACCTTCTAAGTAGGGTATAAGAAAGTGGGAGGATAGCCTGTATTTTTGTGTTTATGTTTCGGAATGATGCATTCACATGAATACAGAGGGGAAAAAATCTCTGGTATTCATTTGGCCCAAGGCAGATTTCTGTCAGTCCCTCAGGCATAAGAATATGGTGAAACACCAAGCACTTTGTGCGCTGAGAAGCTGGCAGTTCTAGATTTTGCTGCTCTGGTGTTTTCCTTGGCTTTTTCCAATAGTCCATAATAATAGTAAATTTGAGGTAAAGCAATTGGAGTCTCTGTGGTGTAAAACAGAAAAAAGTTGATAAAGAAATAAACTTTTATATTGTCCTCCTAAAGCTAGTCCTTAGTTTTTGCCAGTTGTTAGAAATCTTCTCAGAAATGCAAATATGGAAGCAATAGACAAACCAGAACTCAATTTTACTAACTTGGAAGGTGGCAGCCACCAGGCCGTTTTGTTGCAGTGTTCCCATTAGGGGGCAATGTTATTCCTTGGTTACCCTAGGTCAAGAAACAAGCGTGGCTGTGCTGCATTGACTTAGAGAGTATCTTAATCTTTTTAAGTCAATTAATAAAAAATATTTCATAAAAGGTCATTGTAACCATATCTTATTGCCTACTTCCTAGCTTTATGTTTACGTGCTAAACATGTTTTCTTGCAAAGGAGTGACAGCTGCCTTAATCACAAACAAAAAATATTGTCTTACAAGACCGCTAAACTGAATTTTTCTGTTCAGATTCAGTCAGTGTTAGATTGTATCTTGATTCCATAAATGTTTTATAGTTGGAGATTACAAATAAATTCTCCAGTGCTAGAATTTGGTGCTTGTCTGCTTCATTTCATATCAGTAAAGGCTCAGGAAAATAGCTATTTAAAAAACAAAGGGTTAATTAATTACACTAAACATTTTTTGCATAGTTGCCTGTTTCTGTTTGAGGCAAGGAGCAGTTCACAAAAAAAATCACATTGCTTTTAGTAGCAGTGAAACAAAAGGGAAGTAACGGATACCTTAATGGGTTTCATTCCAAATAAAACTATACTGGGGTGGGGTGTTACTATTTTGATGAAATATCAGTGAATTTTCAGGGTTTCAAAGTTTGTCAGAAAAGCCATGTTTTGCTAGAACCTCTTGCCGGGAGAAAAGATTACTTATTTTGTCCTCATTGACTGTTTTTATTCAGAAAGCAGGTGACAGCAATCAATTCCAATGCCATCTACATTTCCAATTATTTTACAAACCCCAGGAGCTAATTACAGCCCTCAGGCTCTGGCAGTCAGCTGACTTCATCATGCGACTTTTTTGGCCATTGCGTACCTCTGAGTAATTGTCTATTTATGGAAAATAAATTAATAGCTGCTATTTCTACTTAAAAAAAAGAGGACCTGTGAATGAGTGTATAGGTTGAGCAAGTGGGATGTAGAGGGAAGGGAGAGAGATTAAGAGAGTAGGAGGCAAAGGCATCAGTTGAAAAGAGTAAAAGAGGGGTGGGGAGGAAAGAAGATGGCAAGATACTAAGGGAAAAAGTTAAAATGAAAAGGAGGAAGGAAGCAGGATCCCAGAAAATTGAACAGGAGAAGCAAACGTGGCAGCAAATAGCATGATATAGTGTAACAGGAGAAAACATGTGGCCAAAATAATGGGAAATAGTATTTTAAAATATGATTTTAATCTAGAACTGTGAAAATAAAAAAAGATGAGTTTTCCCAAACTGTAATTGTATTACAAACACTGAAGTGAAGTCTAAGATTCTTATTGTACATACCTCTCTGAAAATGCTGTCAACATAGATGGTGCCTGCCTTCTTGGCTTGCTTAAGGGGAGACAGGATTAGATGTTGTCTTTATTTGAGTTGATCATATGATTCATAGAGAAATGAAAACTGCATTTTAATATACGATACTGCAGTAACGTGCATGAATAATAAACTAAGCATTCTTTGTTCAGAAGGTTCTAGAAGTGTTTTGCAAATTATATTTTTGACACAGTGGATGTACAGAAGGTTTTGAATTCATGAATATCAGCAAACTTTGCCTGCAGGTTGTAGAGACAAATCTATGCCGTTATAAAGATCGTTTCTACTTGAGTGTCATTGTGGTGTGGTCGGAAGTTTGGGGGCTTTTCTCTTCCAAATATTACTTACAAAATAACGTTATGAAGGCAGAAGGATTAATAACAACCTTTTAAGGTAAAGAGCCAAAGTGATCCTGCTGTAGGCCAGAACTTCTAGCAACTTGGGGTTAACTTCAAATATGTTGTGCACAGAACTTAACTGTGAGAGAAAGGAATGAAAGCTATGTGTTAAAAGTATGTAAGTCTGTGTTTAGAAGAGATGTTAAGGAAATCACGGCTTCTGGCATAAATTGGAGAGGGAAGTGAAGGGAGCATGGAACCTTAGCAACATAAAAATGTAAGGAACAGGGTTTTTAAAAAGACGTAGAATTAAGTATGTGGAGCTGGTGTTTTATGAGCACTAAACCAACTGAGATCTGGTTGAAGCTTTCTAAAAAGCCTTTCTGCGTTTCAGAATTTCAGGAGAGAAAAAAAATTTCTTTTTCGTATACCTGCGTACGTTCCCTGCCTTCTATTGGAATCTTGCTTCTCTTCAAAATCTTTTTTGAGAAATAAATTTTTTTTAAAAAAAAAGATGCTTGTGAGGGTACCAGCTTATTTGGAATGAGATGACAGACTTTTCAGAACCTTGCAAAATAAATTATGGCAACTTATAATCAGCAAACTCTTCTTCACCTTTCAGATCAGCTGTTCCATGTGTTGGCCATGCACATGCGCCTCTACAGTATAGACTCTGCGTACAATCCATGGAGAAAACTAACCCAGCCGATGCAGGATAAAAATTCAGAGCAAGTATTTTAATTTACCAAATATCAATTTTACCTTGTGAAAGAAACATCCTTCTGTGGGTAACTTTCATCTGAAGTTCAGTTCTCTGTGGGGTAGGCTGTTGAACATAACATCAAAAAATTTTATGTATATATTTGTAAAAATAAAATTTCAAATTTCTTTTACATAAAACCTGACATTCCAGTTTTGAGTTGAAGCTTAAATACACCACTTGCAAACTTAAGCACATGCAAATTTAATAGTATTGGGTAAGTGGATAGGTGCACTGCCATTCTTGGTATGGATGCTAGACAAAATTTACATTGAGATTAAGTTTATGAATAGTTTATTGAAAGTTGGGCAATGACTAATAGCTGTAACAGAAATAACATAAGTAGACCTAATATATATATGTGAGAACTAATTCTATGAAGCTAAAAATTTTCATCATGCTTGTTATTTTAAACAAGTTATTTACCTGAGTTTGATTTTAAAACATTAACCTTACATATACAGCTGTACAAGGATTAACAGTATAGTAAATGGAGACATGTATCTGTGTTTCGCAAGGAGTCATCTCCATACTTGACTTAAGACCCTTCACTTTTCAGGTTCTGCCTTGACGGTGAGAAGAAAGGTTTCTTGCCTAAAACCAGATTTTTTTTTTTTTTCTCATAAGAGGAAAACAGTAAATTTTTTTTTCACTTGCTAGCTTCAGCATCATCTTCAATAGCTAAGGTCTCCTCTTTGTAGCTTGCAGTAATGTTGAAAAGGTTGTCTTTTTAGTGACTATCCAGCTATGTATTTGTCAGTGTGTTTCTAGGAGCCTGAGGTGGAAAGCATCATGGGATTTAAAAAATTCATCTAGGGTAGTGATGCCACAATCCTAAGCTGCAAATTAGGAAAAATTATTAAAACATTTGTGTTTGCTTCTAGATTGAGATTTTACTGTTTGTTCTCTTGGACCCAGGTCTTTTTGGAATCAACACTAGGTCATTGCAGTAATTAGACTAGGTTAACAGATCAGTTTATAAACCATTAGCAGAAAAAAGCAGCAAGAATTGTATAACCTGAAAACCTATGTTATTCAGCATACTTTCAGACTGCTCTGAGAGTGTGTTTTTGAGTGATTCTGCCCTGACCTAGATTGAGCAGTGGAACATGGTTACTAAATTTAGTGTATGGTTGACTGAGTTATACCAGAGAAAATTAAGATCACGTTGATAGGCTGTTGACAGTCAGAATGCACTTCTCATTTTTGTATTTGAAGAGGTTGCTGGGTTTGGAAGCAGCTGTTGACAGAGGGGCTGCTTTTTCAGCACGTGTAACGGTTTTTTGTCCTTACAGACTTGATGGAATTCACCATTCATTGGTCATATCAAGGCTAGATTGCTGCAAGTTAGATTTCATTAGGCAATATTTTGAATCACTTTGAAATGAATGGTACTGTAGGCCAAAACAACTTGCTTTGCAGGAGGTATTGCATGTTGGGAATGCATTTGAGCAGCTCTCTTCTTTTTCTGCGCTGGTTTTCAAGATTTATTGTTAGGCTTGCTGATGTTGGTTTGACACAAAGTCCTAAATCGTTTAGGCAGCTATAACTGAGAGATCACCCATTTTGCCATGAAATAGTTTTGAGGTGCACAGATGCAATCCAGCTGTGTAGGGGAATAGACAGGGATCGGCGACCGGAAGATCACGGGATGTGACGGAAAGATAGACTCCTCCCCATAGGAGTGGCAGGAACAGGAAGCGCAAGAGCTATATAAGCGTGTGACGCAGCTAAATAAACAGACGTTTTGTATCCATCACATTGATGTCTGTGCATCACTGTCCCCAGGGTGGGTAGAGCCCTGTGTCCCGGAGATATGCGGCCCAAGATAAGTTCTCCCATAGAAGCGTACAGCTACACAGCTGGAATTTTTTGCACACTCCTTGGAATGTTTTTCATACCTTAGTCTGCAGGCCCCAGAAAGCTGCAAAGGAAGGAACTTGGGAACATACTTTTAATGTATAAATTAGAGCATAAAATGGGTATCTGTAATTATATTTTAGAAATTTGAAGTAGTATTTTCACTTGATGGCATTATTATGATTGGTGTGTATGATCTAATCACACACTTTGTAGTTACACAGCCTTTTGAGAAATCCAGAATAGTGAATTTTTTCACGTACAGGAAAGAGTGCTCAGAGCAATTAGAAGGTGATAGGCTGCTGTAAACTGAAGATTAAGAGGGTGGTGGAGAAATACCACTGCAGATTTAAGATGTGGATAGCACTTTGCCATTTTGAAGGTAATCATCAGCCTGACCAGTACCTGAGATTTTAAGTAATGACTTGTAGAAACAAAATGTCAGTGAGAGGAAAAGATCTGTATTGTCTGACTATATTACTGTCATTCCAAGCAATTTAACATCAAGACAGACACAGGATAAAAATAACTTTAAACCAACATGCTATATTTTTTCTAATTCTTATTTTAAATTATTATTTCAGTTGAAATCAGTTTTCCAGAGAAGTTAGTTGCATCTTTAGTTATTTTAAAATATACTTTTTAAACCTAAAAAAGAAAATAATAAGTGCCATTGCATTATCTTTTCAATTGTAGTTACTTTATTTAAATATACATAAATATTTACAATTAAAAGTACCCAGGTATAGAGCTCACAACTTTTAGATTAGTTTTCCACAACCCAGCTATCATTATTCACAAACCATGCCTTAGTTTTGTGTGTCTGGGAGAACTGATTAAAGTAATTTGTAAAGACTCTTACAGAATTGTTCTACTGTACTTCCCAAATACCCTGGTTTTGCCTGGTGTCATCTTCCACAACTGTGGATGAACTGTGAATGATATAGTGGATTCTTTCTCCTATGCAGTTCATGTTGTCAAATTTAATATACACTTGGTCCCACAGGCTGTGCTCAAGTAAATTGTTCTACCAGGGGCAGATCTGGTTTCAAGGCTGATCAAATAAACAATTATTGTGGTGTAAGTGAGGAGTAATAGCTTCTGGCAGGGGGCAGAGAAGGAGCAGCTGGAGGCAATAATTACTAAACCCAGATGTGAACCTAATGGACTAGTCCAAATAGCCTGAGTTTCAGGAACAGCAAACCTGACATAAAAAGATACACATCTTTTTAAAATTTACATCTCCTCGAAGGCTGAAATTTTTGTGGCTGTTTTGACTGACAAAATCTGTCAGCAAAGAATGATTCAGTAAAACATTAAGGATCGTTGCAGTAGAAGTACTTGCAGGGGGTAAACTGTGTAGCAAACTGAAATGCTGAAATACACTGGATTGTTTTTACTGAATTGTTTTGCTGATGTTTTTTCTAAGCTAGATCACTTTGGTGATTGTTTATAGTGTCATACAGGGGCAAAAAACTGCAGCACAGGGATGGGAACACGCAACTGTGCGTGGGAACCTCTGAAGTCATATCTCCATCACAGAAGCTGTTGTGAAATGGGAAAAATAAAACTGTGTTTATGAAGATGGTCCAAGGCAGACAGAGAGTGGGATGGTAGGACAATGGGGTGTAGTTAAGGTTTGTGCAAGAGGTCATATGTACATACACATGCTGCAACAGAACTTTATGTGATCTTTTCAATAAACACACACAAATCCTGCCTGAAACACCAATGTCTCAGGACATGTTATGATACAGAGTTTTGACAGTAATGCCAGCTTCAGGAGTACTTGC
Organism: Phalacrocorax aristotelis; assembly: GCF_949628215.1. Taxonomy (NCBI): domain Eukaryota; kingdom Metazoa; phylum Chordata; class Aves; order Suliformes; family Phalacrocoracidae; genus Phalacrocorax; species Phalacrocorax aristotelis. Next base: position 22,981,973 of record NC_134280.1, read on the forward strand.
TCTTGGCTGTTTCTTCCTTCCCTTATACAGTAGTTCACCATCTTCTTTAGCTGGGATGATGTAACTTGAGCAGGCTGCATCATGAACAAGGTCAAGGAACTAATCCATGTTTTTAAAAAGATTAATTTGAAGAAGTTTGGGAACAGGTGACAAGGGAGTGCTGGGGGCACAGGGGTGAAAGAGAGAATGTGAGATGCCTAATGCTAGTATTGTCAGTGAAATCCTGGACTGTATGATGAGAAAACCTGACCTCGTGTAAAATCTGCTGTGACACAATGAAGAGCAAACATGAAATTGTGTTTATATCCTAGAGTGTAGCCAGAATAAATAGTAAAATTGTACCTTCTTATCATGAACATCAGAAGCTGTGCATTACTCTGACCTTTCTGCAGGCTGGGATTGTGAGCTGTATTTCTCATCCTGCCAATACTGAAGAGAATATGCATTTGTCCTAGTTGATTAAGCCTTTGTTTAGCTGTGTCTCTGTATCCCTGTGTCTCAGGTTTTCTGTATCTGACAGTTCGAAGAGCTGTGAGGTTCAAATCTTCCACTTTTCTATTGACTTTAGAACTTTATAATCAGTTGGAGTTAGCATCAAACAATTTTAAGTGTCTCTAGCTGAGAGAAAAGGGAGCATATATGTAAGGAAAGGTCATAAGCAAATGCTGCTTGTTTCAAAGTAGAACAGAATTTTCCATTCCCCTGTATCCATTCCCAAAGAAGTGATTCGTGTATAACCTCTAGCAGGAGGAGAATGCAGAATACAGGGGCAGAGTTGCTCAGCTGTCAGCTGATAGACAGCTCTTGTATTGGCACAGAGAGAGGTGCAGCCCAATTACCTTGGACTAGAGGAGAGGTCAGTTCCATAGAGAAAGTGGAGCAATGCATTTTTCATTTTTCATTTTGGTATATGTTTATATTTTGCTGTGCAGTTTATTTCCACTCCCCCCCCTTTTTTTTTCTAATGGATACAGCATACATCTATAATACATTTGAGTCTTTTTATATTACTTTGGTCCCATCCGAAATTGTACTTGCTTTCATTTTATTCAGTGCTTCTGTGGCACCATTTTTTGTAAAGTCAGATTTATTGAGCTTTCACATATGCATTGGGGATTAACAGGACGGGCAATTTCCATAAAACACATTTCTAAACACATTTTATAAATTCAGTTTCAGTGTCATAATGAAGAAGTTGCTTAGGCTATTAACAAATGACAGAGCAGTTTTTAAGTGCTTCATACGCTGCAGCACTTGACGTAAACAGAAGCAGCTTATCTAAAACCCTGACATTTAATGTAGCTTTACTTCTTCAATTCATATGAAATGAATAAATTAGACAAAGAATTCAGTTGGTCCTGCATGTGAAATAAGTTCACTTATTTATGTCAATAACGGTGTTTGGTATATGTAAGAATATTTCCTGATTTTGTCAGAACTGTTATTTGACCTAATTGTTACATGACACTTAAAAGATGTTGATGCTGATACCCCTGTGGGAAACTAAATGTGATCAGAGGGAGTTGATTTTTTTTTTGCTCTTAATGTTATTCCAAATTTATTTTTTTCCCAAATTTATATATAAATTAAAAATTAAAGGTGAGAAGTAATTTAAGATACATCATTGGCTTTAAGATCATTATATAATGAGGGTTATTTTAAAACTCAGTCTCATAGATCATAAAATAGAACTAGCCGTAGGTAAAAGTAGAGTTAGAAAGACTTAGTGAGATTAGCAACTTCATTGCCTGTATAATTTTGAAAGTGAGATTTGGTAGTGTGATAGAAACTTTTGCTCCCTTCATCTTCTTTAGAATACAATATACTGATTTTTAGAATTGTTTTTGTTTGTTAAGGATGCTCGCATGTATAAATATTCATATTTATGTATTTTAAAATAATCAGTTTATTAAATAATCGATTATAGCAAATGGGGTTACAGATAGTGTTTATTGTGTAGCTGTCTGGGTTCTTTAATCCAAAAGGACCAGATAGACAGTGTTTTCCGTGACTTCATTTTATATGACCAATCATTTGGTTCTCAATCGTTCTCACAATTGAGTGCGTTACATAAAATGACTGGAAACTTTAGCCATTTAATAAAAGTATTGCTTCAGAACATGCCTTGCTGACCTGGGAGAGAGGAGAAGGAGAGTAGTTTATTAGTTAGAAAATGTAGAGTTGGATAACACACTTAATATGACCAAAAGTGTTCTTTTAATCCTCCTCTTACATGACTGTTTTTGCATGTTAAAATTCGTATCACAGATGACTTCTAGTACGGCCTTTTTTAGTGAGAAGTTGTGAGTTTTCATGAGATCAGTAACTATGTAAGGGTCTCCTTCCAAAAGCAGCAACATGTTTATGTGCCTGGATGACAAACTTGGTTGGATCCCCAAAGCTGTTAGAAGGTACTAAGGATCTTATGCGTGCATCAACATCCCACCACACATGGACAACCTTTTCCAGTACGTGGTCTGCAAGAGCTCAGTTTGTCTGCTGTGTGTGATAGATGGCACCAAAGGGAGTTGGTGCCTTCATAGAGGCATCAGCTAAGCTAATGGGGTAGCCAGTGCCAGCTGAGTTGGATCAGAGGAAAAGTTTGGTGCTATGGGAAGAGAGGCAATAGTTGGATCCAACAATAGTTCACCAGTTCTGCTCTGAAAGGGCAGAGCTGAGAGAGAAGAGGGCTTAAATGTCTTTTCTGCATGCTTCTTTCTTTAGTCTGATTCTGTCTGTACAGAAACTTGGGCACTTGCTGCAGGGCTTAAGAAAGCCTCATTGGGAAACTCTGCAGTCCATAACGTCTTGCAGAACAACCAAAAGGAAGAGAATGAGGCTATGCTTTGGGGGATTGATCCTAATAAGGATATACGTGTATTTTCAATACAGCTATCTAGCACTTCATCAGTTGTGGCTTACCTGCAGGACAGTTAAGATTGCTGGAACAAAGCATTAAGCTAACCTTGAAACTGTAGGAGGTGGATGTATTTTGATTTCCTCACATTCTTGGGTGTTTTTTATGGAGGGCCCAGCATGGCGTAGAGGCCTATAGCTGCCCGAAGTAAGGGAAGTTCCTACCAGGAGAGGGAATATTGTTTTTCCTGCAGTTTCCAACCAGAAAGAAGGACAAGGAGGAAGAAAAGGTAGAAAAGCCTAAGGAGCAATAGAAAGAGTATGTGCCCTTCCAGAGGGCAGCATTTCAATTACATGGCGATTGAAAAGAACTTGGTAGCATGCAGTGGTTTCCTTCGCAAAATTTGCATCCCTTTGTAAGAAGCTGTTGAGGACTTTGTCTTCCATGGGAGATTCAGGGTCAGTTGTACTAGGTCCTCACAATATAGCTCCTGTAGTAGCAGTAAGATAAATATCTCCAACAAACATATCTTCCACAGTTGCTCCATTGGCATTCAACAGGCAGCTAGCTAGCACCACCACTGTTTGGGAATAGGAATAAGAACTTAAACAGCATTATTTGGGAAATGCCATGCTTTGAAAACCAATTAAATTATTATTTTACTATGCAGTGTATTTTCTTATTTTAGAACATAAGTTGTAAAAGTTAAATTCTGAATGTGCTTTGAGTCTATAATATAAATAACTAGTTTGGAAAGTTTTAAAATACGTTAACAAGAATCAGGTACCCAAATGGTAACTTCCTCATGAGTCATTACAGTCCATTAGTAACATTAGGTAACATTACAATCCATTAGGTTTTGAAATCAAGATCAGTTAGCGAATTGGTCAGGTATTTGGCTTCTGTAAGCCAATGTAATACTATATGAAATAAAATGCAAAATAAGATATGAAAATGAAAAATGGGTTTATAGTATCAGAAGTGATTTTTCTTTGTATTCTCTTTCCAGGCCAATAAGTGAAGAGCTGCCAGAAGTTCCCATGCTTTACAGAGATGTCTCATCCCTTTTGCTTATTCAGATTTTAACCATGCCTCAACCATTGCACAAAGGTATGTTACAAAAATATGTATTTTTAGATGATTATGTCCAGGATGGTAAATCATAGCTGGTATACTGTGTATTCTAAAATAGTGTTTCTGCCTTATCTACAGAAGGTGGCATTGAACAGAAGTTTTTGTTGTGGGTTGACAGGCTTATCTGTGTCCCCTGTCTTCTCACCTTATCAGTCAGCCTATTCAGTAAAGACACAAGACCTGAGCAAAAACTATTAAGTACTTTTACTGAAGGGAAAGTGTCCTTTGCTTGACCTTCATCTCTTTGCTTAGAGGGGCAGCTTGATACTTCAGGTTGAACTGAGTGCCTAAGGGTGAAAGATTGTAATTTAGTTTGAATTTCAGAGTTTAAATTGCAGCAGTCTTACATAATAAGAGGTCATATATGAAGATGAGAATTTCTGTAATGCAGCAACTTCAATAGAGAGTTTGGAATTTGGAATAAATATTAAATAAATATTTAGATACTTGTTTGTTCTCAAATATTCTTATTTACTGCTTCACTGACAATGAACAGAGTATCTGCTTTGGGGTCTGTGTGCCAATTTTGATATCTACTGAGTTTTGGTACTTTGTGAATGGGTAAATATAGGGACTGTTCTCTTTATGCATATACCTAACTTACAAAGTATAGTAGAAACTGTTTCCCCTTAAAAGGTGTTCAGTCCTCACTACTGAATGTTCAAATTCAGCTCAAGTGACTCTGTTTATCTGTTATCATTGTGAGTTGTGTTTTTTTGATTCAATGTACATGTTCTTGGATTAAGTATGTCCAATAAGTTAATAGAATATGAAAATACCAGGAAAATAAAATGGTTTTGAATAGGGAGCCTATTGTCAAAAATATACTTCTTTTTAACTACAGTTTAACTTAAATTAACTTTTATTGGAAGGACTTAATAAAGCAGTAAACAAAAGTTTAACAAGACTAACGACTTATGAAATATGGGGAAGGGAATGGTGAAGCCAAAGTACAAAGAGTGGTCGTCTTGTAGTTTATACTCAAGCATTGAAAATCACCATTTATGAAAGTATACCTTACCCTAGGAAAGGGAACATTCAATTAATAGCAAGGCATCTTGTGAAGAATTCTGTAAAATACCACATACAGCAGCATGTGCTCTTAGGTTTAGTGTATGTCGCAGTTGAAAGGGAAAGGGAAATGGCAGTGGCAGGAAGAAGATGAATGTAACCACTTCAAATCTATGAAGCATTAAATTGGAAATAAATTGCCATTTATCTTTCTAATTCTTGTTTCATCAAAATAGTTAAGCAGATGAAAAAGAAAGTCTCTCATGATTTATTTGTCCTGAGGTGTAGAATGCAGTTCAGAAAAACAGGTAATAACAGATTTGTTTAGAACTTTTGTAATGGGTATGTAGGTCACAAAGTTGAATTCGATATCATTAATTCTTGGCAGGGAGCTGAGGCATGAAAAGGTGAAGTGGCTTGTGCAGGGTCACATGGCAGGTCTGTGGTAGGGGTGAACAAAATCTGCATTTGACCCTACTGCATCCTGACCTTCCTGTGCTGCTTTGGCGTGGTTATGGGGTACGGGAGCTGTGGACCTGGCTGGACACCAGTTTGCAGGCAGAAGGTTGATGCCTGTGTGCACTGACAGATATTTCCAGTATATTCCTTTAACAATAGACTTACCTACATTGCAGAAGAAGTGGTGTTGCAGTCTGGTGCAGAATGCTGTGGTAAGGGTGTTAAAACACTAATAATGAAGGAAGAATCTGTAGGGTTTAGAATACGTGAAAGATTTTCTTCCTCTTTTAGCATGGACACTCTCCTGTAATGGTACTGGTCTTGCAGTATCATTTATTGGGTAAGTTGATGCAGTCAGAGAAATCGTATCCTTACTTGATGAACAGTTTGTTTCCTGTATTAAATCTTCATGTTCATGCTCAAAATCCTTTTTGTTTACAGTGTTTTTTAAGAACAGTGCTCTGTAAGGAGGACCAAAACTTCATCTCTTGCTCTTCAGATACAGCACTAGGAATCACATTAACTACCCTATTAACTGCTGGATGGGTTGTTGGTATCTTTTTCAGTCCGACATCGATTAAAGCAATAAAAATGTCATTACTGTTCAAGCCTCTTCATTCAGAGAGGAAAATTGATCTGAACACAACACAAAGAAAGAACACTACAAATTAATTTTTTTTTTTTTTGGTGATGGAAGAAGCTATGTGGTGGAGGTCAGAGCATTTACACATACTTACCAATTTACAAAGAAGGGAATGAGAAAAACAGTGTGTACCTCCTGTGGACTGGACTGTAACCAGCAGCATAAACACTGTGTTCAAGATACGAAAACCATTTGTAATTATTTTTTTGTTTGTTTGACACTAGAACATGGGCAGAGATTTTACAGGCTTCATATGCTCAGCATTTTGAAATTGTGCAAGACTAAATACTTAATAATCCACATAGCTGTTACTGGTTTAATTCTGTGGCAGCTGTGCAGAGGATGGACAGTGTTTGTGGTGTTGTGAATTGGGACTCTGAAGAAAATGAGGATTCTGTTTCTAGAACCTCTAGCTCCTTTCATACAGAAATAAAAAACGGTGTTGCATATGAAGAAAGGTAGTACAGAAATGAAGACAATAGCTTGGTGGTTAACGAATCTGTCCTTGTAAATTGAATTCAACACCCTCACCACCCCTTTCTGCAACAGAATTTCTATATGCTGAACAAGTAATTTAATTCAAATTGGACATTCTTCTTTGTTACCATCAATTGTAAAAATATTTTATTTTCCCGGTACCTGACTTGGCACCCCTGTGGCCAGATTTCTAGAAGCACAGAGTGCTTGTAGCTTGCAGTGATTTCAGTTTCTGCTTTGCTTTGGATGTAAAAAATACCATACTGTTGCCAAATATTTAACAACTCTGGTCTGGGTGAGCCTGAGGCTAGTAGGTGCACAGAACTGGTGGTCAACCGGTCAGCAGTGGCCTGGCACTGTACTTGGTGCCACGCATGAGAGGAGGATCACACAGCAGCATGGGTGTTTGTCAGCATGCTGTTCCACAGCCTGGTGTTGCTCTAACAGAGGCCACAGTGCTTCTCTTATGTGCATCTGTGCTTTGGGAGCGGTGGACGTGCTCCAACCGGAAAGCTGGTTTTGATAGTTTAGCCCAACCTCTATGGACTGCGGGAGAGGTTTTCTTCTCTGGTGTGTAACACGTAAACTTAGCCACTTTTTTTGCTATTCTGGTAAGGCCCAGATGCTGAAGAATCTGACCTGGATGTTCTGACACATTCTTTTTCTATAAAGTTTCAATGACACACAAAATTGCAGCAAACAGCACTCAGGTGAACACTAGCACTTTTCTTTAATGATTGGGTAAGGATCTTGAATAAATATAGAATGAATATAATCGTCTTGAATAGTATCCAGTTTCAGTGTGGAAGCTGAAATCTTGTCTGTATCCTGGAACTTTCAGTATACCTTTCAGGGACTATCTGAAGTTCAGTGCTGTCTCCCTTTGTTCTGAAGTTATTTTTTCAAATAACTGTTCCAGCTTTAGATCAAGAAGAATATTTTCAGTGGTTATTTATATAAAGACACCCTTCTGAATCTACTGAAGAAGGTCCTAGGTCCTTAATTTTGCATTTCGTTTGCTTTGTGGGTTCTTTCTGCAGTCGTTGCCAATGTATATCATCTAATTTGATGTTGAAATTGAAAGATGCATATTGTTTGTGACGTACTTATTCATCTGCGTGCTTCTTGCACTAATGTTAAAATTAGAGTTCTAGAAGTGTTCCCTGTATAAACTATTTTAAGGCGGTTTGTTTAATGCATATAATGGGACAGGATGCTGTGAAGTAATTTGGTTCCAAAAAGTGTTGTTTAAAAAAGTTTTAAAAATAGAAATATAAAAGCATTTCTCAATATTATTAAAAATAAGTAGAAAAATTCTGCATTAACCTCTTTATGTTAATAAGGCCCTAGACATAATAATATTACTTTGACTGTCAGAATATCAGATTAGGGTTTTTTATGTACAAACACAGAAGTCCTAACGGCTTTTTAGTGCAGAATGGTGCACAGTATATCATCTGCAACAGAAGACACAGACAGCATTTACATAGTTACTCCACAGCGTACAAATATACTAGCAATCTTTAGCATTATTAAATCGAAAAGATGATGTAGCAAAACCATGGCCTCCACCAGGGGGTCAGCAGGTAAACACCACACAGCCCCACTGTGTGCGTTGCAGAAAGGCAAATAAAATTGCTCTTTGCAGTAGACGAGAACGTAACAGCTCTAGCGTTATGGGTACCTACAGCTGTCAAATATTTCGCATTATACAAGTGAGAGATAACACATAGTAATGAAACGATAATTGATCCTCTGACTGGTGGTTTTAATATGTATCCCATGGGGTGTTTTTGTGACTATGAAATACTTGTTTTCAAAGCCTTGGCACTCATTACACAGCATGCTGCCTCTGAGCTGCTCCTGTGATATTTTCCTTAAAGAAAAATTAATTAAGTTTGTGCAGAAGTCAGTACTTCTTAAGGGTGACCCAGATGTGGGAGTATGCATTTTTTGTCCAATTCTAGGTTCTCCAAAAATGTAATTCATAGTCATTTATGAGTCACATACATGTAAGTAAGTAAAAGAACATTAATTTTAAAAACATAATATACGCTAGATATAATATTTCTGGTGAATTGAACAACTAGTATTAAGGTGAGGATAAGGACAAGGAATAATTATATTTAACGAAAACCATATTTTAAAAAATGTAATAGTTCTAGAGGGTGCTGACACCTAGTGTCAAGCACTGTGTAATCACCTCAGCAGAACACAAAGACAACTAGAAGATTAAGTGGGTTATGGCAGATTGGTGAGTGTTGACCACCGGTCTAGTTTTGCTGCTGTTACTGCAGTGGTTTTCATTCATGCTTTCACAGTGTAAAATTGATCTCTATTGCTTGTACCTGCTATTGACAGAGACAGAGCTCAGTACTTCAGTTCAGTTCTAGCTACAGTTACAGACTGTAGCTCAGGCCAAAGAGGCAATTTTTACAATTATGAGAGGGTGTGTGGTTTAATCTTACAGATATAAGTCCCAGAACGTTTATTGAAAGCTTGCCTGCTATTATTCCTCAGGAGGAGGGTTGCTAAGAAAATGGAGGTTTCAGCAGAGTTAAAAAGTAGGTCCTAGAGGGATCTGATAAATTCTCTTTCTGGGTAAATGTGAGATGAAAAATCCTTATAATGCTACCTGCTGTAGAATGGGGTAGATGAAGTACATCAGTGTTCATTGTCATGTTTAATATAGGCTCCATAGGAAGATAATACAGAAAAAAAGGACACTTTTATTTACATAGTTTCAAACGATCATTTAGGTGCTTAAATTGTGCTCATTGCATACAGTGACATTAAAACGTTTCAAAATCCATGTCTGCGTTGATTTGTAAACATTTGTTACATAAAAAAGCAATTGTTATTTCACAAATTTAATTATGTACTTAAGTCCTGGCTGTGTTTGTTTTGATATTAGATACAAGAAAGAAGAAGCCAGGAGTTTCATCTCCCTTACCTCCTTTTCATTTTTGCATACAAAGCTTGTCTAAATCCTTTGGGAAGAAAGAATTAATTTAACCCAATTTTTGTGAGGTGCTTATGTAAATAAAATTGTTTTGCTTGACTTCAAAGCCTGAGAGGACTTTTTAAATCCCTCATTTTTGTATACCTTGTTTCAGATATATATTATAGTTATGTTTGTGCTAAGGAATGATTTAAGTGACGATAGAAACTTCTTTGATCTGCCTAGATTTTAAAAAACCCTCAGATTATTTGGGATGGAAATGCAACCTAAAGTAAAAAGAATAAAAAGGACTGCTACCATATCTTCATTCTGTGAATGATCACATTCACCTTTTCTCCTGTTCCAATTTTAGGAAGTCTTATTTAGCCTCTGTTGCTAGCTTCCCCAGAAAGATTTCAAAGTCTTTCTCCTGCAGCCTATATGTAGGAGATAATAGTCCTTTAAATATTTCCAAAAAATTGTAAACAAAGGTCTTTAAAACAAAGGTAAGTTCTAAAATGACAGTCTTTTGTCCTCCTCCTGTATTCACGTGAGGTCCAATAAAGAGGTACTCACTGAAGAGTGATTTGCAGCGAGTCTTGTATGGCTGAATCCATATCTGGAAGTGGAGGAGTAGAAACTGATGTAGGCTGAACGTCCTTGCAGCGATTTCTTTGGGAACTTAACTTTTCCAGTATTTGTATGAATGTAACTTACCCTAGATGGTTTAATCATTGCCAGAAGAGGTGGCAGTATATGCATTTGCTTATATCTGCATCACCCAATTAGTTGAGCTATCAGTAATCAGTAGCTTAACTTGATGTAACATTTGGACAAAACAGAATCTTTTAATATCCCTAGGGATGGACCAGGATTAAGAGGAACATATAGAGCAGTGGAAAATTACTTGCCCTGTACTTTTTCCCTTCACTACGTCAAGTCATCTTTGAAAGCCAGTAAATATATTTATGATGTTTTGTATGTTTTGGGGATTTGTACTTTCTATATGGTGCTTGCTTTTCATTTGAAGCAATTCATTTCCATAACTAGAGACTCTGTAATCAGTGTATTTGCTAAAAATATCAAGTGTTTAAAAATTATTTTCTTTGTTTCACAGAACACTTCACCTGCATTATAAAAGTGCTGTTCACTTTATTGTATACTCAAGCCTTGGCAGCACTGTCTGTTAAATGCAGTGCTGAAGATAGGATGGCATGGAAAGAGTCAGGAGCTCTCAAAAAGGTTGGTTGATTTACTAAAACATTTATGAAATTTTGCTTATGTATTTCTGGTAGGAAGGTAACACATACTTCTGGTTTGAATACAATAATTTGCTTCTGCTTCACAAAAACCCAGTATTTTGTTTCTGCGTGTGTGATTTCTGCAGGTTCTGGTATGTGATGAGACTTAAAAGCCTCAGAATGAACACCTCATTCCAGAACAGAGTTTCAGGCTTGAGGCTGTATCTCTCTAGGTTCAGTCTTGAGTTTGTTGCAATGGTATCAAGTACATGCAGCTTTCCTTCTTGTAAAATCGAAGCCTTCCTAGGTAAACCATGGGCTGATCTGATGCACTCCTTTACAGGAAAAGAAGGCAAGATTGTTGGTGGGGAAAAAAACTCTGTCTTTTTCTTACTTGTTCATGCTATTTGTGGCTAGCCATATAAATTTCTCACAATACGTGGTCTTGAGTGCTCATGTGATGAAGAAGCAGAGAAGGAAATTTGTAGACTAGGCAGGTACATATTTCACTATTGTTTCGTTGCCTTTTGATCGTATTTACACGTAAAGTGAAGGTGCATCTTGCTATTTCAGTTCAGCTGATTGAATGTCAGTTCCCACCAAAAGACACAGTTCCCTGCGCTGGCACTGGCATTTGTTTAATCGTTCAGTAAGTTCTGTGCTCCTTGGGTTGATTCCCCAGGTGGTCAGAAGAGTGCCAGTGCAGACCAAGGGAAAGGGTGGAAGTGCTGGGGCCTGGAGGAGGAATGGGAGCAGGAATATGTCCTTATACAGCAGCTGGGCCTTAGATTATGTTGTCTGTGAAATGAAATGCATAGAGAAGCATGACCTGCTTTTCACATGTAAGTTAGATTTGTCATACTGCTCAGCCACAGCTCCAAGGTAGTAAAAGCAAATTATCTGCTGATCAATCTGCCACTCTGCAGGATTTTTTTTTCTGGATGTGCATTAAACATTTGAGATCACTGGGCAGTACTACATTTTGTTAGCTCCCTTTCCACCCCCTTCTTGCAGTATATTGTCATTTTCTAAGAATTTCAAGAACAGTTTCTTGAGATTTGTTGCTGGTGAGGGTGGGTTTTTTTCCATTTTTCTGTTTAAGTGATTCAAGGTTTGTGGTAGAAAGCATATAAACAGATTACAGTGTTATATTCTTTCATAATCCATATGATAAACATGGACTGCCTTATTGTTAGTAGCAGAAGTTGGAGTTTATCTGAACATATATTTACAGTGCTTAATTTTCTGTCTACAGTGGGAGATATTATTGTATGAAAATAAACTTAGGGCATGTGGTAGGTGGGCTTGCTACCTATTAATACGAAGATGATTTCTTATAGCGGTCGCTTTGCACAAAGCACTTTGTACTTGAGGCTTGCAAATTATTATAATGGCTCCGATAATGGATTTATGAAGTAGCTGTCTCTCTTGATATTAAAGACAGTCCATATTAGTGGAATTCTCACTAGTGTGCTTGTCTTTGACGGATGATAAGGCCGAATGGGGAATAGTAGCACATTAAACAGTACGTTGCTGTCAACGGATGTGATTTAGTGTAATTCAGATAACAACAACAGATTAACTTCTGTCAGGTGGAGAACTTTTACTTTTCTCCTGTGAGAAGCCCGTTGAAGGCTGACACTTTTCCAAGTGGGAGAGCAAAAGAGTTAGGAGGTAGATATGACCACTGCTCCCTGCTGCATATGTGCTGTACTGACAGCATCTCTCACTCTCCCTTGAAAACTTCCCCCTGCTTCCTCTTGTCTGTCTCGTGTAGATCATCTGTGTACAAAGATCCGACTTCTGACAGCCGCGTGGCAGTGTGTGCTTAGGGTCATCTCTGCATGATCCTTGGGCCTTCGGGGATCTCCTGTACTTACTTCCTTCTTGGCTTCCATCCCACACCAGTGATAATTCACCCCACATGCACAGGCTTTGCAGAAGTCCCACATGGAAGTTTCCCCTTCCCCAGATGTCCTTCCAGTTCCCTGCTCCTCCTCCTGCAAAACCTTGCTGCTTGGATCCTACGTGTGTGCAGGAAACCTCTGAGCATGGAGGACAAGCCAGCAGTAATTGCACAGCACCCTGTTCCTCTCTCCCAGCCCTTTGGCAGCCCTTCTTTTCTTGAGCCTAGCCGTACTGCTCAGATGAATTCTTTCTCTTTGCATGTCACGGGGGAAGCTGGTTTTTAGTTTAGTGTAATCCAAGTTCTTTCTGTAAATTTTCGTGAGGCCTAAATTATTTTAAATGTATGGTTCGGGGTGGCTTTTTCCTATGTGCTGATAATACTGATGTTTTGATCCCCGGATGACTACACAGATCACAGCTTACTTAACTTTCATTTGTTGATAATGCCAGGTGAATCTATTTCAGTTTGGTATTCCAGACATTAAACACAAGCTGAAGTCTTTCCTCTCTATTCATGCCAAATGATCAAACGACATGAAGAGTTTCATTTCTCAGCAGAGCTGAGAGGTGGATATTCTACTTTTGATTCCCAGCTTCACTCTCATTATCTTTGCGAAGTGCCTTATGGTGTCATAAGCAGCACACTGTAAATACCTGTGGAGTAAACTACTAGGAATAATGTAGACAAAAGGTTTGTCCTAACTGCCTGTTTAAATATGTATTGCCCTCTGGTTCTCAGACTATGAGCATAAAGAGCAAGTCTGCCTTCCTGATGCTGAAAGGTGAAGACCTCATCTAAAGCTAACAATTAAAGCACTAAAGAAACCAAACTGGTGAATTATATAAATTGTTACTTACTGAAGTCTTTGTATGTTTAATCTCACCTAGTTGCTTTGGAAATTTTTTTTTTTAAAGAATCCCAGTAACATTCCACTCCCTCATTGTTTGTTATGTTGATGATTGGATGTGATTTTGAGTTCTCTTAGTATATGTTTTTCCTGGGTAGAATTTATTATGACTTAGAAGAAAAATATTTATGGGAATGCTGCTTTCTATTTCTGATGGCATTCTAGAATCGTTGCCTTTAAACAGACACTATGGCACAAAGCTAAGTGGATATTTATTCTTTCCAGTAAATATTTTTCCCACCTGTAGTAGATATTGTTCATTTGAAACACAGCTTTCCATTTTCTGATACTCATTTCAACTTAAAATACATAGCAGGTGTTTTGTAGCTCATGCTGTTTGTTACATTTTAGAATTTTTTTAATTAGTTGTATTAGAGTTCAAATTCTGTCAAAACACAATGTATCCATAAAGTGATTCTTCCTAATTTTAAAGTAAGCATTTTTATACTCAGAGGAGAAACATGGGAAATGCAACACTGTAGAAGTGTTTTCATACAACACTCAGTTTAGAACATATGTGCTTAAATAGCAACTCACATTTCACTCTGTGAGCTAAACACATTCCCTTTCTGTAGAGTTCTATTTACTTTTTTGTTTTTTTTTAACAATGTGTATCTTTGTAGGTCAGAATTCATGCGTTGATCAAAGCTAAATGTACTTCACTGCTGTTACTTTTACAGAAACTTTTTCTCCTTTTTATGACCAGTGCATTTTGGATTTCTTTCCTTCTTATTTGCAGAATACATCCAGTGGAGAAAAATCTTGGGAAGTATTGCTGGGTCATGTGATTAGTGAGCTCTCTAAGGGGAAGATATATAAAGAAGGAGAGACTGAAGAATTAACAGTGGTATTGGCAAATCTCTTGAGAATTTATCCAGCATGTCCCCTTTCTGTCTCTTATTTAAGTTTTTCAGCCTTGTTGTTATAATGATGTTTCTCTGATCTTGGTAAAGACTGCAGTACAACTCTATTTTCTAGATCAAAGCACATCCCTTTGGGACAGTTTGCCTCTGCAAATCTTTTTTACTAATATCATATATGGCCAGTGCTGTGTTGAGAAAGTTATTGACAAATACCTTTAAAATTGTGAGTTTTAATCACATGTATGAAGGACCTTTCAGCAGCTTGGAAAACTGAATATTTAAGCAGAAATAACATTTGTCAAGGGGGAAAGAAAACCCAGAGTTCTTTCAGATTATTAGTGAAATGCTGGCCTATGTTTGATGCAGTGGTTTATATCATATGCTTAAAAAACATTTGGTTCATCTTGGAGTTTCTTACATAGCAGACAGCTTATCTGGGGCAGAATCTAGTAATTGCTTCCTTCCCCCATAGGTAAATCCTGATTCTATAGAGTGCTATCTGCAGCAGTTCTGCCTGCCTTTCCTCAGGATCACAAGCCTTCTTCAACACCATCTTTTTGGAGGGGATTTACCTAGTTGCCAGGTACAGATTGAGAGGGTCACACTCAAATGTTTCCATTTAAATGTTAGAGATCAAAAATTAGACTTCAAAGGTGTCTTTTTCATGGTGTGTATTTTCTATCCTAAGAGGTTTCTTTTTTTTATTGTAGTTTATGGCACTGCTCTGCAGCATTGTTTGTCTTCTATAAATTTGTTTTCAAGGCAGTTTCCTTGAAAAATGGTACTATATTCTTAAAATTCAGCAAATACATGCTTATTTTATCAGGTCATAGATGCCTGTCTCACAAAATACCAACATACTTTTAAAACTTGTCCGGCATTTGCAGAGATGGCTTAATTTCCACAGAGACTGGAATTCAGTCCTGATTTTGCTTAATGCCAGTTAGTACTTGGACTTTATTCTCACAGACATTGCCTCAGCGGCCAGTTATGTTTAAGTTCCGTGACTGATTTAAGTGGAGTTTGCTGCAGGTCAGCTCCCTCATTCCCTTGCCTCAAAATCATCCCATCTCTAAAACAGCTACAAGCCAGTTTGGGGTGCTAAACAGGAAGAAAATTATTGGGGAGTTTGGGGGTTTCTTTTTTTGTTCATGTTTTTTTGGATTTGTGAGTTTGGGGAGGTTTTCTCCTGACCAGTTTAGAAGTAATCTGGGAAAAATGGAAGCTTTTTCTTGGTCTCTGAACATGACCATTAGTATCATAGTTATTAGAACATCTTTACTTTTTTTTATTGCAACAAATACATTTTTAATAAACTGTTTAAAAATTCAGAATGTAGGTACTAATCAAAACCTCTCTGGTTTCATACCTAAAAGGAAGATGAAGAATTCACAGTTCTTGCAAGCTGCCTGGGTCTATTACCATCTTTTCAGTCAGCTCATCAGTTCACCAGTGCCTCTTGTCTCGATTGGCCAGTGCCAGCGTTTGACATGGTATCACAGTGGTGCTCAGAATTGGCTTCATTTGCAGATAGACATCCGGATCAAGTAAAGGTATGTAGCAAAATCAGTTCTTCCAAAGTAGTGCTGATGTGGAAGCAGCTATGTATTGCTTGTTTTTCTATGCATATGCAGGATTGTTTTGGATAAGGATCTCAGATCCTGGCTTGTAAATGAGAGAGAAATTGTCATCAGAAATGTTAGTAGATGTGGGTTGGATTGGTTAAAATGGGAATAAGAAAGCCTGTCTAGTTTTTGTATGATTCCTGGAGACAAAAAATAGAAACGCTATCATTAGGTGATAGATGTGTACCCATATCTTTTACCCCTGAAGCCTATCAAGGGCATGTAACGGACACTTTGTCTTTTAAGAAAATACTTATTGGAAGTTTTTCTTGCCTGTTAGACATTATTGATATTGTTGAGTATCTTCAGTTGTAACACCAACAAAGATCAAAAGGATAAAAGCTGCTTAATAGTTGACTGATAAAAGATGGTACATCTTCTCTGAAGGTTAAAGAAACAATACCAAGACTTGAAAAAGTGCAATTGGAATATCAATTGTGAAATGGAAATGTTCCAACATTATTGCATTGTTTTTATGAAGAAGCTGCATTTCAAGAATTCAAGTCCCCCTGTCCTAAGTTTGTGGTGTCAAACAGGCAAGCCAGATGCATTCTTCACTCTGCAACATGATCCGCACCTGCCTTTGCATGTTTGCAGGCATGAATTAGGCTATTGTGAGTGAAAATTTGAGTGCTCAGAATAATCTCAAAATCCAGTTGCTGCCAATCTGATAGGCATTTGAGAGAGATTACAGTGAAACTGCTAGCATTCTTTCCATGATTGAAAAGGAACTGGGTATAGAAAAAGCAATTTTCCTTTTTTATTTTTCTCTTTGTTTTCCTGTTTTTTTTCACATTAGGTTTTGAGGTTATACTCCTCAAAAAATTTTGACTTGCATGAGAGATCCCGTATGACCCCTATGCCCATCAATTATAAACGCAGTAGGAATGAGTAGGTTGAAGGAAAACGCATTAATATCTTAAACAATAAAAAAAAAAACCAAAACCACCACAATGAAAAAAAGAAAATTGGACAGTGTTTTTAAGAGCAAAAGAAAAGAGTTTGGTCTGAAAACAGTATTTAGGTAGTGCCTAACTTACCAAAATTTGTGAGTACTGGTAAGTTCCTAATGGCCTCAAAATTTGTGTGCACAGCACAGTTTGGGAAATCAGGCAGATGTCTTCAAATATCATTTACAGAGCCTAACTTCAGTTCTGATTTTGAAAGTTTTAGTCTAAATTTTAGCTAGGAGACAGCTTTTGTAGTTAGGGCCGGGGTTTGGCAGCAGTGTGTTGATGTTTCCAGAATAACTTAGGGTAGTGAGTGGGAGTCTTCCCTTTAGATCAGTCTTAATCCTCTTGTTTCAGCTATGAAGACTTTTGTGCTTAAAAGTGTCACGTTTAGAAAACGTCCTTGGAAAAGGCTAGCGCCCATTTTGCACCCATTACAAAAGATGAAATGTGCCGCAGCTGGGGAGGGTGTTCAGCCAGAGGCAAGTGAATATTGCAAGGTGACTTCTGACTTCTAAATTTGTGAAATGCAGTAGTAGTGAGAGATTTTCAAACTGCATGCTTCCTTTCTTCGGTATTCTCTTCTCTTGGAAAATATAAATGCATAAATGAATGTGCAGAACTGATGCATTGTTCTTATCTTATTTGTAGGCTTTGCTTATCCAGGAGCCTAAGTGGGACTTGCCACGCCTCCTTCAGTTGCCTGAGAATTATAATACCATTTTTCAGTATTATCACAGAAAGACTTGTACTGTTTGTACCAAGGTTCCTAAAGATCCTGCTGTTTGTCTAGTTTGTGGTACTTTTGTATGCTTGAAAGGACTATGCTGCAAACAACAGAGTTACTGTGAATGTGTACTGGTAAGAGAGAGTTAATTCAAATTCTGTAATTGATTCTCACGCTCATGGATAGTTTGTAATTCCATTGCTCAGTTTTGATTGTTTTCTTTCCAAAACATACTTATATAATCACAGAATCATAGAATAGTTTGGGTTGGAAGGGAACTTTAAAGGTCATCTAGTCCAGCCCCCACTAATAGTGTTTCGTGCTTATTTCTGATAGGTGGACCTAGACGGGATTCTAGAGAGCCATTTTATTCACCTTTTTAAGCCCAGAGCCTATTTCACCTGTTTGAAAAATACTTACAAAGCCATTGTGTGTAATGTTGACACATGGCTTTGATTAATAAATAATTAAAATTTGTCTTCATTCTGATTGTATATTGTTTTAATTTTCCACTGTTTTGTTTCCTTGCTTTCTGCGTACATAAGAAGAGCAGTGTATGTGGGTTTTTTGTTTTCCTTTTATAGAGTACTTTCTGATATACCTGCCCATCTACTAGTAATCTGCAGGCTATAGCTAGATAAGCGTCACTCTAAGGCCTTCAACTTGAATTCAGCAGCTCAGTTTTCTAGTCAGCATATATATAAGTTCTTTCACAAACCTGAGTTGGACAGTGTCTGCTGCTGTTTTCCTCTCTGTGATAAAGGTTTGCTTTGCCAGCTGTCCTGTTTCCTACCATAGAACAGTTAGCAGAAGGCTGGAACTACATGGGCTTTACAAAACTATGAGGGGAATTTGTTGGGGGGATATTTACAAATGGGGCATAAAATGAAGCCCAAAGACATTTCAGAGTGATCTTGGGCCTTTCTGAAATTGTTTGAACTCACTTTTCTCTATCATACTGCTAATATGGGAGGAGGAGGACTGGGCAAAATTTAAAATAGAATTGACATTTGTATTTAAGGTGTCAGGGTTCATGAAAATACAAAGTTATTTTTAAAAAGAATTAAAAATCTATGTAATTAATTACATTTTATTATAGTTGATGGTATTATAGCCTCTAATTGTAATGAAACTATATATGAAGAGCATGTTGTTAAATTGCTAAAACAAATTGATTAACACATCTTGCCATTCATAGAGATGAATGACACATTGAAGCAAGCAAGAAAAAACTTAAAAAAAAAAATTTTACTGGATTTGTAGAGCCATAGACTAGATCTGTGAGCATGGATAGAAAAAGCAAATGTTTAGCAATAGGGACTATTTTAAAAGAGGTAATATTAAGTTTTTCTGAATACTTTTTCTCATTCTTGCCATCCGTGAAAAATATTTGGTCATGCTATACAGTTTGCTGTACCACAGCGAGTTCAAAATATTGTGGAGAATATTTTTGTTAGGTAATTCTGTTCCTACATGATAACGAATATCCCCACTTTTTGAGTAGGGAACCATTTTTGAATGCAAGTGTTGTTATGGCAGCACAAGACATAGAGTTCTAGTTTGCTTGCAGAATTTTGGGGCAGGCTATCCCTTGTCGAAGTGTTTCTTACTGAATAATGTGTGTACCTTATTTCAAGCAAAACTAATTACTATTTTTTAAATCCTTTTTGTCACAAAGTTGACAGACATTAACAGAAACTTTGCACTCTTCCCTTTCTACACCCGTATTATTACAGCATTCTCAAAACTGTGGAGCCGGGACAGGAATATTTCTTTTGATTAATGCATCCGTAATCATCATCATACGAGGCCATCGTTTCTGCCTGTGGGGTTCTGTTTATCTAGATGCACACGGTGAAGAAGACAGAGATCTTAGGTAACGTTTTCATTACAAGCGTGTTTCATTGTTGCTTTTCTGTGTGCATCAACTTTTATGTTATGCAGTACATGCAATAACAGATACTAATAGATCTTTATCTTCCTTGAGTGGAAAATCCCTGTTTACTGCAAGTTGCACTGACTTTTCTTCTTCTTTTTTTGGCCCAAAGGTAGTGTAATCACGATCACTGAGTTATACACACCAGGCACCCAAAAGAGAGACTCCTGTATTGCCATTCCCAATGACGGTCAATTCTGAGTGTTGCGCTGGGAAACACTTCTCTCCCAACGTTGTTGTTTGGCCCTTAATCAAATGATGCAGTTGGATTCCCGTGCAGGGAAGGAGTGTAGCTTCGAAGCTACACATGCCTGAGAGAACAAAAAATGGTTTCTGGATTCTGCTATCCAAGAGGGAGAAAGGGAAGTCCCAGTAGTTCTCTTATTAGAAGCAAAACCAAAAGCCCCTCACCAATAAAAATGCACACTTCCCTGGGAAAAGAAGTTTTATGAGTATCATATGTTGATTATATAGTGAAGCAGTTTTCCATTTACTTGGCATATTAACCATTTGTTTTTCTTTTTTTTTCTTCTATTCCCCCCCCCCCCCCACAGGCGTGGTAAACCTCTCTACATATGCAAGGAAAGATACAAAGTGCTTGAGCAGCAGTGGGTGTCTCACACTTTTGATCATATCAATAAAAGATGGGGGCCACATTATAATGGCTTGTAAATCACGATCATCATCTACACACCACATCATTGCTGTTACCACGAATGAATGCATCTTGACTGACAATAGCTTTAATTGTATGGGAGTTTAGCTCTTTGGCTTGGGGTAGAGTGGGGTACAGGCATAAAAGGGAAATAGAACTCTGTCAACATGTGACATTTTCACAGAATTGGCCGCTGTTGCTACTAAATAATGATACAATAATTTTCAATTAAATTCTCAAAATGGTGTGAGCAATCTGATTGCACTCAGTAGTCCATTTTTCTTTTGTTTATTTTTAAAGTCCATTATTGGTAAGAAGCACAAATTTTACTTACAGTTGTTTAGGCACCCCAGGGATAGCTGTCAGGCTTTTATTTTCTCTGCGTGGAATGGAGTTTTTAGCAATTTTTGCTCAAATGGTGTATATGTCTAGTACATCTACTAAATATGTTGGATAAAATTTCTTTGCCTTTTTTGTGTTGGTTTGGGGTTTTTGCTTGATATGCATTTGTAATTAAACAGGATTTGTAAAATGATTGTGAGACTATGGTAACAATTGGTCTGAAAGTTGAGCTTTAAAGAGTGTTTCACTAATTGTGAGAAGTCTATTGAAATATTTCAGGCATTACTGAAAACTTACGCATTCTCAGGAATTTCGTATTTTTTTCTCCATAAATAAGTGAAATAGCTGTAAATTAGGTGTCTTATTGCTCTTATTGTAATCCAGAAAACAATATTATTTCTTCTTTTTTTTTTTCTTTTCCAGAAAGGAGATTTTTTTTTCTGTATCAGTTGAATAAACTGTTAGTGATAACACATACAGAAATTGCTGTTTAGAGTAATCACTGTCCTTTCTGCTTGGTTTCCTAAAAATCAAAAAAAAAAAAAAAATCACCAGAGATAGCCCGGGTGAACCACCAGTGCATGTGTGGCCTCATCGGATGAATGCCAAAACAGTTTATGCTTAGAGGGCTAAAAAAACTCGTGACAACAAGCATGACTGGGCTAAACCCCCACCGTGTAAGTAGGTGGGAAAGATTATAGTTAAAATACTGGTATGTAATATATTGCTACTCACGTTTTTCACAGGTGTTGGACATTTGCTGGCTATTTCATACAGTACTACCAAGCAGCTCCTGATAGTACTGTATGTTCCTGGACTTTCATAGCTTGCGTGTAAAATAAAATTTATATGTGTAAAATAAAACCATCTTATGATAAAACCACATATACAATGAAAACAGTTCCCCAGTGGAAGTCATTATCTAGTGAAAAGTGTACAGGGGAAATAAAATGACTGTATAGCAATCGAGGGGAATGGCCAGAAGGAAAAAGTAAGTAAATATGATGAGTTTTTTCTGGATACCTGCAATTCAAAAACCCCCACAATAAAGGATGCTGTATTTTATACATACTTATAAATATATATATATTTCAAAAGTATTACAATACTTCCTGTAAGATTAAAATTACTGTTTCACCAACTAAATGGCTATGTCTTTTCCAAAATATTACTTTTTTGATACTGTATTATAAGTTCTGCCTGTAATATTTTTGCATTGCTCATTATGAATATCAGGCCATTTTGTAAGTGTGGTTAAAGAGCAAAAAGATTCTTTACATCTCCAGCATAACATTATTACAGGGCTCATGAACTTGAGTAATCTGTAGTTTGAAGCTCCAATGCTATATTTACAAGAGATAATGTATTCAGAATTTGATTACTGTGTTTTATTTAAAATGGAATGTTCTCTGGTTGTGCATATGGATGTGAAGTAAAACTATTAGCCTTAACTTTAACATTTGGGTATTTTGTAGTGTTCAAAACTGGTGAATTAGTCACCAGTCAATTTAAAAACAACAAAAAAAAAATCACTTGGTTGAAAAATTGTACTTGAATATCCTTGCATGCTGCTAAACAAGAACTTTGATTTCCCCCGTAACTTTTTTAATCCTACTTTACTAAGCTAACCTTAAAAAATAACAGGTCCAAACTAGAGTGGTGTGTGTGTGTATTACTCAAATGTTCTGGTGTGGTATCCTGTATGAATGATCATTTAAGTACAGTACATTACTGTAGAATCTAAATCAACCTTTATAACACATCAGAAGAGTATAAAACTAGGAATACAGTAATCGACATTGTAAGATATGTTAATAAAAGTCTACTGTCAATCTGTGCGTTCGTAAAATTTTTTCTCTATGCCAGTCATCCACACGTAGCCATTACTGAATTCCACCCGATAGCCAGGCAGTTACTTCAATGTCAAAAGCTTACGCATGCGAAGTACTTTGCATAGAGAGGACATCTGGTATGGTTTTTTCTTTTTGCTACTTGCACACAGTCATGTATTTTGGATTATTTTATTTTACTCATAACTATACCGCTTGAAGTTGTGCTTGATTTTATGCCAGCTACTACAGCGTTGCTGCTGCAAACTGCTAAAATTAAAATGCCAAGCTGAGAAAATTGTACTTCTGGGAAAACTGTGCTTGATCTTCTCTTCTGTCAATTCTCTTCCTTCAATTTGATGAATGTATCTATTTATGTATTAAATTTTTCCTTTTCTTTTGACCTTTGAGAAATTTGGTGAAACGGTCTTGTTTTGACCTCGACCTTTGAAGAATAGTGGCTATTTTTTTTAGTGGTGGCCTGAAATTTTCAGTGAATATTTTAATCACTTCTGCAATAGAAATCTTGGATAACTCTTGGTATTTCACAAGCAAATGAGATTTTCCTTTAAAAAGAGGGTCTTTTGCTACAGTACCCAAAAAATGTTATTCTTTACGTCAGAAACCCATGAGATCAGTTTGTGCTGCGTGTGCAGCTGCCAGAGGAGACAGTGAGTTTTGTGCCAATCCTGATGCGATTTAGATCTAATTTTCATCTCACCCAGATTCTGCAGTCCTGCTTTTCACTTTCTTTTCTCAGAGGTGGGGGTAAGGATGAATGGAGTCTGTCTGAGCATTATGCTACGTAGGAATGAAATGCTGTTTGCAAAGTTAGAAAACCACAGGAATGAACTGAAGCTGACCCCGTGCGTGGAGGTTCACAGCTCTCGGTTATCACTGCGGGGTATGAGGGAGCGCGTGTGATCTGCGGAAGCTGGCTCTGTGTGACAGTTTGCGTTGTGTGGATTGCTTACTGCAGCTGGTGAGGTCCGTGCTGCTGCTCAGAAGGCCATGCTACATGAATGCCTCCTTTTGGTGGGGCACAGTGCCCTGAGCCCCTACTCTCGTGTTTTCTTAGACGGGCAGTTGTTTGCCTGCAAGTGCTCGTGCACTGTGAAGAGCCCCAGCCCCTGCCTCGTCACTCAGCTTGCCTCTTCTGCCCCTATAATGTCCTGTTGCTGCAGCTGTAATCTTGCTAAGCTGTACTAGCTATTAATTGCTGGAAATGGATGTCCTTAAGGAGGAAAGCATATTCTCAGTGAAGTCAAACACTTTGTGAAGTCTTAGCTGTATAAATGGCCAACGTGTTCTAATAAATTTTAAAAACCCTTTTAATTGATAGGTTTTTCATTTTTTTATTCACTGTGTCATTTGTACTTTCTTACCACTAACACTATTCAGCAGATTTAATGCCACATGCTTCAAATGTTGTGTTTCTTTGAAATTCTACTGAGAAAGCAAAATGGAATCTTGATAAATAAAATATAGTTTTAAAAAGCTAATCTTACTACCCTAAAATATTATTTTTGCAAAGTATGGGTTTGCATGGTACCAGGATAATGTGAAAAAAGCCCACTTTTGAAAAGTGTTTTAAATTGAGCTCTGAGTCCCAGTTAAAATGCCTCAAAATGAGCTTCATGAAAGTACCATTATTTGAAAAGCCATTTCTTGTAATTCTGTCACTTGATGTAGAGCAGGCTGGTCTCTTAATTTGTGAAAACAGGAGCTGGTTCCATGGAAACCCCTCACATCATTGAACCATTTACTACCCAATAAACAACTTACTGTTCCTTTTGTCTTTATCCCCTTTATGTACCTCATGGATGTTAAACCTTTCCATTTCCACTGAGTATGGAAACAAATGTTTTAAGGACTGGAGCTAAAGCTTTTTTTTTTTTCTTCCATTATATTCTGTCATGGAGCAGGAATTTTCTGGGAGAAACGTGTTTTCCTGTAAAATAGAACTCCCTCAGTCAATTTCTTATGTTGCCCATAATGTCTGTGTTATTTTAGCTACCAGGATCGCTTACACCTCCTGTTGCCCAATACATTTCCCATCATAGGAGTGCTTTCAACTCATGACTACTAAACTTTTTAATGATTTTGACTGAAAACAGTTATAGGGGTCTTATTCCTCATGGTTGGATTTTTAATTTTTTTATTGTTTCAACAACAACAAAAAATACCTTTCAGAGATTAAAACTGGGAAAACACCCAAGTGTATTTCTTCCTTCATTTTAACAATTTTTCTAAGTGTTGGGCATTATCTACTGCCTCTGAGCTTTGGCCTTAAATGTGGTGACCAAATGTGTATGGGTCCCATATTAAAGTAGAATGGAACTGTGTGCTGAGGCACTTAACAAATCAGAACAACATGTTCTTGGGGATTAATGTAAGTACTGCCAAATACCTAAAGCAGATAATGAGCCTTTGTTTTTCAGGTGTCAAGGAATATCCTTTGCACCTGGCTCTTGAAGCCACTAATACAGATTGCTTTGAGAAGCCTTTTCCTTCTGTTTCTTTAAAAAGCTGGGGCTCTCTCCACCTAATGCAGCCACTTTTTTAATGTCTTTGTTGTCTCCATCTTGTATATGCACCTACCCTTTTTGTGCAGTATTCTGCAACAAAAGAACCCTAAAACAGCTGGAGAGCCTGCTGCCACTGTAACAATACTTTGCAAATGAGATTGCATTCTCTCAGAGCACTTTATGCAGGGATAGCTGGGGCTACAGCTTGAGCTTGAAAACTAGTTCATAGAGGCTGTGGCTGCTTTCTTGCTCTGTAGCGCTAGTCATTTTAGATTTCTTATACATCAGCTTTGAAAACTTAAAATTCACTTTGTGTTTTTTTAGGGTAACTCCACAGGCCCTAAAAGATACTGCCCATGTTCTAGGACAGCTTCCCATTGCTCTTGAAAGAGTTTAGTATAGAGCTGCTGTTTTAATCTCGGAGAGCTCTGTAACAAGGTACCTGGAACCGCTGGTATAAAGTTATGCATCCTATAAGCTATAGACTTGCAGGTTTTGTTAAACTAAGGTTTTCAGGGCAGCTGAATGGACTGTTAAGTATTGTTTCATGTCGGTTCTCTTTCTCTCTGCTTTAGCCTGTTGCTTTTGTCTCACACCTAGCTTGTAAGCTCATTTAAGACAGGGAACACCTCCGGTTTGATTCAGGAGGTAAATCAGAGAAGTGCTGCTCTATAATGGTAGATCAGGTGGGGTGACAGCAATCCAGGTAGTAGGATCATCAAAAAAATATAAATGTGCACCCGGGACTTAAGTGAGATATGGTCCCTTCATGCTTCACTTTCATGCTTTCTGCAGGTTTTTATGATTTGCTGCCTCCAACCTCAAATGTCACTCCTTTCCACACAGATACTTTAGCAGTAATCAAAATCACCAGGAAATCAAAATTGGTTTGTTTCCCATAGTCAGCTGTTACTCTGGACATAATTATACCTCTTCAATATCTCTACATCATCTTTTTTCTTTTTTTCCCCTGCCAGAAGCTGCTATCTCAAGAAACAAATATATTCTGAGAGTCAAAGATGCTTATTGCCTTTCATGAGTCTAGTGCTGTATTTGTACAATTGGTACTTTCCAGCAGGTGACTGAAGTCATTCAAATAACCTTCAGATAGCTGGCTATTCAGAAACAGCTCATACTTCTGCTTTATCCCTGCTTGGATTGGGTTTTTTTTAGTCACAAAACTGATAATAGCAAGATTTTGTAAGGAAAATTTTCCTTATGCAAGGAAAAGAATATTTAAAATAAAATTAGTGTTGCTAAATAGCACCTATCTTACTTCACAGACTGGAATTCTTTGTGTTTAAATTGTGGGCAGAATTAGGGAATATTACTCAGATTATTACGTATAATTTTATAATTCTTATCTGTCTAAAGAAACAAGTAAGAAATCCAAAACAATCTCAAGCTAAGGTACTACAGTAACGGTGCTTTTCTGTGTAAGTGTATTTCCAAGGATGCTGCAATACATTTTTTCACTGAAGGCTGCACAGCTGTGTTGCATCTGGTCCTCAGAAACACATGTCAAAAGACATGTTACATTGGTGAATACCAACAAGGTGGTTCCCCTAGCAACAATAAATAGAACGCTCAGCCTATTCAAGTGATTTACCTTTGTAAGTGTGTGGCAGCCAAGATGGATTTTGAACACTAAGGGAGCTCATTAGCTGTAAGAAAAAAAGCAGCAAGTAAATAAAGAACTGTAGATTTCTCTTACTCAGCACTGCTATTTATTAGAGGCATATACAGCATAATTATTGGGAATTTGCATAGGATATTCTTCACGTGAAGTACCATCTTATTTTACTTTTTCATTCTGCAGCTTTTAATTTTTTGTACTATGGGGGAAAAAATATGCTGTATGTGGGAAGAGGGAAGAAGGAACTTTGAGAAAAGGAAACGATTATTTGGATCAGTTCACCTTCCAAACTTCTTAATAATGTCCTGCATGCTTACTCAGACCTAGCATTTGAGTGACATAGGCCACTCAGTGCTTCAGATGTTCATCCACTAAAGGTAAATTCAGAGACTAAAACATAATAATCCTGCCAAGTCTGCCCAGCAATAATTCCTGTTGTAGCCATGAGAGGTTGCAATGGCACTCCCAGTCATTCTACTGCTGCCTCTGTGAAGACAGCTGTACAAAGCAAGGCTAAGGATTGCTCTGGGGAGCATCACACTCCAGCTCTGCAGAATAAAGGGTAAGTTTATGGTATTTGGGTAACCTGACTCACGCTGTAGAAGAGCTACGCATTAGGTACCGTAACAGTGGTACACATAGCTTGCTAGAAGCTCTGTGGATCCTTCTCTTGTAAATTCATATCTAGAATATAGAGCATGTAGGCTCTTCTATGTGTATCGTTTGTTGTTGGCTTTTAAGTCCTCTGAGTCACCTTTCTTCTGGAGTTTAGAGCTGGGAATGAATCCAATATAATTCTAACTCACTGTAGTTCAGCAATGCTATTTACATTGCAGTGCTATCTCTGCATCAGGCATTCCATCTCCCCCCTTCTGTTTCCAGGCGTCTGCCTGAGGTCTGCAGTTTGTGCTTATGATTTGTAAGGGCTGGACTATGGTTATGTACCTTGCACTTTAGTCTTGGCTAGAACTGTTACATTGTTGTACTGCTTCTCCTGCTCTTTCCCGATGCAAGTGTAATTAGCCTTTAATGCTGTGCTGCCTGAAGAGTTTTGCTGCACTTCTATAGTCCTTATTTGACTACTCTGCAGCTGCTGACTTCTAGTTTAAATCATCTTTGAATATATGCATAAAGCTCCAATATTATTCTCAATTACTTCCATTGATTTCAGAGGCAGTGGAATCCACTCTTACGTTAACATTGACAGTTTTTTGTTTCCTTCATAGCTGAATAATTTTTTTAATGGAGGTTTGCTCTCCTTTTCAGTCCCCTTTGCTGTTTTTTGCTTCGAATCCGTGCTGTAAAACTGCTCAGTTGCTTTGCCCTTGCTGTCCTCTGTATTCAGGTAATGTAGTTTTGTATTTGGGATTTTTCTTCTACCAGTGCAAATGAGAACAAAACTACATGTCTCAGCTCGAGCAACCATCCTTCTATGCAAGTATGCACAGAGGTGTCAAAGCTAGGTGCTGTCATTTCAGACGTCTGTCTAAATGAAAGCCTAACTGCAATAAGACCTTGGCTACTAGACTCCCTGGTCACAGCTTACTGTATCTTTACCTGCACATACCCTGCTTTTCCTCTCAGGTGGTGAATGGGATGGGGAGCACTCAGGATGAAATTATGATTCAGAGATGAGAACTCTGAACTGAAGCATTTTGCTTCAGTTGCTCCAGGACAGAGCAGAGACTCTGGTCTTCAGCTCAGCAGGCTGAGAACTGGCAGCTTTGTTTCCTTCAGGGGCCCTGACCTACTCTCCTGCAGCCTGAGCCCAGATTTGGGACTGGAAATGGGCTCTGGGACTCTCATGGGGAGCTATTAGTAATGACAGTACACCAGGGTCTCTGCGTACCTTATCCTTCCCTTTACCTTATTCTTTTTACAGCAACCCTACTCTTATGCAAAGATGCAGATGAGGAAAGTAGCAAGTAGGACTGGGGATGTTTCTATGTGAACAAAATACGACATGATTTGGAAGAGGAGGCAAGCACTGATGGAGGGAAGTCTTACTGTGAGTTCTCCTTAATAACTAAGCAGAAGGCTGATGAACTGCTGAGGTAAGAAAGGGACATGTGAAGAACTGGTTGAACCAAAGAGTTTTTAATGTTTCTCCAAGATGGTGGCAACCCTTGAACAAGGTGCATTTGCATTTATTTAAAAGCCAAGAAAGGAAAACTGAAGTAGCACCTATGTGACCTGGTAGGACGAGATTATATGACACAATACGCAGTAACTCAGATATGTACAGATCAGAGTGCTGTATCCGTATTTGCATAGGCGGAATTTAAAACCACCTCAAGATTCTCAAAGTAGTAGTACATGTTTCAGCAGTGTCCTTAAAGTCTTCAGCAACTGTTTTTTTCCCCTTCTAGCAAACCTGTTTGGTATTACTACATTAACTTCTGATTCACCAGTGTTTATGATGTGTGTAGGTTAATGCAATCATGCATTCTGTTTGTACTCACAAGTCCATCTCTGGGCAAAGAAAAATGCACACAGAGATGAACCGGTATTTAAAATGCATTAAGTCCTCCTGACTTTTAAAGTGATTTACTGTAGAGAATAATGTTTGTGTATATCCATTTAAATAAGGTTTTAAGATTATAAATCAGGATAAGACAGTGCATCTCAACTTTTTAATTACAGAAAGAGTAGGTTCCATTATGAGATGTTTTATGATTAATTTATAATTTGTTGATTACATGTTTCACTACTACTGTATGTCAATTTAAACACCAACATGTTCACAAAAAAACCCCCAAACCTACTTAACATTCAGCAATTGAATGCTTCCATAAGAATACACTTTAGAAAGTCTCATCAGTTAAATACTGTAGACTATTTACTGCCTAAGAAGTGCTCCATTCCCATTCGATTCTTGAGGCCATAGCATTTTATAACATCTCATTTAATAATAGCTTTTCACCTTTTGGCATCTAGCCATGGCCATACAAATGACAAATTATATAATTTCCAAATACAGACTAAAGAAAGGCTAGGAATGGCTTGATTTCCCACTGAGCTTGCATTAGTGGAGCCACTGTCAATCATCACTGCACGTGTAATCAGAAATATTACAACTAAGAGTTGTTCTTTTCCACCTGAGATTTGCAAGCGACAACAAAAAAATAACGGCTGCAGTTAAATATGGCTTGTTTAGGTCTGACTTCAAGATAAGCAATGTTCATGTATATCGTAGTTTAGGACTGACAACTCTTCCTATTACTGCAAACAGTAACATTAACAGCCTGACTGCTAACAAAGGCAAACCTCTGAAGTTCAGGTGCAAGTAAAGGATGTCACTAAAAATAAACCTATTCCTTTAACCTGTATAACATTACAAAAATGGAAGGGTTGTGTGATCCGAAATTTACTCCTGCTGAAATGGGCAAATTAGAATTAAGATAAGGGGGGGTTGGGGTTCTCTCTCTCTTTTTTTTTTTTTTCCCCTTCATAATTTTAAATCCTTAGCTGCCTTTTTGAATTCCATATTATGGTATTTCTGTGATTCATGGATGACTGTATTGGCAAGTTGTGAATTCCAGGTGTATGTACAAAGCCACTGCAATGAAAATTGCTGCATCACAAAAGACCCCACTCTCTGTTTGGAAATCTACCCTGGGATATGAAATCTGTAAGCGTACCACTTGTGTAGCTCCCATGCAGTGTAGTAAACTGTTGTGACTATACCCTGACTGGAAACAGGTATGTTCAACAGGCTGCAGTGTTTGAACAAGTGATTCCAGCTGGCCTGCAAGGACCTAGTGAAAAGGAAGTGAAAAACCATCAACATCAGAACAAAGCAAGCAGGTACAGGGAAATACAAACTCAAGAGATTGAAATAAAGAAGATTAAGATATAAATGAGCTTTTGTAACATCGCTCACAAAGGTCTAGATTCTATGAGCTGAAGTTATTTAGTGATAATCAAGGAAATTTCTATGGGTCAAAAAACAACATATAAATCTGGGAGATATCTGGGAATGCCCAGAGCTTCTAGATTCTGATTATCAAAGAATTCTTGAGAATACTGAGGTAAAATGTGCAGAATAATGCACATAGGTATTATTTTTGCTTGAATCTAGGTGCTTCTTGCACAACTTAATAGAGAACAATGACATTTTAGAACCCCATGCACAACAGAAAGGCATGTTTTAAAGTATGTTATAACTTCTGTAAACTGAGGGCTTGTAGGATTAAGCATTTAGATCCCCCTTGGACAAGCCTGTTGATTGTCCAATATGGTCAGCTTGACCAGATGTGTGTCTATATTACTATTTGCTGTCTATATTACTATTTGTCGTTAAAGCATTTATATAATCTTGTATACTACAGCATTTTGCAATTGCAGGCAACCAGAGAAAATAATGGCTTGTGATAAAGATTTTATATACTCCAGAGTACAAAAATTCAACAAAACAACAAGAGTATGAAATGGAGCACTGCTCAGCAAAACTTCTGGAGACTCTTGTATCACCTCAGTTTCTAATGTTGTCATAGGCTAAATTAGAGAAAATGCTTAGGATTTACATTTCCTACTGGCCATCTTGAATCAAGGTTTGGCTTCAGCTACTTTCAGTTTTGATAAAGGATTATCTTGACGTAATTTACTAGAATGTGGATGCTAGAAAAAAGTGTCTTTAGGATTACAAAGCACAGAGTTCACTAATCAAGAGAAAGGTAAAAAAAATACTGTACTTTGGTCAGAATGATGACAACTCACTGTTAGAAACTACTGCCTTCTTAAAACAAAACTGGTGCAGCAATGGATAAAGGTGGTGCTGGAAGAGTCTGGTAGAGAAATGCCATTGCTCCTCCAAGTTTGCACCTTAAATAACGAAGATATATGGATATAAAGCCTTTCCCATAATTTTTTTTAACTATGCAGATTACAGGCAACTTGTTAAATATAGACGAGAACTGATCTAGCACTTTCATATTTGAAGTGGTACTGGATGCTGCGGAGTGAGTCAGAGCTCAATGAAGCTGATGAATACAGCAGTTCCTCTTTATTTGTAACAGATTAAATTAGAATGATAGGAATTGTCACCCAAAACACAGCCCTCGGGCAAGGCTGATCAGAGCCCAATAGTGTGTTTCTGACTACCAAAATAGAGATCTGTTATCTTATGGATGAGCATGTCTCATTAGATGAGACAGATACAATTAAAAACTCCGTGGAAGAAGCTGAGGGTGGTCACGATGAGTTGGCAAAACACTTATAAAGACGGCTACAAAAAGCCAAGTGAGACGGAGCCCCAAGTGAAGTGCTGACTTGAAAAAAGCATCAGCATATCGAGCAAAGGAACGGCCTCCCATTTGTTTCTCCAAGGTTTTTTGTAAACAAAGAAAAACGTATCAGAGAAATACCTGCCTGAATTTCGTCTCATCAGGCAACCACAGACAACCTGAAAAATGGTTATGCCTGAGCTCAAATAAAGGCTAATAGGTAAAGAGGGAGAAGCCCAAAGGGGCGGGGAGACTCCTCCACACGTGCTGCCAAAGTGGGAGAAGTGCTTTACAAAATAATTTCCTTCATCAGGACCCATTTCTCGCAGCGTAGATGGAGCTGCACTCGCAATTCATTGTTCTGGGCAATTAACTCAATGCACAGAGACAAGCGAGGCGTTTAGTTAAGTCTCAGCAAACGCTATTTAATAATAACTACGCCTATATACGCATTCATTTTATTCCTTCCTCCTAACTATTCCTTTAAAAGCCCACTAACCATTACGCTTCCCTCAGGGTGTTTAAGCCACCTTTTTTGCGAGACGCGGGCCCTTCCCCTCCGGCCCGCCCTGAGGTAACAGCGCGCACCACCCGGCCGCCTGCAGCGGAGCGCGGGGCCGCTCCCGCCGCCTCAGCGCGCCGCCCGGGCGGGGCCAGAGGGCTCCTCTTCAGGCCTGCCCCGAGCTCACCGTCTCGCCCTGCCCCGCTCGGCTGAGGCTTCGCTCCCGCCAGGTCTCCGACGCTGCCCCGCCCGCAGTGTGGGGTGGGTGTCGCGCCTCAGCGGAGAGGGGCTTTGAAATGGCGGTCGTCATTTGCCTTACAGCCCGCTGGCGCTCAGGGTGGGGCAGGGGCCGTCACCTCTTTGAGGGAGTCGGCGCTGGCGCGGCCCGTCGCTACCGCCGGGAACTTGTCTTTACCCTGAGACCCAGAGAAGTCTGGCCTCAGCCCCAGGGGTTGCGGGAGGGAGGGAGAGGAGGCGGCCCCTGCCCCGCTGGCGGGCCGCGGCACCGGCTGCGCGGCGGAGGGGGTCTTGAGCTGCTTGGGGCCCGCTTGTGGAGCGCCACGCAGGTACTGCCGCTGGGGCTGTGTGGGTATCCTACCTCTACAGGTGACGACCAGCTGTGCCTATTTTTCCAAAATCTATAGGTAAGCAATACTCAAAGAGAAAAAAAAATCTCCATGGTTTAAATGATTAAAAATGGCAGAAGATACTCCAAGGCAAGAAGTAAGTAGACGTGACACAGGATTCAGGCACATCAGGACAAAGCCATGAATAACTGAAGAAAAGTCTTTGTAAGTTCCCTAAATACCAAAATAGACCTGGCTTTAGTATATAGTATTCCTTTAAGCGACCCACTAGTAACTAGTGAACCGGGCTATACACTGCAAATACTATAACATTTGATTATTTGATGCCTTCAAGCAAATGTATGTGTCCTATTCTCCCTCTCTGGTATATGCAGGTATGCAATTATTAACAAAAGAAAGGAGAAGGTACCATTATCCATAGACAATACTGTGCACAAATTGAGAAGAGGATAACTTGGAACATCTTTCTAGTTATTTCACTGAAGCCGTGCATTCAGTTCTGTGTGAATACAAAATGTTTTTTGATTTTTCATATTTAAAAGCTAGCTTTTTTTCACTTCATTCTCACCTTCAAAATCTGTGTGCTGGAATTCCAGTTTCATTGCACTGTGAAAACCAAGGATCAGTGGTTTGTTCTGAGGTATTTTGAAATTAAATGGGAAACTATTTTCTTATACAGAAATATCTGTTCGTATGAAGATGTATAATAATATTGGTTTAGTGTCAGCAAATCAGATGTAGTTACTGACGTTTTTCTGGCAGAAGCAGTGAATCTTAACCTGTGGAGACTTGTGGAATGTGTTCTGGAAGTACGCAGAATCCCTTTTTCAGAGCCTTTTTTTACTCCCAAATTGAAGTCCAGTTCAGTTCTTAGTGTGAAATTTCAAACTGTAATGCCTTTATTTTTCTAAATTATATCCTTTAATTGTCCAAGTTGGTGTCAATTATTGACATTGTAGAATATAAAGTAAAATAGAAAAGTTCACTGAAGTCTTATTCCAGAAATAAAAATGTGACTTGAACCAAGCAGAGCTATTTTTCTCCTGGGCTAAGATTTTCACATGGTAGCCTGGCTAGAAGGCAAGGTGGATATAAATTTCTAAAATCCATTTCAGACCCTTTTAAATGGAAGGTTAGTTTAAGTGCAGATGGATTGGTTTGGAAACATGGATGAACTTGTTCACACTCCTGTGCTGGTACTTGCTGCTCCACCATGTTCCACGCTTAAGAACCTGTAGGAAGATTATCTGCAGCAATAAATTTGTGCACCTTGGAAGGTGAGGCTAGATGTGTTTCCTTCCTCAGAATTGTGCTACCCCGTTGATATATGTTCAGAGTAAGTGATCACCCAGTACGATCCAAAATCCTTGATTAGAAAAAATATTGTACCTCTATTATTGACTTTCTAAATACAGGGAAGAGAGATTTAGTGAGCAGTGCAGTGGCTGTGTGGTTGCTTTAAGAGATGCCAGGACCAGTTTTGCAGTGTTTTTGCCAAATGCATTCAGAGTAAAAAGTTCATTGGACAAAGACAATGATTCTTGCTGTGCTAATGCCTGGAGAGGCTCACTAACAAGGCTCTCCTGAGTGCAGGCTTGTCTGAGGAAGAGAAACATTTTGTGTCACAGAAACAGAAGTTACTGTCTTTACCAGCCTTCTACCACTGAGGAAGTGGAGAAGGGAATAACAAACAAAGTGCTGCTACACTGTGCAGTGCTGCGATGGTAATCAAAGAACATTCGTATTCAGGAAGGGGTTCTGAAGTACTGAGAATTATGGTATTGGTTTGCTTTTGTTCTGCCTAAAAAATTGGTTGGTGGTCCCCCCAGCCCTAGTTTTAAGCTGTCATCTGAACGCACTTAGCGTGATACATTGTGTGTCTGTAGCTTCTGTTTTATTACAAACTTCCCTTCCCTAGAGTCTAGTGATCTAACCGAAGGAAACACAGGAGAGGAGAAAGTCATATGAGAGACAGAGTCTATGGATCAGCAACAGAAAAGGAGAAAGGGGAAAAAAGCCTTGTACAAACCCTGAGCATAACTGGCTAGGTGAACACTAAACTTTTACCAATCTATTCTACAGCTGAACTTCAGTAATGTGGAGCCAGAGGACAGAAAGGCACCTTTGGCCTGATTGTTTCAGGGAAGTTGGGAGTGCTTTGCACCTGCAGGAACAGTCAGCACTTCATTCAGTAGGACTTTTTTTCTTGTTACTGCTTAATTCTTTTTCATGAGATTGAACTGAGCTGTACTGCAGCAGAATAAGCAAGCTGCATTGTATCCAGCAATCATCCGGGACACATGTTCGGAGTGGGCATTTTTAGTAAAGACTCTGCATTACAGACTAAAATATGAAGCCATGTTCCTCATAGTTCTACCAGTAGAAACGGAGAAGGAGCAACTGTCTAATGCATGAATCAGTCTCCTGCTAGTTCCCTTCTAGCTTGTCCTGCCTTTCGTGCATCTTTCACATCTGTGCACAGCTCTCGTTTTGGGAATTGAATGAGTGACATAAATAGCGGGGAAAGGATGGTTTGTCTGAAGTAATGAGATGTGACTGCTTTGTGTGGTATTTCAGCAAGAGGAAACCCCGCAATGAACCAAGGCCTTGGGATTGATGCGCCACACTGGAAACCTGAAAAATAACTTGAGAAACTGCTATTGTTTAATTGTGCAAAAATTCTGCAAGGAATTTTCCCTTCTCTGGGGAAGAGAAGTTCCCTGAATAATCCACTGTGTGAGGCCATACATGCTTTCCTTGTGTCAAAGCCAGAAAGCTGGATGGCTGTAGCTAGAATGCTACTACCGTGGGATAAATGTCTGACAGTGTAAGGCTGAGCTTTCCCATCTGAATGCTGCACAGCAGGCAAGAAGCTCTGCTGAACACAGCTGAAAATTGGCCTGTAGTAATGGCACATGAGGAAGGGGAAGAAAGTATGAGATTTTCATTGTTTGCTGCTGCTTTGTAAGGAACAAGGCATGTCAGTAGCCTCTTGCTGGCTGGTCCTCCTTTTCTCCACCTCTCATCCAGTTCCTTCCTTCCTCAGGCACTGACTGTACCCTGCTGTGTGGAGAGGGCGTACTGATGTTGTATGTGGACAAAGGAGACATTTGCAGAACTACACATTTGAAAACACTGGAGAGAGTGAATTTTACAATGTTTCTTATGAAATACATGAAAATTCAGGAAAACAAATGCATCTCCTGACGTAGCATGATATGAAATAATAAAAGGAGTAGCTTTTAGTAGTAGAGCATGTGTGAGGTACAGATAGCTCAGAATAAGGGAGGACGTAAAGCTAGCACATATCCTTTTGCATCTGTCACTGTTCCTCTGCCCTTGTAGCCACTACCTTTTTTTGTCAGAACAGCAAGAGAAAGTGTAAGGCTGTGGAAAGTGATCTTTGTTTGCATGTTTATCCTGATGGCATTATGGTAGATGACAAAGTAGCTGGAGTCAATTTTCTTATCCTTCTTCCTGTGCTGATGGTAGCATATTGACAGTGGAGAGGGAGAGAGGTGTGTTTGATACACTGGTGTATGTGTTCAGCTCACCTGAGGTAATGGCATGATTACAGCTGTCACACTATTCAGGCAGCTGTTTGTCTAACACTCTGCACAGACACTCGTCATGGTTTAACCCCAGCCAACTGAGAATCACACAGCTGCTTGCTCACGTCCCCCCCCACCAGTGGGATAGGGGAGAGAAGCGGAAGGGCAAAAGTAGGAAAACTCATGGGGTGAGATAAGAACAGTTTAATAATTGAGATAATGATGATGATGATGAATAGGAAAACCACTAAAAAGAAAAAGAGAAACAAAAGCCAGGAAAAAGTAAGTGATGCAACCACTCACGACTCACTGATGGACACCCAGCCAGTCCCCAAGCAGTGATCGCTGTCCCCCAGCCAATTCCCCCCAGCTTATATACTAAGCATGATGTCATATGGTATGGAATATGCCTTTGGCCAGTTTGGGTCAGCTGTCCTGGCTGTGCTCCCTCCCAGTTTCTTGTGCACCTGGCAGAGCATGGGAAGCTGAAAAGTCCTTGATTTAGTATAAGCACTACTTAGCAACAACTAAAACGCATCAACATTATCTGTGTTATCAACATTATTTTCATACTAAATCCAAAACACAGCACTGTACCAGCTGCTAGGAAGAAAATTAACTTTATCCCAGCCAAAACCAGGAAAATTTTTTGGCTCTGCATGGACCTTTCTCTCACACAGTTTCAATGATTCACAAGAAAATTCCTTCTTCTTCAGTCTCCTGGTCACACCACTACTGCCGCAGAAACAGTAGGAGATCATTTACCCCTCCTATTCATGGAGCAATGCTTGCACTAACCCCCAGAGACTTCTGTGGTAAGCAACCTGAAACACTTGAAAGGGATATAGTTTCCAGGGGGTTGGTGTTCATGACTGAAAGCTGCGACAATATATAAGCTGGGCATTTTGGTGAAAAAAAAATCTGTTTGTATTTAATCTGCATTGAATTATTATTCCCACGTTGTGTGTAATGACTGAAATAGCAAGGTCAACTCTGTAAAGCAGATAGCACCTCTGTTAATAAATATATATATCCTGCCTTGTATTTAGCTGGGTTTTATTCATAGAAGACAAGAACTAATTGTCTATCTTCCTTTGTGTCTAAATGTGAGCGGCAGCCATTTGGCTTTTGGCTGCCTGAAATTCAAACCTGGAGGGAGTTCAGAGCAAGGTGTAAGAAAGAAAGGTGAATTCCAAATGGGGGGAGGTACTTAAGTGGAGAAGGCAAGTTAAGCGCTCGGTCACAGTTTCACAGAGGCAGACAAAATGAGTTTCAGATATGTCCGTTTCCCGAGTGATGCCCCCCTCCCGGCTTCGTGTGCTTGTTCTACTTTCTCACTGTTGTGACTCTCAGTTTAAATGTCTTAACTTCCATGTGGATATTCACATTTGAATACTAAACAGGAGTCATGTGTCTCCCACCCCTAGAATTAAGAATGTAGCATTTAGGTGGAGCAGTGTGAAGCGTCCGCATAGGCAATGTCGTTTTCTGAATGCTTCCCTAATCATTAGTGTCTGCTGCATGGCATTGCAAGTAATAATAAGAATTCTGCAGAACAGAATACAGAGGAACTAGAAAGTTCTCTCTTGAGAGGAGAAATTCATGTCAATTTTTCCTTTCATCCTGGCAAGGTTTCTTCAGTTGGTTGGTACTTTCTAATTGCTATCAGCAGTATCAAAAGACACAAAGTTATGTGAAAGAAGTTCCAGCCTTTGCCCAGAAATCCATAGATTTTGTTCCTGCTGTGCTGTGTCATATTCAAAGTTAATTGGATGACCCAATTTTAAACCTGAAATACTGTATGAGCTTAGTGACTGTATCAGTGCAATTATAAGTTCCTTGAAGAGCACATCTACAGTTCTGGGTACAAAAAGCTGGAGGCCAAAACACAGTGTTGGAAGCACATTAGCAGTTAATGACTGAAAAGAGAGGTGACCAGTGGAATGGGAATGTATGCAACTACCATATGATAAAAGCCAGATATTGCCATTTTTGTCAAATTCTACTCTGTAACAGACTGGTCTGAAGGCAGTTTAAGGGACTGTGTTCATCAGTCCCTGCATTGCAATAAAGCATCATCCTGCTTCTTCCCATATGCCGTTCAGCATTTGAAATAGATTGATTGAGAAAGAGTTCAGGAAACTAAGTTCTATTTACAAACTAAATCAGATTGTAAGTTTTGAATTTCTGTTTCATTCATCATGTGCTTTTGAGACCTTCTCATGTTCTTGTTAATAATTCAGCTTTTACCTATTCTAGGTTTATTGCTCAGAGAGACAGTACTTTGGCTGAGTCCAACATATGGCCAACAGGAGCTATGTCAGGTAAGGAATGCAACCTTTAATTTTTCACATTATTCTTTTTTGTTGTTAATCAGCTTTTGGAGTAGAACTGTAATGCATGCAGTCAGGTTTGTGTTTGTCAATAACCGTTAGCTTGGGTAGCCTGTTACTTTGAAACAGCTGGAGGAATGCCAGAGATCTCAAGTGTCTTGAAGGCTGTCAAGCTTTTGCTTTTTATGTTTGTTGTTGCAGCAGCTGAGGACACAGTAAGTCCTGAAGCAAACTGGATTAGGTAAGAAAGAATTTTTAAATGTCATCTTCTATGGCACCCTGGAGAAAAAAAAAACTATTGTGTTGTTCTGACTCCCTTCCCACAAGATAGATAAGTCCTTGTCTCATGCTGCTAACATGTCATAATTATATTGCAGATGAGCATATAGTAGCTATAGCTAGTTGTTCTGCTTGCAACTGTATTTCTCAACCTTTTTCTTTTTTTCTTTCTCAAGTAATGAAATCAAAGCTATCAAGATAGGCAAAATGGCTCACTCCTGATTTCATCATAACACCAAGAACATTGTGAAAGATACTGAGAACATGTAGTTAAAATTAATGGTTACTGACTGTTATTGCTTCTGAATGTGGCCTTCATACATTCATAGCAGCACAGCTTTATTTGACTCAGGTTGCACTAGAAGTGTTAATCCCATTCACGAACATTCCCTAAGGGTAGAACTGCCCTTGTGATTGTGGACTTGTTAAGCCACTTCTTTTTCTACTGCTGTTCAGAAACTACTTGCTAGAAAGAGACTTTTGAACTGAGTGGTGCATGGCATGATGAAATATAGATCTCTGTGACTGGTAAAATTCTTAGTTATATTTATTAGGGAACTCTTCAGCCTAATCTTGGAAAGAAAGTACAGTGCTTAGTTTCTACAGACCTTACCTGTTAGCTTCCTTCAAAAGAGTGAGTGTTATAAATCGTCCCTCAAAACCTGCTAGTCTTGAGTTATGAGTTTGTAGTGTTGATGGTTTTGATGATGGGCAGTGCCTACAGTATTGGAAGAGGAATAAGCTTTTACGACCTTGATACTGTAAGAAAGAATGGATTGTGAAGAGTACAGCCTGTACTGCTTTCATTATAACTCCTGTCTGAAGAATT
This sequence comes from Phalacrocorax aristotelis, assembly GCF_949628215.1. Taxonomy (NCBI): domain Eukaryota; kingdom Metazoa; phylum Chordata; class Aves; order Suliformes; family Phalacrocoracidae; genus Phalacrocorax; species Phalacrocorax aristotelis. The sequence continues at coordinate 23,021,949 of NC_134280.1, forward strand.
GACTCATGGTATACTTTTTCCTGCTTGGGTCCTTTGCCAAAAAGATAAAGTGGTAGCTCTCTTTCTCATCCGGATTCATGGTCCCTTTGGTGCCAACCTATTGTGAAATGAAACCCAGGGATTTAATTATCAAAAATTTTGAGAAGAAAAATCAGTTCACTGAGAATACTAATGCTATAGGTAACACAGTTTCCAACTGAGGACTTACATATCTAGGTGTTGGCTCTTTAAAAAAAAAAGTTCTTGCATGGGGTTCTTATGTATATGTGTAGTAACAAGAGTAGCTCTTTTTAAGGCATTGTGGTAATGGAGCTAATGACAAGACAGTTGGCACTGTCGCGCTAAGGTGATCTTCACTCTTGCAAGACAAAATATAGTTAGATTAGCACATTTTTGCAGAGATACGCAGTTATCCATGTAGGTAAAAGACTTGACTCCTATTACCCAGCAGATGCCTGTGTCCTTGACAGAGCAATCTTTGCAAGATAGATATATCTATAGAACGCACAGTGATCTGTACTATATGCCATGGTTTCCTCTCCAAAATGCTTTGTGACTTGCAAATGTATAAACATTTTAGAGACTAGGTGGAGGATCTTGGAGTGTTGCAGTGATAACTGCTCTGGTAAGGCTGCTCCAGGGCCCAAGTGTATCAGATTATTGTAGTACCAAGAGTAGAAGTTTTACCTCTAGTCTGCCCTTGACACAGTTCCAGCTCTATCATGGAGGCTGTACCGAACTGAGCCTTATCTCTGCTGCCTTCCCAGCCTTTCCTCTTTCTTGCATTTGGACCCAGGTGTGCAAGTCTCAAATAGAGCTTGCTAACTGCAGTCCTGCATCTCCTTGTTCCAGGTGTGCTGTTTTCTACTTATGGCTTTAAGGAGATAAAAGTTTTTTGCAGAACAGTTCTTTAGGAGGACTCTATGTCACTAGTAAGCAGCATACTGTAAATGCTTTGCTAAAGGCTTTATAATATCCTGCGGTGAGGGAGGTATCCTGCAGAGGGGGAGGGCGCTTGTTCTACTGTGGGCTGCTTGAGTCCAGCTGCAAGGCTGGCGCTAAATACAGATTTGTGATTCATATGGAAATGGTATGCAAAAATAGACTGAGCTGTTATTTAGGTATAAGAAGGTAGAGGGGTCTCTGGCTTTTTTTGTGGATAATAAGAGAAAAGATAGGAATATTGAGGGGAAAATTTTCTTCTTGGCATTGGAATCTGAAACAACAGAAAGTGCTGCTTAAAGCTGTTTGAAAGAGTGCTGTCTTTGCTCTTTTAAATTTCATGGGTGGGCATAGAACTAGAAGAATGATGCTGATCCCAAGGGGGATCTTGTCTTTACGTTTGCCTACTACTTGGAAAAAGAAATATCCCATCCATTGTTTCACAAATATTTCCCTGCATAAGCAGAATTTTACTAAACTCTGCCAGGTGGAGAATTTCCCAGTTCAGTGTTCTCTGCTACTTCTATCCTCAGCTTAAGCATTGAGCAAATGTCAGGGAAAGAGAGAAATGGTTTATGATAGTTCAGCTATAAGAATAATCTGTTCTCCTATTCTTTGGTGACCAATACTGTTGCCAGTTCTCGTCTCTTCCATGGTCTCCCTACTTCTACTCTTCTCTGTTATCCACCCTAGCATGAACGGAAGGGTAGAAGGGAACTGTAGTTAATTTGCAACTGAAAGACAGGCAGGGCTAGAGGTTTCAGAAACAATTCTTTGTTCAGGAGCTCTTTTTTTCTCTGAGTAAATGTATCCAAAATTATCTAATTGGCAGTAAATTTTAACACAAAGTAAAAATTACCATAATCAGAGAGAAAATGGAAATGGAGAAACAGCTTAGTGTGGTGCAATGATTTCCAGAGAAAAGGTTGCCCTGTAGGGTTAAGAAGGCCTGAGGGTCAGTCCACTGAACACACCAAAACTCTGGCTGGTAGAAAGCAGTTGCTTTCAAATGCTCAGCAGCTCACCCCAAATTGTGCAGGATCTGTCATCTTATCAAGGCGTTTGTTTCAAAAACCGTTCTTAACAGTTGTTCTCCAGTATGATTGCCCTTTGATTTAGAAAAAGGAGAAATTATTGGAAAGTTTCCTGTGCCAGTTAGCCAGCAACCTGGTGGTATAGGGAGAGCAGAAGCTGTTCTCCTTCAGGTTCCTCATCTCTAAATATGCCAGCTAGGCAGTCTAGGTACCATCTATGTACCAGTATCCAGCTACCATGGGTTCACCTCTGCTACGGGACAAATCTGTCATGTTTGTAGCATGTCCAAACAGTCCATCACTGAGCTATTTGTTACATGGTTGCATTTGCTCTACAGAATTGATATAAAACCTGAAAGGAAAAAAAATTAAAAGCCCCATTTCTGATATTGAAAGTACATAATATCGCTGTTGCTAGAAGTTTTCCTGGATGTGCGGGGAATAAACTCAGACTGAGTGCATCAAGCAGGACAAGTAGTAAAAAGTATAGGGTGGGATGGCAGTTTTCATGTCTCCTTGTATGTTTTTCACACTATATTTTAAACTTACTGGAGGGCTGAATGATAGATATGATTAATTCCATCTTACTTGTAAGAAGTGGGCATGTTTGGTGCACATCTTCTTGTCTTCACTTGTTCTCTCACTGTTTCCGTCAATAGTTAAGTGAATGATCTTTACACTTTGTGTGTAGCCTGTGAAGTGTATATAAAGACCTGTCAGACTACCTTTTCTAATACATTTTCTTCTGAGGAAACAAACCTAACATAAATGTCACCTGCAGTATGAGCAACGGTAGCAGATGGAGCATTGAATTAATGGCTCTGAGAGGCAAGCCAGGAAAGATCAGGAAATGAGATAAATATGGTAGATAGGGTACATGATTCAAAAAATTTTCCTGTGATTAAAAATGAGTTCAGGAAAGAAGGATATATCTTCAGAAAGTAACAGAGTATTTAAAAATCAACAGTCTTTTGTACTTCTGTAAAAGTGTTAAAAACAATTTGCATTTATGTTCATAGGGAAAATCCCCATTAATTTAATTAAAATAATATTTTTCAGCTGTGGGTCAAATTCTTTTGTAACAAATATCTTGAATATGCTGAAAAAGGTAGGGAATTTGCTTATAAAATGCATCTGATGATGCTTCGTGTTTTGTGGCAAGATCACTGTCTCAGTGAAAAACTATTATAAAAATGAACTGATTGCTGTATTGAAAATCATATATATTGTCATCAAATGTGGAGGGAGGATAGGTGTTAGTCAATGAAAGTGACGTGAGTTTAACAACTGATAATAAATAGGAAGGTGATGTTAGTGCAGCTCCCATGCTGGTGTGCCTTTCATAGGTCCAGGGAACAGAAGCAATTTATACACTGGCAGAAGGTTTGGAGGGTCTGCTGAAGTCAGCTAACAATAAACTAAAGGAGTATGTCAGTGACTCATGTAATTAGGGTAAGTTCCTTCTCACTAGTGGTAGTTTGGCCTCTTACCAGTTTCAAGAGTGAAGGACTATGAGGTCTGACTGTAATAATGTATGTGTTGTAATACAGAGAAACTAGCTGGCTTGATAGCTGGACAAAAGGTGGTGGCATGGTGATTTGTGATAGCATAAGGTTGCTCAGCTCAGAGCTGCACAGAGTTCAGCAGCACTGCTGAGAAAATGTGCTTGGTTTCACACTCCCTCATAGCAGGGAACTGGCTGCTGTGAAATTAACACCTTCTTTTGATCAACCTGTGAAAAGGCATTTGGAACAGAAAATTCAGCCACTCTCTAAGCTAGAAGGCGAGTGCTCTTTGTGACAGGCTGAAACACTGGGGATGCAACAAGGAACAGCTAGGAATGCAATTTAGAGTGCTTGTTCAATCAGATAATGGTCTTTCAGCTGTAAACAGTTGTGGTGAAGAGTCCATACACCATTTCCCCCTTCATAAATTAGGGTGATCTTTCCAGATGTAAAAGTCTGTGTGTCCAGGGGCCCATGTTTTGTGAACTGCTTAGCTCTGTGAGAATCAAAATGGGAAAAACAGAGGTTTAGCCTTCAGGGCTATGCTGTGGAAAAGGAGGCTGCAATGCTGCCAGTTCCGCAGGGTACGGTTCTTGGTACAGCTATCTTAAGGTTTTTTCATATTTGCCTCCACGTGCTGCAGTCATTCCTCCTGATTCCTGGCAAGGTGTTCCTGAAGGAGGAAGTAATGGGGTGGCTGAGGCTGCCAAATACTAATAGGTTCCAGTTTTCAGGAGGTTCTCTGGAGATAGTTAATCTGAGTTTTTCTTTTGATTGGCTGTATCAGCTCGCTGTGATTAACCTGTACTTACTACTGATAACACATGCATGTGCAAACATAGGTACTGCACGAACTGCGGTATTGCAGCAGAGTGTCTGTTCAACTCTCACTTGCCCTTTACCCTGAGTTAACTGAAAGAGAATAAAGGGAATATTAACCATTTGGGAAGGAAGGACTACAAACATCTCCTCAGGGAGCAATGACAGAAGCTCTGATAACAAGCACATGAGGCAGGAAACTGGTAGTATAATCTTAAACCAAAGTGAAATTGGAAACCCCCTGGGACTGAGAGCCAGCAATCAGCACTGCACAATAAAGCAACATCAGGGCTGCAGATGAGGTGTTTGAAAGTCAGGAAGCTGGCAGTAGGATGGGAGTAACCGAAGCAGCTGGAGATGGACCCAGCAGTCAGCTCCACAGTGCTGCCAGGGCTCAATAAATTGTATTTTTACTTGGTGGGGCTCTGAAGGAGGTGTTTGCTTTAATTACTGAAGTCTCTCAGAGGCACAAAGGGAAAGAATTCACTCTACACAACTGTATTTCTAGATCTGTAAAAAGTCATGCTATATTTTTCTTCTGAAACAGATTTGTCGCTGTCTCCTCCCCACAATTGCACCCTGGCTCCCCAGCCCCGCAGTAGCAAGGTCTCACAGTAGTACCATTCCTGTGGCTTTCACCTTCCTCTTTCTTTTCATCATCCAGTTGGGTAATGTCTCCATGCTTATGAACTTTCATAAGAGGGACCATGTTCACTGGTGTGTTGTCACGTGTCCCCCCATTACCCATGTGCTCATTGTACTTTTGAAGTGGGTTGGAAATGTTTTGTCTTTTCCTCCAAGAACTCAGCTTTTTTGTCATTCTTTCCTATCTGTTCTGAATGCAATCAGTTACAGATGCATGCTCTGTTTGTCCTAAACCAAATAATTAAATAAGGATGGAAAAACTACATACAGTTATGCCTCTGTCTGTATATCAGTAAAAAGTGCATGGAGTACTGCCACTTCATAAAAAGAAGTTGCAAGAATTGCTTGCCGCTGCTGGGACTATTTCTTGTAAGGAAACACTACCACTATGATAAATGTATTGTAATTGTAAGGTGAATTATGGTGTACCTTTCTATCTTTATTTAATCTAACTTTTCTGAGTCTTAACAATGGTACATATGGAGAGATGCAGAAAACACAGTAGTAGTGTGAAGTTTTAATGATGAAAACTGTAAACTTTGGATGGTGCAAATATGTAAACCTTATTTGTCTTACCTGAAATATGGAGTCATCTTTCTAATATCTCCTATACTGTGTTGTAGAGGAAAGAGAAGTTATTAGGAGTGTTTCGGGAGGAATCTTACTCTAACATTCAAAATTAAATGGAGGAAAGATCTTTGCCAGTTCTTTACTGACCGAAAGTGAAAAGGCTATATTCTTCCTTATTAAAGTCTTGATGACAAATGACTGTGAATATTTCATCAGCCGGAAGAATACTTTGTTACTGTTCAAACTAAGTCTTAGGTTTTCATGAACTCCAGAGACTTACAAATCAGAATAATTTTATAATCTGTGGCAAAGACTAATTTTGGTAAATAATATATACTAAATTGCCAGAATTTTGCAAGAGCTGTTTGTTTATTAGAAGGAAGAAAATAATTACATTTGAAAACAGGTTTTGAGAGATAGGGTTTTTTTTAAAGCAGGTCCTGAAGTAGGGTGCCTTACAGTGTGGGGTTTTGTGTAATTAAATATTGGTTGTCTTAATAATTACTCAGTTAGTTAAGAAAAGTATGTCTTTATGGCCTCAACTCTTTGCTTACTCTGTGTGAAGGAAGAAAAGAGAACGAAAAAAAGGACAAGGGTTTGTTTACCTTAAAACATTTGCCTTACAAGTTCCACACCACACTTCTTTTTATTTCAATTAACATTTTCTATGTAAGTAGAATCTAGTGTAAGTTGCAGACATTAAAGTTTAGTCTAAGAATTTATTAATCCTAACAGTTATCACCAGGCAATACTGTTGCATGTATATCTTCACCTGTCTTCCTTTAAGCAGGTGAAAGTAGTGACCATGAGAAAAATGTATCTGGCTCCTCTGTTAATCGGACTGTTGGATCTCACTGGTTTTGCCTCTTGATATGCACTCAAGGAAGGATCTGTAGATCTGTAAGTTTTGCTACTTTTTGGTTTGAAAAACATGCAAGCTTTTGCATGTTCTGAGGGAGGCTAGCCTGAAAAAAGACTTGCATAAAGTGCCATTCTGCAGTGAGGGCTGGTGAGCCAGGAGCCGTGGGTTCCAGTGAGGCAGCAGGGGCAGCAGCCTCACTGAGCATGGGGGCATCCTGGCAGGACCCGAGCCAGGTGAGGGGGGCAGGCCCAGGGACGGCAGACAGGGTCAGGCTGACAGTCCAATACTGCCAGGTGAGTCTGTAGCAACAAGGCAGACTCAAGGTCTGGCCAGGAGATCAAGCCCACAGGTTAGGGTTTGGGTCTGGATGAATGGCGTACATACTCAGGCAGAGGCATGGCTGTTGGGTAGCTTGGGCAGGGACCAAAGGTGATGGCCTCAGGTTAAATGCAGCTCCCAAGAGAAGCAGATGCCCTGACATTGCAAACGTTTGCAAAAATATGTAATCCATTGTGCTGCTTATGTCTCTTTGCATGTGCTGGGCGTTATTTGGTGCTGGTTGTTGCAGTTGATACATACTGATCTTGCTTGAGTCAGAGCTCACATTGCTGTCTACTGCAGGTCTGTTTTCTCCTAATATTTTGGACTCCTGAACACCTTTGTTATGTCAGAGTACAGCCCACATGAGTCATTCTGGCATGGATTACTTCAGTTGCTGACACAATCTAATTCATAGAATCATAGAATGGTTTAGGTTGGAAGGGACCTTTAGAGGTCATCTAGTACAACCCCCCTGCAGTGAGCAGGGACATCAACTAGATCAGGCTGCTCAGAGCCCCATTCAACCTGACATTGAATATTTCTAGGGATGGGGCATCTACCACCTCTCTGAGCAACCTGTTCCAGTGTTTCATCACCCTCATAGTAAAAAATTTTCTCATTAATATCCAGTCTAAATCTACCCTCCTTTAGTTGCCTTGTCAAGGATTAATTCTAGATTTCGCGGTAGTTTCCTTTTGAGTGATCGTGATAAGATCTTTTATCAGAGACTTATTAACTCATAAACTTGCATGATTGTTTCCTCATCTTTTGACAGCCACATTTTTGAAGTGTCTTTTTTGTACACATAGTGAAAACCAAACCTCTAATGGATTTCATTTTTACATGGAGTAGCATATTCCTTCTAGTTTTGTGACATTGCACTGTACTTCCTTTTTATATCTGAATTAGTACATACATGAACTGCTTCAGAATCTGACTATCATCTGAAAGTTTTTATTCTCTTTCCACTAGCATCCAGTAGTTGAAGGTACAGAATTAACTGTGGTTTACCACTTCTCATTTTTCCTCCTCATTTTTTGTTCCTGGAGCTCAGGAAGCCAGTGAATCATTTCTGAAATCACTACAGGTCTGAGGTCCTTGAAAGAGAGAGTTATTGTTCAAAGAACAAGTCCAGGAGGACATGGCTTTCTCTAACCTGTCCCTGTCAGAGGGTTTTTTATTGGTTTTTTTTTCTTCCCTTAAAGCTAAGATATATGAATTTGCAGTTTCGAAATCACCAGACTTTGTATTTTGTGGCCTTTTTCTGGCTGACCTATCTGACCAGGGGTGAGAGGAAAGCAGTGTTCATTGTCTGTAATGGTATTTCCTAGTGTTTGCAGTAGTACCTCTGCTGCCAAACTCATGAGAGCAGTGTTTCCCCTGTGTTCTGGTCTGAAGTAGGGAAGGGATCTCTAGTCTTACCTTGGAAATGCTTTGTTATAGCACCCCTCAAAAATAGGATTGCATGCTAAACCAGTATCTGACTCCGGCAACATACATTATTATCACATGCAGCCCCTATTAAAACACTCAGTTAAATGAGACACATGAATTGATCTGATGTATGTGTCTGCTTAAAGTATGGTTGTTAATTTACAACATAACAAATATATAAAAATCTAAATATTAACATATAGAAAGGCTTTTTCACTGAGGTTTGACTGTTTTCCAGCTAATGTTGTGCTTCACAATGGACTAACAGATTGTGAAAAGTTGAGCCAAATGTGAATAATCACTAAAGAGTGTTACAGGGTAGGTGAGACTCTTCACATCAGTTTGATGGAGGAGCAGATTACTCCCTTCTTAGATAAATGAATAGTTGTTTGTGTTTTAGGGGAGCATACAAAGGCAAATTGCTCCAGAGGTGAGGATGGATTATAAAGCAAAAATGGTTGTCAAAGTAGGATTCCCTTCTGTGAAGGGTATATGAGCTGAAAAAAGAGCTGTGAGTTTATTAGATAAGAATGTCCAAGGCTGATCTGAGTCTAGATGGATGTAGACTTGCTTCTTTTAATTTCTGTTCTCTTGTGACTTTATAAACCTTGGTAAACTGCATTGCCTATTGTGGATGTAGTAAACAAATCCTTTTATTAGCCATTGACGTTGACGTAGTTTGAGTGAGGGATGATATCAGTACAGCCAGCTGACTTAGAGGAATTTGTGCCCATAGGCTCTTGCAATCCATAGATGGTACTGAACTACTACCAGACAGCCAGCAGCCCAAAGCATTTCTTAGAGGCTGTAAAGTCTAGTGAAGTCACACACGCCAACGCACAAGCCAATAACTCAGTGCCTAAGAAGAAGAGAGATTTCCATTGCTGAAGAGGAAATCTCTCTGGAATGCTAGTGAGAAGCTCAAGGATTGTGACGGAGTATCAGGGTAGAGGATGTGTGATCACAAATTTTACAAATTGGGAAATTAGAGATAGAGAAAAGTGATATAATATTTCTAGGGTACGCACAAAATTCTTCTGTCCTGATACCTTAGTCCATTCCTAGACCATGCTTTCGAGATCAGGTTTCTTCCAGCTCCTGAGTTGCTTCCCATATGGTGGTTACCTTCACTAATATAAGAGTTGAGCATACTATTAGGCCAGCATGCCTCTGAGATAACATCCCATTTTTAGAATTAGTTCATTAATTAGTGATTTAACTGGACATATAAATATTTATGACTATCTCAGAGGTCTGATTACAACAGGAAATAAATAATTCATTATAGAAAATTACCTTTGTACAATTGATACCACAAGGATATAAATCAGATATGGCAATTTCCGAAAAAGCAGCACAATATATTTGTTTTGCTGAAACATCCTCAGGTGAGTTTCTTTTTGGGGCAACACTTGCTGTTCTAAGCTGGGGAAGAAGCCTTCCATTGTGTGAATAGTAGTGATGTGAAAAAATCTATTTACAGAAATATGCATATAATGTACTGACAGTTGGGACAATTTAGGGAATCTGTACACAATACATGATTTCTTGTTAGATATTGGGAAGTTTCTGTGCATAAGTCTATCAGACTACAAGCATAATTTTCAATGGGGTTGTATTTGCCTTTTCTGTTGTACTTCTGCTTCTGTAGGTTGGTTGAAATAACCTTTGCACTGGCCAAATGAGGAAAACAAAAAGGAAAAATTAAATTCTGATGAGTGAATGGAATCAAATAAAGGATTGAATACTCTGTGTGACAGGCCAGTTATCAAGCTTTGAACTTAAACTGGGAGGCTGGACTTCAGTGGGAGGTTTGGTCACATGGTGGGCTCATTACATAGAGGAACCACCTAACAAGGAATGCTGGAAGATTAAAGGAAAGGGATTCTTATCAGCCATTTCAAAGGAAAATCAGCCTCTCTTTCCACAAAAAGGGTGCTTGCTGCAGAGATCAGGAGGAAATACTTAGAAAAGAAGAGCAACTGTGTTTCAGAGTAATTGGCACAAGCTTGAAATAAGAGATTAAGGACTCTTGGTTATAGTGAGTTAGAAGCTGAACAGTTTGAGATTCAGGAAGCTGAGACAGTGAAGTCTTAAAACAAGATGATTATTGTTTTGAGTGTTTTTGTTCCTTGTAATAGCTAAAGTAAAGGGGTTTTCAGAAACCCTGTTAAGTCTGTGCATATATCTATTTCACCTCACACAAAGCTTTAAAATTACCCTTGTTGTGGAGCTCTGAGAGAGGGTTTCAAGGCACTAGAGAATGAGCTGCCAGCATACCACTGTGGCTAGCTGTGCTGGTTCACCAAGTCACGTGGCCAACAAGAGAAGCCAAAGTGCATGTGCTCTGAGCCTCAAGGGACAGGTATAAACATAGCAATCCGCAGGGTTGCCTCTGCACTGTTACCTGGGGACAGCTGATGAGACTTGTGTGAGGGCGATTGCAACAGAATATTGCTCTAATGTTTAGAGAGATGTAGCTGGGGGTACCTATGTAGGAGACACCTTTCAATTAGGCAAGCAAAGGTCCAGCTAGAACACAACCTGGCCACTGCTGTAAGGGATAACAAAAAAATGTTTTTACAAATATATTAGCAACAAAAAGAGAACCAAAGAGAATCTCCATCCTCTATTGGATGCAGAGGGGAATATTGCCACTGAGGATGAGGAGAAGGCTGAGCTACTAAATGCCTTCTTTGCCTCAGTCTTTAACTGCCAGACCAGTTATCCCCAGGATATTCAGCCCCCTGAACTGGAAGGCAGGGACGAGGAGCGGAATAAACCCCCCATAATCCAGGAGGCAGCAGTTTATGACCTGCTGCTCTACCTGGACATTCACAAGTCTATGGGGCTGGATGGGATCCACCCAAGAGTACTGAGGGAGCTGGTGGAGGAGCTTGCTAACCCACTCTCCATCATTTACCAACAGTCCTGGTTAACAGGGGAGGTCCCAGACAACTGGAGACTTGCCGATATGATGCCCATTTACAAAAATGGCTGGAAGGAAGACCATGGAACTACAGGCCAGTCAGCCTGACCTCGGTACCGGTGAAGGATATGGAGTGATACATCTTGAGTGTGCTCACCAAACACATGCAGGACAACCAGGGGATCAGGCCCAGTCAGCACGGCTTCATGAAAGGCAGGTCCTGCCTGACCAACCTGATCTCCTATGAAAAGGTGACCCACCTGGTGGATGAGGGAAAGGCTGTGGATGTTGTCTACTTGGATATTAGCAAAGCCTTTGACACTGTCTCCCACAGTATCCTCCTAGAGAAGCTGGCGGTTGATGGCTTGCACAGGTACACTCTTCACTGGTAAAAAACTGGCTGGCTGAGCCCAGAGAGTTGTGGTAAATGGAGCTAAATCCGGTTGGCGGCGGTCACAAGCAGGGTTCCCCAGGTCTCAGTGTTGGGGCCAGTCTTGTTTAATGTCTACCAATGATCTGGATGAGGGGATCGAGTGCACCCTCAGTAAGTCTGCAGATTACACAAAGTTGGACAGGAGTGTTGAGCTGCTGGAGGGTAGGAAGGCTCTTCAGAGGGACCTGGACAGGCTGGATTGATGGTACAAGGCCAATTGTATGAGGTTTAGTAAGGTCAAGTGCCAGGTCCTGCATTTGGGTCACAACAACCCCATGCAATGCTACAGGCTTGGGAAAGAGTGGCTGGAAAGCTGCCTGGCAAAGGGCCTGGGGGTGTTGGTCAACAGCCAGCTGAATATGAGCCAGCAGTGTGCCCGGGTGGCCAAGAAGGCCAACAGCATCCTGGCTTGCATCAGCAATAGTGTGGCCAGCAGGAGTAGGGCAGTGATCGTGCCCCTGTACTTGGCACTGGTGGGGCCAAACCTTGAATATTGCGTCCAGTTTTGGGCCCCTCACTACAAGAAGGACGTCGAGTTGCTGGAGCGCGTCCAGAGAAGGGCAACAAAGCTGGTGAAGGGTGTAGAGTGTAAGTCTTAATGAGGAGCGACTGAGGGAACTGGGGTTGTTTAGTCTGGAGAACAGGAGGCTGAGGGGAGACCTTATTGCTCTCTACAACTACCTGAAAGGAGGTTGTAGTGAGGTGGGTGTTGGTCTCTTCTCCCAGGTCACTAGCGATAGAACTAGAGGAAATGGCTTCAGGCTGGGTCAGGGAAGGTTTAGACTGGATATTATTTTAAAATGTCTTTACTGAGAGAGTGGTCAGGCATTGGAACAGGCTGCCCAGAGAGCTGGTGGAGTCACCACCCCTGGAGGTATTTAAAAGACATGTAGACGTGGCATTTCAGGGCATAGTTTAGGAGAGATGGTAGTGTTGGGTTGACGGTTAGAATTAATAATCCTAGAGGTGTTCTCCAACCTTAATGATTCTATGATTCTAATACAAAGTATTACTACTTAAAAGTACTAGTTTGTCCAATTTGTAAACAGAGAACCTGAAGCATGTATAAAATATTATTTCTGTGATACAGGAAGTGAGTTACAGTCAAGAGTATCTCTTGAGTTCTCCTAACTCCTAGGACTATATTTGAAATCTAAACTCTCTTTATAATACTATCTAGTAAAAGGAACATCCTAAAATAAGACGGTGAAATCCTTACACCACCTCACTCATACCATATCAAGATATCTTTCTTGAATGGATTATGTCAGTTGCTGTTTGGTTGTCATGCACTCATGACAGTAGACAGTAGTAGATACTCTCTGCTTAAGTGGAGACAGCAGCTGGGGTTATTTGCTGAGGGTACCCTCGCTGAGGAAAAATGACTCATTCCTGTATGACATGATAGAACATAATGTCTGTAGGTTAAAGCATTGTTAAAAATTTGATGCAACCATAGTGCTGTAGATCCTGCTTCATATTGTGTGTACAATCTAATTTACTTACTTTTATGGTGAAAGCCTTAACTGATTTCTCAGTTCAGTGTGCTTGTCATGACATACAAGTATATTATCTATTCTCTCTCCTTTTTTGGTTTGTTGAATGGTATCACAAAATGTTTTCCTCTTTCAAGTTCTGAAAGCCCACAGTATTGAACACAGAGCTGTTCCATAAACTGAACAATATGTGAAAGAAAACTGAATAGCTGCTGTCGTGGTTTAGCCGGCAGCTCAGCCCCACAGTCGCTTGCTCACTCCCCCACCGGTAGATGGGGGAGAGAATCAGAAGGGTAACGCTCGTGGGTTGGGATAAGAACAGTTTCATAATTAAAAGAAGCACCAACAGAAATGCAATGTAAAGGAGAACAACGAGAGGCGCAAAACGGCGGGGAAGGGAGGGAGGAACAAACCGCTCACGACCCTACGCCGCGCCGCTCCTGCGCCGCAACCTGCCCCCCCTCAATATACTGGTCATGGTGTCACATGGTATGGAATGAACCTGCCATTGGCCAGTCGGGGTCAGCCGCCCCCACCATGGCCCCGCCCCTCCCAGCCCCTCCCCCGCCACGCGGCAGAGCGTGGGAAGCTGGAAAGGTAGCCGACCCCCACAGTGAGGAGAATTAACCCCTTCTCAGCCAAAACCAGCACAGCTGCTAATGAACTGCTAGACGCTAGTTATTCCACGTCATGGTTTTCGACCCAGTGCATGGTACAGCACCCTTACCTGTCATGTCCTCTCTTTGTAAATTAAGTTCAGGCATTCTCTTAAATTTCTTCAGGAACATCAGCAGCAGCCCAAGAGTTAATCTGGGAAAAGAGGCCAGTTTGTTATTTTATTCTGTGTTTAAATTCTATTCTGAAAGTTCATGGACAATATTTTTGTTGTTGCTATTAAATTGTTCTCTCTTCAAGATCACAGCTCTGGAGGTGTTAATCTCTCTCAAATCCCCTGAATCAGTAGGATTTGAAATTGATTAATGCTTCTCAGTGTGAAATACCTTGCAGGAGCAAGCTCTGAATATTTTTGCTTGTGTCCATATTGGCATCTGTTGTTTCTCCTGGGATGCTTGTACTTTTTCCCTCAGTGGGACAGCCGAGTACTTTGGTAATGTGGTTTTGTATTAGTGGACATTAGGCATGTATGTAAATTGTGTAGACTTTCAGCACCTTCCCTTGTGCAATAAAGACAAATCAGATCTTTCTTATTCATGACCATATATCAGAATGTATAGTAAAGTGTACCAAGGTCTAAATTACGCTTTGAAGTTACAAAGCCAGACTTTTTACTGGATGAATATCTAAGAGAATCAGAGTACTGAAGCAGTGTTGTTTGCTATGCAAGTCAGAATATACAAATGCAGAAGTCATGACGATAAGAAAATGTCCATCAGTTATTACATTATACTGTGGAAAGAAATTTTCTTTTTTTTTTTTCTGAAACTAGCTTCCCATCAGGTTTGTGAACACATTAATCTTTCTGCTTGCCTTAAATATTAAGAAATGGTAAGGTATTTTTTGGATTCAGATCAGCTCAAAACAAAGGTGTTTTTGTTCCTCTCTATAGATTAAGGCATTATTAAATAATGTGTACAACGGTTCTGAGCAGTTTCTATGTATATCACTATCTGTCCTTTTCTTTTACCTATCTGCACCCCAAAATTCCTAACTGACTTTCAAGTTCAATAATTAACTGTGAGCAGCGGTGGACATTGGCATTGTCCTGCCACTTTTTGTTGGTCTTTTTGGCGGGGAAGATGTCAAGCCAATTGCTTATGGATTTGCCTTGGTCTTTGTTACTGAAATCAACTTAGGTGGTTATAGGCCCAGATAGCACAACCCGAATAATACATTTATAATTTATTAAACTTAATTCTTTAAAGGTTCTTTTGATAACTGCTCCATGAAGATAGCTGCTGAAGGAAGTTTAAAATTAATGGATTCTATCTCATATGCCTATTATTATTTTTGAAGCCTGTTAAGAGAGGAGAAATTATGCAAATTGGTGTCACGCTAGGCTACTGCACACATGCTGGTAATGCATAACAACTAGCTCACTGATGAAAATACTTCATCTTAAGCAAGAGTCATTGTCAGCACTAAGATATTTTTTGTATCATGGTTAATAGTTTATTATTATTTTTCTTCTGGATAAAGGAGGGTGTCTGTTCTTATTAAAAACCCTCATTAGAATAAAACTGCTGTAAAAGTAATACTGGAAGTTATAGTGATGAATTATGATTGATTACATTATACAATTAAGGTATATTGCAAAACAATAGGAAGATCCCTTCAAAAAATTAAGCAGTTGTTGCTCACTCTCTATGAATGACTAAGTGGCCTTAATTCTTCAACTCCTGCACATAAAAGACGTGATAAATAGTTCAGGCTCAGGATCAATTAGTGTCACAATGATCTTCAGTATTAACGAAATGAACCTGCTAGGACTGAACCAGTTTATCTGTACCCTTCATGACAGCATCTTAAGCTAACATGCACTGCATTGTCTATCTAGTACTGGGCAGAGGAACGAGTACACAGCACCCACAGCTCTGTGCAGCACTGGCCAATACCAGCACTCCCTGTGGGGAAGCTCTCTCAGTCCTGAAGGATTCCAGTATCCTTAGCAGGACAAAAATCCAATATAAAATAAGCTGGTTTCAGAAAATAGGTTACTAATGTAAGTTTGCAATTATTTTCTTCCTAGGTTTATCCTATAGCTGTCTTGGATTTCTTTTTCCTCATCTGTACATAAAGCATATCAAGCTTTTCTGATTAGGCTACAGTGAAGAGCCTGGTTTCAGTCTAAGGGTCATCATTCTGTTATAGCCCTTCATCCTTCCATTTTAACACTAACACATGCATTTTGTTTGCCCTGTTAAATTGCTGCCAAAGGAGGCAGAGAAAACCTTCTCGGGTATTGATTTTTCACACATGGGGACTGTAGCTCATGGTCACTTGATTTGCCACCCGCAGTTTATAACTGAATGGGCTCATGGGATTATAAACTTCATTTTAGTGCTGAGTTCCCAGCCTGAGGTGAAACCGATGTGTTAGCTGTTAGTCATTTGTAACTGCTTTAATGCATTTTGCTTGTTGGAATTCTATTTAGGTGACTAATATATATAGCATTTTTTGCAATAGAAATGCCACTGATCAGAACTTCCTGTTTGAGTTGCTGACCTTAACTGGCTTTCAGATATGTGGATCTGGTCTTGGATAATAATTTCTGCTTAACATGTTTTGGGCCTTTCTGGTTTTCATTGTTACATTTATAATGTAATAATTATGAACTATATAATGGTAACTGACTAGGTACATAATTTTAGTCAACATTTGGTCTTCAGAGTTGTGGGTATGGAACTGATTAATTAGTGGTCAAACAAATGAAGTGTATTATAGTTCCTCATGAATGATCAGGGGCTTTATTTTCAGTGGTACTCAAAACATCACTAGAAGTTTCTGTTGGTTTCTATGTTAGTAGCAAGGTACCCTTTACCTCACAGGGTAAGAGAACTCAAAAATACTTGGTTTACCACATGGAGGAAGTGACTTTGTGCAACAATTTGAATTTCAGCAAATCATTCAGTCTTTCATCACTGAATACAATTTTATCTGTTGGTCCCAGCTTCTGTTATAAGTTTTTCTTAAATACACAGTACCTGCCAGAAACCTTCGAAGTGCCATTTTTCAGTTTATAATAAATTTTGCTAATTTTGTGAAAACAAAAGGAAAATGTATTTCCTGCATGTTAGTGAGAAGTGCAGATTTGCTTTACTGGTCATCTCTGAGAATTGCGCAATCTTTACATGCCTTGGCTTGGCCATTTTTTTCTTAAGTTCCAATTCAACAGTGATCTTAGGATATTTATGTTGAATCTTAGTGAAACAGTCTTTTGAAATTTTGTGAGAAAATAATTTCTCACAGAAGATTGCATCCAGATTTGACAGAGAAGTAGAAATCCCCCAAATCAGTAAGTTCCTACATTTTTCATAAAAATCTGTGTCAGGCTAGAGGAATGAACCATAAGCAGTGTCCCCTCTGAGGGTGATACAGGTGAATTTTGTCCTGATACATTCTGCTTTAGTTGTGCCATCCATGTACTAACAATTCAGGCTCAGCCACAGCAGATGCTGTCTTTTTGGGGTATCAGAAAAGAATGAATGATAATTATTATGATGGTAGGAAATTAAAAAGGTGCAGATTTATCAAATTCATTAGTTTCACTGTTCATGAAAGAAGTTGTTTTGTGGCTTTCTTAGTTTTCTGAATTACTGTTTAAAAATCTTTCCACTCTAGCTACATTTCATCTTTTGTGTCTAATCAGTTAGAGAAGTTCAGCTGTGATAGACCAGAATAATGCATGGTGTATCTATGAAATCCTATGAAAATTAGTGGGATTGAATGATTCTAAAAGAAAGAAATTTGATTACTAATATAGTACCACTGGCATCAATGAAGGTTAGATAGAACCACCAAAGCACCAAGAAACTCTGAATTAGTAGTGATCATATTAAAAAAGATGGAGTGGCTTGAGTTCACCCTCATCTTTAAGACCTTCCTACTCTAGCAAACCCCAGTGGTTGCTTGTTCTATTCCTGATTATGCAGTAGATTGAGGCAGTGTTTAATTTAAAGTGTATGGCCCTATTCTGTGCATGCTAAGCAGATTTCTTTAAGGCTAATATTAATTACACTGTTTGCAAGTCTCATTCAACTAGAAAATGGCTTGAGGTGAAGCAAATTGGGATGACACTGTTGTAGACAGCAGATGATGCAAAGCTATGGGTCTGTGGCAAGAGAGAAGCGACTTCAGAATGAATTCCTGGGAAGCGGAAGAAGCCTGATTTTTTGAGGGAGATGCAGTTATGAAGTACCCAAGATACCAGTAGTGTTACCTGGACCCCAAAGAAGATGGGAAGTTCTGGTACTTGCTTGGGAGTTGCAGAATGAGGTGCTGAATAGTTCTGGAGTAAAATAACTTCTTTGTGACCCAGCAACAGTCAGCAGTGCCTCCTGATCTGACACAGGCCTTCAGGAAAGACTGAAAATGCATAGCCAGTAAGAAGAGCGTTAGATTTTCAGGGAAACTGGTTGGGGGCAAGCTATACTTTATCTTTGCCTACATGCATCCTAGATCTGTTTGTTTATGAAACTGGCTGATCACAAGGATGTATTTACCCACCTAGAGTAGTCTTTTCTGAACAAGTCAGAAATGATCAATCATTATTGGACAAAGGTTAATGCTTTACTCATAAATATGAGGGTGTGATAAATGCTTACTTTTAAAAATTTGTAATGCAACAGACTATGATGCAATGAATCTAAATGAAAACATGCAACTGGATTGTCTGGACTAGGCACACACATCTTTCCTACCATACTTTTTCCAGGATATTAATGGAGAGTTTTCTGGTTTAGACTCAAACATGTGATCCAAGAATTTGAATGAAGATTATAACAATGCTTGTGGTTCAGAATGGGTTTAGGAGTGGTGGTGTGAAATTTTCACCATTTGACTAAAGTGTTCAAAAATCAAGGTGTTTTTTCTCTTTATTTATAGAGAAGGAGGTGACATTTAGCTTTCTCTGCTTTGATGTCAGTAGCTGTTTTGTGAGCAGTTTATTATGGCTGATCCTAGGAATGCGGTTGTGTTTCATGCTGTGATGAACTGGAAGCATGCATAAGACGAGAGGAAACATTTACAGCAGTTTCCTCAGAACTAGCATCCAAACACAATACATTGCCACTGGTTATCACTTTATTCTGGCCCTGTGGCTGATGAGTCTAAAAGCTTAGATTGTCTAGTCCATCCATATAAAGGAAACAAAAGGAAAGAAAGTAACAAAGATATTATTGAATTTAAAGCATTTATGTAGAGAAAGAGATTGTATGTAAGGACAATTAGTAAAAAGTTAAAAAGGTTTAAGCTGGAGTATATAGAAAGGGAGAATATGTTTCCCTGTTACATCCTCTCCATCTCAATTTTGAACACCCACAGAGTCAGTTTCATGGTTTGTATATTCAACAAAGACTTGTTCTGTGAACTGAATTTAGCAGCAGTGTTTCCAGGGATCTACCTTTCTTCTATAAATAATAGCAGTTCTATTCCTGATTGTCCTATTTTTCTCTTACGTTGGCCTAGTGAAATGATGTAATCAGTTAAAGTATGGTCTTTTTGTTTGTAAATTGTATAGCATCAATAACAGCTTTTGAATATACTTTTATCCTTCTCCTTTGTCTCCTTCCATCACTGACCTTTATCCCGGAAAGAACTATGCACATCATATTTGGCAGCCTGTCTTTCTGAGACCAGCTGAGAACAGTTGTAGGATGGTGTGTTGATAGATTCTTTTGTACGCTTCAAGATATTGTCATCCTCTTTGTTTTAACCTAGCCAGTGAGAAACAGCAGGAGGAGGCTAGCAGAGGAAGCTGTTCTGACTATTGATTTTCTTGTGTCATTTGGTGGTTCATTAATTCCTCTAACAATTGCTTCTTAGGTAGCTGTCTGGGTGTGAGCATTACTAGCCTGCAGAATAGGAGCTGTCATGGCTGGGTGAAGCCGTAGCTGATAATGTCAACTTTACCTTCTGGATTCTTCTATCTATAAGTTATTCATTTAGGAAGGGGGCAATATTGAACTCCCTACAAATAGCGAAATACCTTCATTTTGAATATGACATTCTTATTCTTCTACAGTATGTGTAGATGCCAGAAGAGTATAAGGCAGCTGTTTCACAAGAGAGACAAGAGGGGTTAGACAAAGAGAACATTGCACATATGAGCCCTGTGCATGAATTGTTCATATGGAAACAGTATGTTCAATTTTGTTTCACTAGTATTGACTGGTATTGCTGTTATGTCCCTACCAGCTGTATTAGCATTCAAAACTGTCTAGTACTGTATACCATGAGTGTTAGAAAGCACCAAGGTGGTGTGATGCTCTTAATAATTTCAAAACCTCTACAGATGTCTCATTTTACTGTGAGCTAGAAGAGGGTGCGTGCTGGAAGGCAGTAGGCAAATCACATGTATAGAGGTTGAGTAAGGCAGTGCTGAAAACAGAACTGTTATTGTAAAGCTATTTATGGCACTGTTTTTCTTGCTTATGAGTCCCTCTTGCCCCCATAATTTCTGAGAAAGCTGTTATAATAAATTTGTAAGAAAAGTTGCTGATGTTATTCCAGGAGTAATTATATAATTTAAAAAAATCTGCATTTAGTTGTTATTTATAGGGTTTGGGTTTTTTGTTTTGTTTTCCCAACATAGGTGAAGATCACAGTAGAAATTCTAGGACACATAATTTTCCAGATGTCTATTTTGAGGCTGTTTAGACCCATGGAATACAATTGGAAGGCTGTAGTTCACAGAGGGAAAAATAATTTGTGCGTTGTCCATAACCCATATTTTTTTTGTGTTATCTTTTATATCACGATGCCTGTAGTCTTTTTGTCTTAGGGATACTATTAAGGGCTGATAATATATAATCATTGATTCTAATGTTGATCTTACAGGGAAATATTTTCTTTAAATATAGATAAATCTTATTTGCACGTTTGCCCAACTGCCATCTAAGTTAGTCTGTCATGCCTGGTCTGACTTAATTTGTTTTGACTTGTAAAAGGTTTTCAAAATAGAAAAATCCAGGTGTTACAAAGGAGCCCATGAAATTTACTTCATTGATGGAGAATATCTCTTTTCATGGATAAATGAAACAAACCCTGTCAATGGCTGAAGCCTGTTAATAATTTTTTGTCTTACCCTATTGTTTGTCTTGGTTGGTCAGCTTTGACAAGATCTGTTTTAAGTTAGTGTATTATCTCTGCTTTTAAAAAAAATCATGCTGTTTGCCCCTATTTCACAGCAGCTTGACTTAGACTCCATCAAGTTGTCCTTACTTTTGCTTTGCTTTCTGTCTCTTCCCAGGTATGCAAAACAGGGTTTGGTGGGGTGCTGTGGGCTTGATGATAATATGTAGTCATTCCTCAAACAGCTGAAGTGTGTGTAGTCCCAAATAGCTTTGTGTAAGATGTTCCCCCTCCAGTAGTCTTAATTGTCCAAGTGTAATTTTTCAGCATCTGCTGTGGGCTATTTTGCTTGCCTGCATGGAACAGATTTTACTGCTGAGATGTTTTCTCCAGTTGGTGGCAGAAATCATGACATGCTTGTAATCAGTAGGTTTCTAATAGGTTGAGGCTTGCTCTGGGGAGGGCACTGCTAAGTTTTTTCACAGCTAGAAGCCACTCTCTGTACCTCATTTAAAAGCCCACAGAGGTGAGAGGTCTGATGGGGGAGTGAAAGGAGAAATTTCTTCCTAAAGAAATTTAAGCTTCAGCATTTTAGTGTTAAGGTCTTCTGAATATGGGGTTGTTGTAAAAGTGGTTGCATTCATACATAACTTTTCACTGTATAAATTAAAAGGAAATGGCAGCCCTTGTTAAAACAAGGGCATTTTATTTTCTGAAGCTCAGAAAATGAGGAAATAGAGAAAGAAAAGCACAAGTTCACGTCACAACTTCAGCTTTTTCCTTTGATGTTTACATTTTGTGTTTAAAAAAAATCCAGATTTTAGTATATTGAAGGTAATAGCAGATACTGTTCTTTTGCTTTTTTGTACTGTAAGGTATTTACATCTTTCATAGGAATGTCATAGGGGTTGCTATGTTGTGTGCAATGGGTGCTTTCACTGATGGCAGATATAGAACCCCACTTAGATATGTATTGCTTGAGTTCAAGAAGAGGCTGTGTTAGTTCAAGTAGGAGAGGTTTATGGTACATATTTGACAAATCTGATTCCATGTAATGCATAAACACGCTACCTGTAAATGCTACCTTATCACCACAATGCGTAGACGTGCTTACCACTAAAATTTTTCCTCAGTCCTCCACCAGGACTCCATCTTTAACTATTTTGTTTTAGATTTTATTTTGTTTTCTTCTGGTATAAAGAAATGTTAAAGTATTTCAAAAATTTGGAGATACCATCCTAAGGGTTACTTATTAATCAGAACAAAAGCAGGCAATGACACAAGATTGTTTTGTTTTTGTTGTAAGGAAAAACATATTTATCCACAACAGCTGCTTGGAGGGAGACATCATAATAAGTAGTACAATGGTACACAGAGTGCCATACATCGTTTTCCAGACAATCGGTGTGATAGGGTAGTTGTTATAGTGACTGTGAAATAAATATCAGTCTTTTTTTTTTTTTTTTTAAGGTTGTGTCAAAGCTGTTTGCAGTCTATTCTTCTCTGTTTCTTTGCACATGAAAGTCTGTAGCATTTCTCCTAAAGCTCCTAAAAAAGCTCTCCTAAAATCACACATGTTCAATATATTATTTTGTAACCTGGGATGCCACTGTTCCAATTTATGTTTGTATTCACCACCTCCCCCACCGTGCAAGCAAACCTTGCTCTTAAGGTTGGCTTATCAGGAGCTATGTGTCTGTGGCTGCTGTCTTCGGTGCATGTAGTACAGTCTGTTCACCGATTTCAGAGAAGTCTTTCACTTGACCTGCTTCTCTGTGAGGTGCTAACTGTATGTGTTCAGAATACTGTTCTTTGCGGCATGCTGTATTGGATCCAAGTAGTGAGAAACTGTCCTAATAACTTATATTATTGACCCACAACAGATAAATTACATTGACTCTAGCTCCCCCCCCCCCCTTCCTTTCCTTCGCCTTTTTTTGATCAAGAGACCAAAGTAACTTGATATTATTTGGCACCATCTTCAGTGCAAATACAGTTTTAACCAAGGAGGGAAATAGAGGTTTTCTGTAAGTGTTTCTGCCATAGTTTAAAGGAAGATTACACTTCTTCTAACCTGACTTTGCTAACAGCCACGTTTTGTGCGTGCTATATGTTAAATTACTTGAACAACATGTGAACATTTTGTCTTAGGAATTTAAAAATTTCTTCTGGAAAGGAACAAAGCATGCAAATGAGTTTATACACATGCTTCCAATTTGAATATTGCTATACAGACCTGCACTGCATGTGAATTTACACACAGGTTATTTTCTCTATATGAACAGAAAACACAATTATTTCTTTAATTAGATTGAAGAGCTGCTATGCCATTCTTTATTAATTTATCAGTTTCCCCAGCCAGACCTCATTTTTTTCTGACTAAATCTCTCATGCCAGATAGTTGTCACTGATGCTGGAAGTGGTGAAAAGGTAAATAAGACAGCAGGTTTTTAAAATTATTTCAAGCAGGTTTGCAGATATCAGACATGCTTAGAAAGAAAAGGCTCAAACCTTAAAATTCAAGTGTATGTTTGAAGTGCTAGTTGATCCATCTCCAAAAAAGCAAGATCTTTTGCAGTCAGCAATGGTGTTGTCTTCAATTGCTTTTGTCAAGATCACTTTCTTATTTTTCTCCTTCGTTTTGTTCATGGATCGCAGACTTTACATCTTCTAGTAAAGTGTACAGATAGCTGAAGTGGTCTACCTACTGACAGCCACCAGATGGGCAAATAATATTCTTCCTTAGAGAAACCGTATACCAGTCAGCTTCCCCAGTGGTGAGTTATATACGAAGGTTAAGTTAATCTCATCTTGAACTTCATCTTTCCTTTCTCTAATTCCAGTGCAGGGGCAAGATCTACATTCTCACTACTTGAAATGAAATCCTAAAATGGTATTGTCATTTTTCTAAGGACTAGGACTTGCCATCTAATTGCAAGTGTGGGAAGGAGCCCTTTGCATAGGCTGCTGAGATCCATACATCACTCAGGAGAATTTGGAGAAATTACTCCCCTGACCAGGAGATCACCTGAAGGTAGAGGTGCAGTCAGCCAGTGTAGCTGACCATAACACACTCTGAAATATGGAGATACAGACAAGTGCAAACATCTCCAGTGATGAATGTCACCCCAGTGGTGTACCTGTTGCCTATTATCGAGTTGGTTTGTATTTTATGATACCAGCCATCCCAGTCTTAACTTTTCTTAAACTAGTTATATGTAGCCCTGTTGTAAATATATCAGATATGATGAAGTGTTATACCTACTGAATGCCTGTCTCGCAATTATCCAGGGATAGCATTAGACAGCATTAGACAAAAAGACGTTAAAAGCATCACACGGCTTTTTAATGTGCAAGAAACGGGGCCTCATTTCATGAGCTGTGTTAAAGCAATTGTGTAAGATGTCCATTAAAAGAGCATGCAGTAGAGGAAGGGATCAGATTTTGTCAGAACTTGTTAAAATGTGTTCAGAATGATGCGGTGTATAGGGCAATGTTTGAAGCAAATAATAGATACAGCAAAGTAAGTAAGGAGAAGTGGTCCCCAGAGTTTCTTTCTATTCCTTCATTTAGTGATATTATCTTTGTTTGGTTTTAATTTGTGATTGTATCTGTATTTCTTCACAAATTAGGACAATATTTGTTTTCTTTACCAGAAGATGGCTTCTTTAGTACAGAGTTACTTAGCACTTCCCACTGTACATGTGTCTGCTTTGTTTTCCAGGAAGCCATTGTATGGATTGTTTCAATATAATTCCAGTATGATTGGACTAGAATCATTAGCTGATCCCTCAGATACCTGGGAAATTATAGAGACTATTGGGAAAGGCACTTATGGTAAAGTCTATAAGGTTGCCAATAAGAAAGATGGGAGTCTGGCAGCAGTAAAGATTCTGGATCCTATCAGCGTAAGTAAAAAATATTAAACTGTAACTTCATTGTTAATTTAAAAGAATTCTCAAACAGAGTTGAAATATAAATCAAATGTGTAAGATATTGAAAATGTCCTGAAGGGAACAATTTTGCAGGATGCATTGACAGAAGGAGTTTGGTACCAGCACCTGAAAGCTGCAACTTACAATTTCGTCATCTTGTATGTTATTTGAAGACATCGTTTGCCTAGTTTCTTTTTTAGGTCTATGTAATCTTCTGGTACAAATCTAGATATCTGTGCTTGGAGCGTGCAAATGATAAGAAGGCACAGAGGCATTCCTCTTAGGAGCCTACTGTAGCAGGGAAAATACAAGATGCTGTCAATGTTCTTATTTTATTCTGTGTACTTCCTAAAAGAACTACTTTTCCCATCACAGAAGCACTATGAACTTTATGATATTTTATAGTCATCTTTAATACGTGGCTAATACTGCGAGGCAACATTTCAGTTAAAAACAGAAGATCACAGCCCAAATTCTCAGAAGTAGTTCTGTGCCATCTCCAGTTTTACTGGGTATTAAATGCCTAGCTTCCCTTAAGAACCAAGGCCCTAGTTTTCAGTGGAAGATTTAATTGGCAGCTGCTCGTGTTGGATCAAGCTGGAGTTTGATCATGACAGCTGGGCTAAATATTTACTAAAAAAAGTTACATTTCTGTCATCCGCCACTACTGAAATTCATCTTGGTTTTCTCTTGTATAAATTTGAAGAAGGTAATAGATAAGGTGATATCCTTTTTAGCAAAATGCAAAAAAAAAAAGGACAATGCATGCAAGAGCTTAAATTTTCTAATAGTCACAGTCTGCAGAAACAAGGACAGATTCAGTGCTTAAGTACTGTTCTGAGTTGTGGCCTGTGTGCTGATATTAAACAGTATTTTGTAATTGTCACAGAATTATTTCATCAACAAATATTTAGTAAAATTTACTTATTTCATGGGGTTTGTTTTGTCTCTCTTTAATTGTTTCTGGTGTATGTCTTTTCCTCATAAGAATGTCTTTGTTTTTATTGATATCTTCTGAGGTTTTGTGAAATTGTTCTCTGTTTGGTCCCGTCTGATGACCATAGAAAAAAGAATGAATCAAGGGTTCATGTATTTACATTTAGCTTAAACATTAAAAATATGTATGTTTAAAAAGAGGTTAGAAAATAATACATGTGTAAATTCCTTATTTACACAACTGAGCAAAGTTAAGTAGAATTTTTACTTTTTCTGGTTAAGTGTATTATGCACTGAAAGGATCCCTGAAGAACAACTGCTTGCTTTACACAGACTTCACATTTCTGTATGTAAAAAAAGCAAAAGTGGCATGATGTGGTGTGGATTATATTTACAGTATTTCAGCTGCATTAAAGTAAAACCATTTAAAAGTACAAACTAAATAAAAATGGTTCTTTTTATCCATGAGAGTTTGTTCTTGCTTCGTAAGGACTTACTGTGTTCATATGTTCTCTATGTTTGTGTGTTTTATTTAGGATGTAGATGAAGAAATTGAAGCAGAATATAATATTTTGCAGTTTCTTCCCAATCACCCTAATGTTGTTAGATTTTATGGGATGTTTTACAAAGCAGATCAATATGTGGGAGGACAGCTCTGGCTAGTACTTGAGGTAAAAATAATTTGATAACATTACACCTTAACTAGGAAATGTTGTTGAGTTTCTGGGTTTTTTTGTTGCTAGAGGAGTCACAGGCTTTCATGATTCTCTGATTGGGGCCATTAATCAAAGGACTGATAGTGGTAGCCTACTGTTGAAAATCGCATCCAAACTTCAAGTTTGTTTAATAGGGAATGTCCTTGCATTTTATTTCTGTTCAAGTTGCTACATTCTGCCTCCAAAACAAGCAAATCCTTTTGATAAAAATGGTCTGCCTAAAAACAGCTTGATTTTTTTCATGTTGGAGGAAATATTAGATAAGACATTTCTCTAAACTTATAGAGAGCTCAAGCACTTGAGTGGAATGCAAAAGATGATGTAGTAGTAACATGGAGGACAGTTAACAAACATGCTGCCTGTTGCAAAAGTGAACAGAGAAAATGCAATGGGAAAATCTGTTTCATGGTAATTTAAAACTAGAGGCTGGTTTTTGTTGAAAACCTAGTAACAGAAGCGCCTTATATGAACTCTTCTTGTTCAGTGGCAATCAGTATTCTTGCTATGAAAAATGTATTTTGGTGGTCTTATTGCTAGTTAAGTGACTGCCAAAGACGGTTGCAAGATGAGGTTTTCTTCTAGACGTTTTCTAGGCTTAATTGATACAGAGCTTTGCACGGACTGATGAGCAGTAACAGACCATTCAAATATTTCTTTCAGTTATAACTACACCAGTAAAAGTTGGCATTAACTTTTTAATTACTGATGATTTAGAAATTCTACTCCCTGTTCTTGAATGGTGACTGCAGTCAGAATAGGGAATATTTATTTCCACTTTACATTGTGGAATCCCAACAATACATCTAACTTCTATGTATGCAGAATTATGTAGCTTGAATTAAAACTTCTGATGTGTTTCATCTTAAATTTCACTAACTATTAAAAAAGGAACTTTAGTATTTTTGTTTTGGTGTGGATTTTTACTGTCTGCCTGCTGGCTTTGTGTTGAGTTTGGGCTTGGTTTCCCATGTGTTTTCTTTTTTAATACAAGTGCAGTATATCCAACAGATGCATCACATGTGGTATTCCCTATATCACATTTTGCTTTGCAGAATTTTTTTATATTCTGTGTAACAAAATTGAATGTAGAATTTAAAAGAGTTAGGTGTTTGTACAGACCTTATCAGTTAAGTATCTTCATTTCAGATGTTTTTTGGTGCTTGTTATCCAAAGTTTGAAAGAAATTATATATTTAAAAAGTCATGTTTTCCTTATACAGATAAATTTACCAGACAAGGCAAATTATTTCTTGCCTTGGAATTTACATGCAAATTTATGTATGCATAGCAGTTACTTTTTATATTATAAATTAATGACACTTTTTCAGTAAAAGGGAATATACAAAGTACTCAGACTTTGATCCCTGAGTCTTTGATGAAATATATTCATTTTTTGTGTGACTTCCACAATTTGTAATAAAAAGGTGGATTTCACCTCCCCTTAGGCACAATTTTGCCATGTTTACTCACTAGCAGGACCTTACCTGCCTAGGATGAGGAAGGGTAGCAAAAGTGGACACCTTAAATATTTTTTGACAATGCAATTCTCAGATAGGGGTAGCACAGACAAGTGTAAAGCAAGCTTCCCTACATTTCCATTTAAATATGCATCAGTCTGATTTTTAAAGTATCACCATTAGGTATAAAGTGGTAATGAAGTTTACAAGTTCATTTTGTCCCAGATCTTTGCTGACTGTCAGGAACAGTGCCACTGACAACTGCAGTTGTGAGTGGGATGTTTGTGGGATAAATTTATTACCAGAGTCAGTCATTCCTTTAACATATGCTACCAAACAGCTGTCAGTTTGTATCATTTTTCAGTCAGAATCAGCTTGGGGGTTTTTTGAAGTGAGGGTATGCTTTTCTATATTTTATTTGCAGGCTAGAAATAAGTTTAGTACAGCCTGCCTCA
Organism: Phalacrocorax aristotelis; assembly: GCF_949628215.1. Taxonomy (NCBI): domain Eukaryota; kingdom Metazoa; phylum Chordata; class Aves; order Suliformes; family Phalacrocoracidae; genus Phalacrocorax; species Phalacrocorax aristotelis. The sequence continues at coordinate 23,050,186 of NC_134280.1, forward strand.
ATAGAACATTTAGTGCAATGAAAGCAATAAACAAAAATCTCTGACTTAATGGCTCGTCAGCAAATGGTTATCATGGAAAGAAAAACATGCAGTTTCTCTCGTGAGATGAAGTTCTCCTGTAAATACATTTGATGATTGATATCAAGCTGAATGCTCCCACCGAATGGATTAAAAAAAAAGATATAAAATTCCCTACTAACAGATTAAAAAGTAAAGTCAAATTTCTGCAGAACACATCAATGTTTTCAGTGATGAAATTTTGTTTCATGATCTTATTTACAAAAAGGATGTCTTGTTTATCATGTGATCTGGTCCTTTCCGTGAACTAAAACTTTTAGTCCAGTGAATTTTTTTGATGCAAGGGGAAGCTAGTAATAAATGAAGGAAAATATTGACATACCACAGAAATGAGTGATTGAACTGATATACAGTTTATAAAAGCTATTTGAGTGATGCAAAACTTGAGAGATTGTAGAAGATCTGTTTTCACACCATTCTTCTGATTTAAGCTGTAGTATTTTGAACTTAATACTGATAATGTAAAACGAACTTGTGTTGAAATGCATGTCATTTCTGTATGGCAGAAACGTTGGTAGGGGTGCTGGCTACAAAAACAGGTCTAGAGGAGAAAATTCAATGAAAGAAAGGCAATCGATTCTCCTATCTTTTTTTTTTCCCCCCAAACAATTGTGAATACTAAGGTAAGCAAAGGACAGAGGAAGAGGAGAAAGGAAAAAGGCGAGTAACTGCTTAGAAGAGCATGGACAGTAAACTAATGGTGTGGGTGAAAACATATTTATAAAGATTCTGATTTTACTTTTTCTCCTCTTCTTTTGATGTATGGCAGCCCATTAGTGGGAAATGCTTGCACGAAGCTGCTTTTCTGGATCAGAATGTTTCATCTCAGTTGTTGGCAGCACATGCCAACAAATCTGAATATAGAGATACGGCTTCTGTCTGCTTTATATTGCCTGCCAGCAGGAGCATTGATGGAGTGAAAGTTTAAAATTACTGTAATTTGTTGCCTCCCAGTTATCATGAGCATCAATCTTTTCTGTCTGGCCTTTTCTTTGCACAAAAGCAGTTTTTCAAAAAGACAATGCACATATTATTGTGAAAATACTCAAATAATCTAAACGGGACTTAGAAATCCTCTTTTAACAACAAAATACAGTCCTGTTTATAACATTTTGATTTTTAGTTATATTTTATAAGTTATACTATATAATCTTTGGTTTTCACTTCCCTCCCCCCACCCAGGGTGCTGTGATTTATTATGAACACTGCTAATAAAATATGTTCTAAGGTGGGGTGACAACATAAATAATTGCAAGGTAAAAATCTAGTTGTTCCCAGACTTGTGGTATAGTGTAGTTTTGCATGGTAGGTGTTTACAGCCTAAACAAATGTACTGAGTAACAGAGGACTTGTCTTGCTTTTTCTCCCATCGCACTTCCCCCTTCGCAGCTGTGCAATGGAGGTTCTGTCACAGAACTTGTCAAAGGCCTGCTGAAGTTTGGCCAACGGTTGGATGAAGCTATAATCTCATACATCTTATATGGTGCTCTCTTGGTAAGGATGTTCACTGGGCTTGTAATGACAGCAGAGGGTGCAATTTACTCATCTCATACATCCATTGTCCATTTATAAAGTATGGTAATGTTGACAATATTATGCGGGCTATTGTAGCAGCAGGGGTTGTATCAAGCATGTAATCCAGTGGACAGATGTTTCTATAGACTATGTGCAGATTGTCTTCATTACATGCCTTAATAGAAGGGTAATTGTTTTTAAATAAGGGAGTAAACTTATTTTTGTTACTGCTGGTATATAGGGTCTTCAGCATTTACACAATAACCGGATCATTCATCGTGATGTGAAAGGGAACAACATTCTCCTGACAACAGAAGGTGGAGTCAAGCTCGTTGACTTCGGTAATGACCACTTCCCATTTGTTTTCCTGATACATGCAGTTTAGCCAAAGGCATCTGTTTACTTTCCCCTGGGAATGCAGAATGCCATAGTGAGAGACTTTTTCAGGATACTCAGATTATTTTAAGAAAGAAACTGGAGAAGAAACTTGATACAGCAAGAATAAAAATTCTAACCAAAAATCAGTAATAGACTTTGAACTTAAAAGCTTAAACATAATAATTAAAACAAGTTCTGAAGGTACCATTTTATTTACAAAGCTCTTTTGCATTTCACAAGGAATGTCAGTTTCAGGGCAGTTGTCCTCCTAATTTAAATATTATATTTTTGCATATGAAAAGGAAACATTCTTCTCTCCGAAATAGCTTTTGCTAGCCTTAAGCATATTTGTTCCCTCTGAGCAGAAGGTAAAATGGGCCCTTGGGGCCAAAATGCAACATCCATTTAATTTGTGATTATTGCTGTTAGATTTGAGCATTGCATAAGAAATGGGGGGGGGGGAGGCAGGCAGAGAGAGAGGGACTTGGCAATAGAATTTAACTCAGTTCAGCAATATTTTTTTCCCCTTTAAACACGCACGTACTAAAATAAGGAAATGCTGTAGCCATCAGATATATATGCAATGGAATGGGCAATTTTATTAAAGGTAACAAACAGATTATTAGTAATATGATTTATTAATAAAACCTTATAATGCATAAGGGTGTAACCAGGGTGGTAATCATAATTGAGGATAGTGTTGTGTGAATAACAGATGTTTGTTTAGCAGTGCATGAGGGTAAAAAAAAAGGTTCACGAAATAAGAGTAGTGTAAAATGGTGTTTCAAAAAAATCTGCAAATAGTAATGTATTTTTAAAAATAAAAAAATATTAAATTTATGCCTTGGAAAGAAACTTTAATACTGATGTTGTCATGGTATTATAAATTTAACATAAAAATCTATTGAAGATGCTAAAGTAAGTTGGGAAACAGGAGAGTCTTTAGTATCTTCTAGGGACAGAAATTCATTATTTTGAATGGTAAAGGCAACAATTAAAATAGTGCTGGGAGTAACATATGGCCTGAAGCAAAACTGGGAGTGAGTCCCTGACCTAGTACAAGGGAGGAAGATCCCTTCTCATTTGGGGGAGTTTTGGCAGTATGATCTTCATTTATAACTACTCCATTCTGGGAAAAGTTGGCTTTTCTCCCCAAAGCAAAATATTTTTATCAGATGTATCAAAGGCCTTAGCTGCAGCAAAAGCTCAGCTTGGAGCTCTGCCTTCCAAAGGCAGATTAGTGTGCTGCAACTCCAAGTGCCAAATCCAAGGAAACTGAGAACGCCAACCTTTCTGGTGCCCCATGGGTGTCTCTGATTCCACATTTAGGATTTCAGGGCTTTTTCCTACTTTTTAAGTTACAACAGTAATGCTAGAAAATTGCAACAAATACAACTATCTCAGAAAAAGACATGAGTTAAATCTCAAGTGTTTTCTAACATGTAATGGCTAGGAAATGCCAAGATATGCCCACAAATCTGTGGGCTTCCTGACTAAAGAAGTGTCAGGCACCAAGCTTTCATTAAGTTGCTATTTTCCCCCTCTAGCCCACTGCCGTAGTCACAGAAGGGACTCTGGGAATAAATTAGGACTGAGTCAGAGGTGTTATTGTTTGAGGAACCATTTGTCTCATTTATTGCAGAAAGTGGAAGTTATAAGTTATATATTGAAAAATGCAAGGAGTTCAGGAAGAAAAGGGGCTCATAGTTCAAACAGTTGAATGGCATCAAATTGGAGACTATTCTTGCTTCTGCCAGTGTTTCTCTGTAATGTTGGCAGGTTACTTGCATCAAACTTTCTAGAAGTGCCCGCTCTATTCCTCATTTTCCTGATAGCCAGTTTAAAACAACTTGTCCTCCTTTGCAGAAAAGCTAAGTGTTCTTGAACTGCAGCTGAGATCTATTACAGCTCTACTTGAGCCAGTGGAGTGCCTGAAAAGTGAAAGATCTCGGATTAGGTACCCAAAAACAGTGGATGCTTTGGATATTTTTAGGTTAATCCCTGGAACTAATAATCCTCTCCCATTTTGCAGCAATGTTAAGGAGATTTATTGTTTGATGAGGAGGGAAGGAAACATGTCAAAAGCAAAAAAACATTATAATTTTAGTTTTAGTAAAGGATTGGATATACAAAACAAGTAACTAGAACTCAAATCAATGGGAAAAAAAAATTAAATGACTACCTATTCAGTGAATGCTATCCGTTTCGTTCACATGCATTTAGGTCACAGAGAGGACTACACAGATATCCTTAATTGAGGCTTTTTTTTTTTCTTTATTGCATGACTTTACATTGAAAAAGCAAGTTGTAACACACATTTCTTCCCTCAACTGCTCTCAACAGCATGATATATTTGAGTAAATGTTGGTCACAGCATAAGTTGACCCAAAATGTCTGCAATTTATCATTCATTTATGCTTATGCTCGCTCACTCTGTCCTGCTGTTTCCCTCTCTCAGCTCTTTGGTATGCAGCGCTGTTTTGGAGTGTCCATAGATCGCAGCTACAAATTAAGCTAGCTGAAGAGAGATCAGAGTTAAATGCACAGAGGCTTGCTGTAGGTCCTAGCCATTAACTGTTTCACTGTGGTACCCAGGAGATCACAGAAGGCTTGCAATCACACTGAAAAATGAAAACTAAATACAAAATTGAATCTTGGAGCTGGCAATCAAATTTTTTAACTTATGAATTAGGAATTCCAATTTCTTATTTATTGGTTTTTATTTATTTATTTATTTATTGCTTGTTTTTAAACAATGTTAAGGTGAAATAAGTTTTTAAGTCAATATTGGTTTTGTATCAACTTACTAGAATGCTCCTGAGCTCTAGAGTTTAATTATATGATTACAAGAGCACAGAACAAGATTTGCTGTAACAGTCCATTCTGATTTGTTAACGTTTTTTGATTTTACCCTAGTTCGTTCTTCCTTTTTTAAGCTGTGCTTCAGTAGTCCAGCCCCAGTCAGCAAAGCACTGAAGCACAGGCTTTGTTTTAAGTATGTGCTTAACTCCCTAAGTACAAGCTGCAGTGTGAGTTTGAGCTTCCGTGCTTTTCTCAGTAGGGAAAGATTTAGGCAAGTGCGTAAATGTTTGTTGAACAGGAGCCTCTGCAAATACTCTAGTGAACAAGTTTCCTGCCAGTGGTGTTCAGGGAGTAATTTCTGAAAAAGCAGTTTTAAAGGTAAGTTGTAATTTGAATGGTTCCTGTTTATACTCACGAAAACAGCAGAAAGAAGTCTGTGATATTTAGGTGCCAATTGAATTTTTGAGTTTGAATGAAAGTGCTTCAAATGGAGAGTCATTCACAAAAAATCTTTCAGCAATTCTGAACAAATACAGCAAGCTGTAATCAATCAAATGAAGAATTCAGTCCAAATGCTGCACCTACTTTGGCCAGGTGTTCTGCATCTGTACTCCCAGGCTTGGGGTTGGTTTTCCAGATACTTGAAATAAACTGACTGAAATGACAGAATGAATTTGAAGCCAAGTGTTTTGGATCTGCTTTATTGCAGGTGTTTCAGCCCAGCTCAACAGCACACGGCTGCGTAGAAACACCTCGGTGGGAACACCCTTTTGGATGGCACCTGAGGTAGGCAGATGTTCCTATCTGGGTTGTCTCCATTCATTGCAATGCAGACTTTGTTGCCACTTCCACACAGCAGGAGAAAAGGGTATCTTTTTTTCCCTCCCCTGTGGCTGTGTTTCTACTTTACATCTAGGCCCCTGTTCAGTAAAATGAATGTACTATTAGGATATCCAAAATAGATTTATAATAATTTTCATTATTTTCTTCTCTGTAATGTTTCCATAAAAGTACAGATAATCTGCAAATAACTGAGGGTCTCCTTGAATATTTTATGGCTTTCCAATCAAATACTGTATGTATATTTTGGTGTGCTTGTCTGTGCCACTCAATACAGACTGGGAGGAGAAGGAGGAATTTCCACATTCCTGTCTTTCTATAGGACTCTGCAGAATCCTGACTCAGCTATGTGTTCTTTAACCTTAATCATTGACTGGGGACCTACATGCTTAGACACATGGACTAGCATAGATTAAAAACGGAGAAAAATAATCTACAGGTGGCCTAGACAAGTATCTGAGACCAAATTTTTACATACTGCTTCCCAGGCATAGGCCTTTTCTTTCTATTTCATGAAGCTCTATAAAGTTTTAACACTGTCGAACAAAAGCTCCTTATGTACTTTCCCTACATTTGGCATGAAAGACGTTAATTTTTGCCGTCCGTGCTTTAAGAAACAAAAATTACATTTGAAAGATACAGATTATGGAAACAAAAAACAGGGCATGAAAAGGGAGTGGTTTGTTTACTTGTAAGTTGTTAAACCTTCATAACAGTAGCAGCCTCATTTTTGTTGAAGGCCATTCAAATTATTTGAATTTTGGGGAATCTGGGATGGAATTTGCATCTGTTACAAATGCAGACAATTCTATTTCTGTATGTCAAACAGTTAAAAGTATTGTGCAAACATTTGTTTTAAAACATTTTATACTTTTTATACATCTGTTTCTGTTGCTAAGGAAGGCTAATTATAGCTGTGCAGAGAAAAGAAGCTGCTGTAACGGATCCAGAATTGATGTTGCACAGTCTCACAAAGAATGGTTGATATTTTACCATCTCCATAACAACCAGTTTGCGTCACAAAGGAGACACACGATACCTTAGAAGCCACTGTGCAAGCATTATTTATGGAATCACCTTGGTTGGAGACATCCTGAAGCCTTTATAAAATACTCCTCTAGATAATAATGGACATATTATGAAATATTTTAGTGAACTCAGATTATTAGAAGTTATTTTTACAGTACTGTTTTGCTTGAATAATTGTCATCAAAGACAGTAATCATACCAAATTTATTTTTCCATCCTGCTTGAAAATATTAATTCTCGAGGTAAAAAGCCAAAGAAATAAGCAGAGATTTTGTGGTGTATTTTTGGTTTTGTTTTTTAGAAAAAAACCCAAACTTTTACTATCTGCGTGAGAAACGTAGGAGCCTCAGTCAATGCATAATGCAATCGTGGGACCTCATCTTCTCTAAGGGTGAAAAAGATGGATTTAATCTGAAGGGGGAGTGGAGAGGGGAGATGAAAAAGTTTGCGTTGGAGGAAGAGACTACAGGAGTGTTGCAGAGAAATGAACCTTTTGAAAAGAAGCTGACAGAGAATATATTCCAGGGTAAACCCCAGGAAGATAAAACCCAGAGAAGAATGATGCAAAGTTATTAAAGCTGGCAGATAGGAATAACTGGATATAAGCAGGAGACAAATATGCTGGAAACTAGAATCACTAAATCAGCCTGGATCAGGAACAGTCTGTATTATGAGAACCACCATATTTTAAGATGAAGTTTGCACAATGTGTCAAAGGGATTAGATGGCATGGTGTTTGGAACAGCAAAAGTCCATAGGAAAATAGCAATGACTGGGGGGTGGCGTAAGATGTTCTGTTCAGCTCGGTGTTCTTACTGGAAGCATGAAAAGCAGCAGCTTCACAGTTTTCAGTGACTCAGACATCTTGGAGGGCTCTTTTTTTTTCTGAAGACTGTGAGGCTCGTTTAGCAGCAACAGGACAAGTAAAAAAGATTTGTTCTTGAGCATTTGTCTTAAGCAGAGCATGTGATTAACAAAAATTTTGCTGAAAAATGAAAATACAGGGAAAAAACTAGGCTGTGTGGAAGCAACAGAGGAACTTGGCAAGGATGAGTCAGTTTGAGAGCAGCTTTAAAGTAGACTCCCTGAAAATCAGTCATTGCGATTTGACCTAATCAGTATCATCTTACACTTAAAAACATAGGCATGTAGAAAACAGAACACTGAATCCAGGCATGCCAAAAAAAGATAAATAGGCAGGATAGTTTAAGTATGGTAGATGTTTAAAGCTGCCTGTTGCCAAACACTTAAGTTACCTAAAATCTACTTTCATTATAGTGAAATAAATTTTGTTGAATGCTAGCTGGAGGAATCAGATTTGAAACTTTTGAACTGAACTGCCATTACATCTCTAGTTCTAAACCTTAACATGTCTTGATTTCAACCTCCAGTGCAGAACTGAAGAAAACACAGTTCAAATAGAATTGCAGTTTTCCTTTTTCTCAAATATAATTATATTATCATGATCTAGTTGGAAACTTGACTCTTGAGACAAGCTCAGTTAGAATCTGTACATGTTTTCTTTGGCCCAAATCTAGTTTTAAGAGCAGAAGTAGAAAAAGATACTTAAAGTCAGAAAGAACTGGAGAGATGCTGAAGGTAATTTAAAACCACAGTCTGTATGCTGTTCTATTTTACTGACAACTGCTAAAAATTACAATGGTGCACGCATACTTACGCTTTAAAAGGAGCATAATTAAAACATAGTTCATCCTTTGAAGAATTATGTGTTGAAATATGACACATGACAGTAGGAAAAGCTGAGACATTGATAAAGGTATCATATGAGTTCTGTAATAATGAGTTAACCAGAGGTAAAATCTTGGCTGTGATTTGCTATTGATTTTAGGGGATTTCAGATGTCACAGTATTATTTAAAGCTGTGTCAACTCTGTATTTTGGATATTTTGTTACAATCATGACAAGATGAAGTAACGATCAGTAAGACTGCCCCAAAGACAACAGATTGTTTTCCTTCCCCTGCTGAATTAAGGCATACGTCCTGGGATAAAATTCAGTGCATCTGAGCATCAGAATAGATTTCTGAAGTGTTAGAACAGTAAGTGACTAGTTTAAATTGTCTTTCTTTTTCCAGTGCTCCTTTGTATTTTTAAAATTTTCAATCTGATCATCTGTGTGTACAATAAGTCTAATCCTGAAACAATGAATAGTATTTGCATTGCTTCAGTGCAAAGCAGTGTCTCTGCATATTCTAAAGAAAAATCAACCAAACTGGTAAAAAAAGCACCCCAAAAAGTAATTTGCATTAATGTAGTTGAAAAATATATAAAGGGAAAAATCTAATTTTGCAAAGACTCACAGCAGCTTTTCCGCTGAAGTCCATAATTCATTACAGTAAGGGCTGTATTCAGGCCTTAGAATTTGGTCAAAAACCATCTTCCTTTTGGTAGATTAGGGCTGATTTCTCTTATTTACCTCTCTATTGTAGGAGACATGAAAAATTTGCAAAAAACTCCATTTAATAGTAAATACAATTCATGCGTAGTTAAATACTGTGTTGGAAAGACAGTGTAGAAAAGATAACTCCATCACTAACCTGGGCTTATGCTTTTAATTAACTCTAAACCAGGACAGTGATACATTCCCCTGAAACTGTTAAACATATTCTCATTTTGTCACACTTCAACCTAGGTTATTTTCCAGCCCTTAGCTTACATCATGGGACTCAAGGTCAGCATCCTGTTAATAGCTCTAGGTCTCTTCACTTTAATTCCTTATTAGCTAAAATTAGCTCTTCTGATATGCACATTTTCACTACATTTTTAAATGCCAACTAAGCATGGAATTTTGTAAATGCTGATTTATAATGAACTGTAGGAATCCACCACTTAGTATATATAGGTTATAGGGTTCAAGGATGTATATACACTTATTTTTCTGCCTGAAAGCCATTTTAAAATAGTTGTACAGTAAGCAGTATGCATATTTTGTGATAAAGAAACGTAAGGAACTATGTACCTTGTCTAATAAGGAAAATTTTGAAAACATTTCCTTTTAACATCTACCATGAAGGTGTAATAACTATTCTTTTACAGTTAATGATAATTCAGTAATCTATCTTAACTCTTAATACAGTTTTTTTTACCTCGTGAATTATAGTAAATGAGATAAGATTGAAAACATAATTTACAAAAAATAACTGATTGTCCTTAGGAAGAAACTTCACATATGGGAATAGAAAAAACTTGCGCTGCTTTTACAGAATTTGTGTTTGTCTGGCATCACGATTAATTAATAGTGAAATATTTTAAAATCCCACACATTTAGTGGGTAAATGTAATAAATGTGATAGATACCTAAATGGTAAATATAAAGAATAGTGGCATTGAATCACAGAATCACAGGTTGGAAGGGACCTCAGGGATCATTCTAGGAAGAGCGCAGCCTAGACTAGATGGCCCAGCACCCTGTCCAGCCGACTCTTGAAAGTGTCCAATGTGGCCGAGTCAACCACTTCCCTGGGGAGATTATTCCAATGGTGGACTGTCCTCACTGTGAAAAATTTTCCTCTCATGTCATTAATAACATAGATTCTTGGTACATTGTGATTTGAACAAGTGCTTGTTGTTTAACGTTTCTATATTTATGATTATATATTAAGCCTAGGGTGTAAAGGAATTGCCTGCTTGGCATACATTTTAGAATCATAGAATTGAATCATAGAATCATTAAGGTTGGAAAAGACCTCTAGCATCATTAATTCCAACCATCAACCCAACACTACCATGTCTCCTAAACCATGCCCTGAAGTGCCGCGTCTACACATTTTTTGAATACCTCCAGGCATGGCAACTCCACCACCTCTCTGGGCAGCCTGTTCCAATGCCTGACCACTCTTTCAGTAAAGAAATTACTCCTAATATCCAATCTAAACCTCCCCTGATGCAGCTTGAGGCCATTTCCTCTCGTCCTATCACAAGTTACTTGGGAGTAGAGACCAACACCCACCTTGCTACAACCTCCTTTCAGGTAGTTGTAGAGAGCGATAAGGTCTATGATTCAAATGGCTGCATATGACTAAAATGCTTGTGACTCTGAGATGCCACCTTCTGAAAGTTGACTGGCATGATTTAAACAGAGTTGTCTTTTTGGGAATGCAGATCTTTAGGAATTGAATAAAGAAATAGAATAAAGAAATAAAAGAAATGGCAGTTTCTGCTTTTTTTTTTTCTTCTCCCCACTTTCCTAATTTTCTGTGGCTCTCAAACCCAAGCTTTAACAAGCTGCAGTAGTAAGGAGTTATGCTAAAGTTGCTTAAAGTCCAGAAGGAAAGCAGTGGATTTCAGAAAGCTGAATTGGAATACAGAGGTTTCTTTAAAGGAGATGACATGCACGAGAGGGAGAGAGGTTGAGAGCAGAACAGGCAGCACCAGAGAGCTCTCCCTACAGAGCGGGGTCTGGCAGAATGCATCACCTCCTGTTTTGTCTCCAGAAGAGCTGACTTCCTACTCCATGGCAGAAGGGGGTTGAAAAGGAGGTGGCATCTGGAGGGAACCTCAGGGAACCTTCCCAGTAACCTTGATAACATGGCCATAATCTTGTGAAGGGATGTGGAGGGGTTGCAGATGCTTCTGTTTTGTTCTAACCCAAACAGCAGCTATGAAGGGGTGGTAAAACTTTCATGCAGGGTGTTTAAAGATTTTAAAAAACAAAACAAAACAAAAACCCCAAACCAGTAGGGAATCATTTCAGTACCACACTACATTGCGCTGAGATCCCTTCATAAAATGTGTTTACTTATGAGGCTAGAGCTGCCTCTGAGTTTTCAGTTTCTTTGTGAAACACCATTTACAAATCTGTGTGAGGTGTGTAGTGTATATGCTTGCTGCTCAGGAGTAAATTTTTGGCTCAGAAACAAAACGCGTCGATGACATTAGTATTAGTAGTGTTGAAGCCATGATGGTCTCATGGTATAAAGCAAAATAGATTAGTGTGCTCGAAAGCTTATCCATTTTTCCTCATTGTATCATTTGGTCTAATAAAAGGTATTATGTTTCCCTACAAATGTAGCCTGCTGCCAGTGCAGTCTAATGGGCTGAGGAATATGTCACTTTGGTGAGTTAAAAATAAAAATTGATTAATTGCAGCTGTTAAAACACAATTGACTACTGACATATAATTACTTTTCAATGTATCAACATTAATTGTGATAGTTACTCATAAGAATTATTTAAAATATTACTTTTTATTTTGGTAACATTTCTAACAATATAATTTTGTGATACACCATGGGAAAAATGTGTATGATGATAATAAATAAGGAACTGAAATCCAAGTAAGAAAGTGGGGGAATATGGAACCAATTTCAATCACAAATTTGTTCTTTTTTTAATTGGGTGAATGTGCTTGAGGGGAGGGTGGGAGGGATAGAGATAGATAGGTATTACTTTGGTCTGGATAATTCAGTATCCCCAGTGCTGCTAAATGCTGTCATGGAAGACTTTTTTTCAGTGAATAGGAATTAGAAGAATATTTAATATTATATTTCCTATGTAGATATATGAAGTTGGGTTACATAGTGTCAGGTGGAGCACAGAGGTTCAGTTAGTTTACTTCATTTGGCTTGCATAGCTAGCATTTTTGTTCTCCTTGCAGCAAGGGTAACAATTTTGTGCCACATTCATTTTACATGCACAGTTCTTTTCAGCATTGTGCTCACACACCTCATAAGCTGCTTAGTTAGCTACGTCAGCTGAGTACAGCACCGCCTTTCTTCAGGAGCATCAACCTTTTTAACTCCAGACTCCTTTCTGCGGGTGGGTCACCAGCGCTAATTGTGTAGCAATTGTCTCCAGGTAGCACATCTGTACTGCTATTATTGGTATTCTGTATGCTTGCAGCTATACTTTGTACGCGCATATATACTGAAGCAAAATGAAAGTAAGTTCACATCTAATAGTTCTGGGTAAACTTAAAAGGGTTTGATATATTTTGCTTCAGCTAAACGTGTATAGCTTCCTCTCTGCCCAAAAGTCAGTATGACTACTGTACAAATAACAGCTAGTTCTCCGTATTACGTGTTTTCCTTCTTTTAAAGTCACCTGTGATCTACTATGGGCTTGCTGAAGTTCAGAGAAATCTTTGCATTGATTTCAGAACAAGTAGAATTATATCCTTGAATATAAAGTCTTCTTGTCAGGGTGTGAATCACCCTGACACAAGAGTGTATCTCTGTGAAGTTGTGTTTTTGTAGAAGTGATAAATCGCACAGAATGCCTAATCACTGGCTACTCTAAATTCCCTCCAGTTAGTGTGACTGATTTGTTTATATGCTGTCTTTGCCAGACCAGTGAATTCCCCCACACCTCACTGTGTCCCAGTGTGACCCTCAGCACAATTAGTGTTGACAACTACCATCACATTGTCTGTTTCTCTGTGTGGTGTTCAGGTGCTTTCCATCCTATGGCAGTATGGCTGGGCCTGAAATCATGATGAAATTACAACTAATACAAAAGGTGACAGCCTGTCTCCTTAGCAACCTGGGCCACTGTGTGCGCATAACCAGCCCATGCCAAAGTGAAAGGCTTGATGCATATTCCCATGATGTTTGCTGGCAAATCTCAAGATTAACAACATCACCCCCTGAAGCTTTGGCGTGAAGATAGTGTTTGCAGCAAAGCAAACTACTTCTTCCTTTTTTGCTTGTACAAGCAGGGGAGGATTTTGCTGGTTGTAAAATAGGTACAGATGTTATCATGTCTTTGCACAAGGTAGAGAAATGAAGTAGCATTTTCTTCAGTTTCAGATAATTTCTTCTGTGCTCTCTGTCTTCATGCCCTGCTGGGCAGAGCAGGCATCAGCAGTGCTGAGAGGCACTCTTGGCTCCAGGACTCTGACCGAAAAGGACAGAGATTTCCAAAAAAATAATTATCTCTGAGTTCCCAATAGAGACAGGAACGTAATAAAAGATAAGTCAATGGCATTTTTCCTTTTTCTGTTTGACCTTTAGAGATTTTTGCTCTGCAGGGAGCTGCAATAGTTTTCAAGGCAAAACAGGACTGGGGCATTCCCAAGGACTTAGCTTGTAAACTATGACTGAGAGAACTTTCTTCAGATTTCAAGGTAGAGTGTTGTCTGCTAGCCAACACATAGAGCAAACTTGCCAATGTGCACCTTTTAACAAGGAAAAAGCTGCAAATTTTAATTCTTGCTTTAAAAATTAAAATCAGTGGCATTTGTCTTTCTCTAAGTAGTGCATAAGTTGGTAAGATTCTAATATATCCCACAGAAATTGAAAACTTGTTTCAAACCAAAGTGATCATTAAATTAATACACACGCTGCATACACAGTGTCAGAAGAGCAGTTCATTTTGCATGTTTTCTGTGAGGCTGATCTCACTATAGTCAAGCTATCTGTCTAAAACATGCTGGGTTGCATGGTCCACTGGTTGAATTTTTGTAACAAAGAGAATGCAGGTTAAGGGGAATATTTTTCTAAAAGAATCACTGCAGGCTCTGATATTGGAATGGAGGAGAATCTGATAGTGTTTAATTCCCCTTGGTTAGAGTGCTGGTATTTTGCCATAGTGCCATTTTACTGCCATGTACCATGTTTACTGGAGGTGTAGCCGTTAGCTGTGGAGCAGAAAGCCGAAGACATACAAAGATGTGTTATACATTCCTTTCTCTTTGTTTGGTAGGTAATACATTGTGAAGCTGAGAAAAGCTCAAAGACTTTTTTTTCTTTTTTAAAACAGTTGCAGTATACTTTGTTTTCTTCATCCATTATGAGCGAAAAGCCCTCTGATGCTCATGTTATTTTAGTGTAGTTTGTTAAACTTTCTAAGACTGAGATACATAGCAAGTCTTGCCATTGGCCTGTAGTTAGAAGCAATTGTGGTATCATTATAAAGGAAAAAGTGTGTCTTTGAATGTGGGAGACCAGCCATGTTTGTGGCACTGCTGATGAACTCCAGTGTGACCTTGAGCAGGTCCTTCTTTTCCTTCCCTTGAAAATGAAAATATATTCCTCTGCATCATAAAGTTTGAGAACAAATAGACAAGTTTGTGCAAAAGACTCGGTGCACTAATGAGAACCAGACAACATCTGAGGTAGTCACTTTCAGGAGATGGGCTCTAGCAGCTTTTTAAGGAACCAGATAAAAACATTTCATGTGTTCAAAAAGGAAGGAAGGCACAGTGATTTTAGTTAGTCACATATGGGTAAGCTACTTGCAACTTCTGAGTCACGGCCTTTGAAGCTGACTTGCATGATTTTTTTTTTTTTTGAGGAAGTGTCCTTGAGTATACAGATGATTTGGGGGACTGTATAAAGAAACAAAAATAATCAAGAAATACAAGCTTCCCTTTCAATCTCTGAGCAAAACTATAATGAAGGAAACTCCAGCCAACTCCAAGTATGGCCTCTTTAGAATATATTATTTAAGTATCTCTGATAGATCTTTACACTGACTTTCTTGCAAGTTTTTACAATTTTATTTCTTTCCTTCTCTTTAAGGCATGGTATAAGGAAGCAAAATTATCATATAGGCCTCTGAAACAAGGGTGGTGGCTTGAAGCGCTGTGCTTGAGTTGCATAGAATCCATCTACTGCTAGTAAAAGTAATCTTTTTCAAGAGATAGAGGGATCTCTGGGATGAGATCAAGGCTATAATGAACTCTTTGAAGAACGAAGAAATATTTCAGAGCTTTCACTTAAGACGATCCATTAAAGAGAAGGGAGATGGGAAAATGATCTTCATGTGACAACTTTGAAAAACACAGCATTAGCTAACAAAACTCTGCCTCTTGAAGTTGATGGAAAAAATCCCTTAATCCCCTTTTGCAGTGCTTACTTCCCCCCCCCATTCTCTTTATTTGATAAACAAATAAAATGTGTAGGGGGAATGTGTATGTGTGTTTTTCTTGGATGGTTTGCAGACATTTTGCTGATCATTTTATCATGTCTTACAGATCACCAGTGTTCCCCAGGCAATAGTTGAGAAACACTGGTCTAATACTCTATCAGAAGATTCTTTGACATTACAGCAATAAAGGGGAAATACTACTGTCAGTAGGGTATGAAAAGAAATTTCTTTGGCATTCTAGCCTGGAAAAATTGAAGAGGAAGAGAGAGATCTCAACACTTGTCAAAACGTTGGTAGAAAATTAAGGAAAGGTCTTAATTTTTCTGGACTAAGTTGCTCTAGAAAACTAACTGAACTATTTGTATATAGCAAAGGAATTAACTAATGTCTAACTTTACTGCCAAAAAACCCCCCCAAACATTTCAGTATTACTTTAACTAGTATGTCCGACACCCCTGATTTCTGGTAAAGTAAATGACGAATGATGTATGATGGGGTCATGAGTCCCAGAGTAAGAGATGGACAGGTCCTGTGGGCCTGTTGGATAGAACCTCTACCAGAGGCAGGAATGCCTCTGTTAGGCGTAGCTTATGGAGAAAGTAACCAAGAGGTTAAGCTGGAATCAGCAGCTTCTCCAGGAAAGGTTTTGTTACAGCAGGCTGAGTGGCTCTCTGCCAGCAGCTACGTGGGGTGCTGACATGTATGTTGGCATCTCTGCAAAGCATTGTCCCAAACTGAAGCCCTAACACAAGAACTCAGAAGTAATACAGAAGGAAAAAAAAACCAACCCTCTTCTAGAACATAGATCAGCCACCCTAGGATGTGCTGTCAGAAGGTCTGTTTACCTTAAGTACAAATTAGTAAAAATACTTAAAACTGTAAGAAAAATCATGGAAACTGATGCTACCAATATGTGGGGATCTGACAGATTTTCAAAGCAGTTGGTCTAATTGATGAGATTTGGGAAGACAAACTTGAGACAGGATTCCAATTCAAGGTAGAATAAAAGGCAGTGAAGCTGCAGTTTTCATCTCATCCCTTTGCAAAGATAAGGGCTAAATTTAAACTTTAGTTTGAATCTCGCGTTTAGATGAAGAATTGTTTCCATCTTATATGAATAATTAGCATATGATTAGAATGCAAACAGTGCGTTAGCTGGAAATGTGCATCAAGTTTGTGATGTAAGACAATTCTGAAGTCCAAGGAGTTATTCCTGTTAACTTCAGTTTTCCTTAGACAAAGTACATGGTATGTTGACTAAGATTTTTTTAAACTACTCAAATCTAGTAGAGACAAACAAACAAAAGAATTTGGCAGAAATGACTGATGGAGTATTCTTATCTAAAAACCAGCTGTGCAAATCAGTCTATCCTCATGAATAATCATAGAAGTTAATAAGAATAACATCAATAGGGTTTCCTGCTATTGTAATAGGTTTCTGTAAGAAATGCTTTCAAAAACAGAATTTAGTGAAGTGGTGTTCTTTGTATAGATATTTGAAGCATTTTATAGAGCTTAAAAAGTACTTAAAAAAGAGAAAGATTGTTTTTAAAGAAAAAAAAACTAAGAGAAGTTCTAATTTACTGTTATATTTTTGTGGGTTTTTTCCTAACTGGGAAATACAGCCAAAGATAAGAGATCTGAAAGCTACATAGGACTTTAGACACGACTCAGAAAAGTACTTTCGTGTCATACTCGTGTGGCGTGAATTGTACATTAGGTTAAAGTGTTGTTTGCTGTGCTCTTTTCTGATAGGTCATTGCTTGTGAACAACAGTATGACTACTCATATGATGCTCGATGTGACGTATGGTCCTTGGGAATAACAGCTATTGAACTGGGGGATGGAGACCCTCCTTTATTTGACATGCATCCGGTGAAAACCCTTTTTAAAATTCCAAGGTATGGCACTAGATGGCTCTCTTCACTCACTTGTTTGTTCAGAGACAATCTAGTCAAAGGAGAAAGAAATACTTGGTGAATGTTTGTGCTTCAAATCCTAAGAATGTCTCATAGGAAAAGACATTAAAAAGCTGTAATGTTAAAGATGGGTTTTTTTCAGCCTGACTTCTACAGTAATTTATATTTAAAATGCATTGAAATTATAAAGACTTATTTATGTTATTCTTATCTTAAAATATAAAATCATATAATAGCAAGGTACCTCCCTTCAAAAGTACTTTTCTTAGCTACTATTGATGAAAACATTTGTTTCAAAAGAGGAAGAAGCCAACATTTGTAACAACTGAATAACATTTTTAAATGTTATTCCCCTAGAGTCTTAGGCTTGTTTTACTGTGGAAGGAAACCACACAGTTTTGACAATGCTATGAAGCAGTCTGGAAGTTTCAGCAAACTGGAGTCATAATTTATTTTTTCATTTACCCAAGGATGTTAAAATGTGAAGATTTGGATTGTCATACATGGATATGAAAAAGGGATAGAAATTCCCTCTATGTATAGTAATGTAAATTAGCTCTATTATTTCATGCTGTTTATTTTTGGTTTCATTTTGTTGAGCTGTCCTGAATAAGTTAAGATGAGACTGACAGTGTAAAACAGAGTTTAACAACAGAACAGTTGTAGTAATAGAAGAAATACAGAAAGAATTTGTCCATCATTGATTAGACTGGTATCTACTTGTCTTTTCTACATTTTGCTCATAAAGGAAGAATCGCCACTGACTGGTAACAGTTTAAAACCTTCAGCAATACAAGTGTTTGACCTTTTGTTATCTGCACAGTTATCATAGGCTTTTAAAATTTCTTCTGATTGCAATTTGCATTTCTGATTAAGTCTATTTATATGCAGGTGCAGTTGTGCTGGGTTCTGCGTCATATAGTTATCTCTTTCTACCCAGCTCAGACATGAACTGCCACCACTCTTTTCCAAAATTATTCATACTGGAGCAGCAGTTCATCTTGTTGCCTTTGCACAAGTGTAAAACAGGTCCTGGCAATTAAGGCAGCTAGGGAGGCTTCAGATTACTAACACAGTATCTATAAATTTTATCGATGCTCAAAACAGTTTATACCAAAAGTAACAGCAAGCAATAGGAAGATACATAGAACAGGGCCTGTAGAGGCATTGGTTTCTAGCTACAGTCTACTTCTTTCCCTATTTGCTGTTGCATCTCTGTATGACTTAACAAAACAAAGGTGAAGTATCTATCTGATGAATTAAATAATGGGTACATTTACTAAATGGAATGGTAGCAAATTTTAAGTCAAGAGATTTCTCTCTGCTTTGCATTTTATGAGCTGTAACCCTGCTGTGCTGGTAACTGTGCATTCATATTAGATAAAGTGGACTCTGATGAGTGCTGGATGGCATAAGGGCCTGGGGTATAGGAGATAGAGCTTCTCTCCTGGTACTTGTTTGAAGTCAATTCAGCGAGAGTAAATATGGTCAAAAGGTGTGTTCCCCTCTTATAGTAGTGTGACAGTTTAGAAGTAATCTTAGCGCAGTTCTTGATATCTGTGCTGCAATTCAGACATTTTTAACAGCATTTGCACCAAGAGCATTGAGGCTCTTCTCAGGTTGAAGGTGGTTCTTCCAAGCACTGGCTGTTGAGTGCTCAAGCAGCGATGTATAGAAGCATTGCATCTCACCTTCTGAGACTGTTCAATCCAAAATCCTATGAGCTCAGGCATCTTTACACTTTCTGCTTTCACGTTAATATCTGTGTCTGAAGTTATAAATGCAAATGTTAAGACATTTGGTCATTTTTCGGTAGGTAGTATCCTTGAGTGTCATCTCTGAATTTATCCAATACAAATTCTCACCTATGATAACATCTAGTAACAAAAAAGCCTACAGGGTAGCTATATTTTATTGGAAGAACACTCTCCTGTGTGCCACTTGCTAGCTTTATTTGGTAATCCTTAGCTGCCTTATGAGAAGAGGAAAGGTACAGTCAATCCCTATTTCCCCTCTCCACATGACTAAATGTCATTGTAAATTCCAATCAAAGGAAAATGAACCCTGCTTTTTTTTTCTTTTCTTTTTCATTATTGCTTCTCAGTTTCTTGCCCAAGACTTTCTCTTCATCCATCAGGCATTTGAGCCAAAGCTCTCAGCACTAGTTTTTGACTCAGTGAGACTACAGTTAGACTCTGGACTCAACAAGTTTCTTAACTGAGACTAGCACTTGTCACATCTCCAGAGACACTTGTGCTGTGCACAGGGATCATGTCTTAAAATTGCTCTGCTGATACCTGCAATCAAAGAGCTTACGTTAGGGTGGAGCGAGTGAAAGGAAGCATATTCATGCAGCTTGAATTCTTGTGTCAGCTGAGGGGTTGTAACCACTAGTGCCTGCGGCCTCCTGCTTTCTGTAGGAGGCTGCCTGTCTGAGCTTTCCCTATAGCTGGCTCTGCTCCACGCCTCACTTAAATCAAGACATAATTCTGTACATCTGGTGACATGGACGAAGGGCTCACTCAGCTGATTGCCCTTAGTTCATGAATGGTGACAGCACTGCTCTCAAGTGAAGCCTGGAGCTTACTGCTCCTGAGGGATGGAGAGAGAAAGAACTCATTCAGCTAGGTTTTGCTTTCACCTGGAAAATGGCCACTAGCAGGGGGGTAGCAGTTTCTGAAATTATCTCCCAACTGTAATTTGTCATTCAAACCACATTAATATTGGAGTACAATAGAGCTGAATGCTAAGATACACACTTCTAATTCTGGGATTCTGCCGGTGGTTTCAAGCCCTGGGTCAGGAAGCAATATAACCTTATATAACTCCAGCCTTCTGTATGTACCCATACTCTGATTTCTGACAGACACATACATAATTTGTTGATAACAGCTCCTCTTTTAGCTGTGGTTTTCTGTGGTTTAATGCGAAGCTGGCAAATCAGGTTTCAGCTATTGTTGAATGTACTAAATGCACTAATACCAAATGACACCAAAGCTGTACACAGTTATGGTGTGACTGTGGTACCCTACAGTCAAGTTCCATTTTATCTGGAAGTGTAAAAAGCTACTGCTAATAATGAGCAATAAATGTAATCGGCTATTGATTTACTGCATATATCTGATTTCTGTATGTGTTGTCTCAGGATAATTTTTGTTGTTTGGGCTGATCTGACTTTAGTTTGGAGAAGAAGAGGTGAAATTGCTATTCGGAGTAAATGACACTTGGACATCACTCAGGCAGAGAGTTATCAGGAATTATTTCCTTGATCCCTTACATTCTTGACTACAGTTGATCCGTATCTTTCTACTTATACTGTCTTCTGTGTGCTAGACAGGTCTGTTGCGTGTGATGCTGATTTCTTTACATTAGCGGAAAACTTTGCAATAGTTTTCAAGTTTTGCTATCAAGCAGTGAATAATCTGTTCTCATGAATGTCCTTAAAAATGTTAGTAATGATGAAATTGCCAAAGCTAGATATGGAAATGTCTGTGTGTTTCCACAGAATTCTTCCATTCTCAAGTAGGGAATAACATAGTTAAGGTTCTGCCATGTTAGTCATTGACTTTTTTCTAGAGACAGGCAGTAACTGTGCCATTAGCCTTGGCTTTGAGTTTCAACTTAGTGAGCGGTGGAGCTAGGCCTTAGCCTTAAATGAATATAACTGAAATCAGTGATTCTTTACTTTGACTTTATAGGGTTTGAATCAATCACTGAATAAATGATTTTGTACTAACAAGTCATGGCAGTTACATACCCCCAAGATCTTTGGAGATGTCTTCTTGTGTAGAACTCAAGTCAAGGATTAGGCTTTTACTGTTTTCATTTAATTTAAGCAGGAAAATGGGGAAAGCTAACAGTAGCCAAACATCCTACACTGTTTGTGTTCTCTAAACAAGAAGCAAATAAGCTATTGAATTCAGATGGTACTAGTTACAACGCCTCAATGTTCTTCCAGTATGTAAGAAACTGCACTTCTCTTTACTTTCTCTATAGCAGTTATAAGCATGGAAGGGAAGGTCAGAGTGACACTGCTTTAGAAAATTAAATATTCAGCAAAGCATAGTCAAAATTTCAGTCCCCAGGAAACCTTCTGGAGGAATGAAGATTTTATTCCCAAACTTAAGACTTCTGTTAAATTTACCACCTCTAACTAACACAGACCTATGACTGAATTATGTGACCTGAGCCAGGGATGGACTACGCTTCAGGCTGAATGGCTTAGAGGTCTGTAAAGGAGCATGTCTGTGGGTACATCATAGGACACCAAGGTGTTTGGGTCATATGGCATTGCTGGAAGAGGAGGCCCCTTATGTCCATTTAAATCCAGATCTATATTCATAGTTTGTATTAGAAATATTTTACGTTCCCCTCTTTGGAGGACATGAATGGAAAGCAACATATTTCACAATAAAACGTTCCAGTTGCCATGAACATTCTCTCTATCCCATCCTAGGTACGTATCTCGTTGGAAGACTACTGAAATTAGGACTTTCCCAGTCATACTTCTCTGTGCAGGCTAGTATTTATATAGAAATGACAGAACTTGTAGTTGTAGCCCTGTGAGCTGTCAAATAAGAATGGAGACTGGTCCATAAGGCAGAAATTCATAATATTAAAAGTTCTGATGGCACTATGTTTGATTTTTGCATTTTCTGTTGGTGCTCTGAGCTTCCTAGCTTTGTATTTTTCTATCTGTTTTTATTTTATAGTTTTCACATCTCTCTCCTTTCAAAATTGCTGGAAAAAGATTCAAATACTTTTGTCTCTAATCAAGATCCTGTCTGCTGAAAGTGTTTTGTTTGAAGATAGCTCTTAACAGGACATTGTAGATAACAAGGCCTCAACCATGCCTCTCTGTCTCTCTCCTCTTCCATATTCTCAACATGAGCAGCAACTGTCTTGTCTGATTGTTGTGCCCTTCTAAATAAAGAAAGGCACATAAATGTGGCCTTCTGTGATGGAGTGACTACATCAGTGGACAAGGGAAGATGTATGGATGTCATTTGTCTGGATTTCTGTAAGGCCTTTGACACGGTCCCCCACAGCATCCTTCTCTCTAAACGGGAGATATGTATTTGACGGGTGGACTGTTCGGTCGATAAGGAATCATTTGGATGGTCGCACCGAGAGGGTAGTGGTCAATGGCTCGATGTCCAGATGGAGCCGGGTGATGAGTTGTGTCCCTCAAGGGAGACAGTACTGGCACCAGTACTGTTTAATATCTTCATCAATGACATAGACAGCAGGATCGAGTGCACCCTCAGCAAGGTTGCAGATGACACCGAGCTGAGTGGTGCAGCTGACACCCCAGAAGGACAGAATGTCATCCAGAGAGACTTGAACAAGCTGGAGAGGTGGGCCTGTGTGAACCTCAGGAGGTTCAACAAGGCCAAGTACAAGGTCCGGCACCTGGGTCTGGGCAAACCCCGATATCAATACAGGCTGGAAAATGAAGGGATTGAGAGCAGCCCCACGGAGAAGGATTTGGGGGTACTGGTGGACAAAAAGCTGGACATGAGCCAACAATGTGCACTTGCAGCCCAGAAGGCCAACTGTATCCTGGGCTGCATCAAAAGAAGCGTGGCCAGCAGGTTGGGGGAGGTGATTCTGCCCCTCCACTCCGCTCTGGTGAGAACCCACCTGGAGTCTTGCATCCTGCTCTGGAGCCCTAAACACAGTAAGGACATGGAACTGTTGGAGCAGGTCCAGAGGAGGGCCATAAAAATGATCCGAGGGCTGGAGCACCTCTCCTACAAGGACAGGCTCAGAGAGTTGGGGATGTTCAGCCTGGAGAAGAGAAGACTGTGGGGAGACCTTGTTGCAGCCTTTCAGTACTTAAAGGGGGGCTATAGGAAGGTTGGGGGCAATCTCTTTAGCAAAGCCTGTTGTGACAGGCAAGGGGTAATGGTTTTAAACTAAAGAAAGGTAGATTTAGACTGGATAGAAGTAGAAATTTTTTTACAATGAGGATGGTGAAACACTGGAACAGGTTGCTCAGA
This sequence comes from Phalacrocorax aristotelis, assembly GCF_949628215.1. NCBI lineage: Eukaryota > Metazoa > Chordata > Aves > Suliformes > Phalacrocoracidae > Phalacrocorax > Phalacrocorax aristotelis. The sequence goes on from NC_134280.1 coordinate 23,073,577, forward strand.
GAGGTGGTAGATGTCCCAGCCCTAGAAACATTCAAGATCAGGTTGGACAGGGCTCTAAGCAACCTGATCTAGTTGAAGATGTCCCTGCTGACTGCAGGGAGGTTGTACTAGGTGACCTCTTAAGGTCCCTTCCAACCTAAACCATTCTATGATTCTATGAAAGAACATGATTTATCCTTTCTTATTTGCAGTTTCTTCCCCAGTGTTGTCCAGGGTAAGGATTTTATTATGAAATTCTAGTGATAGGCACATAAACGCTTCTGTTAGATAAATAGCACTAGTTGAGACTGCAAACAGATGTGTTGCTCCCTGTCCTCCATTTTTAGTGTGTTTTAAACTGTAACTACAAACTGCCTGCAGTGTGAAGTGGGTCACATATGTGCACTGGTGATCTGACATTGTTGATCCTTGTCCTGAATCAGACACACAGTTTCTCATTTCTAGAATTCTGTCTTGCAGCTACCAGAAGTCTCTGTTTGAACAGAACAGGAAAAACGTTTCCTTTCACTGAGTCGAGCAACATAAAATGTGATTAAAGATTGAATTTATTTCAACAATATAGCTGATTTCCAGAGGGCAGGTGAACCCTCAGAATTCACCGAGTATCTGAAGTTGGGCATGAAAAATAGGTGATCCCCACTGTGCTGTACTGTACTCCCTTGAAAACCTAACCAGTGTTTCACAGCAGGAGATGCTGGATGCTGAGCACTTTTGAAAACACTGTGGTTTTTAAGGCGTGTGAGTATTAACTTTGTACTTTTGATACTATGGCCTGAGCTGTGGGCCAGATGCTTAAGCATCTTCCAGTGTTAACCACTTTTCTTGAAGAAGAAAATGCTAGTTAAATTTTAAGTCAGAAGTTTCATTAGACATTAGCCTTCTGGACCTTATTTCTGTATTCATTATGTAGATTTGGAAGAGAAAGGGATACAAGTTCATGGAGTAATGCAAATTTTCAAAATCTCTTTCATTCATGAACATTTTATTATATGAATGTGCAGTGTCTTGGAAACAGTTGTGATACCACATGCATGATACTTATTCTTAAAACTGCTAATGAGAAGGAAGCATTATCTTAGAGCAAATGTTAATGTTCTGTTTTGCAATGATGCACACATTCTCCCTCATGAAAATGAATTCTTGGATCTAACTCATAAATCTCCTAAAAAGGGACCTCCAGTGCCTAGAGATAGAGATAAATCATACTGCGAAGACACTGAACCATGAAATGATTCTGTTAACATGTCAACTGTCTAGAATAAATTTTAAAATCTCCAACAGAAGGGTCTAAATTATGAAGGGAAGGTGGCCTAGCAAAGTTGGTAATTTGGGAGTTGATACTTTAACCTCTTCCATCTGCTGCCACTACTTAGGTGTGTCTGTTTTGGCAAAATATTACTAAGTAAAAGATTCTCAAATACCATTACACCTAAGCTTTTTAAAGTAAAATGGGTCCATAAATTCTTGAAATGATGTTATCTTGTGAGAAATGTATATCACATCAGTACTATCTCTTAAGGTAGCAGTGATTTGAAATTTTGAAAAGAAAAGTAATGGCTATGAAAAGTAGTGTGGCAAAGAGGAGATAAAGGTTGTATTTGTAGTCTGGAAAGGGTGGGTGTATAAACCACTGTAAAGGGAGGATTTCAGATCATGTTGCAAAGACCGTGTGTTTTAGGATCTCTCTCTTTATAATCCTGTTTACAGTGAGGTGGTAAATTAAGAGCAATTTTCTAGGTTACACTGACATCTGACACCTACAGAAACTGAACCAAATTCTCCTCTCATTTCTATACCAGACAAGTGTTGCTCTTCTGAAAGCAGTAGAAGGCACCTGTTTCAAAACTGATTGGTGATAAGAAATGGTTATTTAATTTTCTAACCCACGGAAACTGGGAATTAAATTAAATCTCATTACAAATTATTATGCTTCATTAATTCATGTTAAATAGCCAGGAGTGGGATGAAGTTGAGCTTGTGTGTACTCCCTGAATGGTGTAGTTCTTCACCTGTGTTGTACTGTGTTGAGACATAAAGCTCTTGGGAGTGCTTATTAGTTTGAATTTAGTGAATCTGCTTCAGGAGCTGACCTGGCTCTAGCAGAACCAAACCTGGTGTCTCCACCTCCTACCCCATCACACCTTCAGTTTCCTGGTAGTTTGCAGGTACGCAGTATAATTACCTATGCACTTTCTGTGCAAACATACACTTAAACTTTCATGTTGGTAATGATCTCTGAAGAAGTTCTTTAAGATTCCGATTGGACACAAGAGGAAAATTTTTCACAGTGAGGACAGTCAAGCATTGGAATAATCTCCCCAGGGAAGTGGTTGACTCGGCCACGTTGGACACTTCTAAGATTCAGCTGGACGGGGCGCTGGGCCATCTTGTTTAGACTCTGCTCTTCCCAGAAAGGTTGGACTAGATGATCCCTGAGGTCCCTTCCAACCTGTGATTCTGTGAAGACTACTCAGTTATTGTCATTTTTAAGGTATGATCATGTCAAGGGAGAGAATAGACCTGTTTCACTTCAATAGATAGTGTGAATGTAGGCCAGCTATGTGAGGTAGAGGAGCCAAAATATTTGCACTTTCACTTTGCTTTGTTGTGTACAGCGTGGAGCACCTGGTGTACTGCAGGTAGTTTTGTCCATCTGAACAGGTAAAAACTGTTGTGGGGACATTATTTTTTGGAGGTAATGTTTAAATATTAACATTTTCTAAGGTAGCCTTTCATATTGCAGCTGGCTTTACCAACGTTTTTTTGTAATTTTGCCATCTGCATTGGTACTGACAGTGTATAACATGTAGCATACATTTTTACCACTATTGCTTGGAACAGCAAAGAAATACAAGTATGTGTTGTAGGACAGTAAAGCTTAGAGTTGATTGCTTTTGTGAAAGAAAAGCCAAAAAAATAGAATTGCAGTTATTTAAAATGAAGCATTTAGTCTTATGACGAATAATTTGACAGCAGGTGTACAAGTTTCAGAGCACAGAATTGTGTGAAATGCAGTTACAACAATGTGACTAAACCACTTCAAAAGACCACATTCTGCCTGTGGTTATAGGTAGGGCATCATGATATCCATAAAAGCTATCTGTACTTGTCTGAGGAATAATTTGACTTTTACACATTATTTTATTGTCTCATATGTTGGACTTTCATTACTTTGTGATTGTATTTTTATAGAAAATTCCAAATACTGAAAATGCAGGGTGACATGTTGCATCTAAGAATACCATGGAAATATCTAATGACCAGAAATAGAAGGTCCCTGGGATCCTCCTTGATTGGTATATGAATAGCAAAGCAATTCAAGGATAGAGTCCACCTGTAGGTGGAAAAGAATACAGATCTGTGACTGAGGATTGGGAAGACCACTACTGGTTCTTCAGCAGGTTACAGACTCCTCATATGATCTTGAACAAGTCAAATATGACCAGATTTTCAAAATTATTTAGGTCCCTAAATATGTTGTTAGGTAGCTAGTGGAATTTCCGAGAAGCACTTCTGTGTTTCATTTCTGTTAAAATTCTTCTAATCTCCATTCTGTGTTAGATTTTTCAAAAGAGTTCAGTATCACTGATTTCACAGAAAGTGAACCACTGATGCATTTTTGAAAATGTCAGTAAGTGTGTGTGCTTGGCTGTGTCTTCCACAGACTCACAGAATGGCTGAGGTTGGAAGGGACCTCTGGAGGTCATCCTGTCCAACCACCCTGCTCAACCTGGATCACCTGTAGCAGGCTGCCCAGGACTATATCCGTACAGCTTTTGAGCATCTCCAAGGATGGAGACTCTACAACCTCTCTGGGCAACCTGTGGCAGTGCTCAGTCACCCTCACAGTGAAAAAGTGTTTCCTGATGTTCAGGCAGAACCTGCTGTGCTCCATTGCCTTTTGCCCTGTCACTGGGTACTACTGAAAAGAGCCTGGTTCAGTATTCTTTACATTCTCCCTTCATATATTTATATATATTGATAATATCTGTCCTGAGCTTTCTCTTCTCTATGCTAAACAGTTCCCACTGTCTTAGCCTTTCCTCACATGAGAGGTCCTTCAGTCCCTTAATCAATCTTAGTGACCTTTTGCTGGACTCTCTCCAGTAGCTTTGTATCTCTCTGGTACTGGAGAGCCCAGAACTGGACATGGTACTCCAGGTGTAGCCTCACCAGTGCTAAGGGGAAGGATCATCTTCCTCAACCCGCTGGCAACACCTCTCCTAATGCACTCCAGGATACCATTAGCCTTCCTTGCTGCCAGGGCACATTGCTGGCTCGTGTTCAACTTCATGCCCACTAGGGGCCCTGGTTCCTTTTATACAAAGCTGCTTTACAACTGGTCAGCCCCCAGCATATGCTGGTGCAGGACTTTGCACTTCCTCTTGCTGAACTTCATGAGGTTCCTGTCATCCCATTTCTCCAGCCTGTTGAGCTTCCTTCCCTCTGGAGGGCAGCACAGCCCTCTGGTGTATCAGCTGCTCCTCCCAGGTTGCAACATAAGCAAACTTGCTGAGGCTGCATTCTGCCCTGTCATCCAGATCATTGATAAAGTTGTTGAATGGGACTGGACCATTTTGAACCCTGGGGTACACTGCTGGTGGTGGATGAATGTCCTGGCATTTTGTTTGTATAATCTGGCAAAACATGTTAATTCCATTGGGAAAGACTTTTGTGCTATGAGGACAAGATATTTTAATGTTGTTACTATCACATTGTCTCGTGGTTTCCAACAGTGCCAAAACACACGGGGGCAGGGGCTCTGTCCTTAAATATGTATAGGAGTTATTCACTACTAATTCATTTCTAACGGATATATGAACTGGTAGAAGCCAAATGCATCCTAGGGTTTGAATATCAGACTTAAGTAGATTTGTGCCAGGGTTTAACTGAGTAACAAGTGGCTGCTAGTAGTGTTACCTTCATTACATCATCTGTGTCTAAAATGCAGAGAACTGTTTGTGTCTAAGACCGTACCAAATATGTATGGATATCTAGTCTGTTAAGTCTAAAATTGAAATGTATGCAGTTAGCAGCCATATTATAGCAAAATGGGGCCTGTTCCCCATTACCTTATGACATTTTAATATATTTGAGAAAGTGGCAAAATATTATAAATATTTTTATATACTGCATGAGACAGTAGGGAATCAGCCCTCAAATTATATTGTCTTGGTACAATTTCCCTCCATTTCCTTAGCTATTCACATAGCTTATATCCAACTGCATAACTGTTTCTCATTGATTCTGTCCTTCTACTCCTTTTCATAAGTTGTGTACAGATAGAACTTGATTTTGCAGATGCATTCTTTGTTCAGATATATTAATAGTCTAATTTCAGCATGTAATTCATGCTCTGTGGCTTGTTGTTAAATAGTCTGTTGTAAGCATTTACTATTTCATATGTTAGGGAAGACTTTGCCTGCATAGTATGTTTCTGGTTTTTGATTTGTTAAGAGTCTCTCCTCCAACCGGCTTTCTCGTGAATACATGCATTTACAAATAGAAATTTATGGTTTATATGTATATTCTTTGGTTCTTATTTAAGACAGACTGTTTCAGCAAACATTCCCGCCAGTATATCTGTTGCTAGAACATTCATGGGAATTACCACATAAGAGCTAAAATGTATGCAGCTGAAATGAATTCATTGAGAAACTCAAATGAATAATCACGAAAATAAACATGCTCAGCTCTCAGCCATTTTCTGAGCAAACAAAAAAGAATCACCTCTAATATTCTCTTTTATTCTCTGTGCTGCATTCTAACCCTTTCTGAACTCTAGGTAGAGGCTGAGATGCCTGACAGATGTTTCTAGTGACTCCATATGCAGTTCATTTCATGCATTAAAAACACATAAACTGTTTTAGTCAACCAGTTTCTAAAGTAAATTATTACTTTTCAAAATCCATTGCATAAGTAATAACAGACCGCTAAGATACAGTAAGTGACATTTTGTTTTGCTCTAGTGGAAAATTTCATGCTGACAAGGTCAAGCCCTGCAGTCTGAGAGCAGTCAAGTGATGAAAGGCACATCCAGCAGTACAGGGTGGTAGGTGGACATCTACTAACTGTTGTCTCCTTCAGAAGTGAGGCTTTGGAATGCGGCTTAGTTAGATTCAGAGGATAGAGCTGAGCTACAAAGTCTTGCTTTTATTATTGTACACTAAAATACATTGAGTTTAGTGTTTTCAAAACTGCTCCCTGTTTCTTGAGAGAAATACAGTAGTTAACAGCATTGTCTGTAGCTGTCCTGAGGCAGTAATACTGTGAGGGTAGCAGAGTAATCCTTATATATAGTAGTTACTGTTTTTTAAGGAGATTCATGCTATGGGGCACAGTAAACTGGAGGTTGCAATGGAGAAGATGTAGCATGGCTGAATTTTTTTAGTGCAGAAAAATACTTGTCTCTGCATTTAAAATTAGTTTGAAGACAGTGGGAAAATCAGTCAGCTATAAATAGTTAACAGCCAATTTTCCACCATTCAGCAAAGAGAACGGCTTCCTTCCAGGTAGATAATTCACATGTAATATTGCTTCACAGTAAGACATTTAGTGTTCAGATATTTTTATATGATCGATTAATATACTTTGTTATGGAAATAGATTCTTAGGATAAAAATAATTGAGATAATCTAGGAGTCAAATTGCTCAGTAAAGAATTAGGTAGCTACATTTTCAACATATAAATCTACATCGTTACCAGAGGTTGCTGAGAGGCTACTGATGCCTTATTAGATAAGGTTTAGATAGATTACCTGCAGCACTAAACAATTTACTGAGAACAGAAAATGGGCTTCCAATACAGTCTAGAAATGAAACATCACAATTATTTGAGGTACTCTGTAACCTTGGAAACAACTGGGAGCAGTGACATCAGCAACAATTATGTGCAATTTTTGTCTTTAGTTTATCACCAAGGTAACCAGAGCAGGTTTCCCTGCTTGAGATTTTAAGAATGTCTCGGTTTGGTATTAAGTGAGCATGTATGAAGCAGACTATTCAGGGTCTGTTAAAAATGAAGCCTTAGTTACTGAGTTAAATTTTCTGAATACTGGAAAGAAGGAAAATTGACTTCCTCATTGAACTCCTTTTGTTGGCTCCAAATACCAAGTATTGCAACTGCACATAGAGGCTGGAAATTGTACTGTGTTGGTTTTGGGGATGGAACTCACCCACAGTTGAGGACACATGATGTTCCCGCATCTAACTTCCTTGAGGGAAGCTTTGTATTAAAGTCTAGGTTCACGAGAGACTTGAAGTCAGTGCTGCCTGAGGAGCACACTGGATGGGTGATTCCCTTAGACTTTCTGGCTATGAAACATCCTTAGTTAGCCTACCTCACCTTGTGGTTGTGCAAGTCAAAGAATGGCCTAGCACAATATCCATCTTCATGCTTAATCCAGAGCGGTTTGGTTTTTTTCCTGCAGTGGGTCTTGGGGAAGGTGACGTTTGAATTAAATCCTTGCTGGATAGTGAAAAAACCTGTAGTCCCCTTCGTAACTGCTCTGTGATGGAAAAGTTATGTGGGGTTTGAGCCATGATACTGACAGGGAGGATGTTCAGACCACACAGTCTCTCATCTATGTGTGACTCAATTTCAGAGAGAGGTATTTTACTATGAGTGATAATGCTTATCTGTCATTCATGGAGGTGAAATGGGGGGCTGCAAAAAAGTTGCTTTTTTGGTGACATCTGGAACACTATCTCAGGTTAAAGCTACATCAGTTGGCAACTTAGACATGTATGTATGAATTTGTGTTCCTAAAACGTGCATATTTTACCTATGATGTCCACTTTGTCAAACACTTCCTTTTTTTTTTTATTTTTGCATACATATTCCCCCATAGGTTGCTGCACACACAAAATATACACTTGCATTCTGTTGAGTTATTGCACATTCAGCTTATGATTTTGCAGGGCAACTTGCTATACTTGTGTCTTATGGATACAAGTTAGAACTTGATGTCTGAAGGAAAATAATAAAATTCTTTTCTTGTTTGGAGTGCAGTCCTGAAGAAATGAAACTGCCTTTCAAGTCATTAGCCCTGTGGGTTTCCGAAACATACTTTATAGCCTATGGTTAATGTTGGAGTTCAGTAGCCCACATCACTTCTAATGAATTGAGCCAAGTAAATTAAATTGGATTTTTGCATGAAAAAAAGATAATCCCTTCACATAGTTTGGTATTGCAGAGAGAATAAGGCATCTCATACATTTCACAGTACCAGAGACTTTCATGGGATATAATTGAAAAACAGATGCCTCTCTCAGAAATAGAATATTGATGTTCATATTTGTAAAGGAATTAATGCACTGACTGATAGACACAGAAGAAAAAGAAAGATGAACTTTTAAGATTGTAATTATCCTTAGGTTTGTAATGAATGTGCATTTGTTATTTTATTTTTGTCATAAAAAATCATCAAATGCCTCTGTGCTTTGCCCTCTGAAGTAATTTCCAGAATATGCAACAACAAATAATCACACTATTCGCAAACATATTTGGTGAAAAGGAGCTGTGCTTTGAAAGGTATTGATTTGCTTGTTACAATTATCAGTTTGATTAATGTTAAAATTCTATGCAGTATATTTAATTGTTAATGATGATTAGTGCAGTAATAATGCATTAGGCATATCTACACACTTACTATTAACAGTTAGTGTCCTCTATTTCTTTCCTATCACAGGTGTAATCATAGGTTAGAACTCATAAAAATTTTGAAGAAATATTTATTGGAGTAGACATTGGTTATAAATCTTTATAACTACAATACTTCGAAAGATAATTATTTCAGTGGGTTTATTATATCATAATGAAAGGCTGTTCAGATTGCAGTTGTGGGTATCTTCTCTCAAGAGTTCCTCCAGGAGGTGCAAGCTTTCACCACTGTTGTGGCCAAGAAAACCCCCCAGCCAAGACATTAAATACTACTCCTGTGCTTTTGGAAAGGGAGCACTTATGTTTTTTTTTCTATGGAAACATTACTTCAGTAGCTTGGAGGGGCAGGGAAAAGGAACATTTCTCCTCGTGAGAGAGTTGGTATCTGTGCTTTGGCATCCAGCAGCACAGCCTCCAAGAACATTAGGAAAAAAATAGGAGTAACAGCTTTCATCTTTCTACCTGGCTGACTGAAGTGGTTTGACTTTATGCACTTTAGTTTGGTTAAATTAGCCAAAATGCAACTTCTAGGTTTCTTCATTCACAGTATAGATTATATCAGATTCCCTCTTATCAGACTGTTCACATATTAGAACAAGTGCTGGGAAAAGATGTTCTGAATTACAATAAGATAGCTTTATTGGGCAAGTTGATGATCCATGATCTGTTGCCAGCATGCAAACATGTCAGACTTTTACAGGCAGCATCTGCTTGAACTGTCTGGGGAAACAAAAAGAACAGAAAACATCTTAGATTGGAACAAAGCCAGAGATTTGGCTTGATGAAAGTGTAATTTTCTTATATGTTTAGTCATTCTATGTGTTATTTAAAATTGAGTGCTCCTGTCATGTCAACATGTATATAATCACCTCCTGGTTCCTCATAATTAATTACTGAGAGGAAATTCAGGAAGGAAGGAAGAATTGTGTTCCACATTGTACCCTGTATTTTTATTGGTGTAAATATGTTTTACTTCTCAGCTGGTTTATTTTAAAGTTTTGGTTGGGTTTTGGTTTTTGTTTAGTTTTGGGTTTGGTTTTTTTAGTTTCTTTGTTTCTCGTATTGGTTATTCAAGTCTTGCAGAACCTATTATGACTTTTTAAAGACTCCACAGATGCAAATAGTGCCCACCCAACTCAAACATACAGTAAATGCTCTTTGTGAGAGCTCCCTTTGAGGAAAATTTAACTTCTGGGTCTATTCAGTTAGGGAAGATGTCAGTAGAGCTGTGTCAGAACTTTGCACTCCAGAAGAAGCAGGGAAGACACGACTGTGTAGTTTTATTGTTGTTAGGTGCCAGAAAGTGTCAGTCTTTCCAAAAAGCCACAAGTGCATTTTTTCTCAGATTTGTTGAGGAAATAGAGTGCTTGCTTGTTGATACCTCCGGACTTTATTTGGAACATAAATAGCTAATGTTTTCAAGGTAAAACAGTGCTATGATTCAGATTCTCATTCAGTGTGTTAATATTTACTGCAGAAAAAGACAGCTAAAAGGCATTGTGTATCCTCAACGCCTACTGCCATTGCATTCTGTACATTGTTTATGCCATGGTTCTGACTGAAGCCCACAAAAGATTAAATCCTTTCACAATGGCAAAAATCTAATGATTTTCAGGGCACACCTGAAGTTTTGCTTTTTGTTTTAGCAACATGCTTTACTTGTAGCTGCTTCTTTATTCTAATGTGTTCTTTTTGTTCATTCGTCCACCACCAGCTACTTTACAGTTTTTACCCATTCCTGGATATGCAATTATCATATGGTAGTGTGCTTTCTGTGGTAAACATGATCTGTCTTCAAAACATACCTTTTTAAAGGTCTGTATTATATTTCAGTTTCCTAGATTAAATCCTTGATTATCTTCTTGTTTCATCTCCCCATGCCAAATGTCAAAGCTCTTATCCACACAGAATGATTTATGTCAGCTCTTTTCTTTCTTCCATGTTTCATTACTATCCTACTTTAAACATTTTAATTACCTCTCTGCTAACCTTCTTGCTTTCTTGCTTCTGGCCTCTTTGGTCCTCTGTAAGTGTTTAGTGAGTGGCGCTTGTGGGGTTGGGTTTTGGGGTTTTTTTTGAGAGAATACCCTATTTTTTGCCTTTGGGGATTTTGGTTTGCTTGTCTTCATCTTCCTTTTTGTCTCTCATTTTTACTTCTTGCCTCTCAGTTTTACTTTTTGCTCTTCTCACTTTGTTACTCATTTGATATTTTTCCCGATGTTGGCATTGCCTTGTCTTTCCTTTTGCCAAGATGTTGCCTCCTACATTCAGAACACCCCTTTGTCCTACATCAGTCGTTTACCATTGCTCCTTTCAACTCTTCTTTTTCTGTGGATGTGTCAACTTATCCAGGACATGCTTCTTTGCAAAGCTTACCTTACCCTAGAATATTCAATATGAGGTGTTAGCTAAATCTTGCATTACAAAAAAAAAAAAAATCATGATTTTCATATGTTCCTTGATGTTTTAATATTTCAGCTTTGTAGGGATTTTTCTGTCTCTCATTGCATCACTAATTGCTTTGTTACCTATTACTTGCACTGTTAGTGTTTCTTGCCTCAAATCCTAGATTCCCTAGCTTATGTGAGTCAATATTTTTCCAAGGATATTTTCCACAGCCTGCCTGGTTATTTCAAGAGACGCATGAGTTTTAAGTTAGCACCTTACAGGCTTATTGGGATATGGTCTTATTGATATTATTGTCATTTGGTTCTGCAGAAGGGACCGTTTATTTGAATTGCTGCCATGGGACTTTTTTTATAATGCATAAATTCTTCATGTTATCATACTGTGATTATTAGTCTTCACTCCAGTTATAATGTGCAGGGATTCCCAAGTCATACAGATTGTTTTTAAAGCAGACAAACATTCAAGCGTTTTAAAATAAAGCTTAATGGATGAAATGGGAAAGGCAACAAATGAATTTCATTCCATGTTCAGTCCTCATGCTCATAGGGCATATTACCTTAAGTGACAGTAGTTCCTTTTTTAAAAAATGGTACTCTTATACATCTTGTACTTTTCTTCATGCTTCAGCATTTATTCAGTCTATTACGTCGGAATTTTTATAATGATCCTCCTAATGCATCTCCTAATGGTGCATTGGAAATATGCTACCATTAACTAATGTATTCCCTTTATAAGTATTTATTTCTGAACCAGACTAGTAGGGCTATCAGAATAATATCAGTTCTTACAATGCTGTGAACCAGACTAAACTGAAAATAGTAAGTAAGGTTTGAGTCATAAAAAAGTACAAGTAGGGAGTAATCCGTGTTTCCTGGTAAAAATGCAGAGTTTAAGTGCTTTCTTTTGTGAGGTGTAATGATTGAATTCCACGTTCATTACCCGCCATATCAAGCTTTGGTAATAAACTTCTTTTATGGAGTTACTGTTAGGTGTATTTGTATTTCTGTAGAGCCTCGACTGAGAAGAGGCTCCCCTCCATGAAATTGAAGGATAGGAAGGTGCCTTCCTCTTCGAAAATAAGAGCTAAATTAGTCAGACAAAAAATGGAAGTAAAGAAGAATCACAAGTGGCAAAACTGCTTCTGTGGTTCTGGGAAGCAAGTCCCCCTTTTCTGGGAATAATGTATTAAAAACATTTTACTCTTGATGGAAAGAAGGACCCCAAAAAGCATGTCTCAGCCAGTTGGAAAAATCACAGGTACCCTGCGTTACCTTGTGTGTCCAAGACAGTGTGAAGCCTGTTGGCAGACTGACTGTGGTATGACAGGGCCTCTGCTGCTGTGTGTGTCCTGGGTAGAGGCAGGTCCCAGCAGGAGCACTGAACTGTTGGCACCAGGTTCTGTGTCAGACTCCAAATTGTCTAGTTCTTCCCTTGGCAATGTTCCTCCACTTCTTAAAAGAAAGAGTTTGTGGCATCCCTCTAAGTCTTCCTCTTGTTGAGCCAACTTTTAGCTTTCCAAGAGTGGATCTGCTCCACTGGGCAGTGCCTTCAGGCAGGTGGCCTTCTCAGGCCTCTTAAACCGGTTGATGTACAGTGGGAGTTTGAAACACATACAATTCAGGACTTGCCCTTAGAAATTAATCTGTGGGATTTTCACTTTCAGATTTTAACAGATATTTTACTTTCCCATACAACTCTACAAATATGCAGTGTAATTGCAGTATTTTAATACTCCAGCTACGGAAGTGTAGCGTCTAGACAGCACCATATGTATTTCAGTCAGACACGGAAGTATTACTGTCCCATTTTTATTTCTTTGGCAACTGACATTCTCCTGCTTTGCAAATTCACAGAGCAATGGTTTTTAATAGAAAAGCAAAATACTACATTTCAGTAAAGATGTGAACTGGTTATAAATAAAAATCTCTGCTATTACTTCCTCTGTTTCAATTGCTGTTAATTTGCTAGTGCCTCTTTAGCTCTCCGAAACTTTAGTGAATAAATGAGATTACAAAGCATAATTATAATTCAGTTATGCTAAATACTTGTTTTGAAGCTTGACCACTGGAATGCAAAGCTGTATGTTTTCACCTCCATTCAAAAATATTTCTGAAATAAAATACTTGCTTCTGTCTCAGTGAAGCCAGAAACTGAAACTGGAAACTGAAGAGTAAATGACAGAAATAAATTATGCCTTGTCACATCCTGAAAGAGGCTAATGAAACCTTGCAGCTGCCAAACCTGACTGAAACCATTCGCCTGTGAATTGCAGTGTTCAAGGGAAAAAGTCAAAGATAATCCAGATGTTCCCAAGCAGAACACTTTGTAATACTTCTTCATTCATTTTCTTTCTGTGTGTATGAACTTAAAAATTTATGTAATTGAGATTTGTTTTAATACATTTTCTGAAGGTTATTATTTGACCTTCAAAACAATTTAATGTGCTTAGCACATTATTTCTGTCTGTACTTATTACTTTAAAGGTGACTTAATTTATCAGATATATACCATTTTGAAACACAGGATTGTTCATGTGAAGGTTTCTTAGAAGGTTTCTTTTGACAGCCTCTTCATATTTTTCCTGAAGCGCTTTTCTTTTGGCAATGCATAAAGTGAATCTTGAAAATTAAAAGGAGATTTGTCCATAATTCTGGAACTCACTACCTTTTACCATTTATTTTTGCTCATTATTATGCTGCTGCTGCAATATTCAAAGCTGGAGACTTGTGAATAAATCTTGATTTAAGTGTGTTTTAAAGAGGGAGTTGATATTTTGTTCATTTGTGGATTTGCATTTGTTTTGCAGCTGGGCCCATATCTCGTTGTTAATCTGTTAAGTCACCTACTTAGTGGCAGCAAAATAAATAGTCATGTAAAAACACAAGCAAAAGGCAACAATTGTGTATTTGTGTTACAAGACATATAGCCATCACTCTTTCCTAAGAATTAAAACCGACATCCAATTTGTATTTTACTAGATTAGGACCCTGTATTAAAAAAAAAAAAAAAAAAAAAAAAAGCTTAAAAAGTAGATTGGTATCCTTGACCCTTTTAAGTAATTAGGATCCTACAGTCTCTTAGGTATATTTGTCTGTTTAACTTTCAACTTAATATAAATTTATCACATGCTGTTGGATTGTTGGATTCAGTCCAGACTTCCATAACTGTGTATGGCCTATGGAAAATAAAGAGCATCCATTCCAGCAAAGAACTCTGTCTCTGTAATTAAAAGATAGTAAAAGATTTAAGCAAGAATATTTTTGTTTTGGCAATGAGGCAGTAATATCTTGTGTCCTGCTTCCTCTTAACTGATTCCTTTCCCTCGGTAGGTTTTGATCTTGGTTTAAAGCAGCATATCCTTGCTAGAATTAAGGCACTTACACATTATTTGAATAGATATATGCCTTTGATATTCTAGAAGATAAGAAATTGAAGTGGTATGCTAACAGTTTTGAACTAGATATTTACACAAGGAAAACAGTCCTTTCAGAGGAAAGGGATGGGAGTGGAAAAGGAGAAAATCTTCAGAAGTGAATGAGTTGCCAGTGAGAAGGTGTCTGGAGAGTGAATTTTCATAGGATGTGCTGTACCCTTCGTTCTCACAGAATAACGGTAATTTTCCTGGTGCCCCCTAATTGTATAGTTAGAGTACCATGATCTGGCATTAGTCTGTTCCCTTGCCTGAGAAAGGTTTATGTAACTGTGCTGAGCCCTAAGAAGCTGAAGAAGATGTGAGGAGCTACCACCTTTTCCAGCTGTCTATATGCTGTGATTTGGTGCATACAGGCTCAACATATGATTAATGCCTTGCAGGCTGGAGAGGCATGGGAATGACTTGCTTGTAGATCTGGTTAAGAAGTCTTAAGCGAGATTGGTGCCCAGTATGGTCAAGACTTGCACAATTCTAGGCATTTTGAGGAAAGGATGTTCACTTGCCTTTGGAGCCCCTTAGATCAACTCAGTGGACAGACAGTGGCATTAGACCTGGAGCCATTTTGCCCAGATCCCGTGCTTCTGACATTGCTTCCAATTTTGTTGTACATCCTGTATTCTTTCTGATCTTCTGGTCCCTTGAGGCAGTGTGCTGCTGTGGTTCCCAACCATGGAGGGCTCATGCAGCAGCATTCAGATTGGCGACAGATTTCCACTGACTCAAACAGCAATTTCAAAGGCTTGCCTCCAGAATCCACACTGAGGATTTTGTGCTGATTCTCCACTCCTGCTGGCACCTAAACTCTACAGTTTCTATCTTAACCTTGAAGAACCAAATACAGTACCCTGCTTCCTGCGGAGTGGACTTAGGTGAAATATGTTACTGGAATAACTTGAGTAGCCTTTAGTAGGAGACAGATAAATTGGAGATTGTTTAGGATCTGAAGATTTCATTTGGATCAGTGGAAACCTCTTACTGATTTGAATGGGCCACAAACTGAGCGCATTAGGAAATCCTCTGAGCCCTGTTGAGGACTGCCTGGTTATTTTTGGAGGATTACCCAAGGTGGGGATGCTCTGGAGTTGTAGGACGTTAAACTTGTATGAGAATTTATCAGGTATTAATTAATGTTGATCATTCACATATTTTAATAGAAACCATTTGTTTTACATAACCTTTTGTAGGGAAATATTATTACACATGGTTGACTTTGTGCTTTTTCTATGGCTGTTTCACTTAGTTTTTTGAAATATTCACGAAGGGTTTAATTTCATTTAAAAACTGTCTCTGTGTAAACCTAGGCAACTGTCAACAGAACTATCGTCTCTTCAGTCTGCTAGAAAAATAATTCACAACATGCATGTAGGGGTCTGTAATTGCCAGAGCCTGTTTATGGTGACAGGTGTTGGATGTTCATCGGCTAATTTTTCATTAGAAACAATGCAGTAGACTGATGATGCAGTTTGGTCATTGGAGGCTCTGTCTGGATTTCTATTTATAAAATGTATGGCTATGTTTACTGAAATAGTTTAAAAATAGTAGATGCATTTTCAATTTTAAAAATTTGTCATAGAAATATTTTAAGGTGAAAATACTTGTTTTCTCATTGCCAGCAGATATCTATTATCTGTGATCTGTAATTAGGCTCACAGCTTAACGTGAAGGACGAATGGTGCTCGCTGAGCTGCATCATTGGCCTTATTGTGGTAAAATGACCAATTTTGTTTTACCAGCTGTGACTTTGGAGGCAGGCTGAATGACAGGAAACACATAAAGTTCGACAGATTGAAATATTTCCAGCACATAATTGTGTGTGTATCATCATTCAGGATTCAGCAGCAGTTCTTGCTTGGTAAGCTTGCTAATTTCTTCATGTTCTAAGGAACATTATGCTTCTATATGGGGTGTCTTATATAGGCTCAATCCTGCAGTCCTCACTGAAGCAAAACTCCCAGTGAAAAACAGCATCAGTATGACCATGGAAAGCAGTGAATACAAGGGTAGAAAAACTCCTCACAAGAGGATTGCATCTGCCTAAGGAAATAGAGCATGTAGTTCTGTGACTAATTATGAATTATAGAAAGAACTAAAGGAAAAAAAGACAAAAAGTTGGGAAAAAAATGGTTGATTACTCATCTTGATTCAAAAGAGGACATTTTCAAAAGACAAGCCCAATTATACCCATTTTTTGCAATAACGTTCATATCTACTACTCACAATTTCCATCACTTATAGTAGCAAATAAGACTATTGTCCTTCAGCTTCTTATATATGTGGCAAGGATGATTGAAAGGTTGCATGCAGAGCATTCTAATTTTATATGAAAAGAGTAGACTAAATTATGTCAGCAAGTTAGCAAGAGGTAGCTTTTTAGTTTTTCTATGAATGCGGTTCTGAGTACTGCTGAAACAGCCAGATGTTGGTGAAATGCAGTGATCTTGGCTGATGCAAGTATACAAAAGCCAGAGAACTCTATGTGTTGGATTTAATATAGTCTGGAATTACAAATGGCCCTAGTTTGATATTTGAGCTGAAGTGGTGAGGCAAGTGTTGCTTCTCTGTGGTTTAGCATCTGATAACATATGTGAGTTGTTTTACCTTTGTTTTCTTTAATGTGATACCAATTGCAGCATACGAACGGCAGGTACCTTAGTGGATTATTAATGTCAAACTGCGAAAGACTTAGTGTGCTCACAACAAAAGCTTAATGTGAGTTACCCTTGCATATCCAGCTTTTTGTATTATCCTAGAACTTGAGTTTGAGTCCTTACTGCAGAAATCCACCTCTGGAGGTGCCATGGAAGCAGTGGTGATTTCTGCTGTCACCATGAAACAGTTTGTGGTGTCTTAGGTAAAGCGAAAGTAGGAAGCTGACCCTCTTATGCCCCTTTGTGGAAATCCTTTATGGACATGATGCCAGAAAAGGGTGAGCTAATTTTGTGCTTTGTAGTTAAATAACGTCTTTCATTAAGGGGAGCCAGTGTATTTTACAGAGGCTAATGAATTAAGGTTCTACTTATATTTATCAGCTCAATTTTATAGATGGGGTACCCGAAGCATCACTTTAGTGTCTTAAGTCTAGTCTAGTTCTGTTTTTACTACAAAGGCACTAAGAATAACATAATATCTTCTGTCAACAAATACATAAGTATCAAGCTCAAACAAATGACTAAGTTTATTTCCTGAATTACATCTGCTCTGCTGATCTGTTCTTCCATGATGAAATCCCACCTGTTTCCATCATAACATCTGCAACTAATGTAAGCATTTCGGTGTCTTTTTTTCAAAAGGTTCCTTGTGAGGTTATTAATAGAGCCTCCAAACCAAATGATTTTTGTAAGCACCGTTGTTACCACCATGGAAAGACACTAAGAACAGTGCAAACAGAAAAGACAAAACTACATACTTCATTAATAGTAACTGAGCTTTTGAAAAAGCAAATTACTTTGCAGTGAACTTCAAAATTTCACAGCAAATATTCAGTAGACAGTGCTGGTATCATTCCAAAAAGAAATACACTGTACTTCACAGTACTATAGAAGTTGGTCTTATCAGAATTGAAATTGTCAGACAGAGTACTATTCCTGCAAAATAAAGACTGAAAACATGTACTATGCCCATCTGGCTGTCCCTTAAAGTTGTTTGCAGAGTTCATGCATGTGGGATGTGTGGACTGTTAACCATTTTGATGATGGAGAAAGAGGGTTTTTAAAGTTTACTTTTCTTTGATACAGGGTTTTTTTTTCTGGGAGTATCTCTAGAAATACTTTTAAATGTTTTTTATGCTTGTAAAAAATCAGATTCTGTGATGTACATAAATATATGAGCCTGTTAAATGGAAGACAACCCTGAAACACTATAGTCATTGAAAATAACCAATCATATTTTTTTCCTAATGATAAATTTGATAAGTGATGCACATCTCAAACATTCTGGATTTCTTCACTTCATGAAGAAAATTGTGTTCCCTGAGCCTTCTGTAACAAAAGAGAAAAGTAATAACATTTGTCTCAGAAAACATGTCAGCCTGTGGTGAAATTAGATGACTGCATTTGTTTTGAATAGATAAAGATGAACAAAAATGGTCCATCTGTCATGAAGCCACATTGTAATTTTTTTCTTTTAAAACAATTTTGTTTGGATTTTTGTGGGTAATTGTTAAATGGGACTACTTTTTGAATGAATATGCATGAAAAACTCGAGTACTAAGCAGATCAGCACTAATTTACATTGTTTATGCTGTTTGTCATTTTGTTTTCTGAGATGTTATCAAGCAGTGTCATGTTGGGGAATGTGGTCTCAGGATAAATGAGGTGATTCATGTTACAGTCCAGATTATTAGTGTTTCTGTCTTAGAATAAGTTTTATTGTGATTTTTTTTTTTCTGCCAGTTCAGTAATATGTGACCCTTTCCATTGGGCCCTCAAATGCAGCAAAAGACAAATCATTAGGGTTTCATAAAACACAAGTTTAATCTTAAAAAGTTAAATAGACTTCAGTACTTATCAAATCTTAAGTTGCAGAAGAAACCTCTGGAAGATAATATAATATATGATTAATGAACACTTCCTTCTATAAGTTGGTCCACTTAAATTTGAGCCACTTAAAATTTGATCCACTTAATATGACCTACAGGCCTTGTTCTCTATGTTTATGTAATTTAACTGTAACAATAACAATTGGAAAGGAAAATAATTACATGGCAACTACCATGGAACCCATAAGAGTTTAAAATATTATTCTTATGGAAGGCTGTCTTACTATGTAATATAAAAATACTGTCTGCTAAATGTTACTTTAAAAATAATGTGTACTTTTAATAGTTTTAGAGTTTACAATGTCATCCAAACTGAATACAGATTGAAATCTGGACTGAAAATTCTACAGTTTGTTGACAGTTTGGTAGTTCTTATGATGAAGATGTCCATACTTTAGAAAGTTTTGGTCAAAGTTAGTGATCTGGGGTAAAGGGCTAACATCTTCCTGAGTCAGGCTGAATTGAAAGAGAAACGTTGGGAAGCACGCTGTGAGCTATACTGACTACCACCTTCAAAGGTATTGACATAAAAGGAGAAGGACATGAGAAAAGGAGAATTGCGAGTGAATAAGCAGAAACAAGAAAAACCCAACAGGCATCTGAAGGGGACACATAGACAATACGAGCATTACTTTCTCGATTATCATTTTCTCCCTAGTGGAACCAGTATCATCTCTGTTGACTATCTGTGAGATAATTCCAGTAAACATTAACATTTTAAACCCCCAAACTTTGTATTTTTTCAGAAATCCTCCTCCTACTTTGCTACATCCTGAAAAATGGTGCAGAGGATTCAACCATTTCATTTCACAGTGAGTTTTATTTTCCTTTAAAAACAGCTTATTCAGCAAGGCCTACGTGTGTTCATCTGAAAACAGAGTTTGTTTTATGGAGTTGTTGCTTTTGCAGGATTTTAACTTCAGTTTTCTTTTTATAGACTCTAGACCATGCTTCACTTTTTGAAAGCCATCCAGCACAGTTTGATCTTCTCATGTAATTTGCTTCACAGCTGTGGACTCCTTAGTTGGTTTGCTTCTTCACTTTGACGGACCTGGGACAGGTTTATAAATACACCTGATTTTCTTGATGGTTTTGCAGTGAAATTCTGTGTCAAGGAGAAAAAGGGGGTTAGTGAAAATGACTTCTGGTCAATTTAATATAAGAATTTGAAAGACAAGAAAGAAAATAGTTGCCTTTTTTCACTTTACTAATATTCAGTAGGTTGTATACCCAATACATGTAACTGAGCACCAGTAGTACCAAGAGGGCAATATATTACCTAGATGGTACCAACTTTCTGGATGCAGCTGTCACTGAACTAAAATACGCTTTTGCTTTACTTGTTTCTTTTTACAGTGAAACTAAGAAATCACAATTTGGTAGTTGCTAGCATTACATTGAAAAATCTAAGAGCAAGTTTTATGAGTGATTTTTAGGGTTCTTCAGGATTTCGTTGTGGCCTAAACTGTGTAACATGGGGAATAGTATTATCAAACCCTTCGGAAGTTTACACTGTTCAAATAACCAAATACTTTGAACACCGCTCCTCAGTCTTGACTTTACAAGATAGGTTTGAAAATATGCACATCTGCATTTTGAACCTCTTCTGTTCCTTAACGTAGCTAGTTACTCGTGGAGGAGTACAATATCCCTACCTGTCAGTTGTGTAGTGATGTCTTCCCATTTTAGGAGAAGTTAAAACAGAATGACTAATGCAGATTTTATTAATAATCCATGAAAAAGAGTCTATTTACTATCCTGATATTTAATCAGGCAGGAAGGTGGGGTACACTTTAATGGTTGGCCTACAGAAGAAGGCCGTTACTATCATTACTGTAGTAATTATATCAGAATCTCTTCCAGCGTAGGTAGTAGAAGTACATTCCTCTAGAGCAGGTTGGCCCAAGTTCTGTTTCTCTATAACGCGTGTTCTTGTTTACACAGCAGCGTACATTGTGATTTATGGCGGAATCGGTGTTTAATTACAAAAGTCACTGGGTGGTGGATGAATTCCATTCTATTCTAGAAAAACATTGTTTTTACAGTATTTATGGACTGTAGCCTATATTCTGGGAGACTCTAGCACTGGTGGGTTATATTCCACTTACGCTTTGGAGAGTCAGTGCACCTGGTAAAGATTACATTCCTTTCTCAGAAACATCATGCGTTAACCTTCAGCGTTGTTATACAGGATTTTCTTTCTTGGTATCTTACTTTTAGAAATCCCTGCGAAGCTTGAGAACAATACAAAAAACAAAGTTTAGCATTTCTTAACATTTGTTCAGTCTGTTAGTTCAGCATGCACTGTTCATAAAAGAAGTCAGACATTAGTATTTTATAGCTATACTTGTTTTTAATCTTGTGCTTTGGGTTTTTGATATCTTCAAATTGTATATTCTTAATCACAGTGATTTTTAATTACTTTTGCTTAATTAGTTCCTCTCACCAGCAACATCTGCAGGTTCTCAAATCTTGCTTCTCATTTTTAGAGTAATACACACAATGAAGTAAGAAACTATGCTCATATGCAGTGTCTTAACATGGAGAAATGCAACAATTGTGATAAATATGCTGGTTTTATAGCTACCTTTAAGAGAACACTGAAATGGAATTCTCTGTGACATTGCTTCATTCTCGGGCATGTGTTAGTAAAATTGTTACGATGCAGAGGCTAACAGATATTTTTTGGGGACTTGGATTTACATTAGTGGATTTTACAGAAAAAAAAATTGGATCATACAACTGCAAACCTTTTAGCCATTACTGATAATTGGCTCATTTATATGCGTTAGTTATGCACATGTTGATGCCCACCTTGTGACAGCTTAGTTATGATAAATTAAAAGCAGTGGTTGCATAAATTCCATATTGCCTTTTATCCATATGTTAGGACCTTGCCTGATGTTTCTGTCACCCCTGTGATGAGTGGTTAGCTTTTGAATAATTTCATTATCTACCTCCTTCCTGATGGCTAACGTCATTTGCATAACAAGCTTATCTGGTTCAAGTTGTGGGCCAGACCTGTGTACTGACAAAAAAACAAGCATGCAGCTTTGGCTAAGCATACTTTTGACTTCACTTCTGTTTACACAATAATTTCATTTATGCCAAGATTGCCAAACGTGGTCATTGTAGCTTTTTTCAACTCCCATTCTCATCCCTTGAAATGCCACTGTCTCGAGAGGCATTTTTATTATAAGTGTCCTTTCATGTATTGTAGTGATTTACAATGTGCCTGAGCTGGAAGCTTCAGTGTACTTTTGTAGGTAACTCTTTAAACTGTTAAAATAGTAGTCATATATTTTTCAGAAATGAAGTCTGTATTTTAAGCTATGATCCTGCTGCCCCAAGAGATACGATTTTGCAGCAGCATTTTAGTCGGATGCATTATTTACAAAATCTGAATGGAGGGAGGGTCAAGATAGTCCTTAGCTTGGTGAATTTATGTTTCTATTCCCAGTATTGTTGACTTTGACTTGAGACGAAGACCATAATGTGTTGTCCTCACAAGGATTTTTACAATGAGATAGCTTATCTTAGTTAGATATTTTGTTTTAGAAAAATGAAGGCAAGACACAATTTCAGCTAAACCATCTCTGGCAGAAGCCTGATTTTGTATTTGGTATCTACTGAGATACAGTGCATATATGCTTTTAAAAGGTCAGTAAAATTCTGTGTATGCCTATTTATCTGTACTACTGTAATTGTCCATGAAGAACTTGGCTGCTCTGCTCATAATATGAGAAAGAATTAATTATCTTTTCTTTTTATCTGCATATTATTAGGGCTTACCATTCCTATAAGGCCATGTAAACAACCACATCAGCTGTTGGAGGACTGGCTCCTAAAAACAGTATACTTCTACCTGTGTTTATTTCTATGTTGAAATAAGGTATCAGTTTTCAGGAGTTCACTTTATTCATTGTCCGTGAATGTTTATGAAGCTTTTTTTTTTTTTGATAGCTACAGCATAGATGACATTGCTCTCTCAAGATAATAGTTTGTGTCTACCACCATTTTAGACATACACTGCTTTAGAATTTGTTCATAAAATAATACAGGCTGTATGTTAAAATTAATTTTAAAAACCCATTCACTACAATTATCTCACATGCTGCAAATAATTTTCTTGGAAATTTAAACCTTGACTGATCTCTAAGGGTAGATAGAAGAGTTAATGTGTTCTTGGAGCAGAAGGATACAATAACCTTTATTTACATTACATCACAAAATGGTAATTTTAATTAAAATGAGCAATGGTATCTCCAGGGACAGACATTCTCCTTTTAAATTTATTTAACCAATGATTAGCTATTATGGTTCTTTGAATTAATTAGTCATTCCTGAGCTGGAGGGAATTAAAGAATTAAGAAATTCAGGAAGTACTAAAGTCAAAATGTGAAGTTACAGGATTCATGTTCACATCATAAGAGCGTAACTTTTATTTTAGCAATGTCATTGCAAATACAATACAAAAAATTTTTAGTCTTGATAAACTTATTGTTTTTGTACTCAGACACAGCCTCGCAAGCTGCATTTCATATTGATGAGTCTACATTCAGAGTTATTCAATTAACAGATTATCTAGATTATATAGGTTTTAAGTGCTCCATTTAGATTTAATGCCTCTGAATGCAGATTACATTTTTTTACAATCTAAGCAATTGTTTGGTGACATTCTATTCATATTACATAAAGAACATTTTACTGTTTCTGTCACTAAGAACATGACATGCATTTGACATAACTCATTAATTCACAGTGTCTAAGAAGACAAAGAGGTTTGCAAATGTCAGAAAGATACAAATTGTGATGTGTAAGGTTACCAAATCTGTATGTTTTCACATTTTAGTCAACGAAGGTAGACTCTGAGAATCTGTCTACAGATGAACTTGAAATGCGACTGCTCTATTGAATGCCTCTGGGTTAAAGTCAAAGGGGTCATATCCAAGCAGGACCTCACAGTGGGCATCTGCTATCGACCTCCTAACCACAGTGACGAAGCCGACGAAGCGATATTTGGGGCACTAAAGCAAGCTTCTGGCCAACAGAACCTGGTCCTGATGGGTGACTTCAACTACCCAGACATCTGCTGGAAGAACAATACAGCAGCTCGCATGTCATCCACCAAGTTCCTGGAATGCATAGAGGACTGCTTCCTAATACAAATGTTAGATGTGCCAACCAGGAAGGAGGCGCTGCTGGACTTGCTAGTCACAAACCGAGAAAGCCTGCTTTGTAATATCTCGGTTAGTCATAGCCTTGGCTGCAGTGACCACAATATTGTGGGCTTTGGGATCCTGCTGAGTGTGCTGAAGGTCAGCTCTAAGACAAGGATTCTTGATTTTAGAAGAGCAAACTTAGTTCACTCAGGGCTCAGTTGGGAGGGATTCAATGGGAAGCTTCCATGGAATACAAAGGAGCTAGTGAGAGCTGGGATTTCTTCAAGAGCTCTCTATTGGAAGCACAAAGCCAATTTATCCCCTACAAAGGAAAGGGAAGTAAGCAGAGCAAGAGGCCCCCGTGGCTCAACCATGACCTCCTGGGTCTACTCAAATCCAAAAGGGAAGCAAACCAGAAATGGAGAAGTGGAGAATTATCTGCCGAGAACTACAAGGGCATAGCCAGAGAGTGCAGAGATGCAGTCAGAAAAGCAAAAGCCCAAATTGAATTGAAACTGGCTGTAGACATAAAAAATAACAAGAAAGGGTTCTTCAGACATGTCAACCATAAGGAGAAAAAGAAGGAAAACATAGGCCCACTGTTAAACAGAAAAGGAGAATTAATCACCAATGATGCAGAAAAGGCAGAGGTCCTCAACACCTTCACCTCTGTCTTTACCAGCATCGTTGGGTCCCAGGCTTTGGGAACAAAATTATCAATTGAACCAAACACCAACCCACCATCAGTGAAGGAAGAGTTAGTATATGAATTGCTACGGGAGCTTGACCGCCACAAATCAATAGGCCCTGACGCCATCCACCCGAGGGTGTTGAGAGAGCTGGCTGACATCATTGTAAGGCTGCTCTCCATAATCTTTGAGAAGTCGTGGAGAACGGGGGATGTCCCAGAGGACTGGAGGAAGGCAAATGTTACCCCTGTCTACAGGAAGGGCTCGAGGGAGGATCTGGGTAACTATAGGCCCATCAGCCTTACTTCAATCCCTGGGAAAGTTATGGAATGAATCCTCCTGGGGGCCATCACAAGTCAATGGAAGCACGTGATTGGGAAAAGCCAACATGGCTTCACTAAAGGCAGATCGTGCTTGACAAACCTGGTGGCCTTCTATGACGAAGTGACTTGCCTGGTTGACATGGGGTGGGCAGTGGACATTGTTTACCTGGACTTCTACAAGGCCTTTGATACGGTCCCCTACAGTCTCCTCCTGGAGAAATTGATGAGTTATGGCCTAGACAAGTGGTCTGTGCAGTGGGTGGGGAACTGGCTGACAGGCCACACCCAAAGGGTGGTGGTAAATAGCTCTTTCTCAAGCTGGCAACCTGTCACAAGTGGAGTCCCCCAGGGATCGATATTGAGCCCAATGTTATTCAACATCTTTATAAGTGATCTGGATAGTGGCGTCAAGTGTAGCCTGATGAAGTTTGCAGATGACACCAAGTTGAGTGGGGAAGTAGACACTCCAGAAGGGAGAGCTGCTCTGCAGAGAGATCTGGATAGGCTGGAGGAGTGGCAAGCAAGAACCTTATGAAGTTCAACAAGGAGAAGTGTAAGGTCATGCACCTGGGAAAACATAATCCAAGTACAGCACAGACTGGGATCCACCTGGCTGGAGAGCAGCTCTGTGGAAAGGGACCTGGGGGTCCTGGTGGACAGAAAGCTCAACATGAGCGAACAGTGTGCTGCTGCAGCTAAGAAGGCCAACAGGATGATGGGTTGCATCAAAAAGGGCATCGCCAGCAGAGATCAAGAAGTCATTATCCCACTCTACTCAGCGCTTGTCAGGCCACACCTGGAGTCCTGTGTGCAGTTCTGGTCCCCACTATATGAAAAGGATGTGGACAGGCTGGAAGGGGTCCAGGGAAGGGCCACCAGGATGACCAGAGGGCTGGGAAGCCTGCCATATGAGGATAGGCGGGGAGAACTGGGTTTGTTCAGCCTTGAGAAAAGGAGGCTTAGAGGGGATCTCATCACCATGTACCAGTACTTAAGGGGTAGTTACACAGAGGATGGAGACTCCCTTTTTACACGGAGTCACATGGAGAGGACAAGGGGGAAGGGACACAAATTTCTCTTGGGGAGATTCCGATTGGACACCAGAGGGAAATTTTTCACAGCGAGGACAGTCAACCATTGGAATAATCTCCCCAGGGAAGTGGTTGACTCGGCCACGTTGGACACCTTCAAGAGTCGTCTGGACAGGGTGCTGGGCCATCTTGTTTAGACTCTGCTCTTCCCAGAAACGTTGGACTAGATGATCCCTGAGGTCCCTTCCAACCTGTGATTCTGTGAATGGGCATATATAATGGATACAGTTGTCTTCAGCTTTCTAATGAACAGTTGTATTAAAACCCTGCAATTTTAGGTAGAGGTGAGAAACTCATGCAGGTTTGAAGTCTGGACCCTGTAAAGAATCATACTGGATTTTACAAATATCATAGCATCAAGATCTTTCACTCAGTAAAGTATACTGTTGAGTTCCTTGCCATTAGTGATAAGCACTCATTCCCATGGTTTGTGGGTTTATTGGCTTGCTATTCTCAATTGTAAACACTAACAGTAGTAAGTATAGTGTAGTGAGAAAGATACACATCCATGGTGGAGGGACAAGTCTATTTGAAAAGCATTGGCAATTCTAGGAATAGAATGCTGCATAGAAGATTATAGTATCAGAGCATGTGAAGTAATTGTCTGATGAGGCAAAGTTTCCTTACTCCCTTCTTCAAGCTCCTGTTGTCATTAAGTGCCAGTATTTCAATTTCTGAAGTAGTCTCTGCCCATTTCTCTTTCACTGGGATGCCTTTTAAGCTCAGTTCGAAGCTTAGATGCTTCTGGAGCTCTAACGTTATTAGCATTTATTGGAAGGGAAGCCTTTTGCAATAGCTAATGTTTGTCATTTATCTGCTTTGCTTGCAAGGAAATGTAACATGGTGTTGCCACCTGTTACTACATGGTTTTCACCTCCATAGTATTTGGTAAAAGGAAAGACTGAGCATGGCAGAAGACTGAGGACAGTAAGACAGAAGTGGTAGACACAAATACTAGGATGCAGGGTGGGAAGGAAGGACAACGGCAAGAACGAAAAGAAGTGAAATATCATATCTGTGCTGATCCTGCAGTAGTTTGTTTTTAGGGGTAGACATACTTCTTCCCATTAAATTATTCTAGTTCTCAAAGAAAGGATGTGTTCTAGATGATGCAGGTTTGTCTGGAATGCATTTTCGATGATATGAAAGGCAGAAATACAGAAACAGGAAAGCAGTAAAAATTGGAGTTGCAAAAAATGTAAACCAAATAATAATCCAGCATTTCTGCCTGATAATAGTACTTTTGCACTGGACTGATGAAGCAACAGTAGAATAGTAATGCCTTATTCCTGTCAGTAGATTTTTAAGTCGTCTGTACTACTGGAATAGAGATGAGTTCAATTTCTTTTTTAACACCTGAAGAAACTGAGATGAAGGGCATCTTGCTCAAAGTCACTCACTTATCAACAGCAGAGCTGAGAATGAAGCAGTCCAGCATACTTTCAGATTAAGGGAAGCTCCAGGAAGCACAGGTGCACCTGCTGTCCTCTTGTGGGCCAGGGGGCACAGGTCAGGTCTGGCAGCAGTAATGAGAAGAATGTTGTTACTGCCTGTGGACTCCCAACTAGTAGAACTAACCTGATCTCATCTGCCCGGGTATTTGTGAATTACTTCAGATGAAGACATCATAGTGTGGGTGGATTTGGGGTTTCTCAGCAGAGGATATCAGACAGTTGGCTTAATGGTATAAGTGAGAAACTCTTCCCAGCTGCTCTGTGATTATGGCGTAGTAGAACTACAATTGCTGTTTTAGTGGCGGTCCTTATTTACTGGGAGACAGGAAAGTGCACTAAGCACCAAAGGAGAGAAAAATGTCTCTGTCCTTAGCTGCCTTTCTAGCTATGACATAAGATGCAAAAGAAATAAACTGTCAGTATTAGACTATGCTTTCCTTATCTCCTACCTTCTCTATGCTCCAACTGCCTTAAATCAGCTGCATGTTGTGGTGTCAAAGGGGGATGGATAACTAAGGGAGAATGTTTAGTACAAATGCAAAATACGCTGTTTCACATAAAAAGCTTCAGTTGTAAAAGGTTCTGAAGGCTCTTTGTGTTCCTGGGTCTTCAAGGATAGGCCAAAGAAATAGAGCAGACCCATTCCTGGTAAAAGGCTAGAAACCCCCCAGTTTCATCACACAATAAATACATATATTTGGTGTTTTTGAGACGCTCCCTAGACTTGTTCTGACTGAATTTCTGTTGCCTCTGGTAAAATTCTAGGGGTTTCAACGTGAGCAAAGTCTGACCCATTCTGAGAGCTGCAAGAAGTGCCACTCCATAGTTTCCATTGTTCGCTCTCTAACCCATGTATATAAGTCAGAATAAATTGTTGTCTCTACTCAGCCCAAAGGAGGCTGGGAAAGCTAAGCTTTAGAAGAGGTAAAGCTGTTTACTACACCTAATTTTACAATTTCCATGTGAGTGAACCTTTGTTAGGTTTCAGATATGTGCTCTAAATTACACTACATGGTGCTTGATGATAAAAATTAAATTGAAAGAAGATTTATTAAGAAAACAGGGGCTGGTGACATTTCAGTATTAAGAGTGTTTCATTGTTAGGGAAGATTAGTAATTTACAGCATTTGCTACCAAAAGGAAGATCAATAACGGTATAAATATGTTCTGACCATCAGAATTTATATTATTCACGTGATGATTGAGTACTTTGTCATAAATTCAGTCTTTCATCCTGATATCTGATTGTAGCAGAAGGAACAGTAAAATCCTTGTTATTTATCATGTGATGTTGGTTCAATACAGGAGACCTATTTAACCTATTTACATACCCTTAGTGCTCAGCATTTGCTTTTTCCAAAGGGGCAACTATATATAGTTCTGAAGATAAGGTTGTTTGTATCCTGCGTGTCCTGTTGAATTAGGACTGAAAATAGAAATGCTGTTGGCAAAGCTGTCACAGTTTTTTAGTTCATTTTGCAAATGAGTGACCTGCAGCAGTGGGGGATGGGCAGGCCTGGGAATGGGAAGCAGGGAGGCTTCAGGGAAGCAGGCACATCCCTGCATCATTATTATAAATGTAATTCATGAAATGTCTTTTCTTCTCCACCTCTCTGCTGCCTGTGGCTGACCAATGTCTGCCATGGTTATGTGTGGTACAGAGGTAGGATGAACAGTCAGAGTGATGAACAGAGCATTTTAACCAGTTATAAATAATCTGAGACTTCTATTTTTCCTTTCTTGGCTGGAAGGTTTCTGACCTAATGAACCAGACACTTGTCAGTGTCTGTCCCTCCATTTCCCTAAGCAGGAGGGACAACCCAGTTGGGGTCATGCTCTTGATTTCACTAATCTTCCACCGTGAAATGATGTTCTGATAGAAGTAGCTGGGAAAGTACAGGGAAGAAAAACCAAAAACCTCAGAACCTAGAGACCTCCTTCTTCCTGCTTAGGAGGAAGATCAAGAGAATATGACCTTACTCTTTCTCCTCTCCCTCTGAGAAATCTCCATTCTAGTTCCCCAGCTGAGCCATCTCTACCTTTGGGGGCAACCTGGTAGCTGTTTTTTCTGGGACTGGGAGAAGAGGATTTCAGCACCTCAGGGTACCCTGAATTCCTGTTCAAGACCTTGGAAAGCACTTCTATCCCAATGGGAGTGTTCTGGAAAGATTCCTCGCTGCTAGGTCTGCAGGTACTTGTGCAAGCAGTGAAGTATTTGGAGGGCAAGGGAGAGTGGTGTAGAGCTGTATGAGGAGCAGCTGATGGGGAGAGGATACTGATGGGCTGAGCGGCAGAGAGATAGGGACCAGTGGAGTGGCAACGAGCACATTATCTAATAATTTGTTGAACAGATCGGAGACTTTATACTTCTCTGGCCCAGAAGCTGTGGTGTAGATTCCCCAGCTCTAATACAGAGTCTGTTATACGTCATAATTTCTTCCAAATAATAACCTGTGCATCTTCTGTGCATGTAGATGATAAACAGTGACTAGATGTCTGGTTGGATATTTGGTTTATGAGACAATATAAGTTCCGATTATCCACTGCCAGCACATGAGAAAGCATCAGAAAATGTAGAATTCACAAGACGTAATAATTGAAGAGAACAAAATACTGAAGATAAATCATAATGTAACTAAGCTATAAGGGTTGGAGCTGCTTGGTTTCTTTATTTTTGAAGAAAGTACTTGTGGACAAAGAGATCATAATAGATCTGATGAAAGAGAATTTCTGAAAAAAAATAACTGCTGCTGCTCTACTTACTTTGGCTGCAATAGTAAATGATGTTAGTAATTGTTTTCTGTTTCTGAACACACAGGAGACTTAGACCACCATTGCCGTTCTTATGAAATCTATTTCTTTCCATTTATTCCTTAGTAAATGCTAGCTTATGAATGCTGATAAATATCTCTCATTTTCAGTCATCTGATTTGCTACTTGCAAAATGGCAGTTTACATTGTTGAGATGTAGCAATTCCAACAATGTTATCATGCAAGTGCAAGCAGGCAGTGAATTTTTAGAGGGCGTCTCAGATGGGCCTGTGTGTATAGAAGTCTGCTCTTATCCCCTGCTAATAAATGCTTCATCTTTGCCTGTAATTGTGGCAGAATGGAAATGGTGCTCAGGAGCCTGGCTGTGAGATTGCAGCAAATGGCTGCAACCTATGTTTAATGTAGTGACACTAATGAATCCTGAGAATTAGTTTTCAGCTAAGAAAGCATGATGGAAGATACTAGAATTTCAAATTAGGTAATGGATTGACTTTCATCAAGGCAAACATGTACAATGTTTTTTCCTTTTCCATCTCTACTTACTTATCCTTCCCATTATTTTAGATCCAAAAAATGGTGGTCCAAATGTGATCATTATTTCATCATACCTTATATGAAACCCATCTTGTAGTAGATTTGCTAGTCAATTTGCTCAATTTGCAAGGGAGTCTCACCAGGGTTTTTTTGTGCTAGGGTTTTTTGTTTTTGCGTTTTTTTAAAATAATTTCCACGTGCCAAATGAATTGGTTTAATTTGCAGGTGCAGCACATTTGTTGGTTTTATATGTAATTGCAACATGGTTGATGTTTGACAGTGCTTAAGTTAACTGTCCAAATTGGTCTTAAATGAATGCTCAGATAAGCACCTGAAGATACTTTAGTTTTCTCCTTTCTTCAGAAGCAAATCTTTCAGTGATATGACTTCTTAATATTGTTTTTTCCTTGCACAACGCACACATTGGTTTCTGTTGGCTGCATTGAATAAGAATATTTTCTCATAAGTGACATTATAAAAGCTGTTTTGTTACTGTACTCTTCCTCTTTCAAATATTAATATTGCTGGATTTCTGTGTATTACTTCTTGATTTCTTTTTTTCTGGCCTTTAAATGGAATACATCTCCTAACTGAATATATACTGACAACTTTGAACTCAGGCATCCATATGATTAACTTTTTCACACATTATAGTTCTATTTCAGGGTGCAGGTCAGTAGAATACACTGTGATAATGCTCACCTTCGTGTAGGCTTTAGCGGCATGAGAGCTGATATTCTATATTAAATTACTTTTTTCTGAAGAGAACTGTAGTGTCAATACTGCTTCCAGTGTAGGAAATGATACCTTACTGAACACCTGCAGTGACACTGGTGGTCTGGGACATCATTTTTCACTAGCACATAGGTGGTGGCCCAAGAATTGTTATTTTACAGGTAACATTGACTCACAGCAGCAGCACGCATTCACTGTGGCATTAAAAGCAACACAGTTGAAATGACAGTGTGTAGACGCAGATCGTGTAAATATACCTCAGAATATTAGTAGGTCTTGTCTACATAGAGAGGAATTAGGACAAAGGAATATGCACCAAAAGGAGAAGCATAAGGACTGTCTTTTCAGTGTCACATGACATCTCTCCACCCTGCGCTCCATCGCAGCAGGCCTGGTGATACAGCAGATTGGCACTGAATATATTAGTACACACTGAGCCCACAGTACCTACTGTGATTAAGCTGCAAGGTGGTTACTGGCACTTGAAACATAAGGAGTAATTTCTAGAAGGGACTTTGACAACAATTCCGCTGTTTTGGGGCAAAAGGAGAGTGTATATGCCATACACACTTCAACTCCCTATGGCCTGCCTGGTCTTTCTGCTGATGTGTTTCTAATGTACTAGGAACTTGTCATTTAACTTGATGAATTAAACCAACTCCGCTGAAAATGTACATTCTTCTGTCAGTCTCTTCCCTGAACTTGAGTAGAAGTACTCACACAAGAAGTTACAGATGTGAATTTAAGCAGCTGCTCCTCACCCTTGCATGGCTGTTAGTTACTAGCACTCTGCTTTCTTGTGGTATCTCATTAACCATCTGAAAGGGCTCTGTTCTTCTAATAGAGGCACAAACTTGGCACAATAGTGGGTGTGCTCTGTCTGAGCTTGGCACAGAGACTGATCTCAGAATCATGTGGATGTCTTGTATCATTAGCTTGGTCATCTTATGAATTAATGAAGTTTTACTTGTGTTTCAAGTGAAATCCTACGTGACCACAAGTGGGAAAAATACCCTACTACCAGAGAATAAAGGCATGCATGCAAAGTGAATAGTCAGTGGGGGATTGGCAGGAGTGTGCAACAGACGCAGAGATAATCCTAAAGTAGTCCTCAGCACCACCTCCCTGACGGAATTCACCTATGCTCATTAAACACCTGCAAGGCCTAAACAGCTAACATTTCAGGCACAAAATAGAGAAGCTAAGAACTTTTTTTCCCCCTAAAATGTTTTCCTTCCATCTCTTCTTGTTAGGCTTCCTTAATGAATGCAGTATCCTGGACATTTGAATGTTTCACCTAGGGCACACCTGTATGAAAACTTTTTCTTGCAGCTTCTGGATCTTGTCCATAGAGTGTCTTTGGAGGTGCATTGTTCCAGAGCTCAGAGTAGAATTCATATTAATAACTACATATCCCAGGTAAAAGATTTGTATGTTCTTCACACTTTTGGTAAACACAAGATATTGTGTCTGCAACTGTGTAATTTCTTGAAGATAATCCATTTAAACTCTAATGATATTATCTGAAAAGCAACTGTCATGATATTAGGGTCTGTTGCAATAGGGCAAGGGGTGATGGTTTTAAACCAAAAGAGGGTAGATTCAGATGAGATACGAGGAAGAAATTTTTACGATGAGGGTGGTGAAACACTGGAACAGGTTGCCCAGAGAGGTGGTAGATGCCCCATCCCTAGGAACATTCAGGGTTAGGCTGGACAGGACTCTGAGCAACCTGATCTAGTTGAAGGTGTCCCTGCTCACTGCAGGGGGGTTGGACTAGATGACCTCTAAAGGTCCCTTCCAACCCAAACTATTCTATGAAATAGCTTCACTTGTATTCAGTTATGTTACTGAAAAATTCCTGATGTAATCAAATTTAACAAGAAAATTTATATATTAACAATATAGCATAAATACTTTAAATTTGTAATTATTGTTAGAATGGTAAGAATCATGAGTGCATGAGCTTTTCAGACTGAAATTTTCACCTCAGATACTTGCCATCAATCTGTGAATTTATATGCTGTGTAGTTTGTTGTTGTTTTTGCTTTTTACCTCTGCCTTCCTGATTAATGGTATCTTTCTTTTCAAATGCTTTTTTCTTTTTCTCAGGAAACATATAAATTTAACCAGGATTGGCATGGACCGTATTGTCTGTGTGGTGTATTGACTTTTAAAAACCATGGATGACAAGAGGAAAAATGGGGGGTGGGGGAGGTGTTTGTCAGAACCCGTTGAAGGCTGATGATGGATCTATTCATGGTGGGGAGGAGAACTGGTATTTATAACTTTGCGCTCAGATGGATGGGGATAAAGCAGGTTCTGTTACTTTAGTCTTTCTATCAGGAGGCTAGAGTTCTAGCCTGTAGCAAAATTTACCAAAATAGTTATAAAACTGATAGCGCATTTTACAGATTGTCTTTTCTGGACTAGACATACCAAGAAGAGGTTGGGAAAATGGTTTTCAGGAACCTGAAGTATTAAAGTTATGTTCAAAGATATTTCAGGATCATTTTAAGACCAGACTTTAGGCTTCACTGAAGTATTTGAGGTGAGGCTAAACTTTAATAATTTGCTAATGTGTTTGGTAGTATTTGAAATCAATTAATGTGTATGATTTTTTCTTTTAGATGCAGTTTAAATTTTGTAAATTGTTATTGATACTGCTAGAATATAAATTATTCTAAAAGATAGTAAAGTTTAATTGAACGTTTGGCTAAAACGGTAATCTTTATTTGTGATGTTTGGCCCTGCTAAGGAAGTACTTTAGGTGTATCACTTAATATGTAAGTAGATGTAATTGTGAAGTATATAATAAGAATGCATCTCATCAAATAAACTTGGGCTATAGTTCACTGAAATGATAGGTGCTAGAAAGGAGATGTATACTGAATGGCAGCATTTCTTTTTCTCATTCTCAAATAATGTCAATATTATTATTTAAGCAAGATAAACAGAATAATATAAAGAATTAGAGGGTGCTTTAAAGCAGTCTAATACTGTTAGATCATTCTTCTGTTTTGACTGTATTATTTCAGCTTTATTGTAGAGAAAAGAAGTAAACTTTAATGATGGCTTCCTCAATTTTAAATCTCTATTATATAAATAAGCATGATACTGTATTTTATGCTAATTTAATAGGATGTATCTCTCTACTCATTACTAGATCACCTCTTCCTATCACAGACAGAAATTTAGTACCCTAGCGCTTAATTCTGACTCATTTGTTTCTCTTCCAGTCTGAATTATGTAGGTTTGCAAAATTTTCTATGATTCCTATGCGAACACTTATTGCAATGTAGAATATCTACCTGAAACATTCATTCTGAAAACAAAACAAAGCTCTATGTCAAATTATGTTATGTTATGTTATTATGTTTTTATTATGTTTAATGTATATTAACTGTACAGCACTTAAAAAATACAGTGCCATTTTTTCACAGTAAGCTAGTTACAGTTAAAAAGAGAGGTTAAATAAACTCAAATGCATAGGCTTTATACCAGTGTACTTGTAGGGTGACTTCACTTAGTTATGTATTTTATGCCAGATATATTCCAGTGTAGGGAAGGGTCTTGTTGCATGCTAAGGAACTCAAATTTGTGGAAAAGAAATTACTAGTCAGCCACACAGTAAGCTGACTCAAATCATGCTGTAATGAAATAACATCATTGCCTGAGACCAATATTTCTCTGTCACAGGTGTCTTATCAAGGATTTTGAAAAGCGTCCTTCAGTCACCCATCTTTTGGAGCATCCATTTATTAAACAAGTACATGGTAAAGATATGTCTCTGCAAAAACAGCTGGCTGAGCTCATCCAAGAACAGCAGCAGCTAGGCTCCATAGCCAAAACAAGGTACTGTACAACATGTACGCTGCAGCCCTCCTTCCCCACACTAAGTCTGGAAGCACAAGTTGGAACTTAGAATGCACAGACATTTACTGTGTGAAATTAATCATATTAATGCATTGATTAGCAGTATTATTAGTAATAAGTGCTGCATGCCATGTGAATGCAAAAGACATTTTCCCATTTATACTTTTTAAAGCTTATTTGATCAGCCATAAATGCAACCTTCTCCTTAGCCTTCTTTCTCCCACTGAACTCTGTTCTGTATGTATTAACTTTTGGCTCAGCCACAGAGATGCTAGTAATTCCAGAATATTATGGTTTGTGGAAATACATATCAGCGTGATGAAAAACTATATCATCTTTTGGTAGCAGATCTTTAAAAATACAACTGTGAACAATGAAGTGACTACTAGAAAAGATTAAGAACAGGACCCTTTAAAGTTTGCTGTTTGATTAGATACTGCTAGTAAGAAGGCTATTCAGTACTTAATTGTTTTGTCTGTAGCTTAGTAGTAAGTGCTGTTTTTCATTCAGTTTAGTAATTAATTTTAAAATGTGCTTAAAAAGCAATGAATGTTTGTCAGCAGCAGTGGAATTTTTTACTTTTGAGGCTGACTGCAAATATGTCTTAGTTTAGTTGTTGTCCAGAGGGTGGCAGAATTTCACTGTTCCACAAGAGAATTAAATGCAAATGAACACACCTTCCCAAGCTCAGCAATCATTCTGTGATATGAAATTTGTCTAGAGTGAGATAAGCTCTGGCCCATTATTATAAACAAACACCTACTAATGTTGATGAAGAAAATTAAATGTCATGATTCATAAGTCATAAACATGTATATACCTATATGGCATAAGACTGTAGCTTAAGTGCTAAAAGCCCAAACAAAAATGTACAAGTGAAAATAAAGGAATAGGTGTAAGTACAACTTCAAGGTGAAGTTGACTTCTGTAGGGTTTGTTTGGTTTTTTTTTCTTTTGTGGAGAAATATACCAAGAACTGTTTACTGTGGGTGAGGGAGCTATGCCAGTGTTACAGTAGATGTTTCTGCTTTATCTAGCTTCCTAAGCAGACCTTCCCCATGTAACAGCTCGAAGATCAGATTGCCTATAGCTGTGGGTTGGCTGGCCCAAAAGTTATCAGTTTTCCCAGCTGTTGACCAAATGGAAGATACAGATGAAGTGAAACAATCCTTATGCCAAGAGGGGCTCTGAAATGGATACCTCATGGTATTCCAATACATTCTTCTGGATCTATATCCATAATGTGGAGTGAGAAGGAATCAAGACCAAGACAGCATTCCTCTCCTGAAGCCTTTCCAAATATTAACTGGGAGTGTTGTGACAGACAAGCTTCTGCATGGCTGGAGTGTAGGAAGGATTTTGCTTCCCAGCACCCCTGGTATGAATCAGTACTCACCTAAGGGAGTTTAACTCCTTGTCCATCCTGTCACCACCTAACCCATCTTAAATATTTTGTTTGCAACTTGAGTGCAGTAGCACCTGCAGATTGCAGTAGTGAAGGGGGCTCTATTGCTGTAGGTTTAGTCCTAATCTTATCCTCCCTACCAGTCTAAGTTCTATTATTGTCCCTGATGCCCCCAAATTTACTTGGCCAACTCATCCCAGGTTCCCTGTCCCAGGTCGTTATCTGAC
The DNA here is from genome assembly GCF_949628215.1 of Phalacrocorax aristotelis. NCBI lineage: Eukaryota > Metazoa > Chordata > Aves > Suliformes > Phalacrocoracidae > Phalacrocorax > Phalacrocorax aristotelis. Next base: position 23,110,886 of record NC_134280.1, read on the forward strand.
CCATCTTTCCCATCAGTCTCCATTCATTGTTCATT